>NC_064626.1:1166285976-1168685976 GCF_023864275.1 Schistocerca cancellata
GCTAGTGCGTAATTGTATTGAGAATCTCCTTTGTAATTGCGGTCTTTCATTGTTGTACAGTAAAACAGTTGTGGCATGCATGTAGATTTGCACCAAGTATTTCGCAGCTGCGCTTGCAATTAGCTAGATATTATTTTCAGTGCTATGTTAATGTGTTCTCTTATTTTTGCTCTTCAAATTGTGCTTTTCTGTGTTTTCGTGTGAAATATTGTGACAATAAGGGCGTGTGAAAAACGTAATACTAGGCTCCAAAGTAAACTGAGAAATAATAGTGAAGACGAAAGCAGTGTGTTAGCGCCACCGAGTAATGAATTAACTAATGTTCAAAGTAGTAATTTGGTAATTGTACATAGGGAAATGGAGCGGGCTGCAAACAATGGTGTAGACAGTGAAACAATTAGTGAACAGGGAAGCATTATCGATAGATCGGTCGGCAACAGCTCGCCTCAGGAATCCGAAATGACAGGACACAATCTTGCAAATACTGTAGATTCAGGTTTTGCGTCCTCACCCATTTCTCAAATAAGTCAAGACACATTTTCTACTATTCAAACTGCGAATATTGCCGGTTCAAATGCGTTGCCGAATAGCACTGAGACACCAGTGCGCTTTTATTACAGTTAATGCAACAAATGGGACAAAGGCTACAAAAGTTAGACACAACGCTTGAACAAAATCAGAAACAAATGGGACAAAATCTTCAAAAGTTAGACACAATGGAACAAAATCAGAGACAAACACAGCAAAAGCTTCAAAAGTTAGACACAATGGAACAATACCAGAGACAAACACAGCAACAGTTAGACACAGTGGAACAAAATCTTCAAAAGTTAGACACCACATTTGAACAAACACGTGAAGATTTAACTACTGAATTACATAACATTGAATCGAAATGTCAAAAAGTCTGTAATGACGTAAAAACACAAATTTGTGAGCATTTTCAACCTATTTTTACGCGTCATGAAAATGCATTACAGAATCATGAAGCAGCCATAAAAGAACTGCAAACTATTGTTCATGAAAATCACGACACCTTGCAAGCTAAAATTGACTCAGTTGCATCTACCGATTCGGTTACGCAACTTGCAAAAACTCACGAAAACTTAAAGGACACAGTAGATACGATTTCAACACAAATGGACACTTTGAAACTTGGTTCAGAAAAACACACTGAGGAAATAAGTACACTATCGGAGAAAGTAGCCGAACTTTCGGATCAGTTCACTAATTTATCTGCAAAGGTAGATGATGATCTGAATGACACAAGACCTGTAGCCATCACTGACACAGAAGAGTGCGAACAAATTAGGAAATTCAAACAAAATCAGAATCAAATTAATACGCAACACCAAAGAGAAATCCGGGAAGTACAAGATCAGCTGACACAGGTAATACAAGAATTACGTATTTCAGAGGCCACTCGCGCTACAATACGGGAAGAGGGACATAGAAATACGGAAAAGCCACAAAATAATAACTCAGGGCACTTCGGAAATTATGAAAGAAATTGGCAAGGTACACCGAATTTTGAGATGGAAACGCCGACACGACGAACCAATGACCGATATGCGACTTGCCGACACGCTGATTTTGACTATAAGCTGTTCATTACTACACGTAAATTCAAAACGTTTAAGAATTCTGCCAACGACATTCATCCACAAGCGTGGCTCCATCAATTCTCTCATTGTTTTCCTCCCAACTGGTCATTGGAGCACAGGTTAGAATTTATGTGTGGCTACTTGGAGAATGAACCAGCTGTAAGAATGCAATCGGTCATTCACGATTGTCACAGTGAAGGAGAATTTTACCATGCGTTCCTCTCAGCATATTGGTCACAAGCTACACAAGACCGAGTAAAACATAGCATCATGATGATGAAACACTTTGAACAATCTGAATTTTCCAGTCTTGTCAAATATTTTGAAGACATGTTGCACAAGAATCAGTACCTGTCAAACCCATACAGCCCCTCAGAACTCATCCGCATTTGCTTAATCAAATTACCTGAACATTTACGGCATATTATTTTGGCAGGACGTTGCAAAGACGACATTGAAGCTTTTCAGGGACTGTTACAAGAACTAGAAATTGACACTGACAATCGCGTAATGCGAAAACAGGAAAACAATCATTACAGGTCACATCCGTCGCAATTCTGCGATGAAAGAAATAATAAATGGACACGACAAGGCTATTCTCACAACACAAATCGTGACCAAAACAGACACCACCCGTATGACAACCGTTGGCAGAGTAGTAATAATTACAGGGAAAGATCACCTCTCCGCGGTAATGACTATCACAGAGACAATCAGAGAAACAGACAATATGGGAACCAAAACAATTATTATCAAGGGAGACAGAATAACTTTAGACGTAATGGTCCAGCGCGCAGTTATGACTCAGGGAGAAATTCTTCACCACGTGTCCGACAAGAAAGAAATTATGGAATCTATCGACATGACGACAGACGATATGATCGTAACGACAGACCTGAAGCATCAGAACTGGCGGGATTCTCGTCACGGTGAATTTGTAGAAGTTAGGTCTCCAAATCCCAATAATGACGCGCGCCAACAAAGAGACAATAGGCAATGACTCACACCGCTGGCAGCCACAAGACGTACTTATGAAACTGACGACACAGCTGCCGTAGCTAGTAATTACGTAAAAATGGAAGACATTAGGGACATCTTACTCCAGGAACACGACGTAAAACATAACAACATTGCATATCCTGTGATTCACATTACTGTAAATGACGTAAAATTTACGGCAGTACTTGACTCTGGCAGACCCATTTCTGTAATTAGTGAAACAGCTTTTAGCAAATGCAACAAATCGAACGATTGCCCCACACTTCCGTTACGTAAGATTAAATTACAAGGTGCAATCTTTGGAAAAAGTGTAGATGTACGCCAACAAACCAATTTAGAATTCTTTTGCGAAAGCCACAGCTTCTCTATGAACTTTCTTATTGTTCCATTATTGTCGACGGAAATTATACTGGGAGTAGACTTTTTGAATGAATACAAAGCAATCTTAAGCTTTGACGATGCTAAAATAAATTTAGAGAAAGAAGGTAAGTCAATAGCTTTGAAATTTGAAGACTGGCTCTCAAACCATGATGAGGAAATTAATCGGCTGTACGTTCTGTTAGACAACAGTTCGGAATTTTCTACGGAACTAGACACTAACAATCACTCTGCAAGTACTGACAGGAATGATATCGACGGCATATTTGAAATTAATGAGTTAATTCAGAATAAAATTCAAACAATTGAGAATTGTAATGACACTGATAGGCAGGACCTTTTTGAGATATTACAAGCACATTCCACAGTTTTTACTCACAAAACAGGAACAATCAAGGGATTACAATACCAATTTCGTGTTCGTGAGCATACTAAATTTTGTGTTAGACCATATGTAATTCCAGCACATTATAGGGACCGTGTTAGAACAGAAATACAATCTATGCTCGACGAGGGCATTATTGAGCCTGCAGTAAGCTCATACAACAATCCGTTACATGTTGTTGAGAAGAAAAATGGATCGATCAGGCTTGTCTTAGATTCGAGACAAATCAATACTATCATTATTCCTGAAACAGACAGGTCGCAGACGATGGAAGAACTTCTTCAAAATTTTAATGGTGTTAAAGTGTTGTCTTCCATTGATCTCAGATCCAGCTTTTATCAGATCGAACTTCATCCAGAATGCAGAAAATACACAGCTTTCCTTTGTTTCGGCGTTTGTTATCAGTTTCGGAAACTTCCTTTTGGTTTGAACATTTCTTCGGCAGCATTCATTTGCGGGTTAAATTCCATATTACCTGAGTTCTTAAAACGTCACATCACCTTATATGTGGACGATATTCTAATAGCAGAAGCTTCATGGGAACAACATAACCGCATCCTCAACAGTTTGTTACGTATTTTTGCAGAATCTGGAATTACAGTTAACTTGGAAAAGTCTGAATTCGGTAGGTCAAAGGTGAAGTTTTTGGGACATATTATTTCTTCTGAAGGCATTCAGCCGGATCCTGAAAAGTTAGAAGCAATCAGAGCCATTCCAGTTCCATCCACAAAAAGATAAGTCCGCAGTTTTCTAGGTCTCGTAAATTTTTACCGTCGTTTTCTGAATATGCAAATTCTAGTTACACCAAAACTTTGTTCTCTCACTGGAAAAAATACTATTTGGAACTGGGACGAACAAGCACAGTTGGAATTCAATTCTTTGAAAGAAGCGTTACTTCACGCGCCAATACTAGCTCATCCAGATCTGTCACAAGATTTCTGTCTTAGCACGGATTCTTCTAAAGTCGGTCTTGGTGCCCACTTATTTCAAGAAGCCATAGAAAATGACACTACTGTTCAGAAAACCATTGCTTTTGCTAGCCGAGTGCTAACAAAATCTGAAAAAAATTATTCCGTTACTGAATTAGAAGCTTTAGCTATCGTTTGGGCATTTAACAAATTCCGTTTCTTTCTTTCTGGTAAGCACGTAAAAGTATACAGTGATCATCGTGCATTACAATTTCTTATGTCTTCAAAATTAAATCATGACAGGTTAAAACGTTGGGCATTGTTTCTGCAAGAATTCCACTTCACAATAGTCTACATTCCCGGCAAGGAGAACATTGTTGCGGACGCACTGTCACGCGCACCGGCTGGGCTTGAGAAAAGTAACACAGAAGGCAACCTCGAGAAAAATTTCAGTATTCTTTACATTCAGAAAGTCGCCTTTGAAAACTTCATCACCACATCTTTAAAGGACATTGCTCATGAACAAGATAAAGACCCGATTTGGAAAGACATCAAAAGTAAATGGCATGAAAAGACACACACTCCGATTCGGCATTATTACCTGGTTAGAAACAACATACTCTTCAAACGCTGCACTGTTGATGACAAGCTATGGGTACTTTGCATTCCAGACGATTTTGTTAATAAGCTCACTTGGTACATTCATTTCAGCTACGCACATTTTGGTCCACGAAAATGTTATCATATTCTTCGAACGACTTGTTATTTTAACAATATGGAAAAGAGAATTCAAAGAGTCTTGTCTATTTGTAAACTTTGTCAAAAGGCGAAACCATCTACTATCTCACATCGTGCTCCGTTGTTTCCTATTATTCCTTCTAAATTAAAAGAATTTGCTGCTGTTGATCTCTTGGGACCCCTTCTCAGAACATCGAATGGATTTTCGTACGTTCTAGTCGCTGTTGAACTTACTTCAAAATTTGTTTCTTTCACACCGTTACGTAATGCCACTGGACGGTCTGTATCCAACGCCTTTGTAAAAAATTTCTTACGTGAAGTTGGACACGTCAGTAAAGTCATTTCAGATAATGGACCGCAATTCAGATCTGCTGTTTGGTCACGCATGCTTCGGAATCATAAAATCAAACCTGTTTTTATTTCATTGTACTCACCACATTGTAACCCGTCTGAACGGATTATGAAAGAAATCAATAAGCTTTGCAGACTTTATTGTCACAGAAAGCATCAGCATTGGGACAGATATTTACACTTATTTCAAAACGTGCTGAATGAAATGCCTCATGACTCCACTGCTTTACCGCCTACTCTTGTACTGAAGAATGAAGAACCACCGAACAGAATCAGAGAGCTTGTACCTTTCCCAAATACACGTAAACGTCGACACAAAGACATAATTGATTTGGCTCTTAAAAATATAAAATCTGCAGCAGACAAAAGGAGAGAACTACACAGTAAAGCAAATGCAAAGAAATAATATATTGGTCAGAAAGTTCTCATTAAAGCTCATTCATTGTCACATAAGAAGAAACACTTGAGTCACAAATTCTTTCTAGTTTACAATGGACCTTACAGAATCCGACGTATACCACATGATAATTGCGTTGAAGTTGAAACTCTGCGTACTAGGAAGAGTAAAGGTTTACACCACATTTCACATGTAAAACCGTTTATTGAAAGATAATCTGCTTTTTAACTTTGTCTTTGCCATAAAACGTTTCACTTCACGTTACTAGTATGCTTTAGAAACTGTTACCATGCAACAATGTTTAAAGTTAAATATCCAGTCAAGAACCAAGAGAACTTATTCAAACAGAAATTACGAATGCATTGTTATTGCGAACAGATGACACAGTGGTTAGTTAATGTGACAGCTACACGATTTTATCACGACGCTACTAATGAGTGACAATTTACAATGTTGCTTTTGCGGTGTTTCTGTTTCATATCTGCACAGTTTTTCTGAATTCTTCTGGAAAGTAAAACACGTTTTAGTAGTAACTTTTGTGGTACAGCTACAATGAGACAGCCTTTTCTGTAGCACAACAATACGTTACAGCACTGTACTTTCTTCATCACGGCAATAAGCGTAATAAGTAAGATATTTATACGCAAAGCATTTCACTTTTGTTTATCATGAGGTATGTACATTGACTTCTGCAGAACTTAGCTTTCGGAGGACGATAATTACGATACTTCCACAGAGATTATCTTACAGCAAGACGCACATTTAGCGCTACAGGACTCGTATTTGAGTGATTAATTTTGTACTTAAAACATTTATTTTTCAAGATTTTTGAATTACAAAGAAAGTTGTCCGTGATACATTTCATTCCATTGCTGTAATCTGTAACACCTGAGGGTATAATTACATTAATCCTCAGGGGGGTACACGCTTACTTTGTGTACCATTTGTTTGGCAAGCACAAGGGGCCCTAGCTAATATGGTATTTGCTTATAAAACTTTACACATCGTTACCATATTTCTCTAAAACATAAATTACACAGCTATCTGATCATTTAACTGAGAGAGACAAACTTTTTTATTACATCAGTGACAGATGTTTACGTGATTACACCGTTGGATAACTTCACACTTATGAAATTATATTCTGTCTGTACTTTGTGAACTGTTCATATTTTTTCGGACCCATTGTGATATTATGAGAGCTTTGAATGATATATTTGGTATTGGATCATGATTTAAAGTACGTTTGAGGTAGATGACACTATTGAAATAAGCAGAGAATTTTCTTTAGGTTTTGACATTAATGCAGAAAGCTACGACGTTTTTGAGATTTGACTGAGGTGTAATGATGTTATTTTTATGACGACGATGTGTATTACGCTGTTGAGGTATGTTTATGATCAATAAGCTGATGTTATATGAGGAATCTGATTATGCTATGTAGTTATTATGTGTTGATGAATACGAATATGTATATGTGTAATAAGGTAAGGAATAATGAATAGTGGGTAGGGACTCTTGATTTGTGAAAAAGGATGTTGGAAACCAAGAATCATACTTTAAGAGTTATGAAATGTGTGTAAATGCGTGAATGTGTCACAATGCCGGCGAAAATTTTTTGGACGCTGTTATATCAATAGCATTTTGTTTCTACACATTTGCAACGCAAATTCTTGACCTGTGAAATATTTTATATGAGACTGTCACTGTAGCGGAAACTGCTGTCGTAAATATTTCCGTAAGAAAGTTAAGTGACCACCTGCACGTGCGTCGTCGGCACACAGCTGTGTCAGACACCTGGAGAACAAGCCATTAGGGTGTGCCTTTCCGGAAGCACAGGTAGAAAAAAAAGGGGAGGCCATTATCCTCGCTATTGACATTTCCTTGTTGAAAGCATACTGTGGAGCTCGTAATTTATGATATTTACTGAAATGCCTAATGAAATGACGAGAAATATTTTTACCTCTGCACACCTGATTACGACAAGCGTTTTTCTACGAGAGTTGAGAGCTACTGACTTACGAAATGCCACATAGCTATTGAATGATGTTTTTATGCTTTGGTTTGCGTAATTGCTTATTTCATTTGATACCTGTTTTCCAGCTGTGTTACAGCATTAGTTTTATAAAATAAACTTAGATGCATTTGCTAATGTGAACACTTTCTGTCAACAGATCTATTAAATGATAATTTTGTAATCCACATTCTTCGATAAAGGAGCACTTGGAAAGGAAAGAACAATAAGAAGGGACTAGTAACAGTAACTGGACACATAATTTTCTTTTCAAGTACATGGTAATATTTTTTTTACAATAAGTTGTTGTGGTGCACCACTTTAATTACATAGACATTAAGATGTGAATATACATTTCCCTTGTCTGCATTGTTGTCTTTAGTGTAATGTTTTTTTTGCTTGAGCTATGTCATGTTTAGATATAAGTTGCTGCTGTTTGCCAGGCATAGTGTTATTGAATTTGACTTTGTATTATTCTGTTAAGCCAGTTTTACTAATGATTTATTTTTATTGTTTGCTGCACATTGCCTTATATTAGTTGTAATATTACAATTGCTTTCCTAATTTCTCAATGCTGCTTGCTTCACAAATCTGCATTTTTTTTTCATTGCTGTTTATATTAATTGTTTTATGTGATGCTGCATTGCCTCGTCCCTTGGTATATATATCTGAGCTCATTAGATTTAAGTTAGCTTAAGAAAGGGGAGACTATATAAGAAACTGACTATGGAGAATAGGTAAAGAATGCATTGCAAAGTTATATGAAAAAGATTTGGGGCAAAATGAGTATTGTACAATGAGAAACAATTATTTTGAAAGAGATATGAATAGAATACAGGAAGGAGGTATAGATAGGACTTTTTGGGAGTAATGATGAATGAAGGGAGATCTCCAAGAAGCAAAGAAAGTTTTGTTTGCCAAATACTGCAGTAAAACAAACCCTGTCCTTTCCTTTTGTATTATCTCACTATGTGTTTGTGTACCCTTGTGTATTTGTTTTCTTCCTGTCTCTGTGTAGTTTCATAGAATTTTTTCTTCTAATACTACGCTACATTCACTATGATGAGGAATACTGTTATCCTCAAATATAATTTGCATTAATAATATGTTATTTACCTTGTAAGGATGTTTAGACATTATTTATCTGTTCTGTTTTGTTGCTCATGGGTGAAGTTGATATTTCAAAAGTTATTCTGATCTTTTATATATTTACTTATGTCATAATTCCTGTAACACTGATGTATATGTTATTTCGATTCTTTTGTCAAGCCTGTACTACAAATGTTATCTGTATTGTTGTGTTTTTAATGATGTATTTTGTACCTTTGTTATTGTATTCTTATGTTATAAAATTGTATTTGTCACCAGTTCATCAAATTAATTAACTTGTAAGTTACATTTCACTGCACACAGTTCTGTTGGTCATAGTATATGGACAATATGTGAGAAGTAGGGACAGTTAGTGTTTGCACGTGTGTTAATAATTCAGCAAGGGACTGGATAACAGCATTGCTGGTTCTAAGGACAATTCAAAAAAGTTTGTGAGTGCACAAGTGGTGGTTATGAACTTGCTATATTATCTGCAAGACTCTTCGATGGTGATTGTGCACCTGCATAGTCGCAGCAGATGGCTGCTGGCCATCTCTACAAGGACTACAGTGGGTCTACACCTTTGATGACCCACCAATACCATTATTTCTACAAGGACTACAGTGGGTCTACACCTTTGCTGACTCACCAATATCATTATTTCTACAATGACTGCAGTGGGTCTGCACCTCTGGTCGCCCACCAATACCGTAATCTCTACCAGGACTACAGTGGGTCTACTCTGTGATGACCTATCTACCAATCTTCTTCAAAACGTCGAATGACTCTGCTTGGTTTGCTCTGTTGTGGCCCATTACCTGTCAGCATGTCAAGAGCAAGCACTGTCTTTCCGTTGGAAGGACAACACTACTTCGTCAAGATTGCATGGAAATCCACTAATTCCATGTGCATTGTCTTTTACTGCTCAGACTTTGAAAAAAAAATACCACTGAAATTTTACTGTGATGAACAATCTGGACTGTCTTTATGGACTGTGAGAAAATTTTAGCTTTTGACCAACATTGTATAAATAAGTGTGTGCATTTGATATCTTTGTTATTGTAATTATGAAAAATTTTTTGAAATCATTATTGGCCACTGCCCAAAAATATTTTGTAAAATTTTTTGTGGGGAGCATGGGGGCTATGTAAGTAGGCTGTTTATGTTTTCTTTATGTAAGTAGGCTGTTTATGTTTTCTTATTGGCAAAGTTACGTAGCGCTCTATATGAAAATCACTGGCTGTGCTGTGTGCAGTCTGTGGCTAGTTTGCATTGTTGTCTGCCATTGTAGTGTTGGGCAGCGGCAGCTGGATGTGAACAGCGCGTAGCGTTGCGCAGTTAGAGGTGAGCCGCCAGCAGTGGTGGATGTGAGGAGAGAGATGGCGGAGTTTTGAAATTACATATATTATGACTTTTGATGATATTAAGGTAAATACAGTGTTTGTTCTCTATTAAAATCTTTCATTTGCTAACTATCCCTATCAGTAGTTAGTGCCTTCAGTAGTTTGAATCTTTTATTTAGCTGGCAGTAGTGGCGCTCGCCGTATTGCAGTAGTTCGAGTAACGGAGATTTTTGTGAGGTAAGTGATTTTTGAAAGGTATAGGTTAATGTTAGTCAGGGCCATTCTTTTGCAGGGATCTTTGATAGTCAGATTGCGTTGCGCTAAAAACATTGTGTGTCAGGTTAAGCACAGTCGTGTAAAAATTTTTCAAAGGGGACGTTTCAGCATGAGTCCCGATTTAAGTTGGTAGGAACTGATGGTAGGGTTCGAGTGTGGGGCAGACCCCACGAACCCATGGATACAAGTAGTTTTTTTTTTCTTTCTTTATTGTTATTTCCAAACCTGGTAACAGGCAGGCCAGCAGCAGCGTGCTACGCCGCTCTTTGGCCGCAGAGAACACACAAGGTACAAATAAAGACATCGAGAGAAAAAAAAAAAAACATGGTGGACATAGAAACGAAGACAAACACTTTTTAAAATACACGGAGCCGTTCACGGGCGTAGAGTCCAAGATAAAATTTGTTCAGACACTTGGACAGAGACGAATATTGTCACGTGTGATGAACATAGGTGCACAAAAACGAATAACACTGAACCACTGAAGCACAAAACGACGACACACACAGGACACGAGGCGTTGATCTCTGGCGCGCGAATGTTCACTAACCGTTTACGAGTCCGGGGACCTGCCAAGAGAGGAGGAGGAGGGTGGGAGAGGGAGAGGGGAGAGCAGATGCCAAGGGCAGGGGAGATAGGGGGAAGGGAGGAAGGGGGGGAAGCCCGTGGGAAGAGGGGAGGAGGGAGGGGACGGGGGAAAAGGAAAGAGAAGGGAAGGGAAGAGAAGATACAAGTTGTCAACATGGCACTATGTAAACTGGTGGAGACTCCATAATGGTGTGGGCTGCGTTTACATGGAATGGAATGGACTTGTAAGGTGCCAGGACATGGGCACTTGAACGCTAGCTTACCAACATTAGTATTGATAATAAAGGGACTGGCAAGGGCATCAAATCATGATTCTATTGAATAATGATAAATATGAGGCTCTCTCGAGCAGTATTCCCTCCATGTCTGCATGATTGAGTCACTAATTTTAAGCGTTGGTGAAAAGTGTCGGAAGTTGAGAAGTGGAATATAAAGTCTGCAGATGGCCGTATCTCGCCGGACCGCTGTGGGCGGCAGGTATTGGTCATCGGAAACGCGGGACAATAAGTGCTTTTGGGGATAGCCCGGCATCTGGAGCAACCTGTGCTGGGCAACACGTGGCGAAGACGGGAATTTCGTTTGCCTAGCGGCGTTATGACCAACTCCATCAATGGGGAGATGTGAGAAATGCCGTTGGAGGGATTTCGGCGATGATAGAGCGTTCGACATTGGCCGAAACTGAGTATTCTTCCGCCGCGTTTTCGTACGCGTGGGAGACGGGAGAATTGTGGACGGAAAGGACTTCGCCTTCAGCCATCGAGCGGTACGGACTTGAAGACGGCGTCTTGGCCATCGTCTTCGAAGGGAGATATGCGGTCTGTATCGCAGCACTGCACCAACGCGTGTTCCGTGCAGAGTTCTGCGGTTAGAGCTCTTTGTGTGCTCAGAAGCGAGATTTTCACCAGCGCTTGACCACTTTCAACAACTTGCCTAATATTCTTGATCTGGTAGTTATCCTTGCGAGATGCCGAGTATTTATCAATGCATCTGCCGGTAATAGGGGCGCGTAACTGCAAATTGTTAATATGCCATTCTCAGGAGTGTGTGGGTGGACAAAGAAATTCACATTTTTTTGGTAAATTTTGTCAAAAAAAATGTGAATTTCTTTGTCCACCCACACACTCCTGAGATTTTTTTTTTTTTTAATTTTTGTCACCCCCCCCCCCCCCCCCATGAACAATGGACCTTGCCGTTGGTGGGGAGGCTTGCGTGCCTCAGCGATACAGATAGCCGTACCGTAGGTACAACCACAACGGAGGGGTATCTGTTGAGAGGCCAGACAAACGTGTGGTTCCTGAAGAGGGGCAGCAGCCTTTTCAGTAGTTGCAAGGGCAACAGTCTGGATGATTGACTTATCTGGCCTTGTAACAATAACCAAAAGGTTCCTGAAGAGGGGCAGCAGCCTTTTCAGTAGTTGCAAGGGCAACAGTCTGGATGATTGACTTATCTGGCCTTGTAACAATAACCAAAACGGCCTTGCTGTGCTGGTACTGCGAAGAGCTGAAAGCAAGGGGAAACTACGGCCGTAATTTTTCCCGAGGGCATGCAGCTTTACTGTATGGTAGCATGGAGAGCTGCATCAAACCAGTCTCAGGACTGAAGATCATAACAACAACAACAAATTTTGTCAGTTGTGGAGGATATCAAATTAAAATGGCAATATTACAATCGAATTATCGACTTCATTGTAGCTAGCATTTACCCTGTCCCAGTAAGCTTTACATGTACTCTTGTCACTGCACAGCTTGCCCAGACGGGAAGGAAAGGTTTGCGGTCTTCTATGTCAGCGACACACAAATAAGCTTACGGACTGAGTCCTCTGGATGTTCGGCTATTTGGAGACCATTTGTAGCTATTCGTGGAGTTTACGTTCCCAAACAACGATGGTAATTTAATGGATGAGAATGCCCCATGTCGTCAGGCCACAACCATTAGCGATTCGTTTGAAAAAGATTCTGGGCAGTTCGAGCAAATGCTTTGGCCACCCTGATCGCTCTACATGGATCCCATCGAATATTTACGGGACTTGATCGTAGGTCAGTTAGTGCACAAAATCCTGCTTCGGCAACACTTTGGAAATTACGGGAGGCTATAGAGTCAGCAGGGCTCAATATTTCTGCAAGGGACTTCGAAAGACTTGTTGAGTGCACGCCACGTCGAGTTGCTGCACTACGCCAGTCAAAAGGAGGTGCGAGGCGATGTTAGGAGGTGTCCCGTGATTTTTGTCACATCAGCTTGTAGTCATTCTGGACTGGTTGCCAGTGGGCGCTTTAGCTCGCTCTGGAGTGTCCATCACACGCCGCAAACCGACGGGTGGCGCTACAGACACAAACACAAGTCGCCTTTAGCGCTCACACCCTCAAACGTAGAGAACAGTATCCATCCGCATGTTCTTAAAAGTCGTCGCACACGCGGGTGAGGCTCTTCAGTCCGGAACCGCGCGACCGCTAAGGTCGCAGGTTCGAATCCTGCCTCGGGCATGGATGTGTCTGATGTCCTTAGGTTAGTTAGGTTTAAGTAGTTGACAGATGTGAAAATTACCGAACTATCAGTTTAATAAGTCACGGCTGCAAAATACTAACGCGAATTCCTTACAGACGAATGGAAAAACTGGTAGAAGCCGATCTCGGGAAAGATCTATTTGGATTTCGCAGAAATATTGGAACACGTGAGGCAATACTGACCCTACGACTTATCTCAGAAGCTAGATTAAGAAAAGGCAAACCTACGTTTATAGCTTTTGTAGACATAGAGAAAGTTTTTGACAATGTTAACTGGAATACTCTCTTTCAAATTCTAAAGATGGCAGGGGTAAAATCCAGGGAGCAAAAGGCTATTTACAATTTGTACAGAAACGAGATGGCAGTTATAAGAGTCTAGGGACATGAAAGGGAAGCAGTGGTTGGGAAGGGAGTGCGACAGGATTGTAGCCTCTCCCCGATGTTATTCAATCTGTATATTGAGCAAGCAGTTTGCCGATGACATTGTAATTCTGTCAGAGACACCAAAGGACCTGGAGGAGCAGTTGACCAGAATGGACAGTGTCTTGAAAGGAGGCTATAAGATGAACATCAACAACAGCAAAACGAGGATAATGGAATGTAGTCGAATTCGAGTGATGCTGAGGGAATTAGATTATGAAGTGGGACACTTAAAGTCGTAAAGGAGTTTTGCTATTTGGGGAGCAAAATAACTGATGATGGTCGAAGTAGAGAGGATATTAAATGTAGACTGTCAATGGCAAGTCAAGCGTTTCTGAAGAAGAAAAATTTGTTAACATCGAGTATAGATTTAAGTATCAGGAAGTCGTTTCTGAAAGTATTTGTATGGAGTGTAGCCATGTATGGAAGTGAAACGTCGACGATAAATAATTTAGACAAAAAGAGAATAGAAGCTTTCGAAATGTGGTGTTACAGAAGAATGCTGAAGATTAGATGGGTAGATCACATAACTAATGAGGAGGTATTGAATAGAATTGGGGAGAAGAGGAGTTTGTGGCACAACTTGACTAGAAGAAGGGATGGGTTGGTAGGACATGTTCTGAGGCATCAAGGGATCACCAATTTAGTATTGGAGAGCAGCGTGGAGGGTTAAAATCGTAGAGGGCGAGCAAGAGATGAATACATTAAGCAGATTCAGAAGGATGTAGGTTGCAGTAGGTGCTGGGAGATGAAGAAGCTTGCGCAGGATAGAGTGGCGTGGAGAGCTGCATCAAACCAGTCTCAGGACTGAAGACCATAACAACAACAAGTAATTCTAAGTTCTAGGGGACTGATGACCTCAGATGTTAAGTCCCATAGTGCTCAGAGCCATTTGAACGCTCGGGTGAAGACACGACGAACATTACGAGGTGCATTCAAGTACTAAGGCCTCCGATTTTTTTTCTAATTAACTACTTACCCGAAATCGATGAAACTTGCGTTACTTCTCGACGTAATCGCCCTGCAGACGTACACATTTTTCACAACGCTGACGCCATGATTCCATGGCAGCGGCGAAGGGTTCTTTAGGAGTCTGTTTCGACCACTGGAAAATCGCTGAGGCAATAGCAGCATGGCTGGTGAATGTGCGGCCACGAAGAGTGTCTTTCACTGTTGGAAAAAGCCAAAAGTCTCTAGGAGCCAGGTCAGGTGAGTAGGGAGCATGAGGAATCACTTCAAAATTGTTATCACGAAGAAACTGTTGCGTAACGTTACCTCGATGTGTGGGTGCGTGTTCTTGGTGAAACAGCACACGTGCAGTCCTTCCCGGACGTTTTTGTTGCAGTGCAGGAAGGAATTTGTTCTTCAAAACATTTTCGTAGGATGCACCTATTACCGTAGTGTCCTTCGGAACGCAATGGGTAGGGATTACGCCCTCGCTGTCCCAGAACATGGACACCATCACTTTTTCAGTACTGGCGGTTACCCGAAATTTTTTTGGTGGCGGTGAATCTGTGTGCTTCCATTGAGCTGACTGGCGCTTTGTTTCTGGATTGAAAAATGGCATCCACGTCTCATCCATTGTCACAACCGACGAAAAGAAAGTCCCATTCATGCTGTCGTTGCGCGTCAACATTGCTTGGCAACATGCCACATGGGCAGCCATGTGGTCGTCCATCAACATTCGTGGCACCCACCTGGATGACACTTTTCGCATTTTCAGGTCGTCATGCAGGATTGTGTGCATAGAACCCACAGAAATGCCAACTCTGGAGGCGATCTGTTCAACAGTCATTCGGCGATCCCCCAAAACAATTCTCTACGCTTTCTCGATCATGTCGTCAGACCGGCTTGTGCAAGCCCGAGGTTGTTTCAGTTTGTTGTCACACAATGTTCTGCCTTCATTAAACTGTCGCACCCACGAATGCACTTTCGACAAATCCATAACTCCATCACCACATGTCTCCTTCAACTGTCGATGAATTTCAATTGGTTTCACATCACGCAAATTCAGGAAACGAATGATTGCACACTGTTCAAGTAAGGAAAACGTCGCCATTTTAAGTATTTAAAACAGTTCTCATTCTCGCCACTGGCGGTAAAATTCCATCTGCTGTACGGTACTGCCATCTCTGGGACGTATTGACAATAAACGCGGCCTCATTTTAAAACAATGCGCATGTTTCTATCTCTTTCCAGTCCAGAGAAAAAAAATCGGAGGCCTTAGAACTTGAATGCACCTCGTAGAAGCGTGATGCCTCATCGATGTACCAAGTCTGTACCTGCGCCACAGTCATCGGCATACAAGAAGCTACGAAATCGATGAACCAAGGACATTATTCAGTTAGATGAACAATCGTCATTTCAACGAAAAAAAAAACAAAGTACTTTCTGTTACTGCTTGTGCAGGCTTGTCTACGCGTAATATTGCAAATAAAGTGTGTAAATTTAGGACTATAGCTTAAATGGGATACCTCCTATCTACTTCCTACAACTGCAGACAGAGTAGAAGTAATTCTAGAAAGATTTGTGCCAAATCTCAACAAGCAAAAGCCCTGGTCAGTACTTAAGGGCATCTCACTGATGCTTGTTTTTTCTGATGTTGAGGTTCAAAGAAACACCTCCTTCCTCGTGGTAATTGTTTTTTTTTCCTTTCGGTATCAGCCCAGAGACCGTAATTTTACAGCTGCTCTATTCATTGAATTACCTTCCAACTAAATTAGAAAGGATGTCCTCTGGAAAACAGCGTCTGGATCTTGCAAGACATGAAGGGCAGAGAAAGCGCAGGCAAACGTACGACCTGGTGTGTTGTATGCCTTGCCTTTATGAGTCGTAGAGGCTGGTCGTATACCAGCACTACAGCGTCCTTTCACAAACAAACTTAACGATCCACTGGTGTTGTAATTTTAAGTAGGTCAGTGAATTATTAACAAAAAAGAACTGAATGAAATAATCCCGCAGAATTAATAAGAAAGAATTATAATTTAAATAAATGTTTGTTCTTTGGAAATTTGTGGTAAGGTCTTATGGGACCATACTGCTGAGGCCATCGGTCGCTAAGCTTACGCACTACTTAATCTAACTTACGCTAAGGACAACACACACACCCATGCCTGAGGAAGGACTCGAACCTCCGACGGGGGAGCTGCGCGGACCGTGACAAAGCACCCTAGAACGCTCGGCTACTCCGCGCGGCAAAATATTTATTGATACTACTAAAAATGAGTGGACAGTTGCCTCGTGTTAGACCTCATTCAGCAGAAAATTATCAACAGTTTGTCTCCAATAAAGTACTGGAGCAAAGCTTTAACACAAGTCTCAAAGCATTAACTATAGAAACCCATGAGCAAACATTTTAATTCCGGTATCACTGTTCCTTCACTCAACACAACATATTACTATTCATTACTCTTTATCACAAGCAGCTACAGACACAAACTGGAGCAGAATGTGTCCATTGCTAATCCCAGTGTGAGCGTACAAGCAGTGGGGGGGGGGGGGAGGGGGGAGGGGGGGCGGTGAGGGGAGAGAGATTAACGCGGCAGTTTCCTACCGCAGAGCACGTGACTGGGCGGTTGCTACGGGGCCGTGGTGAGCAGCTAGCGTTTACGCGGCAACCCCAGCGCTTGGCAGGGGCACGTATGCCCATGTTTTCGCGCTTGAAGGAATTTATACGCCAGAGAAAAATTGATAAAAAACAGAACTGAGAGCGACACGGAGGTGCGAGTTGGCACTCATGGACAGAAAAATATGAAAAGCTAATTGTCTAGACGCGCCACAAAAATATATAATAGTTAAAATTATTGTTGTCTTAAGAATTGTAAATTTATGAAAGTTTAATGTAAACACAGTGCCTACGGATGCGGCTAGTGGAGCTGCATCGAGCAATCATAGCCGATTTAGCAGAATCTGTACCATTTTTTAATGAGAGGTCGGAATATGGAATTCGACTCAGAGAAGCTGTTGTTGGTAATAAATAAATTAAAAGAGACAAAACTAGCGGCAGCATTCTAAAGTTTAAAGAGGTAGATGAGTAATTAAGTATGTATTTTTATTTGTTTATTTATCTTTAGTATCAAAAATCCGGAAAGAGCAAAACCACGCCTCAAGAACATTATTTGTGAAAAAACGGTGGCAGATATAAGAAATTGGACTTTAAATTGCTATTTCCCGGAAAATTACCATATTTTTCAATGTATCATACGTGGTTTTTTGTTTAGTTTTAGAATATTCGTAATTCTTTTGTCAAACATTGTTTTGAGTTGGGCAGTCTTTTCGACGGTGCATAGGGCGGCCACCTTTGAGGACAGTTGGGTTGAGTCTGAGAAAACGATAAAGTTGAGCGCAATATAGTGGCTTAGGACAGCACACAACAGTGTATTTTGTGAACTGTGGACAGACTGTCAAGTGCCGTGATCGCGACATATGAATTTTATAGTGAATTGTTGTAGCATCAGTTATTAATTGCCGCCCTTACGTAAAAGCCCCTCAGATTGCATTTTAAGTGTTTAGTTCATATATTGAATACTTTCATGGATAAATAGAAATAAACTACTTGTTCAAATTATAAATCAACGTGAGTGACTCAATATTTTATTTAATTTCACGGCAATGTGTGCCTGCATTGTTTTTTAATATTTTTTTTTCATCTGAAAACTGCGTTTACGACAGGTGTGACTGGCACCCTATGACGAAAAACGCAGCCAAACATTGGGACCAACCACATCTCTGGGCCGCTCAATTAAGCTGAGTGTAACAAATGTATATATTTTCGTGCCATAGCATGTGGGGACCAGAACCAAACTATTCAACTACAGTAGGTAGTGCCCAGTACCGTCGTATCAGTGTAAAGTCCGTACGAGAGTTCCAAAGTTCAACTCTGAAACTGTGTTTAGAATTTTCTAAGCCCCGCACTTACAAGTCCAACGATCTACAACTGGAAAAAGTTACAGAGTTAACTACTCCTGGTAGTTTCCTTGGTTTTTTCCTCTGATTCTAGCTCCTTAAGGACGTGTTGAAGACTTGATGTTTCATGTGGTCGAAACCTTATGTTGTAAGCAATGGTGGCGCGATAGCTTCTCTTGATTGGGCTTCATTGTTGAGTGGAAGAAGTCCTATTTTCTTAAGAGCGTAGGGGACATCCTCCTTGCTAAATTCCCGGGCAAAAACTTGATTTACGACGAATCGAATTTCGTCCTATTGGGTTTTCTTTCACACATGAACTCATACAGTCTGACCAGCGTAATTTGAGATGCTTATAAATTCATGCATGCAAAGGGTGCAGAAGATATGCAGTATGCGTAGAGAAAATTAGTAACGAGGGGCCTTTTTCCTCTGCCATCTTTAATATTGCTAGGCTGATGTGGGATCCATGGGTGTCCACAATAACAACTGCAACTGCCCAGCTGGGTGGAATGGAACTGATGAGAAACTAGAACCACTGCAGGAATATCTCGTATCAATCCACCCCTCTAGAGAAAATTCCACCACAACTTTCGGTAAAAAATCCCTGCATTGAACTAAATTGAAAACAATCGGAGGTGGTATCCATGTCCCATTTACACACAAACGTCCAAAGAGAATATGAGTTCCTCTTCGTTCGGCGTAAGTTATTTCACAAATATACATTTTCCCATTACTATATCTGCTTTCCCAGGTTTAACAACCTCAGACAGGCTAGTTTCGTTGTAGTTCCACATTGCGTCACGATTGCCCTTGGAGTTTAGTTTGATCAGAAGCTCCTATAATTTCTTGGAGAAATCTTCAATAATTGTCAATAATTGCCCATTGAAGCTTTGGAGGCGGCAAGATTGTCGGATAGCCTGAAACTATCCCAGCACAATTTACTAGCAATGTCACTGTCGGAGTTTAGAAATTTCTCTCGTCCTCAGTTGCCGCCTGATCGATTTCTTACCGCAGTAACTACGAACCGACATTCTATTTACTGCATCGTTATGACATAATCGAAGAACTGAATTTACTTATCTGTCAATGTAAATGGTCTTCTTATTTAGGCTTACTAGTTCTTCATCAGCTAAATGTCAGGAAAGTGCGTATTTTAGTGAACCTCATGGCATCCCCATCTTTTTGCGTAACTGATAAGGTGTCATTCTTGACTAGTTTCACGGTTTTTATTAATTCGCTTCTCTGATATTTTAGTCGTTGTGTCTCTTGTTTTGATGTGTTCTCACCTGAAATATAAAGGAAGTATTTCAAGGTAGTTCATCCCCTGGCATGGTGAAAAGAAAAAAATTACAGAAACAGAAGCTAATTACACAACCAATTAATTTTGTGCACTATATTCTTACACTATGTTCCTTGAGTACTAAGAAACCGAGCAATATACAGCGCAAAACCATGACCCAATCGAAAACATCACCATTACAAATGATGAGAAGCTAAGAATTTCTTTTCAAAACTTAAGTAATATCTTATGTCATGTAAAGAGGAAAACTAAGTACGATTAATACTGAATTATCAACATTCCTATCTAAGAAAATTAAATGCAGTTATTGGTCCTATCTTGAATTGCTATCTTATATTTTCAGCAATAGTACACACGCTGCTACAGCCAATTAATCTTACGATGAACAGCAGTACAAGGACTAACTGATTTTCTCTCTCAAGTGAACGGTTGCAGCTAGCTGAACAATACCTTGTGTTGTCAACAATACTGTCCCAATGAACTACAAGCCGGAGTGACACACTGCCCTTCCAGCAGATCTGGGTCTAGTAACTTAACAAACAAATATCACTAGATTACCAGTACCACAAAAATGCCTCCATGTACCTCACTAACGATTCCGAATTTAATACTGAACACTGTCAGAATTAAGGCTATTTCGACTTATACGAGTGTGAACGTAATAATATCCATTGTCGTTAGTGTTGTGACTTGGCAAGACAGCCAAGCCACTATGATTGGTAGCCGTTAAGCTCACGCAAGCTCGCGTGAGGTCTGGAACAGTTAAAGGAGTTGAGTCTAGTAAAAAAAGAACGGAGCTTCTGGAATACTTAACTTTAATCCATAATTGGTGAACATCTCTCTTGACGGTACATGCATCACAAGATAAATAGCAATTGATAAAGGCGCCTTGCTAGGTCGTAGCAAATGACGTAGCTGAAGGCTATGCTAACTATCGTCTCGGCAAATGAGAGCGTAATTTGTCAGTGAACCATCTCTAGCAAAGTCGGCTGTACAACTGGGGCGAGTGCTAGGAAGTGTCTCTAGACCTGCCGTGTGGCGGCACTCGGTCTGCAATCACTGACAGTGGCGACACGCGGATCCGCCGTATACTAGCGGACCGCGGCCGATTTAAAGGCTACCACCTAACAAGTGTGGTGTCTGGCGGTGACACCACAGTTAGATGTGTCATTAGGCGATTTGGTAAACAATGATCTGGAATTGCAGGAGGCTGGAGTCTACAGAACACCATGCCAGTGACGCAACGCTAGAGTTGCATAACTGCGGTAGGCTAGTGCATACAATTCGCGAAGACTATAGCAGTTTTTGATCAGTTAAGATTTTACCCGCATTACTTCTATGTTAGGAGTGTTGCATACCTATTGGGCGTTACCTCATAACGATTGCTTTCTTTACATTCCTACCAGTGACTTATTACATTCCCTTGAAACTAGGAGCAGTGCACCATCTAGATACGGAGAGAGGATATATAAAGGGCTGTGTAACCTGTGGAACATTTTCGTTTTCCATAGTTATCCTCCTGTCTTTTACATAAAAATAAGCAGTATTTATAGCAAAATCGAAACTATCACTGTTTAATTCAGGTTTTACAAGATAACTGTTGATTTTTAACTTGAAACAGAGGGATATGTAGTAATAATAAAGAAAAAAATACAGATTTATCATATAGCGCTAGTAAACACAATTCCCTTAAAAAGATAAGATAAAACAACTGCGAAACAAAACATGTATACATCAATAATATTATTATTACAATTAAGAAAGTAGACGAACCTTGCTTAACGAGCACCTTCTACAAATAGCGATTCGCCTAACGAGGAATACAAACGGAATTTTGTGAAAGACTGAATCGCTTAACGAGCAATATTTCTCACTACAAGTTTGCCTTTTCGTTAATCTTCGGTAAGCGCTTCAAAAATCCCCTTCTGACCTAGATAGACCCCTTCAGCTGCTCTAGTTGGGCAATACGTCACTTGCTGTTTTGTGACCTTTCACTGTGTACATTACAACATCCGACAAATAATAATGCAGTATTCGGGTATCCTGTTAGCGACATTTCTCGCGTTGTAGGTGTTGTCTTCAATATGTCTACTTTGGCCTCCTCGACTGTATTGGAAGTTCTCTGTGCCGTTGTTGCAACCTCTCCTAACTTCGAAGACTCATGTAAAATTATACCCTTGCACTACCTGTTTAAGTACTTTGTCGAACTTACACTGGTCAGCCATTATGGCCAACGAGCTACTGTCGATATACACCTGTCCAGTAGAGATGGGGGATCCGCTCTTGAACTAATTCATAGAGTTCAATCTTTCAAAGGAGTGAACAATCAGTGATTCAGAAAAAAAGAACGGTAGTTCCAAACGTTTCCCACGGCAGAGAGAGAGAGAGAGAGAGAGAGAGAGAGAGAGAGAGAGAGACGGAGCATATCAGCAGCGCCTCTGCTGGTCAGAGCACAGTGCACGCCACACAACACAGCCAGCGCCGGCCTCTGCCCTGCTTATACCTTGGCTGCCTGCATTGTGCAGTGCCCCATTGGATTTTGTGTTTCACATATGCCGTGCCGTCTCTGTGCGTCGTCTGCTGTGTGCACTGTGCAGTATCTGGCGCAGCTTAACTTCGCATCACACTCTGTTGGCGATCGTTTCAGTCGCACGTCCTGCCCTCGGGGCAGTTGATGCGAGCAACAGGACAGAGAGCCACCTAGCGGATAACATAGGAACTACTTGCAAAAACCTGCTCGCAAGGGAACGGACGATTTGTCTCGGAGCAGGTGAGTTCACCGCTCCCCCCACCCTCGGAACTCGCCCGCTCAACGCTCACCCCACGGTCTCGACTCTAGCCAGAGCGTCGAGCAAAGCGACTCAGGCGTCACTCTGGTCTCTGCGGTCTCAGCTCACGCAGTAATACAGCTCGCGGCTCGACCTGCTCGACTCAGCACCTCTGCATCGGAGTTCGTCCCCACTGGATATTGTTCTTTGTAGTAATACCGCTATGTATATTACATTATTATGTTATGTATATATCAATTGTTTTTATTTTATTTTTATTTGTTTAAACTGATTAGATTAGGTTCCTGATGACTCCTCTTACTATAGGATTTTTATTATGGACACTCGAATTTACGCTTTAATTACGAGCGAACCGATAAACGTATCGCAAAATGTGATACACCAATATTTTCCTTGTTTTATTCTGCGTAAGGCTATATGCAGCACTTTCGTTTTACAGTCAAATTTATATTTTTTTTTCTTATTCTGGTACGGATTTTGCGATTTTAGGCGTCTTCGAAAGGAAACGTTCACTTTAAAAATATATGGCTTGCGATGTATTTGTATGAGGTTAATGAAATTTTAATGCATTATAGCCAAATATATTGTTAATGTAAATCTCAAGTTACAACATTTTCCGATCACCCAAAAAACCACGATAGTGCAAAATAAATCAATAATCAAAAACTTTGTCATATCGTGGAAATTTCAATAAACAATACAAAATTCTTACTCATCAGCTGTGTTACTTCAAAATAGGATCAAATAAGATCAAAATACAGGTATAGTACTGGAATAAACCAAGTTTAAAGGGCAATGTGCCTTCCATATATTTTCCATTGTAAATGAGTGGTGAGTCATGAAAAAGAGCTAATTCATTTCAGGGAGTGAACAGTTCTGATCCAATCTCTGAAAAGAACAGTTTTGCCCATGTCTACTGTCCAGGCCATAGCAACTTCAGCTCGCGAGGAATGACTGCTAGTTAGACACACGCGCGGTGCATGTAGTATCAGTGAGGATGCTGTCCATACGTAGAATAGAGGAGGCGCGCGATCTGTCTGAGCTGGACCGAGGGCAGATTGTGATGGTCCGAGACTCGGCACGAGCATTTCGGAAGCTGCACGGTTTGTCGGGTGTTGCAGGATTGCCGTGGTGAGAAACCACGTGTAGACGTCATGGGGTTCGGCGGCGACCACTCATTGTAGATGTCGGACATCGTAGGTTGGACAGTCTGGTAAAACAGGACAGAGGGTGGACTGCGGACTTTAATGCTGGGCAGGGTACTGTTGTGTCTGAACACACAGTGCACCGAACACACATAACGATGGGCTTCCGCAGCTTACGACCCGTGCATATGTCAATGTTAACACCACGACATCGGCAACTGTGTCTGAAATGAGCACGTGACCATCGGCACTGGACGTTGGCGCAGTGGCAGAGCGCTACATGGTCTGATGAATCCCGATACGTCCTTCATCATGCCGAAGGGAGGGCGCGAGTTCGTCATCTTTCAGGGGAACAGCTCCTTCACACTTGTACGGCGGGACGGAGACGAGCTGGCGGCAGTGCCATTATGTTCTGGGGAACATACACGTGGGTATCCAGGGGTCCAGTGGAGCTCGTCCGGGGCACCATGGCGGCCAAGGAGTATCGTACACTGGTTGCAGACCACGTTCACCCCTTCATGACGATCATGTTTCGCAACGGCAGTGGCACTGCTCAACAAGATCATTTCACAATGCCAGGAATGTGATGGAGTGGTTCGAGGAACACAGAGGCGAGTTCAAATTGGTGTGCTCCCCCCCCCCCCCCCCACTCACCCCTCCGCTCCAACTCGCCAGACCTGAACCCGACCGAACGCATCTGGGGTGTGATTGAACGTGCCGTCAGAGCCCATCGCCCGCTACCCGAAATTTATGGGAATTAGGTGACTTGTGTACAGATGTGGTGTCAACTTCTTAGAGCGACCTACCGAGGCCTCACTGCTTCCATGATATGACGCGTCGCCGCTGTTATTCATCCCAAAGGCGGACATGCCGGCTATTAAGCAGGTGGTAATAATGTTCTGGCTGATCAATCAATATACACGAAGCAGTTTTCTGTTAATCGTAAAGAAATTCCACATTTATCAATAAAAACAGGAAACTCTGGCCTTTGATCATGATGTAGAACGTTCCATTGAGTACAAAATGCCGGCCGCTGTGGCCGTGCGGTTCTAGGCGCTTCAGTCCGGAACCGCGGAACTGCTACGGTCGCAGGTTCGAATCCTGCCTCGTGCATGGATGTGTGTGATGTCCTTAGGGTGGTTAGGTTTAAGCAGTTCTAAGTTCTAGGGGACTGATGACCTAAGATGTTAAGTCCCATAGCGCTCAGAGCCATTTGAACCATTTTTTGAGTACAAAATAACATCAATAATTACATAAGTATATGTCTTTGCCAATGTAGAATGTTCGAAGATTGACAAACAAAGAAAGCGAGTTAAATCAAGTACTCAAAGAGAGGAAAGTAGACTTTGCAATAATAACAGAACCTAAGAGAAAACTAAAAGGAACAAAAGTTTGGCCAGACTACTGGATGGATTACAGTTGCCTCCCACAAATAAAACGGGCTAGTGCTGGAGTGGCAATGATAAATAGATAGGAAATATTCGTGAACAATGGTACGAGCTACTGGCGTAAGGCCGTCTGGGAGTGCACGGACGAGGCCAAATAAAGGTGATGGCTCTCGATCTTCCACCATAATCGAGTTCATCAACATGAGGTGGCAAATATGAGGTAGCCAAGGAGGTGGAAACATGGGTTCTACTATTCCAAGACTGCTTGGTAGCTACAACAGCAAAACACAATTAATTAGTTGAAGTACAAGATTAGAAAGTATTTATTACTTAACTTTGCTGTAGTCCATGATCAGTTAGTTGACAATTATAGAAGACGCGACTATACTAAGCGTCTGTAGAATGACAAAATTTACAAGTCATAAATCTTGCAGTGACGAATTAATCTCTCGTAATCTTGAATGTCGAATCTGGTGAATTTGAAGACTAACTTGGAACGGAGCTACAATGACTTGATGGCAGCAATGACTGAGCTGCAGACGATGACCAACATTGGCGCTGGTTGATCACTGAGCGCGGCTACGAACTGTAGACTGGCACAATTGCACTACACTCATGCTACATATGAAGTGGCCTAGCGGCACCTCGCGGCGAGCATGAGTACTGCGACTGGCTGTGTACTCTTTGGCTAACGCAGCCGTTCTTCTGCTCCGTTTATCGAGAGAATCGCATCCGGCGGATCGATCTCTCAGGCGGCGGTGTGGTCGTATGACTGACGACATCACAAAGGGTTGAACATAATTCGTATTAAGATTTTTATTAACATTTGCCAGCAAAATGACTTTATTAACTAGGTCTATAGGACATTGACATTTTAAGATGAAACTGTTAAAATAAATAAAATTACTTTAGGCCAATTGTTGATAATCGATCAACAATTGATCAGATATTTCAATGAGATCAGATAACAAAAGGGTATAGCGTTAACTCAAATCCTCTCCAGAAGTCATTCTTGGGAACATGAAGTACGAAAATTTAAATTTACAACGTAAGTTATTCTCTTTCCGAAATATACAAACCTTGTGTGCCACTAGTTACTATTGTTGAAATATTTACAGCAAATTTTAATAAGAGAAACAAGATAATATTTAACCATTTGGAATTATATAACAATCTCTCCAAAGGTTCTGAGAAAACAGTATTCAAATAGTTAGACCACAAAAATTTCTTGGATGTGTTTGACTAAAATACAATAAATAATTGAGGTTTACCTAGAAAGGAGTTCTTCCTAAGGAGAAAAAAAACAATTGAAGCTTCTTGATATGAAACCACCACAAATCGAACAATGCGGTCCGTACGAAAGAACCTGAAATTTCTTAGGGCATGCCCGATATAGTGCGAACGGTCGTTTATGATTGTTAATTACGAATCTATTGTATCAGCATACTCTGAAGGGAACCTAATTGGTGTACAGACTGGACCGGAAGCCTTGCTTTTGTTAAGCGATTTAAGTTGCTGCGAGGATATCTACTTCTAAGTTATTCCTGTTGGCAGCTGTTCTTGATTTGAATTTTGGAATATTTACCTCGTCTTCTTTGGTGAAGGTATTTCGGAAGGCTGTGTTTAGTAACTCTGCTGTGGTAGCACTGTAGTCGATAGTATTTCCATTGCTATCGCACAGAGAAGGCACTGATTGTGTCTTGCCGCTAGCGTACTTCACATACTACCAGAACCTCTTTGGATTTTCTGCCAGGTTTCGAAACAAAGTATCGTTGTGAAAACTATTACAAGCATCTCGCATTGAAGTCCGCGCAAACTTTCGAGTTTTGTAAAAAGATCGCCAATCTTGGAGATTTTACGTCCGTTTAAATCTGGCATGTTTCTTTTTCCTTGTTTCTGCAAAAGTGTTCTGACACGTTTTGTGTACCAAGGAGGATCAGCTCCGTCGTTTGTTAATTTATTTGGTATAAATCTCTCAATTACTGCCGATATAATATATTTGACTTCAAACCACATCTGATCTACACTTACATTGTTAATTTGGGAGGAATGGAGTTTGTCTCTCAGGAAGGCGTCAAGTGAATTTGTATCTGCTTTTTTGAATAGGTATATTTTTCAATTATTTTTGGAGGATTGGGTGTTACAATAATCAATCTCGCTGGAACAATGCTCTGTTCACTAATCCCTGTGTCCGTTTTGGTGCTCGTTATTAGCTCGGAATTATTTGTTGCTAAAAGGTCAAGAGTGTTTTCACAACTGTTTACTATTCGCGTGGGTTCATGAACTGTTGTTGATGTTGTGGTCTTCAGTCCTGAGACTGGTTTGATGCAGCTCTCCATGCTACTCTATCCTGTGCAAGCTTCTTCATCTCCCAGTACCTACTGCAACTTACATCCTTCTGAATCTGCTTAGTGTATTCATCTCTTGCTCTCCCTCTACCATTTTTACCCTCCACGCTGCCCTCCAATATTAAATTGGTGATCCCTTGATGCCTCAGAAAATGTCCTACCAACCGATCCCTTCTTCTAGTCAAGTAGTGCCACAAACTTCTCTTCTCCCCAATCCTATTCAATACCTCCTCATTAGTTATGTGATCTACCCATCTAATCTTCAGCATTCTTCTGTAACACCACATTTCGAAAGCTTCTATTCTCTTCCTGTCCGAACTATTTATCGTCCATGTTTCACTTCCATACAAGGCCACACTCCATACAAATACTTTCAGAAACGACTTCCTGACACTTAAATCTATACTCGATGTTAACAAATTTCTCTTCTTCAGAAATGCCTTCCTTGCCATTGCCAGTCTACATTTTATATCCTCTCTACTTCTACCATCATCAGTTATTTTGCTCCTCAAATAGCAAAACTCCTTTACTACTTTAAGTGTCTCATTTCCTAATCTCATTCCCTCAGCATCACCCGACTTAATTCGACTACATTCCATTATCCTTGTTTTGCTTTTGTTGATGTTTACCTTACATCCTCCTTTCAAGACGCTATCCATTCCATTCAACTGCTCTTCCAAGTCCTTTGCTGTCTCTGACAGAATTACAATGTCGTCGGCGAACCTCAAAGTTTTTATTTCTTCTCCATGGATTTTAATACCTACTCCGAATTTTTCTTTTGTTTCCTTTACTGCTTGCTCAATATCCAGATTGAATAACATCGGGGAGAGGCTACAACCCTGTCTTACTCCCTTCCCAACAACTGCTTCCCTTTCATGTCCCTCGACTCTTATAACTGCCATCTGGTTTCTGTACAAATTGTAAATAGCCTTTCGCTCCCTTTATTTTACCACTGCCACCTTTAGAGTTTGAAAGAGAGTATTCCAGTCAACGTTGTCAAAAGCTTTCTCTAAGTCTACAAATGCTAGAAACGTAGGTTTGCCTTTCCTTAAACTATTGTCTAAGATAAGTCGTAGGGTCACTATTGCCTCCCGTGTTCCAACATTTCTGCAGAATCCAAACTGATCTTCCCTAAGGTCGGCTTCTACCAGTTTTTCCATTCGTCTGTAAATGATTCGCGTTGATATTTTGCAGCTGTGACTTATTAAACTGATAGTTCGGTAATTTTCACATCTGTCAACACCTGCTTTCTTTGGGATTGGAATTATTATATTCTTCTTGAAGTCTGAGGGTATTTCGCCTCTCTCATACATCTTGCTCACCAGATGGTAGAGTTTTGTCAGGACTGGCTCTCCCAAGGCCGTCAGTAGTTCTAACGGAATGTTGTCTACTCCCGGGGCCTTGTTTCGACTTAGGTCTTTCAGTGTTCTGCCAAACTCTTCACGCAGTATCATATCTCCCATTTCATCTTCATCTACATCCTCTTCCATTTCCATAATATTGTCCTCAAGTACATCGCCCTTGTATAGACCCTCTATATACTACTTCCACCTTTCTGCTTTCCCTTCTTTGCTTAGAACTGGGTTTCCATCTGAGCTCTTGATATTCATACAAGTAGTTCTCCTTTCTCCAAAGGTCTCTTTAATTTTCCTGTAGGCAGTATTCATCTTACCCCTAGTGAGATAAGCCTCTACATCCTTACATTTGTTCTCTAGCCATCCCTGCTTAGCCATTTTGCACTTCCTATCGATCTCATTTTTAAGACGTTTGTATTCCTTTTTACCTGCTTCATTTACTGCGTTTTTATATTTTCTCCTTTCATCAATTAAATTCAATATTTCTTATGTTACCCAAGGATTTCTTATAGCCCTCGTCTTTTTACCTACTTGATCCTCTGCTGCCTTCACTACTTCATCCCTCAAAGCTACCCATTCTTCTTCTACTGTATTTCTTTCCCCCATTCCTGTCAATTGTTCTCTTATGCTCTCCCTGAAACTCTGTACAACCTCTGGTTGTTTCAGTTTATCCAGGTCCCATCTCCTTAAATTCCCACCTTTTTGCAGTTTCTTCAGTTTTAATCTACAGTTCATAACCAATAGATTGTGGTCAGAGTCCACATCTGCCCCTGGAAATGTCTTACAATTTAAAACCTGGTTCCTAAATCTCTGTCTTACCATTATATAATCTATCAGATACCTTTCAGTATCTCCAGGTTTCTTCCATGTGTACAACCTTCTTTCATGATTCTTAAACCAAGTGTTAGCTATGATTAAGTTGTGCTCTGTGCAAAATTCTACCAGGCGGCTTCCTCTTTCATTTCTTAGCCCCAATCCATATTCACCTACTACGTTTCCTTCTCTCCCTTTTCCTACTACCGAATTCCAGTCACCCATGACTATTAAATTTTCGTCACCCTTCACTATCTGAATAATTTCTTTTATTTCATCATACATTTCTTCAATTTCTTCGTCATTTGCAGAGCTAGTTGGCATATAAACTTGTGCTACTGTAGTAGGTGTGGGCTTCGTATCTATCTTGGCCACAACATGAACTAACTGCTCGAAATAATTTTCAGAGAATGCGTTTAGCGCTATTTCGGATGATATTTTATGCGTACCTCCAGAATTAAACACGTATTTTCGCCAACATATCGAGGGTAAATTAAAGTCACCACCAACTATGTTATGAGTCGGGTACGTGTTTGAAATCAAACTCAAATTTTCTTTGAACCTTTCAGCAACTGTATCATCTAAATTGGGTGGTGAGTCTAAAGATACAATTATTATTTTATCTGGTTGCAAAGAATAACCTCTCCACATATGTGCTATCATTGTACCTTCATTATGTCAGTGTTCTCTATATGTTCATTTTCTCGCCGATTCTGCGGAGAACGCCCCCATTTCTTATCAGCCCAACTAATTTTTAACACCCTGTACAGCACCACATTTCAATCGCTTCGATTCTGTTCTGTTTCAGATTTCTCACAATCCATGTTCCACTACCGTACAATGCTGTGCTCCAAACTTATATTCTCAGAACGCTCTTCCTCAAGTTAATGCCGGTGTTTGGCACTGATATTTACCTTTATTTCATTCTTGCTTCCTTGTTTCCAAGCCGGCAGAATTCCTTCATTTATCTGCTTCTTGGTCACCAATTTTGATTTGAAGTTTATTGCTTATCTCTTTCCGGATACTCCTCGTTTTCGTCGTCCTTCTTCGGCTTGCTCTCAATGTATTTTTTTACTCATTAGACTACTCATTCCATTCAACAGGATCTGTAATTTATCTTCACTTTCATTGAGGATAGAAATATCTTGAGCGAAACTTATCATTTTATCCTTTCGCCCTGAATTTTAATCCTATTCCTGAAGCTTTCTTTTGTTTGCGAAATTATTTCTTCGAGGTATTGGCTTAGTGCAGAAATTCGTAGACTTTTTGCATAAGTTTAATAAACACACAAACACAACAGATTCACATAACAGAGATTTTAGTTATCAATAATACATTCTCCTCCACTATTTACAACAGTCTGCCAGCACTGGAGTAGCCTTTCGATTCCGCAACTGTAAAAATCACGTGGAACTGGGGCGGAAGATCTCGTCATGTTCGGAGTGCATTTTCATCCGAAATGGAAGTTCCTTGTAGGTTGTTCGATGACCGAGCGGTTCTAGGCGCTTCAGTCCGGAACCACACGGCTGCTACGGTCGCAGGTTCGAATCCTGCCTCGGGCATGGATGTGTGTGATATGTCCTTAGCTTAGTTAGGTTTACGTAGTTCTAAGTTCTAGGGGACTGATGAGCTCAGATGTTAAGTCCCATAGTGCTCAGAGCCATTTGAACCATTTTGAAGAAAGCGGGCGAGCGTTATCGTGGAGTTACATCACTTCACGAAGTCTTCCTGATCGTTGTTCTTGGACTGCGCCTGAAAGTCATCTTAGTTGATGACAATAAATGTCAGCAGTGATAGTTACACCTCGGGGAAGCAATTCGTAATGATTACACAGTTTCTGTTCCACTAGATGCGTAACATTATCTTTTGTGGTCTTTGTAAGGGGAACTGCTGCTTTATTTGGGCTCAGCCATATCTTTCTTTTCCTTATGCTAGCATAAAGACACCATTTCTCGTCACCAGTAACGATACAGAATGGGAATGGTCGATGTTATTCACGAGCCAGTTGATGACAAGTAAGCAGAGAGGCACATCTCGCCAGCCGCTAAAATTTGTGCTTTTAGCTTACAGCCTGCAGTACCCATGCACCCAATTTTTGAACTCTTCACATTATATTAAAATGTCGCACGATGATGGAATTATCACAGTTCATCGCATCTGCTAGTCCTGAGTACAATGACGTCGATCATTCTGTATTAATAAGGTTAAACGACCTTCATTAAACTCCGAATGTCTTCTTGAACGTGGGGACCAATAACGTCAAAACGATCCTCTTTAAAACGAGAAAACCATTTTCTTGTGATTTTCTGTCCATTAACATTATCTCGATACACGGCGCCAATGTTTCTGGCAGCTCCGCTGCTGTCACTCCTACACTGAACTCAAACTGATGAATATGTCGAAAATGTTCCTGTTCCCCCATTTGGCACTCCATTTTCTAGCATCCACAACTCCACTCATTATCTCCAAATGATAAAATGACAATATGTTAACTCAAATAGCAAAATTTAACAACAAATAAAAAAGGACAACCGATAAGAAACCCACAGGAACCGGAAAACCTAATGCGCCAACCTTGAAAGATGGAGAAGATTATGTTAATGTGCACCTGTTTGCTTTATTTCCGGAGTCTTCCTTTCTGAATATGTAGTAGTCTCTTTATGAATGTAAGCAGTTGCATACCAAAAAGTTCTATTCGTAGAAAGGAAACTGCGAGATTGTAAATGAAATATGCCCTGTCTGAATCAACACTGTCTCCTATTTTTTTTTTTTTTTTTTTTTTAAAAAAAAAAGAAAAGGCTCTGGACTTTATGAGAATAATTAAACTCTACACTGTCACTTGTCTCTGTGAAAAAACTGCTCTTGCAGAAAAAGAAGAAAATGTGCGTCCCAATTTCTGAGCTGCTAGTAACTATTAAGAAGGGTGAAGCTGAGGGAATTAGATTAGGAAATGAGACACTTAAAGTAGCAAAGGAGTTTTGCTATTTGGGGAACAAAATAACTGATGATGTCAAAACTAGAGAGGATTTAAAATGTAGACTGACAATGGCAAGGAAAGCGTTTCTGAAGAAGAGAAATTTGTTAACAGCGAGTATAGATTTAAGTGTCAGGCAGTCTTTTCTGAAAGTATTTGTATGGAGTGGAGCAATGTATGGAAGTGAAATATGGACAATAAATAGTTTGGACAAGAAGAGAATAGAAGCTTTCGAAATATGGTGCTACAGAAGAATGCTGAAGATTAGATGGGTAGATCACATAACTAATGAGGAAGTATTGAATAGGATTGGAGAGAAGAGAAGTTTGTGGCACAACTTGACCAGAAGAAGGGATCGGTTGGTAGGACATGTTCTGAGGCATCAAGGGATCACCAGTTTAGTATCGGAGGGCGGCGTGGAGGGTAAAAATGGTAGAGGGAGAGCAAGAGATGAATACACTAAGCAGATTCAGAAGGATGTAGGTTGCAGTAGATACTGGGAGATGAAGAAGCTTGCACAGGATAGAGTAGCATGGAGAGCTGCATCAAACCAATCTCAGGACTGAAGACCACAACAACAACAGTAACTACAGAGAATCGCGGTAGTGCAATGGCATCTCTTAAATATGTAAAATGCAAACTTGGTTCACATAAAATGTATCTCTCACAAAAAAGAATGTGCATTATGTAATGGAAGCTGGATAATGAGGTGGGATAATCTGAGATACTTTCTAGACAAAAATTCTTCTGCATTAAAAAAATCATCTAAAAATATCTTGACACTGTTCCACTTACAGAAATTCACCATTGAAGACTTAGTAAGCAATAAGAAAATATTTCATTACAAGTTACAATTACATAACATCAACACTGGAGAAATACAAAAATGTAGGTCAACATGAAAATTTGTTCTAACTCAAAAGTCCTCGTTTTATAGATTAAATTCTTTTCGTCTTTCCATGTCCATTAACACTGACGGTGAGAAAACTTTATAAAAATAGCAAGAAATTGGTGGTTTGGGTGTCTGTGTTGAACCAAAAATGCCTAACTAAATGCTGGCGCAATAAAGTATAATATGTTCATTCGCTACCTTAAATCCCAATCTTTACAAACTAGTATCATTCAATGCATAATGATAATATCCTTTTTGTAATAATAATAATATCTTCCATTAAATCAATAAAATAATTCTCAAGAGCAGCATGTTCTGAGTTCTTCCTATACAAGCTCACTGCCACGACACCCTCGCTACCACTTCCTATCTCCTGTTCTCACGATCAACACTTAAAACTCGAGAATCTCCGCAAAGCAAAGATGACCTAACTAGTCTCCGCACAGTGCAGCGTCTCTGACGAGACCGTGCGAATAACTAAGCGATACACATATTACATGAGCGTTCTAAGACATCCAAAAACAAGGAAATTACCTGTAAAATTAAATACACACACCTTCTAACCCAATGTTAGACAGTAGTGCGGAAGACTACATCCCTGTGTTACACCACTTTTAATACGGGCACTTGATTCTTCGTCTTCGATTCGTATTGTTCCCCGTTGATACCTGTACATATTGTATATTACCTGTCTTAGCCTACTCCTATTTTTCTCAAGATTTCGAACGCCTTGCATCATTTTACACTGTCGAATGCTCTTTTCGGATCGACAACTCCTAAAACGTGTCTTTTCTTTCTCTTTTTTTCTTATTTTTCTTAAGTCTGGCTCCCATTACCAAGCGCAGCGTCAGAATTGCCTCAGTGGTGCGTTTTCCTTTCGTAAAGCTCGTTTTACACGATCGACTTTCGTGTCTCAATTGATTACTAAAGACAAGTGAGTCTACTGTAGCCGGCAGCGGTGGCCGTGCGGTTCTGGCGCTGCAGTTCGGAACCGCGGGACTGCTACGGTCGCAGGTTCGAATCCTGCCTCGGGCATGGTTGTGTGTGATGTCCTTAGGTTAGTTAGGTTTAAGTAGTTCTAAGTTCTAGGGGACTTAGGACCTAAGCTGTTGAGTCCCATAGTGCTCAGAGCCATTTGAACCATTTGTAGTCTACTGTAGCGCTTCTAGCGTTTTATTCCTGTACTGAGCCTCGACTGTTTCGAGTCAGTAATTTTCGTTTAGAGATCAGTGCAGAAATTGCATGTGATGTGAGAGCTGTCGAATGCGCAATTTGGCATCTGAACTGGGAAAACGAGGTTGTGAGGGACTATCCTTTTTACCGAAAAATCGGAATATAGTACAAAATGTAGGAACAAGCAAGAATAATAGAGTTTATTAGTAACCAAAGGGAAATTCAAAGTGCACATTCTTGTCAAATGTCACGTGGTAAATTCGTTACACTCCTGAGGACGGAAACAATGAGGAAAGTGTCATCCAAATAATGCAAATTACATACATTTTTTTCGAAAATATACTTACAAACACATTAAATAATGGTTCAAATGGCTCTGAGCACTATGGGACTTAACATCTGAGGTCAACAGACCCATAGAACTTAGAACTACTTAAACCTAACTAACCTGAGCACATCACACACATCCACGCCCGAGGCAGGATTCGAACCTGCGACCGTAGCAGCAGCGCGGTTCCAGAATGAAGCGCCTAGAACTGCTCGGCCACCGCGGCCGGCCATTAAATAATATCTAGAACGCTAAATAGCGCCTTTTTTGTTTGTCTTTTGTATCTTATTTTCTTGTTAAGTGCCAAAAAATTCAAGATTACTTTTCTTGTCAAATAATTCTGACTTTTTCATTGTTGACATAATTTTCATTAAAATACGTTTATCTATTTACGTTTTTATTTATGCATTGGGTAGGCTTTTTCTCTCTAAAAAGTAAACGTCTTTATGCTTTCAGATATTTCGGTATCTTGTAAGAGAACACTAGTAGGAAAAACATCTGGACCTTGTGTAAATTTTCAATCGTCACGAAAACAAAGTAAACATCACCATAAAGATTGAGGACACACGAAAGCACAAAATCCTGAGTCAGCTCGGCCAGAATAGGTTAACTTTTGACTTTAGCAGACTCCGACAAAGTCCCTTGTTTTTGCGCATGTGCGTGCAGCGAACTCGGAAATATAGAACTCCACGCTCGACACAATCTGTAGAACGTTGAAATCACAGGAACGCTCGCATCTTGGTTGGTTGCTGATTTACACGCAGGCACATCGAGCGGTCCATTTCGGCCAGAAAGTCGCTCGTGTAAAACAGGCTTAAAGCCAGACCGATCGTCACCTAAAAGCTCTTCAACTTTCGTTTCCATTCTTGATTTTTTCCCCCGCCTAGCTGATTGAAACCAGCGCACGCCCATTATCCCACTTGTGAAAAACTGCGCGGCGGCATTTCGCGTACGGAAGCTGGAGTTTCGTTGCGGTCGTGGTGGGACGCGCAGGGTGCTCTCGCGGTCGCACGTTGAGCGGCAGAGCTTCGCCGGGCAAACTGCCTGCCATGCGGTGTTGACCGGCCCGGGGCGGGCGCTTCGGCAAATATTTGCGCAGCGCCTACGGCATCGGGCGGCCAAATCTGCGGACGCGATTATGGCGGCGCGAATTCTGCGTGAGCCTTCGTGCGTGCAAGTGTGTGTGTGTGTGTGTGTGTGTGTGTGTGTGTGTGTGTGTGTGTGGCGGCGGGAGGGGGCTGTAGGGAGGACATGGCGGGGAGAGAGGCGTTCGCCAAACTCGGCCTGTGGACGGCGTCAGAATTCTGCCGACCACTAACCCGCCGAACAGTCGCCTAGTGGTGCTAAAAGCAACGGCTTCTGAAATCAGATTGGTGTGTCTGCTCTGCGGGCTACAATTAGACAGTGGTGAGGCAAGTTTACTCCACAGTCCGATTAGAATTCCACTACTGGCCATTAAAATTGCTACACCACGAAGATGACGCGAAATTTAACCGACAGGGAGAAGATGCTGTGATATGCAAATGATTAGCTTTTCAGAGCATTCACACAAGGTTGGCGCCGATGGCGACACCTGCAACGTGCTGAGATGAGGAAAGTTTCCAAGCTATTCCTCATACGCAAAAAGCAGTTGACCGGCGTTGCCTGGTGAAACGTTGTTGTGATGCCTCGTGTAAGGAGTAGAAATGCGTACCATCACGTTTCCGACTTTGATAAAGGTCGGATTGTAGCCTATCGCGATTGCGGTTTATCGTATCGCGACATTGCTGCTCGCGTTGGTCGAGATCCAATGAATGTTAGCAGAATATGGAATCGGTGGGTTCAGGAGGTTAATACGGAACGCCGTGCTGGATCCCAACGGCCTCGATCACTAGCAGTCGAGATGACAGGCAGCTTATCCGCATGGCTGTAAGGAGTCGTGCAGCAACGTTGAAAGGGCTCTGCTGGATTCCTTTCATGTTAATTTCTTAAATCTGTTGTCATTTACGGCATAAATTCCTCTGCTAAATTTACTGTGGCGTTTCTGACTATCTGGGAGGAGACTGAGTAGTGGAACGTGTTACTTTTAAACATAAACAAGAACGATTTGTCACACTACTACACTTTAAAACACAGTTTATATGTAATTCATGTCACACAGTCTCATACGGAAGCTACATCCGCTTTCTTTTATATACTGTATATGATAAGATACTGTCATCCCCCTTCCCTTCTGTGTGAGAGGATGAATGAGCAAATGTATTTCTAGTTGCATGCTTGAGGGTAGCAGACAAGCGTGTCTGCTAGAGAACAGTAGGACCAACGTCGGAACAGGTAGCTACGCTTTCTAAAAGCAGAGAGGTTTCTATTCTTAGTATGGTCCTGTACGTCCCTTGTCATGTTGGTATAGAAAGCTGCCCCTCTGGCCACTTCCGTTTGTATTTGTGAGCCACCCTTAGGAAGGGACCACGGCAGTCGGTCCATGGCGAGCGTCTGAAGTGGTAAGATCTCCGGCTAAGCGCGTCTCTGCTAAGTCCGTAGGACAATCGATTTCTTAAGTTCAGCCTAACTGAAAATTTAATCACCTTTATTTCAGGTTTAGCTATAAAATATCTAATGTTATCTTAAATTGCAACGCAGTGTGATTCGAGTGTACAGTTCAGAATATTCCAGTAGTTGCTTTGTCACTACTTTGTGAGTAAAGTGGAACTACGTGTTGATCAGTAACTCTAACTAAGATCATCAATCTTAAATGCGAATGTGCGTGAGATTATAACGTCTCGTCTTGACAATATTTTTCAATATAGCAACTTTTCTTTATGTTCAACCCACGTGGGGTGTACTTTGTGAGACCAGTACCACGTGCTTACACAATTGTTTGACCCATCAGGTTAATAGTAAGACGATAGTAACCAGTTCGAGGTTTTTCTTTTGTAAATTGCTTTTCGATCTAATTTATTTTAATTTTAGTGTTGGCACTACACACGGTGATAGATGACGTTCACGGGACATTCGTCACACCCACACCCTGCCATCGGATCCCCACATTGTGTACCGTGATTCGTCACTCCACACAACGTTTTTGCACTGTTCAATCGTCCAATGTTTACGCTCCTTATACCAAGCGAGGCGTCGTTTGGCATTTGCCGGCGTGATGTTTGGATTATGAGCAGCAGTTTTCTCACCTCTCGCCTAACTGTCATAGTAATTACCGTGGATCCTGATGCAGTTTGGAATTCCTGTGTGATGGTCTGGATAGACGTCTGTCTATTACACATTACGAGCCTCTTCAACTGTCAGCGGTGTCTGTCAGTTAACAGACGAGGTCTGTCTGTACGCTTTTGTGCTGTACGTGTCCCTTCACGTTTCCACTTCACTATCGCATCGGAAACAGTGGATCTAGCGATGTTTAGAAGTGTGGAATCTCGCGGACAGACGTAGCACACAGGTGACACCCAATCACCTGACCATGTTCGAAGTCCGTGAGTTCCGCGGAGCACACCGTTCTGCTCTCTCACGACGTCTAATGACTACTGAGGTCGTAGTATGGAGTACCTGGAAGTAGGTGGCAGCACAATGCACCTAACATGAAAAACGTGTTTTTTTTGGGGGGGGGGGAGGGGTATCCGGATGCTTTTAATCAGATAGTGTATGTCCAGTCGTGGATCAAGCAGGTGGCAGACTTCGGTTTATTGGTAGAATGCTGGGGAAGTGCAATCAATCTATAAAGGAGACTGCTTACAAATCACTCGTGCGACCGGTTCTAGTACTGTATATTGCTCAAGTGTGCGGGAGCGGGACCAGATAGGACTAATAGGGGAAATTTAACGTATACAGAGAAGGGCAGCATGAATGGTCGCAGGTTTGTTTAATCCGTGGGAGAGTTTCACAGAGATACTGAAGGAACTGAACTGGAAGACTCGAAGATAGATACAAACTATCACGAGAAAGTCTATTAACGAAGTATCAAGAACCGGCGTTAAATGAAAACCTACAATCACCTACGTGTTGCTCGCGTAGGAATCGAGAGGTAGATTTAAGTAGTTCTAAATCTAGGGGACTGATGACCTCAGATGTTAAGTCCCATAGAGCTCAGAGCCATTTGAACCATTTTGAGCCATGCACCTCATGATGGTTTGCAGAGTAACATGTAGGTGTAGACTTAGATTCGATGATGCGAAACTGCCAGTGCTTGTCCGGCTTTATTTCCTGATGCGTTTGGATCCCGAAACCTCGTTCTGGCCGTTTTATTTCGTATTTCATTACAAATAATAACTAAAGCAAAAAGAAGACGCACACACACACACACACACACACACACACACACACACACACATACACGGATACTAACTAAATACAAACGTTTCATACGCAGCACAACCAAAAACTCGATCCTTTCGCACACGACGTGTTTCACTATCATATACACAGTTATTACGAGGGTTGGAACTTTAATAGTGGCAATTATTTATTTACAGCACGTACAAAATAGATACGTGTTTCAAAGTTTTACTGACCTTCAGAGTAGCCACCAGCATTGTGTATAACCTGTTGCCAGCGATGTGGAAGTCGTAGGATACTCTTAGGAGTGACAGTTATGTTGAGAGTTCGAGTGGCGCGGTCTATTGCCCGACCGATTTGTAGCAGTTCTGTAGCGAATGCCGAGAAGTGTTTCCTTCAGTTTAGAAACCGTGTTGAACTCACGAGGGCTTAAGTCAGGGGAGTGCAGTAGGCGGTATAGTACTTAGCAGCCTTTCAGTCAAACAAATCAGTAACAGCTCGCACTGTACGTGCTTGAGCTTTATCCCGCGAAATGATGGTCAGGTTCTGCAGAAAGTGTCATCACGTCTGTGTCGAGGCTGGTCGTAGGTTGTGTTCCAAAAATGAACAGCATAGAAGTGATGACACTTTCTGCAGGACCTGACCATCATTTTGCAGGACAATGCTCAAGCACATACAGTGCAAGCTGTTACTAATTTGTTTGACTGATGGGACTGCTAAATGCATACCACCTACTGCACTCCACTGGCTTAAGCCCTCGTGAGTTCAACCCGATTTCTAAACTGAAGGAAACACTTCACGGCATTCGCTTCAGAACTGCTACAAATTCGTCGGGAAATAGACCGCGTTGCTGGAACTGTCAACACAACTAGCACTGTTGACATGTTTGTTGTCCCTTATTTTGCTTCCCATCATTCTTTTTTCGTTTGCAATCTTCTTGTGTCGCCTGCATCCAGGTGGCAACCGGTAGACTGCTCATCGGTTGGTAACGCCGCAGACCTGTAGGCAATGTGAGGATAGATTCACGTAATCAGCGGCAGCGAAAACTTACAGTTTGCTTTCACCGCTGAAACTGAAATTTTTCTGCCTTGAGTTTTCTCGTAGAGGGTGGCTTTGACCGCTGAACAAAGCGATAGTGAAGTTAATTCTGCTGCAGATTGTTGATCGCCGTTCTCTTGCACATCACGAGGTTGTGGTTAAGTTAGAACAAGAGTTTAAATTGAGGGCTTCAAAACGCGTCGTCTGCCGCAGTTCAGTCATTGATCACCGGCTATCGTCTGTCAACAGAGCATCTCCCACTTCCGTCGTACCCATAGGCGGTCGCTTCCAACACTGTTCCAGGTTATACATTAACAACGTTTGTGAAGTGAACCGCCGTGTTTGTGTGACTGTGACTCCACAGTCCGATTAGAATTACACTACTGGCCACTAAAATTGCTACACCACCAAGATGACGTGCTACGGACGCGAAATTTAACCGACAGGGAGAAGATGCTGTGATATACAAATGATTAGCTTTTCAGAGCATTAACATCAGGTTGGCGCCGGCGGCGACAACTACAACGTGCTGACATGAGGAAAGTTTCCAACCGATTTCTCATACGCAAACAGCAGTTGACCGGCGTTGCCTGGTGAAACGTTGTTGTGATGCCTCGTGTCAGGAGGAGAAATCCGTACCATCGCGTTTCCGCCTTTGATAAAGGTCGGATCGTAGCCTATCGCGATTGCGGTTTATCGTATCGCGACATTTCTGCTCACTTTGGTCGAGATTCAATGAGTGTTAGCAGAATATGGAATCGGTGGGTTCAGGAGGGTAATACGGAACGCCGTGCTGGATCCCAACGGCCTCTTATCACTAGCAGTCGAGATGACAGGCATCTTATCCGCATCGCTGTAACGGATCGTACAGCTATGTCTCGATCCCTGAGTCAACAGATGGGGACGTCAACCATCTGCACGAACAGTTCGACGACGTTTGCAGCAGCACGGACTATCAACTCGGAGACCATGGCTGCGGTTACCCTTGACGCTGCATCACAGACAGGAGCGCCTGCGATGGTGTACTCAACGACGAACATGGGTGCACGAATGGCAAAACGTCATTTTTTCGGATGAATCCAGTTTATGTTTACAGCTTCATGATGGTCGCATCCGTGTTTGGCGACTTCGCGGTGAACGCACATTGGAAGCGTGTATTCGTCACCGCCATACTGGCCTATCACCCAGCGTGATGGTATGTGGTGCCATTGTTACACGTCTCGGTCACCTCTTGTTCGCATTGACGGCACTTTGAACAGTGGTCGTTACATTTCAGATGTGTTACGACCTGTGGCTCTACCCTTCATTCGATCCCTGCGAAACCTTACATTTCAGCAGGATAATGCACGACCGCATGTTGCAAGTCCTGTACGGGCCTTTCTGGATACAGAAAATGTTCGTCTGCTGCCCTGGCAGCCAATTGAAAACGTCTGGTCAATGGTGGCCGAGCAACTGGCTCGTCACAATACGCCAGTCACTACTCTTGATGAACTGTGGTATCATGTTGAAGCTGCATGGGCAGCTGTACCTGTACACGCCATCCAAGCTCTGTTTGACTCAATGCCCAGGCGAATCAAGGCCGTTATTACGGCCAGAGGTGGATGTTCTGGGTACTATTTTCTCAGGATCTATGCACCCAAACTGCGTGGAAATGTATTCACTTGTCAGTTCTCGTATAATATATTTGTCCAATGAATACCCGTTTATCATCTGTATTTCTTCTTGGTGTAGCTATTTTAATGGCCAGTAGTGTACAATACCGACCCCCATGAACCATGGACCTTGCCGTTGGTGGGTAGGCTTGCGTGCCTCAACGATACAGATGGACGTACCGTAGGTGCAACCACAAGGAGGGGTATCTGTTGAGAGGCCAGACAAACGTGTGGTTCCTGAAGAGGGGCAGCAGTCTTTTCAGTAGTTGCAGGGGCAACAGTCTGGATGATTCACTGATCTAGCCTTGTAACACTAGCCAAAACGGCCTTGCTGTGCTGGTACTGCGAACGGCTGAAAGCAAGGGGAAACTACAGCCGTAATTTTTCAGGAGGACATGCAGCTTTACTGTATGGTTAAATAACGATGGCGTCCTCTTGGGTAAAATATTCCGGAGGTAAAATAGTCCCACATCGCATCTTCGGGCGGGGACTACTCAAAAGGACGTCATTATCAGGAAAAAGAAAACTGGCGTTCTACGGATCGGAGCGTGGAATGTCAGATCCCTTAATCGGGCAGGTAGGTTAGAAAATTTTAAAAGGGAAATGGATAAAAAGTTAGATATAGTGGGAATTATTTAAGTTCGGTGGCTGGAGGAACAAGACTTTTGGTCAGGTGAATACAGGGTTATAAAAACAAAATCAAATAGGGGTAATGCAGAAGTAGGTTTAATAATGAATAAAAAAATAGGAGTGCGGGTAAGCTACTACAAACAGCATAGCGAACGCATTATTGTGGCCAAGATAGACACGAAGCCCATGCCTACTGCGGTAGTTCAAGTTTATATGCCAACTGGCTCTGCAGATGATGAAGAAATTGATGAAATGTGTGATGAAACAAAAGAAATTATTCAGATAGTGAAAGGAGACGAAAATTTAATAGTCATGGGTGACCGGAATTCGAGAGTAGGAAAAGGGAGAGAAAGAAACATAGTGGGTGAATATGGATTGGGGGAGAGAAATGAAAGAGAAAGAATTTTGCACAGAGCATAACTTAGTCATAGCTAACACTTGGTTCAAGAATCATAAAAGAAGGTTGTATATATGGAAGGGAGATGGGACCTGGATAAACTGAAAGAACCAGAGGTTGTACAGAGTTTCAGGGAGAGCATAAGGGAACAATCGCCAGGAATGGGGGAAAGAAATACAGTAGAAGAAGAATGGGTAGCTATGAGGGATGAAGTAGTGAAGGCAGCAAAAGATCAAGTAGGTAAAAGGACAAGGGCTAGTAGAAATCCTTGGGTAACAGAAGAAATATTGAATTTAATTGATGAAAGGAGAAAATATAAAAATGCAGCAAATGAAGCAGGCAAAAAGGAATACAAACGTCTCAAAAATGAGATCGATGGGAAGTGCAAAATGGCTAAGCAGGGATGGCTATACGACAAATGTAAGGATGTAGAGGCTTATCTCACTAGGGGTAAGATAGATACTGCCTACAGGAAAATTAAAGAGACCTTTGGAGAAAAGAGAACTACTTGTATGAATATCAAGAGCTCAGACGGAAACCCAGTTCTAAGCAAAGAAGGGAAAGCAGAAAGGTGGAAGTAGTATATAGAGGGTCTATACAAGGGCGATGTACTTGAGGACAATATTATGGTAATGGAAGAGGATGTAGATGAAGATGAAATGGGAGATATGATACTGTGTGAAGAGTTTGGCAGAACACTGAAAGACCTAAGTCGAAACAAGGCCCCGGGAGTAGACAACATTCCATTAGAACTACTGACGGCCTTGGGAGTGCCAGTTCTGACAAAACTCTACCATCTGGTGAGCAAGATGTATGAGAGAGGCGAAATACCCTCAGACTTCAAGAAGAATATAATAATTCCAATCCAAAAGAAAGCAGGTGTTGACAGATGTGAAAATAACCGAACTATCAGTTTAATAAGTCACAGCTGCAAAATACCAACGCGAATCCTTTACAGACGAATGGAAAAACTGGTAGAAGCCGACCTTAGGGAAGATCAGTTTGGATTCCGCAGAAATGTTGGAACACGGGAGGCAATTGTGACCCTACGACTTATCTTAGACAATAGATTAAGGAAAGGCAAACCTACGTTTCTAGCATTTGTAGACTTAGAGAAAGCTTTTGACGATGTTGACTGGAATACTCTCTTTCAAATTCTAAAGATGGCAGGGGTAAAATGCAGGGAGCGAAAGGCTATTTACAATTTGTACAGAAACCAGATGGCAGTTATAAGAGTTGAGGGGCATGAAAGGGAAGCAGCGGTTGGGAAGGGAGTGAGACAGGGTTGTAGCCTCTCCCCGATGTTCTTCAATCTGTATATTGAGCAAGCAGTAAAGGAAACAAAAGAAAAGTTCGGAGTAGGTATTAAAATCCATGGAGAAGAAATAAAAACTTTGAGGTTCGCCGATGACATTGTAATTCTGTCAGAGACAGCATAGGACTTGGAAGAGCAGTTGAACGGAATGGACAGTGTCTTGAAAGGAGGATATAAGATGAACATCAACAAAAGCAAAACGAGGATAATGGAATGTAGTCGAATTAAGTCTGGTGATGCTGAGGTAATTAGATTAGGAAATGAGACACGTACAGTAGTAGATGAGTTTTGCTGTTTAGGGAGCAAAATAACTGATGATGGTAGAAGTATAGAGGATGTAAAATGTAGACCGGCAATGGCAAGTAATGCGTTTCTGAAGAAGAGAAATTTGTTAACATCGAGTATATATTTAAGTGTCAGGAAGACGTTTCTGAGAGTACTTGTATGGAGTGTAGCTATGTATGGAAGTGAAACATGGTCGATAAATAGTTTGGACAAGAAGAGAATAGAAGCCTTCGAAATGTGGTGCTACAGAAGAATGCTGAAGATTAGATGGGTAGATCACATAACTAATGAGGACGTACTGAATAGAATTAGGGAGAAGAGGAGTTTGTGGCACAACTTGACTAGAAGAAGGGACCGGTTGGTAGGACATGTTCTGAGGCATCAAGGGTTCACAAATTTAGCATTGGAGAGCAGCGTGGAGGGTAAAAATCGTAGAGGGAGACCAAGAGATGAATACTCTAAGCAGATTCAGAAGGATGTAGGTTGCAGTAAGTACTGGAAGATGAAGAAACTTGCACAGGATAGAGTAGCATGGAGAGCTGCATCAAACCAGCCTCAGGACTGAAGACAACAGCAACAACAGTGTACAATTTGTTGATTACTTATTGTGGTTGCTAGACAACTAACTATCTGCAGGAATGTAAAAATTATACCTTTATATTTTTATGTATATACTTTTTAATCACTGATGTGTTACACTCAGTAAAGAGGATGTTGCCAACGTTGTACTCAGGTACATAGTTTTTGTAAGCATGGTACATTTTTAGTGTATCTCGCGTGTCTCATATTTCAATACTATTACGAATAATTTATCCCTCCTAGGGGTCACCGTCTTGTAGTAGGCACCATCAGTGTCTGGCGGGAGGGCTTGCGTGCTCCGTGAAGTCTAGAGCTGTGCTGGCTGTAGCGTGGCTACTGGCAGGGTCACCCAAGCCGGATTGGTCTCGACTGAGGGGCCATACGGAGTGTGTCCCACAACACAGGGCAGGGAGGGCTCGAGGGGTGCAGTGAAGCCAGCTTCCCTAATACAAATCCTGGTCCTCTAGGTTAGGGGTTGGGCTCGAGGCTAACACCCTCTTCTTGTAAAAAAAAACCAAAGTTACGAAAAGAAGTTGAAAACTGATCATCGAACTGGTACCTGGAATGTTCTATCTTTATACATTTCTAAAGAAGTTATTAGACCAGCAGGGGAAGCTCAAGGAGGGCATTATTGCCATTCAAGAAATCCCATGGACACGGAGTGGGGTATTGGAAAAGTAATAGGCCACTATGTTCTATAGCTGTGATGATAACAGACATGAGTTTGGTACTGGTTTCCTTGTTCATAAAGACCTGAAACATTTGGTGATGAATTTTACATCCATTAATTCAAGGCTATCAGTAATTAGAATTACAGTAAGATTCTTTAATTATAGTATAATTAATGGACATGCACCAGCAGAAGAAATCTATTGAAGACCTAAAATATGATTTCTATGATGCCGTTGAAAAAGCTTATGATAAGTGTCCAAGGAATGACATCATGACCGTGCTGGATGATTTTAATGCACAACTTTGAAGAGGACATGTTCCAGCCTGTAATTGGAGCCAATAGTAAACATGGATCCACTAATGTTAAAGGAATAAGACTGATCCGCTTTGCAGCCTTCCGGAATATGATAGTGGGATCTACCAGGTTTCCCCATAAGAAGATACACAAGGGCATATGGAAGTCACCTGATGGTGGAACCATTGAACCAGTAATCAAATTGATCATGTACTGATAGACCAGATACATAAATCTAACCTGTCGGATGTTCGAACCTTTCGTGGCCCTAATGTGGATTCAGATCATTTTCTTGTAATGGCCAAGATAAGAGCAAGGATATCAAATGCTCAGAAAGAAAGACGTACTAGGAAAGAACGGTACAATATAGCAGCACTGCAATTAACAGAAACTTGCAAATCCCCTACAACAAGAACAAGGAACAGTGCGAGACAGTAATGACAGAGAACAAAAATGACTGACTATAAAAAGAGCTATAGACATTTCAGCTAAGGAAACACTAGGGATGGAGAGAAAATCAATAAGGCCCACATGGTTTGATGAAGAGTGTTAGAGAGTCCAGAATGAATCTCATTCTGGGAACACCCCCCAGGCTGTGGCTAAGCCATGTCTCTGCTACATCCTTTCTTTCAGGAGTCCTAGTTCTGCATGGTTCGCAGGAGAGCATCTGTATAGTTTGGAAAGTAGGAGACGAAGTACTGGCAGAAGTAAAGCTGTGAGGACGGGGCGTGAGTAGTGCTTGGGTAGCTCAGATGGTAGAGAACTTGCCCGCGAAAAGAAAAGGTCCCGAGTTCGAGTCTCGGTCAGGCACACAGTTTTAATCTGCCAGGAATTTTCAGTGTTAGAGAGTGACTGAAGAAATGAATACTGCATACCAAAAGACATTACAGGCGAACTGCACAAGAAGCTTGTTGGAGGACTATCGAGAGAAAAGGAGGATCGAAAAGATGATACATCGCCGAAAGAAAGGGGAATGGACTAAGGCTGAAATAGAATGTATGGAACTGTCCAAGAATAAGAATGAAACAAGGAAGTTCTTTATAAAAGCAAACAATGCTAGAAGACAATTTGTTCCAATAACCAACTTGATTAGAGATGCAGAAGGAAACATCATAAGTGTGGGTGTATAGACTCTGTGAAGATGGCGAAGATAATTTAATGACATGCTGAATCGAGAGATAGAGCAAGCAGAGGATGTCTCTAATGGTTGTGAGCAAGGATTGGGTGATTAACAGCCACTGACTGCTAAAAAAAGCTTTTAGGAAACTGAAGAATAACAAGGCCCCCGACACTGATAGCATTCCTGCAGAACTGCTAAGATGTGAAGGACCAACATTAGAGCAGTCTCATTTTGAACTTATCATTCTCATATGGGAACAGGAAAGGATACCAGGTGAATGGAATGAAGGAATATTATGTCCCATACACAAAAAGGCCGACCTAATGAATGTGGAAACCACCGTGGAATCACCCTCCTGAACCTGAGGTACAAGGTGTTACCTAATATTATTTTTCATCGGCTACTCCCACAGGAGGATAAAGAAATGGTAATATGCCAAAGCGGATTTCGACGAGGAAGGTCAACAATAGACCAGATTTTCAACCTGTACTAAATTTTGGAGGAAACTGTTGAATATAGAATTGGAACACATCACCTCTTTATTGACTTCAAGGCTGCATACTGCGGCATCAATAGAAACCAGTTGTTTCATGCCTTACAGGAGATGGGGATACATGGGGAGCTTCTGAGAATGGTTAAAATGATGATTTCTGACGTAAAAAGCTGTATTCGAGTTCGAGGAAATTACTCAGACCCCCTGGAAATAAATAGTGGGCTACATCAAGGAGATGCATTAGCATGCTTATTATTTAATGTACCACTCGAGAAGGTGATTAGGGAAGCAGGCCTACAGACCAGGGGCACCATCTTCTATAAGTCAGTGCAGATTTTTAGCATATGCAGGTGACGTAGATCACCTGTATCCATTAATGTCCATTGTGCATCCCGACGGACTTGGGCAATTCCAGCAGGACAATGCGACACTCAAAACGTCCAGAATTGCATCAGAGGGGCTCCAGGGACACTCTCCTGAGTTTAAACACATCCGCTGGCCACCAAACTCCCCAGACATGAACGTTATTGAGCATATCTGGGATGTGTTGCAACGTGCTGTTCAGAAGAGATCTCCACCCCCTCATACTCTTACGGATTTATGGAGAGCCCTGCAGGATTCATGGTATTAATTCCCTACAGGACTATTTCAGACACTAGTCTACTCCCCGACATGTCATGTCGTGGCACTTCTGTGTGCTCGCGGGGGCCCTACATGATATTAGGTAGGCGTACCAGTTTCTTTGGCTCTTCAGTGTGTGTGTATACTAGTAAATAACACTTAAGCACGAAAATAACTTTCGCATGATGTGTTAGTGCGAGGTAACATATCTCGATGAATCTTGGACCATACATAGAAATAACTGCTACAGTATAGTCCAGTCCCTGTGACAAAAGACTACGTAGTGAGACGAACAGTTTTATTCGAAAACTATAATTACACTGAGGTCATCGCGATTTATGAAGATCCCCTGGACAATACGAATGGCACGTGCATACTCTGCAGTGTGCTAGGTTGCTGACGACAATACTTGTAAGGAGTTTTTATGGTAGGGCATTCCATTCCTCCACCAGTGCAGTTGACAGCTGCTGGATGACCCTTGAAGCATGTGGACATGCTGCATTACGTCGTCCCAACACAGCCCACATCTAATCGACAGGGTTTGATATCCTCTCGTTCCAAGAGCGCCTCTATCTCCGCTGTTCGATGCGATTGCACATTGTCATCCATAAAAGTGAAGTCATGGCCGAATGCATCACTAGACAGACGCACATAACGAAAAATACTTTATCACTATACCACTGACCAGTGAGTATTGAAAGATTTTGTAAGTCAGTACGTTCATGCAACATTATGTCTCCCCACACCAATACACGTGGACCATCAAAACTTTCGTGTGGTCTCGTTGTCACTGTAGGCTTGTACCCTGGGAAGCAAGGAGAGGATGTTGTTTATTGGCCAGTATCCTCTTTCTATAACACAACTGCACACATGTATTGACGGGGTTCTTTTTTTTTCATAAGAATAAGAAAGCTACTTAAGCTAGTTGTTGTGGTACAAGCTCTTCCATAGTAGTCCACGTTAGCGTCGCTGCTGGTGAAATACAAGTCCTTCCATGTACACTACTCTGGTCGCTAGGTACTGACTGAGCTAGAGGCTGAGCTAACTGTGACTGCGACTCCCAATGGGCTGTCACTGATGACTCGACTTGTTGACTCACTGGATGACTGACTGACTGGCCCTCCGGTCCATGGCGGCGATCTAAATACTGGCGGCCGAGAGGGCGTTGGCGGCGCGTTTCTTGTGAGTCTGTCATTGGCCTCTCTCATGATAGGCTCGCTTGCTCTAGTGAAAATTATCGATCTTCTCGCAACCTCTTTGGCCTCTGGTGTGCTGACGACAGCTTACGCCAGCACAAAAGCGACTACGATTGGCAATGTTCACGGGTGGGTTTTGTTTTTCCACCCCTCTTCACAAGAGGGTCGTCCAGAACCACTATGCAGAGTGTATCGGCTCCCATCCGAGATGAGCATGCGACTACTACTCTTCAATGGTTCAGTCCCTGCGTTCTTGGTACCATCGCAGACATTTCAGCCTATGTGCGGTTGTCAGCGGATGCAATGGACCGGTCGTGGGGAAAAGAGACCACTCCAATGAAGTCGCCATGCCACTGTGAAGCGTGAGAACACATGTATTTCAGACCTGTAAAAAATGGTTGCAATTGCACCCACTGTTTGACCGTGGGTCCCTTCTTGCCTGCTGAAGAAAGTAGCGTTCATCTGCTGCTGTAGTTGACCGTGATCAATTTCCTCTCCTATTTTAGTCAGCAGTGCCTGTGGTTCGGAACTCTCCCCATCCACGTGAAAACAATGCTGTGAGCAACACCAAAAACATTAGCTACACTCGGTAGACTTCGTCCTTCTTCGATTTTCCCGATGATTCTTCCCCGTGAAAGTTATCCGAATGTTGCCCCTGGGTCATGCTGTAATGACGAGCACCACCAGGTGTACCATAACTGCTCCTTGGCTGACATACACTCTCTTCTCGCCGTTCCTCCAATTGCCTCGTACTGCAGGCGCAGCCCTATCTGGCGCATTTGGCGCTATAATCACCCTGACCTCATTCCATGTGAAGTCCGGCTTTCTGTTCACGACTGGGAGATCTCTGGCAATATGCTACCGCACTTTCATTCATTTCCACCGAGTAGTTAATATGTTACGTTACGTTATCTACCTCATCCTTAAAATTTGCAGTGGCAGTCTTGCCTACAAACAGACAAAAATCACTTCATCTTGTAGATAAATTCCACGAAATGTACGCCAAATGTTTAGTAGCAAAACTGCAGTATATCAAGGGGCCCAGATTAATGTGCACCAGTCGCCTTTAGTCACCAGGTTCGGGAAAAATAACCCTGTTATACTGGTTAAAGTAACTAGTGAACCAGAATAAATAAGTCAGCAACGCAACATACAAACAATCCAAAATCGGTGTTACAAAGGGCAAACTGTGACATCACAACATAATTGCCAAACGGGAGGACTTTACCCACCCGAAACTAGCAAACTGGGGATCTCTAATAATAAAAATGAAATATTGGATTTTTCAGCGAAAGTTTTACGGAATTAAGTCAGAAACATAACTGAAAAGAAATCAAGGAAATGTGAAAGGAAAGTACTGCGTTACTGAAGTTTCATGAAAGACATTGACTTACGCCAAGACAAGAGGAGTACATTCAAAGATCAGCATCAAATATTCGGCGTTGAGGACGAAAATGTGAAGAATCAATGGAAAAAATTCAATGGCCCTAGACAAGTATGTTCTGAGTAAGGTTTTAAGGGATGGGAAAGATCCACCATGGCTCAATAGCCGTGTTAGAAAAGCGCTACGTAAACAAAGAGCACTTCACATTGTTCAAATGTGTGAGAAATCTTGTGGGACTTAACTACAAAGGTCATCAGTCCCTACGCTTACACACTACTTAACCTAAATTATCCTAAGGCCAAACACACACACCCATGCCCGAGGGAGGACTCAAACCTCCGCCGGGACTAGCCGCACAGTCAATAACTGCAGCGCCTGACACCGTTCGGCTTATCCCGCGCTGCAAAAAACATTTCATCTCAGATTCATGAGAAGTATAAACGTAGCTAACAAACAAAAGCTGAACGAAGCGAAAATGAGTGTAAGGAAAACAATGGGAGAAGCGTTCAATGATTTTGAAAGTAAGACGTTGTCAACCGACCTGAGTAAATACCCTGAGAGATTTTGGTCGTATGTAAAATCAGTAAGTGGATCAAAATCATCTATTCATTCTCTCAGCGACCACACCGGCACGGAAACGAAAGACAACAGAGAGAAGGCTGATACAATGAATTCGGTCTTCCAAAGTTGTTTCATCGCGGAAGGTCGTAACACTGTTCCTCCTTTCAATAGTCGTACAAACGTTGAAATGGCAGATATTCAGATAGCCAAAAGTGGAACTGAAAAGCAGTTACATTCGCTTAGGACTGCAAAGGCGTCAGGATCATACGAGATACCTACACTACTGGCCATTAAAGTTGCTACACCACGAAGATGACGTGAGTCGCGAAATTTAAACGACGGGAAGAAGATGCTGTGATATGCAAATGATCAGCTTTTCAGAGCATTCACACAAGTTTGGCGCCGATGGCGACACCTACAACGTGCTGACATGAGGAAAGTTTCCAACCGATTTCTCATACACAAACAGCAGTTGACCGGCGTTGCCTGGTGAAACGTTATTGTGACGCCTCGTGTAAGGAGCAGAAATGCGTACCATCACGTTTCCGACTTTGATAAAGATCGGGTTGTAGCCTATCGCGATTGCGGTTTATCGTATCGCGACATTGCTGCTCGCGTTGGTCGAGATCCAATAACTGTTAGCAGAATATGGAATCGGTGGGTTCAGGAGGGTAATATGGAACGCCGTGCTGGATCCAAACGGCCCCGTATCACTAGCAGTCGAGATGACAGGCATCTTATCCGCATGGTTGTAACGGATCGTGCAGCCACGTCTCGATCCCTGATCAACAGATGGGGACGTTTGCAAGACAACAACCATCTGCACGAATAGTTCGACGGCGTTTGCAGCAGCATGAGCTATCAGTTCGGAGACCGTGGCTGCGGTTACCCTTGACGCTGCATCACAGACAGGATGAATCCAGGTTCTGTTTACAGCATCATAATGGTCGCATCCGTGTTTGGCGACATCGCGGTGAACGCACATTGGAAGCGTGTATTCGTCATCGCCATACTGGCGTATCACCCGGTGTGATGGTATGGGGTGCCATTGGTTACACGTCTCGGTCACCTCTTGTTCGCATTGACGGCACTTTGAACAGTGGACGTTACATTTCAGATGTGTTACGACCCGTGGCTCTACCCTTCGTTCGATCCCTGCGAAACCTTACATTTCAGCAGGATAATGCACGACCGAATGTTGCAAGTCCTGTACGGGCCTTTCTGGATACAGGCAATGTTCGACTGCTGCCCTGGCCAGCACATTCTCCAAATCTCTCACCAATTGAAAGCGTCTGGTCAATGGTGGCCGAGCAATTGGCTCGTCACAATACGCCAGTCACTACACTTGATGAACTGTGGTATCGTGTTGAAGCTGCATGGGCAGCTGTACTTTACACGCCATCTAAGCTCTGTTTGACTCAATGCTCAGGCGTATCAAGGCCGTTATGACAGCCAGAGGTGGTCGTTCTGGGTACTGATTTCTCAGGATCTATGCACCCAAATTGCGTGAAAATGTAATCACATGTCAGTTCTAGTATAATATATTTGTCCGACGAATACCCGTTTATCATCTGCATTTCTTCTTGGTGAAGCAATTTTAATGGGCAGTAGTGTATATGATTCTATTAAGGTTATGCGAAAGAACTTGGTCCCCTTCTGGCAGTAATTTATCGAAGATCGCTTGAGCAACGAAAGGTACATAACGACTGGAAAAAGCGCAGGTCATTCCCGTTTTTAAGAAAGGCCGTAAGACAGACCCACACAATTATAGACCTTTATCGTTGACATCAGTCTGTTGTAGAATTATAGAACTTTTTTTACGCTCAAGAATTATGACGTTTTTGGAAAATAAACATCTCCTCTATAAAAATCAACATGGATTCCGCAAACAGAGATCCTGCGAAACTCAGCTCACTCTGTTCCTCAATGAGATCCACAGCGCAGTGGACTAAGGCGCTCAGATTGATGCCGTGTTCCTTGATTTCCGTAAGGCATTTCACACCGTCCCGCATTGCTGTTTAATGAAACATCAGATACCAGACTGAGATTCATCGGAAGAATCTTAAGGAAATGTAGCTCATCCACGAAAGACGTGGCTTACAAGACGTTTGTTCGCCCGATTCTTGAGTATTGTTCATCTATCTGGGATCCTTATCAGATAGGACTGATAGAGGAGATAGAGAAAATCCAACCAAGAGCGGCGCGTTTCGTCACGCGATCGTTTAGCTGGCGAGAGAGCGTTAAGGAAATGCTAAACAAACTCCACTGGCAGATGTTACAAGAGAGGCGCTGTGCATCACGGAGAGATTTACTATTGAAATTTCGGGACAGCGCTTTTTAGGAGGAGTCGGTCAACATATTACTTCCCCCGTCCCCCCGTCCCCCCCGTCACATACATCCAGCGTATAGACCACGAGGAGAAAATTTGAGAAGCTGGGGCCAATACAGAGGCTTACCGACAATCATTCTTCCCACACACAATTCGCTAGTGGAATAGGGTTGGAGGGATCAGATTGTGCCACCGAAAGCACCCTCCGTCACACACCATTAGGTAGATTGCGGAGTATGATTTAGATGTAGATAGGTGTACAGACCTTTGCTAACAAACAACGCATTGTGTTGTGTCTTCTTTCCTTCTATACTATTATTTAAAAAAAGGCAGTTAATTAGAAGTGCGTAAATTGTACGTAAAAAAATTAGAAGAGAAAAGTATTTTTTAGACAGAGTTAGAAAACAAGACAAAATGCTTAGAAACTCCATATCACTTTTAACAAAACGCTGGAGTAACTTCGACCATAGTGGGAGAGACACTTTCAAAGAGTTTGCTTTGTTTGAAGTGTAGATTTTATGTTACCCAAACCTACATACTATGAACATCGAGAAATATCATACAGAATGAGTCTGTGGAAGATACTAGAAGTGTATGTACATAAATTGCATTTTTAAGTGATGGTATTGTTTGTTGTGTGCTTACAAAGTACTTTATTAAAAATTATGTGTTACTTGAAGACTTCAGCACATTGTGATGTATAAATGTACATCACAGCTCCCAACTTTATGACAATTTATTGTATGATGTCCATAAACATGTGTGATTTCGATCACTTTTCTAAATTATATGCTGTTGTGGCACTTTAAAAGTATATTACTCTTAGTTCCTTGTCTCAATAAGGGCGTGATAGGGCGGGCTAAGGCGTGCAGTGACTGCTATATTCTAGCGTGGACGACAGAAAATTTCTATACGGGCGCGATTGTGGAAGATTGTTCGCTTATCCCAGCAGGCCGCATAGTCTGGCACTTTTATTATTTAGAATATATTACAGTATTACATGTAGAGTTGCCTCTATGTTACATGCACATTGTCAATCAAGAACTTAACAACAGGCACGACGGATGTTTAGTGAAAATGAGGCAGAATTAAGAAAATAAATACAGTCTTCGTACCGTATTTGACGACTTGCGTGTTAAGTTGCGACCGTTACAAACCTTTGTGCAGCAAACCTCAATGGAAAACATTGCTCCGGTTTGGGTAAACAATTCTGAATAACTTGAGAACATACAAATGAATGGTGAATGTTTGTTGCGTGTCATAATAACTCAGAAAACTTGTAAAACTGTTTATTACTCATATTTGTTTCTTCTATGTAGTTTTTACAATGTTTTTAATTGTGACATTAGGAGTAATCCGCTGAATTACAGGCCTATATCACTAACGTCGATTTGCAGTAGGGTTTTGGAACATATTCTGTATTCGAACATTATGAAGTACCTCGAAGAAAACAGTTTATTGACACATAGCACGGATTCAGAAAATATCGTTCTTGTGAAACACAACTAGCTCTTTATATTCATGAAGTAATGAGTGTTATCTACAGCTGATGTTATATTGTTTTCATATTTTTAGATTTCCAGAAGGCTTTCGACAAAGAAGTTTATACTAAAAATAAAAGGGTGTACCCAATGACCAGATCCGCTATACGTTTCTCTAGTGTTTTAACCATTGCGTCACTTCAAACGGTTGCTATTATGGCATACACAGAATGTAGCCACTATATAAAATAATTCATTGATAAGGAAAACAAATAAAGCAGTCTCGAGCAGCTGTAACTAGAATTAACAAGAGGAATTGGATTGGAGCAACAACATGATGACGTAGAAGTCGTTGGGGTTAAGTGACAGTTATCAGAGGCTGTCAGCAGCTGTGATGTGGGCTACGTGTTAACAGCCTGTACTTTTGCTTCCTGCTGAATGCTTCGCTAACTTTATCGACGGAGGAAACGTCTAAAGGCTTTGTATAGTAGAACCGGAGAACAAAAGAAGCTACTGATTTTTGTTCATTATGTGTTAATTTCATTTTCCGAGTATAAAGAGAAAACTGCGATACTAGTTGTCGGCCTTGATCGGGGACGCATTTAACGTGTGACAAACGATGTAAATGACAAGGCGACCATGTCATATCATCGGCGATATTTTGAAACGTAAACAACGCAGACTGTTTTGCATACGACAGTTTACTACATAAGGAAAAATGTTGGAATTACAAATGTTTGACTATCACAATAAATAAGACAGATTTCTTGGAAAGAAAGCGAATCTTCTTTCCTCCTTGTTTTTCGTGGCCTTTGTCCCGTATCTTCCCGGGATGAGCATGTTAATTTATGGACATCGCTAATGCTCATCTACATCTACATTTACATCTACATGGGTACTCTACAAATCACATTTAACTTCCTGGCAGAGGGTTCCTCGAACCACCTTTCACCTCTATTATTCCAATCTCGTATAGCGCGCGGAAAGAACGAACACCTATATCTTTCCGTACGAGCTCTGATTTCCCTTATTTTATCGTGCTGATCGTTCCTGCCTACATAGGTCGGTGTCAACAAAATATTTTCACATTCGGAGGAGGAGGTTGGTAATTGGAATTTCGTGAGAAGATTCCGTCGCAACGAAAAACGCCTTCTTCCAATGAAGTCTAGCCCAAATCCTGTATCATTTCTGTGACACTCTCTTCCATATTTCGCGATAATACAAAACGTGCTGCCTTTCTTTGAACTTTTTCGATGTACTCCGTCAGTCCTATCTGGTAAGGATCCCACACCGCGCAGCAGTATTCTAAAAGAGGACGGACAAGAGTAGTGTAGGCAGTCTCCTTAGCAGATCTGTCACATTTTCTAAGTGTCCTGGCAATAAACGCAGTCTTTGGTTAGCCTCCCCACGACATTTTCTATGTGTTCCTTCCAATTTAAGTTGTTCGTAATTGTAATACCTAGGTATTTAGTTGAATTTTAGATTAGACTGATCTATCGCGTAACCGAAGTTTAACGAATTCCTTTTAGCACTCATGTGGAAGACCTCACACATGTCGTTATTTACGGTCAACTGCCAATTTTCTCACCATTCAGATATCTTTTCTAAATCGTTTTGCAATTTGTTTTGATCTTCTGATGAGTTTATTAGTCGATAAACGACAGCGTCATCTGCAAACAACCTAAAACGGCTGCTCAGATTGTCTCCCAAATCGTTTATATAGAAAAGGGCCTATACCACTACCTTGGGGACCGCCAAAAATCACTTCTGTTTTACTCGATGACTTTCCGTCAATTACTACGAACTGTGTGACCTCTCTGTCAGGAAATCACGAATCCATTCACATAACTGAGACAATATCCCATAAGCACGCAATTTCACTGCAAGCCACTTGCGTGGTACAGTGTCAAAAGCCTTCCGGAAATCCTGAAATACGGAATCAATCTGAAATCCCTTGTCAATAGCACTCAACACTTCATGTGAATAAAGAGCCGGTTGTGTTTCACAGGAACGATGCTTTCTAAATCCATGTTGACTGTGTGTCAATAGACAGTTTTCTTCCATATGTTCCAAAATCCGTCTGCATATCGACGTTAACGATATGGGCCTGTAATTTAGTGGATTACTCCTACTACGTTTCTTGAATATTGGTGAGACTTGTGCAATTTTCCAGTCTTTGGGTAAGGGTCTTTCTTCGAGCGAACGGTTGTATACGATTGTTAAATATGGAGCTAATGCATCAGCATACTCCGAAAGGAACCTAATTGGTATGCAGTCTGGACCAGAAGACCTGCTTTTATTAAGTGATTTAAGTTGCTTCAGCCGGCCGCGGTGGTCTCGCGGTTCTAGGCGCGCAGTCCGGAACCGCGCGACTGCTACGGTCGCAGGTTCGAATCCTGCCTCGGGCATGGATGTGTGTGATGTCCTTAGGTTAGTTAGGTTTAAGTAGTTCTAAGTTCTAGGGGACTGATGACCACAGCTGTTAAGTCCCATAGTGCTCAGAGCCATTTGAGCCATTAAGTTGCTTCACTACTCCGAGGATATTTACTTCTACGTTACTCGTGTTGGCAGCTGTTCTCGATTCGAATTCTGGAATATTTACTTCGTCTTCTTTTGTGAAGGCATTTCGGAAGGCTGTGTTTAGTAACCCTGTTTTGGCAGCATTGCGTTCGATAGTATCTCCACTGCTATCCCGCAGAGAAGGCATTGATTGTTTCTTGCCGTTAACATACTTCACATACGATCAGAATCTCTTTGGATTTTCTGCAAGGTTTCGAGACAAAGTTTCATTGCGAAAACTGTTATAAGCATCTCGCATTGAAGTCCGCGCTAAATTTCGAGCTTCTGTAAAAGATCGCTAGTCTTGGGTATTTTGCGTCTGTTCCGGTAGGGAGTGAGCGCGGATGTTCTCCCTGCCCCCCCCCCCCCCCCCCACCTCCCCCGTGGGCGGAGTGTACATCATCTACCTACTCGAGTGTTATCCTTGCGAAAGGGTGGGAACGTTTCCAAAATGTTTACGAATCGTGTAACTGAGACAGGACAAGAGTACCAGCCCCGCAGTCACTTAATTTTATGTGGGAAACTGCACAAAAACCTCATCTAGGGTACCTGGCACACCGACTCCCGTTATCAAACCGCGGACGTGTTCGATACGGAGCCGACGCATCTCCCCGAATCCCGGAAGTTAGGTGCTAACGCGAGCGGCCATCATGACGGAACGAAAAAAAAAAAAGAAATTGCACGTAAAAATAAGTCCTACAGCTGCAACTGGCATTCAGATACAAAATACGAATTTAAAAAAAAAACTCTCTCTTAAATAAATTTTGGCTAGTATCAGAAAATACACTTCGGCTATGCAGCTCAAGTGGAGACTGTGGTACGCTGTTACGAATGTGATGTGTCAGAAATACTCGTAGATTTAAACGGTTATGCTACAAGAACTTTAAGTATTTATCGGAAATAAGTCGAATCGAGTACGGAAAAAAAAGCTGAACGGCCGCAGTAAGGACCACGATAAATAAGAACCATGATAATCAGTAGGAATTAAAAATGAAATATTTTCCTGAAGGAAAAAAGGTAATTCTAGCTCCCATCCAAAGAGAAGAGACAGTTTTTTGAGTATTTTGTTTCTCGAGCACAACAGAGGTTAAAACTATAATTTCCCTCGAAACCAACGAAAATGTAACAACAACAGCAAAAATGGTTCAAATGGCTCTGAGCACTACGGGACTTAACATCTGAGGTCATCAGTCCCCTAGAACTTAGAACTATTGAAACCTAACTAACCTAAGGACATCACGCACATCAATGCCCAAGGCAGGATTCGAACCTGCGACCATAGCAGTCACGCGGTTCCGGACTGAAGCGCCCAGAACAGCTCGGCCACCGCGGCCGGCAATATAACAACAAATAGCACTATAAACAAATAGGGCGCAAAACGCACAAGAACTGGCGTAACAGCTACCATCATTATTACGTCTCTAGTCAAAACATACAGTTAGTATCACAAATTCCTCTTGAACTGTAGATGGAGGACATCTGTTAGATACTAACGTAGGCTTTCACGGCCATTTTCACACTCAACAAAATTTTTCTGTGTTTGTGACCCTTAAGAAAGTCACTTGCAACAGGGACCGAAACGTCAGTAGTTTTTCATATTGACAATGAGGTCACAAACCCAGAAACAATTTATTGAACATCTAATACACTGTATATAGTAGAAGCGAAAAATTAAATTTGCTACTTGCTTTTATTCATAATTGGTTTATTTCATTTTGCCACTCCACTCTGTTTAACTTTTGATTGTCCTGTGCAGCTCTATGGCATGAAAAATTCATTAACTCGTTACTTTATACAGTCGTATTGACTGTATTTTATGTGTTACGTTGATTTACACAGAAACTATAGATCTGAAGATTAATGCATAGACGGTCGACTCTGATAATCTAATGTGGCAATGGTTATTTTAATTGCTCCATCGTTCACCTTAAAATTGATGAGTCAAGTAACTGCAGTGTACAGTGGTGTTGAAAACTTGAGGCCGGAAGTAACTTTTTCATCACCTGTCACTGCCAAGTAACCCAGAACGGGTTCAGCTCGATGCAACATGTTAGATGTGATAGCTATGGATGGTCTCGTACACTGCTCCAAATCGTGGAGCTTCGCCGATCCGCCTTCTCATGACATCACCCTCTGTGCCCAGTAACTAACTGTACTTCTGTCGACAGCAGATGCTCCACGGACTTTGTGCAAGCGTTTGTGAATATTCCCCACAGTTTCTTTTTCTGCAGTGAGAAATTCAATGACGGCACGTTGCTTGTAACGTAGATCACCAAGAGAGGCCATTTTGAAACTGTCCTGCAGCTACCCTACCAGTCGGAACTGACGGAAACTTGGAGCGCCCACTCAGGAGACTTCGAATAATACATACGTACCGTTTCGCATTCGTAGCATTGTGTTCGGCTGAGGAAAAAAATGCAGTGCATTACTTAGTTCAAATGGCTCTAAGCACTATGGGACTTAACATATGAGGTTAACAGTCCCCTAGACTTAGAACTAATTAAATCTAACTAACCTAAGGACACCACACACATCCATGCCCGGGGCTGGATTCGAACCTGCGACCGTAGCAGCAAGGTGCATTATTTTCTGCGCAACCTTCGTACTTATACGAGGGTCACTCCAAAAGAAATGCACACTATTTTGTAAAAATGCAGTTTTCATTCTGCATGTGTGAAAGTTTTACAGTGTGCAGATACATCCTTCCCGCTTGTTCAACCGGTTCCCGTGAGTGGCGCCGTCACAGCATGTCTTCAAGATGGCAGCTACACTTGACGTTCGTCAGAAGCAACGTGCTGTCATAGGATCCCTGTGAGGTGAAAACGAGACAGTGGGAAACATCCACAAGAGGTTGAAAAAGGTGTATGGAGATGCTGCTGTCGATCGCAGTACAGGTAGTTGGTGGGCAAGCAGGTTACGTGATGAAAGCAGGAAAGGCAATATTGGTGATTGTCCTCGCAGCGGCAGGCCTCGTACTGCACATACTCCAGACAATGTGCAGAGAATTAACGAATTGGTGACCGCTGACAGATACATCATAGCGAACGAAGTGTCAAGCTACGTTGGGATAGGGGAAGGAAGTGTTTGCAGAATACTGAAAGTGTTGGCGTTAAAAAAGATTTGTGCCAGGTGGGTTCCCAGGATGTTGACAGTGGCTCACAAAGAAACAAGAAAAACGGTGTGCAGCGAACTTTTGGAACAGTACGAGAATGGTGGAGATGAATTTCTTGGAAGAATTGTGACAGGTGATGAAACATGCCTCCATCATTTTTCACCAGAGACGAAGAGGCAATCAATGGAATGGCATCATGCAAATTCACCCAAGAAAGAAAAACCTGAAAACCACACCTTCTGCTGGAATAGTTATCGGCAAGGCGTTTTTCGATTCCGAAGAACTCTTGCTTGAGGACATCACGGCAAGTGGAACCACCATAAATTCTGATCCATATGTGACGACACTGAAGAAACTTCAAGTTCGACTGAGTCGTGTTCAACCACATCGGGCAAAGCAGGATATTTTGCCGTTGTACGACAATGCACGGCCACATGTCAGTCCAAAAACCCATGGAAGCGATCACAAAACTCGGATGGACAACACTGAAACACCCGCCTTACAGTCCTGACCTGGCTCCATGTGACTATCATCTGTCTGGGAAACTGAAAGACTCTCTTTGTGGAACGAGGTTTGAAGATTATGACTCCCTTGTGCGCGCTGCCAAACAGTGGCTCCAACAGATTGGTCCAGAATTTTACTGTGCGGGTATACAGGCGCTGGTTCCAAGATGGCGTAAGGCAGTTGAGAGGGATGGAAATTATGTGGAGAAATGAAAATATTGTTCCTAATGGACGTATATACACACTGCAAAACTTTCAAAAATTGAAATAAGAACACCGTGAATTCATTGTCCCAGGAAGGGGAAACTTTATTGACACATTCCTGGGGTCAGATACATCACATGATCACACTGACAGAACCACAGGCACATAGACACAGGCAACAGAGCATGCACAATGTCGGCACTAGTACAGTGTATATCCACCTTTCGCATCAATGCAGGCTGCTATTCTCCCATGGAGACGATCGTAGAGATGCTGGATGTAGTCCTGTGGAACGGCTTGCCATGCCATTTCCACCTGGCGCCTCAGTTGGACCAGCGTTCGTGCTGGACGTGCAGACCGCGTGAGACGACGCTTCATCCAGTCCCAAACATGCTCAATGGGGGACAGATCCGGAGATCTTGCTGGCCAGGGTAGTTGACTTACACCTTCTAGAGCACGTTGGGTGGCACGGGATACATGCGGACGTGCATTGTCCTGTTGGAACAGCAAGTTCCCTTGCCGGTCTAGGAATGGTAGAACGATGGGTTCGATGACGGTTTGGACGTACCGTGCACTATTCAGTGTCCCCTCGACGATCACCAGTGGTGTACGGCCAGTGTAGGAGATCGCTCCCCACACCATGATGCCGGGTGTTGGCCCTGTGTGCCTCGGTCGTATGCAGTCCTGATTGTGGCGCTCACCTGCACGGCGCCAAACACGCATACGACCATCATTGGCACCAAGGCAGAAGCGACTCTCATCGCTGAAGACGACACGTCTTCATTCGTCCCTCCATTCACGCCTGTCGCGACACCACTGGAGGCGGGCTGCACGATGTTGGGGCGTGAGCGGAAGACGGCCTAACGGTGTGCGGGACCGTAGCCCAGCTTCATGGAGACGGTTGCGAATGGTCCTCGCCGATACCCCAGGAGCAACAGTGTCCCTAATTTGCTGGGAAGTGGCGGTGCGGTCCCCTACGGCACTGCGTAGGATCCTACGGTCTTGGCGTGCATCCGTGCATCGCTGCGGTCCGGTCCCAGATCGACGGGCACGTGCACCTTCCGCCGACCACTGGCGACAACATCGATGTACTGTGGAGACCTCACGCCCCACGTGTTGAGCAATTCGGCGGTACGTCCACCCGGCCTCCCGCATGCCCACTATACGCCCTCGCTCAAAGTCCGTCAACTGCACATACGGTTCACGTCCACGCTGTCGCGGCATGCTACCAGTGTTAAAGACTGCGATGGAGCTCCGTATGCCACGGCAAACTGGCTGACACTGACGGCGGCGGTGCACAAATGCTGCGCAGCTAGCGCCATTCGACGGCCAACACCGCGGTTCCTGGTGTGTCCGCTGTGCCGTGCGTGTGATCATTGCGTGTACAGCCCTCTCGCAGTGTCCGGAGCAAGTATGGTGGGTCTGACACACCGGTGTCAATGTGTTCTTTTTTCCATTTCCAGGAGTGTAGAATAAAAGATGGATTTTTTAAAAAAATAGTGTGCATTTATTTTGGAGTGACCCACGTAATTTCAACCAAACCAGCAGCTGCTGGCAGGTTCTGAAATGTAAATCTTTTTTTTTCCAAATGTCACTTTGCTCGATGTGAATGCTTGGCTCCTCACGGATTGCCTGCCGTGTTGGGATGTGAATTTCCCAGACGCTCGAGTCGCGGCTCGCCCGAGGAGAGAGAAAGCAGCGTAGCCCAGTGCGGTGACCCACGCGGGCTCGCCAGGGTCACTTCCCCCGCCCGGCCTTCCACCTTCTCCAGTAACTTGCAACGGAATCCCTGGCGCGCGCCGCTGCTTTCACCGTGTCGACGCGGATCAGCTGGAGAAGCGCCGAGGGCTCGGCGTCTCGCAGCGAGGAAGGGGCTCCCGTCCTAGGCGAGAGCTACTCATCGGGCTTACGCACAGGCCTGTAGTGTAGGCGGGTAGGCGGGTTCACCGGTAGCGGCGCGTACAGATGAATACTACACAACACTAATAACAACAACATTGACAATCCATTGACCATTTTGTACTGTGATGTACAAAAAGTTACTTTCTACACTGAAATAGACGACAGAGGGATAGAGAAACAATTAAAATCGCTCAAAAGAGGAAAGGCCGCTGGACCTGATGGGATACCAGTTCGATTTTACACAGAGTACGTGAAGGAACTTGCCCCCCTTCTTGCAGCGGTGTACTGTAGGTCTCTAGAAGAGCGTAGTGTTCCAAAGGATTGGAAAAGGGCACAGGTCATCCCCGTTTTCAAGAAGGGACGTCGAACAGATGTGCAGAACAATAGACCTATATCTCTAACGTCGATCACTTGTAGAATTTTGGAACACGTATTATATTCGAGTATAATGACTTTTCTGGAGACTAGAAATCTACCCTGTAGGAATCAGCATGGGTTTCGAAAAAGACGATCGTGTGAAACTCAGCTCACACTATTCGTCCACGAGACTCTGAGGGCCATAGACACGGGTTCCCAGGTAGATGCCGTGTTTCTTGACTTCCACAAGGCGTTCGATACAGTCCCCCACAGTCGTTTAATGAACAAAGTAAGAGAATATAAACTATCAGACCAATTGTGTCATTGGATTGAAGAGTTCCTACATAACAAAACGCAGCATGTCATTCTCAATGGAGAGAAGTCTTCCAAAGTAAGAGTGATTTCAGGTGTGCCGCAGGTGAGTGTCGTAGGACCGTTGCTATTCACAATATACATAAATGACCTTGTGGATGACGTCGGAAGTTCACTGAGGCTTTTTGCGGATGATACTATGGCATATTGAGAGGCTGTAACAATGGAAAATTGTACTGAAATGCAGGAGGATCTGCAGCGAATTGACGCATGGTGCAGGGAATGGCAATTGAATCTCAATGTAGACAAGTGTAATGTGCTGCGAATACGTGGAAAGAAATATCCCTTATCATTTAGCTACAATATAGTAGGTCAGAAACTGGAAGAAGTTAATTCCATAAATTATCTGGGATTAGGCATTAGGAGTGATTTAAAATGGAATGATCATATAAAGTTGATCGTCGGTAAAGCAGATGCTAGACTGAGATTCATTGGAAGAATCCTACGGAAATGCAATCCGAAAACAAAGGAAGTAGGTTACAGTACACTTGTTCACCCACTGCTTGAATATTGCTCACCAGTGTGGGATCAGTACCAGATAGGGTTGATAGAAGAGATAGAGAAGATCCAACGGGGAGCAGCGCGCTTCGTTACAGGATCATTTAGTAACCTCGAAAGCGTTACGGAGATGATTTTGCAGGAGAGACGTTCAGTAGCTCGGTACGGGCTTTTGTTGAAGTTTCGAGAACATACCTTCACCGACGAGTCAAGCAGTATATTGCTCCCTGCTACGTATATCTCGTGAAGAGTCCATGAGGACAAAATTAGAGAGATTAGAGCCCAACAGAGGCATACAATCTTTCTTTCCACGAACAATAAAAGACTGGAATAGAAGGGAGAACCGGTAGGGGTACTCAAAATACCCTCCGCCACACACCATCGGGTAGCTTTCGGAGTATAGATGTAGATGGAGATGTAGATATAGAAGCGCCAAAGAAACTGGTATAGACACACTTATCCAAATACAGACATATGCAGGGTGACGAATGGGAGACGGACAGTTTTTCATGAAATAATACTCAGCCAAGTTTAAAATTAATGCATGTTTATTTACACAAAATCAAAGCTCATTATTTGCCATTTTATTCAACAAAGTTATTTGTGAAAAATAATGTCGTTAAGGTGATATTCATCATTTCGAATGCAGGACTCAAGTTTCTTCTCAAAATCCTCCATCACACAGACTAAAATCTCTGCAGGGATGGCAGCAATTTCTTCAATGAGTTCATTCTTCAACTCGTCCAAATTTAGTGGTTTGTGGTTATAGACACAGTTCTTAAGATACCCCAACAGAAAAAAGTCACATACTGACAAGTCGGGAGACCTGGGAGACCAAGGAACATTGCCAAAACGTGAGATAATCCGGCCAGGAAACATGCGTCTAAGAACTGTCATTGAAGTGTTTGCGGTGTGCGATGTTGCCCCATCCTGCTGAAACCAAACGCGTTTTAAAGGGATTCGTCGTCTTCTTAGTTCTGGTTTCAAAAATGTTTCAGGCATACGGGTGTAACGAACCGAATTAATAGTAACTGTGGCCCCATTCTCTTAAAAAAAATAAGGTCCAATAATGCCAACAGAGCCAAGAGCACACCAGACTGTTACTTTTTCTGAGTGTAGAGGACGCTGGTGGATAAGGTATGGATGCTCTGGAGCCCAGTAACGTAGGTTTTGCTTATTCATGGTCCCGTTTAAATGAAAATGATTTTCGTCGCTCATCAATAAACTTTCATTTTCATTCGATCAAAAAATCACTTGCATTCTGTAAGCGAAGTCTTCTCGTACAGCAAAATCAGTTTCCTTAAGTTGATGGACAATGAGCACTTTGTAGGGATGGAATTTTAATTCTCTATTGGTCTAACCGATTCACGATTGATTCCTAACTCTCTAGCATGACGTCTAGCTGACCGTCCTGGGCTTCTGACTGCCGCTTGCCTTACCCTTTCAACATTTTCTGGTGTCGTTACTCTGCGTCTCGAGCCACGATGCTTCTTATCGAGTATGTTTCCAGTTGATCTGAAATTTTCCGCCAATCTGAGGATTGTGTTACGGCTCGGAACAGCTCCATTTCGACTGACATTAAACCGCGCACGAAACAGTCACTGTGTAGCAATAATAGACTCAACACTTTTGACGAAACTGTCATAGAACACTCGACGTTGCAAGTCCCGCTGCTCCATAGTGACTGAGTAAATGAAATGGCGTCTTGTGTGGATCAGAACTATCCCCACCACGACCACCTCCCACCACCGCGCCCTCAGTACTACGCAGTTCAAAACGGTCCGTCTCCCGTGTGTCACCCTGTACAAACAGGCAGAATAAGGCGCTGCGATAGGCGACGCCCACATATAAACAACAAGCGTCTGCCGTAGTTGTTGGATCAGTTACTGCTGCTACAACGGCAGGTTATCAAGATTTAAGTGAGCTTGAACGTAGTGCATTAGTCGGCGCACGAGCGATGGGACACAGCATCTCCGAGGCAGTGTGGAGTGGGTATTTTACCGTACGACCATTTCACGAATGTACTGTGAATATCAAGCATCCGGTAAAACATCAAATCTCCGACATCGCTGTGGCAGGAAGAAGACCATACAAGAAGGGGACCAGTGACGACTAAAGAGAACCGTTCAGTGTGACAGAAATTCAACCCTTCCACAGAGTGTTGCAAATTTCAATGCTGGGCCATCAACAAGAGTCAGCGCGGAAACCAGTCAACGAAACATTATCGATATGGCCTTTCGGAGCCGAAGGCCCACCATGTACCCTTGATGACTACACGACACAAAGCTTTACGCCTCGCCTGGACCCATCAACACCAACAGTGGGCTGTTGATGTCTGGAAACATGTTGCCTGGTCTCGGATGAGGCTTTGGAGACAACCTCATTAATCCAAGGAGCCTGCATGTCAACAGGTGATTGTTCAAGTTGATGGAGGTTCTGTAATGGTGTGGGGCGTGTGCAGTTGGAGTGATAAGAGACCACTGATACGTCTAGATGCAACTCTGACAGGTGACACGTACGTAAGCATCCTGTCTGATCACCCGCATCCATTCAAGTCCATAGTGGTTTCCGATGGAGGGCAATTCCAGCAGGACAATGCGACAGACCACATGTCCAGAATCGCTACAGAGAGGCTCCATGATCACTTTTCTGAGTTTAAACACTTCCGTTGGACACCACACTCCCCAGACATGAACATTATCGAGGATATCTGAGATGCCTTGCAAAGTGCTGTTTAGATGAGATCTCCACCCTCTCGTACTCTTACAGATTTATGAACAGCCCTGCAGGATTCTCTCCAGCACTACTTCAGACATTATTCGAGTCCATGCCACATCGTGTTGTGTGCTCGTGGGGACCCTACACACTATTAGGCAGGTGTACCAGTTTCTTTGGCTCTTCAGTTATAAATACACTGGTATCCAAAATTAAAGCAACAAACGGAAATTTTGCAAAGTTGCGTTTATTTTGCCAAAAAACAGTATAAACAGGTGATAGTAAAGTAGAAACAATGTAAAGAACGCAGAACGTAATTAACTGCAACAAGCATAACGGTAGACAAAAATCTTCTTCGTTTTTCTTTTTTTTTTTTCAACTTAACAGATTTGCCTACAGATTCGGACAACTGGATAATGTGCTCAATATATGGTGTGACTACCATTGGCAACAATACAGGCCTGACAACGACTGAGCATGCTGTGAATGATGTCATCAGTTTCATGCTGAGGCAGTAACGTCCATTCTTCCTGCAGAGCTGCTCGCAAGTGTTGTAGAGTGGTTTGTGGATGCTGCCGCGATGTAGATCGTCTCCGCAGTGCATCCCAGACATTGTCTATGTGATTCAAGTCGGGAGAGCGAGCAGACCACGCCATGTGCGCAAATCTTCCGTTTGTAAGAAATGGTTAAAATGGCTCTGAGCACTATGGGACTTAATTTCTGAGGTCGTCAGTCCTCTAGAACGTAGCGCCACTTAAACCTAACTAACCTAAGGACATCACACACATCCATGCCCGAGGCAGGATTCGTACCTGCGACCGTAGCGGTCGCGCGGTTCCAAACTGTAGCGCCTAGAACCGCTCGGCCACTCCGGCCGGCGTTTGCAAGAAAACATCATCCACCCACGCTCTGTAAGGTCGAGCATTATCGTCTATCAATCTGAAGTCTGGGCCCACAGCACCTCGCAACAACCGCGCATGAGATTCCAAGATCTGCTCACGGTACCTGACAGCAGCCAGATCTTGTTGATTCGCCCGCGCCGCACACTTTCATGAAGATGTGTTCGGGAGTGATCGGCATAGTCCCTGGCCACGCCATTAGGGATCCTCCTCGATACCGGCCTCTTTCCACAATGTTTGGGTGCCGAAATCGTGTTCCACGAGCCTCCAGATGCGAATCCGTCGAGAATCACTCTCCAGATCAAAGAGGGGTTGATATGTGAAAAGAGCATTGATCCACCATTCGACCCTCCTCATGGCAATTTGACGACTCCACTGTAGACGTTCCCTTCTGTGAAGACACGCCAGAAGTAAACCGACAGCAGGTCACCAACAATAAAGGTCACACTGCTGAAGTCTTCTGTACACCTTTTGCCTCGATACAACACGCCCAGGGGATTCTGCGAGATCATATGGCAGTTGCAGCGCAGTACTAGGGCGATACCGTCTTACCCTTACAGGCAAATAACTATTCACTCTCTCTGATGTCACACGTGCTCGGCTCTGTCCTTGTCTCCGGGATACAGTTTCGGTGTCAATAAACTGTCGCCTCATGCGAGATAAAACAGAACGACGGCACTCCACAGCAGAGAGACTTGTAGGTATCTTCTTTATGCCATACTGCACCGTCTGTGACTGGGTACACTGCGATTGTGGATGTGGGACTACCCTGTAAACATTACTCCGCTTGACAGGTGCCCTGACGTCATTGCTGGCGTTATTGTCCGTTGATCAGAATGCCATCTTCCGTGCGGAACACGATCGTAAGGACGTCTCTTGACAGTTTGTATGACTGTATCGTGAATTAGACACAGGATGGGGAAATACACTACTGGCCATTAAAATCGCTACAGCACGAAGATGACGTGCTACAGACGCGAAATTTAACCGATAGGAAGAAGATGCTGTGATATGCAAATGATTACCTTTTCAGAGCATTCACACAAGGCTGGCGACGTGCTGACATGAGGACAGTTTCCAACCGATTTCTCATACACAAACAGCAATTGACCGGTGTTGCCTGGTGAAACGTTGTTGTGATGCCTCGTGCAAGGAGGATAAATGCGTGCCATCACGTTTCCGACTTTGATAAAGGTGGGATTGTAGCCTATCGCGATTGCGGTTTATCGTATTGCGACATTGCTACTCGCGTTGGTCGAGATCCAACGACTGTTAGCAGAATATGGAATCGGTGGGTTCAGGAGGGTGCCGGATCCCAAAGGCCTCATATCAGTAGCAGTCGAGATGACAGGCATCTTATCCGCAAGGCTGTAACGGATCGTGCAGCTACGTCTCGATCCCTGAGTCAACAGATGGGGACGTTTTCAAGACAACAACCATCTGCACGAACAGTTCGACGACGTTTGCAGCAGCATGGAATATCAGCTCGGAGACCATGACTGCGGTTATCCTTGACGCTGCATCACAGACAGGAGTGCCTGCGATGGTGTACTCAACGACAAACCTGGGTGAACGAGTGGCAAAACGTCATTTTTTCGGATGAATCCAGGTTCTGTTTGAAGCATCATGATGGTCGCGTCTGTGCTTGGCGACATCGCAGTGAACGCACATTGGAAGCGTGTATTCGTCATCGCCGTACTGGCTTATCACCCGGTGTGATGGTATGGGATGCCATTGGTTACACGTCTCGGTCACCTCTTGTTCGCATTGACGGCACTTTGAACAGTGGACGTTATATTTCAGATGTGTTACGAACCGTGGCTCTACCCTTCATTCGATCCCTGCGAAACCCTTAATTTCAGCAGGATAATGCACGACCGCATGTTGCAGGTCCTGTACGGGCCTTTCTGGATACAAAAAATGTTCGACTGCTGCCATGGCCAGCACATTCTCCAAATCTCTCACCAATTGAAAACATCTGGTCAATGGTGGCCGAGCAACTGGCCTATCACAATACGCCAGTCACTACTCATGATGAACTGTGGTGCATGGGCAGCTGTACCTGTACACGCCATCCAAGCTCTGTTTGAGTCAATGCCCAGGCGTATCAAGGCCGTTATTACGGCTGAGATAGTTGTTCTGGGTACTGATTTCTCAGGATCTATGCACGCAAATTGCGTGAAAATTTAATCACATGTCAGGTCTAGTATAATCTATTTGTCCAATGAATACTCGTTTATCATCTGCATTTCTCCTTGGTGTAGCAATTTTAATTACCAGTAGTGTAGCAGTTTGCTGCTTTAGTTTTGGACACCAGTGTAGGTATACAATCTGACACAAAGAATGGAGATAATATTTACATCTATATACACCCAACATACACTGCTAACAACGCAGTAACTCAGCGCCAGTGGTTTCATGCGATATCGTTTGGTTTCACGCTTCTGTGGAATGGTGCACAGAAGTGTGTTCAACAGTGAGCGAAAAGTAGAGGCAACGGCCTGTACAGAGGGCGCAAAGACATTCGGAAATAATCTAAAATCATCGTAATGAATGTACTGAAGTCTGTTTGCAGATCTGGCTAATACTGATAAAACCAGGAATAATATAAATTTTGTGCAAGTTCATAAAAGACAACAAAACCTTACGGTATTTCAGAATCTACTGTATTGCATGTTATTAGTGCAGTAACGTCGGCAAAATCTCTAAACAGATGTTATCATGCGCCTTCATTCTCAAATGTTTCCAAATGTCTGTGAATTCCTAAGGGAACAAATTGCTGAGGTCATAAATCCCTAGTCTTACACACTACTTAAAGTAACGTATGCTAAGAACAACACACACACCCATGCCCGAGGGAGGACTCGAACCTCCGGCGTGAGGGGCCACGCAATCCGCGACATGGCGCCTCAGGCCGTGTGGCCACTGCACGCGGCTCTTAATTCTCCAACAAAGGGATGTACAAGTAATTGAAAACGGATATCTACGGAATTTGACGATTTGATTGGGTGGTTGGTTGATTCAGGGGAGTGGACCAAACGCGGCTCATAATTCTCCAACAAAGGGATGTACAAGTAACTGAAAACGGATATCTACGGAATTTGACGATTTGATTGGGTAGTTGGTTGATTTGGGGGAGTGGACCAAATGCGGCTCTTAATTCTCCAACAAAGGGATGTACAAGTAATTGAAAATGGATATCTACGGAATTTGACGATTTGATTGGGTGGTTGGTTGATTCGGGGGAGTGGACCAAACGCGGCTCTTAATTCTCCAACAATGGGATGTACAAGTAATTGAAAACGGATATCTATTGAATTTGACGATTTCATTGGGTAGTTGGTTGATTCGGGGGAGTGGACCAAACGCGGCTTTTAATTCTCCAACAAAGGGATGTACAAGTAATTGAAAACGGATATCTACGGAAGTTGACGATTTTATTGGGTGGTTGGCTGATTCGGGGGAGTGGACCAAACGCGGCTCTTAATTCTCCAACAATGGGATGTACAAGTAATTGAAAACGGATATCTATTGAATTTGACGATTTCATTGGGTAGTTGGTTGATTCGGGGGAGTGGACCAAACAGCAAGGTTATCGGTCCCATCGGATTAGCGCAGGATGGGGAACAAAGTTGGCCGCGCCGTTTCAAACGAACCATCCCGCCATTTGCCTGAAGCGATTTAGGAAAATCACGTAAAACGTAAATCAGGATGGCCGGACGCGGGTTTGAACCGTCGTTCTCACGAGTGTGCGCCCTATGTACTAACCACTGCGCCACCTCGCTCGGTGACGGTATTTACTGAAAGTTAGAGCATAGAAATGTACCTAGATACAACGACCAACGAGAGTATCCGTCGGCTAGAAAAATAATAGGTAACCTCGGTGAAAAAAAGTTATTCTGGTTCAAAGATCTCCGTTCTTTCTCTTTTCCGCTTACTTGGTTTTTAATTCAGATATGATACTTGAATTGGAGTGGCAATCATTAAAACAAAGGTGTTTTTCGTTGCGACGGGATCTTCGCATTAAATTTCAATTACGAGTTTTCTTCTCCGATTGCGAAAACATTTTGAAGGTACCCACCTACATGGGGAGAAATGATCATCACGATAAAATAAGAGAAATCAGGGCTCGCACAGAAAAATTTAAGTGCTCGTTTTTCCCGCGCGCAGTCCGAGAGTGGTACGGTAGAGAGACAGCTTGAAGGTGGTTCATTGAACCCTCTGCCAGGTAGGCACTTCATTGTGAATAGCAGAGTAATCACATAGATGTCGATGTAGATGTAGTGGACGAAAATTATTAATGGGATGCAGAGACATTGCAGGTGCAAGAATGAATTTTTTTGTACAATGCACTTGTTGCTTGCTGAGGATAATAGCCTTTCTGGTATACCTTACTTCGATAAAACTTGGCTTTCATAAAGCCGTGCGCAAAAACGTATTTTGCTCGACTTCAACGGAAGTAGTGGCCTGAAAGTACCTTTTCTATAGTGAATAACGGCGACGTGAGTGATGGGTAGAGGCACGAAGGGTCAGTAAGAGCTGCAAATAAAAAATTTTTGGGTTGTAAGAAATATTCTCGGTCGTATTAAGGCGAAGAATCTTCGGCACAAAAATCCTGGCGGCGGTACGCAAGTATCCGCGCGCTGTCGCACACGAAATCTCCCGTAAATGCGTTCACAGGTGACACGATACGATAATGATGTCTCACATATTACCTAAATTAATCTTATAGTTTTATTAACAGCTTTCTCGCTGGTCCAAAAGAATGCAAATTTATCAGCGACAACATCTTCCGCTACACCGGAAGAATAGTTTCACACCTCTTAAGGTATTTAATTTTTCATTTTCGAAGGCTTTTATCTTTTCACGTTAAAATATGTTTGACATGCAGCTACAAACTTTCACAATGTGCATATATTTCTCTCAATTCAAATATGATAACGGATCTGTTTCACGAACAGGTTATAGTAAAAAATTGCGTTTGTTCAAAATTACTTCTAACATTAGTTTTTATTTTTCTTCGCAGCAGCTGGCAAGAATTTACTTTTAGAAAGTACAGAATCATATTCTAGACTAAATGTAGAGACGTCTGATATTTTATCGGATTTTTTACTAACTTTTTAATTGTCACTAACAGGCACTGCTGTAAGTCTATGAGATGAGATTGGAGTGCCTATTTTCGTAACGGCCTCTATAGTCATTCCCTTTCCTACTACGCTCGAAAATGTAGCGAGGGAGAAACGACTATCTACATGCTTTCGTGCGAGCGCTAAGTTCTATTATCTTGTCCTCGCACTCCGTATGCGAAAAGTGCGTTAGCAACAGTAAAATCGCTCTGCAGTCAACCGCAAATGCAAATACTTTAAATTTTCTCAGTGGTTTTGAAAAATGACATCATACCATCAGGATGTGTTTTAAACTACCAGTTTCGGACACTACACATTCTCGAGTGCATCTATAGTAACAGATGTGGATACATGTTTGTCAATTCGTCATCTCAGGTGCACTTGAGAATGAACAGTGTCCGAAACTAACAGTGGAAATAAAATATTTTAAAACACAGCCTGGTGGAATGATGTCATTTTTGAACATTAATGAGGGTGTGAGGCTCACCCAGAAAAAAATTTCTCAATAATGAAAAAAAAGCACCTTCCATTTCACACTCACGTGTTGACCGAACATACTGGTAGCAAATCTTAGCAGAACGCCTCTGAATTGCTTCGATGTCTTCCTTTAATCCGATCTGGTGGGAATTCCAAAGACTCGAGCAGTACTCGATAATTGGTCGCGCACGTTTCTTTATATGTGCTGTCATTTAATACTGGTTGGAGAAGAATAAACTGAGGACATTTCGAATGTGACTCTCTAGGGTGATATAAAAAACGAGGTGCATGGATAAAGTATATGAAGACATAGAAAAGGAGCTCATGAGGAAAAAAGTCTGTGGAGAACGGAAAGAAGACAACAGTGGGATATCTGCTGAGCCACACGTGATCAGGTAACTTGACACTGAAAAGGGTAGAAGAAGGGAAATACTGGAGGAGTGCAAAAAATATCAGAACATGTTACATATGTTTTAGAGGTTTCTATGTCTAGGGGAGAGTAGAGAAGGGAAAGTAAGTACAAGACAGAAGGAGATAGTGGGCGGAATGAATCAAGTCGAAGGAATGTAATACTGGTGACTCGTTCTCCTGCGTAACGTGTTTGCGATGCACATTTTTGTCACGCCCATACTTGGCCATGAATAACAAGTCATCAGCATATGTGAAGATACGTGAATGGCATTGCGATAGCTTCTTTCGCCGCATTCAAAGAGGAAGCAGCTAGACATAGTCCTTTGGAACCAGTTTGCGCCTCAAGCTTTCAGCTCACTACCTAGTCTACTTCATTCACATAACATATTTGAGCCAGTGACCAAGATTCAAGCCCAGATGTTCAGCTCTTGTTGTCTGCTCGATTTATTTTGTGGACAGATGTGCACCAGTCGGACGGTATGTTATGATCACACTTCTGACATGGAATGTGGGAATGAGCAATATACCTGACAATCAGCCTCAGTTGAACAAGTACTTAAGCGACCATTGTGTGTATTAAACTGGGGACCTAGAACCGATGGAGAGGCTTCGTTCCTCCTTAGCCCTCAGTGGTTCACAATTCCACAACAGGCTACAGCAGTCCACCCACCTCACCACACCTCACACTGAACCCAGGGTTATTGTGCGGTTCGGCCTCCAGTGGACCCCCCCAGGAACGTCTCATAGCAGACGAGTGTAACCCCGAATGTTTGCGTGGTAGAGTAACTATGATTTGCGCGTACGTAAACACAGTGTTTACGCAGCAATCGCCGACGTAGTGTAACTGAAGCGGAATAAGGGGAACCAGCCCGCATTCGCCGTGGCAGATGGAAAGCCGCCTTAAAAACCATCCACACGCTGGCTGGCCGGTACACTGGACCTCGACACTAATCCGCCGGGCGGATTCGTGCCGGGGACCGGCACGCCTTCTCGCTCGAGAAGCAGCGCGTTAGACTGCGCGGCTAGCTGGGCGGGCTAAGCGATCATACTAAGAATAGATTTGTAAAACGTTTGTACGGAGTGTCCTCCAACATATATGTGGAATCTGGACTCTAGCACGGCACGAGAAATTTTGCCTTGAAGGTGCAGAAAAGCGATTCTGCAGGACAATTACAAGAAGTAGCTGGACTCACAGAGAACGAGAGAGATGGTTCTCCAAGAAACAGGGAAAAATAAAAACTGCTGATAGTTATACGTCAGCGCCATGAAAAACTTATTAGTAACTGAATTAGACTCGGTATTCTCTTACAAAACATCTCCGAAGGCAAGATTTCTGGGATGATAACGAGGGGCGACCGAGTACATCCTATTTAAAGAATATGATCAGCGAGGTGGGATATTTTTCACACCTGGACATGAAGAGGTCTGCTGAAGGGAGGGAGATGTGGCTGAAGAGACAAGGCTTAGCCTTTTGAAAAAAGAATAAAGAGTTAAAATAGTACGCTAAATCCACCAGTAGCCGTGTCTGCCGCCACATGGGCAGCTGACACCAGGACATATTTCCTACATCCACCAAATAGTTCGGATGGATATTCTTCCGCCGTTTGCAGATAAAAGCAGCCGTACACCTTCGATCGGTCAGATCAGCAGTTGTCACAGATCACCGTTCACTGACGAGTTCGGGGTGCCAAACAGGTATCTACAGTTGCCGCAACTGTAGGCCAGCACCTTTCAACGAGTGATCGCCATACGAGGTGCATTCAAGTTCTAAGGCCTCTGATTTTTTTTCTAATTAACTACTCGCCCGAAATCGAAGAAACTAGCGTTACTTCTCGACGTAATCGCCCTGCAGACGTACACATTTTTCACAACGCTGACGCCATGATTCCATGTCAGCGGCGAAGGCTTCTTTAGGAGTCTGTTTTGACCAGTGGAAAATTACTGAGGCAATAGCAGCATGGCTGGTGAATGTGCGGCCACGGAGAGTGTCTTTCATTGTTGGAAAAAGCCAAAAGTCACTAGGAGCCAGATCAGGTGAGGAGGGAGCTTGAGGAATCACTTCAAAGTGGTCATCACGAAGAAACTGTTGCGTAACGTTAGCTCGATGTGCGGGTGCATTGTCTTGGTGAAACAGCACATGCGCAGCCCTTCCTGGACGTTTTTGTTGCAGTGCAGGAAGGAATTTGTTCTTCAAAACATTTTCGTAGGATGCACCTGTTACCGTAGTGCCCTTTGGAAGGCAATGGTAAGGATTACGCCCTCGCTGTCCCAGAACATGGACACCATCATTTTTTCAGCACTGGCGGTTACCCGAAATTTTTTTGGTGGCGGTGAATCTGTGTGCTTCCATTGAGCTGACTGGCGCTTTGTGTCTAGATTGAAAAATGGCACCCATGTCTCATCCATTGTCACAACCGACGAAAAGAAAGTCTCATTCATGCTGTCGTTACGCGTCAACATTGCTTGGCAACATGCCACACGGGCAGCCATGTGGTCGTCCGTCAGCATTCGTGGCACCCACCTGGATGACACTTTTCGCATTTTCAGGTCGTCATGCAGGATTCTGTCTACATAACCCACAGAAATGCCAACTCTGGAGGCAATCTATTCAACAGTCATTCGGCGATCCCCCAAAACAATTCTCTCCACTTTCTCGATCATGTCGTCAGACTGGCTTGTGCGAGCCCGAGGTAGTTTCGGTTTGTTGTCACACGATGTTCTGCCTTCATTAAACTGTCGCACCCACGAATGCACTTTCGACACATCCATAACTCCATCACCACATGTCTCCTTCATCTGTCGATGTATTTCAATTGGTTTCACACCACGCAAATTCAGAAAACGAATGATTGCACGCTGTTCAAGTAAGGAAAACGTCGCCATTTTGAGTATTTAAAACAGTTCTCATTCTCGCCGCTGGCGGTAAAATTCCATCTGCCGTACGGTGCTGCCATCTCTGGGACGTATTGACAATGAACGCAGCCTCATTTTAAAACAATGGCATGTTTCTATCTCTTTCCAGTCCGGAGAAAAAAAATCGGAGGCCTTAGAACTTGAATGCACCTCGTATAACAGACGAAGAGTATGGGGTTTCTATGTGGACTGAAGATTGCGGTGCTATCCTGAGTTTCAATTCCAACTCGTTTTTCGACAATGTTTCTTCTGATTTCTACAATACAGAAAGAAATTCATGGTCTTTACATCAGTACATTATACTTCGAAGTATTTATGAAATACACTCTTTTCAAAATTTGTTTGCAATATTACTGTACATTTTTACGAACTATTATCTGAACGAATTACAACACTCTTCAGAGAAGTTTTTTTGTCTACGACAAATGTAATTTGTTCCCATTTGTTTTATATCATTGACAACTAATGGAGCCGGCCGCTGCGGCCGAGCGGTTCTAGACGCTTCACTCCGGAACCGCGTTGCCGCTACGGTCGCAGGTTCGAATGGATGTGTGTGATGTCCTTAGGTTAGTTAGGTTTAAATAGTTCTAAATCTAGGTGACTGATGACCTCAGATGTTAAGTCCCATAGTGCTTAGAGCCATTGGAACCATTTTTGAGCTAATGGCTTTGATTATTTTCCAAATTTAATTTAAGTGATGATAAACAAAATTTCATTGTTCATCAAATGAAGAACTATTATTACATTTCAAAAAACTTTAAAAATCTCTAAAAATAATTTATTACGTAATTCTATAGTTTTTCATTACGGTATGAAATCTTGATGTAAACAATCTTATGACGTAGCATATCCTGAAATTTTACGTTCTTATTTTACGGCTACACAAAATAAATTTGTTGATGTTGTTGTTCTCAGATTTTATACATACGAAAAAAAGGCGAAACTTTAGCTGCTTTGTTACTATAATACATGATGTTAAGGTAATCTCCTATTTGAAAGAGTAACCTCTAGAACATTGTGGAACAACGTAATTTGACATATAAAACTGAGTTCCTCATCAGTTAGTATGCGTTTAGTATGCTGTCAGTCGTCAGTCAGGCTTATATCTGTAAGAACTTAGAATGTCTTTTGTTTTGGAAAAAAGTTCCGCAAACTGCTGTGCTGTGCGTAAAAACGTGCATGGAACTGCTATGTGTAGATAAAAAGTTGAAATAAAACGAGAAGACAATATGTGAAACAGTGTTGTCACTAGATAATCAACACCCGTGGACCAAAAGTATGTCCTTCGTAAAACGACGAACACTGCATTTTTACAACGAAAAGATGAGTAGAAATGAAATGAATATAATACAGGGTGATTCAAAAAGGATACCACAAATTTAGGAATTTAAAACTCTGCAACGACAAAAGGCAGAGCTAAGCACTATCTGTCAGCGAATTAAGGGAGCTATAAAGTTTCATTTAGTTGTACATTTGTTCGCTTGAGGCGCTGTTGACTAGGCGTCAGCGTCAGTTGATGCTAAAATGGCGACCGCTCAACAGAAAGCTTTTTGTGTTATTGAGTACGGCAGAAGTGAATCGACGACAGTTGTTCAGCGTGCATTTCGAACGAAGTATGGTGTTAAACCTCCCGATAGGTGGTGTATTAAACGTTGGTATAAACAGTTTACAGAGAATGGGTGTTTGTGCAAAGGGAAAAGTTCTGGGCGGCCGAGAACGAGTGATGAAAATGTAGCACGCATCCAGCAAGTATTTGTTCGCAGCCCAGGAAAACCGACTCGCAGAGCTAGCAGAGAGCTGCAAATTCCACAATCAACTGTATGGAGAGTCCTACGAAAAAGGTTAGTTATGAAACCTGAACGTCAACTACCCGAGGCGATGGATCGGCCGCCAGGCAGCCCGTGACAGAGCACTTCATCACTGGCCTCCAAGAAGACCTGATCTTACCCCCTGCGATTTTTTCTTATGGGGGTATGTTAAGGATATGGTGTTTCGGCAACCTCTCCCAGCCACCATTGATGATTTGAAACGAGAAATAACAGCAGCTATCCAAACTGTTACGCCTGATATGCTACAGGGAGTGTGGAACGAGTTGGAGTATCGGGTTGATATTGCTCGAGTGTCTGGAGGGGGCCATATTGAACATCTCTGAACTTGTTTTTGAGTGAAAAAAAACCTTTTTAAATACTCTTTGTAATTATGTATAACAGAAGGTTATATTATGTTTCTTTCATTAAATACACATTTTTAAAGTTGTGGTATTCTTTTTGAATCACCCTGTATTAAATGAAGAGCTAGAAAAGTGCATAAAGTGTCAAAGTGTTTATCATTATTTGAGGTTGAACTTTTATCTGTCCACAGCATTCGAGACTGAAAAACTATTAGATTGGTTAGCCAACATTCGCCGAGTTAGGTTAGGTTCACAGCGTTTACCACAGTTCCACGCCTATTCCTTATAGTAGGTTGGCTCTTTATATTGTACATAATTTTAATAAATGATTGTTATTTGTTATTTACCGTCTAACCAACATAAGTTTTGTTTTAGTTGACAACAGCCTTGTGACGAGAGTAGGTGTAAACGTGCAAGCACGCCACTTAACCACAGCACTCACTTTTCTATGGTAGTGGGTTCGCTTCGTGCTACCTTGTATTTTGGGCACCAGCCTTTTTGTGACGACAACAAAGCTCATATTCTCTAGTAACTTCCCCTACAATAGCGTTCCCGTCACCCATCATTATTAGATTTTCGTATCACACGTTCAACATCCTTAGATAATTTCTCTGTCTCTTCATATTCTGCTTGTGACTTAGGCATCTATACCGGAACTATTGTTGTTGACGTTGGTTTGTTGTCGATTCTTATGAGAATAATCCTACTACCAAACTATCCCTGGTACTCATTTTCTGTTCTTACGTACTGTTCATGATAAATTCTGTTCACATTACACCATTTTCTGCTGCTGTTGATATTACCCCGTATTTATATGAACAGGTCTCTTTTGCATTTCATTGCACTAACTCCCACTGTATTTAGATCGAGCCTTTGATTTTCCCTTGCTATATGAAAATGGAGGTTACTTTTCAGAGAGCTCTGTTATGTAGCGGCCATTAATTTGCAGGGAAATTGCTCCTCTGCCAACCCTGTGTCTGGTAAAGACATCCAGACTGTATATTGTCGTTATATATATTCTTTTCTCCATCACTCAGTTATCACCACGATGACGGTATCAATGGCCAGTTTTGATCCTCGCGCTCTCCATGCACAGGCCGTTCGTATAAAATTGGCGCAAGTAAGGGATCTTCTTGCAGTTCTTTGATTCCAAGGAACCTTTCTAAGCAAAGACCACAAAAATGTACGCTCGTACTCAAACGCTGAAATAAACGGGAGTAATATTATTCTTGAAGAATCAAAGTAGCCAAGATCACTAGCAATTCTTTTTAATACTATGACCGGTTTCGACTGATCAACGCTGTCATCATCGGATCTTGTAACGTTATTCGTTGTACATGCTTGTTACAACACTGAAAGTCACGTAATGGTGTTGCATCACATAAAATGAGGCAGGGAACATCATCTTGTTACAAATAAAATAACGTACAATTAAAACAAACATTTATGCTGATGTCCCAGCATACACTAATCGTTTGACATCGCAAAAGTCAGAGTAATAAAAAGAATTGCTAGCGAACTTGGATAACTTGATTCTTCCAGTATAATACAACTTTCAGATCGCCGCAAAGTTGACACAATGTCAGAATAGCATTGTGCAGGAAGTATATCCCTCGGCAGTGTGCTCACGGTATATAATCCAATGTGTTACTCAGGAATCGCCCGTAGTTCGTCCTTAGTAAGTTCCTACTTGCTTTTCAGACCATCTGGCGGTGTCCTGATTCCGCGGTAGCTGGGGATTTAACTGTTCCCACACATTGTGGTTAGGGAAATTGTGTACCCGTCCTCTTGCAGAGGTCACCTTGTTCTCTCGTGATTGACTAGTAACTCGGAAACTCTGCATTTCGGACCCCATGTTGATGTATACTTTTCTTCTTCGTTGTACATGAGAATCCGATATTTATATACTGCTCACTACTTTCCGATACACAGCAGTCCGTGTTCTAGCTGTTGTTTTGTTTCTTGACTACCACGTCTGTTTGACAACAGAGCCACAGATGTCAGTAATTATCGGCCAGTATCCTTGCTTACAGCATTTTCAAAAAACTTCGAGAAAGTAATGTAGTCAAGAGTGGTTAGCCATCTCAACAGTAATGGGATATTTAGTAAATCACAGTTCGGATTTCAAAAATGCTGTTCCACTGAGACAGCAATATACAGTTTCACTGTCCACATAACAGAGTCTTTAAATAGCAAAATGTCACCAATAGGTATTTTCTGTGACTTGTCCAAAGCCTTTGATTGTGTGAACCATGGGCCGGCCGCGGTGGTTTAGCGGTTCTAGGCACTCAGTCCGGAACCGCGCGACTGCTACGGTCGCAGGTTCGAATCCTGCCTCGGGCATGGATGTGTGTGATGTCCTTAGGTTAGTTAGGTTTAAGTAGTTCCAAGTTCTAGGGGACTGATGACCACAGATGTTAAGTCCCATAGTGCTCAGAGCCATTTGAACCATTTGTGTGAACCATGACATTATGTTACAGAAATTGCAATTCTATGGTATGAATGGAATAGCATATGAGTGGTTTAAGTCATACATACAGAACAGGAAACAAAAAGTTTCCTTATATGGGTCAAGTGATTTAAACAAGTTTGCCACTTCATCTAACTGGGGTGAAATTACATTAGGTGTTCCACAGGGTTCAATCATGGGTCCTCTTCTGTTCTTGGTATATGTGAACGGCCTCCTTTCCTATCTGAAACAGGAAGCTGAAGTGACACTGTTTGCTGATGATACAAGCATCATTATTAATCCAGTAAAAGAAACTCCAATTGAAAATGATACAACTAAGGTTCTTTGAAAAGTCATTAACTGGTTTTCTGCGAATGGACTTGCTCTAAACTTTTAAAAAACACATTACATCCAATTTCCTTCTGCAAAAAGTACAGTTCCTTCAATAAATATAACACATCAACAGAAGTCAGTGGCAGGCAGAGCATACTTGGTTTTTGGGTGTACATACATATGAGAATCTTAATTGGAAAAGTCATATTTGGGATCTTCTAAAGCGACTAGGTTCAGTAACGTTTGCAGTCAGAGTAATTTTGAGGGTATAGTAATTAGTAAGCTAACATACTTTGCATACTTTCACTCTCTGATGTCACACAGAATAATATTTTGGGTGGCTCAACATTTAGACAAAAAGTATTCACTGCTCAAAAGAAAGTGGTTAGAATAATGAGTGGGGTTCATAGTCGCACATCTTGTAGGCATATTTTTAAAAGATTGGGAATTCTTGCACCGGCGTCACAGTACATTTACTCACTAATGAAATTTGTTCTCAACAACATGGACTAGTTTAAAGACAACAGTGACATTCATGATTATAATATCAGAATAAAGAAAGACTTACCCTATCCTTTACTCAACCTATCTTTGGCACAGAAAGGGGTAAAATACACTGCTATAAAAATTATCGACAAGTTACCAGATGAAATAAAATGTCTGACAGACAGCAGTAATAGTTTTAAAACTCCTTCTATAGCATAGATGAATTCTTGAATAGGAATAAATAAATCTATTAATATAGTATATGCATTTTGTGCCATTTAAGGGAATAGGGTAAATAATAGAAACATTAATCTTTAACTCTGTATTGTAATATATATTAAAAAATCTAGTTTCATATGTGCATTTCTTGTGCACTTGACACGTTCCACATCATAACGACTACCATTCCAAGCGATTGATCAATGGAACACGCGACCAACTGACTAGTCACTTACTCCACTGGGTGTACTGTCACATCTACATTCTGGGTAGACGTTAACCCATATACAGACTGGGTAGACTTTTACGTGTAGTATTCGATTCGGATGTAGCAATGGCGAGGTCAGCGAGACGCGTAGTTGCAGCCTTGGGTGGCGGTGGAGCTACAGTGCAGGTCAGTGAAGTGGCTGCGCATGCGCATACCTCCACCAAACCGGTTCTGCAGAAGCAGCGGAATCCAGTTGTCGTGACGTTGGGACCGTTGGCGACTGGTGCGTGGTCCGCCCTCACTGCGTCAGTGGGCGCTCGCTGTTGTTTCCTCGCTTGCTGCCGCCGTCTGCAGTTCGTCATTGGCAAAATACGTGTCAAATGACATTTTCCGCCATATTGGGCATTACGTTGCTCGTGTAACATTGGAAGCATGTCTTGCTAATTTAATGCCACAGTGCTGTGCTTTCATTTGTACTTTTCAGTTCCACAAGCAAGGGAAATTTTATACGGTGCGGTAACTTATAGATGAGGGTTATAGCTGAAATAACGTTTTCGTTTACATCGCTTATAAGTTTAACTTGAGTGTTAAAACCACTCAAAATAATCGGTTTCTGAAATATTTCCGTTTTTTATTCCTGTTATTCCACATTAAAAGTACAAATCGAACGAAGACTGAAAAATTCTGATCCCTTAATTTCAAGATACATAGAATCAAAATATTAAATACAAGAGGCAAATAAAACAAAACTTAATCCGTCCACCAGTAGTTGATGAAAAGTGTTTGAGTGCTACAAAATATCACCAGTATTCTTCAATTGAGTCTTATTTTCTATAACTCTGCCCAAAAATCAAATTGCGGTCGAGGATCATACCACTGATTGGGCGTCACGAACAGTTGCCTTTAAAACGGGAGAAAACCGAGGTTGGAGAACTCCATTTTTCGTCTTAATTTGTCGGTTGTCAAGGGCTACAATGGGATAAAGGCATATCATGTGGGCACAGTCAACAGATGCGCTAATTTATATTTTTATTGTGAACTACGAATGATTTGTTAAGTTTTTAAGTTTTCGCCTTATATGATGTCTCAAGTACGTTGTAGCTCCTCCCGTTCTTAATCTTTTAAAGCAAATGGAGCATTATACTTCATTGATATCGCACTTCGTAAAATACTCCAGACTAGCGACGGAGCCATTCTGTAACACAACTAATGTCCGACGATGACGCGTGAAACTAACATACAGACCAGATGATGCGAGTCTCGCTACTCCATGTCTACGTGGATCATCCAATAGGACATGCCACATGATAACAACTACAACATTGTTCAGCAATGCTGTACTAGTCTTATACCATGTGTCCGTTGCTCGTTTATGTTGGCATTGTTTTTAAAGTAACAGGTCGCTTTTATAATTTTCTATAACAAATATATATTTCAGAACAATGGAAATTTTAGAATAAAAATTACTCCCTTATTAAAAAAATATTTGTTTAAAAGCCAAATAATTTAGCACTGCCGCCGGGGTAATTGATAATTTGGTTTATTTTCTCTGTTAGTGACATAAGATTAAAAACACCTGTAACAGCTGACACCAAACAAATAACGAAAAATTCCGATTACTCGGAACTATTATACAGGTATCTCTCAGTTCCAGCCACAAAGCTTTTTCTGAAGACATAAGTACAACAACCTAGGTAATCTCGCTGTTCAACCTCAGCAGAGCAAATGGTTACCATGAGATAAGATGATAAGATTATACTGACACTACACTTACTTGTAGTCCGAGGTGATAGGTTACAATACAGCATCACCGGTCTGTTGCGGTCTAACTGTGTTGGTGAGCCAGTAAATTTCCACTGTGCAGTGACTGCGTCACTGCAATTCACTTTGGAGGTGTGGCGGTGGGACTTGTAGTCCCGTACCACCCTCTGACGGTGATAGTGCTACATGAGTCAGGCAGAATTTATTGCCTAACATGGGCGGGTGCAGGTGTGGCGGTGGGACTTGTTGTCCCGTACCGTGGGTGACGCGTATGCGTGGACACTACACTGAGTTCAATGCAATAATATAAATTATACGACTGGAGGTCCACCTGCGAGTATACAACGTAGTTAAGATCTGCAGTGTTTTAACTTGAGCAAATTTGCAGCTAAATTGTTGTAAAATGTTGTGAGGATAATTATTGACGTATAGACGCTTTTTTGCAGACATTTCTTTGAATCATATAAAAAACGCCATAACTGAGCCAACAAAACAGATTATGAAAGATGTGAAATAAAGAAACCTTGGAAGAGGACTTCAGTTAGTTAATATGTACAGCGACCGCCGATATTTCGGTGGGAGTATACCCCGCCATTTTCAAGACACAAACTGCAACGGACAGGCGATGTACAAGCAAATTTGAAACAACGGTTGTTGGAGTAATTTAGGAAAGATGACACACACGCACTGAACACTAGTGCCACCAAAGATGACCAAAGTCAGAGGTATCGATAGTGAAAGAATAAGACCTAGCACGTGACATAACATTCACTCTGTTCCTCTGATTTTGATAAGAGAGACAGCAGGATTCCAAGCAGAGTTTAAACAAAAACCTCCCTCCCTATTTACAAGGTTGCTCGCTAATTTAATCTCAACAGCTTCCTTAATAACACTGTCCCAATAGCTGGACGTGCATGCCAATATCTCGGTATTGTTGCATAACATAGGGTGACCAGTATCCAAACTATGTTCGGCCATAGCAGATCTACTGGGGTGCTGTAATCGTGTGTTCCGTTTACGCTCAGTACATTCTGATAGTCTGACCAATGTATACGTATGCCGTGCCACAGCTACAAGGAATGCGATATACACCCGCCTTACGCAAACCAAGATCGTCCTTAACAGAACCCAAAAACACTCTAAATTTTAGATGGAGATCGAAAAACACATTTCACATCGTATTTCAGTAAAATACGACCGATCTTGTTGGAAGTGCTTCTTGTGTAAGGCAAAAAAGTCGGTACACTCAGGTGTCGACTCAATATTATCATCAGTCACCCGATGGACAGTTGGTCGATAGTGTAACGCACTTTCAGTCTGTCTTTCTCTGTAACTATTCTGACGAAATGCAGCTCAAATATGGGCCAACTCTGTTGTGGGTTGGCAGGAGAGTCAACACCGTGATTATTAGAGGAAGCTGAAAGGCACGCGTTTTAGCTCACGCAGGCTGGCGTGAGGTCTGGAACAGGACAAGGAAATTAGAATTTAGAAAAACGGACGTAGCTGGTGGAATACTTAACTTTAATCCATTAATGGCGAACGTCGCTCTTGGCTGTACATTATTCACGATATCAATAGTAACTGAACATGGCGCCTTGCTAGGTCGTAGCAAATGACGTAGCTGAAGGCTATGCTAACTATAGTCTCGGCAAATGAGAGCGTATTTTGTCAGTGAACCATCGCTAGCAAAGTCGGTTGTACAACTGGGGCGAGTGCTAGGAAGTCTCTCTAGACCTGCCGTGTGGCGGCGCTCGATCTACAATCACTGATAGTGGCGACACGCGGGTCCGACGTATACTCGCGGCCGATTTAAAGGCTACCACCTAGCAAGTGTGGTGTCTGGCGGTGACAGCACAAACTCAGCTAGCAAAGTCTCAGTGTCGGAAATGGCAAGTGGCCTGTGTTCCAAAATACGAAGTGACCCCGCATGTTGAGCCGGATGGTGACAACTATCAGCCTGTTAATACAACACAGTGTGAGTACGTTTACGGTTTTTCTTCGTATGAAGCAATTTATAACGACTGTAATTCACGACATCCAGTGATTTATGGCGCTATACGGCAACTTCGTTTGTTTGGATAAAAGCGAATCGGGCCTGAAGATGGCAAAATTAAATGCTGAAACTGATTGCATTCAGAATAAATTACAATATCTTAAAGTATACGGCTGTCGGTGAAGTTTATTGAAATTGAAAATTACTTACCAACCGATGTCCCCTGGACATGATGGACCAACAGGGGTTTAATAACTTAAGCTTCAAAACCTCCAAATCTGACATAGTAATCAGACAGTAACGTCACTCAGAACTGCTCAGAGCAAACACCGTTTCATAACATAAAACAGTAAAATGATTGCGTAATAAACGTCTCCCGCAAAACAACTTAACTCAATAGGATGAACTCATTAATCTCAGAAAGTTACTTGACGTAGAAAAACAGTCAATAAGTCACCTAGACGATACAGCCAGAGACTTATTTGCACCAGACTGAAATTTGTGGGAGAAACAGGAGCTTACCTCTAGGAGATGTTACCCAGTTTAAAAATTTGTGGTAAGATCTTATGGGACCAAACTGCGTAGGTCATCGGTCGTTAAGCTTACACACTACTTAATCTAACTTAAACTAACTTACGCTAAGGACAACACACACACCCACGCCCGAGGGAGGACTCGAACCTCCGACGGGGGAAGCCACTCGGACTGTACGCTGAGGTCATCGGTCCCTAGGCTTACGCACTACGCCGCGCGAACCGTGACGAGACGCCTAGGCCGCACGGCTAACCCGCGCGGTGGGACTTAATTGCTAGCATTTACAACTAAGGCTCTCTCCCATGGTACTTAGATTTCAGAACGATCTAAAACATAGTTTGAACAGCATATATTAGTTCGACAAATTTCCTTAAAATAATTACAGGATTAAATAATAAATCCAAGACAATATCCCAAGGCGTTAAAAACACGCACTTAATCAGCCAGATTTACCACACACCTTATAAACAATTTAACAAAACTAAATACCCATTTTCGTTAAACACTAAGATAAACACAAATGCCCTGACGACTCACAGATAAATAACACCGATTTGAAATCCATCAGATGTAAAATACCAGACAGCTTGTGCCGTAAACAAGTAACAGTAAAGCAAAACTTCAAATAGCACTTATAATGGCCAGAAGCAACCATTATTACAAGTCCGGAACAAGCACTAACCATTAAATGGATCAATCTGAAACAGACCAGTAGTGATGAGGAATAATTACACTCGATGAAAAATTTTTTGAGATCCATAAAGCGAGAGTCACAGAACCGGGCACATCACAGCGTGAGCGATAACAACCACTGTTACATCAGGAAGCCGTTATTCCAAAATTTTCAGCTCGATGCGAGACCCCAGCATCAAAAAACTCACAGCATCGATATAAGGGAAGACAATTCGGCTGAAGCAGACTGAAGGGCGTGGTGAAAACTTCGATGCAGCCACTAACAGTACAGTCGCAACCAGTCAATCTAGGCACAAACAGAACCAACGGCCTACACAGCCTACGGGCCGACCACAGTCCGTGTTGCCCTCTTTCCACGTACGCAGACACTTCCCAACTCCACACGCTCCGGCGCGTTTTCAGGATTCGGCGCCAGTGACGACACACAGGAAGCTAATAAGGGTAATGGCAGTTGTGGGGAAGGCGGATAGTTGTTTTCGGTTCATAGGTAGATTTTTGGGAAGATGTGGTTCATCTGTAAAGGAGACCGCTTATAAAACCGTAATACGACCTATTCTTGAGTGCTCCTCGAGCGTTTGGGGTCCCTATCAGGTCGGATTAAGGGAGGACATAGAAGCAATTCAGAGGCGGGCTGCTACATTTGTTACTGGTAGGTTTGATTATCACGCGAGTGTTACGGAAATGATTCAGGAACTCGGATGGGAGTCTCTAGAGGAAAGGAGGCGTTCTTTTCGTGAATCGCTACTGAGGAAATTTACAGAACCAACATTTGAAGCTGACTGCAGTACAATTTTACTGCCGCCAACTTACATTTCGCGGAAAGACCACAAAGATAAGATAAGAGAGATTAGGGCTCGTACAGAGGCATATAGGCAGTCATTTTTCCCTCGTTCTGTTTGGGAGTGGAACAGAGAGAGAAGATGCTAGTTGTGGTACGAGGTACCCTCCACCACGCACCGTATGGTGGATTGCGGAGTATATATGTAGATGTAGATGTAAAATTCATGCTATCTAACGGGGCGCCAGCAAATGAAGGGGGAAGAAAGGATGAAGGGAAGCCGCCAAGGCTCAGATGTAACCTTTTAACTTATTACTTCTTTACCACTTCTGTTTATAAGACAACTGCAGACAGTATTCATATATAGGCACTGAATGTACTTGAAAAAATATATGAGGGTCACTGTTGCACGACAATGCACGGCCACAAAAAATGGTTCAAATGGCTCTGAGCACTATGGGACTTAACATCTTAGGTCATCAGTCCCCTAGAACTTAGAACTACTTAAACCTAACTAACCTAAGGACATCACACACATCCACGCCGGAGGCAGGATTCGAACCTGCGACCGTAGCAGATCCCGCGGTTCCGGACTGCAGCGCCTAAAACCGCAAGGCCACTGCGGCCGGCCACGGCCACATGTCAGTCAAAAAACCATGGAAGCGATCACTAAACTCGGATGAACAACACTGAAAAACCCGCCTTACATTCCTGACCTGGCTCCATGTGACTATCATCTCTTTGGGAAATTGCAAGACTCTCTTCGTGGAACAAGGTTTGAAGATGATGACTCCCTTGTGCACGCTGCCAAACAGTGGCTCCAACAGGTTGGTCCAGAATTTTACCATGCGGGTATGCAGGCGCTGGTTCGAGGATGGCGTAAGGCAGTTGAGAGGGATGGAAATTATGTGGAGAAATGAATATATTTTTCCTAAAGAATGTATCTACACACTGTAAAACTTTCAAACATGTAGAATAAAAGATGGATTTAAAAAAAAATAGTGTCCATTCCTTTTGGAGTGACCCTCGTATATTTGTGAAACAAATAGTTCATGAGATACGTAAAAAACTGCCACATCTAGCACGATATTTTAATTTATTATGTCTAGATTAGATGGGTAGATCACGTAACTAATGAGAAGGTATTGAATATAATTGGAGAGAAGAGAAATTTGAGGCACAACTTGACTAGAAGAAGGGATCGGTTGGTAGGACATATTCTGAGGCATCAAGGGATCACCAATTTAGTATTGGGAGGGCAGCGTGGAGGGTGAAAATCGTAGAGGGAGACCAAGAGATGAATACACTAAACAGATTCAGAAGGATGTAGGTTGCAGTAGATACTGGGAGACGAAGAAGCTTGCACAGGATAGAGTAGCATGGAGAGCTGCATCAAACCAGTCTCTGGACTGAAGACCACACACACACACACACACACACACACACACACACACGTCTTTACTAACTTCGCGACACATTTTGCAGGCAGTATTCACTTATCATTCAACGATAATGATTCAGGACGGCCGGCCACTATGACCGAGTGGTTGTAGGCGCTTCAGTCCGGAACCGCGCGAATGCTATGGTCGCAGGTTCGAATCCTGCCTCGGGCATGGATGTGTGTGATGTCCTTAGGTTAGTTAGGTTTAAGTAGTTCTAAGTTCTAGGGGACTGATGACCTCAGATGTTAAGTGCCATAGTGCTCAGAGCCATTTGAACCATTTTTTGATTCAGGAGATTCGAAGTCATTACCACTGAGCTGGGTGAAAATGAAACAAAGGGCGAAATTCGCTAGAGATATAAGTGAAAACTGTATACAAATGTGTGACATGTGTGTATGTGGGCGACGCCATGGGGAAAAAGATCCTACTAAACCAATGGATCAATTTCAACGAAACTTTCAACACATACACAACTGGCCATTAAAACTGCTACACCACGAGGATGACATGCTACAGATGCGAAAATTAAACGACGGGAAGAAGACGCTATGATATGCAAATGATTAGCGTTTCAGAGCATTCACACAAGATTGTCGCCGGTGGCCACACCTACAACGTGCTGACATGAGGAAAGTTTCCAACCGATTTCTCATACACAAACAGCAGTTGACCGGCGTTGCCTGATGAAACGGTGTTGTGCTGCCTCGTGTAAGGAGGAGAAATGTGTACCATCACGTTTCCGACTTTGATAAAGGTCGGATTGTAGCCTATCGCGATTGCGGTTTATCGTATCGCGACATTGCTGCTCGCGTTGGTCGAGGTCCAATGACCGTTGGCAGAATATGGAATTGGTAGGTTCATGAGGGTAACACGGAACGCCCTGCAGGATCCCAACGGCCTCGTATCACTAGCAGTCGAGATGACCATCTGCACGAACAGTTCGATGACGTTTGCAGCACCATGGACTATCAGCCCAGAGACCATGACTGCGGTTACCCTTGACGCTGCATCACCGACAGGAGCGCCTGCGATGGTGTACTCAACGACGAACCTGGGTGCACAAATGGCAAAACGTCATTTTTTCGGATGAATCCAGGTTCTGTTTACAACATCATGATGGTCGCATCCGTGTTTGGCGACTTCGCGGTGAACGCACATTGGAAGCGTGTATTCGTCATCGCCATCCTGGCGTATCACACAGCTTGATGGCATGGGGTGCCATTGGTTACACGTCTTGGTCACCTCTTGTTCGCATTGACGGCACTTTGAACAGTGGACGTTACATTTCAGATGTGTTACGACCCGTGGCTCTACCCTTCATTCGATCCCTGCGAAACCCTACATTTTAGCACGGTAATGCACGACCGCATGTTGCAGGTCCTGTACGGGCCTTTCTGGATACAGACAATGTTCGACTGTTGCCCTGGCCAGCACATTCTCCAGATCTCTCACCAATTGAAAACGTTTGGTCAATGGTGGCCGAGCAACTGTCTCGTCACAATACGCCAGTCCCTACTCTTGATGAACTGTGATATCATGTTGAAGCTGCATTGGCAGCTGTACCTGCACAGGCCATCAAAGTTCTGTTTGACTCAATGCCCAGGCCAATCAAGGCCGTTATTACAGCCAGAGGTGGTCGTTCTGGGTACTGATTTCTCAGGATCTGTGCACCCAAATTGCGTGAAAATGTAATCACATGTGAGTTCTAGTATAATATATTTATCCAATGAATACCTATTTATCGTCTGCATTTCTTCTTGGTGTAGGAATTTTAATGGCCAGTAGTGTATAACTTGCTATCTGGAAGTAACACTGTGGGGGCTAGAACAAGCAACTGCTACTGGGGAAAGAGAACGGGAGAGGAAGACATGGACAGATGGAGTGGGAAAAGAAGGAGATGGACAGAGACAGGAGGGAGGAGGAGATGACCAGAGATAGGGGGAAATGGACAGAAAGGGAAGGGGAGAAGGGGAAGGGGATGGGAAGAGAGAGTGCAGAGAAAGAGATATCCACAAAGAGTGGGAGGAAGAGATAGACAGTGAAAGGGGTGAGAGGAGATTGACAGAGATGGTGTAGGGTGAGATGTAATTAGAAAGGATGAGGAGGAGATAGAGGGTGGATGAAGAGATGGATTTAGAGGTGAACAAAGGGGGAAGGAAAAGTTGGAAGAAGGGGGAGGAGCAGTTCGATAGATAATTGAGAAGATGGATAGAGAAAGAGGGGAGGAATATGTGGACAGAAAGAGAGGGGGTAGGAGATGTACAGAGAGAGGGGGAGAAGGAAATGAAAAAGGGGAAGGAGACAGACAGTGAGAGAGAGAGAGAGAGTAGGAGATGGACAGACAATGGAAAGAGGAGGAGTTGGGCAGAGAAATGGGTGAGGAGGAGATGGACAGAAGTGGTGGAGGGGTAGATGGCTATGGAGAAGGGGAGGAGGAGATAGAATAAAGAGGAATGTGAATGGGATGTACCAAGAGGGTAGAGGAGTAGACGGACTTAGAGATCGTGTGTAGAGAGGAGTGGCAGGGAAAACGGATTTAGATGGGAAATGGTGAGACACAAATGTAAGGCACCGTGAGAGCACTGGAGTACGTGAATATGATAGAGATTATGAGGGGGAAGGAGCAGATGGAGAGGGGGAGAGGAGAGAGTTGGTGAACAGGGAGAGGAAGGAGGAGCAGATGGACAAAGTGAGGGGCAGGAAGATATTGACAGATAGTGAGAGCTGGAGGTGGGTAGATGAGGAGGAAATGACTGGTAAAGGGCGGGGGAAGGGGGTGGACTTATAGAAGAGTGGAATACGTACATACTCGAGCAAAGCTTGTGCTCAGCTAGTACATACAAATACCCATTGACATTATCAATTACGACTGCAGAGGAAACCGAATCATCCAGATTGGACCGTGAATCAATGGGACCGTGTCGGTCTGTAGGATCAATCAAGTTTCTTGTTAAGCAGAGCCGATGGTGTTCGGATGCGCCACCATGTATTCGAACGGCTGCTCAAAACGTGCACTGTGTGAGCCGTGCACTATCGATAACTGTTAGCTGGCGTCTCACCAGTGGGCACGGATTACTCACTTGTGCGGTTATCGCTGCCTCGCCTAGTTTGCGAAAGCGGTCGCTAGAGTCGCTTCTAGAGAGCCTCCAAATAGCGAGGCGCAGGCAGTTGACGGGTTGTTTTCGCACATTGTGGAGCCGGGGACAGCAGCAGTGCTTGGAGGAACAGACACCCGGTGCGGATCGGCACGACTTCTTCTCCGGGTCGTCGTTCACTCTCCTTAGCTAGGAATGGGCAGATGGCAAAGGTTTGGTGTGCAACTAGTTGTTTAGCTTTTCGCACCGATTACCCGCGCCGGAACAAATGTTCTTGTTTATGTTCGTTGAGTCGCACGGGCGTCTTCTTTTCTTGGCTCTGTGATTTTAGGAATCACGTACTGCCCTGTCTGCTTTCTGTGATTTTGAAGTAACTTGTCTTAATCTGCTGACTAGTGTTCTAACCCAAAAAATTTGCAATGATTAATGTTGCTATGGTTATGTAATGTACCTAGTTGTCACGCATACTTGTATCAGGGGTTACGCCTTATCTCGATTTTTTAAATTATGTTGGTTTTAAAATTCTTATGGAAGAAAACCAGGTGTTTCAAGGCTTAATATTGGTTTTCACGATTTTTTAAAAGCTGCAGGGTTCTGGTATGACTATTTTGCAGCCCTCTTAAGCATGTTGCGAGCTACAATTAATGGTAAAACTCGAGCGAGTTATTATTAAATTACAGCTTCCTTTCTGTAGTTTTCTGTTAGTGAAGCTTATTTCCTAGAGTGTATGTACAGGGTTATTACAAATGATTGAAGCGATTTCACAGCTCTACAATAACTTTATTATTTGAGATATTTTCACAATGCTTTGCACACACATACAAAAACTCAAAAAGTTTTTTTAGGCATTCACAAATGTTCGATATGTGCCCCTTTAGTGATTCGGCAGACATCAAGCCGATAATCAAGTTCCTCGCACACTCGGCGCAGCATGTCCCCATCAATGAGTTCGAAAGCATCGTTGATGCGAGCTCGCAGTTCTGGCACGTTTCTTGGTAGAGGAGGTTTAAACACTGAATCTTTCACATAACCCCACAGAAAGAAATCGCATGGGGTTAAGTCGGGAGAGCGTGGAGGCCATGACACGAATTGCTGATCATGATCTCCACCACGACCGATCCATCGGTTTTCCAATCTCCTGTTTAAGAAATGCCGAACATCATGATGTAAGTGCGGTGGAGCACCATCCTGTTGAAAGATGAAGTCGGCGCTGTCGGTCTCCAGTTGTGGCATGAGCCAATTTTCCGCGGGCTACGCGTGAAACTTGCCCGCACACGTTCAACCGTTTCTTCGCTCACCCGTTGATTTCCCCTTACAGAGGCATCCAGAAGCTTTAAACTGCGCATACCATCGCCGAATGTTGTTATGACTGACTGATGTGAGTGCATTTCAAGCACTACATACGCTTTCTCGGCTCCTGTCGCCATTTTGTCTCACTGCGCTCTCGAGCGCTCTGACGGCAGAAACCCGAAGTACGGCTTCAGCCGAACAAAACTTTATGAGTTTTTCTACGTATCTGTAGGGTGTCGTGACCATATGTCAATGAATGGACCTACAGTGAATTTATGAAATCGCTTCAATCATTTGTAATAGCCCTGTACTTATTTGTAACGTTCTATAGGTACAATCATGGTTAAACCATAACTTTACTTTTAGTATAATCCCGTCACTTACGTTTCTTGTTTAGTAACAGGGCTGGGAGAGCGTTTCGCATCAGCGGTTTCTCGCCACGTGGGCCTGGCTTACTTGCATCCGAGCATTTCCTAGCATGGCTTGCTGCTGTTTGTTTGCAGTCGCGCGTCCTGGATGTCTGTGCTCAAGTTGAGTATCTTATGCTTATGTTACCTAACTTGCACTGTAAACGAAATTTTGCTGTCGGCCAAGAGTCCTGTGATTAACAGGCTTCGCACAAGTTTTACCTTTAATGTTTAATACCTATTGTACTCTTGTTCTAAGTTTATTGTAAACCTTTTGATGTTAACGTTTTGCGGATCTGCCTAATATTCTGAAGAGATTTATTTAGAACTTTTGTAATTGGCTGGTTTTTTTGAATATCGTTTAATTAAAATTTTTTAAAAAGGCCAGTATTGTTAAGGTCTTATTTAACGAATTGGTTTGAGGTTATTATTGTTGTAATTCAACGGCTGTCTTATTCATCATTTTGAACGACTTTATCTTTGTAATGTCAAATCAATTTTAATTTTTTTTACTATTTTTCAAAGGGGACCCGTTATTACCCCAAAAATATATATAAAAATAATTGTTGTTGTTCAAGAATAAATTATATTATTTAAACGGTCCTAGTCCTATGTCATTCTCTGATCCTGGTAATATCCGATTTCACTGCGCACGGACGGAGGCTGGAGAGGCATTATTATCCTACTAGGGTCATTCACCTGGGGTTTCATGGTGCCTGTGGCGGTAACCGAAAGCACTGTGACTGTTTTGGAGTACGTGGGTAATATTGTGGACCACCTGCATCCCATGTCTTTCCCCATGGTGATAACAACATCCGACAGGATAACTGTTTCACAAAGCCAGAAAATGCTTCTACAGTGATTTGAGGAGTACGAAAGTGAATTCACGTTGATGTCCTGGCTACAAAGTTGCCCTGATCTGAACCTGGGACGCCCCAACTAAACACAGGCCCGTAATTTACGAGAATCGCGTGACCTGTGAGCGGACATCTGGTGCCATGTAGTTCCGGAAACACACCAAACAGTTGTCGAACACCTCAGGCAGAATCGCCGCTGACGTTCCTAAAACAGTCCACCATGCTATTACACTACTGGCCATTGAAATTGCTACACCAAGAAGAAATGCAGATGATAAACGGGTATTCGTTCGACAAATATATTATACTAGAACTGACATGTGATTACATTTTCACGCAATTTGGGTGCATAGATCATGAGAAATCAGTACCCAGAACAACCACCTCTAGCAGTAATAACGGCCTTGATACGCCTGGGCATTGAGGCAAACAGAGCTTCGATGGCATGTACAGGTTCAGCTGCCCATGCAGCTTCAACACGATACCACAGTTCATCAAGAGTAGTGACTGAAGTTTTTTGACGAGCCAGTTGCTCGGCCACCATTGACCTGACCAGATGTTTTCAATTGGTGAGAGATTTGGAAAATGTGCTGGCCAGGGCAGCAGTCGAACATTTTTTGTATCGAGAAAGGCCCGTACAGGACCTGCAACATGGGGTCGTGCATTATCCTGCTGAAATGTAGGGTTTCGCAGGGATCTAATGAAGGGTAGAGCCACGGGTCGTAACACATCTGAAATGTAACGTCCACTGTTCAAAGTGCCGTCAATGCGAACAAGAGGTGACCGAGACGTGTAACCAATGGCACCCCATACCATCACGCCAGGTGATACGCCAGTATGGCGATGACGAATACACGCTTCCAATGTTCGTTCACCGCGGTGTCGGCGAACACGGATGCGACCATCATGATGCTGTAAACAGAACCTAGATTCATCTGAAAAAATGACGTTTTGCCATTCGTGCACCCAGGTTCGTCGTTGAGTACACCATCGCAGGCGCTCCTGTCTGTGATGCAGCGTCAAGGGTAACCGCAGCCATGGTCTCCGAGCTGATAGTCCATGTTGCTGCAAACGTCGTCGACCTGTTTGTGCAGATGGTTGGTGTCTTGCAAACGTCCCCATCTGTTGACTCAGGGATCGAGACGTAGCTGCACGATCCGTTACAGCCTTGCGGATAAGATGCCTGTCATCTCGACTGCTAGTGATACGAGGCCTTTGGGATCCAGCACCCTCCTGAACCCACCGATTCCATATTCTGCTAACAGTCATTGGATCTCGACCAACGGGAGCAGCGATGTCGCGATACGATAAACCGCAATCGCGATAGGCTACAATCCGACCTTTATCAAAGTCGGAAACGTGATGGTACGCATTTCTCCTCCTTACACGAGGAATCACAATAACGTTTCACCAGGCAACGCCGGTCACCTGCTGTTTGTGTATGAGAAATTGGTTGGAAACTTTCCTCATGTTAGCACTTTGTAGGTGTCGCCAGCGGTGCCAACCTTGTGTGAATACTTTGTAAAGCTAATCATTTGCATATCACAGCATCTTCTTCCTGTCGGTTAAATTTCGCGTCTGTAGCACGTCATCTTCGTGGTGTAGCAATTTTAATGGCCAGTAGTGTACGTAGGCCTAATGTTCTGTCTCATTTGTGTACACCGCAGCAGAACGCGCAATTGACAGTATCATGATTTGATTCTTCACTTCCTCCAGGCGTACTTTGAATAACGAAATAGTTCGCGGCTGGGTATAATCTGCCGGTAAGCGACCGCGTTGTCTCGATCAGGTGCGCCGTCAGCCCCGATACCTGAATGGCCAGCGTGCCGCCCTAAGGGGCCTGGGTTCGATTCCCAGCTGGGTCGGGGATTAGCTCCGCTCGGGGACTGGGTGTTGTGTTGTCTTCATCATCATTTCATTCCCATCCGGCGCGCAGGTCGCCCAATGTGGCGTCAAATTTAATAAGACCTGCCCCAAGGCGGCCGGACCTGCCCCTAAAGGTCCTCCGGGCCAATGACGCCAAACGCTCATTTCATTTCGTCAGGTGCGCCGGTGATGCTTCTCCAGTTTACAGAGCACACGGCACGGCTTTACGGCGTTCGTACCTTCCTCGTTCCGTACCAGGAATCAAGGAAGCGAGTGCTCGTCTTTCATACGCTCTTTGAGGTCGCAGAATTCCTCGAAGCGTCAGCCGAGCCCCTTAGGTCATCCGTACCGTGCATTCGCTACGACGTTCGCGTGAAGGTCGGCGCAAGTCTAGCTTCCGTTGGCTGTGAGGAGAGGTAAGACAGAGGGGACGTCGAGCAGCAGGTGGTCGCCAATCGCCCTTTTTTACGAGGGCTATCCACAAAGAACATTACGTATTGGAATTAAAAATAAATAAAGTATTGGAAATTTTTTTTATTATATACAGATGAAAGCCACTCTTAAATACTAGTTTTCTACATAGTTGCCATTTAAATTAAGGCACTTATCGTAGCGATGGACGAGCTTGGAAATTCCTTCGTCGTAAAATTCGGCCGCCTGCGCCTTCAACCACGTGGTTACCTGTTACCTCTTCTTGAAGCTGTGCGACTCATTACTCGATCGCATCGTTACTGGTGACGAAACATGGGTTAAGCAAGTGAACTGCGAGACAAAATTGCAGTCAATGCAGTGAGGGCATACAAATTCCCCCCAAAAACCCAAGAAATGCATGCAGACAATGTTGGCAAGGAAGGTGATGGCGACTGTCATTTGGGACAGAAGAGGTGTGATTTTTGTGGATTTCCTGGAAAGAGGCACTACAATAAACTCTCAAAGGTATTGCCAAACTCTGTACAACTTCAGAAGAGCAATACAAAACAAGCGCAGGGAAAAGTTGGGCTCAAAGGTCTTGCTGATTCACGACAACGCCCGGGCCCACACGGCAAATGCCACTCGTGAAGTTCTCGAATCTTTTAAGTGGGAGTTGTTTCCTCATCCGCCGTACAGCCCCGACCTGGCACCGAGCGACTTCCACTTATTCCCAGCAATGAAGAAGTGGTTGGCTATGCAGCGTTTTGATGACGACGCACAGCTTCAAGAAGAGGTAACCACGTGGTTGAAGGCGCAGGCGGCCGAATTTCACGACGAAGGAATTTCCAAGCTCGTCCATCGCTACGATAAGAGCCTTAATTTAAATGGCAACTATGTAAAAAAGTAGTATTTAAGTGTGGCTTTCATCTGTATACAATTAAAAAATTCCAATATTTTATTTATTTTTAATTCCAAAACGTAATGTACTTTGTGGATAGCCCTCGTAAATTAGCGCCTCTAGCCATTACATTCGTTGTATTCTGAGCACTGACAGCTGATAAACACAAATCTACCTTTTCACAAGTACACCTCGGAACCGATTATAACGAAATTTGGTGTGTAGATACCTTCAACGCTGAGGAAGAACACAGGATGCTTTTGAAAGTGTGTAGTAGAGGATAATTCTTGATTTGAAGAATACAACACGAAACAGTGACAGAGCACTGAAAGACCTGAGTCGAAACAAGGCCCCGGGAGTAGACAACACTCTATTAGAACTACTGACAGCCTTGGGAGATCCAGTCCTGACAAAACTCTACAATCTGGTGAGCAAAATGTATGACACAGGCGAAATACCCTTAGACTTCAAGAAGAATATAATAATTCCAATCCCAAAGAAAGCAGTGTTGACAGATGCGAAAATTACCGAACTATCGGTTTAATAAGTCACAGCTGCAAAATACTAAAGCAAATTCTTTACAGACGAATGGAAAAACTGGTAGAAGCGTACCTCGGGGAAGATCAGTTTGGATTCCGTAGAAATATTGGAACACGTGAGGCAATACTGACCTTACGACTCACCTTAGAAGAAAGATTAAGGAAAGGCAAACCTACGTTCCTAGCATTTGTAGACTTAGAGAAAGCTTTTGACAATACTGACTGGAATACTCTCTTTCAAATTCTAAAGGTGGCAGGGGTAAAATAAAGGGAGCGAAAGGCTATTTACAGTTTGTACAGAAACCAGATGGCAGTTTTAAGAGTCGAGGGACATGAAAGGGAAGCAGTGGTTGGAAAGGGAGTGAGACAGGGTTGTACGCTATCCCCGATGTTATTCAATCTGTACATTCAGCAAGCAGTAAAGGAAACAAAAGAATAACTCGGAATAGGAATTAAAATCCATGGAGAAGAAATAAAAATTTTGAGGTTCGCCGATGACATTGTAATTCTGTCAGAGACAGCAAAGGACCTGAAAGAGCAGGTGAACGGAATGGAGAGTCTCTTGAAAGGAGGATATAAGATGAACATCAACAACGGCAAAACGAGGACAACGGAATATAGTCGAATTAAGTCGGGTGATGCTGAGGGAATTAGATTAGGAAATGAGACACTTAAAGTAGTAAAGGGGTTTTGCTATTTGGGGAGTAAAATAACTGATGATGGTTGAATTAGAGAGGATATAAAATGTTGACTGGCAATGGCAAGGAAAGCGTTTCTCAAGAAGAGAAATTTGTTAACATCGAGTATAGATTTAAGTGTCTGGAAGACGATTCTGAAAGTACTTGTATGGAGTGTAGCTATGTATGGAAGTGAAACATGGTCGATAAATAGTTTGGACAAGAAGAGAATAGAAGCTTTCGAAATGTGGTGCTACAGAAGAATGCTGAAGATTAGATGGGTAGATCACATAACTAATGAGGACGTACTGAATAGAATGGGGGAGAAGAGGAGTTTGTGGCACAACTTGACTAGAAGAAGTGACCGGTTGGTAGGACATGTTCTGAGGCATCAAGGGTTCACAAATTTAGCATTGGAGAGCAGCGTGGAGAGTAAAAATCGTAGAGGGAGACCAAGAGATGAATACTCTAAGCAGATTCAGGAAGTTGTAGGTTGCAGTAAGTACTGGGAGATGAAGAAGCTTGCACAGGATAGAGTAGCACGGAGAGTTGCATCAAACCAGTCTCAGGACTGAAGACCATAACAACAACACAGTGAAACGTATTTACACCTAGAAAAAGCTATATGACTTTTGAAATTTATCGTCTTTGTGAAAATGCTTTGTGAGTAGCCTTTACTTGTGTGTGTGTTATCGTAAATAAAAACCTGGGAATGTGAACTGACAACCTAAACGTGCCACCGAGTTTAAAGCCAGATCACTTACATGAAATTCGAAAGAATCCTGTGTATGTGAAATCCGATCTCATACATAAGCAAATAAATAAGCAAACCAATGATTTCACGCTCAGTAGACAATGTCAGTGCGAACTGTTAAAAAAAAGTGCATAAGAAAAAAACAAACCAAACTGTAACGTCAACCTGTGTAAGAGTGTAACCTGAAACACACGAAAATTTCTGCACTGACGTGCACTTCACCTGCAAAATGAAGTACTGGCAGAAACAGCAAGACTCCGCTACAGCTAAAAAATACTGCTAAAAACTAACTACAGTGATCCAGGGATGCTACGTTCAAAATCTTGGTAAGGAATGCCAATGGAACACATGACTCAACCTTTAAGTGCTGAAGTTACAGTTAGGGAGGAACTTATCAAAGAAAACAATTATAGACCGAGCGAGGCGGTGCAGTGGCTAGCATACTGGACTCGCATCCGGGAGGACGACGGTTCAATCCCGCGTCCGGCCATCCTGATTTAGGTTTTCCGTGATTTACCTAAATCGCTCCAGGCAAATGCCGAGATGGTTCCTTTGAAAGGGCACGGCCGATTTCCTTCCCCGTCCTTCCCTCATCCGATGAGACCGATCACCTCGCTGTCTGGTCTCCTCCCCCAAACAGCCAAATCCAACAATGATAGACTCAAATGTCCGCAGCTCGGGGTCGTGCGGTAGCGTTCTCGCTTCCCGCGCCCGGTTTCCCAGGTTCGATTCCCGGCAGGGTCAGGGATTTTCTCTGCCTCGTGATGACTGGGTGTTGTGTGATGTCCATAGATTAGTTAGGTTTAAGTAGTCCTAAGTTCTAGGAGACTGATGACCATAGATGTTAAGGCCCATAGTGCTCAGAGCCATTTGAACCATTTGATAGAGTCAAATATGAAAATTCATTTAATCTGATAACTTCCATGGTACAGTTAGTTAACTCAGAAGATCAGCAATTGAATATTTATAAAATAACTCGACTGTAACGAGGGTGAAGTGGACCAACAGTACAAGTCTACAAAAATAAAAATAAACTTTTTACCTCGTCAGAGCATTCCTTGTTCTTCATTTAAAAATCTTTTTTATGTCCGTATGTTGTCCAACCATTGTTCTGAGTCATAATTCCTCCTCGCAATAAATCTGCAACTCACATGGCTCCAAAAGTACATCCATGCATTGCACTGCACACTCAACGAATCCCCGCCTGCTGCACACAGCAGCTATTCACTGCTAACTGTCAAAGGTTCTACGACTCCATGTTGCTGCCATCGCAGATACAGATACTGTTGCATAACAACTGTTTCTATGAGCACAATTTTTCATTTCCCTTTGCAAATATTAACACACCCAAAGCATTATAAAAAAAAAATTGCCATCTTACAGCCTTTATTAGTTGATATGTTATACAAACACGGTCCAATCACATTGCTACCACCACATACGTTCGACGTCAACGTGCAATAATCACTCACAGACGGCAGGTGACAGCACTAGCAGTGAAGGGAATATGAATGTGTCTGGGGTACGCGGAAAACAGTACAGTCGTTGCCGTAACGCGGGAACGGAGCAACGTATCTGACGTCCAAAGGGGTATGATCATCGGATTTCGGACCAAGGGGTGGAAGCATTTCCGAACCAGCTAAGTTTGTAAACTCTTCACGTGCTCTACGGTCGCAGGTTCGAATCCTGCCTCGGGCATGGATGTGTGTGATGTCCTTAGGTTTAATTATTTCCAAGTTCTAGGGGACTGATGACCTCAGAAGTTAAGTCCCATAGTGCTCAGATCCATTTTTTTTCTTCACGTGCTGACACGGTTAAAGAATATGCGCGGCAAAATGACCCTGCCGGAAACCAGCGCCGATGCAACTACGGTGCATCACAGGGATGACTGAACGCTAGATCGGATGTTAACGCCATGGCTCCTCAACCGAGAAACGTAGCACGGCTGGCCATGACGCTGGAGTCGGTCCAGCTCCTTATCTTGTCGGTACCTTCCTGCATGTCTCGCAGCAGTCTCCACTGCAAAGGATGGTCATTCAAGCTTTTGACAGGTGGTCACATTAATGTGACTACACAGTGTAATGCGATTTAACACAATGGATACAATGTTTATACAATCCTCAATGTGTTTAATCCATGTTACCTCACTACTCTTATAAATGCCAAAGTAACTCGGCTTGTTACGTTTCCATGAATAAACAGAGGAACCGATCTTTTATGAAATTTGATATAGCGACAGCTTGAACCGCAAGGAAGGGCACAGGCTACTTTAGAAAGTAAAAGAAAAATCTACTCCTAAAAGGTGTAGTAGGGAATAGTACATCTTTCTTAGATTAGTGCACATAAAATATGAGAAAAATTATTAAATTTTTTGCATAATGTACACGTGTAATTTATACAATGCAAAGGTGTTCACTCTTGACCACACCCCCTGCATGCACTTCTAAGCAATTACACTTCGTGTGCCTCCACATCGTGTGTTGGGGCACCTGGGGAGAGCTAGAGAGGTGGTGCACATCACGAGCTATGCTCACCCAAACAGGAGACATGGGAGGGCAGCCATCATTTCACATGTTGTATCCTGCCTATTCATCACATATGGGGTGCCTAGGAAACCTGCTTTCTCGGGTTGCTAGACAACCATTCAAGGTAACCACGTTGATGAGTTTTATTACAGAAAATAAATGACAGTACCTAACTCCGAAAAATATATAGATGTGTCGCAAGCAAAGGGCGACATGCAGTATAATCAGTGTCCTTCAGCATGATGATGATCAGGTCCCATACTCCGAGGAGCGTAGGGGACGATGCAGAGACCCACACCGCTGTACTAGGCAAGGTCCTAGTGGAGGTGGTTCGCCATTGCCTTCCTCCAACCGTAATGGGGATGAATGATGATGATGAAGACGATACAACAACACCCAGTCATTTCGAGGCAGGAAAAATCCCTAACACCGTCGGGAATCGAACCCGCGACCCCATGCGTGGGAAGCGAGAAAGCTACCGCAAGGCTACGCGATGCGGACTCCTTCAGTATAACAAGTGAACTAATACAGTGGATGCTTCTATCCAGCTTTTGTAGAACTGGGCTAGTCTTCAATTGGGCGTAGCGCTTATGTCCTCTTTCTCACAGAGGGAGCTGCCGTCGCATTGTCGTCCTGGAGAGGGGTCAGTCAGCGTGCAATTGGCTGACGTCGTCTCACAGCCCTGTCCACTCTAACGTTTCCGACTGGAAATACAATAGCTTACATATTCGTCATCAGCTACTGGAATAAAACTACTGATAGAACAGGTGCAGTTAAAAGCTAGTTTTCTACGGGATTAGGACTGGGTGATTTAGCGGGCCACTCAAGATCTGACAGCATGCCTAAGTGTTCACCAAACGTGCACCTGTATGAATCCCTCCCCCACTCTTTCTGGCGCCCTCTTCCTTCCCTCTTTCTCCGTCCATCTTCTCCTCTTCCCATTCTTTGTTGATCTGCTGCTCCCCCTTTTGTCCAGCTGTTCCTTCACCCCCAGATCCATCTCCTCCTCCGCCCTCTGTCACTTCCTCACGCTCTGTAAGTACATCTGGGAAGACAGCGTACTCACTGTGAAGGTACATAAGAAAGGTCAACAGTAAGTAGCAGAGAATGCTGATAGAAACATTTAGGTTTATTTTCACGGCAACCGGAATACGAGGTGCAATCAAGTTCTAATGCCTCCGATTTTTTTCTCCAGACTGGAAAGAGATAGAAACATGCGCATTGTTTTAAAATGAGGCCGCGTTCATTGTCAATACATCCCAGAGATGGCAGCACCGTACGACAGATGCAATTTTACCGCCAGCGGCGAGAATGAGAACTGTTTTAAATACTTAAAATGGCCACGTTTTCCTTACTTGAACAGCGTGCAATCATTCGTTTTCTGAATTTGCGTGGTGTGAAACCAATTGAAATTCATCGACAATTGAAGGAGACATGTGGTGATGGAGTTATGGATGTGTCGAAAGTGCGTTCGTGGGTGCGACAGTTTAATGAAGGCAGAACATCGTGTGACAACAAACCAAAACAACGTCGGGCTCGCACAAGCTGGTCTGACGACATGATCGAAAAAGTGGAGAGAATTGTTTTGGGGGATCGCTGAATGACTATTGAACAGATCGCCTCCAGAGTTGGCATTTCTGTGGGTTCTGTGCACACGATCCTGCATGACGAACTGAATATGCGAAAAGTGTCATCCAGGTGGGTGCCATGAATGCTGATGGACCACCTCATGGCTGCCCGTGTGGCATGTTGCCGAGCAATGTTGACGCGCAACGACAGCATGAATGGGACTTTCTTTTCGTCGATTGTGACAATGGATGAGACGTGGATGCCATTTTTCAATCCAGAAACAAAGCGCCAGTCAGCTTAATGGAAGCACACAGATTCACTGCCACCAAAAAAATTTCGGGTAACCGCCAGCGCTGAAAAAAACGATGGTGTCCATGTTCTGGGACAGCGAGGGCGTAATCCTTACCCATTGCATCCCAAATGGCACTACGGTAACAGATGCATCCTACGAAAATGTTTTGAAGAACAAATTCCTTCCTGCACTGCAACAAAAACATCCAGGAAGGGCTGCGCGTGTGCTGTTTCACCGAGACAACGCACCCGCACATCGAGCTAACGTTACGCAACAGTTTCTTCGTGATAACAATTTTGAAGTGATTCCTCATGCTCCCTACTCACCTGACCTGGCTCCTAGTGACTTTTGGCTTTTTCCAACAATGAAAGACACTCTCCGTGGCCGCACATTCACCAGCCGTGCTGCTATTGCCTCAGCGATTTTCCAGTGGTCAAAACAGACTCCTAAAGAAGCCTTCGCCGCTGCCATGGAATCATGGCGTCAGCGTTGTGAAAAATGTGTACGTCCGCAGGGCGATTACGTCGAGAAGTAACGCCAGTTTCATCGATTTCGGGTGAGTAGTTAATTAGAAAAAAAATCGGAGGCCTTAGAACTTGAATGCACCTCGTAAATGGGCCCGAGTCATCATACTGAAAACCCACAGAAAACCCACACAAGCATGAAATACAGACTCCACACTCTGTGGCTTAAACTCGTTACTGGATGGTTGGTGCAGTAGACGGTTTGTATTATGCGAAAAGCAGCTACTACACGTCTCCAGTCAGCTACTGCCCAGATTTTTCGTTGTTTGGCCCATTGAAGATGTGCTGCCATATGTATCATTGTGAGTAATGGTCATTCGCTCTGTTTTCGACTCCAAACTCCTACTGAGTGCAATTCCCTTCGCAATGTTTGAACTGAATTTGCATTCACTGGTAGTATTAATGTCTGCTGGGTTTGAACCGATGCTCGTCAACAAAGCATGACACTAATCTCTGGTTCCTGTCTGTTAGATTGTTTTTACGTATTCTTACACCGAGTCAGTTGGCTTGCAATGGTCCTTGCAGGGTCGTTGTACAGTCCACATTGGCACACCGACGATCCGGGCAAATTAATTCATGATGTGGTCAAGGCCACATCCAAACACGATTGCTCACTTCTGCTATTCTGTGACGTCTTCACGTTGACCCACCATACTGAATGAACGGCTGGCACATAAATACAACTACTTTGCCATGACTTACTGAGGGTGGACAAGAATATGCAACACTACACATTACGATGCCTAACACTGTAAAGGAAATCGTTAGCATTCAAGACAGTTTCCACTCGTTCTGGAATGTACGAGGGTCACTCCAAAAGAAATGCACACTATTTTGGTAAAATTACAGTTTTCATTCTGCATGTGTGACAGTTTTACAGTGTGTAGATACACCCATCCCGCTTGTTTTCAAACTTAGTTCAACCTGTTCCCGTGAGTGGCGCCGTCACAGCATGTCTTCAAGATGGCTGCTACACTTGACGTTCCTCAGAAGCAACGTGCTGTCATAGAATTCCTGTGCTGTGAAAACGAGACAGCGGGAAACATCCAAAAGAGGTTGAAAAAGGTGTATGGAGGTGCTGCTGTCGATCGCAGTGCAGTTACTAGGTGGGCGAGCAGGTTACGTGATGAAAGCAGGAAAGGCAATATTGGGGATTGTCCTCGCAGCGGCAGGCCTCGTACTGCACATACTCCAGACAATGTGCAGAGAATTAGCGAATTGGTGACCGCTGACAGATTCGTCATAGTGAACGAATTGTCAAGCTACGTTGGGATAGGGGAAGGAAGTGTTTGCAGAATACTGAAAGTGTGGACGTTAAAAAAGATTTGTGCCAGGTGGGTTCCCAGGATGGTGACAGTGGCTCACAAAGAAACAAGAAAAACGGTGTGCAGCGAACTTTTGGAACAGTACGAGAATGGTGGAGATGAATTTGTTGGAAGAATTGTGACAGGTGATGAAACATGGCTCCATCATTTTTCACCAGAGACGAAGAGGCAATCAATGGAGTGGCATCATGCAAATTCACCCCCCAAAAAAAATAATTCAAAACCACACCTTCTGCTGGAAAATTTATGGCTATGGTGTTTTTCGATTCCGAAGGACTCTTGCTTGTGGACATTATGCCAAGGGGAACTACCATAAATTCTGATGCATATGTGACGACACTGAAGAAACTTTAAGCCCGATTGAGTTGTGTTCGACCACATCGGCAAAAGCAGGATGTTTTGCTGTTGCACGACATTGCACGGCCACATGTCAGTCAAAAAACCATGGAAGCAATCACAAAACACGGATGGACAACACTGTAACACCCGCCTTACAGTCCTGACCTGGCTCCAAGTGACTATCATCTCTTTGGGAAACTGAAAGACTCTCTTCGTGAAACAAGGTTTGAAGATGATGACTCCCTTGTGCATGCTGCCAAACAGTGTCTCCAACAGGTTGGTCCAGAATTTTACCGTGCGGGTATACAGGCGCTGGTTGCAAGATGGCGTAAGGTAGTTGAGAGGGATGGAAATTATGTGGAGAAATGAAATTATTGTTCCTAAAGGATGTACCTACACATTGTAAAACTTTCAGCCCGCATCTCGTGGTCGTGCGGCAGCGTTCTCGCTTCCCACGCCCGGGTTCGATTCCCGGCGGGGTCAGGGATTTTCTCTGCCTCGTGATGGCTGGGTGTTGTGTGCTGTCCTTAGGTTAGTTAGGTTTAAGTAGTTCTAAGTTCTAGGGGACTGATGACCACAGCTGTTAAGTCCCATAGTGCTCAGAGCCATTTTTTGTAAAACTTTCAAACATGTAGAATAAAAGATGGATTGTAAAACAGAAAAAATTGTGTTGATTCCTTTTGGAGTGACCCTCGTATCTTTTACCATTCGTCCTGCAAAATAGCGGAAAGTTCAAGTAATGATGATGGAGATGGATGGCGACTGTGCACTTTCCTCTCCACAGTAGACCACGAAGGCTCAATAATAATGATATGCGGTGATTATGGTGGCCAAGGAAGATGTGACAATATCTTCATGCTCACAAAACCAATCCTGAACAATGCGAACTGTGTGAACAGCGGCCATGTCATCTTGGAACACAGCGTCACCACAGGGGAACAAACATTCTACCATGGGGTGTACCTGATCAGCCAACATGGTCATATATCAGTCCTTCACAGTAATGCGACCTCGCAGGGTTCTCATGGGGATCGTGGAAATATCACGATATGTCTGTCCAAATCATAATCGAACCACCGCCATGTTTCCCTCTTGGGACGTAATCACAGCTACAAATTAGAAACAGTGTGAAACAAGACATCAGACCAAATGACTTTGTTCCATCGCTCCATAGTCCACGTGTTACGGCTTTGGCACAACGTTTTCCTATTACGGGCATTTATGTCTCTGATGGATGGTTTTGGAATTCCAGCCCGTCCTACACTTCCCTACTTATGGAAATCCCTTGGTGTTGTTTTGGTGCTGACAGGGTTAGCTAGTGCGACGTTCAGCGGCTTTTGTACCTGTCGTCCCCTTGTTTTTCGTCATAATCGTCATAAATTACAGGCCGTCATCATCATTCAAAACACTCATTCGTCCGCTTTGTTGCTTAGCGGATGATGTTTCTCAGCTTTCCCTCTTTGCGGTCGAAATCTTCGATACAATGTACGAGGGCAGTTCAATAAGTAATGCAACACATGTTTTTCCTCGGCCAATTTTGGTTGAAAAAACCGGAAATTTCTTGCGGAATATTTTCAAACATTCCCGCTTCGTCTCGTATAGTTTCATTGACTTCCGACAGGTGGCAGCGCTGTACGGAGCTGTTAAAATGGCGTATGTAACGGATGTGCGTTGCAAACAACTGGCAGTGATCGAGTTTCTTTTGGCGGAAAACCAGGGCATCTCAGATATTCATAGGCGCTTGCAGAATGTCTACGGTGATCTGGCAGTGGACAAAAGCACGGTGAGTCGTTGGGCAAAACGTGTGTCATCATCGCCGCAAGGTCAAGCAAGACTGTCTGATCTCCCGCGTGCGGGCCGGCCGTGCACAGCTGTGACTCCTGCAATGGCGGAGTGTGCGAACACACTCGTGCTACTCTTCAGAAATTGAAGAAACGACTTCAGCGTGTTCGTAGGCACAAAAATCTGAACGAACTTCTCCTTCTTCATGACAACGCAAGACCTCACACAAGTCTTCGCACCCGCGAGGAGCTCACAAAACTTCAGTGGACTGTTCTTCCTCATGCACCCTACAGCCCCGATCTCGCACCGTCGGATTTCCGTATGTTTGGCCCAATGAAGAACGCAATCCGTGGGAGGCACTACGCGGATGATGAAGAAGTTATTGATGCAGTACGACGTTGGCTCCGACATCGACCAGTGGAATGGTACCGTGCAGGCTTAGAGGCCCTCATTTCAAGGTGGCGTAAGGCCGTAGCATTGAATGGAGATTACGTTGAAAAATAGTGTTGTGTAGCTAAAAGATTGGGGAATAACCTGGTGTATTTCAATGCTGAATAAAACAACTCCTGTTTCAGAAAAAAAATGTGTTGCATTACTTATTGAACTGTCCTCGTATCTTGACACACCAAACACTTCGGCTAGCTTGGCTGCGAAAGCACCCAGCATACGAGCACCAATAATTTTCCGACGTTCGGATTCACATAATGCCCTCAAAGCTACACAGAAAACGGTTCTGACCACGACTGACACTTGGACGAATTGTTGGGGACATTTCACAGGTGCTGTTAGTGCTGAAATACAACAGCCCAACCTGCAAGCATGGCTAGCTCTGCATTTATGTTCAATCCTGCATTTGAACAGTAGGGGGCCGTTACTGAACGGGTTTATTAATATAAAAATTTCACTTTATGTTCGTCAGTGCCTTGTGCCTGGCGGGACGCTGCAGCGTCTCAGTCACGTTGCCCAGAACCGGACAGAACCACTCTGAAACTCACGTGTTGAACCATCACCAGCTAAACTCACGTGTTGCAGACGAGGTAACGCTACCGAACTACACGTTTTACGATCTGACCGACCAATAGGGAGGCTTGGAGGTGGTCAAGTGGGGGTGGAGCCGCGGCCGGCTGCCGGGAGCGGACACGCCTTTCGCTCTCTTCTGCTGGCAGCTTCCAAACCGATCAGACGCCCTCCTCACCTGCTCTCTTGGGCGGCTGCCCATTCACTCTCGACGGCTTCTCCAGGCCTGCCTTTCTTTACGGCACTAAAACTTCACAGATTAAACTATGTTTTATTATTCACCTCAACGAGTGCCTACCGCTTTCCCCTCCTGGCCAATCCTGACGCATTAACACATTTTTCGCGATGTTTATGTGGATCTGTCCAACCCCTGTAGGTCAATGATGGATTATTTGCTGACTCACTGATTTTGTTGTGTTTTGGGAACGAAGCCTCTTTTGCAACCTTCCAGACTGTAAGGAATCATATTATTTGGGGACAAATGTTGAGTATGATTGTAACCTGTGATACGGCCAATGACGAGAGATTTTTAGTCAGAATGGTTTTATGTTTTGGGCTTTTGCAAAGCCGATTCACCTGATGAGAGGACATACCCAATTTTCGGTTGTCGGAGCAAAGGATGTGTCCATTCCGGTACTGAGTATTCTTTCAAGGTCTCGCTGCATCCTTTGGTAGGACATGTATCCCACTTATGAGTGCCACATTTATGTTGTTAGATTCCTGGAAAAACTGTAGGCTGTGCTTTTGGTTAAAAACGCTGTTAGCGATTCAGATGGCGATAATAATATGGGGATCAACATGTGCCATTGTAAAAGAATGTTACTATAGATGTGAAGAAGATAGAAATTTTTGACAGCATGTCTGGTGCAGCCATTTGATGAGAAAATGATTTCTGTATCTTCTGCAGTAAAATTTAGCCGGCCGCTGTGGACGAGCGGTAATAGGCGCTTCAGTCTGGAACAGCGCGACCGCTACGGTCGCAGATTCGATTCCTGCCTCGGGCATGGATGTGTGTGATGTCCTTAGGTTAGTTAGGTTTAAGTAGTTCTAAGTTCTAGGGGACTGATTACCTCAGATTTTAAGTCCCATAGTGCTCAGAGCCATTTGAACCAGTAAAATTTATATTTCAGAAATGACATCAGGTAATAGCATAAGCTGCCGCTCAGTTTGTTCTTCACTGTGCGAAGGGTCAATTGACACTCCACGCATCTACTATTCGATGACTAAACATTATTTGAAATTTATATTTTTTTGACATCGTGTTTTTTAGGCGCGTGTGTAACTTTTGCTGTTTACAAAAAACTGCGCTGGATAATGGTCTTTTACAGAAACCAATCGTACAGCAGAGAATAAATTTAACACCAACTTTAAAAAAATTGTGCAACACAATCACCAAAAAATATTTAGTAAACTTAGGTTGAAACTGCAAAGTGACGAGGTGAAGCCTTCGACGTAAGAAATTGGTATGATTGTGATGGACATACTGAAATGAAATGTCGTGTGGCGAGAACCTCCCGGCGGGTACACCCGATCGCGTGGTGCTGGTCTTTTGAGTGGCGCCACTTCGGGGACTTGGGCGTCGATGAGGATGAAATCACGATGGTGAAGATGACGCAAGCACCCAGTCCTTGAGCGGACAAAAATCTCCAACCGAGCCGGGAATCGAACCCGGTCCACTGGCATGACAAGCCGGCACGCTGTTCACTCAGTTACGATGGCAGTCGCTCAGGTATTTAAAAGCGATGTCTGTTCAGCATTTCTCACTGTATTGATGTAATTTTATTGGAAGCGAAGCTGGTGTTGTCGAAACGGCTTTGTGTGTTTGTGTTTATGTGTGTGTGTGTGTGTGTGTGTGTGTGTGTGTGTGTGTGTGTACACAAGCCTGTTGCTCCTGCGACTTGTCATTGTTAGGTGTAACGTACAAGTTCTTTTGGTTACTTACGTATTTAACAAAATTGGAATTGCAAAGACAGGCGAGAATGGGAATTAGAGGCGCTTAGGCGACATACTGAGATGTTGTCCTTTGGCTGAATGTCCATTGATATTAGTGTCTTGTTGCCGTCTTCTAACATGCAAAATGCAACCTTCAAGCGGTCTCCCGGTCGAGGTTGGGCGACGTCTATGTCTTGTATTAGGGGTAAAGTATGTCGAAGCTGGTCTAATGCATTGTAGAGTTTGGTGGTTCTCTTTTGGATTGTTGTTTTAATGATATCCATACATCTTGGGTACTGTCTAAGGTGAGGAGGAGGGACTTAGAGTCCAACGAAGAATTTTGTTTTGGAGTACCTGGAGGGATTGGAATGGCGTTTTGGAAGCTACAGCATCTTGCACAGAGACGAGGTACCGCGTACAAAGATACCAACAACGCCTCTCTAGGAGATGCTACGAAACAAATAACGTCACTACTACGTCCTTTTTCAAAATGATCAGCATAACCAAGATGAAGAAGATATAAATTTTATACAGCGGGTGCGGTTTAACCGTACCTTATCCACCTTTGAGTATATAACAGAACTCGAACACTCCATTAAACCCACAATGTGGACGTACTCCTGGTCAGCAAGTCGATCTGCGCGGCAATGAGTCATTCTAGCTGATAAACGTGGACGGAAAGACTATATAGAAGAGGAGGAGACACGGGATTCCATCATCCGAGACAGGAAGGACTTGCCGCAACTTGACGCTTCATGAGACGATCATCATCATATTCTATAAGTTAGCCCTTGTCGCTGCAACCATACTCGTCTGCTGAGCGTTTCAAGTCAGCGTACTGTTTGAATTTAGTTCCATCCATCACAGACCTTAGGTCATTCTGAGAAGGTAAGGAGCAAAAGAGGGCATACAGACATATGGACGGAAATGCGTTCCAAGACAGGTGGAGATAAAAGACGTTGGACCGCCAAGAAGAGTTAAGCCAGACGACTTTATAGAACATTCTCCAATACAACTGCTACTATCCGTATTACGTACAACGCATGCAGGTCTCATTACCTACGGACTTGCCTCTGCGCTTTTAGTCATTGGTTCATAGCACAGACCACCAAGACGCTGGGACTGCGTTATCCATCCTGTTCGCAGATGACGCTACCTTTACGAACTGCAGTATTTTCTACCTTTATAACGCGCATCTGAGAGCTAAAGAGAATCCCAATGGTTTTATCAGCCCGCTACAGCATCAGTGTGTGGGCGGAGATTATTGTTGATCGTCTCGTGGGACCAGTTGTAACGCCTCATAAGCGTGGCCTGTCTGCACTTCTTGCAGGTGACTCTGCCTCTCCTGCTGGAAGGCGTGCCTTTTGTGGTACGAATGATAAAGTGTGCACTACATGGTGGTGCTCCAACTCTCTTATGTGTGCAGCTAAAACATTAGTACAGACGGAACATTCCCACTTGCCTGGTCTGTTCTCGTGTTTGCTTCAATCATTAAAATCTACACTGTCCAAGATCTTTTACCTCCATCTTCAAGTGGATGGATCTTGCGTGGAACACATTTCTGGCCACATGTCCATATGACCCTTTTTGCTCCTTATTCTCTCACGGATTGTTTGCTGCAGATGTAAGTAGACTGTTCAGGTTTCTATGTTGGTAACGCCACGTAGCGCTCTGTATGAAAATCACTGACTGTGCTATGTGCAATCTGTGGCTGGTTGGCATTATTGGAATATTCGCTATTGTAGTGTTGAGCAGTTGGATGTGAACAGCGCGTAGCGTTGCGCAGTTGGAGGTGAGCCGCCAGCAGTAGTGGATGTTGAGAGAGAGATGCCAGAGTTTTGAGAGATTAGTATGTGAGCACGATCTGGACGTGTGTCCGTCAGAAAAAGGAAATTAGTTTAATTGAATGTCACAAAATTATATACACCAGGTGATCAAAAAGTCAGTATAAATTTGAAAACTGAATAAATCACGGAATAATGTAGATAGAGAGGTACAAATTGACACTCATGCTTGGAATGTCATGGGGTTTTATTAGAACAAAAAAAAAAATACAAAAGTTCAAAAAATGTCCGCCAGATGGCGCTTCATCTGATCAGAATAGCAATAATTAGCATAACAAAGTAAGACAAAGCAAAGATGATATTCTTTACAGGAAATGCTCAGTATGTCCACCATCATTCCTCAACAATAGCTGTAGTCGAGGAATAATGTTGTGAACAGCACTGTAAAGCATGTCCGGAGTTATGGTGAGGCATTGGCGTCGGATATTGTCTTTCAGCATCCCTAGAGATGTCGGTCGATCACGATACACTTGCGACTTCAGGTAACCCCAAAGCCAATAATCGCACGGACTGAGGTCTGGGGACCTGGGAGGCCAAGCATGACGAAAGTGGCGGCTGAGCACACGATCATCACCAAACGACGCGCGCAAGAGATCTTTCACGCGTCTAGCAATATGGGGTGGTTCTAATAAAACCCCATGTCATTCCAAGCATGTGTGTCAATTTTTACCTGCCTATCTACACTATTCCGTGGTTTATTAAGTTTTCAAATTTATACTGACTTTTTGATCGCCCGGTATATTATGACTTTTGAACGCTATTAAGGTAAATACATTGTTTGTTCTCTATCAAAATCTTTAATTTGCTAACTGTACGTATCAGTAGTTAGTGCCTTCAGTAGTTAGAATCTTTTATTTAGCTGGCAGTACTGGCGCTCGCTGTATTGCAGTAGTTCGAGTAACGAAGATTTTTGTGAGGTAAGTGATTCATGAAAGGTATAGGTTATTGTTAGTGAGGGCCATTCTTTTGTAGGGATTATTGAAAGTCAGATTGCGTTGCGCTAAAAATATTGTGTGTCAGTTTAGTGTTGATCAGAATAAGTAAAGAGAGAAATGCCTGAGTACGTACGGTTCTGTTCAGCTGTTTGAAAATCAAATAACGTAAGAGGTTTATCAGCACAGTAATTCATTAATTTTCCTAAGAGGACGTTTCACAGTTTGCCCCCATTTAGCAAAATCACCCTGTGTAACTTATACAGCGACGTATCTCAGCGCAAGCTACGATCTCCTCAGGCAAGAACTGACCACCCTGACCATAGGCAGGGACACAACGTTCATCGGCGAAGACCTGACTGCAAAGCATCAGAACTGAAACGGTGGCAGAACGAACAGGAAAGTGCACCGGCTCCAAGCCTTCGCAGAAGACCTGAACCGAGAAGTCGAAGGACCTCATTAAGCTAACTACCCGGCCATCCAACAGTCGAGGCGGCGCTTCGGTTATCCTTATACTGACGCTGCAGCGAGGCGCGCCCTTCCTGGGTGTGTGGGCATAGAGGGGGGGAGGGGGGAGGGAGACACACTAGTCGGTGTGTCGTCACTCAGACTCCACCTCACATGCCGCATGGACGTTTCCCGGCTAGGAGCGTTCGCAGCATATTGTGGTTATACTAACGGGTCCCAATACGGTGCGAGTACTGCCAACCGATTAATAATGATGCTCTTGTCCTGTCAAACTCAGATCGCTCTCTTCATCAATGAGACCCAGAAAACGGTAACGGCGCCGTGGGGGCTGCTGTGTTCCAAGACTTCCGGAAGGTAACGATAAGCCTTCTTCTGAAGATGACGAGTAAGAAACTCGTTGAAATGTCTCCACAACACGATGTCCACTGACAACCGACCGAGCGGGGTGGCGCAGTGGTTAGACACTGGACTCGCATTCGGGAGGACGACGGTTCAATCCCGCGTCCGGCCATCCTGATTTAGGTTTTCCGTGATTTCCCTAAATCAATCCAGGCAAATGCCAGGATGGTTCCTCTGAAAGGGCACGGCCGACTTCCTTCCCAATCCTTCCCTAATCCGATGAGACCGATGACCACGCTGTCTGGTCCCCTTCCCCAAACCAACCAACCAACCAACCAACCAACCAACCAACCAACCAACCACTGAAAACCCGAGAAGGTTTCATCAGTGAAATTTGTCGAGGCAGCCTCCATTTCCATACAGCATTGGATACTATTCTCCTCTATGGCCTAGGCACCAAAATACGAATTAGCGGAATATCAGAACAGCTTCATGATTAGGTTTAGGACTTGCTGGCAGACGGAAATCAGTAGTTATTCCTGAAGAACAAAAACCGTCGGATCTATAGGTAACTTTGGGTGTTACCTAAAGAAGCAGGACTACGACATTAGCAATCAAGGAGGCGCAGTGGTTAAGACTGTGGACTCGCATTTGGGAGGGCAGCTGATGGAATTCCCATCCAGCCATCTAGCTGCAGACTTTCCGTGCTTCCCTAAATCGCTTAAGACACCGGCCCAGTTCCTTTGCCATCCTTCCCCAGTACGATCTGGTACTCTCTCCTCAATAACCTAGTTGTCGAAGAGACGTCCACTGTAATCTTCCTTCCGCCAAATTAGTCGCGAATGATGATGATGTATACACGGAAGTCGCAATAGGAGCAAAATGCAGCTGAAAGTACGCCTTGCAGCGGCTCATTTTCGCTACATATTGAACAACCTGACAGATAGATAGACAGATAGATATTCAGCGATCATAGACCCTGCAGACCACGCGCTGCTTCCTCCTGTTCCTCCAGGTGTCTTCAGTTCCCAGGGCTGCTAGGTCCTTCGACAGGTCGTCCATCCAGCGCTGCCTTGGTCGTCCAATAGGGCGTTTGGTATTTGGTTTCCCCGCTAGTGTCATCTTCGCCTGTCTTCCATCTGGCATACCGGGCTACATGGCCGACCCATTGTAATCTTTTGCTCTTTATCTTCTGTAGGATAGTCGCATCAGAAGATAGATTTCCTCGTTTTTCCTCCTCCTCCATTCTCCGTTATCTAAAACTGGTCCCCATATCTTCCTCATTACTCTTATTTCAAATATTAATAGTTTTTCCCTTTCTCGCTTAGTCATGCTCCATGTTTCTGAACCGTACATTACTGCTGGGCATATCACTGTGTTGTAGATTTTCATCTTAGTGTTCATTGAGATCGATTTAGAGCCGAGCGTCTCTCTGAGGGAATGCATGCATTTCATTCCCACTGCTATTCTTTCCTTGATGTCCATTTTTATGTTGTTGTCCGTGGTAAACTAAGATCCCAAGTATTTGAACCGGTGTACTCTCTTGAACCTCTTGCCATCTATCTCAAGAAATTCTTCCTGCTCTTGTCTTCTTCCTAATTGCATGAACTCTGTTTTGTCCCGATTTACTTTGAGCCCTATCTTCTGTGCATAATTGTCCGTTTTCTGGTTCATTTCTTTCAACTCGTGCTTTGATTCACTTAGTAGTACTATGTCATCTGCATTTGCGAGACAATTGAAGTTACCGTCCATCTCTACTCCAGCCCACTCCTGTTGCCTACACTCTTTTATTACTTTCTCTAAGATGACATCGAACAGAACACATGAGAAAGCATCCCCTTGTCTGAGGCCTGTCTCAATCTCGAATGTTTCTGATGTGGCTCCTCGGAAACGTACTGCTGCTTTTGACCCTTCCATACAAGCTTGCACCATTCTCACTAGTTTCTTAGGGATTCTGAAGTCACGCATTGCATTGTATAGGCTATTCCTGTGGATGATGTCATATCCACGTTGAAAATCGACGAATAGGCTGTAGATATCTTTATCATATTCCCAGTGAAGAAGGATTATAGGTTGTGTTGAATGGAATGAACAGGTTAATGAGCGCAGAATATGGATTGAAAGTAAATCAATGAAAGACGCAATTAATGAGAAGTACACTCACCAACAAAGCAGGTATAAGCACCCAAATAGGAGCCAAAGTCCTGTCATATATGAGTAATAAAGAAGTGTACCCTTTTCCCCTGCATCCCAAACAAGCAGCAAAATCGGCAAAGTCGATAACGCTGGATTTACCACCACCCATTAAGAGAGAGCGGCTTCCAGTGCGAAACATTCACCTGAAGATGGCTGAATGGTTGTCAGCCGAAATATCGTGGCAAGAAGTCGATGTTACCCGGATAAAATTCCGAAACTTCATGGAAGACTGATCGTAGTCTTCACAGCCCAAGAAAGTGAATATAGGGTGATATTCTAAATAGTCCTAATAGTGGTCACTTTTTCATAAGAACGAAGTTACAACAAAGGCAATCAGTCTTATTAAGCCCTCCTGATAACTAAACAAAATTTACTTGCCTTTTTTATTTTGCTTCTGGGCCAGAAGTTGTTTGGGATGGTCAGCTAGATGGGATACCCTGATACAAGTGTTTGTATGATACGACCTACATTGCAACGACCGTGCTATGCTACTCGTACGAAAAGCAGATGCCAGACCGGCATTCTACACCTACATTATACTCCGCATGCCACCTAATGGTGCGTGGTGGAGGGTGCTTATGGTACCACTATCTGATGATCCCTATTCAATTCGCGAATAGTGTGTCGGAGAATGATTGTCGGTAAGCCTCTGTATTGACTCAAATTTCTCGAATTTTCTCCTCGTGGTCAGTACACGAGATGTATGCCGGGGAGGGGAGGGGGGCGAAGGTAAGATGTTTTCCGACTCCTCCTGAAAAGTGCTGTCCCGAAATTTCAATAGTAAACCTCTCCGTGATGCACAGTGCCTCTCCTGCAACGTCTGCCAGTGGAGTTTGTTTAGTATCTCCGTAACTCTCTCTCGCCAGCTAAACGATCCCGTGACGAAACGCGTCGCTCTCCGTTGAATCTTCTCTATCTCCTCTATCAGTCCTACCTAATAGGGATCCCAGATAGATAAAAAATACTCAACACTCGGGCGAATAAGCGCATTATAAGCGCTAGGGTAGCGTCTTTGATTCATAATCCAAACGTCTTCGGTGCCGGGTTCGATCCCCGCCACTGCCTAAATTTTGATAAATAATCAGCATTGGCGGTCGAAGACTTCCGGCATAAGAAGTCAGCCTCATCCTGCCAACGGCCTTGTCAAACAGGGCGGAGGAGCGGATAGAGGTTCAGAGCACTCTCTTGTACTAGGGGTGGGAAATTGCCCCTAAAGGCGGACGAATCAGCAATGATCAACGACATGAGCATGCAGAAGGCAATGGAAACCACTGCATTAAAGACACGTAATGTGTATCCACAGGACATGTGGCCTGTAATTGAAGAAGTGTCATGATGATCTCTCCATTGGCAAAAGATTCCAAAATAGTCCCCCATTCGGATCTCCGGGAGGCGACTGCCAAGGGGCAGGTTACCGTGAGAAAAAGATTGAATAATCAACGAAAGGATAACGTTCTACGAGTCGGGGCGTGGAATGTCGGAAACTTGAACGTGGTAGGGAAACTAGAAAATCTGAAAAGGGAAATGCAAAGGCTCAATCTAGATATAGTAGGGGTCAGTGAAGTGAAGTGGAAGGAAGACAAGGATTTCTGGTCAGATGAGTATCGGGTAATATCAACAGCAGCAGAAAATGGTATAACAGGTGTAGGATTCGTTATGAATAGGAAGGTAGGGCAAAGGGTGTGTTACTGTGAACAGTTCAGTGACCGGGTTGTTCTAATCAGAATCGACAGCAGACCAACACCGACAACGATAGTTCAGGTATACATGCCGACGTCGCAAGCTGAAGATGAACAGATAGAGAAAGTGTATGAGGATATTGAAAGGGTAATGCAGTATGTAAAGGGGGACGAAAATCTAATAGTCATGGGCGACTGGAATGCAGTTGTAGGGGAAGGAGTAGAAGAAAAGGTTACAGGAGAATATGGGCTTGGGACAAGGAATGAAAGAGGAGAAAGACTAACTGAGTTCTGTAACAAGTTTCAGCTAGTAATAGCGAATACCCTGTTCAAGAATCACAAGAGGAGGAGGTGTACTTGGAAAAGGCCGGGAGATACGGGAAGATTTCAATTAGGTTACATCATGGTCAGACAGAGATTCCGAAATCAGATACTGGATTGTAAGGCGTACCCAGGAGCAGATATAGACTCAGATCACAATATAGTAGTGATGAAGAGTAGGCTGAAGTTCAAGACATTAGTCAGGAAGAATCAATACACAAAAAAGTGGGATACGGAAGTACTAATGAATGACGAGATACGTTTGAAGTTCTCTAACGCTATAGATACAGCAATAAGGAATAGCGCAGTAGGCAGTACAGTTGAAGAGGAATGGACATCTCTAAAAAGTGTCATCACAGAAGTTGGGAAGGAAAACATAGGTACAAAGAAGGTAGCTGCGAAGAAACCATGGGTAACAGAAGAAATACTTCAGTTGATTGATGAAAGGAGGAAGTACAAACATGTTCCGGGAAAATCAGGAATACAGAAATACAGATCGCTGAGGAATGAAATAAATAGGAAGTGCAGGGAAGCTAAGACGAAATGGCTGCAGGAAAAACGTGAAGACTTCGAGAAAGATATGATTGTCGGAAGGACATACTCAGCATACAGGAAAGTCAAAACAACCTTTGGTGACATTAAAAGCAACGGTGGTAACATTAAGAGTGCAACGGGAATTCCACTGTTAAATGCAGAGGAGAGAGCAGATAGGTGGAAAGAATACATTGAAAGCCTCTATGAGGGTGAAGATTTGTCTGATGTGATAGAAGAAGAAACAGAAGTCGATTTAGAAGAGATAGGGGATCCAGTATTAGAATCGGAATTTAAAAGAGCTTTGGAGGACTTACGGTCAAATAAGGCAGAAGGGATAGATAACATTCCATCAGAATTTCTAAAATCATTGGGGGAAGTGGCAACAAAACGACTATTCACGTTGGTGTGTAGAATATATGAGTCTGGCGATATACCATCTGACTTTCGGAAAAGCATCATCCACACAATTCCGAAGACGGCAAGAGCTGACAAGTGCGAGAATTATCGCACAATCAGCTTAACAGCTCATGCATCGAAGCTGCTTACAAGAATAATATACAGAAGAATGGAAAAGAAAATTGAGAATGCGCTAGGTGACGATCAGTTTGGCTTTAGGAAAAGTAAAGGGACGAGAGAGGCAATTCTGACTTTACGGCTAATAATGGAGGCAAGGCTAAAGAAAAATCAAGACACTTTCATACGATTTGTCGACCTGGTAAAAGCGTTCGACAATATAAAATGGTGCAAGCTGTTCGAGATTCTGAAAGAAGTAGGGGTAAGCTATAGGGAGAGACTGGTCATATACAATATGTACAACAACCAAGAGGGAATAATAATAAGAGTGGACGACCAAGAACGAAGTGCTCGTATTAAGAAGGGTGTAAGACAAGGCTGTAGCCTTTCGTCCCTACTCTTCAATCTGTACATCGAGGAAGCAATGATGGAAATAAAAGAAAGGTTCAGGAGTGGAATTAAAATACAAGGTGAAAGGATGTCAATGATACGATTCGCTGATCACATTGCTATCCTGAGTGAAAGTGAAGAAGAATTAAATGATCTGCTGAACGGAATGAACAGTCTAATGAGTATACAGTATGGTTTGAGAGTAAATCGGAGAAAGACGAAGGTAATGAGAAGTAGTAGAAATGAGAACAGCGAGAAACTTAACATCAGGATTGATGGTCACGAAGTCAATGAAGTTAAGGAATTCTGCTACCTAGGCAGTAAAATAACCAATGTCTGACGGAGCAAGGAGGACATCAAAAGCAGACTCGCTATGGCAAAAAAGGCATTTCTGGCCAAGAGAAGTCTACTAATATCAAATACCGGCCTTAATTTGAGGAAGAAATTTCTGAGGATGTACGTATGGAGTACAGCATTGTTCGGTAGTGAAACATGGACTGTGGGAAAACCGGAACAGAAGAGAATCGAAGCATTTGAGATGTGGTGCTATAGACGAATGTTGAAAATTAGGTGGACTGATAAGGTAAGGAATGGGAGGTTCTACGCAGAATCGGAGAGGAAAGGAATATGTGGAAAACACTGATAAGGAGAAGGGACAGGATGATAGGACATCTGGTAAGAGATGAGGGAATGACTTCCATGGTACTAGAGGGAGCAAATAATTGAGGACGTAGGTTGCAAGTGCTACTCTGAGATGAAGAGGTTAGCACAGGAAAGGAATTCGTGGCGGCCGCATCAAACCAGTCAGTAGACTGATGACAAAAAAAAAAAAAACAAAACAAAACAAAAATGCCAATTCTTTCGTGGATGAGCTACATTTCCTTAAGATTCTTCCGATGAATCTGATTCTGGTATCTGCTTTTCCCACTATCTGTTTTATGTGGTCATTGCACTTAAGGTCGCTCTGGATAGTTACAGCTAGATATTTTACGGCAGACGCTGTCTCCAGCTGTTTGTCATCAATAGTGTAGCTGTACAGTAATGGAATTTTTTTCGTACGTATGCGCAATATATTACATTTATTTACGTTTAGTGTCAACTGCCAGAGTCTGCACCATTCATCTCTGCAGGTCGTTCTGCAAATTCTATCTTCCGGCGTTGCTTCTTTGTGACAGACAATTGCATCATCTGCGAATAGCCTTAAAGAGCATCCGACGCTTTCTACTAAATCATTTATATTGCAAACAGCAATGGTCCTATGACACTTCCCTTTGGTGCTCCGGATATTACCTTTACATTTGTCGATTTTTTTCCGTTAAGAGCAACGTGTTGACTTCTATCTGCAAGAAAGTCTTGAATACAATTGCAGGTCTGCTCCGATACTCCGTAAGCTCGTATTTTTTTCATTAAATAGCAGTGAGGGACGATGTCAAATGCCTTACTGAAACCAAGGAACACGGCATCAACCTGAGCGCCGTTGTCCACTGCGCTGTGGATCTCATGGAGGAACAGAGTAAGCTGAGTTTCGCAGGATCTCTGTTTGCGGAATCCATGTTGATTTTTATAGAGGAGATCTTCATTTTCTAAAGACATCATAATTCTTGAGCATAAAATATGTTCCATAATTGTACAACAGATTGACGTCAACGATACAGATATATAATTGTGTGGATCTGTCTTACGGCCTTTCTCAAAAATGGGAATGACCTGCTCTTTCTTCCAGTCGTTAGGTGCCATTCATTGCTCAAGCGATCTACGATAAATTATTGCTAGAAGGGGAGAAAGTTTTTTCGTATAATATTTATAGAATCTTATAGGTATCTCATCTGGTCTTGACGCCCTTCCACTACGAAGCGATTGTAGCTGCTTTTCAATTCCGCGATCGATTATCTCAATATCTGCCATTTCGATGTTCGTGTGACGATTGAAAGGAGGGACAGTGTTACGATCTTGTGCGGTGAAACAACTTCGAAAGACCGAATTCAGTATCTCGCCCTTCTCTATGTTATTTTCAGTTTCGGTGCCGGTATGGTCGCTGAGAGAATGAATAGGTGATTTTTGACGCACTTATTGATTTTACATACGACCAAAATCTCTTAGGGTTTTTACACAGTTCGGTTGACAATGTCTCTCTTTAAAATCATTGAGCGCTTCTCTCATTGCTCTCTTTTACGGTCATTTTCGCTTCGTTCAGTTATTGTTTGTCAGTTAGTGTTTTACTTCTCTTGAATCTGAGATGAAGTACTCTTTGTTTACTTTGCGCTCTTCTAACACGGCTATTAAACCATGGTGGATCTTTCCCATCTCTTAAAAGCTTACTCGGAACATACTTATCTAGAGCATATTGAACGATGCCTTTGAATTTTTCCATTTGTTCTTCACATCTTCGTCCTTATCACCGAATATTTCATGCTGACTTCTGAGATATTCCGAAATTTGTATCCTGTACCCTTGCCGAGTGTAATGCACCTCTTTCTCCGGGGGACAAATATTGTTATCACTTGTTGTTGTTGTTGTGGTCTTCAGTCCTGAGACTGGTTTGATGCAGCTCTCCATGCTACTCTATCCTGTGCAAGCTTTTTCATCTCCCAGTACTTGCTGCAACCTACGTCCTTCTGAATCTGCTTAGTGTATTCATCTCTTGGTCTCCCTCTATGATTTTTACCCTCCACACTGCCCTCCAATGCTAAATTTGTGATCCCTTGATGCCTCAGGACATGTCCTACCAACCGGTCCCTTCTTCTAGTCAAGTTGTGCCACAAACTCCTCTTCTCCCCAATTCTATTCAATACGTCCTCATTAGTTATGTGATTTACCCATCTAATCTTCAGCATTCTTCTGTAGCACCCTATTTCGAAAGCTTCTATTCTCTTCTTGTCTAAACTATTTATCGTCCATGTTTCACTTCCATACATGGCTACACTCCATACAAATACTTTCAGAAACGGCTTCCTGACACTTAAATCTATACTCGATGTTAACAAATTTCTCTTCTTCAGAAACGCTTTCCTTGCCATTGCCAGTCTACATTTTATATCCTCTCTACTTCGACCATCATCAGTTATTTTGCTCCCGAAATAGCAAAACTCCTTTACTACTTTAAGTGTCTCATTTCCTAATCTAATTCCCTCAGCATCACCAGACTTAATTCGACTACATTCCATTATCCTCGTTTTGCTTTTGTTGATGTTCATCTTGTATCCTCCTTTCAAGACACTGTGCATTCCATTCAACTGCTCTTCCAAGTCCTTTGCTGTCTCTGACAGAATTACAATGTCATCGGCGAACCTCAAAGTTTTTATTTCTTCTCCATGGATTTTAATACCTACACCGAATTTTTCTTTTGTTTCCTTTACTGCTTGCTCAATATACAGATTGAATAACATCGGGGAGAGGCTACAACCCTGTCCCACTCCCTTCCCAACCGCTGCTTCCCTTTCATGTCCCTCGACTCATAACTGCCATCTGGTTTCTGTACAAATTGTAAATAGCCTTTCGCTCCCTGTATTTTAGCCCTGCGACCTTTAGAATTTGGAAGAGGGTATTCCAGTCAACATTGTCAAAAGCGTTCTCTAAGTCTACAAATGCTACAAACATAGGTTTACCTTTCCTTAATCTTTCTTCTAAGATAAGTCGTAAGGTCAGTATTGCCTCATGTGTTCCAGTACTTCTACGGAATCCAAACTGATCTTCCCCAAGGTTGGCTTCTACTAGTTTTTCCATTCGCCTGTAAAGAATTCGTGTTAGTATTTTGCAGCTGTGGCTTATTAAACTGATTGTTCGGTAATTTTCACATCTGTCAACACCTGCTTTCTTTGGGATTGGAATTATTATATTCTTCTTGAAGTCTGAGGGTATTTCGCCTGTCTCATACATCTTGCTCACCTCGCCAGCCGGTGGTATCGGTAGTTTCAGTATTCCGTTACATTACACGAGTAAATATATCTTCCTATCTTTCTTAAAATTCCTTGTAGGACCCGTCGTCATTGATGCTGTCACAGCCTTATGATTACTGATACCTTCCTCTACGTTAACTGATTCGATAAGTTCAGGTCTGTTTGTTGCCAGGAGGTCTAAGACGTTACCCTCACTAGTTGGTTCTCTAACTATCTGCTCAACGTAATTTTCGGACAAGACATCCAGAACAATACCACACGAATCCCTGTCTCTGGCATCAGTTTTGATGTCATAACACTCCCAGTCTATACCTGGCAAGTTGAAGTCACCCCCTACTACAACGGTACGATCAGGAGAAATTGCTAATTATATTCTGCAAGTTCTGTCTGAAGCGCTCTACAACTACAGATCCTGACCTAGGTGGTCTATAAAAGCATCCGATCACATTTTTGACCGTTCTTTGGTGCTCAATTGCACTCAGATTAATTCACATTCGGAATAAGTGATAACCTCGCTAGATTTTATCGAATTTTTAATGCAATAAATACGCCACCACCATTGGCGAATAATCTATCCTTATGACAAACATTCCAATCTGAACTTAGGATTTCGTTGTCATTGACGTCTGGTTTCAACCAGTTTTCTGTTCCCAATACTATCTGTGCATTATAATCTTGGGTAATCGATACTTAATTCTGGGACCTTTCGTTGGGTGTTACTAAAACCATATTAATATTTTCAATCACTGATCAGCGAGGACCAAGATTCTCTGAGGTCACTGTGGCTGATTTAACAGGCAAATCTTGATCCCAAGGGAGGTTTCTCTAACCTAAAAAAAAAAAGCCCCAGTGCACGCCACACGGCGGGGTCAGGGAATTTCGCTGCCTCGTGATGACTGGGTGTTGTGTGATGTCCTTAGGTTAGTTAGGTTTAAGTAGTTCTAAGTTCTAGGGGACTGATGACCATAGATGTTAAGTCCCATAGTGCTCAGAGGCATTTTTTTTTTTTTTTTTTTGCACTCCACACGCACTCCGCTACCCTAGCAGCCGCTTCCTGCGTGTAGTGCACACCTGACCTATTAAGTGGAACCCTTACAATTCTGCACTTGATAGCAGAGGTACAGAAATTCGCATCCGATATCTTGGCAGAGTCGTCTGAGCCTCTGGTTTAGACTTTCCACTCCGCTCCAAACCAGAGGACCGCGATCAACCCCGGGTGCAATGCTACAAATAAACAGCTTAGCCAGCACCCCGCGTGCATTCCTAGTTGCCTTCACCAAATCAGCCAGCCGCCGAAAGGAGCCGAGGATGGCCTCAGAACCCGAGCGGCAGGCATCATTCGTTCCGACATGTGCCACTACATGCAGCCGGTTTCACCCAGTGCGCTCGATAGCCGCCGGCAGGGCCTCCTCCACATCACGGACGAGACCCCTCTTTCCCGCCTTGCCTGTTATCTCCCTGAGGGGGCCCATCACCTTCCTGACATTAGAGCTCCCAATGACAAGCATACCCGCCCTCTGTACTGGGCAAAAAAATCGACCGCTGGCCCAACAGGAGAGGCATCTCGTGCTGGCTCACAGTTATCATCAACACTGGGGAGCACCTCGTACCTGTTGCTAAAGCCCGTCTCACACGGAGCAAGGTTCGCCGCAAGTTTGCGAGATGGCGTGCATGCCTGCCGGCTTGCAGGGAAAGGAGCCGGCTATCGTCCATGCCGAAGCTCTCCCACGGTGCAAGATAGGCTGCATGTTGTATCGAACGAAGATGGCTGCTTCAGGTACAGATGTTCAGAGCAAACTGGCGTTTTGGTGCTAAACGATGCAGAAATGCATGTTAATGTGAGAAGAAGAAAGAAAGAATGGACGAAAAACTGGATTAAGAGGAGAAACGCTGGAAAAGGTATGCTCATGCTTCATAAAGAGTTGAGGTTAGTTCGCATAACACGTACTTTTGTGTGCTTTCAAGAATCGGGTGAATATTCATTGTGATATATCTAGGAAATAATGTTAAATGTGGCCGATTTTTGCAAGTAATAGGTTTCTACATTCAACACAAAATTCATAGTTTTGTACTTACGTCGTTCATCCCAGCGCCACTGCTTTTCGATGATTTTACTTTGGCGTACTCCACTTTCAATTGAGTACGTAAATTGTGCATTTTGCTGTAGCACTCCTTGCTCGTCGTATATGGTCGAACAAGACACACGGCACTTACAACTCTTTCGAGTGCTTCTGCACGCAAGTGTTTATTATAATAGTTTGCGCTTTTCACGACGTACAGACACTGTTCTCCCATATAAGTACATATCAATGCTTCAGTCGCTTCCTTGGACCACTGCGGTGCCATTATTTAATAATTATAAGAACTTCCTACCGCACCTCACAACACCGGAAAAGCGACTGTCAACAAAGGGTTCCCGCCCAAGCTTCCCGCGTCTGACGTCACAAACGAAACGCCTCATGATTGGCCAACGCAGGTAGCACGCAGGGAACCTTGCAAGAAAATTAGCACCGGACCTATCCTGGAAATCCTACAAGGTTCCCAGCAAGGTAGCCCGCTAGCAGACGACGGAGCCCGCAAGGTAGCCGTCGCGCGAGCCAGCAAGGAAACTTAACAGCGAATCTTGCTCCGTGTGAGATGGGCTTAAGGGGCTCCGGAAAGGCTCAAAATCATGAAAAGTTCAATTTTTACTTTTTTGCGTTTTCTGAATCTGCAGAAATAACACAGCCTTTTTCCAAAGTAATAGATATATAATTTATTCAATTCCGAAGACTACAACTATTTTTAAATTTTTTTTGAAGTGTGTTCTACATGGGCGTGACCCACTGTGGCGCTGTTAAACTGCTGTCAAATGGTGTCATTATTAACGTCCGTGTTCATCAGGTACATTTTAGTAATGTGAGATAAAGTATGTGTTGTGGCTAACCTGTGATGGTTCAATATATATCGTTGGTGTGATTGTCGATTGTTTCATGTTTATTTACTCTGTCGTTATCTCGAAAATATTCGTAATTGATTCTGTTTCTTGAGTCTCTGTTTTGTTGAAGTATAATAATGAGTAAAAGTAAAGGCTATTAGGCAAAATACACAAAGTGTCGACGAAATGAAGAAGGCTGTTTGGGCTCTTTTTTTTCATACTTCTTCAACCGATGAAAATCCCCAACATAGCTTGTGTCCCAAAGAAGAAGACAGTTGGTGTAAATATAACAAAGGATTGCTAACTGGTGAAGTGTACACTCATAAGCATAGTCTGCCTCATGCAATAATGGAGGTGATAAAACCTATTTTCAGAGACTTAGCAGCACCTGAACTGTTGAAAAAGTGTATTCACGGAAAAACTCAAAACCCCAATGAAAGTGTAAATAGTGTTATATGGTCGAGAATCCCCAAGACTGTATTTGTTGGAATAGAAACACTTCACTTTGGTGTGTATGATGCTGTTGCGACTTTCAATGATGGCAACATTGTAAGGTGCAAGGTATTTAGAAATATGGGAATGAAGATAGGTTCTAACATGGTACGAGCGATGCTTGCTTTAGACAAGGATCGCCTTCGGGCTGCAGACAGGGCCGTAAAGAGTCTAGAAATACAAGCAAGAGTAAACAGGAGGAGGAACAAGAGGAAGCTGGAGGAGGAGTTTGCAGAGGATGAAGATAATCCATCCTATGTACCTGGAATGCACTAAAAAGTTAATCCAATCTTTGTCGCTCGATTCCCAAAACTTTTATTTTCTCATACTAATTACATGTTTTCTAAGGATCTTCCAAACATATTTGTTTCAAACTTTCAGTAAATGTTACACAGTACCTTCTGCATAATTTAACACAGCCTTTTTCCAAAAAACTATATATTTTTGAATATATAAATAAAAAATTGCAAAAAAATGTTGTGAATTTTCATTACAATTGAAAAAAAATCATCTTTAATAACTGAACTAAAATTTTGTAAAATCCCTGTGTTACGTTGTAGCCCATATTCCAATAAATAATCTGTAAAAAGTTCAACTTCCTACCTCAAATACTTTGTGAGGAAAGATGTAATTTATAAGCGTTATTTTAACATTGCAAGTATAGGGCGTTCCGGAGCCCCTTAAGACTAGGGGGCCAGCCGCACGGCTTGCTCGCTCTTCCGCCTTCTGCCCAGTGACACGCGAACCCTCAGCTGCCTGCCACCCACTCTGGAGTGAGGACGCATCGTTCAGGTGTTGCCTATTGGAAGCCGCAGCTACGCCCGGGTCACCAGGGGATTCCAGTCACACCAAAGGTGTCGCAGGCCTCGTCACTGGCGCCCCAACGTCACGGCAACTTTAAGCATTAGCTAGAAGTCTGTAGACGATAGTCAACGCAGCTTCCAGCTGTTTACGGACACCACCCAACTTCCCTTGTGTCCGCTCACAACAACCACACTCCCTACCCATATTCTACTGTGTATACAGTTTCTCAAATGACGCTACTGAATTTGAAATATATACAAAATATACCAAAGGACACTAAAGTAACACTAAAAGTTGCTGTGCAGACATGAATTTCTCTACTGATGTTGATGAATTTACAGATACCTACATCTACATCTACATCTACATTTATACTCCGCAAGCCACCCAACGGTGTGTGGCGGAGGGCACTTTACGTGCCACTGTCATTACCTCCCTTTCCTGTTCCAGTCGCGTATGGTTCGCGGGAAGAACGACTGTCTGAAAGCCTCTGTGCGCGCTCTAATCTCTCTAATTTTACATTCGTGATCTCCTCGGGAGGTATAAGTAGAGGGAAGCAATATATTCGATACCTCATCCAGAAACGCACCCTCTCGAAACCTGGCGAGCAACCTACACCGTGATGCAGAGCGCCTCTCTTGCAGAGTCTGCCACTTGAGTTTGTTAAACATCTCCGTAACGCTATCACGCTTACCAAATAACCCTGTGACGAAACGCGCCGCTCTTTTTTCGATCTTCTCTATCTCCTCCGTCAACCCGATCTGGTACGTATCCCACACTGATGAGCAATACTCAAGTATAGGTCTAACGAGTGTTTTGTAAGCCACCTCCTTTGTTGATGGACTACATTTTCTAAGGACTCTCCCAATGAATCTCAACCTGGTACCCGCTTACCAACAATTAATTTTATATGATCATTCCACTTCAAATCGTTCCGCACGCATACTCCCAGATATTTTACAGAAGTAACTGCTACCAGTGTTTGTTCCGCTATCATATCATCATACAATAAAGGATCCTTCTTTCTATGTATTCGCAATACATTACATTTGTCTATGTTAAGGGTCAGTTGCCACTCCCTGCACCAAGTGCCTATCCGCTGCAGATCTTCTTGCATTTCGCTACAATTTTCTAATGCTGCAACTTCTCTGTATACAACAGCATCATCCGCGAAAAGCCGCATGGAACTTCCGACACTATCTACTAGGTCATTTATATATATTGTGAAAAGCAATGGACCCATAACACTCACCTGTGGCACGCCAGAGGTTACTTTAACGTCTGTAGACGTCTCTCCGTTGATAATAATATGCTGTGTTCTGTTTGCTAAAAACTCTTCAATCCAGCCACACAGCTGGTCTGATATTCCGTAGGCTCTTACTTTGTTTATCAGGCGAGAGTGCGGAACTGTATCGAACGCCTTCCGGAAGTCAAGAAAAATAGCATCTACCTGGGAGCCTGTATCCAATATTTTCTGGGTCTCATGAACAAATAAAGCGAGTTGGGTCTCACACGATCGCTGTTTCCGGAATCCATGTTGATTCTTACATAGTAGATTCTGAGTTTCCAAAAACGACATGATACTCGAGCAAAAAACATGTTCTAAAACTCTACAACAGATCGACGTCAGAGGTATAGGTCTATAGTTTACCTGCTATTAGAAATTCTCTTTATCGAAAAGTTACTGCACGACACGAACATTCAAACTAGAATGCTTTGATCTAAACTGTATGCTGTCCGCTAGCACAAAATTAAAGCTTAATAAGTTTCCTTTAATTTACGTCTATGGTCACAAACTTTTTGTTAACAGAGTACCGATTTCGGTCTTTAATGACCATCATCAGATCTGTTTCAGCCACTATGGCTGCAGTACATTAGGACTTTGTTTTTATGAAACAGATCTGATGATGGCCATTAAAGACCGAAACCGGTAATCTGTTAACAAAATGTTTGTGACCGTAGACGTAAATTAAAGGAAACTTATTACATATGCGGGTCACTGTTTTTTCGCGATGATGTCGCAGCTTGTTATAGCTTAATGACGTGACGGAGTTTTCTGGCGACAGGAAAATTTACATTAGGAAGCCGTCCTACGCAAGGATATTCACACGACTTACGCAAAAACAAAAACTACGATTAATTTTCTAACCACTGGTCTACACAGTAAAAAAGACACGTATAGTGCACTTCTTTGCAGAAGCACGTGAAAAAAAACACAAAGTTAATTTTCTTTTTATGAGACAAGTGCTGCTGCTATTGCGCGTCATCCCAGCTCGGTGGCTACCGCTTTACTGCAAGAATCGTAAGGAAACCTAAATCATCCACAAAAGCTGCAGCTAACGAAGTACTCTTCCGAGCGATTCTTGAATATTGCTAGTCTCTTTGGTATTAAATGCGGAACTAGTGAAGAGCCGAGGGAAAGTTACTAGTTTTGCCATGGGCTAGTTTAGCAGTCGCGAGAGCGCCACTGAGACGCTCACGAAACTCACATGGCAGGCGCTAAGGGAGGGAGGCTCTACGTTACACATGGGGTTAGTACTAAGACGAGAGCGTTCCCCTCAATAAACGTTGTAAACATGTCACTTCTACCATTAAACATTCGTGAAATCACAATGACGGAAAAATCAAACAAAAAATTGAGATCTCAATATGAGTGTCGTCGTAACTGCCGTCTGCTTCGCGTCTGCCGTGCAGCAAGCTACGTTAATTTAAGTATTAACTGTATTTTTCTTACTTGTCACTTCTTCTTCCGTGTGTTTTTGCTTTTAGGAAGCTTTAATTGTCGAGTGCTAGTAATAGTGTTCCACAGAGTTCGTGTTTGTTTTGAATAGTCAGAGAGAGTCCCTTTAGTCAGCCATAGTGCCAGTAGTACTAGTGTTTGTTTTCAATCTACAGTAAATTGATTTCTTAGGATGGATAGGATGTGTGACTGCTGTGTACGGACGCAGGAGGAGCTGGCCACTGTTGATGGCCGCGGTCAGCCGTCTTCAGGCTGCTGCCTCGGAATGTAGCGGCAGTGGGGAGTCTGGTGCGTCGCAAGGTACACCCCAGGTGTTACATACTTCACCCACGGTCCCTGCTGTCGAGACATCTTCGCGGGTACCGGGCGCGGTTGGGCCACCCTCTCCCCAAGGGGAGTGGCGGGTTCAGCGGCGTTCGCGGCGCACGAGGCGAAGGGTCAATGTGGAGGCTGGCCGTGTGGCATCGCCCGCTCTGCCTGTGAGTGGACATGTGGCCACTCCTTCAGCGAGGTCCGAGCAGGCACACGGGGGGAGGGGTTTATTAGTTATTGGGAGCTCCAACGTTAGGCGGGTGATGGAGTCCCTTAGGGAAATAGCGGAAAGGTCGGGGAAGAAGGCCAGTGTTCACTCTGTCTGCTTGCCGGGGGGTCTCATCCGAGATGTGGAGGAGGCCCTGCCGGCGGCGATAGAGAGCACTGGGTGCACCCGACTGCAAATTGTTGCTCTAGTCGGCACCAATGACTCCTGCCGTCTGGGTTCAGAGGTCATCCTCAGTTCGTACAGGCGGTTGGCGGAATTGGTGAAGGCGGAAAGCTTCGCTCGCGGGGTGGAATCTGAGCTAACTATTTGTAGTATCGTTCCCAGAACCGATCGCGGTCCTCTGGTTTGGAGCTGAGTAGAAGGCTTAAACCAGAGGCTCAGACGATTCTGCGGAGATCTGGGGTGCAAATTTCTCGACCTCCGCTATCGGGTGGAGAAATGTAGGGTGCCCCTGAATAGGTCAGGCGTGCACTACACGCAGGAAGCGGCTACAAGGGTGGCGGAGTACGTGTGGAGTGCACATGTCGGTTTTTTAGGGTAGAGAATTCCCTCCCTATGCCCGGCAAGACGCCTCCTGAGACGCGGCAAGGTAGGAGTAGGCAAAATGCAACAGGAATAACAATATTAATGTGCTAATAGTAAACTGCAGGAGCGTCTATAGAAAGGTCCCAGAACTGCTCTCATTAATAAATGGTCACAATGCCCAAATAGTACTAGGGATAGAAAGTTGGCTGAAACCAGACGTAAACAGTAATGAAATCATAAACTCAGATTGGAATGTATACCGCAGAGACAGGCTGGACAGTGAAGGGGGAGGCGTGTTTATAGCGATAAGAAGTGCAATAGTATCGTAGGAAATTGACGGAGATCCGAAATGTGAAATAATTTGGGTGAAGGTCACGGTTAAAGCAGGCTCAGGCATGGTAATTGGATGTCTCTATAGGCCCCCTGGCTCAGCAGCTGTTGTGGCTGAGCACCTGAAGGATAATTTGGAAAATATTTCGAGTAGATTTCCCCACCATGTTATAGTTCTGGGTGGAGATTTTAATTTCCCGGATATAGACTGGGAGACTCAAACGTTCATAACGGGTGGCAGGGACAAAGAATCCAGTGACACTTTTTTAAGTGAGCCACCGTGGTACAACAACCGAGTTAGAAAACTGCTGCGGAAGCAAAGGGAACTTCACAGCAAACATAAATATAGCCAAAGCCTTGCAGACAAACAAATATTACGCGAAGCAAAATGTAGTGTGAGGAGGGCTATGCGAGAGGCGTTCAATGAATTCGAAAGTAAAGTTCTATGTACTGACTTGGCAGAAAATCCTAAGAAATTTTGGTCTTATGTCAAAGCGGTAGGTGGATCAAAACAAAATGCCCAGACACTCTGTGACCAAAATGGTACTGAAACAGAGGATGACAGACTAAAGGCCGAAATACTAAATGTCTTTTTCCAAAGCTGTTTCACAGAGGAAGACTGCACTGTAGTTCCTTCTCTAAATTGTCGCACAGATGACAAAATGGTAGATTTCGAAATAGACGACAGAGGGATAGAGAAACAACTCAAATCGCTCAAAAGAGGAAAGGCCGCTGGAACTGATGGGATACCAGTTCGATTTTAAACAGAGTACGCGAAGGAACTTGCCCCCCTTCTTTTAGCGGTGCACCGGTAGGTCTCTACAAGAGCGTAGCGTTCCAATGGATTGGAAAAGGGCACAGTTCATCCCCGTCTTCAAGAAGGGATGTCGAACAGATGTGCAGAACTATAGACCTATATCTCTAACGTCGATCAGTTGTAGAATATGGAACACGTATTATGTTCGAGTATAATGACTTTCCTGGAGACTAGAAATCTACTCTGTAGGAATCAGCATGGGTTTCGAAAAAGACGGTCGTGTGAAACCCAGCTCGCGCTATTCGTCCACGAGACTCAGAGGGCCATAGACACGGGTTCCCAGGTAGATGCCGTGTTTCTTGACTTCCGCAAGGCGTTCGATACAGTCAAAAAATGGTTCAAATGGCTCTGAGCACTATGGGACTCAACTGCTGAGGTCATTAGTCTCCTAGAACTTAGAACTAGTTAAACCTAACTAACCTAAGGACATCACAAACATCCATGCCCGAGGCAGGATTCGAACCTGCGACCGTAGCGGTCTTGCGGTTCCAGACTGCAGCACCTTTAACTGCACGGCCACTTCGGCCGGCTTTCGATACAGTCCCCCACAGTCGTTTAATGAACAAAGTAAGAGCATATGGACTATCAGACCAATTGTGTGATTGGATTGAAGAGTTCCTAGATAACAGAACGCAGCATGTCATTCTCAATGGAGAGAAGTCTTCCGAAGTAAGAGTGATTTCACGTGTGCCGCTGGGGAGTGTCGTAGGACCGTTGCTATTCACAATATACATAAATGACCTTGTGGATGACATCGGAAGTTCACTGAGGCTTTTTGCAGATGATGCTGTGGTGTATCGAGAGGTTGTAGCAATGGAAAATTGTACTGAAATGCAGGAGGATCTGCAGCGAATTGACGCATGGTGCAGGGAATGGCAATTGAATCTCAATGTAGACAAGTGTAATGTGCTGCGAATACATAGAAAAATAGATCCCTTATCATTTAGCTACAAAATAGCAGGTCAGCAACTGGAAGAAGTTAATTCCATAAATTATCTGGGAGTACGCATTAGGAGTGATTTAAAATGGAATGATCATATAAAGTTGATCGTCGGTAAAGCAGATGCCAGACTGAGATTCATTGGAAGAATCCTAAGGAAATGCAATCCGAAAACAAAGGAAATAGGTTACAGTACGCTTGTTCGCCCACTGCTTGAATACTGCTCAGCAGTGTGGGATCCGTACCAGATAGGGTTGATAGAAGAGATAGAGAAGATCCAACGGAGAGCAGCGCGCTTCGTTACATGATCATTTAATAATCGCGAAAGCGTTACGGAGATGATAGACAAACTCCCGTGGAAGACTCTGCAGGAGAGACGCTCATTAGCTCGGTACGGGCTTTTGTTAAAGTTTCGAGAACATACCTTCACCGAAGAGTCAATCAGTATATTGCTCCCTCCTACGAATATCTCGCGAAGAGACCATGAGGATAAAATCAGAGAGATTAGAGCCCACTCTGAAGCATACCGACAATCCTTCTTTCCACGAACAATACGAGACTGGAATAGAAGGGAGAACCGGTAGAGGTACTCAAGGTACCCGCCGCCACACACCGTCTGGTGACTTGCCAAGTATGGATGTAGATGTAGATGTAGAAAGCGGCACGTTGCTGGTCGATCAGGAAAAAGTCGCCCCTCACATAGTTTCCCATGTACTCACATTTCCGCCGTTCCTTCCAGGATTCTCCTGACAGCTTGATGATCACATCCGTGTGTAATTCGGTATATTTTCTGTACATCCGCAGTTCGCGTTCTTTGTCTTCCTGCTACAATTCGCAGACCGATTTACTTCGACTGAGTACAGGTGCTGAGTCAGTGCACTTTGCAGCGTCTTCCCTCACACTCATCGCTGCACGCTGACATTTTCTTCCGCTGAGGGATCTCCCTCTGGTCTTGTAACGCACTCTGCTGACGTCAAAGGTGTAAACTGTCATCGAAGAAGGCACACACTGCTTCCCACCTCCCGACGACGAGTTCCTTTGCGGGAATTTCCACACTTCTCACGTAGAACAGTCTCTAAGCCGGTAATTAACATTTTAAGAGCTGTCCGGATGCAATACGACCGGTAATTAATATTTTAAGAGCTGTTGTAGTGGGACGCGAAATTGAAGCGTCACCCATCCACCAGTGTCAGCCCAGTTTGCAGGTGAATATAAGTTTAATTTAGTTTTGTTTATGTATTTTTTGTAATATTTTGTAATGGTTGTGAATTGTCTAAAGTTTTTGTATTTTTTTTATGTTTCATGTACGGAGAGGGCGGCGCAACGAACGGAGACAGCATCTTCGCTGCCGGGACCAGAGAGAAAATTGCTGGCCACTATACGTCGCGGGTCGACAGCCAAAGAGCAACAGAAGATCCTGGAACCGAGTTGTTGCGTCGTACTTCTAAAAAATAAAGTAAATGAAAATTTGTAATGTTCTGTACAACAATGATACCATAGGAAGTTTAATCTTATTGAAAATGTTAGTTTTGTCTCGTCAAGGCTCAGGTTCACGTCTGTATGTAGGAAGATAATAAACTAGTGGATGCTACTAAAGTTGAAATACGTGTTCTGAGGGTTTATTTATGAAGAATTATATGAAGGGATTAATAATATATTTGACAAGATTATTGAATTTTGACAGCGTTCGTCACAACTTTGGATCTCAAAAGTTTATTTAATGTGTGATTCTAATATCGATTAAATCAAGATAACGTGTGTCAATATAATTTCTGAGGAGAAACAAACGAAATCTAAATTGAAAATGTTTACGCAAACCAATTGGCCCGAGTGACGTAATTCTGTGCATACGACTCAAATGATGTTTTACAGTTTCGTTCATGAACCATTCTGAGACAATTTAAAAAGAATATAAATAATTTTGAAGTGGGTTGTAACTGACGTAGGTGACGAAGTCTACACATGGTCATATGTCAAACGAAAATCATTTATAAGAAACTTACGTCGTTACACTACACTGTCCGGATGCAATACGACTTACAAGCGAGGTACAGAAATTCAGGCCCCAAGACAAATTTTGACTTCGAAATCTACAGGTCTTTTTTTGTCACCAGTCTTCTGACTGGTTTGATTCGGCCCCTCCACGAATTCCTCTCCTGTGCCAACCTCTTCATCTCAGAATAGCAATCGTAACTTATGTCCTCAATTACTTGCTGGATGCATTCCAGTCTCTGTCTTCCCCTACAGTTTTTGCTCTCTACAGCCCCCCCCCCCCCTTGTACCATGGAAGTCATTCCCTGATATCGTAACAAATGTCCTATTGTCCTGTCACTTCTCCTTGGCAGTGTTTTTCACATATTCCTTTCCTCTCCGATTCTCCGCAGAACCTCCTCATTCCTTACCTTGTCAGTTCACCTAATTTTCAAGATTCTTTTGCAGCACAACATTTCAAATGCTTCGATTCTCTTCTGTTCCGGTTTTCTCACAGGCCAGGCTTCAAAAAATGTTCAGATGTGTGTGAAATCTTATGGGACTTAACTGCTAAGGTCATCAGTCCCTAAACTTACACACTACTTAAGGACAAACACACACACTCTTGCCCGAGTGAGGACTCTAACCTCCGCCGCGACCAGCCGCACAGTCCATGACTGCAGCGCCTTCGCCTGCTCGGCTAATCCCGCGCGGCGCCAGGCTTCACTACCATACAATGTTGTGCTCCAAACGCACATTCTCAGATAATTCTTCCTCAAATCTTTGATACTAGCAGATTCATCTTGTCCAGGAATGCTCTTTCTACCAGTGCTAGTCTGCTTTTTTATGTCCTTCTTGCTGCGTCCGTCATGTGTTATTATGCTCCCTAGATATCAGAATTCTTTAAATTCATCTACTTCGTAATCACCAATCCTGATGTTAAGTCTGACGCTGTTCTCATTTTTGTACTTCTCATTACTTTCGTCTTTCTTCGATTTACTCTCAATCGATATTCTGTACCCATTAGACTCCTCATTCCGTTCAACTGGTCCTGCAGTTCGTCTTCACTTTCACTGAGGATAGTAATGAATCTTATTATTGATGTCCTTTTACCTTGAACTTTTAAATCCACTTTTTAACTTTCTGTTATTTCCGTCATTGTTTCTTCGACGTATGCTTTGAACAGCAGGTGTGAAACACTACATCCTTGTCTTACACCCTTTTTTAATACGAGCACTTCGTTCTTTGACTTCCACTCTTATTGTTCCCTCTTGGCTCTTGTACATATTGTATATTACCCGTCTCTCCCTATAGCTTACCCCTACTTTTCTCAGAATTTGGAATATCTTGCATTATTTGACATAGTTAAACGCCTTTACCAGGTCGACAAATCCTGCCAACGTGTCTTGATTTTTGTTCAGTCATGCTTTCACTAGCAACCGCAACCTCAGAACTGCCTCTCTGCTGTCTTTACCTTTCCCAAAGTCGTACTCATCGTCATCTAATAGATCCTCAACTTCCTTTTCCGTTCCCCAGTATTTGTAGAAAAACGAAAGTATCTCCAATGGCATCTACATACAGTAGGAGGAAACGTCAAATCATTCTAACGCTACGCCGGCCGGTGTGGCCAAGCGGTTCTAGGCGCGTCAGTTTGGAACCGCGAGACCGCTACGGTCGCAGGTTCGAATCCTGCCTCGGGCATGGATGTGTGTGATGTCCTTAGGTTAGTTAGGTTTAAGTAGTTCTAAGTTCTAGGGGACTGATGACCTCAGATGTTAAGTCCCATAGTGCTCAGAGCCATTTGAACCATTTTTTTTTCTAACGCTACGTCTGGAAGCCGTCAAAGAAACGTCTGTGAAGATGTGGAATATATACAATTTCCATCCCTCGATTCTGGTTTATGCCAACATCAGCTTTCCAGTACAATAACATTGGAATGTTTCGAATACAATGGATTTCTTTTAGACTTGACACTAAACAACAAATGAGCTGAACACATAATGAGACTCAATTGAGTGTAGCCGCATCGATGGCGTGCCTGTCGATGATTTCGTCGCGTACAACGGTCTCAAATTGTTACCGAAACAAACAACAAGGGTTTGCACCCGTGGAGACCTTCTTTACAAAGAATCTTCGAGAGTCTGTGATAGAAAGTAGGAGTTTTATTGTAGGCTCAAAACAAGTGTCTTGCTTGCTGGGAAGGCTTCCAACCTAAGAGAAATCAGCGAGTCGCTACAACGAGGAGAAATCGTCACGTCTGAAAACAGCTTCTGTCATACCCCAAAGCAAAGGTGTACTGTTACTATCCACAAATTATATACTCTTCCTAGTGGATAACATCGAGAACTTCATGAGACTGTTCGCAGGTGACACTGTCTTGTATCATAAAGAGGCAATGACTGAAAAACGTAAGAAAACATTGGAGAACCTCTCAGCTGAATCTCAGCATATGGAAATATAACGTACTGCAATAATTAAACGGAATAGCCTGTTTCCGATTGATTACAGAATTGGCTATTAATCATTGGAAATAGGCGTACATTTACCCTAGGTGATCAGAAGTGTTGTGTACATGGATCCAGAGGTAAACAACAATAACACGAGAGGCCGCCGCCACAAGCACTTCACTCGCCCGGCGTCTCCTCCCAACTTCTGAGCAGACTCCACCGGACAGCGTCCGCTACTCAGAACCACTTTCTGCTTCCGCCGCCACGTCCACCAGCGCGCCGTATCCGTCCACCGACAGTGTTGCCAGCGTCCAGAGAGAACGCTGTCAACTGGGGACTACTTTGCTTCCACCTAGTACTGGCAGAGATGGAAATTCTTTCGCCAACAGATAAAAAGTTGCACGGTGCAGACGCTCGCCCAGTTCAATGCCTGCAGCCAATTCTGTTCTCTTGCTGCAATGCCGGAAGTTCCGGCAGTTTGCTTCGTACCGACGGGGACAATATTTCCTGCAGTTACGCTACAGAGCACACTGCCATTCAGAAGATTATAGTTTCGGCGTAGCGGCTCTATTTACAGAGTGACAGCATCGTCAAACACGCTTGTCTCCATAATACACTACTGTCTATATCATAGACGCTCAGAGACAGAAAAGATATTCAGATATAACTGCACTGGAAATAAGTGAATAAAATGCAGTGGAGTCCAAAATGAAGACAGAAGTTAGTTAGTTAGTTACATGTTCCATAGATCATATGAACGATTCTCTCAGCAAAATGATGTGGAACAAGTCAGTTTACAGGATATGTATACGTGATTAATGTTAACATTAATGAACACATTATTTATTCCTACTTATGCAACTACACTTAATAAAAAGTGCAATTTCTTCTACTACTTTTTGAGTAGAAATTCGCCAGAGGAATAGAAGGAGTTGTCCAGGAGAAATTATTTTAAATTAGATTTAAAATTTGCTACGTTTCTGTCAGACATTTTATGTTGTCGGGCAAGTGATCAAAAATTGTTATTGAAATGAAATGTATGTCAATTTCTGCCGTAAAGGAAAAAAGAATCTACTATTATATGTTACGTAAGGAATGTAAAACCAAACGAGAGTAAAAAGTGTACTCATATAATTGGAATTGAACAATGTAACGAAATTATAATTTAACAAAATGTACTTAAAAAACTGACAATCAGACTACAATGTTTATAAGTAGTGAAGATGGCACGTCAGCAAATGAATAGAGTAAGTTTATTTTGTAGTTGTATTTTTTTTGTTATATGTATTGTATGTGGAAAGGACACTACAGAAATTTTGTGTAATGCAAAGGTATGAAAGACGCGCAAAAACATACGAAACCTGCCTGCAAAGTGTTAAGTGTGCGTGTGAGATATGTGGTTGTGCGCGTGATGAACTAAAAATGACAATACTTCGTGCAACATGAATTTTCTGTGCTCGACAACGTCGTAAAAACACGAATTTTCTGTGCGCGACAACATCGTAGAAGCGGCAATAAACTTACCTTGTCGGCGGACGTCGCATGTACGGCTGGTGCCCCCTCTGAATAAGTGAGAGCGACGAATTGAAATACATTCCTCGGGTCGCTGATACGGAAACCAGTTGACACCTCATGGAAGATTTCACAAAGGATCACGCCGCTGAACACGAGCTTCACGAATTTGTACAGCGAAGACGATACGGGCACTCTGTACGAAACACGTGAAAGCGAGCAGGGACGGTAGCGGACGTCGAGCTGAACACTGGGCAGATACTGAACAACAATGGGACTATGCGCTTACAGCAAGCACTTTGTTACGAAGAAAAACTTATGTCTGTATGTGTTACGGGAGCTCATATACCTATACAGGGTGAGTCACCTAACGTTACCGCTGGATATATTTCGTAAACCACATCAAATACTGACGAACCGATTCCACAGACCGAACGTGAGGAGAGGGGCTAGTGTAATTGTTTAATACAAACCATACAAAAATGCACAGAAGTATGTTTTTTAATACAAACCTACGTTTTTTTAAATGGAACCACGTTAGATTTGTTAGCACATCTGAACATATAAACAAATATGTAATCAGTACCGTTTGTTGCATTGTAAAATGTTAATTACATCCGGAGATATTGTAACCTAAAGTTGACGCTTGAGTACCACTCCTCCGCTGTTCGATCGTGTGTATCGGAGAGCACCGAATCACGTAGGGATCCAAAGGGAACGGTGATGGACCTTAGGTACAGAAGAGACTGGAACAGCACATTACGTCCACATGCTAGCACCTTTTTATTGGTCTTTTTCACTGACGCACATGTACATTACCATGAGGGGTGAGGTACACGTTCGACGTGCGTTTCATAGGACGGGGAGGACGTATAAATTGGCCAGCCCCTTCTCCTGATCTTACACCTCTGGACTTCTTTCTGTGGGGTACGTTAAAGGAGAATGTGTACCGTGATGTGCCTACAACCCCAGAGGATATGAAACAACGTATTGTGGCAGCCTGCGGCGACATTACACCAGATGTACTGCGGGGTGTACGACATTCATTACGCCCGAGATCGCAATTGTGTGCAGCAAATGATGGCCACCACATTGAACATCTATTGGACTGACATGTCGGGACACACTCTATTCCACTCCGTAATTGAAAACGGAAACCACGTGTGTACATGTACCTCACCCCTCATGGTAATGTACATGTGCGTTAGTGAAAAAGACCAATAAGAAGGTGTTAGCATGGGGACGTAATGTGCTGTTCCAGTCTGTTCTCTACCTAAGGTCCATCACCGTTCCCTTTGGATCCCTACGTAATTCGGTGCTCTCCGATACACACGATCGAACAGCGGAGGAGTGGTATTCAAGCGTCAACTTTAGGTTACAATATCTCCGGATGTAATTAACATTTTACAATGCAACAAACGGCACTGATTACGTATTTGTTTATATATTCAGATGTGCTAACAAAACTAGCGGGGTGCTATTTAAAAAAAGGTATGTTTGTGTTAAAAAACATACTTCCGTGCATTTTTTTATGGTTTGTATTAACCAGTTACACTAGCCCCTCTCCTCACGTTCGGTCTGTGGAATCGATTCGTCAGTATTTGATGTGGTTTACGAAATATATCCAGCGGTAATGTTAGGTGACTCACCCTGTATAAATGGGTAACCATATAGGATAACTCCAATGGCCGAAAAATAAAGGCTATGCCCATACTAGCCAGAGTTATCAGCCCATAAAAAGAGAAATAAGCTCAGACACTGTGCATCTCTGTATGACGTCAGTGCTCAGTGGGGGGGGGGGGCAATTGTAGAGTATCATATTATTATTATTCTTTTATTTTCTCCCTCGTTCTTTTCTTAATAAAAATAATTTTGTGCCATAGATAACATTGGCATAGAAATAAAACAAGTAGAAATATGCTATTCAGTTTTTTAATTTCTTTATATTCATCTGTTCGTCTCTATTACTTATAGCGGGCGGACGTATTACGAGTTCCGCCGAGTTAATATTGTTAAAAAATCTGTTCGTATCTATAAGTGATAGCGGACGGACGTATGAGGAGTGCGGCAGCATTAATATCGTTCAAAAATGTGTATTCTAACCGGACATTAAAGAAGTATTATAAATGTTATTTGGGACACGACGTTTATTAAAAAAAGCCACCCGTTTATTATTCCGGGACGCGTCGAGAATCCTGAATCAAGAGGATCGAAGCAAACAAGAGGAATTTGTGTGAGCAGCGGAGGGACAATCGTCATAACCAGCTCTATGCACAATGACGTTAACGAGAAGTACGTAAATTTAAGTGGTGAATGTTGATCTTAAATATATTGAATATTGAAGCTGTATTGATATTAGTGCCAGGTAAAGTTCACTTAGGGTATATGTGTGCCTTCCAATTTCTTTCAATTATTCTTTAAAAATTTTCCTTTTAATTTAGCAGCAATTTTTAATCAGTTTCCAACAGATATTACATAATACATCCCTCCCAGCCACTATTCATCCTCCAACTCACATTCCATCACACTACTATACACTTATATCCACTCATCATGCCTTCTCCCTCCCGTGCAAAAAAAAAAAAAAAAAAAAAAAAAAAAAAAAAAAAAAAAAAAAAAATCTCTACTCTTACACATTACGTAAATACACACCAACATAATTAAATAGAATTAACATACAACTAAATAAAATACAGAAAAAGAGCATAGGTGAAAGACAAACTAGTGGCAATGTTATCTTGGCAACACTACAAAACTCAAACCACAATACATACTTAGAAGTATAAAAACAAACAGGAAACAGTGGTGGGCGAAAAAGTGTGCTGTGTAAAACGTGAGAAACGCGAAGTTCTGCAGAGCAACTAAAAATTAGACTACAAAGATCAGGGTATAACTAAGAAAAGCTCCAAAGATGTGTTAGCAGACGGCATTTCACGACGTGGGCGAGAAATCAAGCGCGAATCACCATAAGTAAAAAGCAACATATTGATAGCGAACTGTTTTTCGATCTTAAAAGCAAATCATCTTATAAATACCTTTAATTACACTCCACCAATGATACTTTACCTCAATAAAGCAAAACGCTTCTGGCGAAAAAAAAAACACGCATTTTCTTGTAGTTGAACGACAGAACGAAAATACTCTCAGGAACTGTAACGCAGCTACGGACAATATGCCCACACAAATGGAGACTTTAGTCTTAGCCTTAGTTGACGTTTTCGAATTCGGGTGTTAGTCGCTTGTTGCATATACGTAGTTATCAAATACGGCGGAGAACTGCGGGCAGCAGGAATACTTGATTCGAGCCAAAAGAGGCCCGCGAGCTGCACTTTGATTTGCATAGGTGTAGGGTCTGTGATTGCACAACGTAGTGGCTTCGCACCATACTGAACTCTTACCGTCAAAGTGCATGTCCAGTCTGTAATTGTAATCATTTGTGTAATGCCCCTAATATGAGGAATAAATACCATTGTAATCACACTTCTCATTCATGGCACTGCAATTTTCATGAAAAGTTTTTTTGTCATCAATCTTAGACAGGTATGATGCGGCCCGCTACGAATTCCTCTCCTGTGCCAACCTCTTCATCTCAGAGTAGCACTTGCACGCTAAGTCATGAATTATCTGCTGGAGGTATTCCAATCTCTGTCTCCCTCTACAGTTTTTGCCCTCTACAGCTCTCTCTAGTGCCATAGAAGTCATTCCCTCATGTCTTAACAGATGTCCCATCATCCTGTCCCTTCTCCTTGTCAGTGTTTCCCACATATCCCCTTGATCTCCGATTCTGCGCGGAACCTCCTCATTCATTACCTTATTAGTCCACCTGATTTTCAACATTCGTCTTGTGAAGAAAACGGTTCCCAGGGGTTGTACTTTGTGAGATTACAGACCGTGTGTTTATACAAAGTCTTGTAAAAATAACCCTGTTGAGAAAGTATCTAATTATATATGCTCAGTCAGTCCTTCCGACTATCATTTCTTTTTAGATTGCTTCACATTTTTCATGCAGCCATTTCGTCTTAGCATCCCTGCACTTCCATTTTATTTCATTCCTCAGCGACTTGTATTTTTGTATTCCCGAATTTCCCTGGACATTTTTGAACTTCCTTCTTTCATGGATCAGCTGAAGTATATCTTCTGTTAGCCATGGTCTCTTTGCATTTACCTTCTTTGTACCTATGTTTTTCTTTCCAACTTCGGTGATTGCAATTTTTAGAGATATCCATTCCTCTTCAACTGTACTGCCTACTGGATTATTCGTTATTGCTGTATCTACGGCCTTAGGGCAAAGCGTATCTCGTCATTTCTTACTACTTCCGTATCCCACTTCTTTGCATATGGTTTCTTCCTGACTAATCTCTTGAACTTGAGCCTACTCTTCATCACTATTACATTGTGATCTCAGTCTATATCTGCTCCTGGGTAGGACTTACGATCCATAATCTAATCTCGGAATCTCTGTCTGACAATGATGTAATCTAACTGAAATCCGTTCTTATCATCCGGCCTACTCCAAGTATACATCCTCCTCTTTGATTGAACAGAGTATTCGGTATTACTAGTTGAAATTTATTACAGAATTCAGTTAATCTTTCTCCTCTCTCATTCCTTGTCCCAAACCCGTATTCTCCTGTAACCTTTTCCTCTACTCCTTTCCATACAACTTTATTCCATTCCCCATGACTATTTGATTTTCATCCCCCTTTGCGTATTGTACCACCCTTTCAACATTCTCATGTATTTTCTCTGTCTCGTCATCTTCAGCTTGCGACGTCGGCGTGTATACCTGTACTATCGTTGACGGTGTTGGTTTGAGCCAATTCTGATAAGAATAACCCTATCACTGAACTTTTCACAGTAACACACTATCTGCGCTATCTACCTATTCATAACGAATCCTACTCCCGTTATACCATTTTCCGCTGCTGTTGATATTACCCTAAACTCATCCGACCAGAAATCCTCGTCTTCTTTCCATTTCATTTCACTGACCGCTACTGTATCTAGATTGAGCCTTTGCATTTCCTTTTTCAAATTTTCTAGCTTCCCTACCACGTTCAAGCTTCTGACTTTCCACGCCCCGACTCGTAGAACGTTATCCTTTCGTTGATTGTTCATGCATTTTCTCATGGTCACCTCCCCCTTGGCAGTCCCCTCCCGGAGATCCGAATGGGGGACTATTTTGGAATCTTTTGCCAATGGAGAGATCATCATGACACTTTTTCAATTACACACCACATGTTGCATGGATACACTTTATGTGTCTTTAATGTAGTGGTTTCAATTGCCTTCTGCATCCTCATGCTGTTGATCATTCCTGATTATTCCGCCTTTAGGGGCACTTTCCCAACACAAGGACACGAGAGTGCCCTGAACCTCTGTTCGCTCCTCCGCCCTCTTTGACAAGGCCGTTGGCAGTATGGGGTGACTTCTTATGCAGGCAGTCTTCGACCTTTTTTTTTTTTTCCTTTATTGGGTTTCGATTCCCCCTAAAGGGGGCGGGCTGGCAGCAGCTTAATACGCCGCTCTTCAGCCTACAGAATTTGTTTTAAAAAGATGAAGATAATAAAAAATAATAACAGTTGGCGATAAAATCGGTGACTTAAAGGTAAAAATGGCAAAAAATTCTGGAGCATAAAACATAAAACACAGGGTCGATGAAGCTAATAAAACACACAGGAAGCAGAAAAACAATAGACAGACAATTAAAAAACACAGCGACAGTCTGGGTTCTGTTCGCAAGAGATATAAAAAGCACACCCAGCGACAGCATGATTTCTGTTCGCAACACTGTGGAAGGACGCACAACACCGAACACTCACTGAAACTTTGCGCTAAAAGTTGGCACAAATACGACATACCACACCCGAGAGCAGGTGGGGGGAAACTGGTCAGATGACGGGAAAAAGGGGGGGGGAAGGAGAGGAAAAGTGAAGGGGGAGGGGGGAAAGGAGCCAATGGAAGAGGAGGATCCATAAGAGGGGTGGGGGGTGCTGAGCAGACGGGCCAGGGATTGCGGAAGGCAGAGGAGGGGAGTACAAAAGGACTCGGGGGGGGGGGGGAGAGAGAAAGGAGATGATAGGCAGGGAAAAAACACAGGACGGAAGGGGGGAGGAAGTGGGAGCCCAGGGAAAGGACGGAGGAAAGGAGGGGGGGGGGTTGAGGATCAGAGTTGATAGGAAGGATAAATGGAGGGAGAGAGGTCATCATCCGAGAGGGGGAGCTGATGGAAGCCACCTTGGGAAAGGAGATGTAGGGTGTAGAGATGGAGGGTAGGGGGGACACAACGTTGAAGACGTGGCAGGGGGCGGGGATGGGAGAGGAGAGGAGCAGCCAGGGGGTGAGGGGGTTCAAGACGGCGGGAGGTGTAGAGGATGCGGATATGTTCGAGGAATAGGAGCAGATGGGGGAAAGGAAGGAGATCATAGAGGATCCGCGTGGGGGACGGGAGGCGTATACGGAAGGCGAGTGCATGACGCTCAAGGATTTGGAGGGACTTATAGAATTTGGGGCGGGGGGGGGTCTTCGACCGCCAATGCTGATTATTAATAAAAATTTATTTCGAATCCGGAACCGAGGACGTTTTGAATGTGAGTCAAAGACGCTACCCCTAGATCACGGGTGCCCCAGTCAACAATAGTAGTGCGTTTTCTGGCCGCATTTGTTGCAGAAATGAGCGTCTGTTTGAGGAGAGCCAATGATGTCGCTATTTAAGTGAAGGAGGCTGCTGGCTGACATCCAGACGGAGGCGGACGAACACAGCAGTTCGCGACTTGCGCAGGCGGCGCGACCCGACACGTAGCCACGCTAGGAGGGACCGACCGCGAGTAAAAGTCGCCGGGGATGTTTTATTACAGCCGGCGCTGCGGGCGGGTCGACCTTCAAGGGGACGCGTGCGTTCGTAAACAGCGGCACGAGAAAGACAGGCCATGGCGCTTACGTCACAGCACGTGACACTGCAGGTCTTACGAGCGCCAGCAGCTGTCTTCGGCGGGGAGCGAGTAACAACACTGGTGTCCAAATTTAAAGCAGCAAACCGCTGTTTCCCTGTCCTGTGTCTAATTCACGATATACACACAGGAACTGTCAACCAGATGTCCTTAACGTGTTGTCCTGCACAGAAGATGGCATCTCGGTCAACGGACAACCATGCTGACGATGATGTTAAGACAGCTATGAAACAAGGCAGTGTTTGCCGGGTACCCTACATCCACAACTGCTGTGTGTACAGTCAGAGGCAGTGCAGATGACACAAATAATATCCCTCGCAGACTCTCTGTGATGGAGAGCCATAGACACACTACTGGCCATTAAAATTGCTACACCACGAAGATGACGTGCTACAGACGCAAAATTTAACCGACAATAAGAAGATACTGTGACATGCAAATGATTGGCTTTTCAGAGCATTCACACAAGATTGCCGCCGGTGACGACACCTACAACGTGCTAACAGGAGGAGAGTCTCCAACCGATTTCTCATACACAAACAGCAGTTCACCGGCGTTGCCTGGTGAAACTTTGCTGTAATGCCTCATGTAAGGAGGAGAAAACGTACAATCACGTTTCCGACTTCGATAAAAGTCGGATTGCAGCCTATCGCGATTGTTGTTTACCGCATCGTGACTTGCTGCTCGCGTTGGTCGAGATCCAGTGACTGTTAGCAGAATATGGAATCGGTGGATTCAGGAGGGTAATACGGACGCCGTGCTGGATCCCAACGGCCTCGTATCACTAGCAGTCGAGATGACAGGCATCTTATCCGCATCGCTGTAACGGATCGTGCAGCCACGTCTCGATCCCTGAGTCAACAGATGGGGACGTTTGCAAGACAACAACCATCTGCACGAACAGTTCGACGATGTTTGCAGCAGCATGGACTCTCAGCTCGGAGACCGTGGCTGCGGTTACCCTTGACGCTGCATCACAGACAGGAGCGCCTGCGATGGTGTACTCAACGACGAACCTGGTTGCATGAATGGCAAAACGTCATTTTTTCAGATGAATCCAGGTTCTGTTTACAGCATCATGATGGTCGCATCCGTGTTTGGCGACATCGCGGTGAACGCACATTGGAAGCGTGTATTCGTCATCGCCATACTGGCGTATCACCCGGCGTAATGGTTTGGGGTGCCATTGGTTACACGTCTCGGTCACCTCTTGTTCGCATTCACGGCACTTTAAACAGTGGACCTTACATTTGAGATTTGTTACGACCCGTGGCTCTACCCTTCATTCGATCCCTGTGAAACCCTACATTTCAGCAGGATAATGGACGACCGCATGTTGCAGGTCCTGTACGGGCCTTTCTGGATACAGAAAATGTTCGACTGCTGCCCTGGCCAGCGCATTCTCCAGATCTTTCACCAATTGAAAACGTCTGGTCAATGGTGGCCGAGCAACTTATTCGTCACAATACATCAGTCACTACTCTTGATGAACTGTGGTATCGTGTTGAAGCTGCATGGTCAGCTGTACCTGTACACGCAACCCAAGCTCTGTTTGACTCAATGCCCAGGCGTATCAAGGCCGTTATTACGGCGAGGGTTGGTTGTTCTGGGTACTGATTTCTCAGGATCTATGCACCCAAATTGTGTGAAAATGTAATAACATGTCAGTTCTAGTATAATATATTCGTCCAATGAATACCCGTTTACCATCTGCATTTCTTCTTGGTGTAGCACGTTTAATGGGCAGTAGTGTAGAAAGGAAGCAGGACAGTCGCAAACGGATGTGGCCGATGGCTTAATGTGAATCGTTGTGTTGTTTCTTGGATATGGTGACAGTTTATAGAGACCAGACCTGAGGACCAGGGTAAGATTGACCACGTGTGAGTTCGGAACAGAAGACCGTGATTTGGCTGTAAGCGCCCGACAGTACCGCCTTAGTGCTGCATCAAAACTGGCATGTAAGCTCGCAGCATCCGCTCGACTTGTTGTATCGAGGTAAACGGTGTGCAGAAGGCTTTGGCAGAGTGGCCTTAATTGTCGGAGACTTGCTGTATGACCTCTGACGCGTCTTCACAGAAGGGAGTCATCAACATGCCACCTGGACGGTCCAACAGAGGGCCATTGTTGTTTTCGCAGATGAGCCCCGATTTAGTCTGGGCAGTGATTCTCGGTGGATTCGCATCTGGAAGGAACGTGGATGTCGATTTCTGGACCAAAACATTGTGAATAGAGACCGAGGTCGAGGAGAACCCCTAATGGTGCGCGCAGGGATTATCTTTATCACTCGAGCTCCTCATCATGAAATTGTTTGGGTGAATCGGCAATGTTTAACTGCTGTCAGATATCGTGACCTGATCTGCAGTTCTTGCGAGGTGCTGTGGACCCAGACTTCGTATTTATGGACGATAATGCTTGACCTCACAGAGTACAGGTGGGTGACGTTTTCTTGGAAACGGATGATACTGCACGCGTGACGTGGCATGCTTGCTCTCCCGATTTGAATGGCGTAGAGGATGTCTGGGATGCACTGGGGAGACGGGTTGCATCACGACAGCATCCACCAACCACTCTCGAAGACTGCGAGCAGCTCTGCAAGAAGAATGGGCGTTATTGACTCAACGTGAGACTGATGACATCATTCACAGCATGTCCCGTAGTTGTTAGGCCTTTATTGCTGCCAGAGGTGGCCACATCCCATACTGAGCACACTGAACAGTGTCGGAATGTGTGTGCAAATCCGTTGATTTGGAGAAAACGAGGGACATTTTTGTCTACCGTTATAAATATTGCGATTGCTTACGTTTTGTATCCTTTAAATTGTTTCTACTTTGGAATCACCTGTTTATACTGTTTTGTCGGAAAATAAACGTAACCTTGCGAAATTTCCGTTCGTCGCCTTAATTTTGAACAGAAGTGTAGGGGAGAGTGGGACACTCTGAACCACGGGGCACAATGAATCAGGTAGCATAATTTCAGTATAAGGTGGTAAATTATTTTTTCCTCTGTGCATATGTTGTGAGTACGCTCTATCGATTGCCATTTGTTTTCTGCAGGATCTAGTTCCCGCCATTAGTGTTGTACTAGTGATATGTTAGTTTCGCGACAGTGAAGTAATTTTTGGAGACGTAGATAGATTTAATTTTGTTCAATCCTTCGTCACCAAATTTTAGAGAAAGTAAGTCATTGTAACAATATCAATACTGTATTTTAATGATATACATCTTCATATATTAACAATGTTCATACATAACCTAACATGAGCTTTGTTTGAAATATGTACTGTTGGGGCACACTGAACCAAACTCTCCCGGCGCACAATGAGCCATGGTTCGTTGTGCCCCAGGGTGGTCCATTGTGCCCCAGGAATATTTTAATTGTCCAATACAAGCACTCTGTACTTTGTTTCCTTACCATATGTGTAGGTATTTAAGGCTTTGAAATTACAGACGTTCAGCAGTCCTGTTTTATATTATCACGTTTGGAGATGGTTCGTTTGTACCGCAGGAAGACGGACAGAGGTAAAACTGACTACGATGTTATGCAAGAAGCTGTACAGGATGATCTTAATAAGGGTATGGCACTCGCCAAGCAGCTAAATCTCATTCCGTACCTTACCCTGCTCTTTGACGATATGTTCAAAACATTAAATGTGGTTGCAGTGAAAGATTGACACCAAACTATGAAAAGCGAAAGGTATTTTCTGTGGAGCAGGAGAAAGAATTAGTGGAGTATTTGTTGCATTCTTCTAAGATATGCTTTGGTGTTGACACTAAAACATGCTGGCGCTTAGTAAGTGAGCTGGCTGTGAAAAACGGTCTGAAATATCCTGAGAACTGGACGGAGGGAATGGCTGGTGTAGACTGGTTCCATGGGTTCATGAAACGAAATCCCAGTTCAAGTATCTGAACCGCAGAGGGCTGCAGCTTATCCAGAGCAACATCCTTTAATAGGTATACTGTTTCGAATTTCTTCAAAAACTTGAAAGACCTTTACCAGAGACACCCTACTTTCGCTGATGGTACAAGAGCTTTCAATCTGGATGAAGCAAGTACCTCAACTGTACCCGATAGGCTTCCAAAGGTAGTGGCACAAAAGGAACTAAACAGACTTCTCAAGCTACTAGTGGAGAACGTGGTGTCTTAGTGACCATGTGTTGCATAATCAGTGCAGGTGGTACTTTCCCTTGCCCTCAGCAACAATATTTCCTCGAGTACATTTTAAACAACATATGATAAGTAATGCACCAACAGGCACCCTGAGGTTAGCAATAAAGAGTGGCTGACTGAATAGCGAACTTTTTGTGGATGTCGTGAAACATTTCACCCACAAATTCAGTAGTAGCAAAGACATCCTGCGCTTCTAATTTTTTAAACAATTATGAAACCCATCTGCCAATTGATGTAATAGATGTAGCAAAAGCCAGTGGTGTGGTTATGCTAACTGTAACCCCACATACCCCAAACAAACTGCAGCCTCTAGTTGTTGGAGTGTTCTCTTCTTCATTCAAGGGAACTTATTACTCAGCATTAAATTCAAAACTCCTACACAAAAAAGGCATTCCTCTCACTACTTATGATGTAGTTGTATGTGTCAAAATTGCTCGTGACAGATCAGTGAAACCCACTAACATATGTTCGGCTTTCAAGAAATGTGGAATATTTCCATTTGATGAAGACATCTTCAATGACGATGACTTTATGGTCAGTGAACTAACAGACACGGTCGTGGAGGCAAACAGATCAACTTCAGATGTTAATTCTCTCCATCAAATCGAGGATGCACAATCTGCAGTACAGCCTCAGTAGACGTCAGCCAATCACAAGATCTGCAGCAAGCAGGACCGTTGCAGTGCTTAACACCCAAACAGCTTTTCCTAATCGAGTTTCTCCTGAAATAATTCGAGGATATCCAAAAGCAGAGAACAGAAAGAAGAGCAATAAACGTAAGAGAGGACGAAGTTTAATTGCAACTGGTACATCGGAGAAAGATTTGTTGCAAGCCACAAAACATCCCAATAAAAAGGTCAACCGGAAGCTTTATGAGCGGGAATCAGATGACGACATTAGTGAGGTGCATTATGAAGAGACCGATGCCAATATGGAATTGTCTGGTGAATCTGATCACAACTTTGAAGACTTGGACAAATTACCAGAAACAGATGATTCCGTTTTGACCAAATTTGAACTGAAAAACAAAACACCAGTTTACTATGTGGGGAAGATTTTGAAACCGAAAGATGACGCAGAAGACTATCAGGTATCATTTTTGAGAAAAAGTGAAAAAATGAGAGTGAAGTTTTATTTTCCTCAGGTAAAGGATGAAGCTTTTGTTCCAGCTAGCAACATACTTTACATGCTCCCATGACCTGCTACTGATGGTGTGACAAAGAGACAAAAATCATATTTCAAATTTGGAATCAGGTTCGAGTCCATGGATGTTCGGTAATTTCAAAATAAGTTACATGACTGTGTGCTACAGTTTTAATTATATGATTCACACATGGAATATATGTAAACTATGTTTAAAAGTACATTTACACTTAATTTGTATGCTAAATAGGTTCTTTCAATGAATGTGGGGCACAATGAACCATTTACCAAATTTTCTTCAAAGGCGTGCAGCTAAAAAACAATTAATGACAATGCAGTCATATAAGGCCATTTGATACTTCAATGATTAAACTGTAACATCTGTAAATCACAACTCTGTAATAAAATTATTGTGTGAGTAACACGAAGAAATATTTTTTATGGTTCATTGTGCCCCTCTCTCCCCTATTACAGATGAGTTTAATGATTCTTCGCTGCTTGTTTTAAGTACATGCAAGTCCTCGATAGCACACAACAAAATTAAGAAATTTAGCCGGTACCTTTTCAATTAAATATGGATTTCCCGTGGGCCCTGTAGGAAGCCGAGCGTCCACGAAGTGCGAGAGACAAGCCGACAAGTGTGACGTCACAAGAGCGTTGCAGGGCCCTTATATCTCGATGACCCCGCATGGGACGGGCTGACGTCATCCACCTCTCAACTCTTGGGGGTGCGACTGGTGTTCACCGTGTGAGGGTGTGCCGAGGACTCGTACTGTGGAGGGTCCCTTTCTTAAAATGAGGTTCAAGTTTATTTTAAAATACATTAACACTTACCTGCAATCGCTAGAGCTACTTTTATTCCTAGGCGTATGTCCTTTTTATAATTTTGCTAAGGTGAACCACCGTAATAAGCGGTATAAAATCAAAATTACCCTGGAACATTCAATTAACTAGTGTAACATTCGTAACTTGGGCCCTGGCTTTAGCATTTGAGAGCATTAAAAGATGTTCCATCGCTAAGAAAACGATTGAATACAAGATGTTAAAACGAAGAATCAATGTTTGTCTTAATCTGTGACTTAAAAACTGCGCACTGTGCAGAGCTACTGAAAACAGGTAACCACTCTTTGATGTAAATTCACTCTGTAAATTAAGCCATTATTCACCGCATTAAAAACATAATATATTCTCCTAATAAATTACAGGCTCTGCCCTTGTAGTAATAACTTCCTAGCACTTTTTAAAAAATATTAATAGTAACTAATTAGCCTACGACAAATATGTGTGTTAAGATAATTTTCATTTATTATTTCGTTTCAGTTGCACATTTTTAGTTAGAGTACACATTTCGATCGCTGTGGATCATCTTCTGATCTACGTAGACGTGTCAGGAACTCGTCTTGTGCCCTCATACCTGTTTCCGAATAGATAAAAAGTGTTGCTAACGCAACTACTTAGATCTGAAGCTGATCCTGGGCGATCGCAAAGTGTAATCTAAGTAACAATATGCAAGCGAGACTGACCAATAAATGAAAACTCTCTTCATTATCTAAACTGTTGCTCAATCTCTCAAGACGATTTTGTCGACTATAGTGCAACTACACTGAATCGCCAAAAAAAACTGGTATAGGCATGCCTATTCAAATAAGAGATACGTAAACACGCAGAATATGGTGCTGCGGTTTGCAATGCCTATATAAGACAACAAGTATCTGGCGCAGTTATTAGATCGGTTACTGCTGCTACAATCGCAGGTTATCAAGATTTAAGGGAGTTTGAACGTGGTGTTGTAGTCGGCGCACGAGCGATATGACACAGTTTCTCCGAGGTAGCGATGAAGTAGAGATATTCCCGTACGACCATTTCACGAGTCTACTGTGGATATCAGAAACCCGGTAAAACATCAAATCTCCGACATCGCTGCGGCCGGAAAAAGATCCTGCAAGAACGGCACCAAAGACGATTGAAGTGAATCGTTCAACTTGACAGAAGTGCAACCGTTCCGCAACTTGCTGCAGATTTCAATGCTTGTCCATCGGTAAGTATCAGCCTGCGTACCATTCAACCAAACATAGTCGATATGGGCTTTCGGAGCCGAAGGCGCACTCGTGTACCCTTGTGACTGCACGATAGATTAGATTAGATTAATACTAGTTCCATGGATCATGAATAAGATATTTCGTAATGATGTGGAACGAGTCAAATTTTCCAATACATGACATAATTAAGTTAATTTAACAACATACTTAAGTTAATATAACAACTTTTTCATTTTTTGTGTTTTTTATTTTTATTTTTATTTTTTTAATTTTTTAATTTTTTTAAATTTATGTCTAAAAATTCCTCTATGGAGTAGAAGGAGTTGTCATTCATAAATTCTTTTAATTTCTTCTTAAATACTTGTTGGTTATCTGTCAGACTTTTGATACTATTTGGTAAGTGACCAAAGACTTAAGTGCCAGTATAATTCACCCCTTTCTGTGCCAAAGTTAGATTTAATCTTGAATAGTGAAGATCATCCTTTCTCCTAGTATTGTAGTTATGCACACTGCTATTACTTTTGAATTGGGTTTGGTTGTTAATAACAAATTTCATAAGAGAGTATATATACTGAGAAGCTACTGTGAATATCCCTAGATCCTTAAATAAATGTCTGCAGGATGATCTTGGGTGGACTCCAGCTATTATTCTGATTACACGCTTTTGTGCAATAAATACTTTATTCCTCAGTGATGAATTACCCCAAAATATGATGCCATATGAAAGCAACGAGTGAAAATAGGCGTAGTAAGCTAATTTACTAAGATGTTTATCACCAAAATTTGCAATGACCCTTATTGCATAAGCAGCTGAACTCAAACGTTTCAGCAGATCATCAATGTGTTTCTTCCAATTTAATCTCTCATCAATGGACACACCTAAAAATTTGGAATATTCTACCTTAGCTATATGCTTCTGATTAAGGTATATATTTATTAATGGCGTCATACCATTCACTGTATGGAACTGTATATACTGTGTCTTATCAAAATTCAGTGAGAGTCCGTTTACAAGGAACCACTAAGTAATTTTCTGAAAGACAGTATTGACAATTTCATCAGTTAATACAAAGCTTTACGCATAGCCTGGGCCCGTCGACACCGACTTTGGACTGTTGATGACTGGAAACATGTTGCCTTGTCAGACGAGTCTCGTTTCAAATTGTATCGAGCGGATAGACGCAAACGCGTGTGGTGACAACCTTATGAATCCATGGACCCTGCATGTCGGCAGGGGACTGTTCAACCTGGTAGAGGCTGTGTAACCGTCTGGGGTGTGTGCAGTTGGAGTGATATGGGATCCCTGATACACCTAGATACGACTCTGACAGGTGACATGTACGTAAGTATCCTGTCTGATCACCTGCATCCAGTCATGTCCATTGTGCATACCCAAGGACTTCGGCAATTCCAGCAGGTCAATGCGACACCCCACATGTCCAGAATTTCTACATAGTGGTTCCAAGAACGCTCTTTCAAGCTGAAACACTTCCGCTGGCCACCAAATTTCCCAGACATGAACATTATTGAACATATCTGGGATGCCTGTTCAGAAGAGATCTCCACCACCTCGTACTCTTACGGATTTATGGACAGCCCTCCAGGATTCACGGCGCCAATTCCCTCCAGCACTACTTCAGTCATTAGTCGAGTCGTTGCCACGTCGTGTTGCGGCACTTCTGCGTGTTCGCTGGGGCCCTACACGATATTAGGCAGGTGCACCAGTTTCTTTGGTTCTTCAATGATAATACTAATGTCCAGAAAACAGGGACGTGACTACAGAAAGACAACAATTTTTGCCACGCGGTCGAATGTTTTCGGGACGCACAAATCGGACATACGCCGAGGTGCCCCGTTAGTTCAGGGGGTGTACAGACTTGCTAGTACTGCGGGTCACACTGTGACTACGTAAACGTTACTTCACAAATATACATTTTATTTAAATTTAATGTTGCCCATCCGTTATTCTTGCCCGATGATCGTAAACTAAACGTTTACAGGTTCAGAGAAATACAATACATTACTGCTTACCGACGTCCCAATAAGTTCAGTAGGATAATCAAGTTCACTGACGCGAATTGTGCCTTAGAGTAACACGAGATACTGCCTACTAAAAACAATGTCGTTCTCTGCAGGACGACGAGCAGCTCTTGCCTTCGTGCCTACATTGTTGCCCAAGTTCAAATATAAGAGACAAGTTATTATTCCAGGCTGCGACCACTTCCCCATTTCCAAGAATAACGGTCTACCAAGGCACGCCCTTTTCTTTCTTGGGAGATGATGAAGGACGAGTAAAAAAAGTTCGCAAGAAGAACGGAGAAAGGCGGACCGCGCGGGTTAGAACACTGTTGCAGAAACAACGAAACAAACATGCCAAATTTAAACAGACGCAAAATCCCCAAGATTGGCGATCTTTTACAGACGCTCCAAATTTAGCACGGACTTCAGTGCGAGATGCCTATAACAGGTTCCACAACGAAACTTTGTCTCGAAACCTGGCAGAAAATCCAAAGAGATTCTGATCGTATGTGAAGTACATTAGCGTCAAGAAACAATCAATGCCTCCTCTGCACGATAGCAATGGAGATACTATCGAAGACAGTGCTGTCGAGGCAGAGTTACTAAACAAAAAAATGATTCAAATGGCTCTGAGCACTATGGGACTTAACTTCTGAGGTCATCAGTACCCTAGAACTTAGAACTATTTAAACTTACCTAACCTAAGGACATCACACACATCCATGCCCGAGGCAGGATTCGAACCTGCGACCGTAGCGGTCGCGCAGTTCCAGACAGATGCGTCTAGAACCGCTCGGCCTCTCTGGCCGGCAGTTACTAAACACAGCCTTCCGAAATGCCTTTACAAAAGAAGACGAAGTAAATAATCCAGAATTCGAATCGAGAACAGCTGCCAACATGAGTAACGTAGAAGTAAATATCCTCGGAGTAGTGAAGCAACTTAAATCACTTAATAAAAGCAAGTCTTCTAGTCCAGACTGTATACCAATTAGGTTCCTTTCGGAGTATGCTAATGCATTAGCTCCATGCTTAACAATTATATACAACCGTTCCCTCGACGAAAGATCCATACCCAAAGACTGGAAAGTTGCACAGGTCACACCAATATTCAAGAAAGGTAGTAGGAGTAATCCATTAAATTACAGGCCCATATCGTTAACGTCGATATGCAGCAGGATTTTAGAACATATATTGCGTTTGAACATTATGAATTACCTCGAAGAAAACGGTCTATTGACACACAGTCAACATGGGTTCAGAAAACATCGTTCCTGTGAAACACAACTAGCTCTTTATTCACATGAAGTGTTGAGAGCTACTGACAAGGGATTTCAGATAGATTCCGTATTTCTGGATTTCCGGAAGGCTTTTGACACTGTACAATACAAGCGGTTCGTAGTGAAACAGCGTGCTTATGGAATATCGACTCAGTTATGTGACTGGATTTGGGATTTCCTGTCAGAGAGGTCACAGTTCGTAGAAATTGTCGACAGTCATCAAGTAAAACAGAAGTGATTTCTGGCGTTCCCCAAGGTAGCGTTATAGGGCCTTTGCTGATCCTTATCTGTATTAACGATTCGGAGACAATGTGAGCAGCCGTCTTCGGTTGTTTGCAGATGGGGCTCTCGTTTATCGACTAATAAACTCATCATAAGACCAAAACAAACTGCAAAACGATTTAGAAGAAGTATAGGAATGGTGCGATAAGTGGCAGTTGACCCTAAATAACGAAAAGTGTGAGGTCATCCACATGAGTGCTAAAAGGAACTCGTTAAACTTCGGTTCCACGATAAATCAGTCTGATCTAAACGCCGTACATTCTACTACATACCTAGGTATTACAATTACGAACAAATTCAATTGGAAGGAACACATAGAAAATGTTGTGGGGAAGGCTAACCAAAGACTGCGTTTTATAGGCAAGACACTTAGAAAATGTAACAGACATACTAAGGAGACTGCCTACACTACGCTTGTCCGTCCTCTTTTAGAATACTGCTGCGCGGTGTGGGATCCTTACCAGATAGGACTGACAGAGTACATCGAAAAAGTTCAAAGAAAGGCAGTACGTTTTGTATTATCGCGAAATATGGGAGAGAGTGTCACAGAAATGATACAGGATTTGGGCTGGACATCATTAAAAGACAGGCGTTTTTCGTTGCGACGGAACCTTCTCACGAAATTCCAATCACCAACTTTCTCGCCGGCCGTAGTGGCCGTGCGGTTCTAGGCGCTACAGTCTGGAACCAAGCGACCACTACGGTCGCAGGTTCGAATCCTGCCTCGGGCATGGATGTGTGTAATGTCCTTAGGTTAGTTAGGTTTAACTAGTTCTAAGTTCTAGGCGACTGATGACCTCAGAAATTTAGTTGCATAGTGCTCAGAGCCATTTTTGAACCAACTTTCTCTTCCGAATGCGAAAATATTTTGTTGACACCGACCTACATAGGGAGGAACGATCACCGAGATAAAATAAGGGAAATCAGAGCTCGTACGGAAAGATATAGGTGTTCATTCTTTCCGCGCGCTATACGAGATTGGAACAGTAGAGAATTGTGAAGGTGGTTCGATGAACCCTCTGCCAGTCACTTAAATGTGATTTGCAGAGTATCGATGTAGATGTAGATCCGAGCTTTACTTCTTCGACTGATCAAACCCTCCTGACGCATCGTATGCAGCTTTCTTGGGTACCGCCATCGACGCGCTCAGAAACACGTTCCGGAAATTTCAAGTACTCGATAGTACTTCAAGCGAATGCAAGTTTTTTATTTTTTATTTGTTTTTAAAGCATCTCCTGTGCCAACTTCTTCATCTCAGATCAGCAGATGCAAGCAACATTCTCAATTTTTTGCTGATGTTTTCTAATTCCTCTTTTCACCTGAAGTTTTTACCCTCTTGAGCTCCTTCTGGTACCGTGGAAGTTATTCCCTGATGTCTGAACATACATCCTATCATGCTTTCCCTTATTCTTGTCAGTGTTTTCCATATAATCCTTTTTTCGCTGTTTCTGTAGAGAACGAACCTCCTCTTCCCTTATCTTCCCTTGTAACTTCAACATTCTTCTGTAGTACCACAACTCAAACACAGCGATTCTCTTCTCCTCCTGTGATCCCACAGACCACAATCCACTACCACACAGTCTTTTTCCAGGGAAATACCTCTTTTCCAGTGCTAGTCAGTCTTTTATGTCCTCCTCAATTTTTCTGTCACATGTTATTTTGCTTCCAAGATAGCATAATTCCTTCACTTCGACAACTTCATAGCCATCAATTTTGATGTTTTTTTAGTTTATCATTAATGTCATTTGCACCGCTCCTCATTACTTTTGTCTTTCTAAGATTTACTCTCAACCCATATTTTGCACTCATTAGACTGTTCATTCCATTCAGCAGATCATGTAACTCTTTTTCACTTCCACTCAGCATAGCAATGTCTTCAGCGAATCGTATCATTGAAGTCCTTTCACCTTGAATTTTAATTCCATTCCTGAACCTTTATTTTATTTCCATCATTGCTTCTTCGATGTACAGATTGAGCAGTAGGGGCGAAAGAATACATCCCTGTCTTACACCCTTTTTAATCCAAGTACTTCGTTGTTGGTCGTCCACTCTTATTATTCCTTCTTGGCTCTTGTACATATTGTATGTTACACGTTTCTCCCTGTAGCTTAGCCCTATTTTTCTCAGAATTTCGAACATCTTGCACCATTTTACATTCTCGAACGCTTTTTTCAGGTCGACGAATCCTGTGAACGTGTGTTGATTTATCTTTAGTCTTGTTTCCATTATCAAGCGTAACGTCAGAATTGCCTCTCTGGTGTCTTTCCCTTTCCTACAGCCAAACTGACCCACATCTAACAGCTCGTCAATTTTCTTTTCCATTCTTCTGTATACTTGCATTAGTTTTGCCAGAGGCTTGGATGCATGAGATGTCAAGCTGACTGCACGATAGTTCTTGGTACTTATCTGCTCTTGCTATTTTCGGGACTGCACGAATGATATTTTCCCGAAAGTCTGATGCTATGACACAAGTCTCATAGGTCCTACACACCAACTTAAACAGCAGTTAGCAGTTAGCAATACACCGTGAGGAAGGCGTCTTGCAATAGTTACCGAAACATCGGAATTTTATAGTTGACATTGCGGTCCCAAACCCAGAAGAATTTTATTGACTTAAACAGATGTTTGGTTGCCAATCCCCCGAGTGGTAGAAGAAGTTCCAAAGGAATGTTATCTGCGCCTTCTGCTATATTTGATCGCAAGTCCTCCAGTCTCTGTTACACTCTGACCATAACACTGAATACGGATTATATTTTGAACTGTTAGCAACACCCAAAAGTGGGAACATTTTACGTCCCGCGTAAGCCTTACTTGTGACTGTCCAAGACACCCCTAAAAAAAATAGGGACTCCAGTGTAAACGGGTACATTTGCTATCAGTACCATGTGTACCACAACATCCAAAAGTGATCTTTCGGGAATTTCTCTATCTAAACTTCATGACACAAATGCACCCCAGGTGCATATTCATCCAATTTCTGGAGTTTTTCTTCTTCCCTTTTCTTTTTCTGATTTATTCTTCTTATACTCGGCTGTTACACAACTTATAACACTGACTTCTCTGCTCGAAGAGTCTTCTGCTGTCAATAGTAATTAAAGCTCTTTGCAACATTAGAGACTAAAAATTCATAAAAACGAATAAGTGAGAATCAAAATCTGTTCTTAAAATAGTTGTCTGCATGACGTGGAACCATCATCATATGTGCAGCCGTTTTCAAATTCCTCTAATTTTGGAACTTCTCTCGGTCCAACTTTCTCAAAGTAAACATTTTCTTGTTCAGACAGAGAGAATTTTTTTAGACAAAAATTTAACGATCGATTTTTGTGGCACTGATTCACATATCAGTCCTCTTAACACTGGTTCTTGAAACTTTGTAAACAAGTTCCACGATTATTGGCGCCATGCCGGCCGCGGTGGTCTAGCGGTTCTAGGCGCTCAGTCCGGAACCGCGCGACTGCTACGGTCGCAGGTTCGAATCCTGCCTCGGGCATGGATGTGTGTGATGTGCTTAGGTTAGTTAGGTTTAAGTAGTTCTAAGTTCTAGGGGACTGATGACCACAGATGTTAAGTCCCATAGTGCTCAGAGCCATTTGAACCATTTTTTTTTTATTGGCGCCTGGTGAACTCAAGCGCGCAATTACAATTATCGGCTTTGAGTCACGACGTCATTGTGTGATGTCGCTAGTTTATGATGTGAAGGATGTAGGTGGCCGACATAGACATAAAATAAGAAGTGAGATGGCGCTACACACCTACGCTGTACGTTGTTTTGAAGCCAGAGTTTGCAGGGCCTGCAGCCATCTTAAATATCCCAAAATATTGGCAGACCACTTTTTACTATTACTTCTTGTTCATTACTTCCGTCGTGTACTTACATGAATAACATAACGTACAGAAAGCAATTTTGATCGTTTTTCTATTCTTGAAAGCGTATTTGCACTCGTAAGACGACACATTTGGCCTCGTTAATGTTAACTTGTTTTTTGTTTATATGTTTCGAATAAGCCACCAAGAACAGAAGTCTGTGGTGTGAAAAGGATTCTGGATGCTTTCGTAATGCATTTTATTCCACTTTCACTGTATTTGTATCGATAGCAAATGAAGTTGGAACTCCGAAACCAATACTTGCTTGCCTACTATTACTACTTGTGGTTCGTCACTTTTCAGCTTTCAACTAGTAAGCACAACATTTTCTATGTTCATGTTCGCAAAAAACTTACCAACGTTTTCTTTGCTAGCCCATAAACGTGTGCAGTGAGGAAAGAAGCAAGACATCCTATCTTATATTGTCGCATGTCAACAAAGTGAACGTTTATTGGAAGCCAAAGAAACAGAACTGCGTAGAGATGTACCTCCATACAGAATAGAGCTCTTGTTTTATTACTGTGTGAGTGGCGCTAGTTTCACTGTAGTTTATACATCTTATCACTTTGAAATCTTACCTATGATGCGTCATTCAGTGTAAGACCAATAATAGCAATATAGAATTTTTAAACATGTTCTATCATTGTGCAATGCAATAAATATGATTAAGGGAATTGTCACAAACGCTTAAGACCCCGTAAAATGGATATTCTGCTTTAACATGTATGTAAGTAATTTTTTAGTAATGGTAGTCTAACCTGTGTAGCACGCAGGCCCATGTTCCCAGCAATAACATATTTGCTTATTTTCACGGAATATTTCTCACCAGTAACTCTGTCAGTTTTCCAGGAATAAACAAACACAGCACAGTTGGAATGTACTCCTACTTTGATCATCTGCTTGATTTTACAACTGAATTTGAGGTTTACAAAGTTATGTAAGCCTATGCCATACTTTGCGAAATACCAATAGTTGGTTAGTTAGTTAGTTAGTCTCAAGTCCTATATATCATTCGTACGATAAATCGTAATAATGTGGAGCGAGTCGTTTTATATTAACATCAATTTTTGTTGTAAATATGTCTCCATGGTGATCATTTATTACTTTTATTTTTGTTTTTTCCATTAAAGAAGACAGAAGTTAGTAATTCATAACCATTTCCACGTTACAGTAATAGACATCTTCCGAGGGATAGGCGGAGTTGTCAGAGCGAAATGTTTTCAGTTTAGTTTCAAATTTTACTTTGTTGTCTGCAGGGATTTTTATGTTTATGTGTAAGTGCTCAAAACTTTTGGTTGCAGCACAAAAAGTGCTATCGACAACCCCACTGTGGCGTAATGAATGTCGTTTTTTTTCTTCTCGTATTATAATTATGTACATTATTGTTTCTGTTGAAATGCATTGGATTGTTTGCAACAAATTTCGTGAGGGATAGACTGCCTCTCACACGCCGTGCACCAGGCAAGCGCGACGAAAAGTGTGTTCTCGTAAGTTTTCAGCCAAAGCCTTCGTCAGAAAGTAAGCAAACCACGCACACATATAAAAGAATACGTCCACATTCACACAATCAGACACACAAAACTCACACAGATGATCACTGTTTTCGACAATTACAGCCATAATCATTTTTAAGGAGAGAGATAATGTAAACACTGAATAATTATCGGCGAGAGGAATGTAGGGCATGAGATGCTGCACCAACAATTAGCGCGATTACGTAGCCGTGTGTTGTAGGGGGACGATACCGTTGATGCAGTGTGGCTCGGATGTCGGAGCTTCTGCGATCTGGAAGGCAATGAAAAACACAGGACAGAAAAGAAAGAATGGACAGTCAGCAAAGTGAAGAAATCTAAAGTCAAACGACAAGAATAAAATCACTACAATGAAAGTAAAAGGTGCAACCATAACTCATCTTCACAAACGAAAATATTGCTTGAACGGCACCACTTACTAATGAAATGAGATTCCTTTAAACTTTATACTACGATCGGATCAATTAGAAGACCCGTAAACGACGTAAGCTGTCAGTTTTGATTAAACAATTGCGTCTCCACACAATAAAAGGACACAACGCGGTCGAAACTGGGCACGGCCGCGTCATATTGACGTCACAGAGAAGTGTCATCACAGGGAACCACGGAGGTATGAATGCGGTGAACCTAATATTGTGGGCTATGTAAGATGGCGGACGTGGGCTTCAAGTTTGTGACTTAATGACACCTTTACCTCCATGGTGGCCAGTTACTAAATATTATCTATGGTTGTCTTAGTAACTGATGTAAACTATGGTTGTAATTTACGTCACATATATATATATATATATTTTCTTTTATTTTTTGGTGTATCCATTTACATTTATATTATGATATGTGTCAGTTAAGTTTGATTTTTTTTAATGAAGCAAAGAATATCACGCAATTGAAATTCTGCAGACACAGTAAGAGTGGACTCCGCCTCTTCTATATTCGCCTATGCCTTCCTCTCTCATGATCTCTCGGTTCTTCACTCCTTCTCCAATAATTTCTCCATTGCCGTTCACCACCATGGTTCCTATACCTATGGCCACCACCTCTTCCTCTATAATTAGACGAATTATTAAAATTATTCCTTTGGTCACTACTTCCCTCTCGGTTTTGATCATTAGCTTGATTGTGTTCCTGTGATCGAACAGATTCCAACTGTTCCAGTATCTCCATCAAGGCCTCCCTATCTTTAATTATGCTCCCGGATACAGTTTCCTGCATTCTGCTGCTCAGTCTTCTTTTTATCGCTGATATCATTATGTCATCACTCAGGGGTTGTTCCAAGGTCTCGTTTAATTCCCACAAATGTTTGGCAAACTCTCTCAATGTTCCTCTCCATGTATTAAGTGACTTGCGGTGTAGTAGGTCCTCAAGTGCTGCACACTGATGGCTTTTGGACCAGCATTTCTTCAAAAATTCCCCTTCAAACTGACTGTAATTAGTAATCCCTTCCTTCTTCCTGACTCCCCAAGTGAAGGCCTCACCTTCCATCCTATCTATCGCAAATTGAATCTTGTCTGCGACTTTGAAATGTGCTGGGAAAACTCCTTTTAACCATTTCATAAATATCATTGGATGCAACCCTCCTTTTGGTTTATACTTCTGCCCTGTATTGTTTTGGACGTACCGACTATCACCGCTCATCAAGATAACGACTCTACCTTCCCCAGCGGTTAAAGCTGCATTGCTAATTCGTTTATCAATTTCTTCTGTCTTGCTCTCCAATTGTTGCACTCCATGTTGTAATTGCCTGACTTCCATTGCGACCCTCTTGTTATCCTCTTCTCGTTGCATGGCTATAGCATTTTTCAAATTGACAGCCAGTTGGTTTTGCCTATCTCCTATCCCCTTAACTGCATCATTGCATTGTTTCTGCATCTGCGTCACCTCAGCGTTTTGATGATTGCAATTAGTTTCAACTTTGGTGATCCTTTCTTCCAATTCGGCTTTAGTTTCTTTAATACCGTCTTCTATATTTTTTGTTAACTTTCCTTCCATCTTCCCCGTGTCTCCCTGGACTTGGTCTATGCTCTTCTGTAGCTTACTCTCTCTCTTGTTGATGCCCATATTCAGTCGTTCTTGTAGCTCCTTTATTCCCTTCTTCAGATTATATTTTATCTTCCTTTGTGATATTTTGATCTCTTGTGCTAGAGTTTCCTTAAATGATTTTTCTAAGCTTTCTTTGGTTTCTTGTAAATCTTCCTTTAATGATTTGCGGAACATTTCTTCCCTTTCTTTAGTTTCTTGTAAACCTTCCTTTAATGATTTGCAGAATATTTCTTCCCTTTCTTTAGTTTCTTCTAATTTCTCTTTTGTTGCTTTGGTTTCTTTTAACAAGTCCGCTAACATCGACCGTATATCCTCACCCTCTGAAACTGGCTTATCTCTCGTTGTTTGTCCCGGTATCTCAGGGTAGCTAGTTGAATGTCCTAATGGGCTTTCTGATGACAATCCATAATCATTGATTCCTGAATCATCTCTGTCTTCCTGTCCTATCCCTTTCCTTTCAGCTACTGCCTCACAAACCACCTGCTTATCTTCGGTAGACATGTTTGGTTTATTTTTAATGTGCAAGCAAGTAAGATAAAATAACCTCTTGTAACCCAAAACACTCCTAATTACCGATAAACTAATCAAACAGTAACTGCAGTATCTTCAGTTAATCCCAAAATTGATACAATACGTTTGAGTACTGAACATAACGACTCTCAAAGCCTAATAAATTCAAATATCAATTTTCACATACACAGTTTATGTGAAATGCTTTAAATAAGACAAATCACACCATTCATTAAATCTATAAATGTAAAATCTCCAAAAACAGTTAGCATATCTGCATAATCACTGTTTAGGCAGCACAATATGCATAAATAAGTATGCTATATTTCAGAGTATGTTTCGTAAAATTTTCTGAAATTGCTGTAATTGGGCACTTGTCCTAAGGCAAAACACAGTTTAAAACTGTTTATTTATTGCGAAGATAGTATATTGCAATTTAATGTTATGCTAACATTTTGTCTTCACTCACCAACTGATGTTACCACGAGTCGCAATGTTTTGACGTTTGAAGTGGGCGTGGCGCTTTTGTGACGCGCCGCTGAATGTACTGCCACGTGAAGTCGCGCTGGAGACCTGTGGTGAGTCGCTGTAGTTCTCAGTCGGCCGCTCCGTGGCGCTGCGGACGGGCGTTGTTTGTAGTGCCGCTATATGCCAGGTTGGCGCTCGGTGTATCTCGAAGTCGCGCTGGTCGCTGTTCAGTGTAGTGCGTCTGCGTCTGACCTACTCGTTGCACAGTTAGTTGGGATGATGTGTGAAATCACCTCGCGGATCGAAGCTATTTGGCGCGGCTGCTGCACGGGTCTGCGTGACATCATTCAACAACTGCGTCGCCACATAAGTTGTCGCCTGCATAACAGTTTATGGGTCCACATGAAGTTGCTCGATTTTCATCATTCAAAAAGCAATTTCGGTCATAACATTACTATTAAACACTTCTTTAAAAGCTTTCGTGACGAATTCTTGGCTCGTTTTGTTGAGGTAATGTTCACACGTGTCTTTCTTTGATGTTTACTTTTCACAGTTTTTCGCACGGATTTACGCGTTTGCGCCGGCCGCGGTGGTCTAGTGGTTCTAGGCGCGCAGTCCGGAACCGCGGGACTGCTACGGTCGCAGGTTCGAATCCTGCCTCGGGCATGGATGTGTGTGATGTCCTTAGGTTAGTTAGGTTTAATTAGTTCTAAGTTCTAGGGGACTGATGACCACAGAAGTTAAGTCCCATAGTGCTCAGAGCCATTTGAACCATTTTGAACCATTTACGCGTTTGCACATTATAACACAGTTTATCGACACTACTACTCTTATCTAATATGGCGAAAAAACAGTTTATTCACAATCGTAAAATGCTATTACTTCGTATTGTTCAAGATGCATTGTTTCTTGTCGCGATTTTTTAATTTTGCCAAACGTGCTGTAGACATTGTCCGCCGTCCAACATTCGTTATGGTTACGCAATTTTAACTACGGTAACCATTTATAAGGTCCTACACATCGAAACACTGTTTTAAAGTTTCAATTTTGCATTTATCTATGCATATGTAACCCGAATGAATTTATTGCCACAAGTTTAAAGTTTACATACTGTCTTCATCTAAAATTGGAAAATATTTTCTCACATTAAGCAAGATAAAATTACCTATTGTTCTTTACTATTCATCCGAAGATTGCAGGTTCGAGTCCTGTCACAGTCGCCTAGGTGTAACACCTCCGTTTTTTTCCTGACCTGATCTGATCGAATAGCAACCCAATATTTATTATTAACATGACCGTGAATATAATGGGGCTGGTAATCGGAATTGACTGCTATGGAAGTTGTTACTTTCCATTTCGTCCTGTTCAATACTATAATACTGAATGTATGGTAATAAGGAACCGCGGGACTGCTACGGTCGCAGGTTCGAATCCTGCCTCGGGCTTGGATGTGTGTGATGTCCTTAGGTTAGTTAGGTTTAAGTAGTTCTAAGTTATAGGGGACTGATGACCCCAGAAGTTAAGTCCTATAGTGCTCAGAGCCATTTGAACCATTTTTTGTAAATTATCAAAGCTTGTGGCGGTGTTTGTGGTAGTAGCGTGATCTGTGGTGAGGGTGACTAATTTTAGTCTTGCATGCTTATAAAATGATCGTTATGAGGTGGAAGAATCTTTACTGTGCATCCGGCCGGCGACCACAGAAGACGCCGATTCGCGGAAACGGCAGCGTCCAGACTGGGTTTCCCGCATGCCTCATCTTTTCCTGGTGCGCGTGCGTCACTGGAGACGACCATTACCTGTTCTGGGTGCATCTGCACCGACGCCCCGCCGTGTGCTTCCCCGTGGATTCGGCGTGAAGGCGGCCGCCGTCTACGTCTGTTACCTTGGCGGCGCACCTCGTAATAGACGCTCTGATGCCAGCGACTCGTAACGGGGGCCCGTGAATCTCTTTTATCGTTTCTGTCACTCTTGTTTCAGCGACGAGTTGTGTGAGGTATAAACTGCACTCTCACGAAATCTCGAGTAAACTATGGGGGCGGGTTACTCGCACCATACCATGCATACAATTTACCAACAGTACTTTCATTCACGTACTGTTGAAAGTACTTCGCTCAGTGGCTCATTATACTGGGTGAACCAGAAGTAACGCAACTCTAAAATATAAAAAAATTATGGTATCGAGAGTTCCGATGCCATTGCGTAGGTTGGCACTACGAGAGTGGAAGATCTTCGCCGACCACAGCGTCTCTAGCCGACGATGTGTAGCTCTACGAGCGCCTTTCCACTTTCGCCCCGTTCATGAACAGCAGACGGCCGAGAACCATCGCTTTAGCTTAGCTTGCTATTGACACTTTCTTATCTGGACTTTGGCTGCACACCTACGTGCTCATCACCTAAAGTTATGTAATATGTTTGCATATGTTTATACTGTAGTAAAACCACTTTTACTTTACTTGCAGTACCGACAGGCTTTACCTAACCTGCTCCTACTCGCTTCCTTTCATTCAGCCTCTTTGTCAGATTTCAGCAGCAGAATCACGCACCGCCTTCCAGGTGGGATAAAAAAAATTAAAAAAGTAACCCAGAAAAGAGACCCAGAAAATATTAGATACAGGCTCCCAGGTAGATGCCATTTTCCTTGACTTCCGGAAGGCACTCGATACAGTTCCGCACTCTCGCCTGATAAACAAAGTAAGAGCCTACGGAATATCAGACCAGCCGTGTGACTGGATTGAAGAGTTTTTAGCAAACAGAACACAGCATGTTGTTCTCAATGGAGAGACGTCTACAGACTTTAAAGTAACCTCTGGCGTGCCACAGGGGAGTGTTATGGGGCCTTTGCTTTTCACAATATATATAAATGACCTATTAGATAGTGTCGGAAGTTCCATGCGGCTTTTCGTGGATGATGCTGTAGTATACAGAGAAGTTGCAGCGTTAGAAAATTGCAGCAAAATGCAAGAAGATCTGCAGCGGATAGGCACTTGGTGCAGGGAGTGGCAACTGACCCTTACCGTAGACAAATGTAATGTATTGCGAATACATAGAAAGAAGGATCCTTTATTGTATGATTATATGATAGCGGAACAAACACTGGTAGCAGTTACTTCTGTAAAATATCTGGGAGTATGCGTGCGGAACGATTTGAAGTGAAATGATCACATAAAATTAACTGTTGGTAAGGCGGGTGCCAGGTTGAGATTCATTGGGACAGTTCTTAGAAAATGTAGTCCATCAACAAAGGAGATGGCTTACAAAACACTAGTTCGACCTATACTTGAGTATTGCTCATCAGTGTGGGATCTGTAACAGGTCGGGTTGACAAAGGAGATAGAGAAGATCCAAAGAAGAGCAGCGCGTTTCGTCACAGGGTTATTTGGTAAGCTTGATAGCGTTACGGAGATGTTAGAAAACTCAAGTGGCAGACTCTGCAAGAGAGGCGCTCTGCATCGCGGTGTAGCTTGCTGTCTAGGTTTCGAGAAGGTGCGTTTCTGGGTGAGGTATTGAATACATTGCTTCCCCCTTCTTATACCTCCCGAGGAGATCACGAATGTAAAATTAGAGAGATTCGAGCGAGCACGGGGGCTTTCTGGCAGTCGTTATTCCCGCGACTGGAACGGGAAAGGGAGGGAATGACAATGGCACGTAAAGTGCCCTCCGGCACACACGGTTGGGTGGCTTGCGGAGTATAAATGCAGATGTAGATGTAGAAATACATAAAAAATGTATGGTGGGAATCTGGATTTCTTATCGGTGGACGTGTTCGTGTTGGCAACGGACGACCTTGTGGAGACGCTTGGCACATGATACCCAAGCAATTTTCGGCCCTTTTGATGCCAGTGTTGAGTAATAGTGCGATTAAAGCTACGTTGGACCTGGAAGTTTTCGAGCGACCGTGCTGCGTTGCCATCTGCCGCTAGTGCAGGCTTCTGCTAGCGCGGTGCCGTTGAAATGCTGACATAACTTGTGCGTAGCCGGGAAAAGCGGCACATATACCGCCGCTTCTGTCGTGGCTTATGGTGCCAACAGTTCCATTTTCTTCATTCCGTCATAGAATTTTATATTATTTCGTCGTAACCACTGCGTGATTTCTTCTTTTCGAAAAGATGCTGATGGGACTTTTACAACAGAGTGGTACGGCGCATTGTCAACAATAATGTACGACAGTTTCTCCAAATTCGGTAGCAGCGGATTTTCTAACCATCGTTTCCTCACGAAATCCGAGGTTTTCTTTGAACTGAATACGTGTAAACAGGCAGGAACAAACCCACGACCTGTACCTGCGTGAACAACAATTCTGCTTCCTTTGCCAACAGGTACTGCCATTTCTTCTTGTGACCCGTCAGTCCAACCTGTCTTCAGCGTATGACCAGAATTCACCCCCGTTTCATCGAGCCACACTAAATCATCGAAAGCAATGTTCTTTACATGCCGCAAAAACCGGCGCCGCCATATAGCAATATATTATTGCTCCAAGAGTACCTTACGACCATATACTTTCTCGTAATTGAACCCTAGGTTTAATAATACCAACCGAAGAGATGATCAATTGCCAACAAAAAGTACAACGACTTTAAGCGTTACATGCTGTTTTCGGAATGTTGGATGATCTCTACGGTGGTAAAACGCATACAAATATTTGCGAATCGCATCCTGTTCGAAACAATAAAGATTTGTCGCACGTTTCTTGACGCACCGTTTTCTTCCCCAGAGCTCACAGACAAGGCGGTTCTAAATTAAGATTTGATGGTCCGGAAAGTGTATTTAGGTTTTCATTTCGTTCCTTGCCTATATTCATAACGGTTGTTATACTTACTCTTAATGCCAACCCGGTCCTCTCGACTACCTTATTAATGGAAATAAGAGGCCCTCCATTTTCCCTTTCCAACTCAAAATATTGTCTTAAGTTGCAAATGTATTCACGCGATTGTCCTCTAAACGGTATTCCTTGTCCGTCTTTCTTCAAAGATGATTTCGGAGTGTTGACTCTAGGCCACACGCTCGGCTAGTTGTCAACTTTTTTTTTTTTTTTTTTTGTTTTTGGTCGTCAGTCTACTGACTGGTTTGATGCGGCCCCGCCACGAATTCCTTTCCTGTGCTAACTTATTCATCTCAGAGTAGCACTTGCAACCTACGTCCTCAGTTATTTGCTTGACGTATTCCAACCTCTGTCTTCCTCTACAGTTTTTGCCCTCTACAGCTTCCTCTAGTACCATGGAAGTCATTCCCTCATGTCTTAGCAGATGTCCTATCATCCTGTCCCTTCTCCTTATTAGTGTTTTCCACATATTCCTTTCCTCTCCGATTCTGCGTAGAACCTCCTCATTCATTACCTTATCAGTCCACCTAATTTTCAACATTCGTCTATAGCACCACATCTCAAATGCTTCGATTCTCTTCTGTTCCGGTCTTCCCACAGTCCATGTTTCACTACCATACAGTGCTGTACTCCAGACGTACATCCTCAGAAATTTCTTCCTCAAATTAAGATCGGTATTTGATATTAGTAGACTTCTCTTGGCCAGAAATGCCTTTTTTGCCATAGCGAGTCTGCTTTTGATGTCCTCCTTGCTCCGTCCGTCATTGGTTATTTTACTGCCTAGGTAGCAGAATTCCTTAACTTCATTGACTTCATGACCATCAATCCTGATGCTAAGTTTCTCGCTGTTCTCATTTGTACTACTTCTCATTACCTTCGTCTTTCTCCGATTTACTCTCAAACCATACTGTGTACTCATTAGACTGTTCATTCCGTTCAGCAGATCATTTAATTCTTCTTCACTTTCACTCAGGATAGCAATGTCATCAGCGAATCGTATCATTGATATCCTTTCACCTTGTATTTTAATTCCACTCCTGAACCTTTCTTTTATTTCCATAATTGCTTCCTCGATGTACAGATTGAAGAGTAGGGGCGAAAGGCTGTTAAGCTGACTGTGCGATAATTCTCGCACTTGTCAGCTCTTGCCGTCTTCAGAATTGTGTGGATGATGCTTTTCCGAAAGTCAGATGGTATATCGCCAGATTCATATATTCTACACACCAACGTGAATAGTCATTTTGTTGCCACTTCCCCCAATGATTTTAGAAATTCTGATGGAATGTTATCTGTCCCTTCTGCCTTATTTGACCGTAAATCCTCCAAAGCTCTTTTAAATTCCGATTCTAATACTGGATCCCCTATCTTCTAAATCGACTCCTGTTTCTTCTTCTATCACTTCAGACAAATCTTCACCCTCATAGAGGCTTTCAATGTATTCTTTCCACCTATCTGCTCTCTCCTCTGCATTTAACAGCGGAATTCCCGTTGCACTCTTAATGTTACCACCGTTGCTTTTAATGTCACCAAAGGTTGTTTTGACTTTCCTGTATGCTGAGTCTGTCCTTCCGACAATCATATCTTTTTCGATGTCTTCACATTTTTCCTGCAGCCATTTCGTCTTAGCTTCCCTGCACTTTCTATTTATTTCATTCCTCAGCGACTTGTATTTCTGTACTCCTGATTTTCCCTGAACATGTTTGTACTTCCTCCTTTCATCAATCAACTGAAGTATTTCTTCTGTTACCCATGGTTTCTTCGCAGCTACCTTCTTTGTACCTATGTTTTCCTTCCCAACTTTTGTGATGGCCCTTTTTAGAGATGTCCATTCCTCTTCAACTGTACTGCCTACTGCGCTATTCCTTATTGCTGTATCTCTAGCGTTAGAGAACTTCAAACGTATCTCGTCATTCCTTAGTACTTCTGTATCCCACTTCTTTGCGTATTGATTCTTCCTGACTCATGTCTTGAACTTCAGCCTACTCTTCATCACTACTATATTGTGGTCTGAGGCTGTATCTGCTCCTGGGTACGCCTTACAATCCAGTATCTGATTTCGGAATCTCTGTCTGACCATGATGTAATCTAATTGAAATCTTCCCGTATCTCCCGGCCTTTTCCAAGTATACCTCCTCCTCTTGTGATTCTTGAACAGGGTATTAGCTATTACTAGCTGAAACTTGTTACAGAACTCAATTAGTCTTTCTCTTCTTCCATTCCTTGTCCCAAGCCCATATTCTCCTGTAACCTTTTCTTCTACTCCTTCCCCTACAACTGCATTCCAGTCGCCCATGACTATTAGATTTTCGTCCCCCTTTACATACTGCATTACCCTTTCAATATCCTCATACACTTTTTCTATCTGTTCATCTTCAGCTTGCGACGTTGGCATGTATACCTGAACTATCGTTGTCGGTGTTGGTCTGCTGTCGATTCTGATTAGAACAACCCGGTCACTGAACTGTTCACAGTAACACACCCTCTGCCCTACCTTCCTATTCATAACGAATCCTACACCTGTTATACCATTTTCTGCTGCTGTTGATATTACCCGATACTCATCTGACCAGAAATCCTTGTCTTCCTTCCACTTCACTTCACTGACACCTACTATATCTAGATTGAGCCTTTGCATTTCCCTTTTCAGATTTTCTGGTTTCCCTACCACGTTCAAGCTTCTGAAATTCCACGCCCCGACTCGTAGCACGTTATCCTTTCGTTGATTATTCAATCTTTTTCTCATGGTAACCTCCCCCTTGGCAGTCCCCTCCCGGAGATCCGAATTGGGGACTATTCTGGAATCTTTTGTCAATGGAGAGATCATCATGACATTCTTCAAATACAGGCTACATGTCCTGTGGACACACGTTAAGTGTCTTTAATGCAGTGGTTTCCATTGCCTTCTGCGTCCTCATGTCGTTGATCATTGCTGATTCTTCCGCCTTTAGGGGCAATTTCCCACCCCTAGGACAAGAGAGTGCCCTGAACCTCTATCCGCTCCTCCGCCCTCTTTGACTAGGCCGTTAGCAGAATGAGGCTGACTTCTTATGCCGGAAGTCTTCGGCCGCCAATGCTGATTATTTATCAAGATTTAGGCAGTGGCGGGGATCGAACCCGGGACCGAAGACGTTTTGATTATGAATCAAAGATGCTACCTCAAGACCACGGGTCTAACCTGTCAAGTACAAAGTAGTTTTAATCGCACTATAATTGTGTGTGAACAAACACGCGTTCTTCCCAGGCTGAAGGCGTATTCATTCTTGGAAGTTACTTCAAATCACAATCTTTCTTAAGATTTTAGGTAGCTTTTCCTGAAACAAGGATGCCTAACAAACCAACGATTTCACGTATAGTCGCCCGTTTCAGAAAAACTGGTAATGTGAATGAATGTGAACGTTCTGGTCGACGTTCGGTGTTACGTGAAGCCTCATTGCAAAACATCCGGCATGTTTGCCATGTTCACCAAGAAAGTCGATAGCAAAACTATGTCAGTAAACTGAAATGTTTCGCGGGACTGTTCACAGATCCACAAAGAAGCTTAAACTCTGTCCGTGTCGCATTCACTACAGTCTGTCAATGTTTTTGCTTTTAGTTTATTCACGTTGAGGTGGAAGAACCCCCACCGGAGGTTCTAGCCCTCCATCGGGCATGGATGCGTGTATTGTTCTCAGCGTAAGTTAGTTTATGTAGTGAGTGAGTCTAGGGACCGATGACCTCAGCAGTTTGGTCCCTTAGGAACTCACACTCATTTGAACATTTTGAACATTTCGAAGGGGCGATCTGTAGTGATTACTTAGGAGAAGAAGAAATCCTTAACCGAGATCGCTATATAAAAATATATTGTAGATATCCGGTTTTGGTAAAACTAAGAAACCATCTTCAGATTTTCGTAAATTATTGACAATTAATGAACTACATTGACAATATTATCGATAATTCTTGAACTATATGAAATAAAATCGTCATAACTTCTGAACGGTTTGCGCGGTTGGCCTCGACATGATGGGAACTAGCATGGTTTGGTTTAGCGACAAAGCCCACTTTCATTTTGATGGGTTCGTCAGTAACGACAGAATCCGCATTTTCCGACCGAGAAGTCCCTTCCCCCTCAATGGATGACTGTGTGGTGTGCAATGTCCAGTCACAGAATAGTCGGTGCGATATTCCTTAATGGTACGATCACTATTGAATAGTAGGTGAAGATTTTGGAAGATGATTTCATCCCCATTATCTAAAGCGATCCTGATATCGATAAGATGTGGTTCATGCAAGTTGGACCTCGACCCCATCGAAACAGGAGAGTGTTTTATGTCCTGGAGGAGCACTTTGGGGCTCTGCCTTCTGGCTCTGGGGTACCCAGGGGCCACTGGCATCAGCCTCTATTGGCGCCATATTGTCCGGATGTGAACACATGCAACTCCTTTTTGTGGGGCTATATTAAAGATAAAGTGTACGTAATGACCCCCAAAACATTGTTAAGCTGAAAACAGCCACTCAGTAGGTCATTGACAGCATCGACGTTCCGGTATTTCAGGGGGTCATGCAAAATTTCGCTATTCGTCTGCGCCATGTCATTGCGCCAATGAAGGTGGGCATATGGAACATATCATAACGTAAACCCCAATTTCTGTAGTGACGTTTACATGTTGAATGAAGTGTGTGCACGCTGTAGCTTTTAGCTAATCTACTTTTTTTTCATACAGTTCAATAATTATGACCCTGTACAAACATTGTGCTAGCAACACAAAAAATCTTTCCATTGAATTTCCAGGTACATAAAACATGGAATGAGTTATGCACAGGCACATCAAAATGAAAATTACTATACGCATCACATCAAAACATTGATTCCATAACATTACACGTCATTCCTACAAGGGCGCCACGAGACTAACTGTTAACAGCCAATGCATTAGACATATCGGTTATCTACAATAAAGTTTTGTATTGCGATCTCGCTTAAGACGTTCTTCTTCTCCTAAATGGTTTTTGCATTGATTTGCAACAGTGTATGGGTACTGGATTATGTTTTCTACTTTCTGAAGCGTTGTTTCACCTAACAAGGGAAGTCTGTCTGCTAGAACAGATATTTGGTGTTCCAAATGTACTTAGAAGCTTTATGTTTCACTGTGATTAGGATGATGAAAGCATTCGATTATGTTATTCTTTGTTTGCCCACTACTGAACTTAAAAAATGTGTGTGAAGTTCCTCAGTAAAATGCCTGACACAATATTCATGATTGCACAATTGGCGAAAGCAACATCAGGACAATCCTCAGAGTCACATTCTTGAGCTGCAGAATCAAGTGTCACTTGAATCTCACTCTTGGATTCAGCAAAAATAGCGGGAGCACTGCACCCAGCCACTTGCCAGGAATGTTGAAGTACAGTCTGATACATTGGAGCAGACAGCTGGTTACGAATTACAGAATGCATTTTCATTACGAAATTATGTTTCCTAATTTAGTGTGGAAGTCACTACAGTGAGTACTTATTAGCGTCTGTTATCTTTCTTACACCTATTTCACATTCCCCAAAGAAATGATAATATCCAGAGGCTTATCTCTACTAGTCCAGTGTTCAGACATTCACTACCAACCAGTGCTGTGCTTCATTCCCACAAATATCTTCCTCAATTTGATACTATTTTTTATTGAAATTTTGAAGTAGTGCTCCTGCAAACATTTTGTAGATATGTTGGTTTATTAGGGAATCCAAATCACAGTTAGGTACCAAAGAAATGAATTCACACCTAATGGGGTAATGAATAGGGAAACAAATATTCCTGGACAAAATATTTATTAATTTTGCATATACTTTTACACATGAAGCCATTTGGAGCACTTGGCTACAATTCTTGTCCTAATTCAAGTGAATTTTCTGGTTCACATTTACCAACCCAAATACCAATTTCCATACTTTTAACAACAATTTTACCTTCTTTTCGAAGTGTAGAGTTGTCATTTTCTGCAGTCCAAGTAAAAATGGAATCTTCTTGATCTTTTTTCGAACTCCAAGTAAAAATTACAGTTAAATCACCTTCAAACATAATTTCTTTCTAACCTTTAAAAAATCCACCAAGTAATTCTAATGGATAGAGAACTTCATTTTCTTTAGTCTTAATTTTTCAGTTATAAAGAATATATCCTTCCATATTCATATAATTCAGAAGGGGAAGAAGTTAATCAAATAACAGTTGAAGAAGAAAAAAATTATGTTCGATTCTTGATAAAAAGTTATTTCCTTTTTTAACTGTAATAACATCAAAAAAATTTAAAATATAATTATCAATTAGTTTAACATTTGATTTACCACCATCTGCAGAAAAATCAGTTCCTTCTGTGTGAATAACATCGAAAGTCATATAAAATTGTCAACAATTAGGCTGAATCCCACTATCACCAATATACATAATAATTTCTCTTTCCTTAATAGGAAGATTTCAATTATTTTTTTGTTTTATCATTACCCAGAAATTCTATTCGGTTCATGGTTTGTTAAGGAAAAAAATTATCAATTCATTTCCAAAACAACTGTTATATAAGCACCACTGAAGTCAGTTAAATTATCATTTTCATCAGTTGCAGTTATTTCAAATTTTGAATGGTATCATAAATTGGAATTTCTATAGGATGACTTGATTCATCAATTCTTGGACCACCAAATTTAGAATTAGGTTTAAATGAAGCAATCATATAAGAGATGTTTGAAAAGCTCTCAGAATCACCACGAGAAGACAGCCCTAGTTCAACGATTTGTTCATGTGATATTAATTGGAGTGTTCCTTGTAAATATGTGCAAGATCAGTGCTCTTGGAAGAGAGCTGTGACGTTGATGTGGTTCTGTTGTTGTTCCCATGAAGTGATTTGTGAAGATGGGAAAAAACGAGATTCGAGCAGCTATTAAGTACTTCATAAAGAAAGGTATGAAAGCAAAGGATCTACAGAATACACTGGGGGACTCTGATCCTTCTAATTCAACTGTTGCCAAGGGGACAAAAGAACTGCGATTGGTTCAGGCGAGTTTAGATGATGATCCATGCAGTGGTCGGCCAAGATGTGTCACTACTCCAGAAATCATTACAAAAATACACAAAATGGTCATGGAGGATCGCCAATTAAAGTGTGTGAAATTGCTCATGGCTGCCAGATGTCGTTTCAAAGAATATATCACATTTTAACTGAAGAATTAGAAATGAAAAAATTATCTGCAAGATGGGTGCCACAACTCTTGATGCTGGATCAAAAATGCTTGAGAACTGACATATCAAAACAATGTTTAGGAGAAACTAAAAAGATTTTTTGCACCAGTTTGTGACCACAGATGAAACTTGGGTGCACTAGTATACCCCAGAGACTAAACAACAGTCAAAGCAGAGGAAACATGCTGATTCTCCTCCAGCAAAGAAAGAAAAGACAATTCCTTTGGCAGAAAAAGTCATGGTACCATTGTTCTCAGATGTGAAGGGGAATTTGTTTGTAGATTATCTCCCCATTGGGCAAACAATTACTGGAGAACACTATGCTAGGCTCCTGGACAAATTGCAACAAAAGATACATAAAAAAGGTCAGGTTTAGAAACGAAGAAAGTAATCTTTCATCAAATCAATGCCTGCACACACACATGTGCCACCACTAATGCTGAATTACAGGAATTTTGCAAAAACCGCTTTATGCATCTGATATGGATCTGTCAGACTTCCATCTCTTCCCACAACTGAAAATTTTTTGTGGTCAACAAAGAGTCACTTCAAATGAAGAATTGATAGCCAGAGTTGACAACTATTTTGGAGGCCTGGGGGAAACTCATTTGCGAGATGGGCTCAAGGCACTCAAACATCATTGGACCAAGTGCATTAACCTACAAAGAGACTACATTGAAAAAAAATAGTTTCAGTGATCTCAGTACTTTTCTTATGTTCTGTTCTGAGAACGTTCCAAAGCACCTTTGTATTAGTTTCTTGATTAAACTGATCATTATGCTTAACAAACATTCCATCACCTACATTAAAATTTACCTTAAATAATCCAAATGGAATGATTTTAGGAAAATCTATAGCAAGTTTCTTTATTAGGTTCATTAATTTGATTATTAAATCCTTTATCAAAACAACTTTCTTTATGCACATACAATTTTTCATCACTTTTGACAACAATTCTATTAAAAATTTTATCTGGTTTAATATAATACTTGGATTTCTCAGATGAATAAACTTTTCTAAACTTTTCAAACTATATTGACCAACAGTAATTTCAACTGTTACTCTATCACAATAAAATTTATTATTTTTCAAAGTAATATTTTGAATAGAAATCACCTAAAGAAACAGTTTTATAAGTTTCTCTTATTGGAAGAATTAACCGTTTTTTCAGAACCAAAGTATTATCACTCAATTGGCAAAAATTTAGCAAAAATTTAATAAAACCATAGTAAATGTAGTAAAAATTTAGCAAAACATTAGTAAAAATTACATTAGTAAAAATTACATTAGTAAAAATTATATAAATAAATGATGGATTGGGAACCAAAAATAAGAATTCCAGAACTGAAGTTAAAAACAAACATGGTAATCTTACACTTAATCCTATTTGATATGCAATCAATGGATCAAGTGGACATGAAAACCACATTAATTATTGATAAATATATTTTAGTGCCTGGATGCTTAAATTACAAAAAATTTATCATTTGTATACTTATTCTAAAAGTTTATGTCAACCAAAATATCAAGAATTTATAAAAAGATGTGAAAAAATTGAAGATAAAATTAATGAAAGAATTTTTAGTTTGTTGAAAATAATGATGAAATTTTTCTGTTAGATGAATATGAAGATAATTCGGCTGTATTTGATTATGTTGATTTTGAAAAATCGAGATATAGCTACAGAATATTTAGCTAGAGGAAGACATAAAGAAATAAATTGTTTTCATTTAAGTCAAAGTTATTCAAAATACTATAAAAATTATTGAGAGATAATATTAATTTTTTGAATATATTAAGGCAAAATGATACAAATTTAAATCATATTTATCATGAATTTGTAGGTTGTGATTTAAAGTTTGACGAACTTATAACATAATGTAGTAAATATTGGTATAAAGATAAATTTGGTTTTACAAGAATAGAAATGAGAAGACAACTTAGTGAAGGTAACTATAAAGAAAAAATTAAGAATTTTTTAAACATTGAACATAAATATTCAACATAAACATTAAACACAAACATTATATACAACACATTGAACATAAAGACATTGGACATGAATGCTGAACATAAATTAGAAATGATACCATATTTTTACTCTTTTTAATATTTTGTAAAATATTATCCAGAAATTGTTAAAAATTGGAAGGAAATAAAAAAGTTCAAGACCAATTAAAATGAGAGTTTAAGGAATGGAAAAACAACCAAGCACAGAACATAAAAAATTTAAAAAAGATGATCAACCAGTAATCAATACAATTCAAAAAGCTGTCCAAGGAATTGAAGGATTAGTCGAAAAAGTTTTAAAGTCAATTGAAGGAAACAGAGGAGCTGAAAGACAAATGGTTGCTTAAAATTACATTATTTCGAACAACTTAATGATATCCTAACAATTAAACATTGTGAATGTGATAAATGAGATTTTACACTAAGGTAATCAGAAATAAATAATTTGTTAGAGAATTAAGAAAAAGAAAGAAAATTAAAAGGAAAAGATGATGAAAGTATAAATATAATTTAAGGAATAATAGAATATGTTAATCATAGTCAAGACAATGCTTTTGGATTTACACCTGTTGGACAACTTCAGTTTGATGGAAAATTAGCAATACAATTCAATGGTGATAAATTAAAAATTTGCAATAAAGAATATGAAAGAACAGATGAATTAATGAAACTTTCAACTAGAAAAACAATTAACTATGGATGATTTAGGAACATATTTTGATTCTTTTGATTTACAAAATTATGCAAGAATTTTATTCAACTCAAATACTGTAGATAAAGAAAGTAATTCAAATAAAATAAAATCATATAATGGAAATAAATATAATAATTTGATTAAATCATTCCAAAAAATATTTTCCTAGTTTTTCAGAAAGAAATCTTAGTGATTCAATTAAAAAAGTTGGTGAAGGTTTAGTAGAAAAAATTCAGAAAACCCAATTAAAATATTCAGATGAATGATGTTAGAGAATTAATTGAAAGATTAACAATAATTCTTGGTGAAGGATTAGCTGCAAATAAAAATTATCATAATGAAAATGTTGAAATTCCATGTTGGATTAGATTTTTGAATAATTTACCACATACATTTTGGAAAAGCGAAAAACACCATACACAATTAGTAAACACTGTAATTAATTTAATAAAATTGCAGCCAAATAGCCATATACAGTTACTTTGCTTAACATTTTACATTTCCATTTTACATTTTTACATATTCATTTATCGATCTTACTCTTTTACTTCACAGTTCTGGGTGATATCGTTCACAGGCTTCATTATACAGTTCACATACACATGTTGTGGTTGGGTCTTGATAAGTTTTGTCTTTGCAGATTAGATGATGAAATCCATGAATAGAAAGTCTAGTTATGACAAGTCGCTGTTCAAAGTTTGGTGCTGTCCATGAGTGGTTCGTCATTGCTTTGATGCCATAGAACTCTGGCCAAATTTTTTCTCATTTGTCCTCCATGATCTTCAGTTGCTTTCTGGAAGCCCTGGTGTGTGGCATCATATATCAAAGTCTTCAATTAGGAATGTCTCTCTCACTAAGAGGTACACTAGTCTAGATCTTGTTGTCTTTGAGAGACCTAGTGCTCTTCTTAGATAGGTCGATTTTACGTTTTCTAGTGTTTCTAGATTTTTTTCTGTTGGGTGGTCCCATATAACCTCCCTCCCATAGGCCAGGATTGCCAAGATTTTTCTGTTGAATAATTTCATGGCGATGTCTACACTGAGTGGGTGGATGTTTTTGATGTCCTGTATTGCTATTATTGCTTGGGCTGCACGTTCTGTTGTATGTTTTGTGAAGCATTTGGCTGTTGGTTCAATGTCACTCCTAGGTATTGAAAGTCTGATGAGATTTTTATTTTTTGTCCTCTAATGCTGAACCATTTCTGTCTATGTTATCTTTATGTGTAGTTTGTGTTCACTCCACCATTTTTCTATTTTCTCAATGATTCTCTGCAGCTTCTGTATATCTGTTGAGCCTATAGCTATGTCATCTGTGTATGCATATACATATACATCTTCTTCATTTTCTCCAATTCGGAGTACTTCTTCAGTGGCAAGAATGTACAGCAAAGGGATCATTGGGTCACCCTGTAAGACCCCATTCGATTGCAGAATGGGGTTCGAAAAAGAGAGGTTGTCTGATATTGAGATTAAGTTGTATTCGAGGATTGACTCGATTATTCTTACCCATACACTATCTCCTCCTATTGTGTTTTCCGGTTTTCGGACTATGAGATCTCTTTCCAATAGGTCAAAGGCTTTGGTAAATTCTATGAATACTGTGTTGAACTTTTGTTCCTTTTGTAGCACTTTGTCGATGTTGTTTAGAAGAAGCCTGACTGCAGTAAGTGTTGATCTTCCAGATCTAAAACCCATTTGTCATTCTGGGAGATGACTGCCCACAGAGGCTTGGATTTTTTGTGTAATTATCTTTGAAAACATCTTGAATTGAGTATTTTCCAGGGCTATGCCTCTGTACTTGTTTGGGTCCGTTGGGTCTCCTCTACCTTTGTAGAGACCTTTTATTGCAGAGTGTCTCCATTGTGTCGGAATTCTTCCACGTTCCAGGCATTTGTTAAATAGTTTGGTCCATATGTGTTGGAGGGTCTCTTTTGCATCTTTTATATGTTCATTGCATATATTATCAGGTCCTGCTGCTTTCTTGTTCTACAGTGCTTTTATTACATATTTCACATCTTCTTCATTTACAGGTTCCCATATATTGTCTTTTTTCCTTAGTTTGATGTTGTTTCTCTTTCTTTGGAGGTGTTTTGATTCGTCGTTTGTTCAGTATCTTACTGAAGTGGTCTTCCCAGTCCTTCATGTCTATATTTGGTGTATGAGCCATTTTTATTGGTCTTGCTGCTACGTATGGGTCTTTCTCTGCTTCATCTGCTTCTCTTTTTGCCTCTCTTTCTATGTATTCTTTTTTCTTCTCTTCTATAAAATTTTTGTAGATTCTCCTCTCTTCTGCGTACAGTTTGTATGTTTCCTCGTCGTGCTGGTTTCTTAATCTGTGGAGCGTTCTTAGAACAGTGTTGCTTTTGCTGTAGCATTCAGCATCGAACCATCTTTTTCCGTCCTTGTTTTTGGGTTTGTTTCTACCACTGAATTTTTTACGAGGTCTTCTATTTGGTCTGTTGCTTTTTCAAGATCTCCTTCCTATTTGTGTTAATTGTTCTTGCTGGTTTGTTAATTTTTCTATATCAATTTTTCTTTGTGTGATTTGGTGGGTCTTTCTTACTGGTGGTGACATGACGATATTTATTTTTATCTTCATTGGAATTTGCTTTTGTATAGGAGTAATGGAGTCATGCCATATTGGTTGAATACTTCCTTCTATTTCCCCTCTTGTTAATGTGGTATCAATGGTGCTTTTCGCATTGTGGGATATGTATGTAGGTACCTATCTATCGTTAAGTAGGGTGAAACTATCTTCTTCTAGGGTTTCAATGACTAGTTTTGTTTTATAGCTTTCTGTGTCTATTCTGCAGTTGAGATCACCTGCAATAATGGTGGGTTTGCTGTCGCATTGTTTGATGAGTGTGACTATTTTGTCAATTATTTCTACAGCATTTGTGTGCAGATTAAAATAGGCTGCAATTATATTTATGTTTGCTGCTTCCACTAGCATACTATTTTCTTGTTTTATGTTTTTTTTGGTGGGCATCATCCAGGGTTTCAGTAGGATAGACACTCCTCCTATGGGTCGTCCTCTTTCTCCCTTCTTTGCCATTAGGTGACAATTGTAGAAATCTTTATGATGCCAGCTGTCTATCAGGAAGGTTTCTGTTAGAATTGCAAGATCCAAATTTTGCAGAATGTCTGTTGGTGTTCAATTAAGAGCACTTTTTACTCCCTCTTACACTGTAATTAATAAATTACCATTTGAGATACATCTTCCAAGCTATCGATTTTATGGCCTGGGAACCAAATTAGCAAAAAGATTAGCTAGAGGAATTATTCCAGTATTGAAGCATGCAAAGAACGTGATAAATTATTATAGAGATAATAAAAATCCACAAAAAAGACACAAATCTGATAAAAAACATTAATTTTTTACAAAAGAAAGTATGTGAATGGTGCTTCATTACGAGAAAAAACTGCTTCAGCTACAGTAAGAGGAAATATGTAGAGAAATAAAAAATTATGAATGGGTTAAAATGTTGATAAAAATGGTTGAGTTTATAAATTTTTTTTATTAATATTTTATCTATGTTATTGAATAACTTTTTGATTGATTGGACTTTGTTACCAAGTGGCAAATCTAAACAAATACCAATTGAACTCAAAATCAATAATGAAAAATAAAATATTTTTCAACGATTTTTAACTGGTGTTCAAAAAGAATGAAATAAAATAATCATGGAAATTTACTTCTTTCATTTAGTATTACTGTTATTAAAAAGATATTGAATATTTAACAAATAAAAAAGAAATAAAACATGAAGGTGGATTTTTACCATTATTATTAGCTGCATTGCCTTTTTAGTAACAATTGGTTCACTTTCATTGTGGAATTGAAGCTACTGCAAATACAGTTATAAGTAAGAATGTGATAAAGAATTAGAAGAACAAAAAAGGCGTAACTTGAAAATAGAAAAGAAACAAAAGGAGTAAATAAAATTTAAAGTAAATAATCGTGAAATTTAGAAATCCTCTATCTAATTTTGACATTGATGAATTAGTTAAGCAAGTAAAAGTTAATAATTTTTGTGGTGTTTTATGACTAATGAATTACAAAATGAATCTATAGATATGGAATAGTTAATTTAGATACTTCTTATCATGTTTTAACTCACTGGATTTGTTACTATGAAAATAAAGATATAAAATAATTTTTTTATTGACATGGAGGAAGTATTCAAAAAAATGAAATAACTATTTTGGAAAAATAATCTTTACTACTACATCAAGAGAATTCAGAACTACTATGGACATTTGAGATTCATTCTTTAGAATTATTATGTATGAATTATATTATAAATTTCATAAATGGACAGTTTTAAAAACGAACTAAATAACTTTTTAGGAATAATAAAATATTTTCAATCATTAGATCTAATAATTAATAATTAATTTAAAAATTTCAAAATATTCAATCATCAGTAAACTCAAAAATAGTTAGAGTAATTAAACACAATCAGATAGATATAAATAAAATTTTTAAGGCAGTTATATATTATATTGAACTTAAAAATAGATGAATTGTTAATATTATTGATTCACATGAAGGTTTGGATTTAGTTAGCAAAAGAAATTTGGAAAAAAGTCATTTAGAAACTAAAAAAATATGTAAATGTGTTAACTATGTTTCAAAAGTAATATTCTAAGAAAGATATAGAAAATATTTATCCAATTATTTCTCAAAAGAAATTGAACTCCATAGTTAAATTGTTTTAAAACTTAATTATAACGTTTATGATGAACATATTATTGAATTTACTTGATACAAACAAAAACTGTAGAATTCCAATGAATATGATTTTATTTTTTTTTTAATTGATGATTTTTCGTCTTCCAGTGAGTGTTGTTGACAAACTTTACAAAGGAATAAAATAGTTTTTCAAATAAACTTTTCTAACTAACATTAAAAGATTCTGAGAAAATTGTTCCAGATGATGTCAAGATAATTGTGAAATAATTTAGTTATTTTTTAATATTTACACATAAAAAACCATAATCACATTTACTGTTCGAATTGCAAAAAATTTACTGAAACACTTCATTCTCATATATTTACAGGTAAAAATGTAAGGCAAAGAATTCAGGGCCTAACTAATTATGAAGAAATTATTAATGTATTACACAAACCATGGATTTTAAAAGAAAAAAACAAATTTCTTTCCGAAATGATGATTAATTGTGTTCTCATTTATTCGAAATGGATTTTGAAAATCTGAAAGGAATTTCGAAAAGTAAATGAACACATAAAAATATAGTTGATCCTTTCGAAAAAATGTTCAAGTCGAGAAAACCAAAAACATTTCTAAACAGCTAATGGTAAAGAATTTCATAATAAAGAATTGCAAGAATTACAGAACAGATTTATCATTAATCATTATTCTACATTAAGTGATTTAAAAGTACCTATTCTTGAAAGAGTTGTTAGAACATTGAAAGAAAAACTATGGAAGCAATTTATTCTTCAACGAAATTATAAACAGCTTGACTTAGTTTCGAAATAAGTTGGTAATTGTAACAACACAAAACCCTCAAAGATAAAAACCAAACGATTTAAAAAAGGAACTGGGAAATCTTCTTGATAACATTTACATAAGAAATTTGTTACACTATGAACTGTAATTTGAAATTGCCAATAACATTAAAATAAGTAAACTTAAGAGAATTTTTGAAAAATGATATACTGTAAAATGGACAACAGAATTATTTTAAATTGAAGATGTTATTTATTCCAAGAAAGTCGCATATAAATTGCAAATGGGAACACATAAAAGGAAATTTTTATGAATTATTGAGAACGAATTTTCCATGTTTACCTTACTGAAAAACTTTTAAATAAGAAAGATAATAAAGTTTATGTTAAATGGTGAGGCTTCCACAAAGCACAGAGCAGTTGTTTCAATAAAAGTAATGTAATTTTTAAAATGTTAGTAAAAATTATAAATTGAAAAAAGTTCGTTATTGAAAATGTAAACATGTTGGAACTGAATATAGTTCTCATTCTGCTTAGTGCTTCATTAAAAAAGTTAAGTCTTTCAAATCAGCCCAATCTCTGCTGCAGAGTAAAATTTCATTCTGGAAGGTAAGAGTTTATTTTGATGGTCAAATAAAAGTTAAAAACCATTCTAGTGTGAAATGTTTTTAAGATTTTACATTTGATTTGATTGAATCTGATGTTTTTCGCAAATTTTGTTTATTAGATGCATATAAAAATTCTTATGACTATTATTTAAAATATGAATATGAAAAAGTAATTAGAAATTTTATTTTATATTCTAAGATATCTTTATTAGTTTATTTATTTCACACAATTGTTCTGGTGAATATTCATTCAAAATATTGAAATTATTCTAGTAGGAAACAATTTTTAACTTATCTTTTGACCATTGATATAAATTTACTAAATTTGGTACATAGTTGATTCTTAAAAATTCTTCACATTTTGGATGTGCATTTGTTATAATATCAATTTGACTTTGTACATTTTTTATAGTGTTTGAATAACATAATATTCATAATTACAGTCTTGTAATCTTAAAATAACAAAAGGTGTTCATTAATAAATTTTTTATGTTTATGAATATTTTAAATCGCATGATTTCAATGCTATTGAAATTTCATATGTTTCACAATATTTTGGTTTATTATTTTGTTTAATTATCTTCCTCGAACTTTCATATCCCTAAATACCAGCAACTTGATTATAGGTTTATTGTTTTTTAGATCAACAAGCTTCTTCATTTACATTTTACAAAAATAATATTTTTAGTGGTTTAATTCCAACACATTTTTTCCTTATAAACGGAAACTGAAAATGAAATGTTTTTTTCCAGTTTTAAATCAAGTAACAGAAATCCATATACGATTTAAAAAACATATAATTTTCCAGCAAAATCAGGTTGTGAAGGTTGTAAAAGAAATTAAAAAAAGAGGCCTTTTTCGTAATTAACATATTGAAATAATTATTAGTGAAAAATACATTCATTTCTGTTACCATTCATATGATGAGAAATTAGCTATATCATTAAGAAGAATATATAAAAATTTTCATTACAATTAGCTGAATGTTTTTATGGAAAATGTTTTGTAAATTTTATGTGAAAATACATCAAAAATAAAACATATATAATAAAAACTAATTAATTCTATAATTTTTTAAATCTTCTATCAACTGTTTAATTGTTGTTAGAAATCGTTATTATTATATTTTGTTTTATTTGGATTTATTTTATAATGATCATCTGCTAATGTATTAGTTCCATTTTGTAATACCAAACTTTTATTATCAATAGAACATAAATAATTTTATTACAGAGAACTGAACATAATTCATTTTTAAATGCTCTAATCAAATTAATTTATCTACATAGTTTTATTTGCTCAGTTAAACATTTTTTAAATCATCTAAAGTAGTTTCATTTTTGTCAACTGAATTCTTAATGCTTTTAGATTTTTCCTCTTCTTTTTCAACAACTTTATAAGCATACATTTTTATCTTAAACTAAAATGTTTTAACATAATTTTTCGAGAGTTTTCATCTATCACTTTTCCTAAGACTTTCTTATTTACTTGAGGATGTTAATAATTGTTATCTTTTGGATCATAACTTGTATCAAATTCGTTGATCATTGGTTTCATATCTTTATAAGAAACCTTCAGGTCTTATATTGTAAGTGAAACAATAACTATCCATACAAAATACATCAATATCTTCACTGTATTTTGGTTCCATTGCATTATAAGATTAATTATACATTTTTATTTTAGAAATATCTAGAATACTCATTCCAATATAAATTGGTTTATTGTACATTTTTTATTTTCTTCATATGATCTGCCATTTAATTTTTACAAAATGCAGTAGTGTGTTCATAATGTGGTTTTGAAATATAATTTGTATATTTCCTGGTATCTGTTATTATTTTAATGTCTTGTCGATTTCTAGTACTTTCCATTGTTTTCCCAAATATTGAATTATTCATTAATTTGTAGCAATCATTTTCAAAATCGTTAGTTGCCTTTTTTTCTCATTTTTGTATTAAAATCAGATATTTCTTCAACCAATCTGACTGTTTACATGATAAAATTCTGTGTATTTTCATTAGTTTATACAATTTGTAAGGTCTATATAATGTAAAACAAAATTTCTTTACTGTTTCAAGTTGTTAGTAATTAATTTCCCCCTTCTGGCGGTAAGGATAAATCTCTATCCAAATTATGTAATTTCTTTGGATATTTTAAAACAACTTCTAAAATAAAACCACATTTATAATCATCTGAAACTTTAAGTATTTTTTCGGAAATGAAAAATGCTTGTTCTGAAATGTTTAAATGGTAACAATTGAGACATTGCATTTGATTTTGCTTATCTTTTAAAGCTTTGGGAAATACTACCTTGAATCCCTTTTTCAAGAAATAAAAACTTATCATAATCATCTACTAAATGTGATTCAATTTTTGTCATTTTTAACTCAGAATCCCAAGATAACCCAGGTGCAGCAAAATACGAAGTATACGATTTTATACATGAATCTATAAAATTTTTGAAAATATCTGCTAAAATTGAAACATCAGATATGTTATATAATGTTCTATATTCATCTAAATTTTCAATACTGAATTGTTCTGAACTGTTTTTGATCTTTTATAACTTTCATCAGAAATATTATCCTTATTAAATCTTGAATAGAAAAATTCTTTTTTAGGTAATTTAGTTGCTTGTGGTGTTTCTTCAAATTCATAAATGTAAATTCCTTTATTAAATATTAAATCTAATTGTTCACCTACAATATATTTAGCTGTTTCTCAAAATTGATCTTTTGTATGATTAGAAGAAAATTTAACAATACTTTAAGCCATAAATATAAATGAAAATCATGAAGTTCATCCATCTTCGACATGTTTACAAAAAGTATATATATTTCTCTGTATGTTTATCATTTATTATCAGTTGCTAATTGATAATTAAGCAAGGTAACATTGTATTTCGTTAAATTATGAAAATAAACTGAAATATGAGTAGGATTTTTATAATTAAGATTGCAAACTTCCTGTGCAACTCCATGATATTTTCCTATTAAATGACAATGATCTCTTACATTCTTTGCATCAAAAGTAAATTCTTATTCACAAATATTAAAAGTTTCTGAACTTATATAGTTGATTACATCTTCCTCAGTCATTTTCATTGGAATATTTGATTCTGTATTCCTGCAATTTCTCTTGATTCTTCTTTAATGTTTCAACAAATTTTTTGCTGCATCTTTACCTGTAAAAGGGACTAAATTTTTTATAGTTTTCAATACAATAATTATCATAATACAATAATGAAGCTGACAAATGTTTATGATATTTGTTAATATAAGATTTTTCAGGACTTAGTTAACAAGTTTGGATATCTTTTAACAAACATTCGAAACCTGCATAAATTACAAAAGGAATACATAATGATTTTTTTAAAATTTCAAATTCAAATTGACCTTTAAAAGTCAAACCTATTTTTACTTATTTATGTTCTTTACAATCCATATCACAAACGTTTTCTTGTGTCAAAGTATTTTAATGTGTTTATTACAAGAACAGCATACCTTGTGAAATGGGAAAACGAATTTCTCCTGTTGTCGCGTTTCTTAGATCCTCCGTGTGCCGCCAATACGGCACCCATTAAATCGTTTCATGGGCATGACAGAGCTTGTTTTTGCTAGGAAGCTTTCCTCATCTTGTGAAATGCGCAGGGGGTTTCACTGCAGGACCTCCAGGCAATTAGTGATTTTTTTTTTTCGAAGAACAGAATGTCTACTACAATGTGATTGCTTGGGGAAGATCAGGTCTCCTTGCTAGAAAACATGATTGGCACGGTAACCACTGCTGGGCCATGAAAGGTTTTTCGAAAGCATCAGGGGTACGGCTGTTTTTTTTATTGGAAGGTTTTGAGCAACGGGAGAGATGGACTTGCTTGTCGGACGTCGTGAAGTACAGTCGCTAGAGCTCTTCCGTTTCTACAGAGAGAGCTCAAAAAATGTTCAAATCTGTGTGAAATCGTATGGGACTTAACTGCTAGGGTCATCAGTCCCTAAGCATACACACTACTTGACCTAAATTATCCGAAGGACAAACACACACACCCATGCCCGAGGGAGGACTCGAACCTCCGCCGGGACCAGCCACACAGTCCATGACTGCAGCACCTTTGACCGCACGGAGAGAGCAGTTACGGACACCCATGCGAAACTTACCAATTCGTGGACATGAGACAATCAGCGGCGGATGTGGGGTCATCTCCGCAGCACGACGGTGCGGCAGCGCCCGCAAACGGACAGCATCTCGTCTTTCACCGGTGTGTCGGTAACGTTGCGCAGCTTTGGCAAATTTGGAAGTCTGTCAATCGTATTCATGACCATCTTTTTTCATAGCAGCCTTGTATTCGCAGTAGTCACTCGCCTTGTCCCTTGCATGCTTAATTATATTTTGACGTGAGACATCAATCAGTGGAACGATGGAGAACAGCGTGCTTGCCTAATTGGCATCCTTCCACTCACAACAGCCAGACTCATTTACACATAAATTCCAGCTAGTTTTCCCAAGTCTGTTGCCAACCATCCTGATTTCGTGTAAATGAAACGTTACACAGCTGGAGTTTCTGTTTACACATTTGTTCTCTATTGACATTGATATTATTTAATAAATCTCTATGTGATACTGTAGCTCCTTGTTATTAATTTTTAACGACACCCATTCTAATTCTCTATGATGTCATCTATTTCGTTGTGGGTTTGAAGTAATTAAATTAATTTTATGTCTAGTTAGCCAGCTCAGGGGTGATCCACACAGGGACCACTGTGCAATGCCAGATTTCTTTGTGCTATTGACAAATGTGGCACCTCTTGGGTGTGGTAGTTACGACTTTTGAGTCGTTTGGCAGATGGAGTACTGCCGCACACTCACTAAGGATGTTGTAGATCCCAGGGGTCCTGACGCTAAGGCCGTCCTTAACAGGGCCTAGTATCTGCTTTTCTTCTTAGGAGGTCGGAAATAGATCTGATACCTCATCTTCACAAAGCTCTGTCTATTTTGCTGGTTGTAGTGCCGCAGAAGGGCAGGAATGCAGCCGGTGGCTCATCATGTGGATGTTCAACATTTTAATTTTTCCTTTTCTTGGAGATCGTTGACTTCGTATCACATGCCCCTGAGCCGTTGTTTCGGAAAACATAATTCAGACGATTAACTTCGGAACGCAAGTGGTCCATTTCAACAGCAATTTCTGTGTACCATTGTATTTAAAGCTGCTCTCTCCTGAACTGGGTGGTGAAAACTCTGGGGTTAAGATATAAATCGGAGTGCGTGGGCTTGCAGTACATTGGGTGGCCGAGACGTCCCTCCAACTTTCGTTGTATCAGGACATCTAAAAATGGCAGCCTTTCTCTGTCTCTGTGTCTCGAAGGTGACCTGGATGTTTGGCTGCATACTCTTCATACGTTCATGGAGCTGTTCGAGGGCTTCTACGCCATATGGCCAGACCATAAACGTGTTGTCATCAGAACAATAAACTGAAGATGGACGAAGGGGAGTCAAAGTTAATGCACATTCCTGAAAACGTTCCAAAAAGAGTGCTTAGCCATTCTGTCCACCATTTAATGAAATTTAGCGCCATACAAGAAGTATGCTATTGGCCATTAAAACAACTACACCACGAAGATGACGTGCTACAGACGAATAATTTAACTGACAGGAAGAAGATGCTGTGATATGCAAATGATTAGCTTTTCAGAGCATTCACACAACGTTGGCGCCGGTGGCACCTACAACGTGCTGACATGAGGGTAGTTTCCAACCGATTTCTCATACACAAACAGCAGTTGACCGGCGATTCCTGGTGAAACGTTGTTGTGATGCCTCGTGTAAGGAGGAGAAATGCGTACCATCACGTTTACGACTTTGATAAAGGTCGGATTGTAGCCTATTGCGATTACGGTTTATCGTATCGCGACATTGCTGCTCGCGTTGATCGAGATCCAATGACTATTAGCAGAGTATGGAATCAGTGGGTTCAGGAGTGTAATACGGAACGCCGTCCTGGATCCCAACGGCCTCGTATCACTAGCAGTCGAGATGACACGCATCTTATCCGTATGGCTGTAACGGATCGGGCAGCCACGTCTCGGTCCCGGAGTCAACAGCTGGGGACGTTTGCAAGACAACAGCCATCTGCACGAACAGTTCGACGACGTTTGCAGCAGCATGGACTATCAGCTCGGAGACCATGGCTGCGGTTACCCTTGCCGCTGCACCATCACACACAGGAGCGCCTGCGATGGTGTACTCAACGAAGAACCTGGCCATCTGCATTTCTTCTTGGTGTAGCAATTTTAATGGCCAGTAGTGTATTCATAATGAATGACGCTGAGTGATATTAGATGCGGCCGCCGCGAGGTACGACGGGCGTGCGAGACTCTCTGTCAACAGCTGATTTTAAGTGGCCAATGACTGAACTGTGACATAGGTTTTTTTTTTTTTTGCCCTGAGTTTAAACTGTCCTAATCTAACAACCCCGTGTTGCGCAATGCATCCGAGAAAACGACCGTCAACAATTTGTGGCAGGACTAAAATAAAGATTGTTTCCAGAATGAGATTTTCACTCTGCAGCGGAGTGTGCGCTGATATGAAACTTCCTGGCAGATTAAAACTGTGTGCTGGACGGAGACTCTAACTCGGGACCTCGAGTTTCGGTCCGGCACACAGTTTTAATCTGCCAGGAAGTTTCATATCAGTGCACACACCGCTGCACAGTGTAAATCTCATTCTGGAAACAACCCTCAGGCTGTGGCTAAGACACGCCTCTGCAATATCCATTCTTTCTGGAGTTCTAGTTCTCCAAGGTTCGCAGGAGAGTATCTGTAAAGTTTGGAAGGTAGGAGAAGAGATACTGGCAGAAGTAAAGCTGTGAGGACGGGACGTGAGTCCTGCTTGGGTAGCTGAGTTGGTAGAGCACTTGCCCACGAAAGGCATAGGTCCCGAGTTCGAGTCTCGGTCCGGCACACAGTTTTAATCTGCTAGGAAGTTTCATAAAATAAGGATTGCTTTATACACGGCGAATAAACTCTATGAGCAATCTCGAGACAGAAAAGCTGAAACGTCCGTTAGAAAAAATATACAAGACTATGCTTGAACTGACACACAATATTTTTAGCGCAACGCAATCTGACTTTCAAAAAATCCCTACAAAAGAATGGCCCTGACTAACATTAACCTATACCTTTCACAAATCACTTACCTCACAAAAATCTTCGTTACTCAAGCTACAGCAACACAGCGAGCGCTACTACTGCCAGCTAAATAACAGATTCAAACTACGGATGGCACTAACTACTAGTAGGCATAGTTAGCAAATGAAAGATTTTAACAGAGAACAAACAATGTATTTACCTTAATAGTCATCAAAAGTCATAATATATACAGCAGTTCATGACATCCATTTTTACAAATTTCAAATCTCCGCCATCTCTCTCCTCACATCCACCACTGCTGGCGGCTCACCTCCAACTGCGCAACGCTACGCGCTGTTAACATCCAGCTGCCCAACACTACAATGGCAGACAACAATGCAAACTAGCCACAGACTGCACAGCCAGTGATTTTCATACAGAGCGCTACGTAACGTTGCCAATAAGAAAACATGAACAGCCTACTTACAAAGCAAACTGTAATTTCTCACTTTCACTGGTTACCTGAAACTATCCTCACACTGGCAGCACGAGCTGCCGCCTTTAACCGAGTAGCAGCCTCGCTTGACACTTGATTACAGATTAAAGGCGACGTAGCCAGATTCCAATCACTGGAGGAAAAATAAGAGCAAATAAAAAGTCAATACGAAGACGACAACAATGCAGCAAAGTATTAGAAACCAAAAATACGTTTAAACCACTTAACTGAATAAAAATAATAATCCAAGTCTGTTGATTAGATATAGAAATAAAAAAAAACATTAGCGTATTTGACGAGACTCGAACCTACGACCTTGTATATCTAAATGTGGTAGCTTAACCACTCCACCATGCCACTAGATTGGGTAAAGTTGTTACTTTTATGAGTAACCTGCTTGCAACGCTGAATTGCTGCTTTCTAAAAGTTCGACTTCGCGCAACATCGTGCGAAGCTTTTCTAATGTAAGCCGTCTTTGTAATTATGGTAAGTGTATATGTGACGCTTTTTCCTCTGAATACGAAAATATTTTGGTGATGCCGACCTACATAGGGAGAAACGATCATCATAATAAAGTAAGGAAATCGAGTGTTCGTTTATTCCGCGCGGTTGGAGGGACGAGAAATAGAGAATTATTGTGAAGGTGGTTTGACGAACGCCCTGCCAGCCACTTAAGTGTGATTTGCAGAGTATCCATGTAGATGTAGATTAGATGAATCGCATACTGTGCGGAAGGATCCAGTAGTGTCTGGTTAGTGCTGTGTGTGAAATATGTGTTGAATTTTCTCATATTGAGTAATGTGAAGGAGCGAAAAAATAGTTCAAATAGCTCTGAGCACTACGGGACTTAACTTCTAAGGTCATCAGTGCCCTATAACTTAGAACTATTTAAACCAACCATCACACACATCCATGCCCGAGGCAAGATTCGAACTTGCGATCGTAGTGGTCGCGCGGTTCCAGACTGTAGCGCTTAGAACCGCTCGGCCACCCTGGCCGGCAGAAGGAGCGATCTGTTTTACTTGGTAAAAAACTTTCTAAAGCCAAGATCGCATAAGTGCTTCTTTATTATTAAAGGAATAAATAACGAATAAAGAAATAAAGAAATATTCATGCGATCTTGGCTTGAAATGTGTGTACTTCGTTATCATCGTGTGTGTGTATGTGTGTGTGTGTGTGTGTGTGTGTGTGCCTGTAGTTTCTAGTATGGTTATCATGTGCGATGAAATACGAAATAAAAGGGCCAGATCCAGAATTCAGGATCCATACACATCAAGAAAGAGAGCCGGGCAAGGAATTAAGAAGTGAACTGATCAATTGTTGTGGCAATTCGGCAATGGCGAACAGTTCGGAAATGACGTTGAGAGTTCTGCAGCTCCAACACGTCAAGTGTCATATCTCAAGCAATTTTAATTGGGCTACAGCGCGGTGGTGTGACCACGAACAAGCTCTCACTTGGCTATGCCATCTGCCTGGCCGTGTACTAGTGGTCACGCAGCAGCCATTAGGTGAAGCAGCATCGGTAAGCTTCGGCAGCTTCCGCTAAAACAAGCGAATTGAACTGGTGCTCTCTCTCGCACACTGTAGTCGCGTGAACGCCACATGGAGTAAATATCTCTGGAGTGAGCATTGCGTTCTGCGCATGTTGTCAACTTTAAACCTGGATTGTCACGTGTTTTCGGGACTTCGCTATGCGTATGTGCTTTCCGCAGAGTTTGAAGTTTATAATATCAAGAGTTTTTGTTGTGTTTTCACCGTTTGTTGATAGTGTAATAACGATGGTGAATTACTGTTGTTGCTACGTATGCAAAGAAATATATGTGAACGGAGGGATAGTAACTTTTCAGGGGTACATGCCATGTAGCTCTAATTATAGTTATCATATTAGTAAGAGACACCGTATATGTTTAAAAATTTCGAGACGCATTATAATTAAGGCTTGAGTCTGTAGACCTATTTTTCTACAATTTTGTGACTATGTAATAGATGTTACGGCTCGTACAAAAGCTGACAGACAGTCGCTTCCTCTCGTAAATTAGCTAGTGGAACAGGAAAGAGAGTGGTTAGTTGTTTCAGCAAATACTATTCTCCATGCATTTATCAGTGACTTGTCGATTATGTATATAGACTTGAAAGACGGGAGACAGATAAATTCAATAGAGTGGGAGTCTGTAATTGTCTTCATATAATATGTGTGTCCAAATCTTTTTGTTTACTATAAAGCTACAGTAGGACACCATGTTAAGTGTGTCTAGGACATGGAGAATGATTATGTGTGATTTATATTTTAGTTTCCCGAAGGATGAACAAAGAGTAAAGATGTGGCTCCAGAAAATAAGGAGGAGTAATTTTGTTCCCACAAAATATTCCAAAGTGTGTTCGAAACACTTTGAAGAGGAATGTTAAGACAGAGAAAAATTTGGATGTGTGTAGCTGAAGGTAGCTAATGAAAGTACACATTCATCTTATTTGGTGTATTTTACCTTCAATTTATTTTCTTCGCCATTTGATTAAGAAGCGTAAAATATTAGTAAACATGTCCCCAAACTCTTTCATTTGTGTCACTTTCCACTTCCCTTAATGGTGTTATATGGGTTGACTGTTACATGACCAACTGTATTTGCTTTACAGTACATTTATTCTCCGGTCCCCCTTTTTCCCCCCTCCTTACTCTTATTTAATAAACTGGGAGCAAGTACGTAAAATGCGTTAAATAAATACTTCAAAGCGTCCAGTAAGAAAAATTGTGCTTAAGGTCGCAAAAACGAGAAAATAAATACGCAGAAATAGCAGAAAAAAGACGAATTAGCAGGAATATAATCGCTAATGTGTGGAAATTAGGTGTTTTTCGCACACTTACAAAAATACTAGCGTACTGTCAAGTCGTTTTGCAAGACTATCACTGCAAAAATGTACGTCAGGCTCTGCAATACTATAAAGTGCCGTATCATACCGAAAATTACCAAAAATCGGGTGCATCTGAACTGTGACACCTATCGCAAAGAAACAGAATGCAATATCACTTGCTCTTAAACGTTACGTAGCTGGTTTATTCCCGGTATCAAATGGATACTGTTAAAATGTCTGCGCAACATATATAAATAATCCACGACACGTACGAAAAGAATACGTCTGTACTAGGGATGTAGTGACATTCTAAATATACAGGGCGCTATACGGACAAACACACGACGTCCCGAGAACACGTGACCAGGCCGGCAATGTATGTTGACAACACAAAATCTGTTCTGCGCATGTGAATGCTCACTCCAGAGATATTTACTAGGAACGCCACGCGGATGGAACGCGCGCTTGCAGTGTTCTAGCAGATCCTTGACCGCTTGGTTAGTTCCTCAGTCGTCTTCATTGCTGCCGACATTTGCTGCCGGCACGGTAGCTCAGCGTGTTCGGTCAGAGGGTTAGCAGCCCTCTGTAACAAAAAAAACTGAGTTAATCGATCAACAACGAACTTAAACGGATGTCTTACGACGTCCGCTCCGAGCAGATTCAACGAACAAAAGCGAACAAAATGAGATTTAAAAAAAAAAAAAAAAACATTAGCTGCGACAGGTTTTCGACCACCCTCATCAGCAGGTCGAACACCGTCAGAAGCAATGTGACCAGACAGGCTGCCGACGGTTCCAGTTCGCGCAGCTGGAACATAGCTGGTGGTGGTGGGCGCCGTGATGTTGCAGTAGGTGGCTGCGGCGTGACCACTGGTGCCGCCTTCCACGAAGCTGAAGTCATGGCTGGCCTTCCTCCGCCTGGTGGGGGCGGAGATCGTAGCCACCTGTTCCGCCTCCACCGCCTTGCATCTCCATCTGGTTGGTGTAATGATAGGACAGTGTAGTGATCGGACAACCGACTCAATTTAACAACCGATTGGTCGTTCATCTGCTTGTTCGTCCAGTCAGGATTTTTTTTTTTTTTCAGTTGAATCAAACAACCGAATTAAACTATAGCCGAGTTGGTGTACGATGATTCCTGTCAGCTCATAGCGCTGTTGCCAGCTTTCAGCAGAGATGCACTGACGGTTGCAAGTTGCTATTCACAGTATACATAAATGACTTTGTGGATAACATCGGAAGTTCGCTGAGGCCCTTTGCGGATGATGCTGTGGTATATCGAGAGGTTGTAACAATGGAAAATTGTACTGAAATGCAGGAGGATCTGCAACGAATTGACGCATGGTCCAGGGAATGGCAATTAAATCTCAATGTAGACAAGTGTAATGTGCTGCGAATACATAGAAAGAAAGATCATTTATCATTTAGCTTCAATATAGCAGGTCAGCAACTGGAAGCAGTTAATTCCATAAACTATCTGGGAGTAGGCGTTAGGAGTGATTTAAAATGGAATGATCATATAAAGTTGATCGTCGGTAAAGCAGATGCCAGACTGAGATTCATTGAAAGAATCCTAAGAAAATGCAATCCGAAAACAAAGGAAGTAGGTTACAGTACACTTGTTCGCCCCTTCAATATTGCTCATCAGTGTGGGATCCCTACCAGATAGGGTTGATAGAAGAGATAGAGAAGATCCAACGAAGAGCAGCGCGCTTCGTTACAGGATCATTTAGTAATTACCAAAGCGTTACGGAGATGACAGATAAACTCCAGTGGAAGACTTTGCAGGAGAGACACTCAGAAGCTCGGTACTGACTTTTATTGAAGTTTCTAGAACATACCTCCTCCGAGGAGTCAAGCAGTATATTGCTCCCTCCTACGTATATCTCGCGAAGAGACCATGAGGATACAATCAGAGAGATTAGAGCCCACACGGAGGCATACCGACAATCTTTCTTTCCACGAACAATTCGAGACTGGAATAGAAGGGAGAACCGATAGAGGTACTCAAAGTACCGCCACACACCGTCGGGTGGCTTGCGGAGTATGGATGTAGATGTAGATGGAGATGTAGATGTAGAAAGAGAACCGGTCTACGGAAGTGTGACAACAGTGAGGCGTTGCCACAGAGACGTTTTCCAAACTGCGTTCACCTTATAGGCTGAGGAAGATCCGCGAGGCTGCTGACACCAACTTTCAACGCCGACTCAACTACAGGCTCTGCAGCCACGTCAGCTATACGAATATTGTCACTCCCTTTCCGGGTTTGAGTGGCTTCAGTTAATGAGAGACATCCGACTGCCACAAGTCTCTTGTGGTTAATTCACTTATGCGAATGTCCTTACTCAATCTCCGGGGTGTGATTTCACTTGCATACTTCTTCGACCTTTTCGGGTATACATGACCCTTGCCTTGCATTGCCAACTTTTGTACAGGCTGACGACGTATTTTATTTTAAGAGCAGTGAATAAAAAAGTATATTTCGAAACTAAAACTGACATGTGATTACATTTTCACGCAATTTGGGTGCCTAGATCCTGAGAAATCAGTACCGAGAACAACCACCTCTGGCCGTAATAACGGCCTTGATACGCCTGGGCATTGAGTCAAACAGAGCTTGGATGACGTGTACAGGTACAGCCGCCCATGCAGCTTCAACACGATACCACACTTCATCAAGAGTGGTGACTAGTGTATTGTGACAAGCCAGTTGTCGGCCACCACTGACCAGACGTTTTCAATTGGTGAGAGATCTGGAGAATGTGCTGGCCAGGGCAGCAGTATAACATTTTCTATATCCGGAAAGGCCCGTACACGACCTGCAACATGCGGTCGTGCATTATCCTGCTGAAATGTAGGGTTTTGCAGGGATCGAATGAAGGGTAGAGCCACGGGTCGTAACACATATGAAATGTAACGTCCACTGTTCAAAGAGGTGACCGAGACGTGTAACCAATGGCACCCCATACCATCACGCCGGGTGATACGCCAGTATGGCGATGACGAATACACGCTTCCAAGGTGCGTTCACCGCGATGTCGCCAAACACGGATGTGACCATCATGATGCTGTAAACAGAACCTGGATTCATCTTAAAAAATAACGTCTTGCTATTCGTGCACCCAGGTCCAACGTTGAGGATACCATCGCAGGCGTTCCTGTCTGTGATGAAGCGTCAAGGGTAACCGCAGCCATGGTCTCCGAGCTGATAGTCCATGTTGCTGCAAACGTCGTCGAACTGTTCGTGCAGACGGTTGTTGTCTTGCAAACGTCCCCATCTGTTGACTCGGGGATCGAGACGTGGCCGCACCATCCGTTACAGCCATGCGGATCAGATGCGTGTCATCTCGACTGCTAGTGACACGAGTCCATTGGGATCCAGCACGGCGTTCCGTATTACCCTCCTGAACCCACCGATTCCATATGCTGCTGACAGTCATTGGATCTCGACCAACACGAGCAGCAATGTCGCGATAAGATAAACCGCAATCGCAATAGGCTACAATCCAACCATTATCAAAGTCAGAAACATGATGGTACGTATTTCTCCTCCTTACACGAGGCATCACGACAACGTTTCACCAGGCAACGCCGGTCAACTGCTGTTTGTGTATGAGAAATCGGTTGGAAACTTTCCTCATGTCAGCACGTTGTAGGTGTCGCCACAGGCGCCAATCTTGTGTGAATGCTCTGGAAAGCTAATCATTTGCATATCACAGCATCTTCTTCCTGTCGCTTAAATTTTGCGTCTGTAGCACGTCATCTTCGTGGTGCAGCAATTTTAATGGCCAGTTGTGTACGTGCGCTAACCGTAAATTCAGATCACTGACATCACACAAATCAGCAAGTGGCTGAAATGTATCTGAATTGTATTTTCATGTGTAAAAAAAGGAAAACAAACTGAATTTCACCTCTTGTCTTGTCTCCATCGAACTGAGCACATGTATCTTATGTAAGTGTCTCTGTAGTAGATGTAGATTTAATTTATCATTAAATATGTGAAAAACAGTTTATACTCTTGTTATCATTTATACTTAATTGTTCTCCTATCAGTTATCAAGTTGTGGATGAATTACGGTTTTTGTAATATTTGTTTCAGAACTACCAGCTGGAACAGCGAACCCAGAAGGTCATGGCAAAGAGATAGAATGTGCCGAATACAATTCACGTTGAGCCGATGATTTCATTCTGCTATAACCAAGGCAAGTCCCTGTGATTATTTGCGTATGTTTTAACAGTGACTTGCGATCATTCTGAGCAAGCGCGAATTACGTATAATGTGGCTATTGTCTCCGAGGTGTGAATCTGCTGCCCTCGCTTCTGCCAGATACAGGCCCCGCCGAAATGATGCTGCTGTTTAATTACTACAGCTCGTAAATGGTGAAAACCTCAGGAGTCCATTTTATTCTGAAATCATTGCATCCTCTTTAGATGCAGTATGAAGAATGCGCGCCACTACCATTGCTCCATTGCCCAATGAGAAAGATATTAAAATCAGTTGACAAGTTGATTTTTTACAGATTTTGCTACTTCATTCAATTATCGTAGTAAAGCTCGTCATTGTGCTGTCAGGTTTTGTAACTCTCTATAATGCAGATATTTCTAAATAAAAAATGTCTCCATTACTGAGCATTTATTTTATGAACAAATCACAAATTATGCTCGTGAGTGGCATCAGAAATGCTTGTTGCTGACTTATATTTCGTTGGAATTCACCAAAATTAAATGTATTGCATGTGACCCAACATACTCTCAGTTGACGTTTGGCGTCGAACCAAAATATATTTAAAGACATCTCTCTCCTCACCAGTTTAAGGAAAGTATAAAACTGTAATTAACAGTAGAATTAAGCTGGCCAAAGGCTAATATATAGGTATTGGGTAACTGAAACGAATTTTTTATCGTTTGCGTACTGAATTTGTTTCAGTGTATATTAAGGGATAGCAGTCACATTTAAGTCAACAATTATTCCCTCAAATGTGACTGTTACCGTACTGAAATCATTATTAGATTTGAAATGACTGAGAATTTATGTATGAAATGCATCCTCTTAAAGGAATTTTTGAGTTTAATCTGAAACTGCGAACCTCTAAAATTTCCGAAGTTATGGGCTATCTAATATTCTGATTTGTATTTCAATAATATCAATTAAGCTGATAAGATTGGTTTACAGTTGCATGCGTAAAACATGAGCTTTTGTCCTCAGTCTACTGAATAAATGTCACTTCTCAAAACAGTCCTTTAATTGAATTTGAATATTACACAATATCTTCTTTTGTTTATATGTTATTCAATTTTGCAATTAACCAGGAGAGCTGGTTTTCCACGAAACGTATGACTCTGTGATTGTCTTTAGTTGTTATAGATCCCAAATTCATGGTAGCAAATTATAGTGTAATGGATTAAAGCGTTTTCGTCATTTGGAGTATAGATTTCTTACATGAATTGTTACAAATATTCTTATGAGCAGCTCACTTCGGCTTCATACAGGCTGGACAACTTGTCTGGTGTAACCGTGGTTTTGTTTACGGACCAGTGTGCAGAGCTAAGATTAATAATCAGAGAACAGCATTAGGTAATTGAATATCATTACATTCATGTAACTTGAACGATTCAAACTGCACATACCACGATAGCTCTCAGAAAGCAAGAATGTTAGCTGCTCCATATTTAATATTCATATACTAAGAGGGGAAGGGAAGGGAATATTTTATGACTACCTTTTGAAAGTATAGTAATCTAGTCAGATAGTTTATGATTTAAAATTCTGAAAAAAAATATTTTTGTCTTTAACGAAGTCGTGCACCAGATTCCATGAATGTTTTAAATTTTTGACTTAAACTTACCCAAAAATTTAAATCTTAGTAGTAGATGTGACTTCTCACAATTCAATGTTTTCACGTTTAGGACCGTATTATCACATCATTATCTCTTTAAAAACTATGTTGTGACAAAAGGTAACAATAATTAACGAAATTTATGTTTTAAAATTTTTTTTGGCTGTCTTACAATCTTTTTCCTAGTCCGCTTTACTGACAGTGTGTTGCTTTCGCTAAAAGTGTGTCAAATGATATTTTCATGTTGTGGTCCCTACTTAGGCATCAGTAACTCCTTAAAAATGAGGGTGAGCATAACATCATCCCCCCCCCCCCCCCGTCCCCGCCTCCTGGTAATACACTTCGTGAAAAATGCGTTGGTACTGCTAGGGTTCATTGCCGTTTGGAGTGACATTTCGTGGATAAGGTTGCAGTGCTAGGCCGGCACGAGCTACCACCGATACGACCTGCGATTAGGTGTTAAGCTGATAAGAACAGAGTTTTAGGTGTGGAGTTTATGTTTAACTGACGTGAAAGGAAATGGAGGAAACCTCACACAGAACCGCTCTGAACTGGCGCAGGAGGCGGGCAGTAGCAAATGGCCTGAACGGATAATCAATTCCAAGGCATTCTGCCGTGTACTGGTAGATGGCAATGCCATCATTTTAACAGCGGTCGGGGACTTTAATTCACATAGTTCTTCCAGTTTGCACGAGATATTTATAAATTATATACACAAACTGTCGTTGTGAATCACTATATCTATCAGTGAAAAAAGAAACTGCGAAGGGAACTTTATTTTTTATACGTGTAAGAGGTAGATCCATCGACATGCAGAATACGTCACCCACAAAGGACACAAGCTGATAAAGGCGTTGTACCCAATCTTCAACACCAGGGAAAATGAACCTCGAAATCAAGACCCGGCTGCACCGGATGGTAGTCCACCCTTCCCTCATCCATGGCTCCACTGCGTGGGCTACGATTAATGCCTCCCGCATGCAGACCCTGCAGCACCTGCAGAATAAAGTGCCTCGGTGGAGCCTGCATTCCCCTCACCTCACGAGCGTAGTCACCCTCCACGAGGAAACGGACATGGCCACTCTAGAGACGTCCATGCGAGAGAAGGCAAAGCGTCTCTGTGTCAAAGTGGAAGCCCTACGCGACACGGTCGCTGGCTTACAAAACATTGGCACCACGACTCACCAGCGCTGGAACCGGCACATTGTTCCTCTCGCCATCCTTGAGGACTGATTCCGACTATCGCTAACGATAGCCGTCTTACGGCCACTAATGACGCGTTAGTGTTGACTTGACCAATCGATGGGTGTCGACCATCGTAAACCACCAATGTTGGTAACTAATGCAGTTAGTAGTTACACTACTGGCCATTAAATTGCTACACCATGAAGATGCATTCTACAAACGCGAAATTTAACCGACAGGAAGAAGATGCTGTGATATGCAAATGATTAGCTTTTCAGAGCATTCACACAAGGTTGGCGCTGGTGGCGACACATACAACGTGCTGACATGAGGAAAGTTTCCAACCGATTTCTCATACACAAACAGCAGTTGACCGACGTTGCCTGGTGAAACGCTGTTGTGATGCCTCGTGTAAGGAGGAGAAATGCGTACCGTCACGTTTCCGACTATGATGAAGGTCGGATTATAGCCTATCGCGATTGCGGTTTATCGTATCGCGATATTGCTGCTCGCGTTGGTCGAGATCCATTGACTGTTAGCAGAATATGGAATCGGTGGGTTCAGGAGGGTAATACGGAATGCCGTGCCGGATCACAACGGCCTCGTATCACTAGCAGTCGAGATGACAGGCATCTTATCCGCATGGCTATAACGGATAGTGTAGCCACGTCTCGATCTCTGAGTCAACAGATGGAACGTTTGCAAGACAACAACCACCTGCACGAACAGTTCGACGACGTTTGCAGTAGCATGGACTGTCAGCTCAGAGACCGTGGCTGCGGTTACCGTTGACGCTGCATCACAGACAGGAGCGCTTGCGATGGTATATTCAACGATGAACCTGGGTGCGCGAATGGCAAAACGTCATTTTTTCGGATGAATCCAGGTTCTGTTTACAGCATCATGATGGTCGCACCCGTGTTTGGCGACATCGCGGTGAACGCACATTGGAAGCGTTTATTCGTCATCGCCATACTGGCGTATCACCCGGCGTGATGGTATGGGTTGCCATTGGTTAGACGTCTCGGTCACCTCTTGTTCGCATTGAACAGTGGACGGTAAATTTCAGATGTGTTACGACCCGTGGCTCTACCATTCATTCGATCCCTGCGAAACTCTACATTTCAGCAGGATAATGCACGACCGCATGTTGCAGGTCCTGTACGGGCCTTTCTGGATACAGAAAATGTTCGACTGCTGCTCTGGCCAGCACATTCTCCCGATCTCTCACCAACTGAAAACGTCTGGTCAATAGTGGCCGAGCAACTAGCTCGTCACAATACGCCAGTCACTACTCGTGATGAACTGTGGTATCGTGTTGAAGCTGCATGGACAGTTGTACCTGTACACGCCATCCAAGCTCTGTTTGACTCAAATCCCAGGCGTACCAACGCCGTTATTACGGCCAGAGGTGGTTGTTCTGGGTACTGATTTCCAAAGAATACCCGTTTATCATCTGCATTTCTTCTTGGTGTAGCAATTTCAATGGCCAGTAGTGTACGTTAACTCTTGCCTGCAACTTGAACTTCCACCGTCGGAGGTGGTATGGGACTTCAAATTTCACCACCACACCTTCAACATGCGCTCCAGTGATGTCTTTGGACTGACACCACCGTAGAATGGAACAGTTTTACCATCCACTGAAACAGTAAGACCGTGATCCTCCGGTGAAGCTGTGTTTCAGATAAGTTCCCTTGGTAATTTTTTTTACAATTGCTGTTGACGTTATTGGAGTTACAATACCACCTCCATTCACTGCTACCGCCTCCCATCACGGTATGAAGGTCTGAGGATGGTGAAAAACTGACCGAAACCGGTTACCGCAAAATAGATGTTTTTGCGGTCGAGACTGTTTGTGTCCATTTTTAAGTTCCATTAATCTGTATGTCTTCAGTATACACACAAATTAGGAAAACGTTCCTGTAGATCTACTGGGAATAGTTCTGGTGCTATGGAATTTCTTGGTTGACTCTTTTTCTATTTCCTAAATACCCATTATCCTGATGAAGTCTGATGCAAGCTGCAGCACTGAGGTACACAGGGTGTTCGGAAATTCCCGTTACAAACTTCTAGGGCTTGTAGAAGGGAGTGAGTACATAATATTTTAAATAGGAACGCATGCCCGTTCTACGACGGTTTTATTTTAGATGTGTAACACGTCCACGTCTGCTGTGGCAAAGAGAAAAGTCCCAAGAGTTGCGTGTCCTGGTTTGCGGCAGGGTAGACAGAATGACGTGTATTACGTCAGACGGTCACTTGATGTCACTTAACGTCTGCCTTGCAAAGTTTAATTTACGAGACTCCTGCAGAGACAGGAAGATCTGCCGGCACGAGTTCTGACTGCTGCACTAGAAACTGACGAGACACCAGACTATGTGGGATGCAGAGTATGTACCGGAACATCTTCGTAGGTACAATGTCTGTAACAACGTTGGCGGTCGCCACATCGAGCCACTGCTGTGATGCATCAGTACAGCTATGTACGTACGGTATGCTGGATTCTTTTTTGTTTTGGAGTAATGTAAACACGTAATGTTTAAGTGTTAATACAAACAAACGTCCTTAGGTGATAAACGGATCTTTCGTTGTGTTTGCTTTCGAATTCTTACCTAATAATCGTTCTGTGTCACGCCTAATTCAATTCCTCAAGCAGAAGTGGATGAGTTAAACATGTGAATTGACACCATAGTAGAACGGAAACGATGCGTTTCCAGACATGGGTTCCTACTGAAAATATTATTTACTCTATACATATGTTATTGGATAGGGTCCACCTTTAGCAAAACACAATTTTGTGTGTTAACCCAAACATATTTCACTGCCCTGGTACCAGACACACAGAACACGGAAGAGCATTAAAAAGTAACAGCTGTCATCCCACATTTGCTGAACACCTTATGGACTTGAATCATGACATACATCAACACTGATTTGAAAATTCTCAAATGCAGCAACACCCCCCACAAAAACTAATGATTGAAGTAAATTATCAGACACAAAAAGCGATAGTGGAAGGAAAACAAGTGATAAATAAATACACAGCTCTCTGCAATGGAACTCTGTTCTCTGCCCTCAAAGAATTATTAGACAAGACCAACCTATAGAGCACTCACCCCTCCCCACCCCACCCCACCCCACCCCCACACACACACACAAAACTTCAAACCTACTGTCACACTCACTGTGACTCTCTCTCTCTCTCACTCCCTTTTCACACACAACACACACAAAAAAGTACTTGTTATAATAATAACAATGAAAAATCAAGAAACCTGCTCTCTCTCTCTCTGTCACACACACACACACACACACACACACACACACACACACACACAAAACGCACAGACACCTCTGAAAGATTCAGAACTGTCCAGAACACCTTCAACTGTTCCACCGTCAGCCATCTTGTTTTTACACATTCAACTGTTCCAGTGTCTGCCATGTTTGTTTATACATTGGTAAAAAGTGAAACAGTGACATTGACTGTGTTTGACAGTGATGAAGATGAGAAAAAGAATACATAAATTAAACATAATGTAACTAGTCACACACAGAGAATTAATTAATTTCAGGCATAGAAATAACAATTTTCAAATCGTAATTTTAGCTTAAACAATTTATCTACTTTAAGGTGTGCGTGGTTGTAAATGACAAACTGTGGAACAAAACAGTCACTGCAGAAACACAATACACCAGAAAAACCACACCATGTGGTAAAAAGGTATGAATTCATAATTTTATGTGTTTTTTTCAAATATCTGTAATTACGATTTAAAAACTAATAGTTACACGTATACAAACAGTAATGAACATTCTTTATCTTTACAGCCATAAAATAAAAGCCCACTGAAGATGCTACAACTGCAGTTAAACATGTTTGGGTTCAAAAACAAAATTGTGTTTTGCTTAAGGTAGACCCTATCCAAAAAACATATGTATTGTTAAAGCAAACACGGGAAAAAGAGCTTCAACCCCAAGATGATTATTATGTACACTTCCCCCCTACAAGTCCTAGAAGATTTCCGAACACCCAGTAGACTGTTCAATTTATTCACGAGGGTTGAATCAGTGCCTTCTATCACATTGCTAACTACTAATACTATTAAAGACTGTATTGGTGCTGAGTTGAAAACTTTCTCAGTGTCTATGATTACCAATAAAGGCGGCAACACAAACAAATTACTAAGTCTTGAATTTGTAACTTCTTTTTGTTGTGTTCTGCCCACTCGTCTAATATAGGGTGCCTAGGAAACCTGCTTTCTCGGATCGCTAGACAATAATTCAACCAAATCGTACTAATGGATTTTTATTACAGTAAGATAAATGGCAATACTTAACTTTGAGAAATGCACAATGAGATGTCGCAAGCAAAGGGTGACACGAAATATAAGCAATGTCTTCAGTATATACAATTCGTAAAATAGGCGAAACAATTTAGTTCCTAAGTCACTGCCGCAGCGTTCGTAGAGCAGCTCTTGTTCAACTGGGCCGCGGGCTGACGGCGCGGCGCTTATGTCCTCTCCGTATAGATGCCGCTGCTACCTCGGTGTCGTACTAGAGAGAGGTCGGTCAGCGTGCTATTGGCTGACGTCGTCTCACAGCTCTCTCTGCTCTAACGTTCCTGACCGTCATGCCGGCGTTTGACGTTACACCGGCACAGTTTCCACCTTTATTTTTCTGATTCTTAATTGAAACTTTTTTTTCAGGTATCGGACGTGGGAAAGGGATGGTTAACACAGAGAACACTCTTTCTAAGAAACCTGACTGTGTTATCTAAAACGAAAATGTTGATTGCTTTTATGCAAATATCAAAGTTCTTCAGTTCGAAGTGAAAAAGTTTGCTTTTTAAGGATAACTTTCACATCATTTACTTCGTTTATTGAGTTTTTGAGTAACAAGAACCCCGCTCATATTAGCAGTTAAATTTAGTTGCACTTTCACACCTAATTTTAACATTGCTGTACTGCTTTTCAAATTAAAATATCGTACTTTTAGAAAAATAGCAATTAGGGGCTGTTTAACTACTGCTAAAAGAAAACCAAAAGTTTTTCAAACATTAAAAATGAACCAAAATCTCTGAAAACAGATATTGACCAAATTGAAAACATTAAGAAATTTGTATACCTTGAGGAGATAATCCAAGGAAATTGTTTGGGAAAAGCTGCTGTACAGGGAGGGATACGTGAAATGGCAAGAACATATGGTACAACAAAAAATGCCCGTCAAAAAATAAAAAAGAAGTAAGGCATTACCATACAGCAGTGAAGACAGAATGTCTATCTGTAAACGAAAATATATCATTAAACTACAGTTCAGATAAATTAGAAAGACTAGAAAGCTGAAGCATTAGGAAAATATAAGATCTACAAAAATCTATGGAAGAATGGAAATTACCAAGTAATGATTAACTTTAGTGAAACAAAGAAGACGTATCAGAAGTAAATAGAAAGGGAAGACTCATATTATTTGGACATTTATATCGAAAACAAGACATAGATTAAAATCTTCAAAACTTAGAGGGATAAATGTCAACAACAAGCTGGGACCATTAAGTAAAAAGGATTTAGAAAAAAATAATATAAAGGCTGAAGAAACAACTTTAGAGAAGTGTTTAGGGAAAAAATATTGAATATGGAAGGATTCCGCGGTAGAAGAGTGAAAAAGCTGATATGAAGTGATCAGAAGATAGATAGAAAGAAACACAGTGTACAGATGAAAGGGTACTGCAAGAAAAAGAGAACAACGAATAAGGAATTGAATTTGGCATGCCGTCCTTAACTAGCCCAGCCGAGAAGAGAAAAATATAGCCCGCCAACGAATGCTACTGTCTGAGAATGATGATACCAATTTGTCCATTGATTCCGTGTGTAATTACGCACACCCTCCGCGAATACACTGTTGATCCACCAACGGACGAAAATCTTCCAGCCTTACGTTTTATCACTATCTGCAACTGTTCATATATTTTAGATGCGATTCGACAGCACATGACCATTCAACATGAAACCTAACAACCAATGCCCTCGTCTGGAATGAAGGCGCGTCAACAGTAGCGCTCGGGTATTGTACGAAATACTGAGACTATGCCTCCAGCCGGAAAAGACGCGTTCACGTTCGAATGTTCCAGAGAGCCAGAGATGCGTAAATGGCTTCGATTAACTATGTCATACCACCATCGACAGAAGTACTCGTTACAAATTTTGTTCACGACCTGCATATGCTCCGTCATGCTACACTACTGGCCATTAAAACTGCTACAACAAGAAGAAATGAAGATGATATACGGGTATTCATTGGACAAATATATTATACTAAAACTGACATGTGATTACATTTTCACGCAGTTTGGGTGCATAGATCCTGAGAAATCAGTACCCATAACAACCACCTCTGGCCGCAAAAACGGCCTTGATACAAACACAGATTGGATGGCGTGTACAGGTACAGCTGCCCATGCAGCTTCAACACAATACAACAGTTTATCAAGAGTAGTGACTTGCGTATTGTGACGAGCCAGTTGCTCGGCCACCATTGACCAGACGTTTTCAATTGGTGAGAGATCTGGAGAATGTGCTGGCCAGGGCAGCAGTCGAACATTTTCTGTATCGAGAAAGGCCCCTACAGGACCTGCAGCATGCGGTCGTGCATTATCCTGCTGAAATGTAGGGTTTCGCAGGGATCGAATGAAGAGTAGAGCCACGGGTCGTAACACATCTGAAATGTAACGTCCACTGTTCAAAGTGCCGTCAATGCGAACAAGAGGTGACCGAGACGTGTAACTAATGGCACCCCATACCATCACGCCGGGTGATATGCCAGTGTGGCGATGACGAACACACGCTTCCAATATGCATTCACCGCGATGTCGCCAAACACGGATGCGACCATCATGATGCTGTAAACAGAACCTGGATTCATCCGAATAAATGTTTTGCCATTCGTGCACCCAGGTTCGTCGTTGAGTACACCATCGCAGGGGCTCCTGTGTGTGATGCAGCGTCAAGCATAACCGCAGCCATGGTCTCCGAGCTGATAGTCCATGCTGCGGCAAACGTCGACGAACTGTCCGTGCAAATGGTTGTCGTCTTGCAAACATCCCCATCTGTTGATTCAGGGATAGAGACGTGGCTGCACGATCCGTTACAGCCATGCGGATCAGATGCGTGTCATCTCGACTGCTAGTGATACGACGCCGTTGGGATCCGACACGGCGTTCCGTATTACCCTCCTGAACCCACCGATTCCATATTCTGCTAACAGTCATTGGATCTCGACCAACGCGAGCAGCAATGTCGCGATACGATAAACCGCAATCGCGATAGGCTACAATCCGACCTTTATCAAAGTCGGAAACGTGATGGTACGCATTTCTCCTCTTTACACGAGGCATCACAACAACGTTTCACCAGGCAACGCCTGTCAACTGCTGTTTCTGTATGAGAAATCGGTTGGAAACTTTCCTCATGTCAGCACGTTGTATGTGTCGCCACCGGCGCCAACCTTGTGTGAATGCTCTGAAAAGCTAATCATTTGCATATCACAGCATCTTCTTCCTGTCAGTTAAATTTCGCGTCTGTAGCCCGTCATCTTCGTGGTGTAGCAATTTTAATGGCCAGTAGTGTACATCCACACTGCTACTATTCCATACGCTTGAAGATGATTTAGGTAGTTATATTGTACATTATGGGAAGGATGGTGGTATAAGAATAGCTTTTTCATTTCTTTAAACGAATCCACATTGGATTCAATTGGCAAAAGTCAGCAGCAGACATACAGGATGTATCTCCTAACAGTCATCAGGCGCATTTTCTCAGGCGTTGCACCAGACATTGCAGTTTTGTTTTGTGCACTGTGTGGCTGGAGTCTGCCCAGGTAATAACTGTTCGTCACGCCTTTCATGCGACGTCCAGCGTCGACGGAAAGCGTCGGTTTGTTTCCCGTTGCAAAGAAAATGATTTTTAAAGCGGAATTTTTCTTTCCCATTCGTAAGAGCGGTCACACGTTAGTCTAGTACGATAGTTCTTTTATCGGTTTGTATTATCAGGGACAGTAAAACTCAATGACTAACCAGTAGGCCTGTTCATAGCATATCGACATAGCATTATTTCTTCCAAAAAATATCGTTATACCGGGTGGTTATAATTCAACTTTCCCTATTTAACACATTATAACACGGAATGTAATTACCGTACGAGTACCAGACTTGGCCGCATTAATGTCCAGAGTACGGTGTGCATGATTTCCACGCATCACAGCTCCGTTGTCCAGTTCCAACTGGGGCCACCAAGTGCCGTGATCAGTCATCGTGATTCACAGTCTCACACACCTGACCAGTCGCACTGCACTTGTTGACGTGTCAAGATGAGCTTGGACAACAGGAGCGGAGCATTACTGGTGATGCTCTATTATCAAAACAACAGTAATGCTGCAGCTGCACTTCGAGAAGATCGCCGGCTGACCGGATTACAGAAGGGTCCTCTTCCTCCTCCTGCTGTGCGGAGCACGATGGAGAAGTTCGAATTAACTGGAGAACTCGGCGTCGCTCCGGGAAGAGGTCGACGACCGGTTACACCACAGGTGTAACCACAACTTCTGATCGTCAGGCAGTGCATGTGCTGTTGAAATCCCATGGTCCACTGTACAGAATCATTCTATAATGGTATCCATACAAGATCCATATCATACAGTTGCACAACAACGTGTTGACTTCGCTCTCCACTTACTCGCAAGGATTGAAGTTGACGAGGGCGGCCCTGGAATACCCTATGGACAGAATTGTCGAGTGTGCGGATCTTCACCTCCGTCGCTGTGGATGAAGTTCCTATGTATGGAGAACGTGTCACCGTATGGTGTGGCTTGACGTCTACATTCGTCATTGGCCAATTCTTTTTTGAAGAGATTGGCGCTCAAGGGCCAAAGACGTGCAGTGTGACTGGCCGACGTCACTGTGATATGCTTCGCCAGCATGTCATATGTGACATGCCTATGTGCAGCGTAACGGAAATCTCCAGAGGATGGACAGCGATACCCACAGTGACAGCGAAAATAGTGACAATGAAGAGGAACAGGAGGAGGAAGCTGAGATGTGACAGTAAATAAGCAAATTGCTGGCAATCTAGCCAAGAAAACACCAAATGCTGTACATGGATGCGCATCTAATGTAGTTAATACATAGGATTAGTAACAAATAGGATAAGAAACATTATTTCTCTACTAATAACCATTTGTGTGTGTGTGTGTGTGTGTGACTGGCGGTCAACGACTCGATGAAACCATTCCGAGGTATTCACCGTCAGTCACACTCGGTGATGGTACTAACAAATCTCTCATCTATCCTATCTTCTTTTTATATTCTTCTTAAAAACAACAAAACTTTATTTATATTTCAACCTAAAATTATTGTTATTTTGAATCATTCTTTGTAAATGTTGTAGATAAAACAAAAGGAAAGAAAACTGTAAAAAGATGAAAACGAAAATTGTAAGATGTACGACCTGTTTTAAACATCAGGTAACAGGTCAATAATTTGGCAATAAATAAATAAATAAATAAATAAATAAATAAGTAATGTCATACTCGCACTACAGGAGAGAGACGCATTGAACTCAACAGTTCTCGTGCAAGATAGGGCCCACACAGCACATCGCTCGTGAAGTGCACCTGCTTCTCCGAAACACATTTGGTTTCCAAGTGCTTGGCCGGCACGATCACCTGATCTCACTCCCTGTGATTTCCGGTTGTGGGGCTACCTGAAGGCCAGGGTTTACCAGGGGAACATTCACACATGTGCTGATATGAAGCGCAGCATATCGAGAGAGGTAGCCAGCATACCTACGTACATGCTTCGTTCTGCTGTGTAGAATGCATTCCTGCGCTTTCAGACTCTTCTGGACACCGATGGGCGCCATACTGAACCCCTTTTGAAGCAGTAATGGTACCGGTGTATAATAGTATGATGTACTGTAGCAGCACATTAAAAGTGTTTCAATTGATCTGATCATGCATTATTCCTCTTCTCCATGTCCTTGACATTAATGCTACTGAGTTTGGTCCTCGTACGGTAATTAGTTTCCATGTTACAACGTGTTAAATAGGAAAGATTAATTATAACCACCCGGTATATCGGCAATATTGTTGTTGTTGTTGTTGTTGTGGTCTTCAGTCCTGAGACTGGTTTGATGCAGCTCTCCATGCTACTCTATCCTGTGCAAGCTTCTTCACCTCCCAGTACCTACTGCAACCTACATTCTTCTGAATCTGCTTAGTGTCTTCATCTCTTGGTCTCCCTCTACGATTTTTACCCTCCGTGCTGCCCTCCAATACTAAATTGGTGATCCCTTGATGCCTCAGAATGTGTCCTACCAACCGATCCCTTCTTCTAGTCAAGTTGTGTCACAAACTCCTCTTCTCCCAATTCTATTCAATATCTCCTCATTAGTTATGTGATCTACCCATCTAATCTTCAGAATTCTTCTGTAGCACCACATTTCGAAAGATTCTACTCTCTTCTTGTCCAAACTATTTATCATCCATGTTTCACTTCCATACATGGCTACACCCCATACAAAAACTTTCAGAAGCGATCGGCGATATATCGATATCAAAATGGCAGTATGGAGTGCCTATATTTTTATTTTATATTATACTTTATTCATAATTTTGGGTAAAAACTTGATGTTGTTCTTTTGAAATTGTAGTAGAACATAATTTTACTTTCACTGTCTGAAGAAGTCTTACTACTTTCATGACGTCCAGTCTTTCCCTTTGACTTGTGAAGCAAGAAGGGGTGGCAAAAAAGAAAAATTTCGATTGCATTGGGGGGGGGGCGGGGGATAGGGGGGGGGGGATGTGAAGAAATATCGCACCAGTTACGTTAAAAAACATTTTCTAACGCAACCAGTGTGCTGTGTCTTCACGTCGGGATTCTTCAAAAACAGTTACTAAAAATTATAGAAAAAAATCTAAATGACAACAAGACTGATTTGTGGTGGACGGAGACGCGTGAGAAGAAACCCTGACGTAATCGGCGCTTCCATCAGAAACTGCAAAAAGCAATTTTGACGCTGAAGCTGCTAGGTCGATGCCATTTGCAGAAATGAAAAAACAGGGAAGTCGACATGAAGTGTTCCGAACAAATCCGATATGTGACGAAACCGAACGACTAACCCATCGGACCCCTTTTATTCTGCCACTTACATGCAACTACCATTGTTAGCAAAGTGGTTATCTGCAAGCGTGAAAGTGCATTGTTTTCCTTTCAATTGTTGCTCGAAGGGGAATATGAAGACTGTTAGTTTGTCGATGCGCAGAATATCTAATAATAAATCAGTACTTAAATATACAGCTCTAAAACTGGTAGCATATTTACAATGATGATTCAAATGGCTCTGAGCACTATGGGACTTAACATCTTAGGTCATCAGTCCCCTAGAACTTAGAGCTACTTAAACATAACTAACCTAAGGACATCACACACATCCATGTCCGAGGCAGGATTCGAACCTGCGACCGCAGCGGTCGCGCGGTTCCAAACTGTAGCGCCTAGAACCGCTCGGCCACTCTGGCCGGCATTTACAATGAGCAGCTGTTATTTTTATAGGCCGGTACATCGAAGCATTTCCCGTGGCTGTATCGATATATCTACACCTTTTCTCGATATATCGAGAACCGATAATGATATCTTTTTAAATATCGATATTTTTTAAAATATCAACAGTACTCCAACAGCGACAGCACGGTCCTGGCCCGCGCTGACTGCTATCGCCAAACATGGCAGCGCTACTCAATCACTGCTGGAACGCTATTTATTATTCGTGTTTTACCGTGCCTGTACCGAACATCGGCCTAGACTAATTTGGGAGCGCTCTGTCGAATGGGGCACGTAAATTTCCGATTCATAAATCATTTAGTTTGTAACGGGAATCAAACCGACGCTTTCCATCGTCACTGGACGTCGCAATAAAGACGCGACGAGCAGTAATTGTTGCCGCTAAATCCAGGTACAAAATGAAAAAAACGAAATTGCGAATGTCTGCCGAGACATCAGAGAAAATGCGCCTGACGAATCTTAAGAGAGACACCAGGCATACGTTTTGCGAATAAAAGCCCGTCAGCTATAAGTGTTGAGCCGTGGCAGGAGTGGTGCCAGGGCAATCTTTGGTTAGGCACTATCGACTCCCTCTGGCAGAAGTTGGTCTTTGGAGCCTGGACCGGCTCAGGACATAGCGGGCAGTACGGACTGGAAAGGGACAACAACGTTGCGCACGTTGAAGAGACGACGGCGAGCACGGTGTGCCCGAGTAGGGGCGGCAGTTGGCGCTTGGTCGCACTGGGGTCAGTAACAGCGGGCCGGCGCTGTGGCTACTTGGCAACCTCGTGAAGCTATGCATGTGCTCGCTTCCGTGAAGGAACACGCTGTTACTATCGGACTAAGGAACGTCTGGCGTCTTCGCCACATCGATCCAGCAGCTGGCATCAAGTTAACTAATTCAAGTCCTACCGACGATTAGTGAAATATAATTATGATTGCTCTTGAGGCAGCAAAGCGTTGCAAGGGCTGTTGATGTGGATTACCAACACAAGTACAAGGATAGCGTACCAATATGGACAAGAAAGGAGGCATGAAGGGCGCCCAAAACAGAAATAAGAGTCATCCATTTATTGCACCATTACCCATGCACATAGTATGAGACATTATAATTGCCATACTCAAATCTATTATGACAAACAATATGTATCACGAAGGGCACACACAACGGAGTTTAAGATTTACAATGGCACATCAACTCCGCTATAAGAACAGTGTGCATAATGAAGGCCGCACAATTTTACCAACGTAAGAAATTAAAATAATACTAGCATAAAACTAACTAAAATGCCTTAAAGGAAATGTTTATGAGAAGAACACGACAGGGCCGCAAGGGAGGAGGCAACACAATACTTGTGTGCACCACAACAAACAACGGACTCCAGGTCGCGCCAACAAAGGACACGTAAGGCACGCAACTGCTCTCTCCGTTGCGGTTCCGCGCGTTCCACCCAAGTAATAGCTGCCTGAAACATTTCAATACTTGCAACAGTACACCAGTGATCAGCAAATTAAAAGAAAAACATTAACATGACATAAAAATACAATAATTTAATAAAATCACATCATATGACTATGTACTTACGGTCTTTCGGTGATTGACAGATTGCGAAACAGGTAAATGGGCATGTGCCACTACTAAATCTTCCGTAATTACACTACTAAATTTCTCAGTACCCAAGTTGCAATTAACGCAACAAGAATTAAATCATTTAAGCGATAATGTTACTTTAAAATAATAATAAAATCATTTCATACACAGAGGACCAAGAATGGCCCGATCAGTTCTACCCAGTGAAGCAGTTCACACAAATGATACTCCACGGCTCCGAGCGCACAGCCCCATACAAAATGCAACACAACCACAGCAACCCGGCGTACTACCAGAACCACCAGGCAGTAAACCAAAATCATACTAAGCCAAAACAAGGACTGACTTTTAAAATAACGAGACCTAGCCCGGGCCGGACAACAGACCAAATGCCGGGAAATCCATGAGAAACCTCAGCCAACTTAATACCAAAACAACAATTTATGAACAATATGCAAAACACAAGACCTCTCAGTCCAAAGGCTTCCGTTTAGTCGCGAAGGTGGCTCCGACCCGCCTGCTGAGGTGCCAAGCGTCGTACGGAGTGCCGAATCAAGCTTAACCTTCGTTAACGGAAAGTGAAAACACCACAAGACAAAATAAACTTCAATCTAACTGCGCAAGGCAACTCTAAGGAGTGCCACTCGAAGACTATGCACTTGAAGATCAAACATAAAGCACCCAGACTAACGTGCCGCTGAACGACGCCCTTCCATCACCAGCGTCTAGTAGAGTACGGAGAGCAGCGAACCCCAACGATATACATCCATGGGACGGTAAATGAGGATAGCAATCCCAGCGACGGAGAGACAAGAGGACGAAAAATGACATCCCGCCGCACGTAGAAGGTATTTCAAACTCAGACTCGACAAACTACAACAGGCGAAATTTTGCTCCCCTTGCGAATCAAGTTAAACGGCACACCACGCCGCTGTCCACACTATTAACCGTATAATCACGGTCCGGTCTTCCCATCGAGCCCCACTCGGCGTCCAGACGCAAACAACCCCAGTCGAGCCGAACTGTCTTTCCACGCCAAGGCAGCCCCCCTCTTACCTCCTCACACGCCTCTAGGTAAGCCCCGGCCAGCGATCACACACGGTTGTTTCAACCGCCTAACGCCAAAGCGCCGTCTGAGTGAAAACTCAGCACTAAGATCGATACGGACTTGAAAATAAGCGAGCACCGTAACAACTGTGACTTGATATTTCATGCCTCTTACTAAGTGTGTGCTTCGCTCCTTAATAGTATTGTTTTTACTTCCGCTGGCAAGAGTCTAAAACATTGATACGTGTGCGCAACCTTACCGAACGATCTATATTCCGTGTCTAAAGAAGGCCCACATTAGGTGCTCCTTGTGATGCTTGGATTTTAATGAGCCAGTTCCGTTTGCATCATTCGTGTACGTGGTTCTGCTTAAAGGAATGAAATCAGTTTTTGTCAGTTTTATCGAGGTAGTTTTCTGTATACGTTTGAGTGTTGTTTGGTTCCCTGTTGTCGCTTCCGATTTATGTTTCAGAGATCGGAAGGAGTGGGCCACCGAAGTGCAGAACCTCCCCTTTTAAACTACTAGCGGGCGTACGGGCGGTGGACTTCGCCTGAGCTCGCGTGTGCTGTTTGGTTCCGATTTTGGTGTTCTGAACGGGGTGGAAGTACAAACGGAGTCCACATATTAATTCGAAGATACAGGGTGTTTTAAAAATGACCGGTATATTTGAAACGGCAATAAAAACTAAACGAGCAGCGATAGAAATACACCGTTTGTTGCAATATGTTTGGGACAACAGTACATTTTCAGGCAGACAAACTTTCGAAATTACAGTAGTTACAATTTTCAACAACAGATGGCGCTGCGGTCTGGGAAACTCTATAGTACGATATTTTCCACATATCCACCGTGCGTAGCAATAATATGGCGTAGTCTCTGAATGAAATTACCCGAAACCTTTGACAACGTGTCTGGCGGAATAGCTTCACATGCAGATGAGATGTACTGCTTCAGCTGTTCAATTGTTTCTGGATTCTGGCGGTACACCTGGTCTTTCAAGTGTCCCCACAGAAAGAAGTCACAGGGGTTCATGTCTGGCGAATAGGGAGGCCAATCCACGCCGCCTCCTGTATGTTTCGGATAGCCCAAAGCAATCACACGATCATCGAAATATTCATTCAGGAAATTAAAGACGTCGGCTGTGCGATGTGGCCGGGCACCATCTTGCATAAACCACGAGGTGTTCGCAGTGTCGTCTAAGGCAGTTTGTACCGCCACAAATTCACGAAGAATGTCCAGATAGCGTGATGCAGTAATCGTTTCGGATCTGAAAAATGGGCCAATGATTCCTTTGGAAGAAATGGCGCCCCAGACCAGTACTTTTTGAGGATGCAGGGACGATGGGACTGCAACATGGGGCTTTTCGCTTCACCATATGCGCCAGTTCTGTTTACTGACGAAGCCGTCCAGGTAAAAATAAGCTTCGTCAGTAAACCAAATGCTGCCCACATGCATATCGCCGTCATCAATCCTGTGCACTATATCGTTAGCGAATGTCTCTCGTGCAGCAATGGTAGCGGCGCTGAGGGGTTGCCGCATTTGAATTTTGTATGGATAGAGGTGTAAACTCTGGCGCATGAGACGATACGTGGACGTTGGCGTCATTTGGACCGCAGCTGCAACACGGCGAACGGAAACCCGAGGCCGCTGTTGGATCACCTGCTGCACTAGCTGCGCGTTGCCCTCTGTGGTTGCCGTACGCGGTCGCCCTACCTTTCCGTCACGTTCCCAGTCCGTTGAAATTTTTCAAACAGATCCTTTATTGCATCGCTTTTCGGTCCTTTGGTTACATTAAACCTCCGTTGAAAACTTCGTCTTGTTGCAACAACACTGAGTTCTAGGCGGTGGAATTCCAACACCAGAAAAATCCTCTGTTCCAAGGAATAAACCATGTTGTCTACAGCACACTTGCACGTTGTGAACAGCACACGCTTACAGCAGAAAGACGACGTACAGAATGGCGCACCCACAGACTGCGTTGTCTTCTATATCTTTCACATCACTTGCAGCGCCATCTGTTGTTGAAAATTGTAACTACTGTAATTCCGAAAGTTTGTCCGCCTGAAAATGTACTGTTGTCCCAAGCATATTGCAACAAACGGTGTATTTCTATCGCTGCTCGTTTAGTTTTTATTGCCGTTTCAAATATACCGGTCATTTTTGAAACACCCTGTAAGTACTCAGTGGCCTCCACCGTTCATGGCCAAGTCACGGCCTAACAACCTCGGGCCTCAGTTATTGTACAAGCTGCAGTTTTCTAAAACTTGTGGTAGCTCTTCAAGGTTGCCCGGGTTAAATGTTTTAAATATTTGTCTTAAGAATTTTGAGGGGTTTCTAGAAGAATGTATCGTAATTGAAGCCATTTTCTGAAATTGCGGTGGAATTCAGCCTCAGTGGCGTATGTCAGCTTTGATGGGAAATAGCTGGGTTATTATTGATCAAACTGTCTATAACTTTGTAAAGTTGTTTGGTAATATCCTGACTGGGATGGGCGGTTTTCAATCTATGTGGAAATAATAATTGATTTCCTGATTATTTAATGTAAAGTTTATTTTTAAATGATTTACTTGGCCCGAGTGGCGGTTTTTTAAATGTTTGCAAAGAGATTAATTCGCTTGTGGTTTCATATAACAAGCAGTTTGTAAAATTGGCCTGAGTGATGGGTTTTTAAATGTTTTTAAAGAGATTAATTCATTTGTGGTTTTATATAACTAGCAGTTTGTAAAGTTTGCCTGAATGGCGTTTCTTAAAGAAATTATTATCTGATTTATGACTGTAATTCTCTTAATGATTTATCTACGACGCAAATAAATATGTTGAAATGAAATGGTCACTGTATGGGCCAAGTCCTTCCGCTCCCTTTATATTAAAGGTTAAGGAAATTGCAGTTCAAAATAGAAATGACGTTCCAAATATATTTTGGTTCCCTGTGTACAGGGTGTTCCTAACTAGTTCTGACAAATTTGATCACGTATATTTCAGAAATGGGGAGTACCTCCTGGAATCTCCACCAATGGCAGCTTTCTTGAAAGTTATCAATTTGCCAAGCTAGAATTAAACCGTCGTGCAGTTTGTGGCCTAACGTTCACAATACCTAAAGTATTTTATTTACTTATTTATTTGTATGCTAGTAACTGACAAAAGTTCTCCTCTTTGCCGTCCCCCGCCCTGTCCTCCCCCCCCCCCCCATCCAAGCAGATGACATAGTGTGTGCAATGGTTGACTGAGGCAAAATCTTGACACACAGGAATAGCGGAACTTATGGAGACGATACAGGAGCACACCGTCACCACGCCCGACCGTCCAACAGTTGTTCAGGGTGTCCGGAAGTGCCATGATGAGGACGAGTTTCGGGTGTCCGAGCACGATCGATGCAGGTGCGGAATGGGAGCAACAGGAATTTATCCCGGGGCACAACCAGATGAATCCTTCTACAGTCTCAGCAGTTGCATCTATTACCACCCATGGTGAACAATGTGCTATCAAAGAGACTGAAGCTTCATGGCTACAAAGCGCAGCTGCTGCATGCGCTTCAACCTGATGACACGCCAAAGTGCAAAGCACAGAGGGCGTTGTAAGGTGTCAGGCAAATCCAACACTTTCCATGAAAACCCTGACATGATAAGCAAATCCAGTAGTATGTCACATAGCTCCGAATAAATCGTGACATTAAATTAACCAAAGTAATACGAGTAACGAGTGAGAAAATGGAATACCACAGACTAACACAAGAATGACAGACGCAGTTCCGAGGGGAGAAACGAGAACAGAAGCCGAGAGTAGAACCGTGTTAAACTGGAAGGCCCTACGATAAAGGACGGACGGACGCCCACGTCGGCAGCTAACTGCTAGGACCACACCACCCGCAAGTTTTTGCGTGAGACTTTTTCGCGTCTCTGTTACGTCAAGACCACCCCCCCCCACCCCCCCGTCAATGTTAAAAGCTAGAGCCCTCCAGAAGAACAGTATAGATCTTACGATAACACAAAAAAGGCTACACCACCCGCAAGTTTTACGTGAGACTTTTTCGCGTCTCTGTTACGTTAGGACCACCCCACAGCCCATGTTAAAAGATAGAGCCCTCCAGAAGAACAGTATAGATCTTACGGTAACGCTAAAAGTACCACACCAGCTGCAAGTTTTAGCGTGAGACTTTTTCGCGTCTCTGTTACGTTGCAAACTTTAAAAAACATTGCCCCACCACGAAAAGTATAATGTTTCTCATTGGATAGACAGAATTTTTGTAGGCGGAGCTTAAGGTTAACATTGAGACCCTGATTGGTCAGATGAAAACACAGCCAGATAGTTTTTTTTAAACCAACTTCGGTAAATTGTAGTAAGGAGAAGTTAGGAGAGAGTTGCTTCCGAGACAGCGAGGTGAACACCGACAAGGTAATGAACGCACGCGATGCCGCATTTTTGAGCGCATAAGGCTTCACTTAGAACTGCAGAAGTCTCATCTGTTACATCCCCTTTACGTAATACTAGTGTCGATCGTCAATTAAAGCTCATGGTGTTCACATTTGCCACTTGAAGTAAAAATCTGAAACTTGATGATTTTTCTGTTGTATAGTTATTGAGAAGCCACATCAGCCACTTTAATTTACGACAAGTTAGATAAGTAATTAAAGATAATTGAGGGTCACTGTAGACCATTTTGATAGTTTTCTCTTTTGTGAAACTTAATTTAAACCTAGATTATAGATGTGATATGGCATAGGTCATCCTTCGATCCATTGTAGAACTTGGAAACCCATTCAGGGAATATTCATTCACATTTTTGTTGAATGCAGTTGGTTTTTACCATCCTGTATTAAAACATTTCCTTTTATCAATAGTGCAATTTATAAACGATGTTTTGAGTAGAATAAAATTTCCAATGGTAAACTTAACTGCTTTTTCGACGTTATTTTACCAGCTAACTAAAAATAGGAAAGCCTTGAACCCCTTCCACTAAATTTAGTTAGTATTAAGATTCTTTTACAGGGAGTGCAGTGGAGCTGACGCTGAAATCATTAAGTATTTGGTTATATCATCGCTAGTCTCACTGAACTCTTCTGAATTCTACATGTCATGTGTGGTCTGGCGTCTCCTTACCAGCAACAGGTCCCAGGTTCAAACTATTAAATTCCCTAAAAAACACCCTCAGAGCGTCGTTGGGCGAAAGTGGTAGGGAGACACGATATAGAACAAACAGACACCACGCAGAATGTTTAGAGCGTTCAAAAAGTTTTACACAGTCGTCTCTAATTTTTTTTTAATTTTTTGCACGAGGACAATGACTTTTTTTGTGAACATACTTGGACCACTTAGCTATACATGAGCCTACTCATTGTAGCCTCCAACAGCTGTGGCGCATCTGGCCCAATGTTCTTTCGATGATGTAAATGCACTTTGTAAATTTTTGGGGATTGACTTTTACACCATCGCTTGTCACAGGAAATAAAGTCTTTCTCACTATAAAATGTTTTATCGCCCAGGTGGGCCTTCAGATCACCAAAGAGCTGAAAATCAGATGGAGCCAAGTCCGGACTGTAGGGAAGATGAGGAACAATTTTCCAACCCATTTTTCTGATTTTCTCCTGCGTCATAAGGGCTGTATAGGGTTTGGGATTGTCATGGTGTAATCTGATGAGCTGACCCTGAAGCTGTGGTCTGTGGGTCTTGATGGCACGTCACAGCTTGTCCAATGACAAACATAACGGTCTCGGTTAATTGTGGAAACAGGTTCCAAAAAACTCAATGAAAATGACACCGCACTGATCCCAGAAGAAGAAGGCCATCAGCTTTCGGCCATCTGTTCGTGAAAGTCTTGGTTTCTTCTTCCGAGGGGAACCGAGATGACGCCACTCCATGGATTGGGTTTTACTCTCAGGTTCGAACAAAAACAACCATGTTTCATCCTGGGTAATGACGCCGTCAAGACACTGTTTCCAGTCTTCAGTAAAGGTCTTCATGAGACCCTCGCATACATTCTTCCTCATCGTTTTCATTTCTCTTGTCAGTAATCAAGATACCCAACGTGCAGAGGTTTTTCTGTACCCTAGTGACTGTACCAGTGATACCAAACTACCTAATGACAAACCAGTCATTTCGCCAAGCTGTCGTGTCGTCACACATCTGTCATTTTGGATGATTTGATCAATGGTCTCCTTATTCACATTACTCAGTGCCGTCGATGGTCTACCGCATCGTGGATTGTTCAGTAGAGAAATCACCTTCTTGAAATCTCTGCAGCCACCGCTGGATACTGCTGCGATCCAATGTGTCCTCCTCATAAACAGGGAGCAACTTCCTGTGCATCGATGTAGCAAGTCATTGCCGGTCTTGAAGAGGAACTCCATCACCGAACCTGACATCTACTTCACCGTCCATTCCGGCTCACCTGTAACTAAAAGAAAATACTTTTATATACCAACTTATAGGTAAATGTTCCAAGTATGTTCACAAAAAAATTCATTCTCCTCCTGCAAAAAATAAAAAAATTAGAGACGACTGTGTAAAACATTTTGAACGCCCTTAGTATATGCAGCTCAGATTCTGAGTCGCCGAGACGATGACCCAGAATATCTGGAAAAAGATTACGTTCACGGACGAAACTTGCTTTCATCTGTACGGGAAGGTAAACCGAAGAGACGGTGAGGATCTGTGGTTCTGAGAACCACCACGTTAGCCTGAATATCATGTGTGACAGTCCGAAGGTAACCCTGTGTTGGGACCCTTTTTCTTTGCAGAAGCGTCAGTAACCTTGACTGTTTTCCTGGACGTTGGAATAGTTTGCACTCACACAGGTCGAAGAACTGCAACCAGACATGATGCTGCAGCAGGATGGTGGCCTTGTAATATATCCTGACTTATTAAAATAATGTCATGTATGTAATGAATAAAGGAGGAAAAATGTTGCACTTTAATTTCCCTAAATTTGATGAGAAATATGAAGTTCTTTACGTTTCATAAGTGGTTCATGGAAGATGGATATATACCGGGTAATCAAAAAGTCAGTATAAAATGTAAAACTGAATAAATCGCGGAATAACGTAGATAGAGAGGTACAAATTGACACACATGCTTCGAATGACATGGGGTTTTATTAGAACCAAAAAAATACAAAAGTTCAAAAAATGTACGACAGATGGCGCTTAATCTGATCAGAATAGCAACAATTAGCATAACAATGTAAGACAAAGCAAAGATGATGTTCTTTACAGGAAATGCTCAATATGTTCAGCATCATTCCTCAACAATAGCTGTAGTCGACGAATAATGTTGTGAACAGCACTGTAAAGCATGTCCGGAGTTATGGTGAGGCATTGGCGTCGGATGTTGTCTTTCAGCATCCCTAGAGATGTCGGTCGATCACGATACACTTGCGACTTCAGGTAACCCTAAAGCCAATAATCGCACGGACTGAGGTCTGGGGACCAGGAAGGCCAAGCATGACGAAAGTGGCGACTGAGCACACGATCATCACCAAACGACGAGCGCAAGAGATCTTTCACGCGTCTAGCAATATGGAGTGGAGCGCCATCCTGCATAAACATCGTATGTTCCAGCAGGTGTTTATCAGCCAGGCTGGGGATGATGCGATTCTGTAACATATCGGCGTACCTCTCACCCGTCACGGTAGCAGTTACAAAACCAGAATCACGCATTTCCTCGAAGAAAAAAGGCCCTTTAACGGTAGATGTTGTAAATCCAACCCATACCGTGACTTTATCGTCGTGCAATGGAGTTTCCACGACAGTTCCAGGATTTTCGGTAGCTCAAATTCTGCAGTTGTGGGCGTTGACAGACCCTCGGAGCGTGAAATGAGCTTCGTCAGTCCACAACACGTTACTCAACCAATCGTCATCTTCAGCCATCTTTTGAAACACCCACACTGCAAATGCCCTCCGCTTCACTAAATCACCAGGTAACAGTTCATGATGCCGATGGATTTTATACGGATAGCATCGGAGGGTACGTGTAAGTGCCAACCAAATAGTAGCGTATGGAATGCCGGTGCGACGTGCGACTTCACGAACGCTGACTTCCCCGTGCATAGACGAACCCGCTACAGTCTCCATTTCTTCCTGAACTGTCTCAGCAGCATTACGCCTCGTGCTCGTTCGGCCACTGTGGGGTCTATCGTCTAAACAACCTGTGGCTTCGAACTTCGAAATCATTCTCGCCACAGCTGCATTTGTCAACGGACCTTTACCCGTTCGAATCCCCTTCCTATGGCGATAGGATCGTAACGCTGAACTAGCACATTCCCCATTCTGATAATACAGCTTCACTAAAAGCGCTTTTTCAGGTAACGTCAACATGGTGCGATTGCTGGCACATCTGATTCTCTCTCCCATTACAGCTCCTTTTATACACGTTTTGCTGTCCAGCGCCATCTGTCGGACATTTTGTGAAATTTGTTTTTTTTTTTTTTTGTTCTAATAAAACCCCATGTCATTCCAAGAATGTGTGTCAATTTTTACCTCTCTTCTTCTTCTTCTTCTTCTGCTTTTACGGCCTCATTGGACCACTTCAGTCAATCATTTCTGGTCCTCTTCTTTGGTATTTTCCCCTTCCGAGTGGCCCAGTATCTCTTCATTCGTTCCGATGCTTTTCGTCGTTCCTCATCTGTAAATACCCTTTTCATTGTATGTCGTTTGTCAATTTTTGGCTTAAATCTTATTTCTGTGTCCCTCAACTTCTTTAAATTTGGCGTTTTGTTCAGCAAATCATCCAGAGTTATTTCCAGTTCTTCCATATCCTCTCTTATTTCCTTAAGCCATCCTCCTTGTTGTTTCAAATTCCATAGTTTCTCAATAATTTTCCTTGATAATCTGGTTTCTGGTGTCCTCAGAATGTGACCACAAAAAGAGATCCTTTTCTTTCGTATAGTATCGGTGATGGGCTCCAGTTCTCTGTATACCACTTCATTTGGAACTATCCGCCATTGCCCACATTTTTGATATTTCTTATTTATGCATGTTCTAGCAATTCTTCTCTCTACTTTTAAAATTTTGTCAATTCTGTTTTTCTGGGTGACTTTAAAAAGAGTTTCACTTCCGTATGTAACCTCTGGTTGAACCACCGTCTTGTAATGTTTTAATTTTGTTTTAATTGATAGACATTTTTTATTGTACGTAGACCATGTTAGTTTTTGAGCTTTTATCATTTTATTAGTTCTTGCTCGCCATGCAGGTTTCTCGTCCAATTTATGTGTTATAATTTCACCCAGGTATTTAAATTGTTTCACTATTTTAATTTCCCTATTGTTCACTGTGATGTGATCTATTACAAGTGGATCCGTTACCATTATTTCAGTCTTTTCAAATGATATCTGGAGTCATAATTTTTGTGCTATATTTTGTAAGCTCGTTATTTGTTTCGTGGCTTCCTGAATAGCTAGTAATGCTAGGTCATCAGCAAATCCCAAGCAATTTAGGTTTATTTTATCTTTCTTAGTTCCAATTTTAATATTCATAGGATTTTCCTTGTACCATTCTCTCATTACATATTCAAGAGCACAATTGAATAGCAATGGTGATAAACAACCTCCCTGTCTCAACCCTGTTTTAATCGTAAATGGTTCAGATATTTCTCCTCTAAATTTTACTTTGGATTTGGTGTTTGTTAAGGTTAACTGTATCATTTTTATTACTTTAGGATGAAGTCCAAAATTCCTTAATATTTTCATCATTTAAGATCTATGGATGCAATCATACGCCTTTTTGAAATCTACAAAGGTTATGACTAGTTGTTTTTGCCTTCTTTTGTAGATATCCATAACTAACTTCAAGGTGATTATCTGTTCTGGGCAGCTTCTCCAGGATCTAAATCCTCCTTGATATTCTCCCAGTTCCAGTTCTAGTTGATCTTTACAGCGGTTGTATAGTATTCTTGCCATGATCTTATACGTGCAGTCCAAAAGGGAAATTCCTCTATAGTTGTCTGGATTTGATTTTTCTCCTGTCTTATGTAATGGATGTATTATAGCAGTAGTCCAATTTTCTGGTAATTTCTCTTCATTCCAGATTTTTACTATGCATTGGTGTAATGCTATCTTTACTGGTTCTGCTGCATATTTCCAAAGTTCAGCAAACGTTTGATCTTCTCCACTTGCTTTGTAGTTTTTGAGTTCTTTCAAAGCTCTCTATCTTTACCTCTCTATCTACATTATTCCGTGGTTTATTAGGTTTTCAAATTTATACAGACTTTTTGATCACCCGGTACAACACTGTTAAGAGAGTTATGTCCATTGGATGTAAAGTATTTGTAAATTTAGTTGAAGGTCTATTGATAACTGCTGTTTGTTTAAAGATGTGTCGACGACTATTTTCTTAAACAGCAGATTAAATAGGAGAACATGAGCTATCTTATTTTTAGGGTAAATGTGGTTTCTGCTTGTACGGCTGCTGATAACATAGAAAACATTTACAAGTAACTGAAAAGCGTAATTGAATGGCTCTGAGCACTATGAGACTTAACATCTGTGGTCATCAGTCCCCTAGAACTTAGAACTACTTAAACCTAACCAACCTAAGGACATCACAAACATGCATGCGCGAGGAAGAATTCGAACCTGCGACCGTAGCAGCCGCGTGGTTCCGGACTGAAGCGCCTAGAACCGCTCGACCACAGCGGCCAAATCGTAATTGAAAATGAGTTACTTCGTTGAATTAACATATGCGGCTGGCTGCGTCCTGGTGCCCCTGAAATAATTTAAAATCCTGTCCACATGTGCTTGCACATTTTAATTCTCTTGATTAATGAAGCCAGCTTGCAGCGAATATGCGGGCGCCCTGCCGGCTTTAGTTGAATTGAGAGAATGTTGCCCCAATGGCGGCCAACAGTTTTTAACGTCCATCTGCTACACTGAAAATTGCAATAAGTAGGAGGAAGGGTGCTTTACACGCATATGAACAATAGATAAAATTCATTATTTTATGTTAACGAACAGTCATTATATTGTGAGATATCAAACAGAGTTTATCACGTCACAGACCTTTCCATTCACGTAACAAAATATGAGCGTACAAGTTTGCTTCTTAGTTTTCCAAGGATTCCTGTAAAAGTAATTTTAATAGTATCACAGACTTTACACAATTATTTTTAACACTGAACGCTGTATTTTCTTCGATTTTGTTGCGTCGCAGACACGACCGTTAACTTAGTTTATAGGATTTTGTACTTTTGTCATTTCGTGTCTTTTCACATGCAAGAAAATATTTATTTAGCATTTTTTCCATTTCCAAGCGACAGTACAGCTTCTGTCGTGCAAAGGCTTTGGACGACACTTCTCCAGTTCTCTGGGAGAGGAGAACTCATTTCCTGCTCCCCCAAAACCCATAGACGTAATTCCATTAGATTTCTATCTTTGGAACGTTGTGAAAAACTTCAGTGCGGGATCTGCAGAAACTGAGAGCTCCGATCAGAGCAGCAAATGCACGCGTTGGTGAGGACATGGTGTGCGGGTCATACGAGGACCTGGAATCACAGGTATCCACCGTATTACAGATGGCGTACACGTCGAACTCTGTTAAAAGGCTTCTAAAACTTTAAGCCCTATGTCAACATTATGCCGCAAATCGCACCGCTCGACCTATCCCCATTTGTGGACTATACGTAATCAGATTTCAGTACAACGAAAAACCACACAAAGTTGCAAATTTCACTTTTGTTTTAATTCACGCGATGACTAGTTTCGGGCTGGGACCCATTTTCAAATCATTTTACAGGGAAGAAAACCAAATTTACACTCATGTACAATACAGGCATTACCTAATCTTTAAGCACCTGTCAAAAATACAGAACTCATCGTTTCAAGACCTAAGTAACATAGTCAACAATGGTATTTCCCAAAACGCAGAAACAATATCAAAAATGTTCAAAGGAGCAGTTACAGTGCATACAAATAACTGGCAGACTTCTGTAATATTATTATTGACTTCGTTACGTAAGTCTTGAAACGAGAATGAGCTGGGCTGAATGAGTGAGTGAGAAAGGGCAACTGGAAGTGTATGGATATGAGCGACTTACAGCAATGGATTAGTGGGTGTGAGTGGGTTACAGTTAGGGGAGCTTGTGGAAGATTGAGGTGACTTGCATGTTACAAGCGTGGCAGTTTCTGAGAAGGATTTCTGTGCCCATTCACCGTTTAAATCCCAGACATATCTACATCTACATACATACTCCGCAATCCACCATGGGGTGCGTGGCGGAGGGTACCTCGTACCACAACTAGCATCTTCTCTCCCTGTTCCACTCCCAAACAGAACGAGGGAAAAATGACTGCCTATATGCCTCTGTACGAGCCCTAATCTCTCTTATCTTATCTTTGTGGTCTTTCCGTGAAATGTAAGTTAGCGGCAGTAAAATTGTACTGCAGTCAGCTTCAAATGCTGGTTCTCTAAATTTCCTCAGTAGCGATTCACGAAAAGAACGCCTCCTTTCCTCTAGAGACTCCCACCCGAGTTCCTGAAGCATTTCCTTAACACTCGCGTGATGATCAAACCTATCAGTAACAAATCTAGCAGCCCGCCTCTGAATTGCTTCTATGTCCTCCCTCAATCCGACCTGATAGGGATCCCAAACGCTCAAGCAGTACTCAAGAATAGGTCGTCTTAGTGTTTTATAAGCGGTCTCCTTTACAGATGAACCACATCTTTTTGTTGATAATTCTTCCGGGTTATATGGCCGTGGTCCATGGAATTCTTCTATTCCTAACGTTTCGTCCAGTACTACGTTGGACATCCTCAGGAGTATCGCTGGTCCTGCTGAGTCCTGCCGACAGGAATAGAAGAATTCCATGCACCACGGCCATATAACCCGGAAGAATTATCATCAACAGTACCATCCGGTCGTGAAAGCCTTCATTGTATGAACCACATCTTCCCAAAATTCTACCAACGAACCGAAGACGACTATCCGCCTTCCCAACAACTGCCATTACATGCTTGTCCCACTTCATATCGCTCTGCAATGTTACGCCCAAATATTTAATCGACGTGACTGTATCAAGCGCTATACTGCTAATGGAGTATTCAAACATCACAGGATTCTTTTTGCTACTCATCTGCATTAATTTACATTTATCTATATTTAGAGATAGCTGCCATTCTTTACACCAATCACAAATCCTGTCCAAGCCATGTTGTATCCTCCTACAGTGATTCAACGACGACACCTTCACGTACACCACAGCATCATCAGCAAACAGCCGCACATTGCTATCCACCCTATCCAAAAGATCATTTATGTAGATAGAAAACAACAGCGGACCTACCACACTTCCCTGGGGCACTCCACCTCTGATGAACACTTACCATCGAGGACAACGTACTGGGTTCTATTAGTTAAGAAGTCTTCGAGCCACTCACATGCTTGGGAACCAATCCCATGCGCTCGTACCTTAGTTAGAAGTCTGCAGTGGGGCACCGAGTCAAACGCTTTCCGGAAGTCAGCGGTCAGGACGATGGTTAACCCGTTTGTTCCGAATGTAGTACAGTAGTTTAACACTGCTCACGTACGGTTGGCCTGGTGAAGACGGAGTGACAACTGCTCGCTCTCTGTAACTACGGAAAACCCGATTCTCTGTATTCCCCGATGTTCCCGCAGATGCGACGGTATCCCGACATTCTTGGCCTTTTACGCAGTAAGTGACGCCAGTACTTTTAATCTGTGATCATATTACTCGGAAGCAGCAAGACTGAAACTGTGACGTCAGAGCCGCCGACCATTGAATGAAACTGGTTCCGGAACACAACCGGTTCCTCGTGACGCCGTCGCACGACCCGCTATTGACGGCAGCGGCAGTCTGTGACGTCACACGCGGTTTGTAGAAAGCAGTACGTAGGTACCTGAGATACAGTCGGAGCTCAGAGGTCCGCCGATGACGTGTGCTCCTCGAAATACGCGTACTACTTGACAGACTGCGTTCATTGAGAGATGTCCGCCGCTCGTGGTCTCGCGGTAGCGTTCTCGCTTCCCGAGCACGGGGTCCCGGGTTCGATTCCCGACGGGGTCAGGGATTTTCACCTGCCTCGAGATGACTGGGTGTTTGTGTTGTCCTCATCATTTCATCATCATCCAGAAAAGTGGCGACATTGGACTGAGCAAAGATTGGGTAATTGTACGGGCGCTGATAACCACGCAGTTGAGCGCCCCACAAACCAAACATCATCATCATCATCATCATTGAGAGATGCCTGTGTCTCTGCCCCGTTGCTCGTCGCTGCATTGGACTTGCGACAGCTAATCCTCGACACCGTTACAGGGATTCCCGGCCTTGAAGATGGGAGCACTTGCCCAGAATACTGCGGGCGAGCTACAAGAGGCTACCGCCAGCAGCGTCCTGTTTCTCTTTTTCTTCATCAGTCTTCCGACTGGTATAATGCGGCGCCACGGTAGCTTCCCCAGTGCCAATCCCTTCATCTCACAACAACACTGACACGCTGTTTCCTCAATTATTTGTTGTACATTCAGAGTGTCCCAAGTTTAAAGACCGCCCCAAATAACTTTTTGTCCAGAAGAAAGAAACGTTAGTCATTTATTTCTTTTTAGTTTTGCGACAACAGCAAATGTTAAGAAAGACATATAGTCTGATATTATACATTTAAAGATTTAGGCACAAAGCTCTCATAAGAGCTCTGCAAGAACTGCTCGAAAGTAACATGCTCCTAAAATAGCGCAAAACATCTCGGATTTATTTTATGAGCATAACATGGAGTCACGCGATAAGAGCTTCGCAACAGCTGCTCGAAAGTAACGTGCTCCTGTAATAGGATGAAACACCTCGGATTTATTTTACGAGTATAACATGGAGTCATAGGAGCAACGACATACATGGCCTAATTTGATACTAAAAAATCACCAGTAAAATACTTGAAAATGGCCTAAACTGTACAATCGTACATGAAATAAAGAGAATGGCAGCTGAAAGCATCAAGAAATCTTTCAGAAAAGTCATCGCAACTGCAGACCTTATCGCATTGAAAATTATAAATTCACCAAATTAAAATGAGAACTTTTGGAACGTCCTCTTAGAAAAATTAATGAATTACTGTGCTGGTAAACCCCTTACGTTACTTGATTTTCAAACAGCTGAGCAAAACTGAATGTACTCAGACATTTCTCTCTTCGCTTATTCTGATCATCACTAAACTGACACTCAATATTTTTAGCGCAACGCAATCTGACTTTCAATAATCCCTACAAAAAAATGGCCCTGACTAACATTAACCTATACCTTTCATGAATCACTTACCTCACAAAAATCTTCGTTACTCGAACTACTGCAATACAGCGAGCGCCAATACTGCCAGCTAAATAAAAGATTCTAACTACTGAAGGCACTAACTACTGATAGGCATAGTTAGCAAATGAAAGATTTTCATAGAGAACGAACACTGTATTTACCTTAGTAGTGTTCAAAAGTCATTATATATATATATATATATATATATATATATATATATATATATATATATATATATATATATATATATATTCATGACATCCAGTCTAATGGACATACGTCCAGATCATCTGCTCTCAAAACTCCGCCATCTCTCTCCCCACATCCACCACTGCTGGCGGCTCACCTCCAACTGCGCAACGCTACGCGCTCTTCACATCCAACTGTCCAACACTACAAGAGTGAATATTCCAACAATGCCAACCAGCCACAGACTGCACACTGCACAGCCAGTCGTTTTCATACAGAGCGCTACGTGGCGTTACCAACATAAAAACCTAAACAGTCTACTTACACTTTTAATCTACAAAATTAGGATTGCTAATTAAAACAGATAAAATTCAGATTTCAACATTTAGTGAATAAAGCCTATTGACAGCAGAGGGAGGACCATTAATAAAGTCACTGAATAGTGCTGCATACTTTCTCCGAGGGCAGTCTCTGACAATATGCTGAACTGGCTTTCTTAGGCACTACAATCGCAAGCTGGAGAGATTCGGAGGCCCCACTTGTGTATCACAGCATTGCACCTGCCGTGACCGGTTCGTGTCCTGTTCAGTCTTGTCCACTCTCTTCTCTTCAGATCAAATCGTGGTAGACTGGCAGACGGATCTTGAACAACCCGATGCTTTATCGTTGTAGCATTCCATCTCTGGCACCACTATGTCAAACTTCTTGTTGTTTCTTCCGTTATGATACAGTAGAGTGAATGATATCAAGCGACCTGGACGATGGTCATTTAAGACTGTGTAAACTGAAAGGTCTTGGGGGTATTCGGAGTGACGCATGTGTCTCTATTTCCGACTGGTTGTTTCTTTCCGTCGCAATTCATGTGATGGAATGCTACTGATGGTGTAGAGCCAACAGGTCAATGTGGATTTAATGTACCGATCGCTAAGGTAGGACGGTGAAAAGATTTACCTCACCGGCAGCCATGCTAGATCACAGATTTGTGACGGCTATTAAAGACAACAGCACAAGAACATAACAAATGTTGTTTAGCTACCAGGAGAGCATTAACCTGTATGATTGCCTTTGTTGTTACTTTGTCCATTAGGAAGATATGATCAGAGTTAAGTCTTTTTTTTTAAAATAACAGCCAATTTTTATTCGATAACCCACTTCCTTTCGTGAAGACCTGTTCAAAAACGTACCACATTGTAGCACTCACGTAAACATGACGTTGTTAAAAACGTTCAACACAAAACTGACAACGATTCTCCTATATTTTTACGTTCTCGTGGTTGGTGAACATTGTATTCACACAGAAATTTACCTCAAGACTTTTGACTGAATGAAAAGTGTGAATTTACTTTGTATTTCCATATGTTTACTGTCAGCTCAGTAAGTGGACAATTTATATATCCCTGGTACCTGCAATGTATACCATTAGGCCTACAGCAGAGAAAGACAGTTTTGTATAACGTTTTTAATAACGTCACGCTTGTGTGAATGGTACACTGTCTTACGTTTCTGAACACGTTGTAGCCTCCCCAGTGTTAATAAATATAATAACATCATTCACTTTCTACGTAACCTACCAACAGATAAATTCCGTAACCTAATAATAATAAAATGTAGCTAATCTCTCAATAAAACTGTGGCTCACTTATAACCTTTCAATTATTGACTGTGAATTTAAACTGGTAAATTTTGGACGTCAGCAGTGCTGCATCATGGCCCTGAAAGTTCATTCTGAATAATTTGAAAAATCTTACCTCAATGAAGTCGCCGGATAACGCATATATAACTGCTCCTAAAACAAATTTTTCTGGCACAGTCCAGTGCAATGCTGGCCGATAGATTTGTCATGTATAAAAAGAAACAACTGATTTGTCTTTACAACAATTGGGATGACCATGGATTGGAGAAATTACTAAATTCTTTAAATTGAGATGGATGATTGTCAAAAGGTTAATTTTTATAAGAAAGATTATTATTAAGAGATTTTTTTTAAAAAACATTTACACGGGACTTGATTTTACAATAGTACATACGCGAGAGGTTGCTTTTACCTTAAACTACAACGCTCAGGCACCGCCATCGCTCCCCACGACCGGCCCAGCCAACTCGGTACACCAGACTGCTCGCTACAACCACTACTACTGCCACGCAGTTTCTACTGCAGCCAACACTGCTCTCTGGTCTGAGAGTCTCTTATAGCTTACTTATCGCAGGCAGCGTGTGAGCAATCCATGGAAATTACATCTGCTCGAGCGACCGATGACCGTAGCAGTCTGGTCCCTTTAATCCCACAAACCAACCAACAACTGCTCGAGTGCGCTAACAATAAATTCCTTAGTCATGGATCTCTTACAAGGTTTTCCGTCTTTTGCTTAATGTCTCTATCAGAAATTAAAGCAGCTACGTTGAAGGAAAAAACCGGAATAAGAGAAGAATTTAAAGGTTGCATTTTTACAATTTTTTTACGCAACATTAGTTATCAGTCCTAAGTACATTCCTATTTTTTATTCTTTGAATAACAATGTGAAGAAATCTGGGCATATGTAACGGATCTGGTATAATGATAAAATGTTTCAAAAAAAATCTTCCTTAGATAACATTACATGAACTGTATAGCGGCTTGCAGTGTATTTGCATGTAAGAGGTACTATTATGGATGTGGTTGTCTTTTACGTAACATACAAAAATAGTGGGGTGAGCTTCACTCAGACCAGCCCGCATCTCGTGGTCGTGCGGTAGCGTTCTCGCTTCCCACGCCCGGGTTCCCGGGTTCGATTCCTGGCGGGGTCAGGGATTTTCTCTGCCTCGTGATGGCTGGGTGTTGTGTGATGTCCTTAGGTTAGTTAGGTTTAAGTAGTTCTAAGTTCTAGGGGACTGATGACCATAGATGTTAAGTCCCATAGTGCTCAGAGCCATTTCAACCATTTCACTCAAACCAAATTTTTTGTTGAAATGGGTCCACAATACTCACTTACACTTGCAAGTGACTACGCTGTGTAGCTAGAGTTTTTTCTAACACCTGGTGTCTAATCTCTGGCCAACCGTCCTCTGTTTTTGAACATGTGTGACGCAGGCAAGTACGTTGACTGCAAGCCCAGCATGTGAATTTAATGGGTTGTACTTTACATCCGAGAACAGCTACGCTGCCGGACCTACTTGGTGGTGAACGACACGAAACAGTAAAAGAATGGTCTAATTTTTACAGTGGAGGCAACTTGGCAAATTGGCGGAAACACTTGGAAACAAAGTAACCTGCGATCCTGCCTTTATTGTGTTCAACATTTACATTATTGGTAATTATAAATAGATCACAATATAATGATTTATACACTGCCGAAAAAAAGTCAGTAGACCTTCAAAGACGACATATGCCATCTGGAGTTCGTAGGTGTACAGATAATGGTTTGAGCGTCGTCCGCCAGCAGATAGTGTAGTAGCATAGCCACCAGAGCGCCATTTATGTCTACCCTTTAGTACGGAATACTGACAGCCAGATGGTCATTGTAGTGCAAACGTGTGAAGCAGGCAGACAACCGTGCAACGGAGACGCACTCATGCTTCTTACAGCCAACTCAGTGAATATGAAACGGGCCAAATTGTGGTCGTTCGACTGGCGGGATTGTACTCTGGGAGAATCGCCACACAGGTTGGACGCGCTGTCTCAGCTGAACATCGACGCTGTTATCAGTGGTCACGTGAACATTCCCACACCTGTAGACGAGGTTCTGGACGTCCACGCTGCACAGACACCCGCCAGGATTGTCGTATTTTAAGGGCGGCAATGGCAGACCGTACAGTTACCATAGGACAGATGAGAGGGTTCGTGAGCTCAGACGTGTCAACAGAACCTGTTGCGAAACGGTTAGCAGCAGTGGGACTAACGGCAAACACACCGCTAGCCCCGTTTTCCACACATGCGGGAGGGTCAACATGCACGGCTCAACTGGTGACGTCAGAAGAAGACTTGAAAGACGGATTGGCACGCTCAATGGTTCAGCGATGAAAGTAGATTCTGCCTGCACGCAATTGATAATCGTTGGCGCATACGTCGTTGGCTTGATGAGTGCCGTTTCGCAGAGTGTATTAGTCCAATACACACTGTCCCCACGTCAGGTGTTATGGTCTGGGTATCGATAAGCTACAACTCTCGTTCACCTTTGGTGTTTCTGAAGCGGACGCTAGCCAGCGCTCGGTAAGTGCATAATGTTGCTGCCGTTCTCGCAACAGGAGGGTCAATATACATAAATGACCTTGTGGATAACAACGGAAGTTCACTGAGGCTTTTTGCGGATGATGCTGTAGTATATCGAGAGGTTGTAACAATGGAAAATTGTACTGAAATGCAGGAGGATCTGCAACGAATTGACGCATGGTGCAGGGAATGGCAATTGATTCTCAATGTAGACAAGTGTAATGTGCTGCGAATACATAGAAAGAAAGATCCTTATCATTTAGCTACAATATAGCAGGTCAGCAACTGGAAGCAGTTAATTCCATAAATTATCTGGGAGTAGGCATTAGGAGTGATTTAAAATGGAATGATCATATAAAGTCGATCGTCGGTAAAGCAGATGCCAGACTGAGATTCATTGGAAGAATCCTAAGGAAATGCAATCCGAAAACAAAGGAAGTAGGTTACAGTACACTTGTTCGCCCACTGCTTGAATATTGCTCACCAGTGTGGAATCCGAACCAGATAGGGTTGATAGAAGAGATAGAGAAGATCCACCGGAGAGCAGCGCGCTTCGTTACAGGATCATTTAGTAATCGCGAAAGCGTTATGAAGATGATAGATAAACTCCAGTGGAAGACTTTGCAGGAGAGACGCTCAGTAGCTCGGTACGGGCGTTTGTCGAAGTTTCGAGAACATACCTTCACCGAGGAGTCAAGCAGTATAGTGCTCCCTCCTGCGTATATCTCGCGAAGAGACCATGACGATAAAATCAGAGAGATTAGAGGCCACACAGAGGCATACCGACAGTCTTTCTTTCCACGAACAATACGAGACTGGAATAGAAGGGAGAACCGATAGAGGTACTCAAAGTACCCTCCGCCACACACCGAACAATACGAGACTGGAATAGAAGGGAGAACCGATAGAGGTACTCAAAGTACCCTCCGCCACACACCGTCAGGTGGCCTGCGGAGTGTGGATGTAGGTATGTTGTTCCAACAGGAAAATGCTCGCCCACACGCCTCCAGTGAAACTCAACCTGCTCTGCAAGACGCGCAGCACCGTCCCTGGCCTCTCCGATCTCTGGTCTTGTCTACAATCGAGCACGTGTGGGGTATGGTGGGACGAGAAGTGACTCGCCTGACTCATCAATCAACAAGTCTTGTAGAACTATGTGAACAGATCGTGCAGGCGTGACACAACGTATATCAGAAAAGTATTCGTGATGTGTATGATCGACTAGATGCCAGAGTCAGTGACCTCATGGCCGCCCTTGGAGGCTACACCATGAACTAATATTGATATTTCAGCACGTGTCGATGCCTGGTACCTCTGAACCGCTTGTGCTACCGATCTATAAGTTTAATAATTTATGCGCTGCACATGCACTGTTGCAAAAATAAAATCTTGAGGGAAACGGAAATCTCTAAAAGGGTGTACTTTATTCCGCTGTGTATTACTAAAGAAACTATATGCTAAGTTTTCGTAAAAATATAAACCACCAAATAGATTAATTTAGGAAAAGGGCAGTTCGCAATTCAGGAAATCCAGTTAGTTGGTTAAATCTTCAAATTACGTGCAGAGCCCAAGACGTGTAGCTTATATACCGCTTCTCAAGGCTACGAATCAACAGTTACGCTCTGTGCCACGCTACTTGTTCTTTTTCGCAATAGAAGGTCACAAAATTACAGAGAATTGTTTTCGAGACCTCACGGCCAGCGAATAAAGGACGATGCGAACGACGTAAACCAGGAAGTACCTGCTGAGACATCTCTGCGCTGGCGACCCCAAGGACATCTATGGGTAACGCAGAAAGTCGGCGTACTACTGGACAAATGGTTCATCTCCGCTCTGTCTACTCATGGCAGGCGGTAGGTTTGTGGTAGGAAGACCAGCCGGTGGCAGACACACCTCCTTTGCATCCATGGCGGTCTGCTCGCATATTTTAACTATGCGACTGTAAGTGGGACATCAATCGGCGTAGTTTAATCCACAGATTCTCAGTTCATGCTCAGTGGAAGTTTCTGTTGCCGCTCCGCCATACCATTCTCCCGTTCATTCGATATTAATTCAACATGTTTGTCTCTTGAATTTTCCCGGCAGATTAAAACTGTGAGTCGTGCTTGGGTAGCTCAGATGGTAGACCACTTGCCCGCGAAAGGCAAAGTTCCCGAGTTCTAGTCTCGGTCCGGCACACAGTTTTAATTTGCCAGGAAGTTTCATATCAGCGCACACTCCGCTGCAGAGTGAAAATCTCATTCTGGAAACGTCTCCCAGGCTGTGGCCAAGCCATGTCTCGGCAATATCCTTTCTTTCAGGAGCGCTAGTCCTGCAAGTTTCGCAGGAGAGCTTCTGTAAAGTTTGGAAGGTAGGAGACAAGGTACTGGCGGAAGTAAAGCTGTGAGGACGAGGCGAGAGTCGTGCTTGGGGAGCTCAGATGGTAAAGCACTTGCCCGCGAAAGGCAAAGTTCCCGAGTTCGAGTCTCGGCCCGGCACACAGTTTTAATTTGCCAGGAAGTTTCATATCAGCGCACACTCCGCTGCAGAGTGACAATCTCATTATGTTTGTCTCTTAACCATCTGACGTAAATCGTGAGCAGCAGTTGTGCAGCAATTCTATTCACCGTCTGCCATTCGTAACACAGCTCTTGTGTGAGGAACATCCTTTCTGGAAAACGTAAATAATTTTGATTTTCTTTTTCCCGTGGGGCAGAAAACAATGACAAAGTGTAAACAGTCACCAACCGTAAAAGAAACTGCATTGATCGACCGATCCCTCGGTTCTTGACAGACTATTTTATACATTATGGATCAAATCACACACGACATTGGCGATTCTTCAATATTTGTTATTTTGTTTTACTATTACTAAGATTAAATAATAAATATTGTAGAATTTGACTATTATTAAAATAAAATAATAAATATTGCAGAATATTACACTAGTATTGTGCGCGTTTTCGTTCATAATGTGAACAAAACAATGTTTATACAGGAAACTTAAGTTTACAGAGTGCTGTATCTATTCCTGTAACAAAGGCTCTTTTTCCCCTTTCAACAGTTGTTTTACAACTTACTGAACCGACTGAATAAAATATATTCTGTCTAATGGCCACATGTTCCACCTATTTTTGTATATATCTCCTAACTGATTATAAATTTAGTATCTTCTCTTTCAATATTTAAAGAAAGTGTTTCCTATAATGAATGACAATTCTTGACGTGACAAGTAGATATTTGTGTACTTCTTCAATATAGTCAAATTTCTCGAGAGTTAAATGGAGCATTCTAAATCAAATTTAAAACTGTTTAATTCCGTAACAGTCGGCAATTTTGTGACACTTTAAGCACTTCTTGTAACATAACTTGTACAATTATGAACTGGGACCCTAATTTCTACGTACATTGAATTTTGTAACTCTGAGATACGAGGAATATGGAATTTTAAATTGTCACCAAGTTATCTGCCAGCACAGGGAAACATTGTGAGAAAGACATCTAAGGCAGGGAAAGAACTAAATTCATCTGCACAACGATGGTCCGACCTGGCGTTTCTTAGTGACATCCTGATATAATTTTGTTACAAATCAGCCGTGCTTTATAAATTTTGTTTTACTTGTACATACAAAAACATTTTGTTAGAAAGTTTGCCGATGTAGTGAGATTCATTTTTCTAATTTTGCTCGAAATCCAACTATTTGCAGGCCTATTCTCACTAAAACTAAATAAGAGTAAAAAAAAGTAAACTACTCTAAGAAAAGAAATAAGACAAAACCTTCAAACACTTATTTACGCATTTGTTCAGAGGTATCCTACGACAAAAAACATGTCCTACAACTTTTACATTTAACTGTTGCAGATTTCTTTAAAACACTTATTTAGTCAAATCTCCGTACAGAGAACATTGATTACTAGTTTCAACCGCTTAAACAGTCATCTTCAGATCAGAATACAGACATGCGATATCTAAATCGAGGGACTGAGTAAGACATTTTGTCATTACAGTGTTAACATCCTTAAGGAAATGTAAATACGAATGTAAGTGACATTTCCTTAGGTATGTTAACACTGTAATGACATAGTGTCTTAATTATCCCCTCCATTTAGAAACCGTTTATTTGTATTCTGCTCTGAAAATGACTGTTCAGTCTGTTGAAACTAGTAATCAGTGTTCTCTCTATTGTTATCGTGGCCAAATGAAGATTATACAAAAATATGTCGTGGTCAAATTTACACTCTGCCATCTGCACTCTGACCATGCCAGGTATTTATAACTTATAATTAACACAAAAACATCCAAGCAAGGTACTTAATGCAAACTGTTAACACTTACAAGTTCAGCGGCGTGAGCAAAACCTAAGTCATGACACATTCAATACAACATTCTGAGCAACTTGTGTTGTACGTTGAAACAGAGTTAAAATGCTAAATAAAACTTTGTCTTTTTTGCTAAACCATTCAGAAATGTCCCTAATTTCATTAATGATACTTGTATTCGGCAATGTCAAGTGACACACTGGTTCTGCAGGTAAGTGTGCTGTCACAAAGTTACCCTATAATTTATGTAAATAACTTTTTTTACTTTCCGATGGCTAAAGAAATGTTTTGTAGAATTTCAGTCTTATGCAGAATAACCTGCACATATAACTTATTTATATCAGCTTACTACCTCCAATTAGTCAGGTCTTCAAACTTATCTGCAATAGCGAAAGTTCCCAAGAAATATACAAACACGTTTTCCCTTACAACAAAATGGCTTTTTGATCACCTCAAGTGCAACGTAAGTAGTTGCAGCATACATCGCTAATGGCAGTGCTAAGCAACAACAGACTGCAGCAGAGCTATATACTGAATGTTGACCCGAACTGCAGTATTAGCGTATTTTAAAAAACCTGGAGCACGCTGTTATGATAAAGAAATACCTCAGTCACAAAGTTGTCGACTAAAAGTTAATACGATTCTTTTAGGCTGGTGTGGTTTTGCTCTGCTCTTGATCTTAAACTAAATTGTTTAATTTTGTTTGTATTAAATGTGCTATATTTCACTACTGATGCTATTAATACTGTAAAACGTTGTTAGATCTACTATACGAAATCAGACGCTCACGACTAATATACAGATATTTTCCCTTTCAGGTGTGATCGTTAACTTTCTCCTGCCTATAACTACGCTAGGAGCAACCATACCATCATGTGCTGCATCTCGAAAATTCGGCGGCTACCTTTTGCATCATCAATGAAATGGTGAAGCCATGAACACATTGGACATCTATTCGGGAATGACGAAGTGTCTGATACCCGTCTGGTCATCTCCTCTTGCGCGGTTTCACTAAAGTTCTGGAGTCAAGTGCTTGTTCACGAGAGTTATCATTCTGTTTCATATGACCCTGATGCCGATGGTACATAATTTTCTGCCACGCGGAGTGGCCAAGCGGTTTGAGGCGCTATGTCACGGACTGCGCGGCCCCTCCCGCCGAAGCTTCGAGTCCTTCCTGGAGCATGGGTGTATGTGTTCTTCTTAGCATAAGTTAGTTTAAGTAGAGTCTAAGACTAGGGACCGATGACCTCAGCAGTTTGGTCCCACTTCACACACATTTGAACATAATTTTCTGGGCCCTGCTTTTTCTTATCAATATGGATTGTAATCGAAGGACTGTTTCACTCTAATCTTGCAATCCCTACGTCTTTTATTTTTTCTTTAATTCCCATTTGCTCCCAGCATGTGCGATTTAAATACAAGCCATTTTATTTTGTTGACGTTCTTCCCGCCCATTCAGATGTAGATGCTTTAATTATTAGCTGCACTACAACTACTTCCTTCATCTAACGTTACGTAATTGAACGATGTTGCATATTCATATTGTTGGGCTCTAATGGCCTTAACTCGCACATGACGTACACGTACACCTTAACGGAAGACAATCATGAAAAGGGCACGTGGCTGAACAGCAGGAGGCGTTACAGAAGCTAATTATGTAAATGGGAGAATATGTAATCTTAATAAGTGAGGAAGGTGACAATCGCGCCTTTGTTTTCCTATAAAAAAAAATAGTGAAGCTGTGTCGAGCATAATTCATCACTGCTTTCTTCTAACGTGTGAGCGCAAAATTTCAGATTCTACATCTACATCTATGCTCTGCAAACCACCGAGAGGTGCATGGCAGAGGGTACGTCCCATTGTATCAGTTATTAGGGTTTCTTCCTTTTACATTCACAAGTGGAGAGCAGTTGATTGAAGATTGAAGGACACCTCTGTGAAATGTTCTCTCATGGTGCTTACAGACAACCAAAATTACACGATGTTTCCTTGAAGAGGATAGATAATTATGGAGTCGTTTGATGAATATGGTCGTACTAGGATGTAGATAACAAGTGGTGGCGCTCCGAATAAAAAATCGAGATGCAACTCACGCCTTTTATGCTCAATGGCAGACTAGCATCTACGCTAAACTTTAGTTTGTTATTACTCCCTGACGAACGGAAAGCACAGTTTTGTAGCACTGAAGTTCTAGACATCAATATTTTCGGTGTCCACTGCTACGGAGTTATGACTTCTTCTTTCGTCAAAAGTCGATTAAACAGCTTTAGCATGCTGAGAACTGCTAATTGAGTATCGCGCGACTTCGATAGCGCTAGGCTGTCCGCAGACACCGATAATTCATTCATTTGTTGTATCAAGGAGGCCGTGGTCTGCAGCTAGCGTCTTTGACCAATAATCAGAAAGTTCTGGATCTCGGGTTCGATCACAGTTAGTGCTCATACTCTGAGTAAAAATCATAAACAAGGCTGCCCAAGACGTTCTGTACAAGGAGTCACCTTTGTTATATCCTAGCCAATAATGCCAACCGAGCCCGCTGCCAAAAGGTTGGCAGCATCAAAGTCCGGACACCGTCCGCATAAGCAGCGCCAGCGATACAGAAAATGGCCGCAAGTCTGCGCGCGCCACCGCTGGCTTCTGGCTTCTTAAGCGCTGGAGTCGCGAGCGCTAGGACAGTTCTGTATTCGCCGCTCAGTTGTATACTCGCCACCGATTTGTGTACTTGCTAGTCAGTTGTGTGTTCATCGCAGCAGAGATGTTTGTCGTCAGCCGACGCTGACCTAGCCGCTCCGACTCGAACTAGACAGATTTCTGTAGACACGGAGTTCACTACTGTGTTTCTGTCTCTTCGTTAATAAAGATAAGTACCGACTTTTATTTAATCAGAGTGTTTGGGTTTTCATCTTTCTGTTCACTGTTCCAGCGGACCGGTCGGCCCGCTATTAAAAGTGTGGCGGTGACTTCGTAAGCCGTTTCTACAGCGAAGTGTTTGTCGCTACGAACCCCGCCACAAAAACCTTCATTCGGCCAATCGCCGAGTCAAAAAGGCTGGAGCGGAAGCCAGAAGTTTGGGACATCCATTTGCCCCTGGGGTGGGAAACTGCCCCTGAAAGCTGGAAGAATTAAGAACGATCATCGCCACTAGGTTGCAGAAGGTAATAAAACAACTCCATTAAAGACACACAATGTGTATTTACATCACATGTGGCCTGTAATTGAAAAAGTGTTATTATGTCATCTTCATTGTAAAAATTCCGGATTAGTATCCCATATATATACCATCTTAGTATATATATAGTTAAGGCTCACCGGCCACTTGACCATCTTCTTCTTCTGTGCGAATGCACAAACAGTGCCCGAACTCTTACGGGAATCGGCAACGCGCCGCGAGTAATGAGTATAATGGGCGGCGGGCACTACGAATGTAGTGCGGGACAATACGTTGAGAATGTGGGCTTCGCGGGAGGCGTGCCAGAGATAAATCCCTGCAGTCGCACTATCCTCTGCGTCCTCGGTGGCTCAGATGGATAGAGCGTCTGCCATGTAAGCAGGAGATCCCGGGTTCGAGTCCCGGTCGGGGTACACATTTTCATCTGTCCCCGTTGACGTATGTCAACGCCTGTAAGCAGCTAAGGGTATTCAGTTCATTGTAATTTAGTATCCCATTCTGAAGTTCGCGAGGGACTTCCAAGGAGGAGTTGACCATGAGAAAAAGATTGAAAAGCCAACGAAAGGGCAACATTCTGCTCGTCGGCGCTTGAAATGTCAGAAGTTTGAACGTGTTAGGAAAGTAGAAAATATGTAAGGCGAAAAACAAAGTCTCTGCCTACTTGTTGTAGGGAGCAGTGAAGTGAAATGGAAACAGGATAAAGATTTCTGGTCAGACTAATAGAAGGTGATATCGACAGCAGCAAAAAATGGTATAACGGGAATATTAATGAATAGGGACGTCAGCGGAGAGTGAGTTACTGTGAACAGTTCAGTGATGCGATTGTTCCAGTCAGAATAGACAGTAAAATTACGCAGACAACAATGGGTCAGGTATATATTCTAAAGTCGAAGTTGAAGAGATAGAGTAAATATATGTAGATATTGAACGTGTAATTCAGTACATAAAGAGAGATGAAAATCTAATAATTATTCGTGAATGAGCCTCTGTAGTATGACATGTAACAGAAGACAGATTTACTGGAGAATCCGGGGTCGACACTACCAGTGAGAGACGAGAAAGGCTCATTGCGTTTTGCAGCAACTGGTACCTAGTAGTGGAGAACACACTGTTAAAAATTGACAAAAGGAGGAAACTGAACCCGCCTGGAGACCCCACAAGTTTCCAGCTGGACAATATCACAGTGAGACAGGGATTCTGAAACCAGATATTGGATTGTTAAGGCGTACCCAGGAGGAGATGTAGACGCAGAACACAATTTAGTAATTATCAAGAGCAGAGTGAAGATTAAGAGATTCGTCTGAAAGAATGTGTCAAAAGAAGTTGAACACTAAAGCACTGAGGATTAATCACTGGTGTTTTAAGTTTTCTAAGGCTGTAGATACTGCGGTAATGAATACTAAAACAGGCAGTCCAGCTGAAAAGGAATAGAAATCTTTAAAATGGGCAGTCACAGAAGGGGGACGGATAAATATAGAAACAAGGAAGGTAACAGCGAAAAAACCTTGGGTAACGCCGTAACACATCAGATTATCTACAAAAGAATGAAATACAAAAACATTTCGAACAACACCAGATTGCAACAATACACTGAGGCGACAGAAGTTATAGGATACCTCCTAGCATCGTGTCGGACCTTCCTTTATCAAGCGTAGTGCAGCAGCTCTACGTAAAATGGACTCAACAAGACGCTGGTAGTACCCTGTAGAAGTATTGAGACATGCTGCCTCAGTAGCCATCGCCAACAGTTGTGGCTCGGCGACGTGACATCGTCGTCTGGGAACATGAGATGCATGAATGGCTGCAAGTGGTCACCAAGAAGCCGAAAATAACCAATTCCAGTCAATGATCGGTTGAGTTGGACCGGAGGATCCAGTCCATTCCATGCAAACACGGCCCACACCATTGTGGAGCCACCACCTGCTTGCTCAGTGCCTTGTTGACAAGTTGATTCCATGGCTTCGTGGGACCTGCGTTACACTCGAACTCTAACGTCAACTACACGCCTGGAAATGGAAAAAAGAACACATTGACACCGGTGTGTCAGACCCACCATACTTGCTCCGGACACTGCGAGAGGGCTGTACAAGCAATGATCACACGCACGGCACAGCGGACACACCAGGAACCGCGGTGTTGGCCGTCGAATGGCGCTAGCTGCGCAGCATTTGTGCACCGCCGCCGTCAGTGTCAGCCAGTTTGCCGTGGCATACGGAGCTCCATCGCAGTCTTTAACACTGGTAGCATGCCGCGACAGCGTGGACGTGAACCGTATGTGCAGTTGACGGACTTTGAACGAGGGCGTATAGTGGGCATGCGGGAGGCCGGGTGGACGTACCGCCGAATTGCTCAACACGTGGGGCGTGAGGTCTCCACAGTACATCGATGTTGTCGCCAGTGGTCGGCGGAAGGTGCACGTGCCCGTCGACCTGGGACCGGACCGCAGCGACGCACGGATGCACGCCAAGACCGTAGGATCCTACGCAGTGCCGTAGGGGACCGCACCGCCACTTCCCAGCAAATTAGGGACACTGTTGCTCCTGGGGTATCGGCGAGGACCATTCGCAACCGTCTCCATGAAGCTGGGCTACGGTCCCGCACACCGTTAGGCCGTCTTCCGCTCACGCCCCAATATCGTGCAGCCCGCCTCCAGTGGTGTCGCGACAGGCGTGAATGGAGGGACGAATGGAGACGTGTCGTCTTCAGCGATGAGAGTAGCTTTTGCCTTGGTGCCAATGATGGTCGTATGCGTGTTTGCCGCTGTGCAGGTGAGCGCCACAATCAGGACAGCATACGACCGAGGCACACAGGGCCAACACCCGGCATCATGGTGTGGGGAGCGATCTCCTACACTGGCCGTACACCACTGGTGATCGTCGAGGGGACACTGAATAGTGCACGGTACATCCAAACCGTCATCGAACCCATCGTTCTACCATTCCTAGACCGGCAAGGGAACTTGCTGTTCAAACAGGACAATGCACGTCCGCATGTATCCCGTGCCACCCAACGTGCTCTAGAAGGTGTAAGTCAACTACCCTGGCCAGCAAGATCTCCGGATCTGTCCCCCATTGAGCATGTTTGGGACTGGATGAAGCGTCGTCTCACGCGGTCTGCATCTCCAGCACGAACGCTGGTCCAACTGAGGCGCCAGGTGTAAATGGCATGGCAAGCCGTTCCACAGGACTACATCCAGCATCTCTACGATCGTCTCCATGGGAGAATAGCAGCCTGCATTGCTGCGAAAGGTGGATATACACTGTACTAGTGCCGACATTGTGCATGCTCTGTTGCCTGTGTCTATGTGCCTGTGGTTCTGTCAGTGTGATCATGTGATGTATCTGACCCCAGGAATGTGTCAATAAAGTTTCCCCTTCCTGGGACAATTAATTCACGGTGTTCTTATTTCAATTTCCAGGAGTGTATTACCAATTATAATAGGGACTCATGTGACCAGGCCACTGGTTTCCAATCGTCTTGGCTCCAACCGACAAGGTCACGAGCACAGGAGGAGGTGATGCAGGCGATATCGTGCTGTTAGCAAAGGTACTCACGTTGGTAGTCTTCTGCCACAACACATTAACGACAAATTTCGCCGCATAGATACGTTCATCGTACGTCCCACACTTCTTTCAACGGTTATTTCACGCAGTGTTGCTTGTCTGTTATCACTGACAACTCTACGAAAACGCCGCTGCTCTCCGTTGTTATGTGAAGGCCATCGACCATTGTTTTGTCCGTGGTGAGAGGTAATGCCTGAAATTTGGTATTCTTGGCACTCTCTTGACACTGTGGATCTTTGAATACTGAATTCCCTAACGATTTTCGAAATGGAATGTACCATGCGTCCAGCTCCAACTGCCATCCCGCGTTCAAGGTCTGTCGATTCCCGTCGTGCGGCCATAATCATGACGGAAACCTTTTCACATGAATCACCAGATTACAAACGACAGCTTCGCCAACGCACTGCCCTTTTTTGTACGCGACGCTACCGCCATCTGTGTATGTGCAATCGCTATTGTGACGGTACATCACATAAATGGACATTTGGAGAAAGGGAAAGGAAGTTTTTGTTGTGCGACATGTGAATTATGAATTACTTCAAGACTGTGTACGAGTGCGCGATGTATAAGAAAGATTAAAAAAGTTAAATAATACCACCAAAAATCACAAACAGCGATGTGATATAAAAAAGGAACATTTTTTATCTGTGTAATGAAAATGAACATGACCAGAGACTATTGCTTTATGGAAAGCGCTCCTGGTTTTGTTTCGTCTAGAGGTAGGCCGCCATTGTAGCGCTGGATAATATTTAATGTAAGTTTGGTTGTAATTTAGTAAAATATACTTATAATTGTTATTGGAAAGTGTGTATTATTGACTTGTCACTTCTCATGATCGCAACCATTAATTATAATTATCAAAATTTTTACAGAACTTCGTAGTGCAGAGCTCATATTATAGTGTTAAATGTAAATGCGAGGGACTTCTCAATTTTGATCTTTCATTAATTTCAAAGTTAAAGACAGTAGTGATAAATTTCATTTACTAAAATCCAAAGCACTGAATGAGTTCAGTATGTTTCAATTTGGCCGCCTAACGGCAGATGAGATTCTCTCCAGTTTTGCCTTGCAAATAATGAATACGAAATATTGAAAATCATTACATTCCGCAATATCTCACTTAAACTTTGTGTAGTTTGGTACACAAATAAACAGTAGCCCTGAGATCCATATTAATAATTACAGTTTGCGTACGAATACGCATATTTTCTTTTCTAAATAGCAGCGCTCACTCAAACTATTTATTAGAAGGCGGTGAGTTGCTTGTTGTGTTTAAAAAATATCATATCGTACGTACTTCGGGGCAGCAGATGTCCGTACGAGTGTTATCGCGGTATAAGCTAATTAAAAGGCTCATGCTAGCCCACAATAATTAAAACCACCCCAACCAAAATCATAAAATATATAATTATAAAAATATATAATTATCCCGTGATAAGTGGCCACACACAAGCACACATACTTATACACTTATACCATGATACTATCTCATGACTTTTGCCACGTCAATGTAAACTTAGAAATGGAATAAATAGGAAGTGGAGGGTAGCTAAGGCGAAATGGTTGCAGGAGAAATGTGAACAAATCAAAAAAGAAATATTGGTTAAGAGGCAGATTTAGCATTTGAAAAAGTCAAAGCTACTAAACTAAAACTCCTCCCGGACAAGCCATGAAGGTCCAGTGGTACTGACCGGGCGCCGTGTCATCCTCAGATCATAGGCGTCACTGGATGCGGATACGGAGGGGCATGTGGTCAGCACACCGCTCTCCCGGCCGTATGTCAGTTTCCGAGACCGGAGCCGCTACTTCTCAATCAAGTAGCTCCTCAGTTTGCCTCACAAGGGCTGAGTGCACCCCGCTTGCCAACAGCGCTCGGGAGACCGGGTGGTCACCCATCCAAGTACTAGCCCATCCCGACAGCGATTAACTTCTGTGATCTGACAGGAACCGGCGTTACAACTGTGGCAAGGCCGTTGGCCCAAAGCTACAGTCCGTGAAAATAAAAGCAAAGGCGTCAAATTAAAAGAATTCCATTATTAAAGGCAGAGCAGAGAATAGATAATTGAGAAAAGTACATTGAAGACAGTACGATGAGAAAGGACTGTGCTGTCAGAACTGAGAAGAGCTTCAGAAGACGTGTAATTAAATATAGCGGAATGAATAGGCAACATCACTTCGGAATTTTTGCAAATATGGAGAACTGGCAACTAAATAACTATAAGTTTGTGTGCATAACCTATGATACTATTGACGTCTCATCAAAGTTTACAAAAAATGTCATTCACACAGTTCCGACAATAGCAAGGGTAAACATGTGCGAGAACTGTCCTAAAATCAGTTAAACAGCTGATGCATCCACACTGCTGACGAGAGTAATATACAGAAGAATGGAAAAGAAAACTGATGATCTCGTAGGTGACGATCAGTTTGGCTTTGAGATGATTATCATCATCATTATCTCATACCCATCGATGCGCAAGTCGCCGAAGTGGCGTCAACTAAAAAGATTAGCACCAGGCGCCCGGTCTACCCGACGGGAGGCCTAGCCACACGACATTCATTTCATCGAAACAACACTTAAGAAAAATCAAGACGTATTATTGGTGTCTGCTGACACAGAAAAAGTATTCGACAATGTAAAACGGAGTACAAGTTCGGAATTCTCAGAACAACAGATGTCAACTATAGATAAAGGCGGTTAATACACATGAACACGAACCAAGAGCGAAAAATAAAAGAATGGAAGACCAAATACGTAGCACTCGAATTGAAACGGGTGAAACAAAGGACACAATCCTCCTAACTGTTCAGTCAATATATCAAAGAAGCTGTGTGGGAAAAAAATTCAAAGGTTGCATTCTGGGTGAAATGATATCAATGATAAGATTCGCTAATGACATTGCTGTCCTCAGTAAAAGTAAGGAAGAACACAATACTTCTTGAATGGGATGAAGAATCTAATAAGCACACATTATGGTTTGAGAGTACACCAAGAAAGACGAAAGTAATGAGAGCAGCGGAAATGAGATTAATGATAAACTTAACATCAAAATTGCTGACCACGAAGTAGATGAAGTGAAGGAACTCCGCTGACTTCAAGACAAAATAACAAATGAAGGACGAAGCAAGGATAAGAAATTTTGCAATATATCGTTACTTTCATCTGTTACCTCAAATTCTGGATGCCTTTATCGTGGACAGTCTTCAAACAGAACCATGGCCGCTTTGAACAGTCACCCACGTCTTAATTGTTGAAAAGTACAGCGATTACTCCGTAGAAACCTTCATCGACCCTCGATAAATTTCTGTTGTCAATAAATCACCTAAAACGGAGAACCTTCTGATGTTGCGGTATTTTGGAATACGAGGTGCATTCAAGTTCTAAGGCCTCCGATTTTTTTTCTAATTAACTACTCACCCGAAATCGTGAAACTGGCGTTACTTCACGACGTAATCGCCCTGCAGACGTACACACTTTTCACAAGGCTGACGCCATGATTCCATGGCAGCGGCGAAGGCTTCTTTAGGAGTCTGTTTTGACCACTGGAAAATCACTGAGGCAATAGCAGCACAGCTGGTGAATGTGCGGCCACGGAGAGTGTCTTTCATTGTTGGAAAAAGCCAAAAGTCACTAGGAGCCAGGTCAGGTGAGTAGGGAGCATGAGGAATCACTTCAAAGTTGTTATCACGAAGAAACTTGCGTAACGTTAGCTCGATGTGCGGGTTCGTTGTCTCGGTGAAACAGCACACGCGCAGCCCTTCCCGGACGTTTTTGTTGCAGTGCAGGAAGGAATTTGTTCTTGAAAACATTTTCGTAGGATGCACCTGTTACCGTAGTGCCCTTTGGAACGCAATGGGTAAGGATTACGCCCTCGCTGTCCCAGAACATGGACACCATCATTTTTTCAGCACTGGCGGTTACCCGAAATTTTTTTGGTGGCGGTGAATCTGTGTGCTTCCATTGAGCTGACTGGCGCTTTGTTTCTGGATTGAAAAATGGCATCCACGTCTCATCCATTGTCACAACCGACGAAAAGAAAGTCCCATTCGTGCTGTCGTTGAGCGTCAACATTGCTTGGCAACATGCCACACGGGCAGCCATGTGGTCGTTCGTCAGCATTCGTGGCACCCACCTGGATGACACTTTTCGCATTTTCAGGTCGTCATGCAGGATTGTGTGCACAGAACCCACTGAAATGCCAACTCTGGAGGCGATCTGTTCAACAGTCATTCGGCGATCCCCCAAAACAATTCTCTCCACTTTCTCGACCATGTGTCAGACCGGCTTGTGCGGGCCCGAGGTTGTTTCGGTTTGTTGTCCCACGATGATCTGCCTTCATTAAACTGTCGCACCCACGAACGCACTTTCGACACATCCATAACTCCATCACCACATGTCTCCTTCAACTGTCGATGAATTTCAATTGGTTTCACACCACGCAAATTCAGAAAACGAATGATTGCACGCTGTTCAAGTAAGGAAAACGTCACCATTTTAAGTATTTAAAACAGTTCTCATTCTCGCCGCTGGCGATAAAATTCCATCTGCCGTATGGTGCTGCCATCTCTGGGACGTACTGACAATGAACGCGGCCTCATTTTAAAACAATGCGCATGTTTCTATCTCTTTGCAGTCCGGAGAAAAAAAATCGGAGGCCTTAGAACTTGAATGCACCTCATATAACAGTCGCGGCGCTCCTCCAGGTTTTTGTTAGCCACCGACAGCATCGCGCCAAGCGCCCAGCAAGTGACGCTTCTGAGTACGATATCGGATGGATGCGAATACTATCATTTATATTGATTCTTAACGTAGTTTTTACAATAGGGAGTGTGTGTACTGCCATAAAAATCGACTGCAACTAAAATATGACACCGAATTTGTCATTATTTAGTTTCCTAACGACCATGGGAGGTTCAAAACGGTAGATTCAAATGGTTCAAATGGCTCTGAGCACTATGGGACTTAACATCTATGGTCATCAGTCCCCTAGAACTTAGAACTACTTAAACCTAACTAACCTAAGGACATCACACAACACCCAGTCATCGCGAGGCAGAGAAAATCCCTGACCCCGCCGGGAATTGAACCCGGGAACCCGGGCGCGGGAAGCGAGAACGCTACCGCACGACCACGAGCTGCGGACAAAACGGTAGATTACATGATACTTTATTTACAACTCTCTTGTAACATACGGCTGCTTACTGAATAATGACATTTTCCTTTAACAACAAAAAAATTGCCAGTAAATCCCAGAAGACCCGACCTTTTGCAGAAAAACGTCATATATCTACCCAATAACGCTAAGTTTTGCTCGCTACACATCCAGCCGAATTCACTGAATGTGGAACGTACGAAACCTATATGCAATGTAATGCGTATTTTTTTAAAGTACCACATAAGTCACCACACATGTAGCTGAATGGAAAACCGCATAGACGTCATAATGAAACGTTAAAAGCAATAAAAATGTTCGTAACAGGGAAGAAACCAATTCCACAGTTGTTACTACATCTGAGCCACAAACGGCGAGACTCTTCAATATATTCGCTTTTGAAAAAAAGTAATTACATTTACAAAAATATTCGTCTAACAGAAAGTCGAGTGAAGTGTAAGAATAGGCGTATCATTTCGCTCCATAAATTTTTTACGTCTCAAGGAAAGTGCCAGCACAATAAGAGACAAGAACAGATATGTATGCTGTTCATGCATGAAATATGACTCATTTTCTCTTGCTGTCAGCGAAGTAATCTGCAGTTGTGAACATATTCTAAAGCATTTCTTCATGAATAAGTTGTAGCTTGTCACTGAATAAATGAAATTCAGATGTTTTATATTTATTTCAATATAATTCATATCTCTTGGTAACCTACTAATGTATGGAACGCAAAAATACAGCAATTATTTCATTAACTAAGCAGAAAAATAAATAAAATTTTCATTATCCTTATGACACATGTAACTATCTCCTTTCTCACAGCTTGGAGCGCTAGTATCGCTAAATGGTAACGACTTTCACACTAGAGAATGTCGGGACTGTTATGTAAAACTGTGATTTTAGTTTGTCCGTTTGGACGAAACATAAATAGGATAGGGTGAGTAGTTTGAAAAAAGGCATTTACATAAAGCTATTCTGCCGCTCAATTTGACATTTAACTTGCATTATTGCGCAGCGTAAAACGACATTACTGATACTACCGTCATCTATAAATCAGGCAGGGAATTTTTTACCTTGCTCGTGGGCACATATAATCGCCCATTCTGTTAGTAGGCAAGATTCAGATATTTTTACTACTTGTGTCACTTTTGCGGCTGGTTTCAGCAAATACACACTGTTTCGTGAAACTGAGAACTGAATGCTGTTGGTCGTTACCGCACATGGTTAAATAACAGATTAGACTATCAGGTTTATTCGATCATTGTTTTGGTGCTAAAAATTTTCTAGACGACGTAATATGATTCGACCTTTCGTAATACATTCTCTGTGTAACAAATGGTACATCTTGAATTATGGTCTATGATGCGGAGATTGTTTTATGTAACCTAATCTTAGAACATAGATAATATAGTCTGCGCAACCTATGGAGGTAAAAAAAAAGTGAGTTGTCATTACGTCACAAACCTGAAGCCGATGTCCGTCACCTTAACTAGCCCAAAACATTAGGTTCGCGGCAATCGTAGATCCATAGTTCACCGTTTTGATACTTTCCCGTGACGTCACTCTGACGTGCCCGTCCCCAGTTTCGACCGTTTTGGGTACTTTGATTTTGTGTTTCATCAAAAATGTCATCTTGGACTGTTTACGGGTGTACGGATGGATCCGATGGTAATCTAAATTTCAAAGGAATCACATTTCGTTCGTATGTGGAGCAATTCGAGCAATATTTTCTTTTGTATAGCTGAATTATTGTTGCACTGTTTGCTTGTATTGTATTTCTGTCATTTGACTTTAGGTTCGCCTTACTTTGCTCAGTGTCCGTTATTCCTCTTCTTTCCTTTGTTTTTCATTGGCTTCCAAGTCGCTAACGCCACATTTTATCAATGGTCTCGTCCCCGCACAACACACGGCTACGTAACCGCGCTAATTGTTGAGGTAGCATCTGATGCCCTAAATTCCTCTCGGTGATAAGTATTATTCATTGTACACATTTCCTCCCACTTTAAAAAAGATTCTGGCCAGAACAGTCAGAGCCAGCAGACGTGTATGCGTGAGTTTTGTGTGTATGACTATGAATTTGAATGTGTGCTGTGCTTCCTCTCTGAAGAAGACCTTGGCTGAACACGCTTTTCGTCATGCCCGCCTTGTGCTCGGCGTATGGGTGGCAATCTATGCGTTTCACAGTACAGCTAATCCCTCGTGAAGTTTGTTGTAAATAATCCACTGCACTTTAACAAGAGCAATGATGTACATAATTACACTACCAGAAGAAGAAAAAATGAAATTAATTACGCCACATTAAGGTTGACTGTAGCACAAACAGGGGTTCACAATGCTGCAACCAAAAGTTTTGATTACTTATCCATTAATATAAAATGCCTGACACACAGAAAAGTAAAATTTGAAACTAAACTGAAAACTTTCCTCTTTGACAACTCTCCTATTCCACAGACGATTATGTATTACTTAATTTGTAAATGGTGACAGGTAGGAATTACTGTCCAACATCTGTCTGCCTTTAATTAAGAAACTAATAAATGATTAACATGGGGGCATATTTACAAAAAAAGTTGATTTCAGAGTACAATGACACATTCCATATCATTACGATTTATCATGCAAATGATACGTGGAACGTGAAACTAAGTAACTACCTATTAGTATATCACAAAGCATGGCACAGACTTAGGTACTCTGAAAACCTCAAAATGAAATGCAAAAGTAAAATGAAGCATATGATCAAAGTAGATATACATTCCAGTTGTGCTATGTTTGGTTATTCCTGAAAAGCTGACAGAGTTACCGGCGAGAAAGACTACGGGAAAAGAAGCTATTATGTTGCTGTTGGAAAGGTAGGCCTACATATTGCACATGTTACGCTGTCATTACTAAAAAGTTGCTCACATACATGTTAAAACAAAATATCCAAATTAAGGTATTTTAAGCGTTTGAGACCATTCTCTTAATCACATTTATAGCATTCCACAATGCTGAAAGATGTTTGTAAGTTGTTATGATCGGGCACACGCTGAATGACACATCACAGGTAAGATTTCAAAGTGAGAAGATAGGTAAGCGACAGTGAGACAAAAGCACTGACGATCTAATAAAATAACTCTATTCTGCGTGGAAGTATGCCTCTATGCAGTTCTGTTTCTTTGACATTTCAGTAAACATTCACTTTGTTGACATGCACAAGATACGATAGCATGGCTTGCTTCTTTTCTCATTGTACACGTTTATGGGCTATCAAAGAACATGTAGGTAAATTTTTTGCAAACGTGAGCACAAAAAATGTTGTGCATACGAGCTGAAAGCTGAAAATGTAACGACAGACAAACAGTACTGGTACCATTAAGCAAAGAAGCATTGGTTTCTGAGTTCCAGTTTCATTTGCTATCGATACAGATGCAGTGAAAGTGGTATTAATGATTACGAAAGCATGCTTTTCACATCACGTCCATTTGTTTTTGGTTATCCGAAATATAGCAGCAAAAAACAAGTTACGTTAACGAGGCCAAACATGTATTACTAGAACAAATACGCATTCACGAACAGAAAAACGTTCGAAATTGCCTTCCGGAGACTATATTATCTGTGTAAGCTCTATAATTTTTAGTATTTAAAACAGTTGTTGCGCGCACACGGCAGAAATGTTGAACAAGAAGCAATCGTAAACAGTAGTCTGCTAATGTTTTGGGCTACCTAAAATGGCGGCAGGCCCCATCCTCTCCGGCTTCAAAACAACGTACAGCGTAAGTCTGTAGTTCTACCTCCCTTCTTTTTCTACCTCCATGGCGCATTCTAATCTTAGACCATAGACAATATAGACTGCACATGACGTCATTATTCTGAAAACAATATTTACATCAGCTGACGAGAGAGCTCCGTATGCAAACAGCTTCTAAAGCAAACGTTAATTTTGTATTGTACTAACTTCAGTGAAGGTTTTTTTTTTTCATTGCAATGGTGAAGTCTTGTGTAGCCATTGGTTGCGCCGAAGAAAGTTTCAGAGGAAGTTTTATTTCGTTCCATTGGTAAGATTGTTTTAAAAATGCTAAAATTTTTCAAACACATTTTTCGAAATCAACTCAATGACTTATAGGCTGAAGTTAATAAGTGATTCATTACCGGACAGATATTAATGGCCTACTATAGGAGTATATTTATTTGCATGTATGAATTTCATTACAAGTGCCATTACATATCTGTCTCGTAAAAATTCATTCGGAAATTTATCAAATGTTAATTGCATGATTTTTATTGTTTTCTGCTCATGTCACGAACTTTATATTTCTTGTTATGTTATCTCAATACTGATCACAGTTTTTCCATTTGTGAAGGACGACGAATTGCCTGAATTCTCACCATGAAATGAAAGAATTTTAATGAAAAAGCCCACATAAAGTTACGTAGCAAAATTTCACCCACTGTTTTGAGATTGCAGCCTTTAGAGTTGGAAGAAACTTAAACTTGCTGCTGTGCTGTCAATTTTTTATTTTTCCCTCGCATTTAGTGCCTACATAAAAAGAATAAATTACATTTTTCGTAGAAATACACAGAAAACGTCTTCTCCATCATAAAATTGGGGATAAAATGCGTTCTATTTGTACTTTTATCAATATAACTATAAAGAAAATAGTTGTTTACAATTTACAATACCTCAAACTTACTGTTCCATTTAGTCTACAATAACAAGTAGTTGAAGTTTGATTTAATTTGTATGAAAATCTATACACTATGACTAGTGCTGTTGAATAAGGTATACTATTATCAGAACGTTAGTACTATGATCAAAACTTCAATATTTGAAAGCGATTTAGAATCGACTAGCAGAATTTGTTAATTTGTTTTCAGTATCACTGAAGGAAATTTGATCGACACGACATAACTACTATTTCCCTGTGCCATTCACACTGATAAAGGAAGTGCTGGTATTATTAGCACCACGCTTGTTTGTTCATCGTTGTTTTGTGTTCATTGCCGCTAATCAAGAGATGTACTGAACTCTTGGTTCCGGGCCTAGAAGCCACATTTTCCAGACATATGACATGCACTTCTCTGTGACTTTTCACCAAATAAAGCCACAGCCCTTATTCTCTAACAGAGATTACGTAACTTATTGGTAAGATAATGTGTCTTACTACAACTTCCGTTAACAATCAGTGCTTTGTAATACTCTGGTACGTAACGTGATATTACGACTTTCGTAAACGTCATAAAATTTAAACATTCCCGATCAGATTGGATGTCCTTCTTATAACGACATAAAAACTTTCAATTGCATTTTTAAGGAATCGTTTGAAAGTACAGGGTGTACATAAAGTCCAGAAACACTTTCAATTACTTATTGCACAAGAACTAAACATTGTACAGATATCATACAGATTGCATTTTGAAGTGAAACTCTGAAAGTTGTTTTTACAAACATTCTATATGCGAACCAAGAGTGATCCGGCAGACGTCAATACGGTAATCGAATTCTTGCCGTACCCGTCCCAGCAGGGCATCGTCGACTGTGGCTGTCGCTTCCCGTATTCTCTCCCGGAGCTCTGCTACATCGCGTGGAAGGGGTGGTACATACACCAGATCTTTAATGTGTCCCCACAGAAAAAAGTCACACGGAGTGAGATCCGGTTGTCTGGGAGGTCATTTCGTAAAACAGCTGTCCCCTTCTGTAGCACGGCCGATCCATCGATGCGGCAGCTCCGTGTTCAGGTACCCGCGAACTTCGCGAGGAAAGTGGAGTGGAGCTTCTGTCGCAGAACTTTCCACCCTGTCTTTGGAGCCATTTCGAGTTCACGGGATGCACGACGCTCCGATTTCTTTGGACTCCTTATGAAAGTCTCTCATACGCGCACCATATTCACTTCACTCACACTGGAACGTCTGCTTCTCTTTGCCGCGCACAAGCAACCCGTCATAACGAATTTGTTGCGCCAGTGGTAAATGGCCTCCCTTGTTGGTGGCTTCTTACCGTTGAACAGCTGTAGTACATTTGTTTTTGTCGAACTCCGACATATGTTTGATATCTGTACAATATTTGGTTCTTGTACAATAAATATTTGAAAGTGTTCCCGGACTTTATGTACACACTGTGTATGTTTACTTTCAAAACTGATACGTTATCTTCCAGGCCTGTGTACTAAATGACGCACAGCGCAGCAGAAACGGAATCAGTTTAAGAAAATGTAATTCTGGTGCATATAAAAAGTATACAGAACTGTAACTGTAATGTTACAGACTTTACTACGATTTCCTGTGGCCGATTAGTAAAATGATGATCATTGTGTACTCCGCAGGAAGTGCGGTAATTGTAATACTACATGTGTGGTACTAATAGAATAAATCATTCAGTTGTTACAGTCAATGCTTGATTTCAATTATAAGAGAGAAAATAATTAAATAATTAGCATCAGCTCCAGTTCGCATAAGGCGTAGTGACACAACAGATTTCCCACGTATCGCGCAACAAAAGAGCGTTTCAAACCTCTACACCGCAAAGGTAGTGATGTTTGCGGTCTATATGCATCTTTGATCTATGCTATAGCTTTATGGTCGAAGTATAGCTCCCAGTCATCACTTGTTTTCACTTTGTACTGTTACGTCTGTGGAAGATTTCTGAGGTAGTAGTATATCTGTGACCGTTGTGAGTTTGAACAAATTATATTGTGTACTTTTTATTATTTGTTTATTTTTACTTGGTCTTTATCAGCTATGTAGTCAAAGCTACTTTATATAGTTCCATGAAATTATACAGTTTTTACGGAAAAAAGTCGTCAGCCTAGCAGAGGTGAAAGATAAACTAAAGAAACAAATGGAGGCAGAAGCCATTAAGGAAGATTTTTATCTGTCACAAGAAGACAGTGAAAGTGATTGCTGAGATTAATATGTGTTTACAGAGCGCAAGAGCACAGTATGAACAACGACAGTGCCATTGGAACTGTCTAAACCTAACATTCATGATAGATCAGTTACAAATCCTCTTGTAAGCGAGAGAAATGCAAAGAACGGATTTCAATGGTGGAAGAAGCACAAAAACTCGACTGACAACAAGCATGTAACGAAACATTCCTTGTGTGTTCCGATAAGTCTCTTGTTAGGGTGTTTCTCACGACAAGAAATATTTACATATAGATAACACAACGGAAAGTAGATCCAGACTGTTTTCTTCCAATTGTGAAGACCAATTGAGGTTCTATAGTGGTTTCGATAGTCACATCGCGGTTTTTCAGTCACTCGTAAGGTGACACCGAAAGAACAGGTAAGTGGCTAGGTCTATTAAAGCAATTTAGTTGACAGCATGCATTAATTTCAATGATAGCGTTGTTGCCAGCATGGGATTACATCCTACAATATATTACTGCATTAAACCCCAAGGCTGAAAACATCAAACGCTTATTTGACGAGCATGCAAATTAAATAAAACATCTTACGTGGATATCAAAATCGCGAAGTCTGGATATAGTCAAACTATTTGGTCGGAACAGTGGAACATCTGACCTACCATCTTCCCCCACCATCTATTATAGATTTAGATCAATTTTGTGAGAAGTATTAATTCCAATTTACCACAATTTATGTTTTATGTGAAGCGATTTCCAGCATTGCTCATGCTTCTCGGAATCCATATTGTTCGTGTTATTTGCTCCAGTTGTTTTATATCGGTATATACACATAGATATGTACTCTGTAAATCACCTTACGGTCACTGGAAAAACTAAAGGTGTGAGGGTGGGTCCTGCGTCGTACAAGCGCAATCAGTCGGAGCACTGCTAGCGAAAAGCAAGGCTTTGAGTTCTAGTTCGGGAACGGAACACAGGTTCAATCTGCTATGGGGTTTCAAAGCAATGCACTCGTCGCTGTAAAATGAATAGCTTCATTCTGATCACCGTTAGGTGCATTCGAGGGTACAAAAATACCACTATTTTTCACCCCTTTTATATTTCATTCGTAAATGATGCGCGGCCAGAAGAACTATTGTAACGCGTACTTGTAAATCGATATGCTTTAATTGTATTGTGATGATTTGCATGCAAGATGTGTACGTAAGTAAAATATAATTCTCGAAATCTGGAAACAGTTCTGGTAACCTATACCTTTGATGTACATTATGAAAACTATCGCTTCCTTACGAAAACAATAACTTTCGTGTCGTTACCGATGCATTATATTCTAGCTAGTGGTGGCTTCAGGAAGTACTTATTTTCTAGCAGTTATTAAGCATGTACAAATGCTATCATTAGCCGTTCCCAGAAGGCCCTATTTATTAATGGAATAGTAATTTTTTGTGCAGCAGTGTAATTGCGTCACCCTTCTCACTTCTTGTCTACAGCCAAGTGTGTTGCATCATTTGAGCAGTGACCATTATCTGACATTGTAATTTGTTTTCCTGCATGATATTTTTTATCAGACATTCTGCGTGTGTGAATTAGCAATTTCCTGCCGATATTGCTTTTCAATGATATCACTATCGATCACTTTCAAAGCAGTATGAATGTTTACAGTTGCATTTTACGTCAACAAATCACCCAAAAAGGCATAGTGTTTTTGTGTTATTAGCCGTTGCAGTCATAGTTTCTTCCCCCATCTTTTACACCGTGTGTCTTTTATAATTTCTTGTAGACCTATAATTTGTATATTGCAGAGATGGTTGCCATTGTTTCTCCTGTCTAGCCATTATTACTCTTGTGTTTATTTTTTTTGAAACTTAAACAGTGCGCTGAGCAATCCTCGATAATTTCCAAGAAACGGTACACATCGAAGTCGCGGCCTCTCTGCGAGCGATGTACAACGAACGCTCGACTCACGAAGCGGGCAATACGGATATCGTTTTTTGCTTTGACACCCGAACACCGCATTGGAGTAAATATTTCAGTTTTTATGTTTTCACAACTTTCGACTATCTGGTAAATCTCTTTCCTGTGAGACTGTCCCGATTTTACTGAAAGATGTGTCAAAAGCGTACAGGGGGTACGGGTAAAAGGGAATGATGCTCATTGCATACACCAAACGCGGTACTGTGCACGGAGACGAGATACCTGAGGAGTAATTCATAAATTCCCGTGAGTGTAAAAAATGCAGCTACTCTCTTTTTTAATGACTTTTCTGTTTTCAATATATTCGTCTTTTGTCGTGTCTACATCGATATCTCTCTTGTCAACAACTCGATAGTCGAGCGTTTGATGTACGTCGCTTGTAGTGAGGCCACAATTTCGACGTTCATCGTTTCTTGGAAAATACCGTTAAGTTTTAGCAAAGTCTTTTTAGTCACCTACTAAAATTTTTACTTGCTTCATTGCAAGCTCGACATTTAAAGTTAAATAGACCTCTCCCATACAATTTTTATCTGTTGTCTCTCAGTTTTCAGCGTTTTCACGGGTACTGCATATTACAGTGTGTTAACTGTAAGACGGCAGAGTTGTGAGGGGAATGCGGGGAGAGAAGTAAGCAAGCATTGGCTGCCGAGGTGAGAGGAGCCGCTGGAGGGAGGGGGGGGGGGGGGACAAGGCAGGCCTACCAGTTGCAGTGCTGGCACTACAAATTGCGCGTCATGCTTACACGATAGCAGACGAAAGGCTTGAGAGTAAAATTCACTTTAAATGTTGTTCGTAAACGAATCTGAAATCGTCATGTACATGGTGAGTCACCTAACGTTACCGCTGGATATATTTCGTAAACCACATCAAATACTGACGAATCGATTCCACAGGCCGAACGTGAGGAGAGGGGCTAGTGTAATTGGTTAATACAAACCATTAAAAGATGCATGGAAGTATGTTTTGTAACTCAAACCTACGTTTTTTTAAATGGAACCCCGTTAGTTTTGTTAGCACATCTGAACATATAAACAAATACGTAATGAGTGCCGTTTGTTGCATTGTAAAATGTTAATTACATCCGGAGATATTGTAACCTAAAGTTGACGCTTGAGTACCACTCCTCCGCTGTTCGATCGTCTGTATCGGAGAGCACCGAATTACGTAGGGATCCAAAGGGAACAGTGATGGACCTTAGGTACAGAAGAGACTGGAACAGCACATTACGTCCACATGCTAACACCTTTTTATTGGTCTTTTTCACTGACGCACATGTACATTACCATGAGGGGTGAAGTACACGTACACACGTGGTTTCCGTTTTCAATTACGGAGTGGAATAGAGTGTGTCCCGACATGTCAGGCCAATAGATGTTCAATGTGGTGGCCATCATTTGCTGCACACAATTGCAATCTCTGGTGTAATGAATGTCGAACACGCCGCAGTACATCTGGTGTAATGTCGCCGCAGGCTGCCACAATACGTTGTTTCATATGCTCTGGGGTTGTAGGCACATCACGGTACACATTCTCCTTTAACGTACCCCACAGAAAGAAGTCCAGAGGTGTAATATCAGGAGAACGGGATGGCCAATTTATGCGTCCTCACGTCCTATAAACGCCCGTCGAACGTGCACCTCACCCCTCATGGTAAAGTACATGTGCGTCAGTGAAAAAGACCAATAAAAAGGTGTTAGCATGTGGACGTAATGTGCTGTTCCAGTCCCTTCTGTACCTAAGGTCCATCACCGTTCCCTTTGGATCCCTACGTAATTCGGTGCTCTCCGATACACACGATCGAACAGCGGAGGAGTGGTACTCAAGCGTCAACTTTAGGTTACAATATCTCCGGAGGTAATTAACATTTTACAATGCAACAAACGGCACTCATTACGTATTTGTTTATATGTTCAGATGTGCTAACAAAACTAACGGGGTTCCATTTAAAAAAACGTAGGTTTGTGTTAAAAAACATACTTCCGTGTATTTTTTTATGGTTTGTACAGGGTGGCGCAGATGGATCGGGTGGTTTTAAAATACTTGTCAAACTGTCAATTGTAAAGGTATTGGATTGAAATAAAGTGCAAAACGTGTAGTTACAATGGAAGTTTATTAACAAAAAAATAGTAATGTTAGTTTTTAAAAATTACATCCATCAAATGCCCTCCTTCTCGAGCGACGCATTCTTGGAGTCGGTCCTTAACGTTCCGCATTGCCCGCTCAAGCACATCACCAGGAATTGATGTGATTTCGGTGTGAATTGCTGCCTTCAACTCCTGAATGGTCCGGGGTTTGTTCATGTAGACCCTTGCTTTTAAATAGCCCCATAAGAAAAAGTCACATACCGTGAGGTCCGGTGAGCGAGGGGGCCAATGGACATCTCCATTACGGGAAATCAAACGGCCAGGGAACAGAGCGCGTACAGCTTGCATTGATATCCTAGCGGTATGTGCAGTTGCCCCGTCTTGTTGGAACCACATATTGCCCATGTCGTAATTGTTCTCTTCAAGTTGTGGGAGAAGAAAATCTTCAATCATGTTCACATAACGCTGCGAATTAACAGTAACCGCCTGCTCCCTTTCATTTTCAAAAAAGTAAGGACCAATTATCCCTACCTTAGAAACCCCACACCAAACCGTCACTTTGTCACTATGGAGAGGCCGTTGGTGTAGATCTCTTGGGTTAGTGTCGGCCCAGTAACGGCAATTTTGCTTGTTTACGTATCCGTTAATGTGAAAGTGAGCCTCGTCAGACATCATGATAATCAGGTTTACATCTTCCAATAACTCCAACATCTGTTGGCTAAACTGAAGCCTTTGAAGATGGTCTGTTGGGAGAATCTTCTGTACCAACAGGATTTTATAGGGGTGGAATTTCAGTTCTTCGTTAAGAATCCTTTGAAGGCTCCGACGTGACATTCCAAGAGCTTGAGCACGACGTCTCGTTGATCGACGTGGGCTCACAGTGACATCGCGTCTCACACGCTCCACGTTCTCAGGCGTTGTTATTGTTGGCGGTCTAGGCGTCCATTTTGGAGCACATGAACCAGTAGTGCGGAAATTATGCACCCAACTCAATATCGTATCTCGCTTAGGAACACTACCGCGAGGTGGGATGTTGAAACGCCGGCGAAAGGCACGCGTCACAGCAACAATTGACTCGTTATTGCGTATGAACTCTTCTACTGCGAAAACACGATGCTCAACGGACCACGTAGCCATCGCGACTGACTGCCAGCCTGCAACTGAAACTTCCCGTCCCCCCCCACCACAGGACGAAGTCGCCGAACACCTGGCTCCCCCCCTCCAGACGTACAGTCCACTTCAAAACCACCCGATCCATCTGCGCCACCCTGTATTAACCAATTACACTAGCCCCTCTCCTCACGTTCGGTCTGTGGAATCGATTCGTCAGTATTTGATGTGGTTTACGAAATATATCCAGCGGTAATGTTAGGTGACTCACCCTATATATATATATATATATATATATATATATATATATATATATGTTTGTCTACTATGCGCTCACAAACCATTCATCCGATTGCAAAGTACTGTAATATGAATTCGAAATAATACAGAAACCAGTGGTGTTTCCAAACAAAGCAATACGGTAGCAAGGAAAAATGAAATATAAGGTAATTCGGACGAAATAGGGTGCTCCTTCAAAGTGATCGCGTACAAATTATCTGAAACTCACCTTTTCTTGCCAGGCGTTTGTGGTGATACGCCAGGATGATTCTTGCAAAACTGTTTGAATCTTGCAACGCTACGCATGCTTTGTCCTGTGTATGTAGCAGCTCTCACTGAAGATTTATAAATGGGGTGAAGCAGTTTTTTCTGCTCCCTTTCCCTTTCGCAGCATTCAATCACACGCAATATAATTTTGCGAGCATCGCTACGTAATACTGGTTTCCTTCTAACCGTAGGCCTACCGGTAGGGGTTGTTGGCGACTCCCGAGATGGGCCAGCAACTGCCTCTTCACTCATTTTGATAATGTTTAGCACAACTGCACAATAAAAACACGCAGAACAGTACAGCGCAAAACAATAACGAAGCAGACGCCAATGGCTACCTTGTACAACACAGTCAGCTACGTAATGTTGGCAGCAGTCGAAACTGCGTTCGTACCGAAGCCTCCCGACGTTTACCGACTTCCTCCGATTCAGGACTAGGGAGAGATCTGCCATCTAAAATGTTTACACACTGTACTCGCACATATCCATAGTTCATGCCTTTTTCACTACAGTAGTTTGATATTTTATTTCACTGTGCATTGTCGAAGACTTTCCGTCGACCTTCACTTCTTACGTACGCTTTTCGGTTTACGTCCTCGGGTCTGCTAGTGGGGTGTATGCATGGAAATCTATAGGTCACGAGATCGAACCCCGGTCGTACCACAGAATATTTCATTTTGCCTTTAAACTAGCCTACACTTCGCAAGTATGTCAAGGTTCCCCAGGACCGAGACGAGGCTCGAATTCTGCGTTAAACTCTGGGTCCCGTTTCTCCGGTAGCATTAGGGTGCTGGTTAGTGAAAAGTAATTCAGCGAAATGGTGTCCAACTGATGACTTACACCTGTTCGTAGTTCCACACAAAATTACTGTATTGTTACCTGGTTTATATCAGTTCTTTCTACATTATTTCGCTGATACCACTGGTTTTTCTGATCTCAGGATTGTCAGTTATAACTTTTCTTTTTCGTTTGTAGTTAACGATTTCGAACAATGTGATTTCAGAGTTCTCATCTCAGAGCGTCCGCTAATATTGTAATCTCAAAAGTGTGACGACTACAGTTCTTGGATAAACTGATGACACTTCTCTTGTCATACATATTTGGGCAACAAAGTATCTTAGACTTCGCTTCTCAACAATGTGAAGATTAAGATTCACACGGAACGACACGTGGTTCGATTTCCGCGTTAAGCTCTTGGTCTCCTTTCTCCGATAGTATTTCCCTGGCACTGCTTTTTGCTGGTTATTCTTGCCATCCGCCTGCTCTTTCCTTAGCATTTACTAGTGATTTCACGTCCACCTATGATGTTAAATAACTTCCGTCTTTCTCACTTCGAACTGTTCTTCCCGTGCTATACGCAGTGTTAGTTCTTCCTACTACTAATCATTTTTTTCTGTTTCTTACAGTTTTCTTGCCAGACGGTTTACCTTAGTTTTTCTAGACAACCCCCTGCGTAACTTTGAAGCTACTGAACCTACAGCTCTTCCTAAAAGCTCTTTTTTCTGCTGTCCTTAATGCAACTGCAAGGGTTCTTCATATTTTCATTCTTTCTGCGTAACGGTCGGTTTGTAACAAAGTACATTCAGAGTTCCAGCTTGTCATAATATCTCAATTTAGGAACGGGTTAGCTTCTAGAACGCTCTATCTTTTCCTTCATTTGGTTCTATGTTTTTAGTCTCCATGTACTGCTGCTCATTATATAGTTATAGTCGACGTTAGTGCTTGAGTAAGACTTGCAGAAAAAGCTTGCATTGAAATATTGGTTCTTAAATAATTTTCGTCGTATTGCTGCATTTATACGTTCACTAATTGTTTTGCAAAGGGAATCAGTTTATGCTATAACTAGGTGAAACGTACTGCACAGTTGCAGGAGCGGTCCATACTTTTTCAGCGATTACTTCATTCCCCTGTTATCGTACACTAGTATAGTGGTTATCAGAGATTTGTGCTCCTTCCAGTCAGTTACTAAATCATAATTTTTCTTTTCTTTTTTCTTCTAGTTCGTTGACACTGAGTTCGTGTGGCATCGACAAGTAATCTCGTATAATGGTCTCTAGCACCGAGATTGTATACTTTCAGGATGATTAATTTTATCACTTGAGTTTTTAGAAGCGACATGCTTCGTTCCTTGCCAACTGTGCAAACACCCAGCACACAGTCTTTGTGCCTGATTAAATATAGGCAATGCCGTTATGTGGAAGTTAATTTGATGAGATATGCAAGTGGGCAATTTAGAAATGTCCGTATCAGGCAAGCAATCGCCACGTACTTATGGATTTTGGAAACCACTTGCTGACTGACGTTTTTTATGAAAAGTATGATCGCATGGGATATGAAGGGAAATTTGTGACTGAGTTGACAGTTTCTTCAGGTGTGCCCCAGGGAAATATGTTGGGACCCTTGTTCTTCATTTTGTGTATTAATGACCTTGTTGACAATATTAATAGTAACCTCAGACTTTTTGCAGATTTGACGGTTATATGCAATGCAGTACTTCCCGACAAAAGCTGCATAAATGTTCAGTCGGATCTTGATAGTAAAAAAAATGGTTCAAATGGCTCTGAGCACTATGGGACTTAACTTCTGAGGTCATCAGTTCCCTAGAACTTAGAACTACTTAAACCTAACTAACCTAAGGACATCACACACATCCATGCCCGAGGCAGGATTCCAACCTGCGACCGTAGCGGTCGCGCGGTTCCAGACTGTAGCGCCTAGAACCGCACGGCCATTAAGCCGGCCTCTTGATAGTATTTCAAAGTGGTGCAAATATTGGCAATTTGCTTTAAATGTTAAGAAATGGAAAATAGTGGACTCGACGAAACAGAAAAACGTGGTATTCTATGACCACAATATCAATGATGCACAAATGGAAACGGTCAACTCATTCAAATAGCAGGGTGTAACACTTTCTAGGGATTCGAAATGGAACGATCACATAGGCTTAATCGTATGTAAAGCAGGTGGTAGACTTCGGTTTATTGGTAGAATACTAGGGACATGCAGTAGTCTACAAAGGAGACTGCTTACAAAAAACTCGTGCTACCTGTCTTAGAATACTGCTCATGTGTGTGGGACACGTACTAAATAGGATTAACAGGATACTGAACGTGTACGGAGAAAGGCAGTACGAATGGTCGCAGGTTTGTTTGACCCGTGGCAGGATGTCACGAAGATCCTGAAAGAAGTGAACCGCCAAATGCTTAAAGACAGACGAAAACTATCCCGAGAAAGTTTCAACAACCACCTTTAAGTGAAGAATGTCGGAATATACTAACAACCCCTTACATATCACTCCAGTAGGGATGGCGAATAAAAGATTGAAGACTAATTACTGCGTGCACAGAGTAGTTTAAGCACTCATTCTTCCGACGTTTCGTATGTGAATGGGACGGGAAAAGGCCTAATAACTGGTACAAGGAACTACCCTTTGCCATGACCTTCACCGTTGGTTTCAAGAGTATAGACTGCATGTGGGTTTCCGCAAGTGTATCGACGTGTTATTTGATACATAGGTTAGTCTGCCGGTGCTCGAAATATGCAATATGAACTCAGATTGTTCCCATAATCCATAAAGAGAACAAGCACAATGCATAAATACGCGGCGATTGCTTGCTTGATAATGATATGATTATCGAAATTGTTCACTAGCATTTCTTAATGAAGAATCTTCCATGTTTAAGAGCATAAAAATATAATTTTGTTTCTAGCTCAATGTATGAGTTGAATGAAATCTTTATCCTGATTTATGGCTCGTAATGAGGTGTAACATTTGCAAGTGTCAGTGCGCTAGCTTGCATGTATATGTGTGTGTGTGTGTGTGTGTGTGTGTGTGTGTGTGTGTGTGTGTGTTGGAGGGGAATTGTCCAAAGATTTTTTCCTTGCAGAAAGAGAGGAAACTGGCTGGTGCGAGGATTAGCTTTCATGTTTTTAAAGAACAATAAAAGAATGCAAATCGTTTCGTCGTCCCTGTAAATTTTGCCTTTAGAATCTGTGTACCCCTTTGTTTGTATTTCAACCTCTTCTGGAAGCATGTTTTCCATTTACGGCGTAAAAATATATTAAGTTCGTTGTCTTGAGGCTACAATGAACTGATGTTACATAAATAACTGGTTTGTTCACTATTTATGGATGCTACTAGCATCGAGAGTACCACCTGCTACTCGTACCGCACATCACTCGTTACGTCATACACTATGTGATCAAGAGTATCTGGACACTCCAAAAACATACGTTTTTCATATTAGGTGCATTGTGCTGCCACCTACTGCGCGGCCTCAGCAGTCATTAGACATCGTGAGAGAGCAGAATGGGGCACTCCGCGGAACTCATGGACTTCGAACTGGGTCAGGTGACTGGGTGTCACTTGTGTCATACTTCTGTACGCGAGATTTCCACACACCTAAACATCTCTTGGTCCACTGTTTCCGATGTGATAGTGAAGTGAAAACGTGAAGGAACACCTACAGCGCAAAAGCTTACTGGCCGACCTCGTCTGTTGACTGATAGAGACTGCCGACAGCTGAAGAGGGTCGTAATGTGTAATAGGCTGACATCTGTCCAGACCATCACACAGTAATTCCAGACTTCATCAGGATCCACTGCAAGTACTATGACAGTTAGGCGGGAGGTGAGAAAACTTGGATTTCATGGTCAGAGGCTGCTCATAATCCACACATCACGCCGGTAAATGCCAAACGACGCCTCGCTTTGTGTAAGGAGCGTAAACATTGGACGATTGAACAGTGGAAAAACGTTATGTGGAGTGACGAATCACGATACACAATATGGCGATCCGATGGCAGGGTGTGGGTATGGCGACTGCACGGTGAACGTCATCTGTCAGCGTGTGTAGTGTCAACAGTAAAATACGGAGGCGGTGCTGTTATGGTGTGGTCGTGTTTTTCATGGAGGGGGCTTGCACCCCTTGTTGCTTTACGTTGCAATATCACAGCACAGGCCTACATAGATGTTCTTAAGTACCTTCTTGCTGAAGAGCAATTCGGGGATGGCAACTGAATCTTTCAACACGATCGAGCACCTGTTCATAATGCGCGGCCTGTGGCGTAGTGGCTACATGACAGAAACATCCCTGTAATGGACTGGCCTGCACAGAGTCCTGGCCCGAATCCTATAGAACACCTTTGGGATGTTTTGGAACGCCGACTTCGTGCCAGGCCTCATCGACCGACATCGATACCTCTCCTCAGTGCAACACTTCGTGAAGAATGAGCCGCCATTTCCCAAGAAACCTTCCAGCAACTGACTGAACGTATGCCTGCGATAGTGGAAGCTGTCATCAAGGCTCAGGGTGGGCCGACACCGTATTGCATTCCAGCATTACCGATGGATGGCGCCACGAACTTGTTGATTCATTTTCAGCCAGGTCACTGGATGCTTTTGATCACGTAGAGTATGTATAGTGCTGCAGTTTCTACTGCTCTGAGGAAAGAATCTTGAAGCTAGGTATGATGACTTAAAATCACACGTTTTGATGTTGGTACCTCGAAAACAAGGCTTTGGTTGGCTTCAACACCTTCATGAGGTGACGAAAATTGACGTCCAAGCAATTTTTTTTGTCTATGTGACGAAAAATAAACCTTTAGGCGACAAATCAGGTGACTACATGAAATGGGACATGAGTGGTATTTGCTATTGTTGCTATCCATTTGGATAAAAAGCAGCTGCAGCTGCTGAAACGTACTTATTCTCGCAACCGGCACAAATGGATGTTTTATTTATTTATACTCTGTTTCTGGTAACTTCCATAACATCATACAGAGAACTGGATCTTCTGATGTTGAGAGTACTGAAGGGCGATCTCTTTTAATTGTTAAAAACCTTTCAACAGCGAAGATCACATAAAATACTTCTTTATTAAAGACAACAGGTTTCGACAGACTTTGCTGCCATCTTCAGTACTGGAAGTTTTTGTTGTAAAACGTTTTCTTTTTACGTTGAACCTCGGGCACCAGACCTCAAGTCGATAAAAAGCAGTTGTTCCTTGTACACCATTTAAAGTTGATTAGCACTATTTATAATATGTCCAGTATGTGTAAACAGATGTGCTATTGTGTACGGTATTTGTATGATGTAACAGGCATCTGTGAGCATTATGGGCAGGCCACGGTGGCCGATCGGTTCTAGGCGCTTCAGTCGGGAACCGCGTGACTGCTACGGTCGCAGGTTCGAATCCTGCCTCGGGCATGGATGTGTGTGATGTCCTTAGGTTAGTTAGGTTTAAGTAGTTCTAAGTTCTAGGGGACTTATGACCTCAGCTGTTGAGTCTCATAGTGCTCAGAGCCATTTGAACCATTTTGTGAGCATTGTGTATACGGACATGGCCTTTTGCACTAGGTGCTTTACGTTTTTAAATAGTTTAACGATGACAAACCTTTATAATGTGCTGGGTTTTATCCACCACATGCCTTGTGCGCGAGATTCAACGTAAGGTTAATATGTTTTACAACGAAAAGTTCCAGGCCTGAGTATGGCAAGCAAAGTCTGTTGAAACAGGTTGTCTTTAATAAGAAATATTTTTTATGCGATCTTGGTTGTTGAATGATTCTTCAGAGAATATTGAATTGGCGTTGTTTGAATGAATGAAGCTGTTATTGCACCGGCGGCTATTTGGAAAAACTGGTGGCAGTTGACAATCGGATCCGTAATTTATTTTCATATGTGGTTGCAGGAAATAAGCGAACACCAGTATAGCGGGTTCAACAAACTAATAGGCTAAGGAGACAGCCATATGGAAACAACGCGGTTCTGTTGTTCAATAAATGGTTAGATTTATACAGTGACAAAATGCATTAGGAGTAGTGTTGTACTCAGAGAATAATGTACACAGAAACACATGATGTTATTTGGTCGGCACTTCAGTGTAGTGACAGATTTTGAAAGCGTATGAAGGAATGACAACTGGAGATCACCATAAGCAGTTCCGCCCTTTTCTACAGGTTTTGTTGTTGCTAGACAGGAAGTTGGGTTTTGTTTAGCATCTGTAAATATTTCGAGTTCTACATATGCAGTATATTAAACCAACCTGTAGCGAATATAATGTATTAATGCTATTTGGAATATGTTGGTAATTGTTCAGTTACAGAATTTTATAGCAAGTAAAACCCTATGTTTTGAAAACAGTTACATAGCATGTGGACGGTTAAGCCGTACTTCGTCGATCGTGCACCATCTTGTACCTTGGAACAAAAGAAGGTGTCTTAACCTTGCAACATCTGATATTTGCTAATTAACTGAGTTTCTTTAATGTTTTATCAATTTTGCCTGTCTTGAAAACTGAAAATTTTGTTAGTTTGCAGTAGCTTCAATTTCAAAATGTGTTTAGCTTGTAACTGGTTTCTGATAATACTTCTGCTTAGTTTGATTTCAGTTACTGCTTAAAGGTGTGTAGTAGAGTAACAACGTAACAGACAGACCACTAAATACAGTAATTAGAAGATTTTCTCATTTGCGGTGTCTTAAAATTTCAATAGAACATTTGTTCCTAGCTACGGAATTACGTTGTAGCTTGAAACGTGTTTTAGGATTTAGAAAAACCATAATCTTTCGGAGTATTTTCTTTAATTCCGGAAGAAGACTGTATCACTTGGAAAGTGCATAACATAAAGTGCATAACACCATTTAAAAATGGAATACGAAAATATATCAGAATTCTAGTACAGTGCTGGCTAGAGGCGAAGCCGGCCGGTGTGGTCAAGCGGTTCTAGGCGCTTCAGTCAGGAACCACGCGACCGCTACTGTCGCAGGTTCGAATCCTGCCTCGTGCATTGATGGGTGTGATGTCCTTAGGTTAGTTAGGTTCAAGTAGTTCTACGTTTTAGGGGACTGATGACCTCAGCTGTTAAGTCCCATAGTAGTCAGAACCTAGAGGCGAAACCCTGAAAAGTGTACCAAATTACAACACTCTCCCCTACTGTCCTGTACAAAACACGTATTGCATCGTAATGGTTCATGGGAATCGTTGAAAGGTGGCTACACTGAGTCACAGCGCCAGCGCCAGAGATTGCGCCAGAGATTATTATTCCGCCGCCTCCACTGGGCGCAAAAGTAGTTCAGAGGCTGTCGAGAGCAGTTGTTGTTCCGTTGGGCGAGAGAGTAGACGATACGAGTGTTGACTGAAATATTGTACTGTTCGGTTGGTGTAATGTATAGATGGAAGAAGATGCGATTGTCAGAATTTATTTGAGAAAGGAGATGGGCTTTTGATTTATGATGCTGGTGTAATGGAATATTTTCGTCAATATATAATGAGGTAAAAAGGTATTACAGTTTTCTTTAATAACAATGCTCACAGGTACAGTCAACAAAGCATCTAGCTCGTGTTCATTTATTAGACTTGTAATTCTGGTTTCTATGTGCAATTATAGTATTTCTGGTTTTTCAATTAGTTCATTGTAAATGTTGTTTAAAATATTTTGTAGTATTGAGAAAGAACCAAGCCAGATACATGTACGTTGAGTCACACTACCACACACAGAACAGTTACACTTGTGCTTTGTTGTTTCGTAGCTTTTATAGTTGCAGAGGACTTAATTAATCAATTGTGTTAATGGAAATTCCTTGTCATTCTTTATTTTATTTTATGCAGTCAGATGGCGTGCTAATAATAGTCAGGGCCAACCGGTTACCACACTTAGTAACCGGTCACACAGCTAGTAAAATTATTGCATTTATTCATAAATATTAGTCATTTCTTTTTAAATAATCCCCCTTGCACGTCGTAAATTTAACTCTGAAAAGTTTTGTCCTATCACGCGATCTCTTTCTTCCTGTTCTCTATCCTATTCCTTTTGTCTATTTTCTATTGAAGTTAATCTATTATTGTGAGCATTCAAAATCGGTTGAACTTCTTCTGTAATTTCTTTCTTTAATTCATCTTTCATGTTTTCAAAACATGTCCATATTCGGGAGTCTAACCGTGTTGCCACTGTTCCCATCTCTGTTTTAAATTCAGATCCTAACTGTGTTTCCATTGTTCCCATATCAGTTTTAATTGTTCCTATCTGTGATCCCAAATTCAATATTGCACTCATCAACTGCTCCATATTAACTGGTTAGAAATTCTTTTCGCCCCTAACATTTCCCGTAAAATCAACTTCCTTCGTCATAGCCGTAAAGCTCTCTGTGTTCGATACTATTCCAGAATATTCTATCGTTAATCTCGTACTCTGAAAATTTTCCGATTGTGAAAAAATTTGAACTGGTTCCGACCTATTTTCCTGGGCTATTAAATTGTTTTCTACTTCATTGTTCACCAAACCGTTCTCCTGTGATGGCGAGTTCGCCATGTTAACAATTTCGTTATTCTGACTATCCATCATTCTTGCCTTTTTCATCGATCGCGTAATCATACATACAAAACTCGTCACTATATGCAAATTACACACAATATAACACTTTAGCACCAACAATACCATTCACACGAAATGCTTTCCGACAAACACGATTAACGAATAATTAAAACCTTTACAATTGCACCAAACTGTCAAACCCGTATACGACACATCAGAAATTAAATTCTGCAAAAATACCATTAGAAGAATGACAAGACAACTACAAATGTTCAATTACAAAATCTACACATGCAATATAGAGTAGAATTACTAACTACAAATTACTACAACAATACTACTGTCTACTATTTTTACTATCAAAATAATTCCAAGGGACGATCCGAAGCAGCGGTCGCCACGTGCAAGGGAGCTTATTTAAAAAGAAATGACTAATATTAATGAATAAACACAATAATTTTACTAGCTGTGTGACCGGTTACAAAGTCTCGTAACGGTTGGCCCTGACTGTTATTAGCACACAATCTGACTGCATAAAGTAAAAATAAAGAATGACAAGGAATTTCCATTAACACAATTGATTAATTAAGTCCCCTGCAACTATAAAAGGTACGAAACAACAAAGCGCAAGTGTAACTCTTCTGTGTGTGGTAGTGTGACTCAACGTACATGTATCTGGCTCGATTCTTTCTCAATACTACAAAATATTTTAAACACCATTCCATTACACGAGCATCATAAATCAAAAGCCCATCTCCTTTCTCAGATATATTCTGACAATTGCGTCTTCTTCCATCTATACATTACACCAACCGAACGGTACAACATTTCAGTCAACACTAAGATCGTCTACTCTCTCCCCCAACAGAACAACGATTGCTCTCGACTAGAGTTCTGGGGATTCGTGAATGAGTCGTTCATTTTGACGACTCTAAATAAAAAATCGTAAGAATCGAATCGTGATAAGGACGAATCGTCGTTCAAAAGAATCGTAAGAACGATTGCGTGTTTCCGAGTCGTGACGATTCCAAGTTCCAACGATTCATCGATTCTTAGTACGCTGTGATTCGAAGACAACTTACGAATCATGCAGAATGATTACGACCGCCAGATGGCAGTCAAGCGAAGTATGCATGTGAACAAAGGAAGCTCGGAACGAACAAACGAAGTTCGTGGGCCGTAATATTACTCTTGAAAACCAAGCTGACACTTGGCGGTGGCTGACGGGAACGAGCGTAAAGGCATTTCCCATTTACTATCGCTACCATCAGCCACCGCGCCGACGTCAGCTTAGTTTGCGCGAGTAATACAGGAACTAGTGATGACAGAAACGATATACAGCGAGTACACAGCTCCCAATACACACGATTAAAATCAAGAAATCCAAGTATGATGAATAAATACGTACGTCTTATTTGTTGCCGATGCATTGCAAAACACACACGCCTTCTTTACACACGAGCAATAGCACTTGGATTATGTATTATATTTCGCGTACCTCGAAAACGGCACTAACGATTTGATTGAAATTTTGTATTTAGACTGGTTTTTGCTTTTTGAGTTCATCTACATAGTTCCATTCTTTCGTAAAAAGTCAATTTTACAATATATGTATCCTACATAGTTCCATTCATAAAAACGCAATTTTATGTTATAAAAACGCTATTTCATATGTTTTTATAACGCCATCTCGTAAAACTTTGTTAGTATGTACTGAATGTAGTAAAGGTTTTTGTTTTTATGTTTATCTGTATATAGGTGTCTTTCCTTACAGAACGCGATTTCACACAAAAGAATTTTTTAAATAAAAACGCGAATTTCGTGTTTCTTGGGAACAGCTTTAACAGTTTGGATAAAATTTTATATTTAGATAAGGATTTTGATTTTTATGTTTATCTATGTTCCTGAAAAAACTCGATTTTACACACTAAGTATTTTATATCGCAATTTCTGGCATATCTTATCATGACACGGTTCGATTCTAACCCCATTGACAATTTCAGACATGTCCTGCCATTTGTGAGTGAGATGTAGAACTTTTTGCATTCCGTAAGAATCGTGCCATCGCAGACTAGAATGAACTGTGAACGAATCGTAGGAATCGATTCGCAATGTGAGATTGAATCGTAGGAATCGAATCGGGAAAAAGAATCGTGTTGCCCAACTCTACTCTCGACAGCCTCTGAACTACTACCGCGTCCAGTGGAGGCGGCGGAATAATAATCTTTGGCGCAATCTCTGGCGCTGTGACTCAGTGTAGCTACCTTTCATCGTTAACAGAAAATCTAACCGATAATTTGAAATCGGGCCTGTCCCTATCGCAAGTTAAGTAGTGACCGAAGAATCGTAGCTTCCGATCCTAACCTTCTACGACATGAAGGAGACATTTTACCGCACTGTAAGACTATTACTTGACGTGATAAATGGTTGGAAAGAGCAATGGAGGTTAGCAAGAATGAGACCTTTGGTGGAGAACTCAACTCGCGACATATGCTGATCAGTCGGAACATTATGACCACCTACCTAATAGGCGCTATGTCCACCTTTGGCAGGGGTAGCAGAGGCGACGTGTCATGGCATGGAAGCAATGAGGCCTTGGTAGATCTCTAGAGGGAGCTGGCACGTCTGCACACACAAGTCACCTAATTCCCGAAATTCCGGGGAGGGTGGTGATGAGGTCTGACGCCATGTTCAGTCACATCCCAGATGTGTTCGATCGGGTTCAGACATCAATTGGATCTCGCCATTGTCTACCTCGAACATCTTCATTACACTCCTGAGCTTGTGACATTGCGCATTACCTTGTCGAAAAAGTGTCACAGGTGTTGGGGAACATGATCGCCATGAAGGGGTGTACGTGGTATGTAGTCAGTACGCGGTACTCCTTGGCCGCCAAAATGCCTTGCACGACCTCACTGGACCCATGGACACCCATGTAAAACTTCCCCAGAGCATAATGGAGCCGCCGCCAGCTTGTCTCCATCCAGCAGTACAGCTGTCAAGGAGCTGTTACCCTGGAAGATGACGGATTCGCGCCCATCCGTCGGCATGATGAAGAAGAAATCGGGATTCATTAGACCATGCAACCCTCTGCCATTGCGCCAACGTCCAGTGCCGATGGTCAAGAGCCCATTTCAGCCATAGTTACCGATGCTGTGGTTTTGACGTTGGCACATACATGGGTCGTCGGCTCCAGAGGCCCGTCGTTACAAGTGTTCGGTGCACTTGTGTTCAGACACACTTGCTCTTTGCCCAGAGTTAAAATCTGGCGTTAGTTTTTCCACAGTTCGTCACCTGTTCTGTTTTCACCAGTCTGCCCAGTCTACGACGCCCGACATCTGAAAGGAGTATTGGCCGCCCAAACCCGCGGCGTCTGGACGTGGTTTCACCTTGGTTTCTCCACGTGTTGAAGACACTCACCACAGCACTCCTCGAACGCCAGGCAAGTCGTGCAGTTTGCGAAATGCTCGTGCCGAGCCTCCAGACCATCACAATCTGCCCTCGGTCAAACTCGCGCGCTCCTTCCCCATTTTACATATGTGCAGCACGCTCACTGATACTACGAGGTGCATTCAAGTTCTAAGGCCTCCGATTTTTTTTTCTTCAGACTGGAAAGAGATAGAAACATGCGCATTGTTTTAAAATGAGGCCACGTTCATTGTCAGTGCGTCCCAGAGATGGCAGCACCGTACGGCAGATGGAATTTTACCGCCAGCGGCGAGAATGAGAACTGTTTTAAATACTTAAAATGGCGACGTTTTCCTTACTTGAACAGCGTGCAATCATTCGTTTTCTGAATTTGCGTGGTGTGAAACCAATTGAAATTCATCGACTGTTGAAGGAGACATGTGGTGTTGGAGTTATGGATGTGTCGAAAGTGTGTTCATGGGTGTGACAGTTTAATGAAGGCAGAACATCGTGTGACAACAAACCGAAACAACCTCGAGCTCGCACAAGCTGGTCTGACGACATGATCGAGAAAGTGGAGAGAATTGTTTTGGGGGATCGCCGAATGACTGTTGAACAGATCGCCTCCAGAGTTGGCATTTCTGTGGGTTCTGTGCTCACAATCCTGCATGACGACCTGAAAATGCGAAAAGTGTCATCCAGGTGGGTGCCACGAATGCTGACGGACGACCACATGGCTGTCCGTGTGGCATGTTGCCAAGCAATGTTGACACGCAACGACAGCATGAATGGGACTTTCTTTTCGTCGGTTGTGACAATGGATGAGACGTGGATGCCATTTTTCAATCCAGAAACAAAGCGCCAGTCAGCTCAATGGAAGCACACAGATTCACCGCCACCAAAAAAATTTCGGGTAACCGCCAGTGCTGAAAAAATGATGGTGTCCATGTTCTGGGACAGCGAGGGCGTAATCCTTACCCATTGCGTTCCAAAGGGCACTACGGTAACAGGTGCATCCTACGAAAATGTTTTGAAGAACAAATTCCTTCCTGCACTGCAACAAAAACGTCCGGGAAGGGCTGCGCATGTGCTGTTTCACCAAGACAACGCACCCGCACATCGAGCTAACGTTACGCAACAGTTTCTTCGTGATAACAACTTTGTAGTGATTCCTCATTCTCCCTACTCACCTGACCTGGCTCCTAGTGACTTTTGGCTTTTTCCAACAATGAAAGACTCGCCATGGCCGCACATACACCAGCCGTGCTGCTATTGCCTCAGCGATTTTCTAGTGGTCAAAACAGACTCCTAAAGAAGCCTTCGCCGCTGCCATGGAATCATGGCGTCAGCGTTGTGAAAAATGTGTACGTCTGCAGGGCGATTACGTCGAGAAGTAACGCCAGTTTCATCGATTTCGGGTGAGTAGTTAATTAGAAAATAAATCAGAGGCCTTAGAACTTGAATGCACCTCGTACATGCACCGTGCGTGTGTTATTAACAGTCATACCTCGCGAGGTGACGCCGCTATCGCCAGGACGAGTTTATATCGATAGTAAGTCGGTGGTCATTATGTTATGGCTGATCAGAGTATGTATTTTCTTTTCAGCCGGGCCCGCAGCATAGAATACGTCATAATATGACATTCTATAATGAATTATTCCAGGCAAGCTGCAAATAGTTTAATTATTAGTGTTTCTTTCTTAGTACAAGCTCGTTTCGGTTATAACTCCATTCTTAATTAAACAACTACACTCATAATCATAAATTATGGATAAGGCTGATACTTGGTGAAACAACGCTCTGGTGGGCGGTTTGTGGGTTTAAATCACCTCTGGGTATGACCATGCAGTGCAATTGACCTGCAGTCGTCGCATGGTGGCGCTAGCATCCGTCCACAGACGCAGAGGTGTGTTGGTGCATGTAAGAGGACGGTGCAGCGGGTAAGTGTGCAGACGTTTTCAGACGTGCTAATTGTGACTGTGTGTTGAAAATGGCTCAAACAACTCATATTGATGACGTTATGAGAGGTAGAATACTACGGCGACTGGAGGATGGTCAAACACAGCAGGTCGTAGCACGGGCCCTCCATATGGCACAAAGTGTGATCTCAAGATTATGGCAACGATTCCAGCAGACAAGAAACGTGTCCAGGCGCTACAGTACGGGACGTCCACAGTGTATAACACCACAAGAAGACCGATATCTCACCATCAGTGCTCGCAGACGGCCAAAGAGTACTGCAGGCAGGCTTGCTCGGGACCTTACTACAGCCACTGGAACAGTTATCTCCTGACACACAGTCTACAGACGACTGAACAGACATGGTTAATTCGCCTGGAGACCTGCAAGGTGCATTCCACTGACCCCTGGTCACAGGAGAGCCCATAAGGCCGGGTGTCAAGAACACAATACATGGTCTTTGGAACAGTGGTCCCAGGTTATGTTCACGGACGAGTCCAGCTATAGTCTGAACAGCGATTCTCGCCGGGTTTTCATCTGGCGTGAACCAGGAACCAACTACCAACACCTTAATGTCCTTGAAAGGGACCTGTATGGAGGTCGTGGTTTCATGGTGTGGGGTGGGATTATGATTGGTACACGTGCACCCCTGCATGTCTTTGACAGAGGAACTGTAACAGGTCAGGTGTATTGGGACGACATTTTGCACCAGTAAGTCCGCCTTTTCAGGGGTGCAGTGGGTCCCACCTTCCTCCTAATGGATGATAACAGAATATATAAGGCGAATGGAGTAGCCTGCCTGTTCTTCAGACCCAAACCCCATCGAGCACGTCTGGGATGCTCTCGGTCGACGTATCGCTGCACGTCTTCAAACCCCTAAGGCATTTCAGGAGCTCCGACAGGCACTGGTGCAAGAATGGGAGGCTATACCTCAGCAGCTGCTCGACCACCTGATACAGAGTATGCCAACCCGTTGTGCGGCCTGTGTACGTGTGTATGGTGATCATATCCCATATTGATGTCGTGGTACAGCGCAGGGAACAGTGGCGTTTTGTAGCACATGGCTTTCAGGACGGTTTTCTCGACTTATCACCGATACCGTGGACTTACAGACCTGTGTCGTGTGTGTTCCCTATGTGCCTATGCTATTAGCGCCAGTTTTCCGTAGTGCCACGTTGTGTGGCACCACATTCTGTAATTATCCTTAATTTATGAGCGTGAGTGTAGTTTGGAATAAACGTCCATATTGCATCACTGAGTAAACTTTCGACTGTCTGTTTGTTGCTAGACTGTTATATGTCATGTAATCTCTGTTTGTGTTGAATTTTTTGCGTGAAATACTTCTGACAGTTAGATTGACAGTTTGTTCTCGTCGTTGACTTACAACAGTCTAGCAATAAATAGACAGTCAACAGCATACTGACTGATGCAATATGGGCGTCTTTTCCAGTTAGACGTTTCCTCGAGGGGGAAGGCCAAAAGAAGCTTGTAGTAAGGAAGGAGCACTACTAATTAAACTCTTTGCAACTTTCCTGGAATAATTCATTATAAAATTGCGAAATAATTTCTGCACCTGCCTCTGTTTCGAGTTCTGAGCGGTAGGTAGCGGCATCTGACGCTGCGGCAGTTACGGCGGCGCCGAATTACTAACAACATCGCGATGCTGTTGGTGACGTTATTATTTTGTAAAACATGGCTTAATGCGCACGTGAATACTTGATTTCCTCGGCTTGCCAACACTTGCTAAACATGCGCATCAGTCTGTATCGAAAAACAGACCAAGATGGACGCCCTTGTTAACGGCTATTAGAGGGTGAGGCGAAACGCGGGCACAGTTTATTAGCTAGATTTCAGAAAAACAGGAGACTGCCGAAGTCTGACGTTACCAACCCTCTAGCGACGGTGGCACCAACGCCTGCTGCTGTCTTCTGTACCCAGGAGGATCTGTCGGAGCTAACTTCGGTTGGTACCCACTGACCGTGGTAAAGTAGCAACGTTCCAGCTCCGTAACACTGCTTCACATTAGCCTCCTTCTTTTAGATTTTTACCAAACAATTAACGACAAATGTCATCAAACTGAAACTTGCGGTACGGTGATTTCTGTAACTGATTATGTTATTGATAGCTCTCCTTGTTCAGTCCAACATAATTAAACTTATAAAATTTGACCATAAAATTTTAATGAATCTAAAATAATTAGGGTGTTAAAATTCAAACAACAACTTCCATTTTCATAAGCAGTGCGACCTATCTGTATTCGTTTTCAGTATGCAATCAGTGCTAAGCGATGGTTAATTTTAATGTGAACCGTAGTAATATGGGGAACAATGTGTTTAGCAGAGTTTCGAACTATCTTCGGCTGTATAAAAACAGTTACCTGTCTCTGTACTACCGTTCCAGATTCGACAAACTCTCCCTGTTGGAGTACGAAGAAATGGCACCGCGACGAGATCTGTGTGGCACACAATGGCTCATCGATAGCCTAAACTTTGGGCCACAGTTAATCCATCAGGTGAGTTTGTTTTAATCCACGTATCACAACGGAATATAAATTTGCTTTCTGTCATTTAGCCATAACACTATGTACTGATATGTTAACTGGTAGAACGAAAAGTTTTACGTCCAGTCGTGAGAGAGTTCATTAAAGCCGGAGAATGAAGTCGGTTTGCCACAGATGAGAAGAAATCAACAGCGATTGGGTGAAGAAACCATCCCAGCACGCTTTCGAAGTAATCTAGCAAAACTACCACAATACGCTAATCTACACTACTGGCCATTAAAATTGCTACACCACGAAGATGACGTGCTACAGACGCGAAATTTAACAGTCAGGAAGAAGATGCTATGATATGCAAATGATTACCTTTTCAGAGCATTCACACGTACCACGTGCTGACGTCAGGAAGTTTCCAACCGGTTTCTCATAGAGAAACAGTAGTTGACCGGCGTTGCCTGGTGAAACGTTGTTGTGATGCCTCGTGTATGGAGGAGAAATGCGTACCATCATGTTTCCGACTTTAATAATGGTCGGATTGTAGCCTATCACGATTGCGGTTTATCGTATCGCGACATTGCTGTTCGCGTTGGTCGAGATCCAATGACTGTTAGCAGAATATGGAATCGGTGGGTTCAGGAGGGTTTTACGGAACGCCGTGCTGGATCCCAACGGCCTCGTATCACTATAGTTCAATTCTTTTATCTTGGCGGTTCGCGCATGCCCGCCCATGACGCGGGAGATTGCTGCGTTGCCAGTTGTACGCGCCAAGAGAAGCAGCGCCATAGTATAGTTCGCAAACTTACGTTTAGGGGGGAGCGCGCAGTTTATGAAATAAAGCCACCATGGCCGCATTAACCCTTTCGCTGCTACAGGGACGTGCTTCCCGCATTCCGCGCTGTGCACGATTTTGTCATCATTGAAATGCTCGCCTGTGCAGACACATGGCGTTTGGACTGCTTTGACACGCGTATCATTCGATTTCACAAAAATTATTTGGCCCAAAAATTTGATTTTTACACATCTTCATGACTGATGCCTTCCCCCCATAAATGACTTAATTTTGTTTCGAAGTTCAACGCAATTATTGTGCAGCATTAGATGTAGTAAACCACTGCTCGATATTTTGAAGAGTTTGCACAGGTAAAAGTCCATAGCGTATACTTTCCGTGTGATCGATTTTAGTTGACACTAGAAATTTCAAAAAATTGCATTCAAACGAATAAAATTCATGAAGTAACACACTTCGATATTGTTTTTCAATAAAGAAAATATGAAGCACCGATCAAGGTTTGAACTCAGAACCTTCCACTTTTTGTCCACAGCTCGTGGTCGTGCGGTAGCGTTCTCGCTTCCCACGCCCGGGTTCCCGGGTTCGATTCCCGGCGGGGTCAGGAATTTTCTCTGCCTCGTGATGACTGGGTGTTGTGTGATGTCCTTAGGTTAGTTAGGTTTAAGTAGTTCTAAGTTCTAGGGGACTGATGACCATAGATGTTAAGTCCCATAGTCCTCAGAGCCATTTGAACCTTCCACTTTTTTTTCTTTATTAAAACAACCATATATGTACATACGCACAAAAACAAAATATTGAAATGCTGGAACTGATTCAACACGAATTGTATCCTACAATAGACTGAAGAACACATTTCAATATAGTGGCATTTGTAAGCTTACAAAATAGAACATAAATAGTAGCCTCTTCAGTCCAGACGGAGACATAGATCCGAAACGCAAACATATATATAATTGATTGTCTTAACTGGAATGACAGTTCTGTCATTTGATTCATAACCGTCCAAACTCAAAGTCATTTGGAGCACACAAACGGATAACAAGAGATGCACAGGTACATAAATTAATGAAAACGTCATAATGAAGTTAATTACACCATTGAGAAGTCGGGAGTAGTCCTAGGAACTGGTATAACCCCTTACTCGTTGTGTATTTTGTTCGCTACATAGTCTTGCATGTGATTTGTGCCATTATTGGCATCGAGAATTACCCTACGTCTTGTTTTTCAAAAATTATGTCCAACATGTTAGCAAACATCTTCCTGAAATTTGGGTAACGTTTCATCTTCCAGCGTGCCGTTCTCATGTAAGCCTCGAAACTAATGAGATTATCTTCACTATTGTGGATGATGATATATGTCACAAACTGTCCTAACATCCACATCACGGTGTTGTTCTTGGTAGCGGGAAAATGTTTCGCGTCCGGCCAGAGCAGGATGTCGGTGCAGTGGCTGGCTGGGCTGCTGCGGGTAATCAGGCCCAGCCTCTGCTGCACCCATTTCCAGTTAATGAGATGACCGCCACAAGTGAAGCGATGGCGTAAGGTGTCGACCAGGCCACAGCGGACGCATTTATCACTGTCACTTAAACCGATTCCATGCAACCTTTCATTTGTGGGTATAACATCGTTTACCACTTTATACCATGTGGACGCCACTTCAGCAGTGTGGACGGTTAAACTTATGTTGTCCCAAACTGCCTTCCAATGAACACTCGGGTATTTAAGTTCAATAGGATTTCGGACTATTGGAGATGTCCATCTTTTTAATAACAGGTGCGTCGTCGGTAAATCCTGTGTGAAATAATGTCCATCAATATAGCTTACTTCAAGAAAAAACTGCTTGACATGTCGTAGTTTGTAATGTATTTTACCTACATCAATGGGTGGATGCGTATCGGTGGGTTGTAAGGTTCGGAAGAGCCAACTGGTTACGCTGAGAGGTTCCTTGTCCAACAAATGGGTGATTCGTTTAATATATAACGCAGTACACTTTCGGTTAATGTCAGGCATGTTTAGTCCGCCGGCCTGTCTGGAAGACGTCAGCGTGGTGTATTTCACTTTGAACAGATGCCCTTGCCAGATAAATCTATTAGAGAGTTTCATCACGTGTTTGGCCTGCATCTTGGGGACTGGAAATGGTTGGGCCATATAGTACGCTTTACTGAATATATAACTGCTGAGGAGTCGTATGCGTTGGAGAATGTTAACGGACCGCCAATAGTTTTCATAGATGGCACCTTGCATTTTATTGGTGACCTGCTTCCAATTTTTTGCATTCATTTTTAGCGGGCATTTGTCGATAATCATCCCCAGAGTGGTGTGGTTTTCGACACGCTTCGCCCAAGGTATAATAACTGCGTCTAATCCTCGAATGTTGACAAAGGTGCATTTACCGGCGTTGATTTTAGCACCGGAAGCACGACAGTACTCGTCTACCGCGGTCTTGAGGGTTGATACGTCTCCGTCGTTGCGCAGTAACACTCCGACGTCGTCGGCGTAAGCACGAACCACGAAGGACGTCCCGGCGGTCGAAAGGCCTGCAAGTTTGTCATGAATAGAGCGTAAGAGCGGCTCGAGTGATAAAACAAATAACATCATGGAGAGAGGGCTCCCCTGCGGCATTCCTCTTTGGAGCTCGATGGGTTGAGTAAGCTGTCCATTTACACTGATTCTGGTTGTAATGCCCGTGACGAAATGTTGCACGACATTTATAACCCGTTGCTCAAAACCACACCGCTGCAGTAGCTGTAGGAGGTATTCGTGGCGGACGCGATCAAAAGCCTTGCAAAAGTCGATAAACAGCAATGCGAGATTCACGTTAGTGACTGACGCTATGGCTATTACATCTCTATATATATTCCGAAAGGGGCGTCATAATAGTGCGACCAGGGATGCATGATTGATGGTTGTGAATCACTTGCTTCATTAACGGAGACAATCTGCTGTTGAGTGCTCTGGCGAAGGTTTTGTAATCAAAATTGAGTAAAGTAATAGGTCGGAAGTTATCTAAGGTTTTTCGGTGTTTGCTTTTTGGTATCAATACAATTCGGCCTTCCTTCATTTCGGCCGGCACGTCACTCCCTCGCATCACTTCATTTAGAACATCTGTAAATGCGTGTCCGATTATGGGCCAGAAGCGCACATAAAATTCCTGTGGCAAACCATCAGGGCCAGGGGATTTATTTGATGGCGAGCCAGAAATCAGTTCAAGGACTTCGTCTGGAGCAAAATCGTGTACGACCGCCAAGTTGTCCGCAGGCGTGACTACGGTGGGCAGAGCACTCACGATATCGCCGCCGTCATCACCATATGTATCGCATTGCGAGTACAGATCTGTGAAGTACCGGTAAACTGCAGTAAGAATATCACTTTGTCGGGTCAAACGGAGTCCATCATCTGTGTCCAGCTCCCCGATAAAAGCTCGCTTGCGATGGGCACGATGTTTTATGAGGTGATACAGCGATGCAAGTTCGTCCTCTTGAAGCGATTTTGCTTTAGATCTGATCTTCAGTCCTTCAAGCTGCGTTCGCTTTATGCCTATAAGCTTCGCCTTTATTTGTTTGATGGTCGTCAGCTGTGTGTTGGTGGGTGTCGTAGTCGCATACAACTCTCGCAGAACTGTTTGATAAAAATCAATCGTGCGTTTGACATCTTGCGCCCGTTGCCAACTGTAGTTCCTTAAAGATAATCGCATTTTCCGTTTGACCACAGCATTCCACCAGGCTATCTTGCTCGGATATCTGCAGCATTGCTTGAGACAATCCGCCCATGTCGTGGAGATGACATCTTGTAGCAAGGCATCGGCGAGAATAGAAACATTTAGGCTCCACGGAATCCTATGCCATTTAGTATGCTGTTTGTCCAGATTTATTGTGACACAGAGGGCGCAGTGGTCGGAGAAGCTTGCCGGAATGACATCGGCGTCCAGAACATGTTGGCAAATGTTCTCAGAGATGTACAAACGGTCTAGACGGCTACATGCGGTGGTGGTCAGGTACGTGTACTTTACCAGGATAGGAAATTTTAGTTCCCACGCATCCTTCAGCTGCAGGTGACGCACCTGATCATGTAGTTCCCTACAGTAATTAAAGTTTGGCGATTGGTCTTTCCTGTGGATCACACAGTTGAAATCACCACTAATTATCAACTGGGTTGGGTTGCGGCGTAGCAAGTATATGATGTCTTGTTTAAAGAAGTTAGCTCTTTCTGATTTTAAGGTCGTTCCAGATGGAGCATAGATATTGACGAGGGTGACATCAAAAATTTGGCAAGCTATGCCTCTACCGGAGTCCAACATTTCGATATTGCTCACTGGGATTCCGTCTCGTGATAGAATGGCCGTACCTGTACCCCGTCCGCCACGGTGTTTACGATTGTTGCAAATCCTGATACATGAAAACTTAAGATAGACACTTCCTGTAACAGAACTAGAACTATATCAGCTTCGGACTCACAGATAAACTGCCGTAGCATTGCTAATTTTAAATCTGTCCTAACTCTATTAATGTTCAGGGACAAAAACTTATAAGCTTGACTCATGATCGTCCGAGACTTGTGGCCCGCATCTCGTGGTCGTGCGGTAGCGTTCTCGCTTCCCACGCCCGGGTTCCCGGGTTCGATTCCCGGCGGGGTCAGGGATTTTCTCTGCCTCGTGATGGCTGGGCGTTGTGTGCTGTCCTTAGGTTAGTTAGGTTTAAGTAGTTCTAAGTTCTAGGGGACTGATGACCACAGATGTTAAGTCCCATAGTGCTCAGAGCCATTTGAATCGAGACTTGTGGGTGATGGGAAGCGTAGGAAGCCCAGTCCATCTCATCGTCGGACTTCGAACCTACATCCGCAGGTTTTGTACCAGTTTTTGCGCTGACTTTACTTTTTGAGTTACTTCGAGTCACGGAATCATTTGGTTTAACTTTATTTTGCCGTCGCAAAGGCGTCCGAAGTGTCATTGAAGACGGCGGAGTCGGCGAGTCATGGCTGTAAGCAATATGTGAAAGTCCTTGCTTCGGAACGGGTGACGGCAAGTCCGAAGACGCGGCTTCCGTAGGCTCACTGTGTTTGTTTGGAGCCGCACTGGCTGTTTGTATACAGCTGTCCGGGTCCTCGTGTTGTTTGGAAGCAGTTCCGAGGTGGCGGCTGTTTATGTTATGCTCTACACCGCGTGCTTCATCCGCCGTGTTTACGAGTTGCAGTTGACTGACTGCCGCCTCTTGTGTGTTGGCCACCTGCGGCGAGTCGGCAAGCGGCATCGGAACGGATTGCTGTAAACACTCGGCTGCACTCGTATTGACAGTTCCTGCGTCGGGCGGTTGAATGGGAATTTGGCGGGTCGTAACTGAGCCATCCGACACATGCGTGTCCTGTGTGGAGGCCCGTGGCTCGGCGTCATCGGTGTGGTTTTTTACTACCTGTTCGCCGGAACCACTACCGTCACTTACAGTACGTCGTCGTTTGTTACCGACAGATAATGCAACACCGGTGGCTAAGGGGTGACTGGCCACGGGTTTTTGAGGCAAGGGTGGGAAAGTGCCGTTGCCGAGATCGTTGTCCTTTGACACAGATGCACTCGGTTGGGAGTCAGTCAGAGAAGGCGTCTGATTTTGAGTTAGGACATCAGCCAATGTTAATCTCTGTCGTTGTTGCAGATTGTTTCGAAGTACGACAACTCGCCGTGGGCAATCCTCTCGTAAATGGCCACTCGTGTTACAGATGAAACAAGTACCTACTTGCCCCTCGTAAATGACATGAGCCTTATAACCACAAACCATTATATAGGATGGCATATTGACTTTAACGGCCATGTCAACTGAGCGAATCCCACTATAACATTGGAGTTTGTGACGGCTCGACCATTTTTCGTTTCTAATCTGTCGGATGTCACCGTATTTGGCGAGGACATCTCTAAGAAAACAATTCTCAACCTCAGGTGGCAAATTGAACACTCGCACTTGTTTATACTCAAAGTCAGCGTTAGTTATTGAAACTGGACTCACCGACTGATCACGATGTCGGAACTCTGCTTTCCCACCAGTATTCACCAAAATTTTCTCCAGTTGTATCTGGTCTAAAAACTTCACAAAGAAACAGTATTCCGCCATGTCATAATATGCTGTGTGGACCTGATCGGATGTGATGCCAATAATATCTACTATCCAGTCATGGATTTCTAGAGAACTCGGTTGCACATTCCTGGAAGATTTCTCAAATGCAAAACACAGGGTATTTTTACGTGGTACATTGGGATCCATAATTGCACTATATGCGCGGTCGGGACCGCTGTGAGTAAATTAAGAAGCTTGTGTACGACGGTAGTGAAGAAGCACTGAGAATATCACAGGTCACAATCCAAGAATTATTATAAACACGGCTTGCGGCGCTACGACTACGCGGAAGTACCGAAACGTCCGATCGCTGTCGCGTCCCAAGCGGAACTGTCCACATGGCAGTCATACACTTTAACCATTACGCTATCGCAGCTCGTCGATCAATACTTCTCCCAGAGGAGTTTACACACAAAATACCGACAAACACTGTTAGTATTTCTATGAATTACTCACGTTTCGTCGAAGTACAATAGGAAATACACAATTACCACTGTTCTTTATTGCGAAAAGCGGTTTGTGAGAATGATACAAATACCTTTCCTTGCTATCGCCTGAATTAGGAAGCTTATTGCTAGTTTGGTTTAATTAATTAATAGAATATGAAGCAATTGCTATAAAGAATGTTTTTTCCAAACTTTCTGTAAAAGAAATTCTGCTATCAAGACATTTATTTTGTTCAGTTACTTTATTTATGACTGAACGTTTCTAAAACTGAAGACACTCGTCCGTGCTCTGCACTGCAGTCGTTCTCTGGCAACGTCGTTCTCTGTTCATCGGCTGACTGTGTTTTGTGACGCCAGATGAGCAGAACGAACTTAAACTCGGCCGCCGTCATAAATGACTCGCACTTTAGCAGTCGAGATGACAGGCATCTTATCCGCATGGCTGTAACGGATCGTGCAGCCACGTCTCGATCCCTGAGTCAACAGATGGGGACGTTTGCAAGACAACAACCATCTGCACAAACAGTTCGACGACGTTTGCAGCAGCATGTACTAGCAGCTCGGAGACCATGGCTGCGGTTAACTCTGACGCTGCATCACAAACAGAAGCGCCTGCGATGGTGTACTCAACGACCAACCTGGGTGCACGAATGGCAAAACGTCTTTTTTTCGGATGAATCCAGGTTCTGTGTAGAGCATCATGATGGTCGCATCCGTGTTTAGCGACATCACGGTGAACGCACATTGGAAGCGTGTATTTGTCATCACCATACTGGCATATCACCCGGCGTGATGGTATGGGGTGCCATTGGTTACACGTCTCGGTCACCTCTTGTTCGCACTGATGTCACTTTGAACAGTGGACGTTACATTTCAGATGTTTTACGACCCGTAGCTCTACCCCTCATTCGATCGCTGCGAAACCCTACATTTCAGCAGGATAATGGACGACCGCATGTTACAGGTCCTGTATGGGCCTTTCAGGATACAGAAAATGTTCGACTGCTGCCCTGGCCAGCACATTCTCCAGATCTCTCACCAACTGAAACCGTCTGGTCAATGGTGGCCGAGCAACTGGCTCGTCACAATACGCCAGTCACTACTCTTGATGAACTGTGGTATCGTGTTGAAGCTACATGGGCAGCTGTACCTGTACACGCCGTCCAAGCTCTGTTTGACTCAATGCCCAGGCGTATCAAGGCCGTTATTACTGTCAGAGGTGGTTGTTCTAGGTACTGATTTCTCAGGTTCTATGCACCCAAATTGCGTGAAAATGTAATCACATATCAGTTCTAGTATAATAAATTTGTCCAATTAATACCCGTTTATCATCTGCATGTCTTCTTGGTGTAGCAATTTTAATGGCTAGTAGTGTATTTCCCTTATGTGAAAGGATGGTGTCTGTCCTTTCGGGCATTTTATAATGAAAAGTTTAATGTCCAGTCGTGAGAGGGTTCATTAAAGGCAGAGAATGAAGTCAGTTTGCCACAGATGAGAAGGAAATCATCACCGATCTTGTGAAGAAACCATCCCAGCATGCTTTCGAAGTAATCTAGCAGAACTACCACAATATGCTAATCTATTTCCCGTATGTGAATGAATGTTGTCTATCCTTTCGGATTTTTATACATCATATGTAAATCGAAGGTGACCGGTGGGGGGGGGGGGAGAAGGGAAAGGAAAGGGATTACCGATCTCATGTGCACCGGTATATTACGCGGAATTAGCGGCGACGAGTGAAAATGTTTGCCAGAGCGGGATTCGAACCTGGAATCTTCTGCTCACTAGGCAGGTGCGTTAAGCACCTCACCATTTGAAACACACTGTCATTGCAACTGCGCAAACTGCCTCAGCTCGCTTCACGGCAGACTCACATTCCCACCGGGCGCCACCTGTCCCCAGTCCCTGTCCATTTCCTCTACGCTCACTACTCTGAGATTCCCGCAGGAGGTTGGACGTACTTGTGCATCCACACTGAAAAAGGTGGATCCATTGTCCATCTAGGTGAATCATTTAATGTGTCCAAAAGAACAGGCACCACACATACATGTAATTAATCCGCCTGGATGGGCAATGGATCCACCTTTTTCTCTGCGGATACACAAGTACATCCGATCTCCTGCAGGAATGCCAGAGTGGCGACCATGGAGAAAATTTACAGGGACTGGCGCTTGGTGGGAATGTGGGTCGGCCGTGAAGCGTGCCGAGGTAGTTCGCGCAGTTGCAATGACAGTGTGTTCCAAATGGTGAAGTGGCTAACGTACCTGCCTACTAACTAGGTGATGCCGGTATTGAATCCCTCTCCAGCAGACATTTTCGCTCGTCGCCACTGATTCCGCGTTAAGGGGACCACACCGTGGTTCAGGTCGAAAAAAATCGATTTTCCGTTTTCATCATATTTCGATAGATTAAGGTTTTATTTAAGTACTCTGAAAAGGATTTTGCTAAAAAAAATTTTTTTTCGAGCATTTAAAGAGCATTTTTCTACCACGTTTGTGTGCCACGCCCACTTTTCTGTCACCCACTTTTCTGCATATATTTTAGATCTTTATATCCCCTATATTGCACGTTAGGGATTTTTGTTTTACTCCCGAGTGTGTTGGCTATCCACGGAATGCAACAGTCGGTATTCTTTTGTTTCTGCTGTTTGTAAACACCACGCTTTCAAACACACGGTTAGTTTTGTTCAGGTGTTATTCCGAGTAGTTGTTATAGAACACTTGCAGGTATGCTGTGGGCAGGCAATTAGGAGAAATAAAGAAAATCTGGAGGCAATGAAGAGAGATGTTTGGGCCATATTCTTCCATAAGTCCTCTACTGATGATAAGTCATGTCATGGATTGTGTCCATCAGGAGAAAATTCGTGGTGCAAATACAATGGGGCTCAGGCAACTGGAGAGTCTTATTCTTACTAGCATTCTCTTCCTGCTTCTGTTATTACAGCAATTAAACCTGTTTTCAGAGACTTGGCTCATCCTGACCTTCTGAGGAAATGTCTCCATGGGCAGACACAGAACCCAAATGAATGTTTCAACAGCATAATTTGGAACCGCCTTCCTAAAACTGTATTTGTAGGCACGCATACAATGAAACTAGGAGTTCATGATGCTATTATTACATTCAATTGTGGTAATATTGGAAAGTGTTGGGTACTGAAAAAGCTGGGAATTGATCCTGGTGAAAATATGATCACTGGGCTGCAACATTGCGATAAAATGAGGATAGACGATGCAGACAGGTCTGCATCTAATTTGGCCAAGAAAGCAAGACAAACATCCAGGAAGGTGAAAAAGAAGCTGGGGGACCTGCTAGAGGCCAAAAAGGGTCATCATATGCAGCAGGACAGTTTTAATTAACTGTAACAAATTTTAAAAGTTTTTTCTTTAAAGTCTATTTACAGCAAACTAAAATTTTCAGTACATATGCCCCATTATATCAGAAACTATCATAAATGAATGAATGAAATCTATAGAGACTCTGCATAAGATAAAAAGCCACCTCTGGTACTACATTCATTAATATTCCCCCATTAGGAAATCCACAAAAAATATTTTCTGCAGAATATTTTTTGTTAGTAAATTTAAAAAAGTATTTCTTAAAAACTATAAAATGGATAAAGTAGATTGTATTACAGTTGCCTCTATTAGCATTATGTAACATACGGTAAAAATATTAAGGTCCTGCATCACATAGTTTTTTCAGAAATGGGTCAAACACTTGCCTAAGTTAACGTGGGTTAGGTAGACAGGGTGTGGTCCCCTTAATATCCCGATGCAGCTAACATCGGTAATCCCTTCTCTTTCCTGTCCTTTCCTTTCTCCAGCTTCCTCCTTCGATTTACGTGTAACTACTTCCGTTACTTTTGTAATTCTTTCTTTTCGATATAGACTTAGGGAAAATTTTGAAAAATACCTTTCGCTATCGTACAGTAAGCTGGCAAATAGTAAGCATGAAGGAAACTGTTACAACACTTTATCAACTATCACTAAACCCTGAACAACGGCCACTTTGCTAAATCAAAATTTCTGTTGTGCAATGAATCAAATACCAGAAAACAGAAAATTTGATGCCAGGAACGACCAGCGGCGAACAAATGAATAGTTATTAGAACTTAGGTCTAATACAAGTACCGGTAAATTTCTGCCAAGAAGTGGCATTCTGCGATGCCACTAGATGTGACACTAAGAACTTTTTGTTGAAATGATTTGTTACTACCTACAGCTTTCCCTTCTTTGATTTGCGCATTATTCCTCAATTTCGGTCTTCAGCAATTTTCAAATATTCTGACAAATGGAAGCAAAGGAAAGTAGTGCGTTAACAACAGATTAAAAGTTAAACACATTAACTCATCAGACAATAAAATGTTGCAGGATTAGTACGAGTATAACGGGCAGTTACGAAGGTTGTCCGTAAATTAAGGTCTCCAGTGCTTTTTCACATAGTAAACATCATTTTACTGCAAAACCAATTATAGGTTCTGGACTTTTATCTAATTTTCAACGTAGCCCCGTCACGATCGTTGCATTCTTGGAGACGCTCCGGAGGCTTTTTCATACCGTCGTCGTAACGCTCTGCCGCCGACTCGTGCAGAAAGGAATGGACAACTACCTTCGGCTCTTCATCACTTGACAATTTCATTCCCCCAAGTATTGTTTCAAGTTGGGGAAGAATAGTAGTCACTGGGAGCCGCATCAGGGCTGTATAGAAGTTGGTCAGTGATTTCCCACCCGATTTTGACGATGTGATCTGTCGTGGTGCCGGCGACGTGAGGGCAGATGTTGTCATGGTGTAAAAGAATTCCCTTTATCACTCGACTCCTCCTTTTGTTCTGTATAGCCCGACGTAGCTTCGTTAGTGTCGCCAGTACCTTGCGGCGTTGGTTGTTGTACCTCCTTCCAGGTAGTAAGCCAATAGAATGCGAAAATATTTTGTTTACGCCGACATTTATAGCGAGAAACGATCATCATAATAAAATAAGGGAAATCAGAGGTCGAAGGTATTCGTTTTTTCCTCTCGCTGTTTGAGATTGGAATAAAAGAGAATTATAGTGAGGGTGATTCGCTGAACCCTCTGCCAGGTACTTAGGTGTGATTTGCAGAGGATCCTTGTAGATGTAGACGTACATGTAGATGAAGGGGAAAAGTTATTTCTGGAGGAGTCTTGGTGTGAGGTTGGATGACAGTTGCTTGGTATCGATGGTGTCGTAACGGCTGTAGAGAAACGAGAAGGGGGGAGTAGATGGGTGTATTGGTCACACTATAATTTTGAAGGGAAAAAGGGTGGTGGGGAAGAGGATAGGGAAATATGGAGAGGGGAGGGAGAGGCGCCCTGATGAGGTGGAATGGGTGGGGTGGATTTAAAGTTGGTAGGCTGGGTAAATATCTGGTTGTAGTTCATGATCTGAGAGGAGGTGACGGCTGAAGTTTCCTTGGGAGAGTATGTGGAGGACGTGTAGGTGTAGGGTTGCATATTTGTGATAAGATCCTACGGGACCAAACTGTTGAGGCCATCGGTCCCTAGGCTTACACACTACTTAATGTAACTTAAACTAATTTACGATAAAGACAACACACACACACTGAACCTCCTACGGGAAAGGGGTGGGGGGGGGGGGGGGGCGCACGAACCGTGGCAAGGCAGCTCAAACTGCGCGGCTACCCGCGCCGCGATGTAGGGTTGGTGGGATGTGTTGGTAGAAGTGTGGAAGTGTATGGGGTTTGGAAAGTAGAGGGGAAAATGTGTTATTATTGGAGTCGAGTTTGCAGATGGTGTAGATTGTTTGGAGTTGTTTAGTGTGAGTGAGAAGAGGAGGGAATTTGTAGAGTTGGTAAAGCAACATTGGGGGGGGGGGGGGGGGGGGGGGGGAGGCGGAGGGAGGTAAACAGATGCAGAAAGTGAGGTGGAATGAATGGTGTTCCGAGATTTAGAGCAAATTATAGAACTCAGGTGGGCCAAGTACGCATGCAACATTTGCATAGCAAAGGACGGGCTGGATCTAAGTTTTGTAGGTGTGGAAGACAGTGGATGGGTGCAATCCCCAAGTTCGGCCAGCTAGTGGTTTTAGTCTGTTGTGGCTTTCTGTTGGATGATTGGTAGGTGAGGTTTCCAAGTTAGTCGGCAGTCGATGGTTAAAAGATATTTTTACATGTTCGTTATTTAGATAGTACAGTCGTTAATGGGAACGAACAAGTCATGGGGACAGAAGGTGCTGGCGGTGTGCTCTATTATTATTGCCTGAATTTTTGAAAGGTTGATCTTGCAGAGTCATTGGTTACACCAGGAGGTGAACTGACTGAGGTGGGTTCGGAGGGATCGTTAGGATTTCTGGACTGTAGAACAGAGGGCGACGAAACTGGTGTCGTCAGCATACAGCACACTGGTGGAGGTGATTTGGGTGTATCAGCAGTGTAGAGGAGATAAAGGAGAGGAGAGAGGACAGAGTCTCGGGGCATTCCTATGGTGGGATGGAAGTTACGGAAGTTGTTCTTAATGGTGACAAATGATAGAGGAATAGAGAGGAAGGATGCAATGAGGTGGGCACAATTAATTGGAAGTGCATATGTCTAGAGTTTGACAAGTAATCGGAATGCCATACACCGTTGCAGGCATCTTCTCGCTCTAGAGAGACAAAATAGCGGATGTACAGATGTTGACCTGGTGGAATAGGAGATAGGTGAGGTGCAGCAGCTGCTCATCAGAGGAGAAGGTAGGATGGAAGTCAAACTGGTAAACGGAAAGGAGGTGGTTTTGGTTCATCTGTTGATGGGTGCATCAGGAGAGGACGAATTCGAAGGCCGTGTTAACCACTGAAGTGACGCAAGTGGGACAGTAGGAGGAAGTATCAGCACGGGGTTTGTGCAGTTTGAGGAAAAGTAGGATTTTGGATATTTTCCACAGCTCAAGATAGTAACCTGTGGGGAGGATAGTGGTGTAAAGAGTTGCAAGAATGACTAGAAAGTAGAGAGGGCACTCTTTGAGGCGTTTATAGGTAATATGGTCGTGACCAGGGGATGTATTGCGTTTCTGAAGTACTTGTTTTATATCATGTGCTGTGATTAGAGTGTTTAATTCTGTTTGCGGAACATTGTCCAAGTACTGCAAGCAGGGAGCCACGGGTTGGATTGTGGTTTTTGTGCATTCGTGGATGGTGGGAAAGGAGTAATCAAAATGAAGGTTGTTGGGGATTGAGAAGATGTCAGAGAGACAGGACGCTTTTCTCAGGTTGGCAGGTGAGGGATGGTTGCTGTAGAAGAGCGCACAATGAGGGATGGAATGACTACCATTGAGTAGATGGAATGCTTTCCAATATTTGGATGAGCTGATGAGGAACCGATAGTAGTCTCTGCACGTGTTATATTCAATTGGAATCCATTATCATTGTGCTGTGACTGCAGAAGTCGTCATTGTCTTAAAACCAGCATGTGTATTACTGTTAATCGGGTGCACATGATATATTTAAAATTAAATGTATTTTTGCATAACACCGCACCTCACTTATAAGTTTCGACCACACAGTCGGTGATGTGGACATTGCGTTACTGAAAATGCTTTTACAAAGAGCTTTTGCTGAACTAAGCAGCAGACAAGGATGTGACTGGATGAGTACGTGACATACAAAAATGAAGCACACAGGAGTCTTGAATAGCCTTTGTCAAGCAACGTGCTTTGTGTAGGGTTAGATTTGATGGGATAGGTTCAATAAAATGACTAAAATGTGTAATTTACCAATCGAGTAAAATGAAATGAAGTAACTGATTACTCAAATAGCTGCATAATAAAATAGATCAACCGCAAATTATGATTGCATGGCTATCTACCCCCGTATAGCAGCTTCTTGTCGTGTGGCCCTGTAACACCTCATCGTAAATTCAGAACTCTATCAGATGGATGCCTTAGATGGTTATAGATTTATATTTCCTCCATCACGTCTGTGTGTTCTTTACGTAAAAGCTGCAATGTGTGTGTGTGTGTGTGTGTGTGTGTGTGTGTGTGTGTGTTTGTGTTTGTGTGTGCGTGCGTGCGTGCGTGTGTGCGTTTGGATCTTATGGGCGCCCAAGAGCGAGGTCATCAGCGCTCTTACACTTATGAAAACAAACAACGAATGTGAAGATAAATTAAAATTGCTGCTGCCTCATGCACTCGAAATCACCACACAGTCACTCTATCTCACATGCACTAAAAACCAGGAGAGAAAGTAGCTATGCATGAAATTAAAACACAGAGAAAACTAAACATACACTACTGGCCATTAAAATTGCTACACCAAGAAGAAACGCAGATGATAAACGGGTATTCATTGGACAAATATATTATACTAGAATTGACATGTGATTACATTTTCACGCAGTTTGGGTGCATAGATCCTGAGAAATCAGTACCCAGAGTCCGCCTCCGTAGCGTAGCGGTATTGTTACCGCCTACCACGCAGGGGGTCCTGGTTCGATTCCCGGCAGGGGACTGGGTGTTCTGTGTCCTTCATCATCATTTCATCATCATAGACACGCAAGTCGCCGATGTGGCGTCACCTAAAAAGGACTTGCAATACGGCGGCCGAACTCCCCCGAAAGCGGCCTCCCGGCCAACAATGCCATACGATCATTTATTTCAGTACCCTGAACAACCACCTCTGGCCTTAATAACAGCCTTGACACGCCTGGGCATTGAGTCAAACAGGGCTTGGATGACGAGTACAGGTACAGCTGCCCATGCAGCTTCAACACGATACCACAGTTCATCAAGAGTAGTGACTGGCGTATTGTCACGAGACAGTTGCTCGGCCACCATTTACCAGACGTTTTCAGTTGTTGAGAGACCCGGAGAATGTGCTGGTCAGGGCAGCAGTCGAACATTTTCTGTATCCTGAAAGGCCCGTACAGGACCTGCAACATGCGGTCGTGCATTATCCTGCTGAAATGTAGGGTTTCGCAGGGATCGAATGAGGGGTAGAGCTACGGATCGTAACACATCTGATATGTAACGTCCACTGTTCAAAGTGCCGTCAATGCGAACAAGAGGTGACCGAGACATGTAACCAATGGCACCCCATACCATCACGCCGGGTGTTACGCTAGTATGGCGATGACGAATACACGCTTCCAATGTGCGTTCACCACGAAGTCGCCAAACACGGATGCGACCATCATGATGCCGTAAACAGAACCTGGATTCATCCGAAAAAACTACGTTTTGCCACTCTTGCACCCAGGTTCGTCGTTGAGTACACCGTCACAGGCGCTCCTGTCTGTGATTCAGCGTCAAAAGTAACCACAGCCATTGTCTTTGAGCTGATAGTCCATCCTACTGCAAACGTCGTCGAACTGTTCGTGCAGATGGTTGTTGTCTTGCAAACGTCCCCAACTGTTGACTCAGGGATCGAGACGTGGCTGCACGATCCGTTACAGCCATGCGGGTAAGATGCCTGTCAGATCGACTGCCAGTGATACGAGGCCGTTGGGATCCAGCCTGGCGTTCCGTATTACCCTCCTGAACCCACCGATTCCGTATTCTGCTAACAGTCATTGGATCTCGACCAACGCGAGCAGCAATGTCGCGATACGATAAACCGCAATCGCGACAGGCTAAATCCGACCTTTATCAGAGTCGGAAACGTGATGGCACGCATTTCTCCTCCATACACGAGGCATCTCAACAACGTTTCTCCAGGCAACGCCGGTCAACTGCTGTTTGTGTATGAGAAATCGGTTGGAAATTCCTCATGTCAGCACGTTGTAGGTGTCGCCACCGGCGCCAGCCTTGTGTAAATGCCATAGAAGTTGACTGTGTTTCTGAAGAATTTATTGACGCACTGTTACGATCAGAGAGTGTGCGTCAACTGGTTGTTTCGCACATTCCATAGAATAATTTTTTATCGAAGTGGGAATGAAAGAGTATTTCCAGGGCTGCAGAGAAGACTGAAGCGTTCGAGGAAATAAGTATTGTTATGTACTGTTTTCCATTTTCTGTGAACCGTGTAAATAATGTTCTGAGTAATTCCTTGAGTATCGCGTTTTAAGGCGGGAATGTTGAACCAACGCGGCATTCTCCTAATTGGATGTGAAAGAAGTCTACAAACGGCACTAATTGTTGTTAATCTTGCAACAAAAATCGACAGTCTACCCATTCACAAATTTGCGTTCTAACTTTGCCCACAGTTTTGTTCATATAGAAAGTGATAGTTCTTTATCGTGTTGAAATGGAGAGTCAGTGGTGTGCGAAATTTAAAACATGATTTTACACATTTCAACTTCATAGGTGTGACAATACTACTGGTAATCCCAGCATGTAACAGTTGCCGAGATTTCCGATGACACTCAATATAATGTCTATCATGGAGCAACGACGTTCCACAGTGGACCTACAAAAAAAGCATTTTAAATTCTATATGACGATTCTTATATACAAAAATACACACAATTTTCCCGACAATTCTATCTGTTTCCGATTTGTACATTATGTACCGTAACCAGAAGTAACGTTTCATTATGCGTTTTTACACGTTACGAACAGCGCGCATGGTGCCTCAGAGCAATTGTTGAGGACGAAGTTACACCTGTCGTGCAGTACAGGGTGCGGCGCGGGAACTTCCTTATTCAAAAAAATCGTTAAGTCGGCACTATTAGAGACATCAGTTTTAGAAAAAGTTTTGTTCCATTAAGTTTTGAAAATGATATCTTGAAGGTGGCCTCCGTTCTGATCAATGCATTTGGAGAGTAGAAATCGGAAGTTTCGGTCCACTTTTTCCAACATGTCTCTGTCGATGTTGGCCACTGCGACACGAATATTGTTCCGTAGCTCAGCCAGGGTCGGCGGACGATTCGTATACACCAACGATTTGAGACAGCCTGACGCTAAATCTGGCGAGCGTGCTGGCCACTGGAGATCGCCCCTCGAAGAGATGAGACGATCGGGGAAGTGTTCGCGCAACACGGTCATCGATGTTCGTGCCGTGTGAGTTGTGGCGCCATCTTGTTGGAACCGGACGTCACTCACATCCATTTCTTCAAGTTCTGGAAGAAAAAACTGTTCAATCATCTGAACATAACGCTCAGAAGTGACTGTCACTGCCTTATCGTTCTCCTCGAAAAACCATGGGCCAATAAGCCCAACTTTAGATAGTGCACACCAAACAGTCATATGTTCTGTATGCAGGGGCTGCTCATGAAGTTCTCGGGGGTTTGTGCCACTCCAATACCGTATATTTTGTTTATTCACGCAGCCACACAATCCTCTGCCTCACTCATCTCCTCTCCCTCCAGCTTAACTCCCGTCGCTCCGCCATTTTTGTCTCACTTGACCTCGAAAAGGCTTACGACCGTGTCTGGCATCCTGGTCTCCTGTTTAAACTCCAAACCTACGCCCTTCCTATCAACTACATACGTCTGGTGGCCTCCTTCCTCTCCCACCGCCCCTCCTATGTTACCATCCATAATGCCAATTCCCACACCTTCTACCCCTCTGCTGGTGTGCCCCAGGGCTCTGTCCTCTCCCCTCTCCTCTACCTCCTGTACACGGCGGATATGCCCCAACCCCCCCCCCCTCCAGTACACCTCTTGCAATGTGCTGATGACACCGCATTCCTCGACCACGCTCCTACCCTCCAACGGTCCCAGCGCCCTCTCCAGAATCACCTTGAACTTTTTGTTGCATGGTGTAACCAGTGGCTCCTGAAACTCAATCCTTCCAAGACCCAGGCAATCATCGTAGGTCATACCACTCGCTCCTTCCGGCTCCTGGATTTCTCCCTTACTGTCGGCGCACGTCCTGTCCGCCTCACCCCCCCCCCCCCTCACCTACCTTGGCCTCACCATTGACCGTCACCTCACCTGGATCCCTCATCTCCGCTCCATCCAATCCAAAGCCTTCATCCACCTCCGACTCCTCAAACTCCTCTCTGGCCGGACGTGGGGGTTGCACCCCTCTACCATCCTCCACACCTACACATCCTTAATCCATCCCATCCTCTGTTATCCAGTCCTGCCTGGATATCTGCCCCCCCCCCCAAATTCTATAAGTCCCTCCAGATCCTTGAGCGTCATGCACTCCGCCTCGCCTTCCGTATACGCCTCCCATCCCCCACGCGGATCCTCTGTGATCTCATTCCTTTCCCCCATCTGCTCCTATTCCTCGAACATATCCGCATCCTCTACACCTCCCGCCGTCTTGAACCCCCTCACCCCCTGGTTGCTCCTCTCCTCTCCCATCCCCGCCCCCTGCCACGTCTTCACCGTTGTGTCCCCCCTACCCTCCATCTCTACACCCTACATCTCCTTTCCCAAGGTGGCTTCCATCAACTCCCCCTCCTGGACGATGCCCTCTCTCCCTCCATTTATCTCTCCTATCAACTCTGATCCTCACTCCCCCTCCTTTTCTCTGTCCTTTCCCTGGGCTCCCTCTTCCCCCCTTCCGTCCTGTTTTCTCCCCACTAAACCTCTCCCTACCTCCCTTCTCCCCCCCCCCAAGTCCTTTTGTATTCCCCTCCTCTGCCTACCCCACTCCCTGTCGCGTCTTCCCCCCACCCCTCTTATGGGTCCTCATCCTCCATCAGCTCCTTTCCCAGTTCCCCCCTTCGCTTTTACTCTCCTTTCCCCTTTTTTTTGTTTTCCCATCATCTGTCCAGTTTCCCCCCACCTGCTCTCGGCTGTGGTATGTCACATTTGCCAACTTTTTAGTGCAGTGTTCCAGTGACTATTCAGTGTTGTTCGTTTTTCTCGTGTTGCGAACAGAAACCATGCTGTCGCTAGGTGTGAATTTTATGTCTTTTGCGAACAGAATCCAGACTGTCGCAGTTTTTTTTAATTGTCTGTCTATTGTTTTACCTGTCTGCTTCGTATGTATTTTATTAGCATCTTCATCCCTCTGTTCTTTGTTTTAAGTTCCACGATTTCTTTTCGCCATGTTACTCTTTAAGTCTCCGATTTTATCGCCTGTTTTTATTATTTATTCTCTTCATCTTTCTCACAAAGTCTGTAGGCTGAAGAGCGGCATACTAAGCTGCTGCCAGCCCGCCCCCTTCGGGGGCAATTGAAATTCAATAAAGAAAAAAAAAGCAGCCACACAAATGAAAATGTGCCTCGTCGCTGAAGAACAGTAAGGCGTGATGAGACAGCACATCGATCAAGGCTTCACACGCCTTTTTTTCGTGAAACAGAATTCCGTGGATGAAATGTGTGCACCACTGACAGTTCATACGGATGAAATTTCAACTCTTCAAGAAGAATTCGTCTCACTCTGCGCTCAGAAATTGCAAGGGCAGCAGCATGTTTGCGTCAGATCGCTTGAGGGAATTCAAAATCGACATCCTTAGCCTCTCGATGTTTTCAGGTGTTCTGGTGGTTCTGGAAGGTCCTGGTTACTTTTTCTGCACACTCCCAGTATCCATAAAGGTGTCTACCCACATAACAATTGATTTCCTATCAGGAACACGACCTCCAGGCGCGATGTTGAACTGTTTCCTGAATGCAAGCTGAGTTCTCATGACCGAACGTCCATTCGAAAAGTAAGCCGCAACGGCGAACGTGCGCTCCTCTCTTGCTCACTGCATGATCGCTACTAAATTAACCTTAAAACAAGTCATGTCTCGCACTTTTGATTGCACTGAAACCCACGCAACAATGAGTAAACAGCCTCTGTGTGCCCCGCGTTTCAATAAGGGAAGTTCCCGCGCCGCACCCTGTATATGCGGCACATTAAAACGGCGCAACACCCAAGCAAAGTAATCAGTGTCCACGCTCTCTTCAATGTTCAACAAGTAAAAATCCTTCCCTGAGTTGCCAGCTAGTAGGCAGTGAAATATCGATTGTTATTGAAAGTCCACTGACCAATATGTGAGATCAGATGAAACTCCTCTTTGCATGCCGGTATATATACTGCAGAAATTTTTATTTCATGCCTTTTTAACTTTAGAAACCACTGACAATAAGGCAGAATTTTGATTTCTATGGATTCCCGTCTTTCATGGCTGACTTGTGTCGGTAATAGTACCGGAATTAACTTCTGTTTTCTTTCAAATTATTTATTCTTATTCTTTTTTATTTCTTCCAGCAATCTATTTAAGATGAGGTATTACTTCACCCATTTCTGAATTCCAGCAAAATGATAGTCAGTACATTGATGCAAAAGGCGAAGTTTCTTCTTCCGGATTTTTATTTTAAGTGACATTGCCATTGTCAAATTAATGTTTAACGAAAAAATTATGGTAAAATACGAAGCGTTTGACTACGACGTCGAATGTTCGAGCAGGACGTAAGAGATGACCATGTCTGTTGTTTCCAAATGGAATTTGCGACTCATTAAATCACGTTATGAAATCCATTATCTGGAAAAAGGGAAATCTATGATAAGAGGTAATTCTATTAAGAGACAGGGGAAGGGGACTGAAGTGCGATTAAACCGTGAGTATATAAGACTTGTTTACTAAACACTGCCCATGTTAGTGTTCAGTGTTGCAGGGGAAATGTTGTCACCAAATCAGTAACGAACTACATTTTCAGTAATAAAAGCATTTTGTATTGAATTGTATTCTTCTTAATTGTATAATTTTTGATTTAATGTAATCATAACCAGTACAGTGCACATTACATAACAATTTTTTGAAACTGAGATCCTTCACGTTCTCGCATCGCAAAGAAAACTATGTTCTTTAGAACTTTATTTTTGGGACCTAGTTAAACCACATTGTTTTCTATATATGTAGTCCTCATGCACTTTTGACCTTCGTCAGGCATCCTGTGAAACGTGCTCCGTGAACTGCAAACCTCGCAGGACCTATGATCCTGGCATGTTCTGTTTTATTGTTGTAACTGATGCCAGTCTTCTTTTGTAATAGTCCTTCGGGAAGAAGAACACCACTAAAGTAGTTATCTAACGTTAATTTCTTCCTGAATGCATGCAATATGTAATAGAACAACTTTTCTGCAAAGGTCCTTTTCTATTTGCTCTTCTTTCTTCCTTCCAGTGTATGATCCCATCCACTGAATGTGGTTGTTTCATACCTGCTCAGAATCGCAACAAATGCTCACCGTCCTAGAGTGGTGACATCTTACCCTAATTTTCCTTTCTCACTGGCTCAACGTTTTCTCTCTTTGCATGCAGAACTCAGAATCCACCCCACATTTTTCCTTTAAAAAGCAAATCGTAACAACTTGTTTTCGATATCCATTTCCATCCCTTTAACAATTCCACCTGTGTTATCAAGTTCCGCGCTGGAGTGGTCGATGGTTCCTGAGACCCAGGTTTGCAATTTCTCTCTGACTTAGCTACGCTTTGATTCACAACGTATTGGCAATAACCCGGTTTCTGTACGGAAATATCGACCTCTGAAAAATGGCACTTGGTCCTCAACCTATCAGACGATTCACAGACTGAAAACTGTGATAATTAAAGAAGTCATCGTTATCATTGTCACTTTCTCCCTTAGATAACATGTCACCGTCGTCATACAGAATGTATAGAATTTCTTTGTCGCTTACGTTTTGGCCAAAAAAAGAATACAAAGTTTTTGTTTCGATTTGTTTGCATTACATTCGGCATTTGTATATTATTTCTAAAGCAATATAAACTACAAAAATGTAAAAGGCTGGTAGAGTATAATAAATATTTGAGATACAACGTACTTAACGAAAACAAGCCAGCAAGCAACTGATAACTTATATAATAAACTTACCTCTAGCCTAGAAATTTCTTAACATCGAATATAAATTTAAGCTTTAGGAAGTCTTCTTCTGAAGGCGTTTGCCTGGAGTGTAGCCTCATGCAAAAAGGGAATCTTGCATCTCATACAAAAAGGGAAACTTCTCAGTCTGTTTCAGTCAAACAGAGAACAGAGGCTTTTCAGATGTACAGCCTCAGGGATTCCTGAACAATTAGGTGGGTGGATTGGATAACTAATTAGGGGGTGCTGAACAGAATTTGGAAGAAAGGAAATGTATGCCTCAAATTGACTAAAATAAGAACCAGTTCACAGGACAGATTCCGAGGGATCAAGAAATCGTCAATTTGATAGCGGAGGAAAGTGAGGTGGGTGGAAACTGTAGAGACCTAGCAAAGGTTGATCCCACCACGCAGGTTCAAGCGGAGGTTGCAGCTATGACGTGGAGATGAAGGGACTTGCACAGGATGCATCAAACCGCTCTTCATTGTGAAGAACACACAGAGATGCATCAAACCGCTCTTCATTGTGAAGAACACAGCAAAAACGATCAAAAATATGTGATTTCTCCGGCAGTGCTAAAATTTGTTCAGTTGGTAGGCGTGTAGGTGCAAATGTAGGGAACTGCATAAACTGTCGCTCTTGTGTTACTGATAGCGACGAAGACACCAGGTCTGACGTTGGGAACCGACATGGGTTTTAACTTTTCCTAGTTTTCCGTTAGACCCAGTCATTTACTGTTCAATTAGGCTGCAATTTAAATATGTAATTAATTTAACTGAAAATTAGACAGTCTTTGTAAAATTGTGACGGGTAAATGAAACTATACAGCGCTGTGAAAATTCCAGGTAAATTAAACTTGTATGTCAGACGGGGACTCGAACCCGGAACTTAAGCTTTCACGAAAGATGCCTTAGTCGACTGAGCAATCCAGATAGGACACGCAACGGTCCTCCCTCACAGCAGTGGTGTGCTGTAAGAAAATACTTTCTTGAATATAAGCTATGCATCTACTCAAGCAATAGTATTTAGTAATAGATTCTAGCAACAATTTTGATGCCTTAGAAGAAACAAGGATTTTTCAAGAGTTCTGTGTGAGGATATCGTTGTTCCCGAGGTAACAAACGGCTTTCCGTTTAGCTGTTTACATATTTTGCTAATCTTCAAGGCACAGGATTTTGCTTGCGAACTTGTAATCTGTTTGTTAGCTAATTTTCTGGATGGTAGTCGGGAACAACATCTCCACGAAATAAAATCAGTCCATCAAGAAAGTCCTTCAGGTTTTGCAATTACCGCAAGGGCTCTTCTTGTGATTAAATTAATGACATTTAAGAGTTAAATAGATGAGTTATGCTTCATTTGTTTTCGAAGCGGGTCAGTGGCCTATAATTCATAACTGGTATTTGTCATCATTTTAAATACTTTTTTACTTCTGAATTTGTACATTAGGTTCTGTTTTGGGTTATAAATATTTTTGTCGCTTATGTTATCCTGTTTTAAAATATTAATTTTTTTACACTCACAATATTTCTTATAATTGTCACAACTATTCTGCACTGATCCGTCTCAGGATCGTTCGAAAATAAATAAACGAACGGGTATGGACAGGGTTTAAAAGTGTTCCATTTCCAAACTAAGACAGATTACACATTGAAAGACACACTGTTATTCTTGACATTAAGCGAGTTATGGAGCTACTTTAACTCTGTACGAACTTTTTCCGATGGCACGTTAATGTGGCTGGCCTTGTAAATGGGTTATATAAATAACACGAAGATACAATAATAAACTTTCCAAAGGCTTCTATACGAGCGGCCGGGGTGGCCGAGAGGTTCTAGGCGCTACAGTCTGGAGCCGCGCGGCCGCTATGGTCGCAGGTTCGAATCCTGCCTCGGGCATGGATGTGTGTGATGTCCTTAGGTTAGTTAGGTTTAAGTAGTTCTAAGTTCTTGGGGACTGATGACCTCAGAAATTAAGTTCCATAGTGCTTAGTGCCATTTGAACCATTTTGAGCTTCTATACGGCACTGCAAATGAAACAAACCTGATACCATTAATTTTCTTGTCATCGGTCCACAAACGCTTTAAACTTCTTGGAGGTTAAAAAAATTTTGTCAGCTTCGCCTGATTAAAAGTTCGAGAAAGTAAGTTTCTTTGTTTCATCATTCACTTATGCACTATCGACTGATTCCAGCACATGGCCATTATCAGGTGCACTCGAGTACCAGCTGATAATGCACAAGTGAATGATGAAATAAAGAATCATTCGATTATCAATTTTAAACAGCCAAAATTGGTAAAACATTTAACCTTCAAAAAAGTGTGTTAAAGAACCAGACAATCTGCTAAAGGGAGTAACATAATAGTCCCATATACTGTTTGGAGAACACATGCAGGTGTGATTTACCTCTGGTCCACCTTTGTGATATCTATCGTATTAAGACCACCAGGGGAAGCCAGGAGAGACCTGCAGAACAGCGCAGGTAGTGGGGTTGGAGGGGGCAGCTTAAGTGTGAACAACGAAATAATTTTGAGATTTCATGTTACAAGGAGCGCTGGCTACATTTGATACTAGTCAGTATCCATTACATTTCCTGGCTTTCTTCAAAGTATAGCGAACTGATACGTCTTTATGTTTGGCGGGGAAGCATCCAAATCAGATATGTAACAGTTCTCATTAGCTTCACATCTATGGCCTACGCTTTCCTTTGAGTATACAGTTCCGCTTGGGACGCGACAACGATCGGACGTGTCGGTACTTCCGCGTAGTCGTAGCGCCGCAAGCCGTGTTTATAATAATTCTTGGATTGTGACCTGTGATATTCTCAGTGCTTCTTCACTACCGTCGTACACAAGCTTCTTAATTTACTCACAGCGGTCCCGACCGCGCATGTAGTGCAGTTATGGCCCCCAGTGTACGACGTAAGAATACCCTGTGTTTTACATTTGAGAAATCTTCCAGGAATGTGCAACCGAGTTCTCTAGAAATCCATGACTGGATAGTAGATATTATTGGCATCACATCCAATCAGGCCCACACAGCATATTATGACATGGCGGAATACTGTTTCTTTGTGAAGTTTTTAGACCAGATACAACTGGAGAAAATTTTGGTGAATACTGGTGGGAAAGCAGAGTTCCGACATCGTGATCAGTCGGTGAGTACAGTTTCAATAACTAACGCTGACTTTGAGTATAAACAAGTGCCAGTGTTCAATTTGCCACCTGATGTTGAGAATTGTTTTCTTATAGATGTCCTCGCCAAATACGGTGACATCCGACAGATTAGAAACGAAAAATGGTCGAGCCGTCACAAACTCCAATGTTATAGTGAGGTTCGCTCAGTTGACATGGCCGTTAAAGTCAATATTCCATCCTCTATAATGGTTTGTGGTTATAAGGCTCATGTCATTTACGAGGGGCAAGTAGGTACTTGTTTCATCTGTAACACGAGTGGCCATTTACGAGAGGATTGCCCACGGCGAGTTGTCGTACTTCGAAACAATCTGCAACAACGACAGAGATTAACATTGGCTGATGTCCTAACTCAAAATCAGACGCCTTCTGTGACTGACTCCCAACCGAGTGCATCTGTGTCAGAGGACAACGATCTCGGTAACGGCACCTTCCCACCCTTGCCTCAAAAACCCGCGGCCAGTCACCCCTTAGCCACCGGTGTTGCATTATCTGTCGGTAACAAACGACGACGTACTATAAGTGACGGTAGTGGTTCCGGCGAACAGGCAGTAAAAAATCAAACCGATGACGCGGAGCCACGGACCTCCACACAGGACACGCATGTGTCGGATGACTCAGTTACGACCCGCCAAATTCCCATTCAACCGCCCGACGCAGAAACTGTCAATACGAGTGCAGCCGAGTGTTTACAGCAATACGTTCCGATGCCGCTTGCCGACTCGCCGCAGGTGGCCAACACACAAGAGGCGGCAGTCAGTCAACTGCAACTCGTAAACACGGCGGATGAAGCACGCGGTGTAGAGCATAACATAAACAGCCGCCATCTCGAAACTGCTTCCAAACAACACGAAGACCCGGACAGCTGTATACAAACAGCCAGTGCGGCTCCAAACAAACACCGTGAGCCTACTGACGCCGCGTCTTCGGATTTGCCGTCACCCGTTCCGAAGCAAGGACTTTCACATACTGCTTACAGCCATGACTCGCCGACTCCGCCGTCTTCAATGACACTTCGGACGCCTTTGCGACGGCAAAATAAAGTTAAACCAAAGGACTCCGTGGCTCGAAGTAACTCAAAAAGTAAAGTCAGCGCAAAAACTGGTACAAAACCTGCGGATGTAGGTTCGAAGTCCGACGGTGAGATGGACTGGGCTTCCTACGCTTCCCATCACCCACAAGTCTCGGACGATCATGAGTCAAGCTTATAAGTTTTTGTCTCTGAACATTGATATAGTTAGGACAGATTTAAAATTAGCAATGCTACGGCAGTTTATCTATGAGTCCGAAGCTGATGTAGTTCTGTTACAGGAAGTGTCTATCTTAAGTTTTCATGTATCAGGATTTGCAACAATCGTAAACACCGTGGCGGACGGGGGTACAGGTACGGCCATTCTATCACGAGACGGAATCCCAGTGAGCAATATCGAAATGTTGGACTCCGGTAGAGGCATAGCTTGCCAAATTTTTGATGTCACCCTCGTCAATATCTATGCTCCATCTGGAACGACCTTAAAATCAGAAAGAGCTAACTTCTTTAAACAAGACATCATATCCTTGCTACGCCGCAACCCAACCCAGTTGATAATTAGTGGTGATTTCAACTGTGTGATCCACAGGAAAGACCAATCGCCAAACTTTAATTACTGTAGGGAACTACATGATCTGGTGCGTCACCTGCAGCTGAAGGATGCGTGGGAACTAAAATTTCCTACCCTGGTAAAGTACACGTACCTGACCACCACCGCATGTAGCCGTCTAGACCGTTTGTACATCTCTGAGAACATTTGCCAACATGTTCTGGACGCCGATGTCATTCCGGCTAGCTTCTCCGACCACTGCGCCCTCTGTGTCACAATAAATATGGACAAACAGCATAGGATTCTGTGGAGCCTAAATGTTTCTATTCTCGCCGATGCCTTGCTACAAGATGTCATCTCCACGACATGGGCGGATTGTCTCAAGCAATGCTGCAGATATCCGAGCAAGATAGCCTGGTGGAATGCTGTGGTCAAAGGGAAAATGCGATTATCTTTAAGAAACTACAGTTGGCAACGGGTGCAAGATGTCAAACGCACGATTGATTTTTAACAAACAGTTCTGCGAGAGTTGTATGCGACTACGACACCAACCGCCGGCCAGTGTGGCCGTGCGGTTAAAGGCGCTTCAGTCTGGAACCGCGTGACCGCTACGGTCGCAGGTTCGAATCCTGCCTCGGGCATGGATGTGTGTGATGTCCTTAGGTTAGTTAGGTTTAATACGTTCTAAGTTCTAGGCGACTGATGACCTCAGAAGTTAAGTCGCATAGTGCTCAGAGCCATTTGAACCACGACACCAACCAACACACAGCTGACGACCATCAAACAAATAAAGGCGAAGCTTATAGGCATAAAGCGAACGCAGCTTGAAGGACTGAAGATCAGATCTAAAGCAAAATCGCTTCAAGAGGACGAACTTGCATCGCTGTATCACCTCATAAAACATCGTGCCCATCGCAAGCGAGCTTTTATCGGGGAGCTGGACACAGATGATGGACTCCGTTTGACCCGACAGAGTGATATTCTTACTGCAGTTTACCGGTACTTCACGGATCTGTACTCGCAATGCGATACATATGGTGATGACGGCGGCGATATCGTGAGTGCTCTGCCCACCGTAGTCACGCCTGCGGACAACTTGGCGGTCGTACACGATTTTGCTCCAGACGAAGTCCTTGAACTGATTTCTGGCTCGCCATCAAATAAATCCCCTGGCCCTGATGGTTTGCCACGGGAATTTTATGTGTGCTTCTGGCCCATGCTCGGACACGCATTTACAGATGTTCTCAATGAAGTGATGCGAGGGAGTGACGTGCCGGCCGAAATGAAGGAAGGCCGAATTGTATTGATACCAAAAAGTAAACACCGAAAAACCTTAGATAACTTCCGACCTATTACTTTACTCAATTTTGATTACAAAACCTTCGCCAGAGCACTCAACAGCAGATTGTCTCCGTTAATGAAGCAAGTGATTCACAACCTTCAATCATGCATCCCTGGTCGCACTATTATGACGCCCCTTTCGGAATATAGAGATGTAATAGCCATAGCGTCAGTCACTAACGTGAATCTCGCATTGCTGTTTATCGACTTTTGCAGGGCTTTTGATCGCGTCCGCCACGAGTACCTCCTACAGCTACTGCAGCGGTGCGGTTTTGAGCAACGGGTTATAAATGTCGTGCAACATTTCGTCACGGGCATTACAACCAGAATCAGTGTAAATGGACAGCTTACTCAACCCATCGAGGTCGAAAGAGGAGTGCCGCAGGGGAGCCCTCTCTCCATAATGTTATTTGTTTTATCGCTCGAGCCGCTCTTACGCTCTATTCATGACAAACTTGCAGGCCTTTCGATCGCCGGGACGTCCTTCGTGGTTCGTGGTTACGCCGACGACGTCGGAGTGTTACTGCGCAACGACGGAGACGTATCAAACCCTCAAGACCGCGGTAGACGAGTACTGTCGTGCTTCCGGTGCTAAAATCAACGCCGGTAAATGCACCTTTGTCAACATTCGAGGATTCGACGCAGTTATTATACCTTGGGCGAAGCGTGTCGAAAACCACACCACTCTGGGGATGATTAACGACAAATGCCCGCTAAAAATGAATGCAAAAAATTGGAATCAGGTCACCAATAAAATGCAAGGTGCCATCTATGAAAACAATTGGCGGTCCGTTAACATTCTCCAACGCATACGACTCCTCAGCAGTTATATATTCAGTAAAGCGTACTATATGGCCCAACTATTTCCAGTCCCCAAGATGCAGGCCAAACACGTGATGAAACTCTAATAGATTTATCTGGCAAGGGCATCTGTTCAAAGTGAAATACACCACGCTGACGTCTTCCAGACAGGCCGGCGGACTAAACATGCCTGACATTAACCGAAAGTGTACTGCGTTATATATTAAACGAATCACCCATTTGTTGGACAAGGAACCTCTCAGCGTAACCAGTTGGCTCTTCCGAACCTTACAACCCACCGATACGCATCCACCCATTGATGTAGGTAAAATACATTACAAACTACGACATGTCAAGCAGTTTTTTCTTGAAGTAAGCTATACTGATGGACATTATTTCACGCAGGAGTTACCGACGACGCACCTTTTATTAAAAAGATGGACATCTCCAATAGTCCGGAATCCTATTGAACTTAAATACCCGAGTGTTCATTGGAAGGCAGTTTGGGACAACATAAGTTTAACCGTCCACACTGCTGAAGTGGCGTCCACATGGTATAAAGTGGTAAACGATGTTATACCCACTAATGAAAGGTTGCATAGAATCGGTTTAAGTGACAGTGATAAATGCGTCCGCTGTGGCCTGGTCGACACCTTACGCCATCGCATCACTTGTGGCGGTCATCTCATTAACTGGAAATGGGTGCAGCAGAGGCTGGGCCTGATTACCCGCAGCAGCCCAGCCAGCCACTGCACCGACATCCTGCTCTGGCCGGACGCGAAACATTTTCCCGCTACCAAGAACACCACCATGATGTGGATGTTAGGACAGTTTGTGACATATATCATCATCCACAATAGTGAAGATAATCTCATTAGTTTCGAGGCTTACATGAGAACGGCACGCTGGAAGATGAAACGTTACCCAAATTTCAGGAAGATGTTTGCTAACATGTTAGACATAATTTTTGAAAAACAAGGACACAAATCACATGCAAGACTATGTAGCGAAGAAAATACACAACGAGTAAGGGGTTATACCAGTTCCTAGGGCTACTCCCGACTTCTCAATGGTGTTATTAACTTCATTATGACGTTTTCATTAATTTATGTACCTGTGCATCTCTTGTTATCCGTTTGTGTGCTCCAAATGACTTTGAGTTTGGACGGTTATGAATCAAATGACAGAACTGTCATTCCAGTTAAGACAATCAATTATATATATGTTTGCGTTTCGGATCTATGTCTCTGTCTGGACTGAAAAGGCTACTATTTATGTTCTATTTTGTAAGCTTACAAATGGCACTATATTGAAATGTGTTCTTCAGTCTATTGTAGGATACAATTCGTGTTGAATCAGTTCCAGCACTTCAATATTTTGTTTTTGTGCTTATGTACATATATGGTTGTTTCAATAAAGGAAAAAAAAGGTTAAAAAAAAAGGGTGGCCGAGAGATTCTAGGCGCTACCGTCTGGTCCCGCGCGGCCGCTATGGTCGCAGGTTCGAATCCTGCCTCGGGCATGGATGTGTGTGATGTCCTTAGGTTAGTTAGGTTTAAGTAGTTCTAAGTTCTTGGGAACTGATGACCTCAGAAGTTAAGTTCCATAGTGCTTAGAGCCATTTGAATAATTTTGAGCTTCTATACGGCACTGCAAATGAAACAAACCTGATACCATTAATTTTCTTGTCATCAGTCCACAAACGCTTTAAACTTCTTGGAGGTTAAAAAAAATTTGTCAGCTTCGCCTGATTAAAAGTTCGAGAAAGTAAGTTTCTTTGTTTCATCATTCACTTATGCACTATCGACTGATTCCAGCACATGGCCATTATCAGGTGCACTCGAGTACCAGCTGATAATGCACAAGTGAATGATGAAATAAAGAATCATTCGATTATCAATTTTAAACAGCCAAAATTGGTAAAACATTTAACCTTCAAAAAAGTGTGTTAAAGAACCAGACAATCTGCTAAAGGGAGTAACATAATAGTCCCATATACTGTTTGGAGAACACATGCAGGTGTGATTTACCTCTGGTCCACCTTTGTGATATCTATCGTATTAAGACCATCACCACCAGGGGAAGCCAGAAGAGACCTGCAGAACAGCGCAGGTAGTGGGGTTGGAGGGGGCAGCTTAAGTGTGAACAACGAAATAATTTTGAGATTTCATATTACAAGGAGCGCTGGCTACATTTGATACTAGTCAGTATCCATTACATTTCCTGGCTTTCTTCAAAGTATAGCGAACTGATACGTCTTTATGTTTGGCGGGGAAGCATCCAAATCAGATATGTAACAGTTCTCATTAGCTTCACATCTATGGCCTACGCTTTCCTTTTGAGATCAAAGTTATAGATTAATTCTTGCAAGGATCACTACTGCCTTGTGTGTTTACATCAGAATTTTAAATTTTGAAGCTTTAGAGAACTCACTGTAGTCTTCAGTTTAATTTTTAGTACTCTTTTTTTGTATTACAGTTTCATTCTTTAGTCATTGAATTCTTGTGGCAGAATATTTCTTTTAACAGCAGCTTGTTACGACTGAGCAAACTCAATGAAGTCGTCAGTTTATTTCTTCGTGTACCGTATTTTCTTATTTATTTTCCTGTGGTTACAGTTTTATTAACTAGATGTAATGAACTGGTCAATTTCGTTTTCTTCTACCTCTGGTAGCAGGGCGGTGTCCATGTTAAATCGGGCGGGAAACATTTCCACCACAGATAGACCAAGCGTTAACACACTTGAAGTAATGGGGACATAAGCAGTAAATACTCCCCCCTCCCCACGATTCTTTAAAGAATCGAACTCTCCTGTGTAAAACAGATACAAAACCGTGTGAAAAGTTTGTTGTGTTCGCTAAGTACTCTCATTCTCAAATACAGGACAAATATAGTTTGGGCAGTTTGTGCTCTGTGATTTACGCTGCCTCAAAACATATGTACAGTTTTAACCTGTAATAACTGTCTTAATTGTGCAAAACCTTTAACCTAAGATTCTACCTCTTAATGAGTAGATTAATACATCATTTTAAAGTTTTACTTTCGGTCAATAATTATACGAAATACTGACACTAACCAGCAGTTTCCCCAGACAGACATTGATGTTCACCTCATAATTAAACTTTTTCAGAAAAAGTGTAGAAATTTGTCGAAATTAGCGTAGGTATTAAGTAATGGACAAGTTGGAAAGATCCTAGTGGTCTGTACGTGCGTCTTGAAGTTCTCCCTTGATTTGCTGCATGTTAGACTGCCATCTGAGTTAAGAGATGGTAGTGTGAAGTACGTTACGATGAATTGTTGCTGCATTAGAATCATTTAGCCTCATAGCTAAATGTTCCCGTTTCTCCCAGTGCGTTGGTAAGCAGGTAAGCACATCGACCGGTCTTTAATGTGCACTTTTATAAAACATTTTCTGGATGATGTCAATAATAGCTACTAAAGCACAACGCTTAATGAAGACATCTGCACCATAATCTCTTAAGCTACTACGAATACTAAAGACAAGTCATTGTGACTGTGGACATATGTCGCCTGCAGCATATTCCACCTGACCATCAACACACAATTAATAGCATGCACTGTACCTCTTGCTGACCGCCCCCCCCCCTCCCCATAGTCGAAGCAAATGCATAGAAAAAAATAGAGTCTAAGCAACACACCAACTTTTGTTTACAAACACGAGACGTCAAATAGCTGTAGTGACGCCAGCGCTCCAAGCTGTTACATTTCACATTGCAGTGAACAAAAGACGAACGACTTTTAAGATCAAGTCTACGGCGAGGCCCTAGATTTGATCATATTTATTTGACGACTGGCAAGTTTTGACAAAGTTCCCTATTACACCATCAAATTTCTTTGACATAAATATTTGACATATCAACTTTGACAAAGAAATATGATAATGTAATACCGGCCTTAACGGTAGAGAAGTTCTTCATATAATCTCAAAAGGAGAAGCCCCCTGTCACTTGCAGAATTTTAAATTATCACTGATCAGTGACCTTACGTAGGAGATACATGGGTCCAAATATTTTTAAACACACGACGAAAACAAATTACGTACTCGAAAGCGTGTTTAGCTTATGCACGAATATCTGCTTTCGTAAAGGCTTCGAATAATCAAACATAAATAAATATTAATATGTAAAACGGATCATGCATCACACAAAACTGAGTCAAACAGGAGTTGTAGAATGATATTGTATGTTCAAGCATATAACGTATTATAAAAAGTACAGAGGTCATTTCCTTTGTTTAAATACAACCGAGCGATGACAAACACTACATTAGACATCAGGATCATTTTTCCGTAAAGCCATGGCTTTCGTGCTTGCGGATTGGCTTACACCGAGCTTCACCACGTGTCGAATAGAATACCGGTACAATGTTTTCGTCACGTCGCACAGTGTCCGTACATATCGCAACAACAGTAATAGCACCTAGCAAGAAAAAAAAAAGTTTTTGCTACACTTTTTCTCAAGAACAAAACTAAGTAGCTTTTTCTTAACTATTTTTACTCATGTACAATGCACTGTTCTTTCGAAATATTGTGTGGCATCGCTATGCACTGAACCTCACAGCAAGACTCCAGTTTCTAAGCTCGCTGTGAGCAGGGTTCACTGAACGCACCGGCGGCTGACAAGGTATCTCTCGAGAAGCGCGATGTTAACGGTCACTCTGTCACTGATCAAGTGCGAGCTTTTCTTAGCGCCTAGCTGTTACGCAACGACCGTGGTGCCACCTGGCGGCGGAACCTTCAGCCAATGAGCGACGACCGGGGGACTTCATCCGCGTCAGTTTTCAGTTACTTATAAAAGTTCGCCGCGGCAAGGCGCCTCACTCGCGCTGCGCACGGCACCACACAGTAGTGGCGCGCTAATTCGAGAAGAAACATAGGGAAGACTGTCAGTGTCTTCGTTTCTGCAACAGTACATTTTCAAGTAAGTGTGCACTTCTTCACGCAAGTCGTCCGAATTGATCACATTATGCGGCGGCAAGGGTCAGCTCCTCTCTCAGGCGGCTTCTACCTCTTATACTTTCCGTTTTTTGTGTTGAACGGAAAAGTCGTAGTTAAAAACGTGTGATGGGGGCGGGAACGGCAGGTGAGTTGTTCGAACTCATTTAACGAGGAGAATTTGCGTCGCCAGTTTCCGCTGGTAAGGGGAGGAAAAAGTATCGCATGGTGTGTTTTATTACCACAGTAAATTCCAAAGTGCCGGGTTAGATTCCAGGTTAGCTTCCAGTGTCGCATACTGGGAGGAAAACTGTTTTTAGTGATTTATCTGCTTGTCTCTTATAATCGTTAATCTTAATTATGTTCGTGAAGAACGGTTTATTGTGCACGGGATCGTACCGATCTGTGATGGACTCCTGCATTGTCACCAACCTTCATAAACCGATACGGGCGATGTTTAGATCTCGTATGACAAAAAATGTGGTCATGCATAAACATGTTGAGGAAACAAGTTAATATATTCCATCAACGTTAGAAACTAGACAATTTTTAAATATTACACGATAAATTAAGATTATGGTAGGCCTACTTGATTTTTACGAACTTTTCTGTCCACAGTTGCTAGTATTTTTTCTTAATAATATTGTATTACGTAGTTTTTCGTGCATATTAGTTTCTGTTAATATTGTCTAGACTCTTACAGCAGTGTTGTCCAAACTGTGTTCCGTGGAACATTGGTGTTCACTGAATGAAACTAGTTTTTTCTCATTTTTTATAATTTTACTAAACTTCAGAATAAACAGTGTCTTCCCTCAAAGTAACAGTATTTTCAGTGCCTTTACCTCAAGTTTGGAAACCTGTGCTCTAGAGGGATGCAGGCAGCGTCTGAGATGTCACCATCGATTGTTGTATCAACGACAATGACTGCATGGCTCTGCGTTTCACGAGCTACAGTGAATCTGAGTACCTGTTGAAGCCATTTGGGGTAATTCGTACCAGAGATCGATTATCAAGAAGTGTTGGTAGGGAAGTTGTTACGCATTCCCCTTTCTGAGGGAAAACATTTTGACTACAGCTGACGTATGCAGGAATGTTGAAGTCACTTCTGACGCAATACTAATGTGTAGGATATAATATAGGAGGAAGGAGGTGACAAGCGGGGGTCATATTTCTTTTTTTTTTTTTCATCTTGTCGCTGGTGAACAAATTACGACTACATGTATTCGGCATTTCTTCAGTAGCGCGCTGATTAGCCATGGACACGATACTTTCGAAGTGTGTTGTCCAATAATCAGTTTCGGTAAATCTAGTGTCGAATGTATGTAACTCGAGGAAACATCAGAACGACTTTCCCTTCTTTACTTAGTAATTATTTTTCCGTCACACTCACTGAACTATATTTTTGGCCCCTAATAGAGATGATTTTCTTTTTAAAGATTGTACCAGCCCAGTGTCACAGCGTTTTGGTCGTTTAAGAGAAGTGTTCTGTTTTTCTTGTTTGTTATTGAGATATGATTATACTAGTGAAATACTGTCGCGCCGGGCAGCTCACTTTCGCAGTAAAATGCTCATCAGAGGCTAAGAGAACCACATTCTTCATGTCATACAGACTTATTTGTCGCGAAGCATCTTGTGAATGTCGGACACGAGTGACATAGAACGTTGCCACGCAATGTGGAGAAGCTTCACGTTGTGCTTCGAATATGAAGTTAGAGCATTTAGTAGAATCTGATCGTAGATAAGACAAAATGTGCTTTTTCTCTCGCTTCAAAAGTTTAGTTTTTTCTTTATTATTAATTGAAAGTAAGAGTCAAAATTACCTGCGACTGTGCTCAGTGTCTGTACACGTGGATCCAGATCGCTTTTACGTTTACTGCATGCGCTCATCCTTCAGATTTGAGAAAGAGATTACTTGCAGGCGATTACCATCATGTGCATTAGTATGCTATTTGTCTGTGACAAACAGTTCAATATTATCTGCCCGGGCGCTAATATTTTTTGCAGCAGCTCAGATTGTACCTTACACTGCAATACTGCTGCATAGCAGAAAGAAATGGCGACCATACACCATATGTGTGCCCCCTCCACATATGTCCACCCCTCCCCATGAAGGTTCTTGTCGAGCTCTGGTGTTTCCCTTTCACAAATTATTGACAGCTCTTTTTCTGCCAAACAACTAGCAGCGCTACGAAAATGGCTTTTATGGTTGTAAAGTTAAGCTCTTAAAATCATTTTTTTTGTGCTACCTTCGCTCAAATATTGCTACAGATGGTCGCAGTGTTGTCCTCAAGTATTTCAGCTCTACAAAATTTAACGTATTAGAAACGAAATTTTCCTAGGATCTCATCACAGTTTAACAACTGTTAATCAGTTAAGATCGTTTCTCTTGCAATCATAACATTGTTCAGTTAATCCGTCCCTCCCTTGTAATATGAAGCTTTTGATTCAACACCACATCGACGCCTTCTAACGAAAATACATTCCCTTGGAATAACAAATGACGTTTGCATTGCATTGAAACATAATGCTTTCGCGTATAGTATTAGTTGCAACCTCACTATTTCGGAGATTATAACTGAGAGGAAAGTCTATCCGGTAAAACGTTAAGTAATACCTATAGTTAAAAAACATTTTAAAAAGTTTTGTGGTAAAATCTTCCAAAAAATATCTGGGGTCTTTTTGTATTATTGTGGAATCAAGTACAACCGGTTTCGCGATAATCACCGTACCATTTGGCTGGATAACATTAAGCCATTACACCAATGCGATCTACCAACGTTCTACCAGACACATATCCTTGCTTCATCAAATGCAATGGATGTTGAAAAGTCCGTCAATAATTAAAACATAGGTAATTAGGCATCCTCACTAAAGGACGTTCTAATTTGGACCAAAGATGAACTCCTGACAGTATGACAGTACTTAGAAAAACAGCTATCACGGCTGCGATGAAGAAATGGTAACATCGTGTGCCGAGGCAGCAGCTAGTAATATTTTAACAGCGACTGCCTCTCCACACGGTACCATCATTTCTTCATCGCAGCCGTGATAGCTGTTTTTCTAAGTACTATCAGGAGTTCCAATATTGTTTAGGTTAAACCAACAGTCGAGATCGATATAACATCTGTTTATTATGACCGGTTTCGGTTCTGTTAAAGCCGTCATCAGACTTTTTGGGCCCCACGTTGACTGGTGCTGGCGGCACCTCGGTTTTTCACGTGATACCACGATCGTACACTCAATACGGTACCATCGTGGTATCACGTGAAAAACCGAGGTGCCGCCAGCACCGGTCAAAGTATGGCCCAAAACGTCTGAGGATGAGGATGGCTTTAATATAAACCGAAACCGGTCGTAATAAACAAATGTTATTGCGATCTCGACTGTTGGTTTAACCTAAGTATAGCACCAGATCGCTGCGCTCCACTAACAGTGTTGTCTAAATTTATGAAGTTCCAACACTGGTCCAAATTAGAATGTCTCTCAGTGACGATCCGTAATTAATCTAAGATTATTGATGGATGTTGTGAGATCCATGATGTCATGATGCCAAGATGGGTGCCTTATAGAACGGTGGGAGGTCGTATAGGTTTAATGGCTTAGTGTAACCCACTCAAATTTAACCTGAAGCTTAGATTCGTTATTGCGAAAATGATTGTTCCTTGATTCCACAATAACCGAGGATTTGCAGCTACAAGCGGATTCTACAAATTTTTAAAGAAGATGTTACCACAAAAAATTTTAAAAAAGGTTTTTGACCAAGCAGAGTTTAAGCTGCGGTTGCCCACATAGAAAACTTATAAGTGATGTCCTCTATCTCGACTGAATATCATCTTGACTAAATATCAGAAAGGCGCAAAGACTGGCAACTATTTTTCATAGCTCTCATTTCACAGAACTGCAGAGTTTTCCATTTCACGAAACGTTAACGCATGGTATCCTTTCACTACAGGATTAATAAGTGACAACTAGACCAAGTGATACCATAGAAACGATGGGAAGTAACAACATGTAGAGTTATAAAGCGAAGTGCCACAGTTGTTGGTAGAGGAATGGCAGGTTACGATTCATTGGTAGGATACTGAGGAAGTGCAGATATCTGCAAATGAGACTGCGTACAAAACAAATGAATGGTCCGTACTTGAATTCTTCTCAGGTGTATGGTATGCATATCAGGTTGGTCTAGCAGTAATCCACCGAATTACGGTCTCATATCACTGACATCAATTTGCGGTATGGTCTTGGAGCATATACTGTTTTGGGACATTATGAAATAACTAAGAAATGATCGACCGACACGTAGTCGACATGCATTCAGAAAATATCGTTCTTTGAAACACAACTACTTCTTTATTCACGCGAAGATTCCACATTTTTAAATTTCTGGAAGGCTTTCGGCACGTACATCACAAGCAGCTTGCAATCAAATTGCATGCGTAAGGAATATCGTCTCAGTTGTGCGACTGCACTCGTGATTTCCGTGTCACACTTCGTAGTAAATGACGCAAAATCACCGATGAAGTCAGAAGTTATATCTGGCGTTCCCCAAGGTAGTGTTATATGGGTAACCTGCTGTTCCTAATCTCTATAAACGATTTAGGAGAGACTTCGAGCACCCTACTTAGATTGTTTGCAGGTTACGCTGTCATTTACCGGCTAGTAAAGTCATCAGAAGATTAAAACCAGTTGCAAAACGATTTAAACAAAATATCTGTATGGAGCGAAAAGGAGCAATTGGCTCTAAACAGTAAACAAAACTCTGAGATCATTTTCATGAAAATTAAAAAGAAAAAACGTTAAATTTCGGTTACACGATGAATATCCCAAATTCAATTCAAAGGTTGTCGGTTCAACTAAATAGCTAGGGCTTATAATTGCGAACAACTTAAATTGGTACCACCACACAGAAAAAGTGGTGGGGAATGCGAACCAAAGACTGCGTTTTATAGACAGAACTCTTAGAAGAAGCAACAGATCTACTAAGGAGATGGCCTACACTACGCTTGTCCCTCCTCTTCTGGTGTGTTCGTGCGCGTTGTGGGATCCGCATCTGATAGAACTGACGGAGGACATCGAAAAAGTTCAGAGAAGAGCAACCCGTTTTGTATTATCAAGGTAAAAAGGGGGAGTAGTGTTACGGATATGATACGTGAGTCCGGATGACAATCATTAAAACAAAAGAATTTCTCGTTGCTGCGAGATCTTTTGACGAAATTTCAGTCACCAACTTTCTGCCGGCCGCTGTGACCGAGCGGTTCTAGGCGCTTCAGTCCGGAACCGCGCGCCTGCTACGGTCGCAGGATCGAATCCTGCTTCGGGCATGGATGTATGTGATGTCCTTAGGTTAGTTAGGATTAAGTAGTTCTATGTCTAGAGGTCTGATGACCTCAGATTTAAGTCCCATAGTGCTTAGAGTCGTTTGAACCATTTGAGCCAACTTTCTACTCAGAATACGGGAATGTTTTGATAACTCCTGTCTACTTAGGGCGGGCGAAACGACCATCGTAATGAAATAAGAGAAATCAGAGTTCTCACGGGAAGATTTAAAGCTGGCCGCTGTGGTCGGGCGGTTCTAGGCGCTCCAGTCCGGAATCACGCTGCTGCTACGGTCGCAGGTTCGAATCCTGCCTCGGGCATGGATGTGTGTGATGTCCTTAGTTTAGTTAGGTTTAAGTAGTTCTAAGCCTAGGGGACTGATGACCTCCGATGTTAAGTCCCATAGTGCTTTGAGCCATTTGAATTTGAAGATTTAAAAGTATTTGCTTTTCCCAAGTGCTGTTCGAAAATGCAACGTTACAAAATAGTCTCAAAGTTGTTCGATGAACCTTCTGCCAAGTACTTACGTGTGAATTGCAGATCAGTCATGTAGATGGAGAACGTCGAGTGTATGAAAAGAATAACGATCCGAATGATCAAAGATTTATTCGACTAACAAAGGAGTGTAACTCAAAATGTCGAAAATCTCGATGAAGGACACCGTACAGCTCTCGAGAAAGTGTTTAGAAGACGTCAAGAACCACTTTCGAGGACAGAAACCACAATATTCCTTAGCCCCCGACATATCTATCCTGGAGATATCGTTTGGATAATATTAGGTAAATACTCGTAGCAGCTCGCACAGAGAAATACTAGCGGTCATTCTTTTCACATTCCATCCGTGAATGCAAAGGGAGAAAATGTGTGATACAAAATGTACCCGCTGCCACGCACTTCACAGTGATTCGCGTGGTGTGAGGGTCATCCCAAAAGTAAGGTCTCCCACGTTTTTATAAGTACATAGACCTATTTATTTCTACAATCACAATCACCCACCCACCCTATAGTCCGGACTTGGCGCGCAGTAACTATCACCTGTTCCCTGGGTTGAAAGAACATTTGGCCGGAAAACGATTCAGCCGGCCGTGGTGACCGATCGGTTCTAGGCGCTACAGTCTGGCACCGCGCGACCGCAACGGTCGCAGGTTCGAATCCTGCCTCGGGCATGGATGTGTGTGATGTCCTTACGTTAGTTAGGTTTAAGTAGTTCTAAGTCCTAGGGGACTGAGGACCTCAGAAGTTAAGTCCCATAGTGCTCAGAGCCATTTTGAACGGAAAGCGATTCAGCTCCGACGACGAGGTGAAAGAAGAGGGTCATAACTTTCTGAACAGCATGGCGGCAAGCTGGTATGACATGGGCATACAAAAACTGCCACAGCGTCTACGAACATGCATCGACAGAAATGGTGATTATGTCGAAAAATAGCTAAATGTTCAAGCTGTAAACTGATGTAAACCATTGTAGAAACACACAGGTCTATGTACTTATAAAAAAGTAGGAGACCTTTATTTTGGGATTACCCTCGTAGATCGTAAATTACGTAGATGAAACGAAGCTCAAGTTGAAGTGAGACGGAGATGCTCAGCCAATTGCACCGACAGACGCTGCAAGAGAGACATTCTGCACCACGGTGTGGTTTACTTCTAAAATTTGGAGAGCATACGCTATTGAAAGAGTCACGTGTATATCTCGCGAAAAGATCGTGAAAAGTAAAATTAGAGAGATTCAAATTCAAACGGACAGGAACAGGATACGAGGGAAGCGGCTTGCGGACAATGGATGTAGATGACACGTGCAGCCTTACGTTTTTCATAGAATATCTAGAGCTACACTCTTTGAAACTCTAAAGTATATTGGTTGCTTCTAATTGACTTACACGTGTTAATGCTTCCCGTTCACGGAAGGGACGTATGGGAAAAACGATTGCTTGTACGACTCTGGAAAAAGTTTGTTAATAAATTTTAGTCTCTAGGTAATGTATAGGATACTCTTCACCCGCACTGGAATAATAACACAACTAAGTACGAGGTCGAAAACGGAAGATCCGCAAGCAGGCGTCCCTTACAGATGACGTCGTTTCCAAAAAAACGCGGAAAATCTTTCTCCAGTCGTCTTCTGTACACTGTGCGTCATGCATCACAAACACCATCACAGGCCATTAAGGCGAGCTAATGGCGACTGCAAATCGTCCTCGGAGCTGTGACAAGTTAGTTGTGTTTAGGGTCCGTCCGTGGCTACATCTGACCAGTACGGTACACAAGGTCCCGGCAATACTACAGCAGCTGTTCCCACTACAGGGTAGGACGACGTCTCGTCCCTGACGTAAGTGGTGTCACTTGTTCTGGCCAGTAGAGCGACATTTATTAAGGCAGCAGAAATCGTAAAAGAGGCGATGTGGAGCTGTTGTGGTGTGTGTTTGGTGCGAGAACGATGTCGTAGGAAAATCTTTGGGAACCGTATTCTATCAACGTAGCATCGTGAAAACTCTTTCTTGTGCTTGACAATTCATGTGGGTAGAATATGCAACCAATCGCTTTTTTTTTAGTTTGGTATGATTTATTCTACCATTAACTAGTTTCCGAGCCACTGCAGTCTTTTCATCAGATTCAGGTGTTATTGGAACAATATATGGACCAAGTGCAGGCGTCGTGGTGCTGGCGCAAATGACGGAAATTTATTTAATGAAAAGTTTATGAAACGAAAGCATCGTTATGTTTGAGATAGTAGTTACATTGCACTGCTTCTTGATATCCATGACAAAGTCACTCTGACAATGTACTTTTCCAGCTTATTCATTTACAGTAAATGACCACTGAACTTAAGCACGAACAATATGAATATGCTAGAAATCGCGCTTCACCACATCGCGATCTTTGATTTGAAAAGCATTTCACTATATTCGATCGGAGGTCCTTGTGGAAGTCTCTTGAACAGCTTTTATATTACCGCTGCATCCCGCACTGTGATACCTGTGTTTGTTGGCGGTTAGCGATTCCTGTGTTGTCTAGTTTCTTATCTAAATGGTTCAAATGGCTCTGAGCACTATGGAACTGAACATCTGAGGTCATCAGTCCCCTATAACTTAGAACTACGTAAAGCTAATTAACCTAAGGACATCACACACATCCATGCCCGAGGCAGGATTCGAACCTGCGACTGTAGCGGTCGCGCGGTTCCAGACTGAAGCGCCTAGAACCGCTCGGCCACAGTGGCCGGCAGTTTCTTATCTGTCCTAGGGTATTGACAGACAGATGTTATCAATAAAATCGTTTGTATCCAAGACTAACACACTCCTGAGCATTTAACTTTAAGCTACCTGTAGGAGAAACGCGGCGACCTAACTTTCCATGATATTCTTTTAACTTGAATGAATTTCTCTTAAATCTCATGGAAACTGTCATCAAGCAGCCCATCGATCCACAACGTTGTAGATTCAGAGTGTTACTGCACCGACCACGATCTTTACATGTTTCTCCGTTCTCACCCCCTCCCTCCCCCCCGCCAAACAGCATCCTTAGGAGTGGCACAGTGTGTTTCAATATACCAGTGTCATAATTATTTGAATTAAGTTAGGTTACAAATGCTCCAAGTCTTACAGAAGTATACTTGCTTTGAAGTTTTAGTTCTTTCCCATCATTTCTGCTATCCTACATTTCTTTCCTCACAATGTGTAATATGTTAATGAACGTGGGTTGAAAATGATCTGCACTTTCCCGGGTTATGCTCATTTTCACATACAACCCCCTAACAACCGCGCCTCCATTCTACTTGACTACAGTTTCGCAGAGATTTAAGTTCAGATTGATAGAATGGAATATTAGGTCGCCGGGTTTCTACTACAGATAACTTAATGTTAAATGGTCAAGTGTGTATTATTCGTGGATACAAACGATGTGCAGAAAATTTTTTTCCACATTGCAAGTACTATGAATGAAGGTTGACTGAAGTTGCACAAGGTCCTCCACAGTTTCCCCTCCCCTCCCCACAGCATGTAATTCATGCGGGAAGCCCTTATCCGCTATCGGGCGTCAGCTTGCTCATGACATATCAAGCTATACTTTCAAGTATTTCTGCTCGACTTGGTCCTCAGTAATAACGCACTGAACTCTGTTAGCGTCTGCTATTCAACTTACATTTTCAGTGTATATATTACTTGAACGTGGTTCTTTCATTACATTTAAAAAGAATCAACATCCACGATTTTATGCAGATGCCTTCTTTTACATTTCTGCTGACTCGCCTACTAGCTCCTTTCTAGGGAGCGCTGGACTTCTCTCCGAATATTGCCCCAATGCATGTAGTGGAGATTTTGGATTACAGTGATGTCTACGAAATATGTAGAATCGCAAAATATTTGATTATGCAGTCACGTATTTACGTACGCCAACGACGAAAAATTTATTCTTGTGGTTTTTATTGTTGTTTTATTGCGATTTAATACAGCATTATAGTTGTTTCGTCAATCATAGCCTTCTGCCTTTTCAATTTTCCATCTGCAAATTTCTTACTGACATAGTTCTTCTGGTCCCTCTTCCTGTGTTATTTCGGGCGTCCTCTTCTTTTTCAATCAGACGGAATCCATTCCTTCACCATCTTAGGCCATCTATCCTCACTCAGTTGACGTACATGCCCATGCCATCTCAGTAATTTTGATTCGATTGCATCCACGACAGTGGTGCCCAGGTTCAGTCTCTTACGTAAATATTCATTTTTAATTTTACCCCTCACTATTAGCCTACAGCAACACCTCCAAAATATCATCTCCAATGACGATATGTTTCTCTTAATTCTTTTAGTTATTTCTCACGTTTCCGCTCCATGCATTGATACACTTTCTACGACAGTTTTAAATATCCAAATCTTAGTTTCTGACCTAATATGTATGGTTTATAAAGCTTTACTTAATTGTATAGTTGACGAGTCTTAACACGATAGTCGATAGCAAACCTTTCAACATCGATTCAGAACAAATTTGCCTACGAGAAAATGTTATTAGCGTAGAGAGAAGAGTGTTTTGTGCAAGAGCCCTATGGATCCGTGGAAGAAAAAAAAAACTGCTAGCATCTCCATTCGTTAAGGTGAAACAGTTTGTGAAATCTTTACCCAAAGATGGAGGAAATTTCTAGTAATTCTGCGAGGAGTTTACTCATCTATAAGAAGCGAAACTGAAAGGATGCGTGTTTATTGGACACTACATTCGAAAAATGATGCCGGATTCCAACTGTGAATAAAATATGGCTATGATTGAGACGGAAGCTTAGATATAATTCAAGGTTCTTGGGGCAAGAGAATGGGCCCACTTTATGTGTCTTTTGTAGGCAACATGCTGGAAAATTCGAGAAGTTTTGTTGTTTGGTAAGCCCCAATTTCACTTTTTGATTGGTCAACTTGCTTCTTTACCCTGCAAATTTGGCTGATATCTACGAGGAACGAGGTGCGCGCTCTTATCTAGTTATCAAGATTCAAAACAGATGGAATGACGTGATCATGGCCGGCGATATGATGAGAGACTACCGTTGATCACTTGAGTACAGGGAGGAATAACGTTCTAATGATTTAAATAGAAGAGAGCAAGGAAATATATGCCAATTGATACACCATTATTATGTAATAAAGAGGCAACTTCATGTTTATACTTCAATATAACTTCTGTTTATAATGAAAAATTAGATCACTTTACGTTCTAATTAGAAGACTTGGGGGGGGGGGGGGTGACGTGATCACTTTGGAGGTAACTGCAATACATTGTTTGAGAGTAAGTGGAAAACAGAACAGTTTTTGATCGAAAGTCACTTTACTCAATACATGGGAAATTTGAATAAAATCACCTTCATTCACAGTTTGTTCGTGTTTTATTAAATTGCACTGTTGTAATTTAGTAAAACTTAAATCAATTGTGAATGAAGACTCAAAACATTTTTATTTATACTTACTTTCTGTTGAATACAGTCACGTTCAAGTTGCAAAATATGGATAAATTTAACGTTCTTTAATCAATTCAGTTACCTGTTTTCGTCCTTATGATGGTCATCAGAGTGATAAGTGAGCTAACGGCGGCCCTACAACACCGCCATGAGTGTTCATCACAGTTTTTATTGTGTTTTTTACATTTTGTGACGATGAAAATTACAGAACAATATTTTATTTGATTATTTTACTAAGTTTAAGGAGAAAAATCAATCTGGCGATGATTGTAACGATCAAAACCGGTCACTGAACTGAATAAACAAATTTGCGATCAAAGACTGTTTTGGTTTCCATGTATTGACAGTTACAAGTTTATTGTCAAATTTTTAGTTAATAACGAAGTCCAATAGAGACAAAACTGTACATAATAGAAGACATCTGTAGTTAGGTATCGATTCAGTGGCAAAAAAACCATATACGAAACAAAAAATAATCAAAAAATATTCTTTCCATTGCCTTGCGTCATTTTCACATCTGCCAGGGGAATATTTTCTGCACATCACTATGCCAAAAGAAACAGTTGTCGCTTGCGCAGTCGATTTCCGAAATCCTGCAAAAATTCTTCGCCCTTCCGTTGTACCGCTACGTTACGAACAACAATTCATTATCATCAGCACATAGACTGCTAAGGTGGAGCTGCTGACTGTCCTATTCTTAATGCCCTCTACTCTGTTCGGGACACGTGTTTGCGCAAGCCCTCGGCTCTCGCTATTTTATAAACCCTGAACACGCGGATCGCAAGCCAACGTGCTTCCCCGCGTCGATGAGGAAAGCGATGAATCTTTCAGCCAGCCATCCAGCTAGCAGCGGGCGCGAGCACTGCGATACGCAGGAGAGAGCTTATCGCGAGGCATTTGGGCCTCTATCACTTAATGATCGACAGCTACGTGCGATGGCCTTGGAATAATGTTTTTATGATTAGTGTTCGTCAACGGAAATAATTTAGGTGGTCTACTGGATACACATTCGTGATAGAGTTAGTATTCTCTAAGACAGCGGGTCTACAGCACCAGTTCTCGAAAATGGAATATCACTTTCTCTCTCTACTGGTTCATCGTTAATGGTCTCACTGTGATGCAAGGTTAGTTATATAGAGTAAACCAGAACTCCAATGACAAATTTTCGGAGATGGTAGTATGGACCAAAACAAAGAAAAATGCCCGGTAAATATGGGCTGTAAAATGTACAGTCTACGTCAAGAGCTATGAGCGCTTTTTCATCTTCGATAGTGTGAAACACATTTCTTTTAATGTAAGCTCTTCACTTCCCACATTCTGGGAGGAGGTACTGTGGACCAAAAAACAGAAAAAAATGATTTCAAGGCTTTTTAGCATTTGTTACATTCAACTTAACAATTATTAATAACACAGAAAATGAAAGACCAACTCAAAGAGTTTCCTTACAAGTGTTCAGTGTGAGCACTATTCGTCATACAGCGCACACCGAATCGATAGGCGAATTCTTCCCAAACTTTGATCAGTGTGTCTGGAATATTTGTTTCAGTTTTGTTTCTTAAGACGGCCAGATCTGCTGGTTGTGGAGGCACGTACACCTAATCCTTTGTGACCCCCCAAAGGTAAAAATTGCATGGCGTCAAGTCGGTGAACGTGGAGGCCATGCAAAACAAGTTCCAAGTTCTTGTTACTCAGCCTCTTGCGGCCGATCCAGCACTTGGGTACGGCGTCGTTAAACCAATCGCGTACTGAGGTATGCCAGTGAGGCGGCACACCGTCTTGTTGGCAAAGTTCTGTAGTTCAGCTTCTTCCAACTGAGAAAAGAGCCATAGCTCTAGTGTGTCAAGACAAGAAACACCAGTTACAGTTGCTTCACCGAAACAGAAAGGCCCATGTACAGGGTGTTACAAAAATGTACGGCCAAACTTTCAGGAAACATTCCTCACACACAAATAAAGAAAAGATGTTATGTGGACAAGTGTCCGGAAACGCTTAATTTCAACGTTAGAGCTCATTTTAGTTTCGTTAGTATGTACTGTACTTCCTCGATTCACCACCAGTTGGCCCAACTGAAGGAAGGTAATGTTGACTTCTGTGCTTGTGTTGACATGCGACTCATTGCTCTACAGTACTAGCATCAAGCACATCAGTAAGTAGCATCAACAGGTTGGTGTTCATCACGAACGTGGTTTTGCAGTCAGTGCAATGTTTACAAACGCGGAGTTGGCAGATGCCCATTTGATGTATGGATTAGCACGGGGCAATAGCCGTGGCGCGGTACGTTTGTATCGAGATAGATTTCCAGAACGAAGGTGTCCCGACAGGAAGACGTTCGAAGCAATTGATCGGCGTCTTAGGGAGCACGGAACATTCCAGCCTATGATTCGCGACTGGGGAAGACCTAGAACGACACCTGCAATGGACGAGGCAATTCTTAGTGCAGTTGACGATAACCCTAATATCAGCGTCAGAGAAGTTGCTGCTGTACAAGGTAACGTTGACCACGCCACTGTATGGAGAGTGCTACGGGAGAACCAGTTGTTTCCGTGCCATGTACAGCGTATGTAGGCACTATCAGCAGCTGATTGGCCTCCACGGGTACACTTCTACGAATGGTTCATCCAACAATTTGTCAATCCTCATTTCAGCGCAAATGTTCTCTTTAAGGATGAGGCTTCATTCCAACGTGATCAAATTGTAAATTTTCACAATCAACATGTGTGGGCTGACGAGAATCCGCACGCAATTGTGCAATCACGTCATCAATACAGATTTTCTGTGAACGTTTGGGCAGGCATTGTTGGTGATGTCTTGATTGGGCCCCATGTTCTTCCACCTACGCTCAATGGAGCACGTTATCATGATTTCATACGGGATACTCTACCTGTGCCTTTACAAGTACGATACAACATGTGGTTCATGCACGATGGAGCTCCTGCACATATCAGTCGAAGTGTTCGTACGCTTCTCAACAACAGATTCGGTGACCGATGGATTGGTAGAGGCGGACCAATTCCATGGCCTCCACGCTCACCTGACCTCAACCCTCTTGACTTTCATTTATGGGGGCATTTGAAAACTCTTGTCTACGCAACCCCGGTACCAAATGTAGAGACTCTTCGTGCTCGTATTGTGGACGGCTGTGATACAATACTCCATTCTCCAGGGCTGCATCAGCGCATCAGGGATTCCATGCGACGGAGGGTGGAGGCATGTATCCTCCCTAACGGAGGACATTTTGAACATTTCCTGTAACAAAGTGTTTGAAGTCACGCTGGTACGTTCTGTTGCTGTGTGTTTCCATTCCATGATTAATGTGATTTGAAGAGAAATAATAAAATGAGCTCTAACATTGAAAGTAAGCGTTTCCGGACACATGTCCGCATAACATATTTTCTTTCTTTGTGTGTGAGGAATGTTTCCTGAAAGTTTGGCCGTACCTTTTTGTAACACCCTGTATAGCATGAAAGGCATTGAATGTAGGGGATTCTCGTTGCAACTGTACCATCTCGTGCGTATTTGCTGACCCTCATTATGTGTGTTCACACTCCCACTTAAGTGAGATGTCGATTCATCACTGAAGATGACGTGCTCCAGGAAATCTTCGTGTTCATGCAGAAACATTTCGTTGACACAAGTAAACCGTAGTCTCTAGGCTTTAGAGCTTGTAACAAATGCAAACGATAATGACGTAGCTGTTAGCGTCTCCTTAAGTCTCCACACAGACATCACTGGAACTGCTAACTCACGACTAGCCTTTCGAACTGATTTCTTGTTGCTGCGCGTGGAAGACTCTCCCACTCGCTGAACACGTTCTTCAGTCTTTCTTGGCCATCCCGTACTCTTCTCTTTCCAAAGACAGTCGGTGTTTTCAGACTGATAATACTATCTACGGGTGTTATTATCACGTGCAGAATCGCAGTGGAACTTAATACGGGAAGGACGTTGCTCTATAAGAACAATCAGAGTCCTTGCAAACTGTAAAACACGAAAGCCTTTGCTACTTGCGCTTCGCAACGGAAGTCACAGTAAACAATGCCTGCGCGTGCGTATGTTGAATGTAATAAATGCTACAAAGCCTTAAAACCCCGATACCCATTTTGATACGCCCGGTATTTTACAGTAGCGAAGGTGACGAAAAGCTCTCTGCTCATAAGGTATGCACTTTGGATCCAATGTTTACTAGACATTCTTTCTTTGTTTTCGTCAGTACTACTACCTCTGAAAGTTTGTCAGTGGATTTCTTGCTCATCCTGTATACTCTGCAAGCCACAGTGCAGTGCGTGGCGGAGGGTACATCGTATCAATATTAGCGATTTTTACGCCCTATTGTATCGGTGTGCTGAACGACGGAAAATGGCTGACTTTATGCCTATGTCTGGGCCCTAATCTCTCTTATCTCATTCTCATGATCCCTACACGATGTATGCGACTTTGGCAGCAGAATGGTCACACTATGTGTCTCGAATGTGGATTCTCTAAATGTACACAAAAAGGTTCCGCGGGAATTGTGTCGTCTTTCTTCCAATGATTCCCATTGAAATTTCCCAAGAATATATTATTGATAGTAACGTGAACCTTGCATCAGTCGCAAGATTGGTTTGAACACCGCAGTGCTTTACTGGGCATGGTGCTTTTGGAGGTGGCATGCTGTTGCCCTCATCCTAGTTTTCAACTAACTTGCCCAGCCAGTTATAGGGAGAAGATATTTTTTAATGGGGACCCCGAACCACGGTGCAACTCTCGGCGTTATTCACCTCCACTAACATTTCCAGAGGTGTAGAAATGATAAGTGATAGATACAAATTCTAGGAATGACCAGGGATCGAGCTGGAGACCTTTGGATCCACAGTATAACACTTCACTGCCTCTGTATGTCTTGAAATTTTCCCGGTGTAAAGAATATTCCATGAAGTCTCGGGACTGCAGCCGAATTACGTCGACTTCTTGCCACTATATTTCAACTCGTGGCCATTCAGCCATCTTCATATGAGTGATCAGCACTGGAGACTGCTAGTTTGCATCGCTAGCTATATACTAAAAATTGGCGCAGAGACACATGCGCAAAGGCAGCTGCCACATTATTGACCTCCGTAGAGTTTCGCGCCCACATCCGATATTGCTTCATCTATGGCAAGCAGGCGCATGCGTAATGGTCATACTAAATGCGCGCTCTCTGTGGGAATGCGGGCTCGCCGAGTTAAAATTCAGATGTCAAAATCGATAAAATCAACAGTCACTAGATGGTCTATAGTTATAAAATGTTTTCTTTCTGAAGAAATTAAAGAAATCAACACGTCCACATATTATACACTTGAAAGCCGCCATCACGATTGATAAGGTCTCCCACCAAAACTATTTTCAGCGATTCACTAATAATTTAATCGCAGAAGGATCTTGTCGAGGCCAATATTTCCGAGGCAGAATAATCCATGGAATATCTTCACAGAGCGCGAAACTCGATAGAAATCTCTCATGTAGCGGCTGCCTTTGCCCATATAGCGCCGTGCCAATGTTTGGTATAAAGTTTGCGATGAGAACCAGCTATCTCCAGTACAAAAACTCACCTGGAGACCTGAAGATGACTGAATGGTTGTCAGCCTAAATATCGAGGCAAGATGTCTACTGCTGCACTCCCGAAACTTCGTGGAACACTTTACAACTAATTCTTCTTCTTCTCTTTTCTTTCCTTCGATGCAGTTTTTGTCGTCGTCCTTGTTGATGTACATTCATGTTCTTCGATGTAAATGAAAATCTTTATTCTTCTTAAGGTTGGCATCACGGAAATACATCGAAATAAATAAATAAAGAAATTGTTTCACACACTCTTATGCATGGTTTTCGCTTCTTATGGATCCCTAATTAAAGTATGTCCGTTAAAATGAGTAAAGGATTGGAAGAAAATTGAACTGGCAACATTTTACATACAGCACATAACATAAACGCCTCTTCGCCTTTAGCATTAATCTGCTTGAAAGGACGCTAAAACATGCTTCCTCGTAACTGCATCCTTTTTTTGTCTTGTGTCCTTAGGAGACTGTAGTACACAGTGTGTCCTGTTAACCAATTAATAGCATTTCCTCCTTTGTACCATTGAGCCACCGCCGTAATTAATAAGGACTCCAAACAGAAACGTCTGCTGGGGAGATACCATCCACTTGGAAGACCCCCGTGTAATGCGGTACTTCCCTGCGTGGCTGCAATCTTCAGGGCGGACACCGGATACGTGCCAGTGGTCGCGGCTGGCTGGATTTTCCAGCCGTGGGGAAAGCGTCTTTTTCCAGCAGTCGTTTTTCTGTAACCTCTTCCAGGGGCGCTCGCTATGGGGAGACACCAGACCACGGGGCCACATCAGCCGCCCTGTCCGTAAAATGATCTTGTAGCCCACCGCGATGAAATACGGTGCTCGTCCTGCAACGAGAAATAGTGTAAGGTGCCTTATCAATAAAAGACTCGACGCTTTTACGTGCTACGTGTGACGTGTATGACGAAAACAGAATTTTGGAGCCAATTATTTGGTGTCGCGTTTACATTAATTGATTTTGGTAGCGTAATCAAATATCGGGCTCGCGTGCGTCAGTTATTCTACACGGATGGAGTCCGCACAATTCCTATTACGTCAGCGCAATGAATTAATGTTATCAGTACCTTCGCAAAGTTTTTAATAAGGCAATAGTACCACTGACGTCAAAGAACTCGTAAGGACGATAAGACTGTACAAGAAGAGGTGTTTGAATGTCTTATCCACGCCGACTAATGCATTCGAAACTGTTTTATTGACTCGCCAACATTAATGGCGTTGAGAAAATGCCAAGGTTCACTCTTCAAGTATTATTCTGCTTCGGGATACTAGATATTTGGAATGGTTAGAAAACTTCATGATGAGGAAAGACGCAGTCAGATTCCTGCGCACAGAATTGGCAAATGTTCTGTCACTAGCCACCGGTTGTGTGCGAGAGCCTTCGTCAGAAAAATATAGATTGAATGTAGCAGCTTACAAAATTAAACAATGGAAACTTCTGGTTGGGATAACAACAATATAAAGAAAATTTTGGAAATTTGTGGTGAGGTCTTACGAGACTAAGGTGCTGAGGTCATCGGTCTAACTTAAAGTAACTTACGCTAAGGACAACACACACACACACCGATGCCCGAGGGAGGACTCGAACCTCCGACGGGGGCAGCTCGGCTATAAAGAAAAGTTAACGTTGCTACTTACAGTAAAGAAGACACGTTAAGTTGAAGACATGCACAACTGAAAGACACTTAGACATTAGCTTTCGGCCACAGCCTTCGGCGGAAAAGAAAACACACACATTCATTCACACAAGCAAGCACACCTCACGCACACATGATCGCCATCTCTGGCAGCTCGGCCCATCATGTGTGCGTGAGGTGTGCTTGCTTGTGTGAATGTGTGTGCGTGTGTGTGTGTTACATGACAGTCAGAAGCAGTATTGGAAAACCGGATTTGGTAGGCCCGTGTGAGATGCAAGACAAGGACACCCAGGTTGATGCCGTGTTCCTTGACTTCAGGAAGATGTTTGGTACAGATCCACATTGACGTTTAGTGAACCACGAGTTTAGCGAGCATCGGACCAGACGTGTTAGACGATTCAGGCTGACTTACTTGCAGAAAGAACTCAGCAAGTCGCTCTTAGCGGAACAAAATCGACAAACGTAAAGGTAATTTTAGGAGTACCTCAGAGAAGTGTCATAGGGCCATTACTGCTTCCTTCATATAAGGTGAACCAGAACTCCACCGTCAAACTTTTAGAGGCGGTAGTATGGACCGAAACGAGAAAAAAATGTGGTAAACGTGGACTCAAAAATGCACACCTTAAGAGCTGTGAGTAGTAGAATAGATGATTTTAATGATAGCGAAGACGTATAAGTGCCCACAGCTCTTAACGTGCGCGCTTTAGGGTTCTTGTGTACCACTAATTTGTTTTGTGTTTTTGGTTAATTTTACCACCTCTCAAAATACCGAAAGCTAAGATCATTCCGTAGAAGAGCTGCATCTCATAGTAGTGAAGATGAACGACTTCTCGTAGCTCTTAAGGTGTCCGTTTTGAAAACCATTTTTACTACACGTCTTTTCCTTGTTTACGTCCATGCTGTCATCTATGACAGTTTGTCGGTGGAGTTGTGGTTCACCCTGTATGAACATCATCTACAGGATATCGTCGGAAGTTCAAGGAGGTTGTCGTAAAAATATGGCTCTGAGCACTATGGGACTTAACATCTATGGTCATCAGTCCCCTAGAACTTAGAACTACGTAAACCTAACTAACCTAAGGACGAAACTTCCTGGCAGATTAAAACTGTGTGCCCGACCGAGACTCGAACTCGGGACCTTTGCCTTTCGCGGGCAAGTGCTCTACCATCTGAGGTACCGAAGCACGACTCACGCCCGGTACTCACAGCTTTACTTCTGCCAGTATCTCGTCTCCTACCTTCCAAACTTGACAGAAGCTCTCCTCTCGCATGTCGAGAATTGACCACAACGAGAAAATCCTAAAAATTAGAGCTAATACGTAGGTTTACCGAAAATCTTTCTTGTCACGCGCCATTCGCGAATGGAATGGAATAAAAAGGAAAAGGTAGTGGTGCTGGAAGTACCCTCCGCCACATACCGTAAGGTGGCTTGCGGAACATAGACGTAGATGCGAGTTTTAACAACCCTAATCGTTATTATAGTGCAATATCACGACCAGAAGCAGCAATTTTCACCATAGGCTAGTGAAAGACCTTCGATTTGATTTCTCACCATTTCTTGTTCCGAGTACTGAACCATCTCGAATTCGGTAGAAACTTCAGTGAAATGATTAAAATTATGTGTAACAGCACTAGTTCCAGGATTATCATCAATAGACAATTTACCCGACATATACAGGTCGGTTCAACATCGCTGCCCCACGTCACTTCCGCTGTTTATTATAGGTATTGAGCCACTAGGCGTGATGATGAATTACGAACTTCAAACATTCTACATCTACAGCTACATCTGTACTCTCCAAACCACCGTGAGGTGCATGGTAGAGGGTACGTCCCATTGTACCAGTTATTAGGGTTTCTTCCTGTTCCATTCGAATCTGGAGCGCGGGATGAATGATTTTTTGAATACCTCTGTGCGTGCAGTAATTGTTCTAACTTATCCTCACGATCCCTATGTGAGCGATACGTAATGGGTTGTAGTATATTCCTACAGTAATCATTTGAATACGGTTTTATGAAATTTTGTTAATACACTTTTCGGGATAGTTTACGTTTATTTTCAAGAGTCTTTCATTAAAGCTGTGCTGAAACATAATGAAACGTACAGCATATGCAGACCACGTAAGTTTTATAGTACGATCGGAGCAGAACTACGAGTACTTGTAGTCAATTGTAGCTTTTGTATTCTATTGTATTGTGTGGTATTGGGGACCTAGAAACGACGGAGAGGCTTCGTCCCCACCGTAGTCCTCAGTGGTTCACAACCCCACAACAAGCTACAGCAGTCCACTTACCCCACCGCCACCCCACACAGAACCCAGGTTTATTGTGCGGTTCGGCCCCCAGTGGAAATGATGAAAAACGAAAAACGAAAATGTTGAGACGCCAGCTATCTTACGACAGCCTACTTACAGGGCTATTACAAATGATTGAAGCGATTTCATAAATTCACTGTAGCTCCATTCATTGACATATGGTCACGACACACTACAGATACGTAGAAAAACTCATAAAGTTTTGTTCGGCTGAAGCCGCACTTCAGGTTTCTGCCGTCAGAGCGCAGTGAGACAAAATGGCGACAGGAGCCGAGAAAGCGTATGTCGTGCTTGAAATGCACTCACATCAGTCAGTCATAACAGTGCAACGACACTTCAGGACGAAGTTCAACAAAGATCCACCAACTGCTAACTCCATTCGGCGATGGTATGCGCAGTTTAAAGCTTCTGGATGCCTCTGTAAGGGGAAATCAACGGGTCGGCCTGCAGTGAGCGAAGAAACGGTAGAACGCGTGCGGGCAAGTTTCACGCGTAGCCCGCGGAAAATTGGCTCATGCCAGAACTGGAGACCGACAGCGCCGACTTCATCTTTCAACAGGATGGTGCTCCACCGCACTTCCATCATGATGTTCGGCATTTCTTAAACAGGAGATTGGAAAACCGATGGATCGGTCGTGGTGGAGATCATGATCAGCAATTCATGTCATGGCCTCCACGCTCTCCCGACTTAACCCCATGCGATTTCTTTGTGTGGGGTTATGTGAAAGATTCAGTGTTTAAACCTCCTCTACCAAGAAACGTGCCAGAACTGCGAGCTCGTATCAACGATGCTTTCGAACTCATTGATGGGGACATGCTGCGCCGAGTGTGGGAGGAACTTGATTATCGGCTTGATGTCTGCCGAATCACTAAAGGGCACATATCGAACATTTGTGAATGCCTAAAAAAACTTTTTGAGTTTTTGTATGTGTGTGCAAAGCATTGTGAAAATATCTCAAATAATAAAGTTATTGTAGAGCTGTGAAATCGATTCAATCATTTGTAATAACCCTGTACAATGGTTCAAGAACCAGTATTAGTGAATAATCTAGAAATGTACTGGAACCTGCCGTAGGGAGCACGAGGACAAGTTTAGACTAATTACAGCGTGCACAAAGCCTTTTCCCCTCTCGATACGTGTTTGGAACGAGAAGAAGGCGTCATGTGGTACAATGCTAGGTATCCTCTGCTACGTACTTCATTGTGGTTTGCAGAGTGTGCATTTAGATGTAGGCAAGTGACAAAAAAATCTGAGACCTACTGAGGACTGAATCAAGAACCTGTTTTCTGATGCTTATCCTCTGAGTTAGCGAGCAACAACAAGCGTCATCATCATCACTATCATCATCATCGGTATCGTCATCATCATCATCATCATTGTCATCATCACAAGTTATTGTGCTCATTGCTGGGCACCGTGATCCCATAAACAAAGCATTTCCACCTCAGTCGGTCATCAGCTACTCTTATAGCCTGCTGAAGAGGCAGACCGGAGATGTTGACTTGATCTATCCACCTGGTTGTTGCTCTTCCCCCCAGGCTCTTGCCCTCGATCTTCCATGATTACTTTCTCTAGATTTTCTCCATCTCTTCTCACAAGAACTGGAGAATTTTTAGGTTGACTCGAGGAGAAAGGCGCCTGGAGATACTGATTAAAGCTATTGGAAGTCGTACATTCTTTCATCTATGTTGGGTTAACCATCTGCAACACGGGAAGTAAACACTCGTATCTTCCGCCTTATTTTATGGTGGCATAACATTGACACATAAGGCCAGATACAAGCAGCGTTTGAGATATACTGCTGGCGCAACAAGCTGCGCATAAAGTGGACCGAAGGAAGAAATGTGTCAATTTTGAACAACAACAGACGTGAAACTTCCTTGCAGATTAAAACTGTGTACCGGACCGAGACTCGAACTCGGGACCTTTGCCTTTCGCAGGCAAGTGCTCTACCAACTGAGCTACCCAAGCACGACTCATGCCACGTCCTCACAGCTTCACTTCTGTTTCATATCAGCGCACACTCCGCTGCAGAGTGAAAATCTCATTCTGGAAACAACAGACGTGTTTTCTGCGATGTGGTACGATCGAAGGATTTCACTTAAGCAAATTATCTTAGGCTGAAGCGAAGATGGAAGTCTGCTTTTTTGTATTTATGACGTTTTATTAGTTCGGCTGCCGAGCTACGCTACGAAATGATAGCTGAATTAGAATGTCTTTGGCCAGGCAAGAATGTTGTTTTGCACAAGTCTTCCTAGAGCGACATACTGCCGTAGGGCAGGTGACTTTGTCGTTGCGGCACGACGGCTAATGTTTTTTACTTTCCCTGGAGAGACGTGCGGGCGTGAAACACGGCCATTCGCTGTCGACCGCAAAGCGCGCGGCGTTCTGCGCCGAGAGCAGAACAGACACGCCGTGTGTGCCGACTCCGAGACGTCGCAAGGCCGCTCTCCTTCCTTTCTCCTCGTCTGCGTCCTCCCCCCCCCCCCTTCCGGCAATCCGGTCTCTCTCCCCCACCCCACTACCTCCTCTCCCACCCTTACTCACTGCAAGGCACGTAAAAACGTCCTTGACTCTTCTGCGACACCAGCCTCTCGTTTTCGGAAGCGTGACAAATCATTCGTGTTTTCCGGTCGTGTGCGCGCGTCACCCGGTACGTATCCAGGAAGCATGGGCTACAAGGTGTTCCCATTCACGTCAGGCTTCCTTACACGCTTTCACGTGTGACTGCGGTTCATTGTTCACCAGCCTCTGCTGCTGTTCAGGTGCTAAAAGGATCGCTGCTGCCCTGCAAAACATCTGGTGCCAACTGCCGAGACGATTTCACGTTCTCTCGTTTCTCGCTTGTATATTCTGTAAGTAAAACTGTCCTTGACAGTGTTTATTTCTTTATCCACGTTACTTGTGTCTGTCAGCCTACTATCCATGTTAGGCTTTCTCTTTCAGAAGGAAGTGTTCGGCTAGAAATCTATCTATTTTGAGCGTCTGAAAATTTCTATAAGAAAGTATACAGGATCGGAATCCCTAGGAGCACTTCAGAGTAGAAAGGAGTAAGTAGCTGCATTTCCTTCTTGGTGACAGCTTCCCAGAACTCGCATAGGATGTTTCAAATGTGATTGAGTTAAACCTTTTCTATTTTTCTTTTCGGCGTGCTTCACAGTCCGCCCTTGCTTCAAACACATGCGCTCACTTACGCAAGGCATAGCTGTTTTCAAATGATCCATAAGTAATGTGTTCTCGCTGAGATGGGAAAAGCGATTTTCATATTCCATCCATTTTCTAATGTCAGAGATAGCAATGAACCCTAAGCAGATAAACAGCTTCTTTTGAGTGACTACATATATTTAACGTGCAAGTCTCTCTGTCTGACTTAATGAGTGTCTGGTCACAAGAAAAGAACCGGCTTCATGGGTCACATCAAATGTGTTAGACAAACACAGCTGTCCAAATTTTTTCATTAATTAGCTTTAAAATATTCAAAATTATTGTTCACTTTGTTTTCAACAGTTTCTCTCATTTATTATTCACTGATTTATGTATAAACTTTTTCTCTGTTATTGTTTTCTTTTTCTGCACTTAATTGTGAACAGCTTTTAATTATGCTAACTGAAATACGCTCTGAAATTTTGAAGGTGGTACAGATAAAGTGATGGGAGTCTAAGGCCATTTACAACTTGTACAGAAACGAGACAGCAATTATAATAGTCGAAGGACATGAAAGAAAGCAGATGGAAAGAGAATGAAACAAAATTTTTGCCTATACCCAATCTTTACGTTGAACAAGCAGTATAGGAAACAGAAGAAGGCCTTAGAGAAGGAGTCAAAGATAAGGGAGAAGAAATAAAAACTTTGAGATTTGCCAATGACATTGTAATTCTGTCAGACAGTAAAGAACCTTGAATAACAAAACTAACGGAACTAATAGTGTCTTGAAAAGAGATTATCAGATGATCATTAACAAAAGTTAACTGAACTGTAATTCTGTCAGACAGTAAAGAACCTTGAACAACAAACGAACGGAACAAATAGTGCCTTGAAAAGAGATTATCAGATGATCATTAACAAAAGTAAAAGAAAGGTAATGGACTGTAGTTAGGTGATGCTGAGGGAATTAGATTAGAATATGAGACACTAAAAGTAGCTGATGAGTTTTGCTGTTTGGACAGAAAAATAAATGATGATGGCCGAAGTCGAAAGGAAATAAAATATAGACTGGCAATAGGAAGAAAAGCGTTTCTGAAGAAGAGAAACTCGTTAACATTGTAATATGGATTTAAGTTTCAGGAAGTCTTTCCTGAAAGTCTTTGTATGCACTGTAGCCTTGTATGTAAGTGAAAGATGGACAATAAACAGTTTAGACAAGAAGACAGTAGAAGCTCTTGCAATGTGGTGCTACAGAAGAATGCCGAAGATTAGATGGGTCGATCACGTAGCGAATGATGAGGTATTGAATAGGATTTGACTAAAAGATGAGATCGGTTGGTAGGACACATTTTGAGATATTAAGTGGTTACCAGGTAAGTATTGGAGGGAAGTGTGGAGGCTAAAATTTGTAGAGAGAGGCCAAGAGATGAATACAGTAATCAGTTTGAAATGGACGTAGGTAGCAGTAGTTGTGTAGAGATTAAGTAGCGTGCACAGGATAGGGTAGCATGTAGAGTTAGGTCAAACCAGTCTTCTGATGGAAGATCGCAACAAAGATTTCGTTAATTAATACAAGGCCTTTAAATTGTACTCTCTTATGCGTTGCACTGATCTCGTCTCCTTCATTTTATATATTTTTGTTGAGTTGTCATAATTTTTTCGTAAATTTTTTCTGCTGTTCTTTTTTTATTTACGCTTGTGAATAAATCAGAAACTTGAACTTCCTTTCAGGTGACGGTATATCATAATTTAACGTCTTCCTTGCTTTTCTCTGCACATATTCTGTGCACTTAGATTGTCATTTCTTAAGGCCTATTTTTTTAACTTGTTCGGTTCACCAGCAGATCACGGTGCTGTGCTGTTGTCGTTGCCACTTCTGTGTTCTTGATGAAGTTTAGTAACAGTTTTCTAGTTAGTACACTGAGCTTTTCTTTTAGCCATGTCTTCCTTCATTTTCTTGCTGAACTCTACCTTAAAATCCTTGGACCTTTTCCTGTCCTCTCTCTGTCAGGTTTGGTAAAGAAGGGTCTGGTTAAAATACCTAAGTGATAAGTCATCCATGTTAGTTACTATGACTTGCCTAAGATTAAGTTATGCAAGATCTTTTTCTGTTTGCTTGCTCCATATGGAAACAATGGTCTTACCGTTGTTGGGTATTAAAAGATCTAATGTGAAAACCTATGGGATGCCTTTTATATAGGTGGCTAGGAAGCTTCTTCTGGTGACATCAGTGAGTTTTTCTTGCCGTTAGTAGAGTTCAATGTGGAGTTTATACCATCGTCTCGAATCTGGTAGAATCCATGGTCCCTCCGTTGTCGCAGGAATTTCCTTTCTTGTAATTCGAGGTGTCTTATTGGAGTCTTCTTGGCTAGGGATAGAGGACTGACGGTCTCACTACTGTGTTACAGTGGTAATATTCATCGATAAATGTTTCCAGCTGAACATTTTCCTGCAAGGGTAGTATGACCTATCTAGTTTGATTTTCCTTTGTTCAGGAGCTACAGTTTCACTGAGATCATCTGCGATCCGTTGTCCTAGGTCTTGTTACGGTTTTGTCTCTTTTGATATGCTTGGTGGTGCTGTTATTCAGAGGTGCACTGTTTTTCTCCGTTCTGTTTTCCTCCAAAATGCCGTCACGTACCTTCATTTCCCCCAGCACCCCTCTGTCTTTTTGTCCGACTGGCAGCGGCACACACGAACCGACCGTTACCGACAATCCTTTGTCCTGCGTCGGGCACGCGGGCAGCTGGCTCCCCCCTCTTCGCAGAGAACCTACTGGGGCAATCGAAGTGACCAGTTTCGCACATCGCTCACAGCAGTGTTGTTGTCTCTGATGACGTATTTGCTTGGCTACGTATCCGTCGTTGAGATCCTTATTTTCAATTAGGAATCTGGCTCATATTCTACATACAATCTGAATTTGTGCACGTTCATGGTTACACACTGTTATCTTCATCAACTGCCTTTTCACGTCCACTGTCAAGCCCGTTTTACACGAGCGACTTTCTGGTCAAAATCGGCTACTCAAAGTGCATGCTGTCCCCAATAGGTCATGTGTACATATGTGGTACCAGCTCCGACGTCATCTCCATCTCAAGGATATCAGGGACCAGTTACAGCAGTTGTGGACTTGCTTTCCGTAGGCGACAATACAACGGCTTCATAACAGCCTTCCCAACGGAATTAGCGCATACATCCAGACTATAGAAGGTGCAACATCTTACTGATTAATAGGTTCATACTGTCAAGTTCTTTATAAATTTGACTCGACTTTGTAATCCTTTAAATAACATCATGTACCCTCTGAACCCATGAAGTTTTATTTCGCTTCTTCCTCTCCTGATGTCTGCTTCACTTTCTTTGTAAAGCAATGTACATACCTGACGAGTGTATACAGACGGGTGATCTTCAGGTGTACATCACCAATAGTTCTCTCCTTTTCGGCCAATTACTGTCAATGAATTTGTATTTCACCGCCAGGGTTCGGACATCACTACAATACCGTGATTCAGAGACCTGAGATGCCAAATCTTCTGGGGGAAATCGCTACCGCCCGTTCTCTGTATGCTGTTAAGCAACGGATTGATGAATATACTGTTTAATTTTTCTGTCGAAAATTTGTGGCTGCGGAAATTTTGATTGTTAGACTAGGCTGTAAATACTGAACTTTGGAAACGCGACTGTAGGGTGAGTACTCTGTTCCTAGGAGAGCCCAACGTGCATTACAGTATCATCCTAACTCAATGGCGCCGTCCCACTTAGAGTGTCTTCTGCACGTGGTTATGGAGCTGTCCTTAATGGCGCTAATAGAAAAATAACTGCATCACGCTTACTCCACTTTCGCGGCCCGCACTACCGGATTACATGCGAAAGACTGCACGTAGGGTATGAGAGCTCTGGATAATGGAGGCATTCTTTTTGGTTCTGCAGCCGATGATAGCCTGAATTCAATTAATTTACGAACTTCGGTGACGTTTATTATTCTTCCGCTCTAACACGTTTCCAGCTTTCGGGGAGGCACAGATGATTCAATTAGACTGTTGTGACATGATTTCAGAAGAAGAGCGTGTGAGCACAGACACAGATGCTAAATCCACCAAGAAGAAAGACGCATCAGATACGACTCCAAATCGATGCATGATGGTCCCACAGGCAAAGAACGGAAAATTATGTTCGGTTTCTGTGAATTCTTTTAGGACACACATTACTTGTATTTTTCTCTACCACAAACAATCAGATATTTAATTTTATTGCCGATTAGTTAAGACTGTACACTCATACTCAGGAGAAGCAGGTGTGAAATCCTCGCCCGGTCATTCAAATTTATGCTTTCCGTGATTTTCTTGTATCACCTGTGACGTAAATGCTGAGATGGTCTCTTAGAAAAGATCACGTCTGAGTCCTTTGTCCATTCTGAGCTAGTGCTTGTCTCTCTTAACGTTCAAAAAAATGTTCAAATGGCTCTGAGCACTATGGGACTTAACATCTATGGCTATCAGTCCCCTAGAACTTAGAAATACTTAAACCTAACTAACCTAAGGACAGCACACAACACCCAGCCATCACGAGGCAGAGAAAATCCCTGACCCCGCCGGGAATCGAACCCGGGAACCCGGGCGTGGGAAGCGAGAACGCTACCGCACGACCACGAGATGGGGGCTCTCTCTTAACGACCTCGGTGTCGACGGGCCTTAAAAACTGTTTACATTCCTTTTTTTTTTGTATCATCTTAGGCCAGCAGAACTAGAGATAGGTGTGTGTTTTGTGTGTTTGTGGGGGGGGGGGGGGAGGAGGCAGAGGGGCAGTTTTCTCAGCAGAGTAGGAACACGTCTCTTGCAGAAGTAGCAGATGCAATTAATTGCAGGATGGCATAAAACGGGCGAGAGAGCAAGTTTAGATGATTGGTAAATGCAACCATATAATTTCGTGAATATCATATAATGTTTCGAATGCATTTACACAAAAATACGTAATACCTGAGGGCATTAAATGTTTAAAAAAGGGAAATGAGTCAAGTAATGGAGTGTTTTGTCGTGGAGAGTAGCCTTTCCTCTAGTGGACGCCTTTGACTTGCCTAGACGGAACTCTACACAGGATTTCGCCATACTCTTTGTGCATGTATTCCCTCCACTCATAAGCGGTGCAAGACAATGTGCATGAACACCTCATGCAATGATGTGGTCCCCGAACCAAATGTTAATAATACTGACGCACTTCCTTAGACAGCCCCGTCGGCTGCAGCTGCAAGCGAAAATATCACTGCCAAGTTGGCGGGAATTCGCCGCGCTGAGTTATTGAGCAGTCACGCATTCTGCAGACAACCACCCATTTGTTTCCAAGTACAAGAGGTTATACTTTGGTCATCAATCAGTAGTAAGCTAACTGGATAAAACTTTACACACCTCTCTACTGACGGACTAACTCATACAGGTTGTTCACAACATCACTGTGTTTACTGTAGCCGTTACAAAGCGATTACAACCAGGAAACTCGTCCCGGACATCGGAACAAGCTATATTCACGACAGTTGATAAAAAGTAGAGAATCGCTGTGGCAAAGACTCAACAAAGTTCTACGGGACTCAAGATCGAAATAATTCCTCCCACAACCCACATCTTGAATGGGATTCAAATCAGGGGACTTTGGTAACCAGTCAACGAGTGAATTGGTCCTAGACATGCCATGCAGTCATCCAATGCGTGCGAAAATTTCAATTTTGGAAGACAGAGCTGATAATACTATAATTTTCGTTAAGATCTTAGTCAAATAGCAAAAGTTACTTCTTCAGTACTGGATGTACAGGCGGTCGTGAGGGCAATGGAGTACTTGTGTGTACATATGCACTTTTTGTGATATAATTCTATTGCACTCGCTGTGTTTACCAGAAATCTGTGTTCGATTGGGACCATATGATCTATTCCAAATAAAGTGCTCCAGTTAAAAACTTAAGGTATAACCTAAAATTTTGCATAATAAAAGGTGGTTCTAATATAACATAACACACTCAGCGACTACATAAAATTGCATGGAATTATCCGTCCCGAGCTTTTTAACTATATTTCGTTTGTTAGCTTTCTTGGTGTGGTTCAAGTTTTCATACTTAGTTTCTCCTTTAGAAATTATACTCAGCTTTACTAGCATGTATTAGAAATTAAAACCACCTCTTATTGACAGTGATGTAATAGGGTTTGTGGGAAGTGGCTTCCATCAACAAGTCCCGCGAAGCCTGATATGAGAACACTGCTCGTCTTATTTTTTTAGAAAAACCTTTTTGAAGCAACTGACGTATTTCAATCGAGGCATGAGGTCAAACTTCCTTCATTCTGATAACCAGTCTCACTTAAAAGACGATTATTTATTAAAAAATGGTTCAAATGGCTCTGAGCACTATGGGACTTAACATCTGTGGTCATCAGTCCCCTAGAACTTATAACTACTTAAACCTAACTAACCTAAGGACATCACACACATCCATACCCGAGGCAGGATTCGAACCTGCGACCGTAGCAGTCGTGCGGTTCCGGAGTGAAGCGCCTAGAACCGCACGGTTACCGCGGCCGGCGATTATTTAATTAGTTTCTACTATTAATTAACTGAAACTTCGTTAAATATATATCGATAACTGTCATAACATTTTGTCGGGACAAAATTCCAGTTTCGTAATACTGTTATCAAACGCAGTCGTTAGATATATGTCACAATAACATTTTTTATTTTTATTTTGTCATTTTTCTAGCGATTCTTGTTTTTGTAGTTTTTCAGCTCTTGCACTCCCTTTCAACAAAGTTATGATAATATACTATAAACACTATTTGCATGAGTACAGAACCGGCAAATTGTGAGGGACTCACAACGTCATTTAAATCATTGAATTATTCGAGTAGCTGGCCATCAGCATAACAGAATTTTATGCAACTTCATTTGATTAATAAGACACGTCGTAATTCTGAGATAGGATTTGTCTGCTTCTAACAGGATGACGTCACAAGTCACCATTTAGGTGTATTGTTTTTGCTTAGTGTAAATTGATAACACTGATGCATCGAGATATTTTAGTGCATTTTACATGTATTTTAGTGCATTTTACATGTGTTAATGTTCTTGTACTGGGCAGTAATAAACAAACATTACTCTGGGAACGTGATCTTTCAGAATTTTGGGAGTTCGGCTCTTCTCACAGTATGACGCCTCTCTTGTAGGATCTCACACAAAATTTTGTTGAACACTTCTGCGACGCATCATCTGTTCCTCGACCGAAACACGTTTAATATTTACTAGAGTTTCTGTTGTCGCCAGCGAGAATGAAAGCGAATCTGCCTGTTCGGTTTACAGGAAGCGAGAGCGCCGAGATGTCGCAGGACACGGGAATCGTGACAGCCAAGGTGGTGGCCATGGTGGTGCTGGGCGGCGCCTCCACGCTGCTGGGCCTCACGCCGCTCATATTCAGCCGGCTGCACAGGCGGCGCGCCGACGGCGGCGGCGGGGGCGGCCGCTACCAGCTGGGCTCCAGCCCCTGCGCCGCGCTCTTGATCTCGCTGCTGCTCGCCTTCGGGGGCGGCGCGCTGCTCTGCACCACCTTCCTCCACCTGCTGCCCGAGGTGAGCCCCACAGCGAAGCCACCGCTGCCGTATCGGCAGGGGACGAGGTGGAACTTGCTGGCCTGGCATCAAACGCCTATTGTCTCGTAGCTAAAAATCTTGCTTGTTTCTAGATCGGGGGCCCCATTTAAATTAAATTGTCCAACGTGTTATCAGATAGTACAGCCTATTCCAGAAGTTCAGATCTACGACATCTTAGAGTTACTCACTGCAGCAATCCTAAACTATTAACTGGCCACAGGTCGTTTTCTATCCGCAAGACAACAAGATGCTAGTTTCCTTAAGGGGGCTAGGACGTCAAACGGACCGACTTGGAGCAGGAGAGGCACCAAAGGACATATTATTTTCTACTGTGTATACTTTTACAAATAAATTCATAAAACTTTGTCAGCACGACCAGGAAGGATTCAGGATTCACACTCATACCAGTGGAAGTGCAAAAACGTAACAAAATAATTTTTTTTTAGATATGAAATTCCATCATTTTTTTCACTTACTGTTGGCTTTATTTGTTGCTATAGGTACATTTTTCTTCACAAGTAAGAGAGATTCTTTGATGAATTTTGCACAGCATACAAACCATACTTACAGATGTATGAAATTCTAGAATTTTCCAAATCTATTAAAAACTGTGGTAAAAATTGAGTTAATTAACTACAAAATTTGTTTTTTTCTAAACATAAAGTTTAAACCGTTACGGCTCATTCGTTTTTTCATAAATTAAATAGATTCTAGAGTGTCAGACACCTGTAAGTATGGTTTGTATGCTGTGCAAAATTCATCGAACAGTCTCTCTTACTTATGAAGGAAAGTGTACCTATAGCAACAAAAGCAGCCAATAGTAAGTGAAAAAATCATGAAATTTCACATGTAAATAAAAATTATTTTGTTGTGTTTTTGAACTTCCGCAGCTACGAGTGTGAATCCTGAATCTTTCCTGGTCATGCTGACAAAGTTTTATGAATTTACTTGTAAAAGTATAGAGAGTGGAAATTAAAATGTTCTGTGGTGCCTCTCCTGCTCCAAGTCGGCCCGTTTGACGTCCTACCCCCCTTAAAACATAACACAAACAGTCTCACACATTTGATATGTCTACAGGTTGGCATTGCTAAACGGGTGCAAACTGTAGGAAACGATCCCTCAACTTGTAGGTGCAGATAGAATATCTTTGGCAGTCACTCCGGTACCAGGAGCAGGCGAGTAGCTCACCAGTATAGGGTACGACCATGGGAGCTTTCTCCGCAACAACTGCCACTACGGTATGATTTAAAATGTATGTAGGCCTTACTACCTATGTACGTGCCTTTGTGCTGACGGTTGTGTCGCCCGTTCATCGCACAGGCCACCGAGGCGCTAGTATTCCTGTCACCGATGAGGCTGCCTTTATGAGGGACAGTATCGTTTTCACAACACCCATCTACGGGCTATGGAGAATCCCCACGGTATGGTGACAAAGAACCATCAGGTGCGGTTCAGCCTCAGTGCGAGGTGGCAGGGATTATAGGCGACTGCCTAGTGGGCCCAGTCATTCTTCCACAATGTGTGAGGGACGAGGCATACCTGCAGTTCCTGTGGATGACACTGTCCCCCGAGTTGGAAGACCTACCTTTGATACGAAGGGTAATGTAAGTGCTACATGATGGTGCACCAGATCACTGCCCTTTTGTGGAACTAAAACACTAGTACAGACAGAACATACCCACTAGTCTTGCGCGTTATCATGTTTCGCTTTCGACCACTGAAGCCTGCACTGTCAAAGATTTTTTATCGCCAGCTTCGAGTAGGTGTACCTCCCCTGGAACGCATTTCCGGCCACATGACCATGCTCCCCATCCTCTCAGGCGTCGTTTCATGCTGCTTCTCCCCAATCAGCAAAATTACCCTGTAGAGACAGCTCAATAATAGAAAGCGCTGTTCGAGTATATATCTAAATCTCTTCCGTCTGTCATATGTAACCAACTTTGACGTCCATTTTTCCTTTCTTTTTTAACGCGGCAAATGCTGAGTCAAATGACGTGCTTTGCATGTATATTCACAGTTACACTGAAAATAGAGAAGTGGGGCGTGTCTTTGTTGTGACTCCAGCAATACCTCACATACTGGTGGGGATATTGGGATTAACAGTCGCGGGTGTCATGTGAGATCATCGTCAGGCAGAATTACACCTCAACTGAAGGTATGGAAGCTGAAAATCCAAATGATCTTAGACAGGCAAAACTGAACATATGCACAACAGAAAATGTTTTCGTAATCTAAAGATACGACAATATTTTAATTCACAGTTGTATAGTAACTGGCAAGCGGTTTGGTAAACCTTTCTGCGGTCTCTCTCTCTCTCTCTCTCTCTCTCTCTCTAGAAATGCTTTAAAGTGTTGGGACTCATTTGAAATCTGTCGAACATATCAAACTGGAAAGTAAAAGTGAAATTCTTCACAATTCGAAGTTTGCTCTGGACAGTGAAATGCTTTACTAAGCGTGGCCCTTGTCGACATATTATGCTCTTGCCCTTCTTCGGCCTTTGGATTGAGTTATGCAGCCAGTTATTAGGGTGAGAGGGGGGGGGGGGCACCGTTTAACGTGGACCCCGAACCTCGATGAAACTTCCATTTTTCACAGAAAAATGGTTCAAATGGCTCTGAGCACTATGGGACTTAACATCTCAGGTCATCAGTCCCCTAGAACTTAGAACTACTTCAACCTAACTAACCTAAGGACATCACACACATCCATGCCCGAGGCAGGATTCGAACCTGCGACCGTAGCAGTCGCGCGGTTCCAGACTGAAGCGCCTAGAACCGCTGGGCCACACCGGCCGGCCTTGAAACTGAAACTTTTAGATTTGTAGCCAGGCACTTATCTAAGGAGTGACATCAGGTTCAAAACCAAACCGAATGGTGATTGAATTTCAGTGACAACAAATTAACAAAATTGCCCACTACTTGGTTAATAAACTACTGGCCTTATTAAGTCTTTGAGCCTGCAGGAGATTGATAAAAAAGAAAGCACTCCGTCTTCAGTCCACGAGTGGCCTACCGGGACCATCCGACCGCAGTGTCATCCTCAGTGGAGGAAGCGGATAGGAGGGGCGTGGGGTCAGCACACCGCTCTCCCGGTCGTTATGATGGTATTCTTGACCGAAGCCGTCACTATTCGGTCGAGTAGCTCCTCAGTTGGCATCACGAGGCTGAATGCATCTCGAAAATTGACAACAGCGCATGACGGCCTGGATGGTCACCCATCCAAGTGCCGACCATGCCCGACAGCGCTTAACTTCGGTGATCTCACGAGAACCGGTGTATCCAATGCGGCAAGGCCGTTGCCGCAGGAGAGTGATTATGTTTTGAAAATTTTCTGACGATTAAAACTGTGCCTGTACTTCTACTCGAACCAGAATTCTTACCAGCAGTTTGCTAATCGACTGGAGGGCAATGCGGAAAGCAGGTGTAAAGCTTAACAGTTGCTATAGCTCAGCCAGGTGGTGGGAAAAAAAACCCGGAATTCCACTGGAGGATTACGTGATCGTGAGACTGGGAAGGGATGAAATACTCAATGAGGCAGTCTTTGCCTCAGGGTCACCTGCTGCCACCTCATGAGTACCCTTTGCGATCGACATCCATTGCGTCTGAGGGCCCAGCGAGATCTAGGTCCTCAGCGGACGCCAGAATCTCCACCTCATCCTCAGACACAGAGATTGTAGGTAGTGGAGGAGTGGATGCCACCGCAGTGCCTTGGTTCTTGGGGGTGTTTATCTTTTTAGGTTTATCTCGCTGCTCCTTAGGTTTGTCTGGCTGAGAAGGCTTCACCAATTCAGTCTCAGGAACTGAAGAGGACTACGACCAGCTACCTGTGGTTGCTTCAGCCACTGGCGGGTGTCAGCTTTGCCACTGGTAGGAACCTGGGAAGGGAGTGATCCAAGGGAACCCTTCCTGACGAGAGAAGCCGAAGAAGACTTACGCTTCTCCGGCTGAGAAGTGGGGAATGACGTCCACGATGGTTGGGGGGCGCGTGGCTCCTGAAGTAGACTGTGCAGGAGCGATAGGGAGGGAAGTGCCCCCCCCCCCCCCACCATCAAGGGGGCAGGTGGAGTATGATGGCTCTGAGAGCCAACTGTACGCAGTGGAACGGAAGATGGTAGAACCATTGTCCTAGTGGCGGCATAGGATGTAGCCTCTCATATTTTCTCTTAGCCTCAGTGTAGGTCAGTCGGCCACAGTCTCGTAGGTAATGCCTGAACTGAACTTGTGAGTCGTGTAGGACGAGGTTCTGGGTCGGACTCCCTGTCGGGCAAAGAGTTTTTAATCTCCCAGATTGCTGACTGGTCGCCCCTGCCACAGGTCCGCGAGGCGGTGGAGGAGCTGCAGGAGTCGGGCACGCTGGTGGAGACCAAGTTTCACCTGCCGGAGCTGCTGATGTGCTCGGGCTTCTTCGCGATGTACCTGGTGGAGGAGCTGGTGCACCTGTACCTGCACCACCGGCGGCGCCGCGCCTCGCCACACCGCCTGCAGTGCGGGCCCGGCGCCCAGACGGCGGACTCGGCGCTCCACCGGTCGCTCAGCAAGCGGCGCTGCTCGCGCGCCGACGCCTCCTGCCCGCCGTCCCTCGCCGACCAGCCGGACGCCTGCGACGCCCCCGCACAGGGCGCCGGCGCCACCGTCTCCAACGGCGCCGCGGCCGGATTGCCCGCTGTAAGTGACGCGCACAGCGGTACCGCCACTGACTGGGTTACTAGGCAGGGTCTGCTGTGGTTTCTAGCGTATCGTTCTCGGTGGCCTGGCTTTTTTGGACGCCGGAGACGGTTTCTTGTGTCTGGCAGAATGAAATTTTCAAAATGAGACATACTGGAAACATCCCCCAGGCTGTGGCTAAGCCAAGTCTCCGCAATATCCTTTCTTTCACGAGTGCTAGTTCTGCAAGGTTTGCAGGAGAGCTTCTGTTAAGTTTGGAAGGTAGGAGACGAGATACTGACAGAAGTAAAGCTGTGAGGACGGGGCGTGATTCGTGCTTGGGTAGCTCAGTCGGTAGAGCACTTGCCCGCGAAAGGCAAAGGTCCCGAGTTCGAGTCTCAGTCCGGTACACAGTTTTCATCTGCCAGGAAGTTTCAGAATGAAATTTTGTCAGCTCGAAAATGAGGTAGCAGACCTTTCTTAATCTTTCAAAATCCGTTGTGCTTTGCGCCACTTGTCCACTTAAGGTGGGAGCGAATGAATGAATGTGTGACAACAATTTGAGTCTTTTATAGGTATAAGTTTCTTTTGGTATGTATAACATCTGCATCAGTAATTCCATTACAACTACTGACGGCCTTGCGAGAGCCAGTCCTGACAAAACTCTACCATCTGGTGAGCAAGATGTACGAGACAGGCGAAATACCCTCTGACTTCAAGAAGAATATAATAATTTCAATCCCAAAGAAAGCAGGTGTTGACAGATGTGAAAATTACCGAACTATCAGTTTAATAAGTCACAGCTGTAAAATACTATCGCGAATTCCTTACAGACGAATGGAAAAGCTGGTAGAAACCGACCTCGGGGAAGATCAGTTTGGATTCCGCAGAAATGTTGGAACACGTGAGGCAGTACTGACTCTACGACTTATCTTAGAAAATAGATTAAGGAAAGGCAAATCTACGTTTCTAGCATTTGTAGACTTAGAGGAAGCTCTTGACAATGTTGACTGGAGTATTCTCTTTCAAATTCTGAAGCTGGCGGGGGTAAAATACAGGGAGCGAAAGGCTATTTACAATTTGTACAGAAACCAGAAGGCAGTTATAATAGTCGAGGGGCATGAAAGGGAAGCAGTGGTTGGGAAGGGAGGGAGACAGGGTTGTAGCTTCTTCCCGATGTTATTTAATCTGTATATTGAGCAAGCAGTAAAGGAAACAAAAGAAAATTTCGGAGTAGGTATTACAATCCGTGGAGAAGAAATAGAAACTTTGAGGTTTGCCGATGACATTGTAATTCTGTCAGAGACAGCAAAGGACTTGGAAGAGCAGTTGAACGGAATGGACAGTGTCTTGAAAGGAGGGTATAAGATGAACATCAACAAAAGCAAAACGAGGATAATGGAATGTAGTCGAATTAAGTCGGGTGATGCTGAGGGAATTAGATTAGGAAATGATACACTTAAGGTTGTAAAGGAGTTTTGCTATTTGGGGAGCAAAATAACTGATGATGGTCGAAGTAGAGAGGCTATAAAATGTAGACTGACAATGGCAAGGAAAGCGTTTCTGAAGAAGAGAAATTTGTTAACATCGAGTATAGATTTAATTGTCAGGAAGTCGTTTCTGAAAGTATTTATATGGAGTGTAGCCATGTATGGAAGTGAAATATGGACGATAAACAGTTTGGACAAGAAGAGAATAGAAGCTTTCGAAACGTGGTGCTACAGAAGAATGCTGAAGATTAGATGGGTAGATCACTTAACTAATGAGGAGGTATTTTATAGAATTGACGAGAAGAGGAGTTTGTGGCACAACTTGACTAGAAGAAGGGATCGGTTGGTAGGACATGTTCTGAGGCATCAAGTGATCACAAATTTATCATTGGAGAGCAGCGTGGAGGGTAAAAATCGTAGAGAGAGACCAAGAGACGAATACACCAAACACATTCAGAAGAATGTAGGTTGCAGCAAGTACTGGGAGGTGAAGAAGCTTGCACAGGATAGAGTAGCATGGAGAGCTGCATCAAACCAGTCTCAGGACTGAAGGCCACAACAACAACAAAATCTTCATCTACATATAAACTACGCTAGCCACCAAGCGGTGTGTAGCGGAGGGCACTATTCGCGCCAAAGTCATATTTCCACCCCTCTGTTCCACTCGCGTATCGCGCGTGGGAAAAACGACTGTCTGAGCACCTCAGTAAGAGCTCTCTGATTTCCCTTATCTATGAATGGTGATCATTGCGCGATTTGAAAGTTGGTGGTAATAATACGAGGGTAATCCCAAAAGTAAGGTTTCCTACTTTTTTTGTAAGTATGTAGACCTGTTTATTTCTACAATGGTTTACATCGGATTACAGCTTGAACATTTAGCTATTTTTCGACATAATCACTACTTCTCTCGATGCATTTTTGTAGACGCTGTGGCAGTTTTTGTATGCTCATGTCATACCAGCTCGCCGCCATGCTGTTCAGAAAGTTATGAACCGCCACTGGTGTGATTGTTGCTTGGTCACAGGTGTAAAGTGGTATGCTCAGGTTTCGTCACCCGTGACAACTGAGTCCAGAAAGTTGTCCTGTTCGGCTGCAAGGCGGTGAAGAAATGTGCGGGAAGCATCAGTTCGTTGCCGCATGTGGTCCTCAGTCAGCATGCGTGGCACCCATCTTGCGCACACCTTCCGGTAGTTCAATGTTTCCGTTAAAATTCTGTGAGCCGTGCTTCGGGAAACCTCAGGAACCAACGTGCAGAGATCATCCAGGGTGATCTGCCGATCTTCACGCATGCTTTCCTCAACCTTTAACGCTGTCTCCTCAGAAATTAGACGGTCCCCCGCTCCGTCGTTCGTCGTGAATTTCGGTCCGACCAGCTGCAAACTCTGTACACCACTTGCGAACATTTTGACATCCATGCACGACTCACCATACAGTTCCGTCAATTGCCAATGGATTTCAATCGGCGCAGTGCCCTTTGGTTCCAAAAACCGAGTAACTGCGCGCAATTCGCACTTGGCGGTAACATCCAACGGGAACTCCATTCACAACGGCTGCCAATCCAAGACTGAGCGCCTCAGCGCGGCGTGCGCATGTTTACACACAGCGCGTGAAGCACTCTTCGTAACAACTGCCACACAAATAGAGTTCTGTACTTATATATATAAAAAAGGAGACCTTACTTTTGCGATTACCGTCGTATATGCTCTACAGCCTCGGCGAAGATCGGATTTTGGAATTAAGTAAGCAGCCCCTTCTATTTAGCGCGTCGTCTGTCTGCAAGTATGTCCCACTTCAAACTTTCTATGAGATTTGTAACGTTCTCGCGATGGCTAAATGTACCAGTCACGAATCTTGCCGCTCTTCTTTGGACCTTCTCAATCTCTTGAATGAGACCAAACTGGTAAGGGTCCCATACAGACGAACAATACTCTAAGACAGGACGAACTAAAGTATTGTAAGCAATTTCCTTTGCTGAAGGACTGCATCGCTTCTGGATTCTACTAATAAACTGCAATATAGAGTTCGCCTTACCCATTACCTGTGTAATCTGATCGTTCCATTTGAGATCATTTCGAATAGTCACACCCAGATACTTGACGGATGTTACCGCTCCCCTGGGCATTTATTTTGTACTCGTACATTAATGCGGATTTTCGCTTTGTTATACGCAGTAGATTACACTTACTAATGTTGAGAGATAACTGCCAGTCTCCACACCACGCATTTATTTTCTGCATATCCTCATTTATTTGTTCACAACTTTCGTGTGATACTACTTTCCAGTAGACTACAGCATCATCAGCAAACAGTCTAATACCGCTGTCAATGCCATCAACCAGATCGTTTATGTAAATCGTAAAAAGCAGCGGACCTATTACGCTGCCCTGGAGCACACCTGATGTTACGCTTGTTTCTGTTGAAGTCTTCTCATTCAGGACGACATACTGCTCTCTGTCTGTTAGAAAACTTTCTATCCAACCTCATATGTCGTCGGATAGACCGTAAGCGCGCAAGTTTTGGAGTTAGCGACAGTGCGGAACTGAGTCGAACTCCTTTCGAAAGTCGGGGAATATGGCATCAACCTGGGAGACGGTTTCTAGAGCCTGTTGTATATCATGCACAAAGAGGGCCAGCTGTGTCTCGCATGACCGCTGTTTCCTACAACCGTGCTGGTTTCTGCAGATTAGCTTCTCAGAGTCTAGAAAGGTCATTATGTCTGAACACAAAGTATGTTCCATGATTGTTTGATAATTGAAAGAGGGAATATGGTGCTGCAGTTCTCTACCGTAAACGAGTTTTTGAAAGCTAGGTTTAGAATTTTGGCCTTCTGTTTATGATCATCCGTTACATTACCCGTACTGTCAGCAAGAGAAGGTATTGAATTATTTGTAGCGTTCATAGATTTTACGTTCGACCGAAATTTTTTGGGGTTATTGTTAGAATCTACGGATAAAATATTGCTTTCAAATTCGTTAAAAGAATCTCTCATTGACCTTTTGACAGCTGTTTTCCTTTCGCATAATTTATTTTTGTCAGCGGGGCAGTGAAAACGTTGAAAACGACTGTGCAAAATTCTCTGCTTTCTCAGCAATTTCCTAACACGTTTGTTGAACCAAGATGGATCCTTTCCCTCCCCTATATTTTTACTAGGCACATATTTCTCTAGCATGTGGTGGACAATACCTTTAAATTCCGACCAAATATGCTCAATATCTTTGTGTCCTGCAATGAATGCTTGGAGCTGACTATGAAGATATTCATTAATGACACTTTTATTTGGTTTCCCAAACAAGAAAACTCTATGCTGTTTCTTTGTTGTTTTTTTTGCAACTTCCACTGACATAGAAGCCACAACGACATTTTGGCCGCTAATACCTTCTTCTAGATTAACTTCCTCAAAAAGTTCAGGTCTGTTTGTCGCCAGGATATCTAATATGTTCCCAGCTCGAATTGGTTTTCTAACCAATTTCTCAAGGTTGTATGTTGAGAACGCTCCTAGAATAACTTCACACAAGTCTTTCTTCTGCCCCCTGTGATACATAACTAATGGATAATTTGGATATTTATTTCCTATGTACTCAAGACTTTCCTTGAAACGTTCTGCGACGTTTGTTGCGGATGCTGGTGGCCTATAAAAACATCATAATACAATTGTCACTCCTTGTTTGATTGACAGCTTTATCCAGACTATTTCACAGCCCGAGCCAGTATCGACTTCAGCTGCGTTTGAACAGCTTTCAACAGCAAACAACTTTTGGTACCTAACACAATATTGGGCATTACTACCGTTTGTTTCGGAGAGTATCATGGGGATCTTGCTACAGAGACTTTTACAATTTACTAATTAGATTTAGAACTGCGCTGATAACTTCGCCATCGAGCGCCCGTGTACACCAGACACAAACACACACACCTGCTTAACTCCTAAGCTCCTTCAAAAGAGGCCTCGGAAGTCCCAAGGACACCGACCGACCGCCGTGTCAACCTTAGGCGAAAGTCGTCACTGGATGTGGATGTGAAGGGGCATGTTGTCAGCACACCGCTCTCCCGGCCGTTGTCAGTTTTCCTGAGCGAAGCCGCTACTTCTCAGTCAAGTAGCTCCTCAATTCGCCTCACAAGAGCTGACTGCACCTCGCTTGCCAACAGCACTCAGCAGACCGAACTGTCACCCATAGCAGACCGAACTGTCACCCATCTGAGTGCTAAGCCAAGCCCAACAGTGCTTCCGTCATCTGACGGGAGCCGGTGTTACCACTGAGGCACACCAGCTTAATGCCCACTATGGCAGTCGTTTTTCACCACCTGTTGGAAATAAAATTTTGAAAAGCCCTGGAAGGGAGCAGCACTTGGCAGGGGAGTGTAACTGGCAGGGCCAGATCGAGAAAATTTTTCCGCACAACTGGCAGGTCTCCTTTCCCCGAGTTATTAGTTGCCTTTCATTGGGCTTTTACTCATGTCGTTTAACTCAAATCATAAATATAACATTAGCTGAATGGTAGTGATCAAGCTTTTCACACGAGTGGCTTCTTTCGATTACTGATGACGACACCAATTTAAACTTACATGCCTCTTCCAAGCGTCAGATGAAAATATTTGCACCAAGCTATGATTCTCAGGAGCTTTCTCATTTACTTATCCTCCTTCATACTCAAATCTCTCGCATTCCTATTTGCTAGCTTAAGACATCCTTTTTTTCTAAAAGTCTTATCCTTGTCACGCTTACTTCCTTTCTGTTGTGATTTGTTTTCCTCTAAAGATTGCGAGTGCCTCAGTGTCCTTCGACTGCGTTATGGCTGCTCCACATGGTCAGCCCAGCAGTGGGGTTGCCACTTCACTACTTCTCAGTTGGCAGGATTTTTCGTCTAGGTATCGTTCACGCCGTCGTAGAAAGAGCGTGTGAGCAGAATTCCAGAAGAAAACTGACGAAACAGCATTTGAGACACAGGCTGAGAAGAAGAAATCCTGGAGGGCATATAATGAGATGGTCTCAATAAGAATCTTTGAAATGGAATAGGCAGTTAGCCTAATTCCCAGAAGTGAAAAAGAAGATGATGATGCTAAACATTATAACAAAATTTTAAACGGTGGATCAAAATTAATAGCGAAACCTGACACGTGACAAAGTATACTATAACATAAGCAAGAACTTCCCAGTAACCATTGGACCGCAAACGAACCGTTTGCGAGGTAATTTCGAATGCTTTGTTACTAACCGCCGCTGACATCAGTACCAAGCAATGCTCTAGTTATTACAAACGTATTTGAAATGTAAAGTTCCTATCTAATTAGGCTCAAATTTCGTCCATGGCACGCGTCACCATATGCAACGTTGGTGAATCTGGGAGCACAGGCACAATTTGCTGCTGATATAAGGCGACATTTAATGAGTTTCAACTTATCGTCAAGACTCGGTATTCGTAGTCGTAGATTAAGGTATTGTATGTGATTATACGTCACTGGAATCTTGGTTTCACGAAAAATGTCGTCATAACTGAGTTAGACGTCAGGCTAGAGCAGTTTGTTGTGTACCCCTCCGTCGCTTTTTTTCGCCTGGTCGTCAGTGGTCACTCAAGATGCTATCAGTACCCGTGAAATAGTAAGGCTGACGTCTTGTATACGTTTGGCGGAATAAAACTCGTTCGAAAAACATTTACAACAAGACTGACGCAGGATTGACGCTTTTTGATGAACATCACAGAACGCGTCGATCCAGCGCTCGGCTCAATTTATCAAAGCAGCTCTGTCTACGGAGTAGCGTTTACATAGTTCTGCTGTTGCTCTTCCGGTCTCTGAGGATTATTTGAATACACCTGACCTTTCAATTTGCCCCGCAGGTGAAAACCAGAGGGAGAGAGATCAGGCGATCGAGGTGGACAGAAATTGCAGTGCCTCTGCTGACTGTCCTCTCCTCACGGAATACCTCACGAACTCGTGACAGAACACTGTCAAGGCAGTGAGTGTTGCTGTTCCGTCTTGATTCATACAGTCTTTCATCATCTTTGAGCTGACACAAATATGGATTAAGCGGTTCTGGACATACCCCTCAGCATTAAAAGTTTAGTGAAACAATCGTGTTACGATGCGGACACGGACATTTCACGCTGAAGGCCAGTCTTGAGATTGTGCAACGGTTCGTCAAAGTATTCATAGGGATTTTTTGATGCATAATGGCGCACATCGTGTGAGATCAAAACCCTCGCAAGTTGAACCAGGCCTCATCTGAAGAAACCGAAAAACAGAGGATCCAAAAGGTCTGATTCCATTTCACTCAGAAACCACCGGCAGAATACACTTAAATGCCACAAAAGCGGTTAAAATAAAGAATTAGTTGCGTAAAAGAAGCTTAAATGAAGATTTAATACACTTCACACACGTGAATGTATGCTTTCACAGAAGAATATACTGATGAGTGCTTCTCGGAATATCAGCCGAGTAAACAGACCGATGTGTAGCGAAGTTTCGCCCAATTCCATTCCTAACATCTTTTTCACCAGAAAATGCTTAGAAGGAAACTTGCCTGGGCTTCAGTCAGTTTCCCCGGTTGATATTCCGAGAAGAAATTCCAGTCAGTAGTAACTAGACTGTAACTTGCGACATAGTACCACTGTATATCTACGCTACTGGCCATTAAAATTGCTACACCAAGAAGAAATGAAGATGATAAACGGATATTCATTGGACAAATATATTATACTAGAACTGACATGTGATTACATTTTCACACAATTTGAGTGCATAGATCCTGGGAAATCAGTAACCAGAACAACCACCTCTGGCCGTAATAACGGCCTTGATACGCCTGGGCATTGAGTCAAACAGAGCTTGGATGGCGTGTAAAGTACAGCTGCCCATGCAGCTTCAACACGATACCACAGTTCATCAAGAGTAGTGACTGGCGTATTGTGACGAGCCAGTTGCTCGACCACCATTGACAGACGTTTTCAATTGGTGAGAGATCTAGAGAATGTGCTGGCCAGGGCAGCAGTCGAACATTTTCTGTATCCAGAAAGGCCCCTACAGGACCTGCAACATGCGGTCGTGCACTATCCTGCTGAAATGTATGGTATCGCAGGGATCGAATGAAGGGTAGAGCCACGGGTCGTAACACATCTGAAATGTAACGTCAGTGAGAACAAGAGGTGATCGAGACGTGTAACCAATGGCACCCCATACCATCACGCCGGGTGATACGCCTGTATGGCGATGACGAATACACACTTCCAATGTGCGTTCACCGCGATGTCGGCAAACACGGATGCGACCATAATGATGCTGTAAACAGAACCTGGATTCATCCGAAAAAATGTCGTTTGCCATTCGTGCACTCAGGATCGTCGTTGAGTACACCATCTCAGGCGCTCCTGTTTGTGATGCAGTGGCAAGTGTAACCGGAGCCATGGTCTCCGAGCTGATAGTCCATGCTACTGCAAACGTCGTCGAACTGTTCGTGCAGACGGTTGTTGTCTTGCAAACGTCCCCATCTGTTGAGTCAGGGATCGAGACGTGGCTGCACGATCCGTTACAGCCATGCGCAGAAGATGGCTGTCATCTCGACTGCTAGTGATACGAGGCCGTTGGGATCCAGCACGGCGTTCCGTATTACCCCCCTGAACCCACCGATTCCATACTCTGTTAAAAGTCATTGGATCTTGACCAACGCGAGCAGCAATGTCGCGATACGATAAACTGCAATCGCGATAAGCTACAATCCGACCTTTATCAAACTCGGAAACGTTATGGTACGCATTTCTCCTCCTTACACGAGGCATCACAACAACGTTTCACCAGGCAACGCCGGTCAACTGCTGTTTGTGTATGAGAAATCGGTTGGAAACTTTCCTCATGTCAGCCCGTCGTAGGTGTCGCCACCGGCGCCTACCTTGTGTGAATGCTCTGAAAAGCTAATCATTTGCGTATCACAGCATCTTTTTCCTGTCGGTTAAATTTCGCGTCTGTAGCACGTCATCTTCGTGGTGTAGCAATTTTAATGGCCAGTTGTGTAAATCAGCCTTTACTTGATGATGATTTTACTTTACTCGAGGTAAAAATCGAATATTCCAACCGCACGTAATTCAGTTAGAAATGACATCGCTGCAGCTGAAAACGTTTAAGTTTAGTTCCGTTCAGTGTTATCAATATTGTGCTGCCAATTCGTCTCTGATTCTGAGAGCTTTGGGACACAGGTTTATCATTATGGCCGCGTTTCCAGATTACAAGAGATTAAATAAACCGCTTTTTCGTACACAAGTACTTGGCACCGACGCTTTGCACAGAATTCGATTACGGACTCGTCTGATAAGATAGTCCCATTCTCCTGCAGCTGATAGCTGAATCAGCAAACGCGATGCAACAGCAAACAGCGACCTCTTGTCCGCTAATATTGTGTCAAGGTAGTGAGTGACGACACGCAGTTACAGAGAAAATAGGCAGATAAGAAGAGGGCAGCACACCACAGGGGAATCCCATTCTGCAGGAATGGCGAGACAAAACTGGCTCGTAAGATATTTGTAAGACTGGCGCGGAAGTGACTGTCGTTAGTGAACAAGAGAACTGCACAGCTCAGAAAATGATGGAGACGGTGATTTAGAGGCACACGTTCACGCATGCGCATTCCCGCGTGCTGTGTCCCGATTATTTCGCTGTGTAATTACTTTTCACTGTGTGTGAGAAGGAGACATGAAACTTCCTGGCAGATGTAAACTGTGTGCCGAACCGATACTCGAATTCGGAACCTTTGCCTTTCGCAGGCAAGTGCTCAACCATCTGAGCTACCCAAGCACGATTCACGACCCGTCCTCACAGCTTCAATTCTGCCAGTACCTTGTCTCCTACCTTCCAAACTGGGCAGAAGCTCTTCTGCGAACCTTGCAGAACTAGCACTCCTGGAATAGATATTGTGGAGACATGGCTTAGCCACAGCCTGGGGGATGTTTCCAGAATGAGATTTTCACTCTGCAGAGCACTTTCCCGCGAAAGGCAAAGGTCCCGAGTTCGAGTCTCGGTCCGGCACACAGTTTTAATCTGCCAGGAAGTTTCATATCAGCGCACACTCCGCTGCAGAGTGAAAATCTCATTCTGGAAGGGGACATGTTTGATCGGCACTTGAATGCAACGCAAAATGGTGCTCACGATAAAACAATTCGTATTGATTGTCGAGTGTTTATAAACCACAATTCGTGGAAAACTGTGCGAAACGGTCTGAGTAAGAGTTTCAGATTGAAAGTGTCTTGAAGAACAGCCAGAAAAATCTGCAATGCAAAACTTTGTGGCAAAATGGCGCAAACGGACTTCGCAGCGAATAAAAGAGGTTAACTATCCCAAAGCAGTTCCAACACCGGAAAATATTACTCAAATGAAAGAGAACCTGGTACAAAGTACGACGAAATCTCGAGGCCGTTTATCTGTCCAAGTGGGAACTAAGAGATTGTTTTGTCAAAATGGCTCTGAGCACTATGGGACTCAACATCTTAGGTCATAAGTCCCCTAGAACTTAGAACTACTTAAACCTAACTAACCTAAGGACATCACACACACCCATGCCCGAGGCAGGATTCGAACCTGCGACCGTAGCAGTCCCGCGGTTCCGGACTGCAGCGCCAGAACCGCTAGACCACCGCGGCCGGCCCCGATTGTTTTGTCGAACAGTGTCAAAAAGGTCCTGCATCTGTACCCTCTCAAATTTACTCTTGCGCATTAGTTAACGGTAGCCTCGGTACTAAAGGAATAAAACCAGCAAGACGCGAAACTATTCATACAGGAGATACTAGATGACTTTGGCTCGCAGTTCGACTACGTTAACGAAACATGAAGTGGCGCCAGACACTCACCACGTGGCGTAGGAGAAAGGGCACAAGTTTTCAAACTAGGAAGACCTAAATTCTGAGTCAAATTTTGCACGCGAGAACTGAAAGAGCTACTGCCAGACGAAGCGGAAAAGTGAGCATGAAAGTATACACTTTAGTGCCGAACTGCAAGCTACTGTGACTAACCAACACATCGCGCACATTATGCTCAACTGTACAAGGAAACCCTACAGTCTTATAACCGGGAAAAATTGCGTAGACCGTAAATTAAGGAGCGCACATCAGTAAAATGACCTATAAGGTTCCCTCTGGGCCACAGGGCGCGAAGCACGTCGGCGCTCATGCTTGCCGATGCTTCATCTTCTGGAAGCAGCACCTCCTCCAGTCCCAGGCATGGTCACACTATAGTCCGTGAGACGAGTGATAGGTACTGACAGTTCCGGCGGGCAGACGGCGCTGTTGCCGAACGTGGCTCACAGCACGCGGCGCCCTGTCTGCTACACGCATTCTCTAGCAGCAGAAATAAAAGCGAGACAAAATACAAGTCGTATTGGTACGCGTGAATTTATTTAAAGTTGATGCTTGAAATATATTAACTCGAAAACTGATAAGAGCTATTTAGTACAAGTATCTAAGATGCTGAAACATGATAAAGTTATTTGTTAAACTTCACTACTGAAATGAAAACTATTTTCGCAAGTTGTTGAACATTAGCAGTTTTGGTTTCCATTGTTAAGTATTAGCATTATTAATTTGTTCTACTACAAGCTACAGAATAATTGGTCAGTGTATTAAGAGTTATAATCTGAAGAAAGTACTCCCAATATGATGATCTGGTTGTAGATCGATAGCAAACTCCCTCCTTACATTCCTGAATACGTTGTAGTTACTGTAATGGAAAAACACCACTCACATCACTGTCAGAATCTGATTTGACATTGTCTTCCTCAGCACTACTCGAACTATCACTGCTCTCTCCCAGATGTATAATTAAATTTTCGATGCATTCTTCCACAACCCCTTCGGTTTTGGCCGCCTCTCTGATGACACTTGCAGTACTGTTTACAATTTTAGCCCACGTCTCGCTTGTCACTTTATTGATAGCTGCTGGTAGGAGAGTTTCCACTTCAAAGATCGTGAATTTTTTATTGTTTGCAGCAATGTAATTTTTTATCTGCGCCCACACTCCTTCAATTGCATTGAAGTGACAGTGGTATGGAGGAAGCCGAACGATTTCATGCCCGTGCCTTTTAGCAATCTCGTCAATTACATATGTTGGAAATTGGGGTTTCTTTTGTGCCACAATTTCGAGCAGTTCCGTCTTCCTTAAATCTTCTCTGAAATCTACTTTTCGCCGTTTCAACCACTGAATGATATCGTCTTTTTTTGTTGCCAAGGTTGGTGCCTTATCGTGAACAACGGAATGATAAGGCGCATTGTCCATAACAATCACTGATGGACTTGTCAGATTCGTCATAAGCGATGTCTCGAACCATTCTTGAAATACTACACTGTTCATTTCTTCATGGTAATCTCCCGTCTTTTTTGACCGAAACATTTTCAAGCAGTTTGGCACAAAACCTTTCGATGTTCCTGCATGTAAGACAGTAATACGCCCTCCTTTGCCAACAGCCACTGCCATTGTCCCCTCGGGCGTTCCATCATTCCAGCCTCTACGTAAAGTATTGTGGCGTAACAAGACAGCCACGCCACTCGGAAGTAGCCGAAATGCACGCGTTACACACGCCGGCTGGCGTGAGGTCTGAAACAGGATACGTAATGAATGCTATAAAAAAAAGTACGTAGCTTCTATAATACTTAACTTTAATCCATCATTTGTATACAGCATTCTTGATGATACAAGTGAGACTCTCTCTAGATATGGTTAATGGCGCCTTGCTAGGTCGTAGCCATGGACTTAGCTGAAGGCTATTCTAACTATCTCTCGGCAAATGAGAGAAAGGCTTCGTCAGTGTAGTCGCTAGCAACGTCGTCGTACAACTGGGACGAGTCCTAGTACGTCTCTCTAGACCTGCCGTGTGGTGGCGCTCGGTCTGCAATTACTGACAGTGGCGACACGCGGGTCCGACATGTACTAATGGACCGCGGCCGATTTAAAGCTACCACCTAGCAAGTGTGGTGTCTGGCGGTGACACCACATAAAGAATGGCTGGCATTGACCCAAGTTTCATCTAACTACACTATACTTTCGAATTCCACACCCATGATCCTGCGCAGAAATCTGCACCGCCATGCAACTACATCTGTCCTTTCCATTAATATTTTGCGTCCGTTAAACAGTGAATAGCTGAAGCCTATGTCTTTCAACACTGTACGCAATGAAAATTTGCTCCCTTTAAAAAGATCGTCTTTCTGAAGCGACACCAGTAATTTAGATAGAGTGGGATGTTCCCTTCTCTTATAATAGCTGTATATATGACGACGAATAGCGTCTTTCTGAAAATCGTCCAAAGCTGTCACCTGCTTATTTCTCGGTCGCTTCTTTCCTGGTGTGTGCAGCTTTGTTGTGCCACTCTCGTCACAATCTACACTATACTGTTCTTTCCCTATCTTTACAACAGTGTTCTTACTTATTGTCAATGCTGCTGCAGTTCTCTTCACAACCTGAACAACAGGAATTAAGGGCCCACCTTTGTCCCTTTCTTTCTCAAAGTAATCCCTTACAGAGCACACGAATTTACGGGCCTGGGTGTGTAGCACACTTTTCTTCCTCCGTTTCACTTCTTGTGTTGGGCTGGTACTACCCGCCGCACTAGACATTGTTTACAAAGAAACATAAACAAAAAAAACACTAAAAACAACAAAAACGAAATAAACTGCGAATTCAGCTTCAGACAAACGACGAACGACCGCACCGCCTGCACGCGAGACACTGGTAAGTTTCATAAGCGCGCGCGACCGGGTTTCAGAGCGGCAACGTGGCCCTTGCTACCCGCTCAAAGTCAGGCCGTCATTGGCTGCCTGCCTGCGGTCGCTAGGCAACGGAAAGACGCTACCGAGCTGTCAATACCAAAGACTCGTCTCCCAGACTGTAACACTCCCCATTGCCTCTTTGTCCACTATCCACCCGCGGAGGGCGGTTTGCGCCCACCAGCGAAAAACGGGCACGCACCTGAACTGGCCAATCAGAGGGCCGGAATCTCACAGGGAGGCGACCTTGCGACGTTAAAATCGAGCGGAAATAGCAGTTACAAGGTTGGTAAGGCAGGTTGGGGAACTGAGAACAGGAGAAACTTTGGCCACTACTGAACGTTCAAACGACACCACATGCTACCCTGGCGATCGGAAAAAGGATGGGAAACGGGAAGCTATCATGGCTACTAGGAAGACTGCTGCCATCGCCCGTCAATAAAGAAAATTCCTAGCGCCAAGCTCCTCTCACAGATCAGTGTGAGACAAACTGTAAACATCGTCAAATAAATTAGGCAACCTGTAGAGATTATTAACAGGGCCTGAATTATTATATTACCGAATACCAGAATGCTGGGATTAGAAACATGAGGCGCCGGCCGCGGTGGTCTAGCGGTTCTGGCGCTGCAGCCCGGAACCGCGGGACTGCTACGGTCGCAGGTTCGAATCCTGCCTCGGGCATGGGTGTGTGTGATGTCCTTAGGTTAGTTAGGTTTAAGTAGTTCTAAGTTCTAGGGGACTTATGACCTAAGATGTTGAGTCCCATAGTGCTCAGAGCCATTTGAACCATTTAGAAACATGAAATACGAGCACTGAACTGTGAATGAAGTGCACGTCTTTCAACGGACATCCAGCGCGGCACGTACCTTACCTGCGTTGTTGACTATCAAAAACAACCTTCTCATTACCAACACTGTTCACATTATTTTGCCTATCCGCTGTAGGTTTGCTGGTAGGACTTCGATACTCGCGTTGCGGCTGCGCACAGTGCCTTTCGTCCCTCTGAACAGCAGGCCGTTTTGTGGCGTGCCCCTACTAGACGTGGCTGATGCCTGTCTGCCACGAAACATTTCTCAACACCGTATTCGAGCACTGTAGCCCTGGTCGCTCCTGTAGTCTTGCGAGGTGGGGGGCTAGCGGTGTATTTAACACTAAATTCTTCTAGAATCTTCATATGGAAATGATGCTCTAAGCACCCCCTTTTCTAACTCCGACTTTTGCTGTTGCACATGGATTAAGATCAAACGCAAACTGACTCTAAATCGACCCTGCAAGTGGGATAGAAAAGAGTTTGGCACCTGCAATAATTTAATTTGATAGAAATTAAGGAAAGTTTCATTAACGTAGTGAGAAATGAAAGGGTTGCTCTACTGATTAACAGAATGAAAGTTCTGTCCAAAATAACAATCTGATTTATTATAACTAAACTCAAAATAATAAACAAAACACACGAAATATTTACAATACATCAAATTAGATACTCAAATAAATGCTGTGAACGTGAAGTTGTCCATAAACTAGATTGTGACATTTATGATGAAGTGGTATGTGGAGCCGCGCGCTCTGCTGAGCTCTGATTATCACAGAGCAAAATTACCAAATCTGCCGGTGCTGCTGACATACTTTACCAAGCTGCCTTCTTAACTGCAAGGACACGATCTGGCGTACCGGAAGCGGTGGCTGGTTGCTTCTACGTCCAGTCGTGGTGATGATAATGTCACGAGTATAGCCCAAAACAAATTATCCTGGCCTGGATGTTCCAGATTAAAGACTTCCTATCAATACAAATGCGCCTCTGAGGGAGACGAAGAAGGCTCGCCACACAATCACTGGCAGTACAGTGATTGATTTTAACAAGCGAAGTCACACAGTAACTCCGATACAGTCAACTTTAGCCAAAACTGCCCAAGACGGACAACATAGGCCGCTTGTACGCAGAATGCTCAATTGCCAACTGTACTCGGAAAGTTACGTTGAAGTCTAAACTTCAGCACCTTCGTCAAACAGTTACAATTCAATGAAAGTATATTAGACAGCCAACGGAAGGCAGGCTGTCCAGAGCAGCGAGAGCTCAGTCTTGTAACCTACTCCAACCGAAAGGCGAGAGCCGACTCTCTCAAGAGCACCCGTACAAGCCGAACACAGAACATTCCCGCCCCCACGACAGTGGTCGTGGTTAAACGTTCCAATCAGCAACTCGAAAACTGGCGGAAAATTCCCCTCTATTGCCGACGCAGTACTATTCCACCAGTGGAGATACTTGGTGCCAATTTCTGCGTCGATTTTGGTACGTCACGGAGCTGTTCCCTGAGCAAGCCAATCACAGTTATGATTTTGCAAAAAATGCGGGAACTTGCCCGCCAAGACTGCCTGGGAACACAAGTCATTCCCAAGCCTCGCTGGTAGCCTGCCAGAAACTGTTTTCACTAAGTTTCTGCGAAGTAACGGAATCTCTAGCCCAGCCGCTCCGTCAGGCCCCTGTGGGCGTGTCGCCGCCGCTCTTATGACAATGTCGGCGTCTGGAAAGCATCCACTCGACTCCCTCACACCCGTCGGCTTAACCCTTTCAAGCTCAGCAGAACCCGCCTGTCACTGGACCACCCTGGTGACGAGAAACACTGCGTGGGAAGTCCGCGTGTGAAGGAATAGCAACTTTTCACCGCATGCAATTAGAGAGGAAAATCGAATTACTCAGAGTAAGATAGTAATATGAGAGTGGGCTCATGCCACCTCTGTCTTCGTAGCGAAACAGATAGTGTGGTGGGGTGCGATGCATCACAGCGTGGGTCTGGATGTTGCGCAGGAGAGTGAACGGGTGCTGGTCCTGGAGGGCCTGCGCGTGGTGGCGGTCGACCTGGAGAAGAAGCTGAGCGCCCCGCAGCAGGCGGGGGAGACGAAGAGGCCATCCTTGCAGGAGGACGACCCCTACCTGCTGTCTAGCAGCAGCCAGCAGCTGATCAGGGAGGCGCCCAAGCCGCAGCCCGCCGTGCTGGGCGGCTTCAGCGGCAGTGACCCGGAGGTGTGCATAACACGTACTCTGCCTCGGCTGTCTTAGAGGACCTCTGTTAACGTAGCAGCTTCTGTCGCCACCCCATCCACTAACAAAAGCTGCTCCAGCACTGCAGGGCACTCCTCAGCTAGCTCCCGGGCAGGCGCAGCCAGTACACTCACATTCTGCGCATGCGCTAACCACTTTGCTGAGCCTGCCGTGTCCACTCTGCCAGAGCAGAAGTGTCGCGCAGGCTCTGTGGTCCGGTCCACCTGTTTGGTTGCCCCCGCATCAGGCTTTTGACCACCCTTGCCCACTTGTGTCTGTGGGCGTCTGGCTGCCCGGCATTAGACAAGCGAGCTGGAACAGCCTACGACTAGCAGATGGCCAGACGTTCAAATGGTTCAAATGGCTCTCAGCACTATGGGACTTAACATCTGAGATCATCAGTCCTCTAGACTTAGAACTGCTTAAACCTAACTAACCTAAGGACATTACACACATCCATGCCCGAGGCAGGATTCAAACCTGCGACCGTAGCAGCAGCGCGGTTCTGGACTGAAGTGCCTAAACCGCTCGGCCACGGCGCCCGGCGATGGTCAGACGAGAAGGCTTGGTAGCCTCAATAATAATTAAAAATTAATGGCATAAAATTGTGGAATTTCTATAGTACACAATTATGAATTTGTTCCACGAAGAAGTGACGGAAGAGCTAGTTAACTAAAAGCTAATTAAATGAATCTATATAGTTTCAGAGACTGCCCAGTCCGTGCAGTTGTGCATGGCTACTGTGCAGGATGGCGTAGTGGTTGGCGCATATGGCTGGTCAGCTGGAGACCCAGGTTCGAATCCTGGCCTTGGTGCAGACTTTCATTTGTTCTTCAGTCTGCGTGTATAGGTCATAGATGTTTGACACTTGAAAAGGGCTCTGGGAACACATAATTTCATTTGATTAAAACACCTATGCCAGGATTTCAGGCAGGATCCCTCATTTCGTTCGATGCTGAGGTGCTACTCCAATACATTTGGTGAGTCTCTGCAATGTGGTTGGAGTTTAGGGGGCGGCGTGAATGAGAATTTGAACTGAGGAGGGAGACGTGCTAACACTTTTGCAAAGCCATTGTGGCGTAGTGGTTAGCGTATCTACCTAGTGAGCGGGAGACGTGGCTTCGAATCCCGCCACTGGTAAAAATTTTCATTTGTGGCTTCAGACTGAATATATGTATCATACATGATAATTATTTTGGGCTTCAACTAAACTCCCACACTGTATGCTCCAGGCAGTCAATTTGACTTTGGTGGCCAAATCATTTAGTGAAACTGTTGAAGATTCCTATAACTGCGAGGTCCTGGAAAATGCCCGTCTTAGTTGCAGACGTGAAATCCATGAAGTATAGCAGCCACTTATCTCGGCAGCCACACGTACTACTTTCACCCATTGACTGTTTCACTTCCGTGAGATGACGGACTTCATGAATTGTAGTTAGACCCTTGTGATTCGTTGCGGACTATGAATCGAAAATTCTGGAGTTCGGTCCCCTGGTTGCCCGAGGATTAACGAGAGTCGCCTACAACTTCTCTAGCTTCTGCCAATATTTGTAAATGTGAAAAATGCCGAGATGCACTGCGGGTGATGGCAATTATTCCATATTTATGGTATCACAATTAGTCACTGCAGTTTTACACAGGGCCTTTGTGACGAGAGGAGTTCAGGTCTAAGTTGTCTGCTCTATTTGATCTTAAATTTCTCTTCAGTTGCTTACAATCTTGCCTGAAGCAGAAGATGCATTGCATCTCGGAAAAATCCGATTATTTGCTGGATATTAGCAGGTATTCCAACTGAATTCGAGATTCACCGTACTGTACTTTGTCCAGACAGTGCTTTATCATGCTCAGTATATACGTTCATTGTATCATGGGCACTCCTCACCCTTTCATTTCTTGTTCCCTCAGGCTAAACGTCACTGCACCAACCTCTTCGACAAGTGCCATTCGTAAGATCCTCCTTCTGGATTATATGAGATACTGTACTGGAAGTGGTAAAAAGTTGATATATACACACAAGGCTTTCACCATTTCTTTTTTATGTGCGCCAGACCGCTTCTTAGAGGTCCTGCTTCTGCTTTTGCTACTGACTCGGCAGATCAGTGTACAACAATCGCTTTTAAATCCCTGCTGTAACACAAAATTTTATTTTGAATTGCAACCTGTTTCGTGCAATTCCCCGTGGTTTTTCCCTGAATGGCATTTCGGCAGATCAGTGTACAACAATCGCTTTTAAATCCCTGCTGTAACACAAAATTTTATTTTGAATTGCAACCTGTTTCGTGCAGTTCCCCGTGGTTTTTCCCTGAATGGCATTTTGGTGGCCTCTTGACGTCACTGATGTCAAGAGTTATCGAATCTCCAGCAGTGTTTTGCGCAGAATTATCTTCACCTGTGAGATTATTTCAAAAGGACTCCAAAACCGCGTGCAGATTAAATTGACAGAGTAGCACACGCTGTTCCTTAATGTAATTGCAAAACGAAAGAATTTGTGAATGAAGCAAAAATTTACCTGAATCTAATATCTCCTACAGTGGAAGTGAGTGCATGTGATTTCACTAATCCTCCTCCTCCCCGTACCCTCTCCAGCCTCCGGCACCTCCCACACACCTCCTTTGGTATAGGTAGAGAGTAGCCCTACAAGCCTTCACAGAATGTATAGGCTCTGAGTTCGAAAAGTAAGTGTTTGGGAAGGGGTCGACCAACAACTCAAGGCTACATACCTGGTTAACCGAAGCGTAAGTAGCCCTTAAAAGTCACCATCTATCTGGGTGACTGTGACTTAATAATTGTGGGAAGGACAGAACCACGCTACCGCTACTACACGCATCAAAAAAAGTTTTGCATCACCTCGGTTCCGAGAGTCTGGAATCTGTACAGAAAACGGGAATAGGGATCAACATAAAAATAATTTCTGCCCTTTTTATTGCTCATTGAAACCACACATACAGCGAGACCTTCAGAGGGGGTGGTCCAGATTGCTGTATACACTGGTACCTGTAAAATCCAGTAGCATGTCCTCTTGCATTGATGCGTGCCTGTATTGGTCGTGGCATACTATCCGCAAGTTCATCAAGGCACTGTTGGTCCAGATTGTCGCACTACTCAACGGCGATTCGGTATAGATCCCTCAGAGGGATTGGTGGGTCACGTCGTCCATAAACAGCCCTTTTCAACGAGGCATGTTCGATAGGGTTCATGTCTGGAGAACATGCTGGCTGCTGTAGTCGAGCGAAGTCGTTATCCTGAAGGAAGTCATTCACAAGATGTGCACGATAGGGGCGCGAATTGTCGTCCATGAAGGCGAATGTCTCGCCAATATGCTGCCGATATGGTTGCGCTATCGGTCGGAGGATGGCATTCACGTATCGTACAGCCATTACGTCGCCTTCCATGACCACCAGCGGCGTACGGCGTCCCACATAATGCCACCCCAAAACAGCAGGCAACCTCCACCTTGCTGCCCTCGCTGGACAAGGTATCTAAGGCGTTCAGCCTGACCGGGTTGCCTCCAAACATGTCTCCGACGATTGTCTGGTTGAAGGCATATGCGACACTCATCGGTGAAGAGAACGTGATGCCAATCCTGAGCGGTCCATTTGGCATGTTGTTGGACCCATCTGTACCGCGCTACATGGTGTCGTGGTTACAAAGATGGACCTCGCCAAGGACGTCGGAAGTGAAGTTGCGCATCATGCAGCCTATGCCACAGTTTGAGTCGTAACACGACGTCCTGTGGCTGCACGAAAAGCATTATTCAACATGGCGGTGTTGCTGTCAGGGTTCCTCCGAGCCATAATCCGTAGGCAGCGTTCATCCACTGCAGTAGTAGCCCTTGGGCGGCCTGAGCGTGGCATGTCATCGACAGTTCCTGTCTTTCTGTATCTCCTCCATGTCCGAACAACAAACATCGCTTTGGTTCACTCCGAGACGCCTGGACACTCGTTCGTTAGTTATGAGTTGTTATTTTGATATCTTACACTACTATTCGTGAAAGTGAACGGAGTCTGTAATAGTGAAGTCAAGATTAACTTACCTGATCGTTTAAAGAGACCACATAGTAGTGCAACATGGTAAATGAATACACTTGTAGCCCCGCAGGAATGAAATTTTATTCATAGATTACACCGTATATAATTGCGGGTCAGCGCCTATGACAGAAAGATTGTCTTGGAGAACAATTTCATTATCTTGGTAGCTTCCTCTAGCTAGAGTGGAATCCAGCAACGAAACATAGTGAGGTGCTGGATGCAGTCTTCGGAGATAGTGTTCCAGGTTAGCAATTGGCCAAGGGACTCGTCGGTAATTAGATCTGAACAGACATTGTCCCATTAACAGTGCCGTGTATCAGTGTCCATGTTATTATTTTGTCTTTGTGACCGTTCGTTTTTAATCTTCTACATCCACATCTACATCCATACTCCGCAAGCCACCTGACGGTTTGTGGCGGAGGGTACTTCGAGTACCTCTATCTTTTCTCCCTTCTATTACAGACTCGTATTGTTCGTGGAAAGAAAGATTGTCGGTATGTCTCTGGGTGGGCTCTAATCTCTCTGATTTTATCCTCATGGTCTCTTCGCGAGATATACGTTGGAGGGAGCAATATACTGCTTGACTCCTCGGTGAAGGTATGTTCTCTAAACTCCAACGAAAGCCCGTACCGAGCTACTGAGCGTCTCTCCTGCAGAGTCTTCCACTGGAGTTTATCTGTCATCTCCGTAACGCTTTCGCGATTACTAAATGATCCTATAACAAAGCGCGCTGCTCTCCGTTGGATCTTCTCTATCTCTTGTATCAACCTTATCTGGTACGGATCCCACACCTGTGAGCAGTATTCAAGCAGTGGGCGAACAAGTGTACTGTAACCGACTTCCTTTGTTTTCGGACTGCACTTCCTTAGGATTCTTCCAATGAATCTCAGTCTGGCATCTGCTTTACCGACGATCAACTTAATATGATCATTCCATTTTAAATCACTCCTAATGCCTATTCCCAGATAATTTATGGAATTAACTACTTCCAGCTGCTGACCTGCTATATGTGGGGTAGCTAAATGATAAGTGATTTTTCTTTCTATGTATTCGCAGCACATTACACTTGTCTACATTGAGATTCAATTGCCATTCCCTGCACCATGCGTCAATTCGCTGCAGATCCTCCTGCATTTCAGTACAATTTTCCATTGTTACAACCTCTCGATATACTACAGCATCATCCGCAAAAAGCCTCAGTGAACTTCCGATGTTATCCACAAGGTCATTTATATATATTGTGAATAGCAACGGTCCTAGTACACTCCCATGCGGCACACCTGAAATCACTCGTACTTCGGAAGACTTCTCTCCATTGAGAATGACATGCTGCGTTCTTCCTCTGGTGTTTTTGCTACAGCGAAAATAATAAATCATATTCACTCTTTGCAGGACTTAAAAAGTCAAGAAAGTCTTTTTTACAATATTTTTCCTTCCTTCCTTATTAGGTGTCGCCAGTTGGGCTGAACAGTGCGGACGAGAAGAAATTATCGAATGGTACCAGCTCATGGGCAGACACCAACGGCAACCATCCAGCCAAGCCGGTGCATCACCCGGCCAAGCACGTGCACCACGGACAGACTCACGTGCACGTACACCTGGACGTCGATGACGTCGACGGGGACGACTCTGTGCTGTCGTCGCTGCGTGGTCTGCTGATCGTCCTGGCGCTCTCTGTCCACGAGCTGTTCGAGGGGCTCGCCGTCGGCCTGCAGGTGAGTGTCCGCCCCTGGTAGCTGAGTTATACCTAACGGCCCGGGTTCGATTCCCGGCTGGGTCGGAAATTTTCTCCACTCAGGGACTGGGTGTTGTGTTGTCCTTATCACCATCATTTCATCCCCATCGACACACAAGTCGCCGAAGTGGGGTCAACTCGAAAGACTTGCACCAGGCGAACGGTCTACCCGACGGGAGGACCTAGCCTCAAGGCATTTCCATTTCCACTTGCAGGTGAGTGAGTCACTGCAGGCTTCCAGCCCTCAGCTCAGGTAGCGAAGTTGGGCAGAAGTTCCCTTCTCTGTTCGTCTCGTCAACTAGAACTGGTTGCACACTTTGTGCACGCTGACTGCACTTCATAGAAAAAGAGGGGAAACTGTGACAAGCATTGGACATTACCATCACCTGCATTAAGACAACATTAAGCTGAAAGCGCCACAGTTACTTCCTCACTTGAAACTAGCTTTTTCCCGTCCTTCTGTATTCTGTAGGAACTGAATCAGAATTATCTCGTTTGTGTGAGAGAGCGCACGTCTTTAGACTTGGCGAATGGAAGGCTTCTTCGTATCTTGTACCTTGGATGTAGTCAGACATCGGAGTGAAAGTCGCACACAGGACACCTGCGGTATCATCATATTGTGAGTCCCTAACATGTGGGACCTGCCGTGTTCGAGGTAGTGGAGGCATTCAGCTTTTCATCTGCCAGTACGTCAAGGGAGTGGCTCGATCGTGTATACCTCGATTTGGGGTAAACCTTCTCTGCCAGAGGCAACTGCCATGAGCAACAACCTGTTGGTGACATGGATTGCTATGAAATCTTGTAGATGGGTCATATTTATGGCTGGATGGCAGTAACCAGTGAATGACTTCCCCATTGGATACAGATGCGAAGGATATACTAGTGTCTTCAAAGGAATAATCATATCTTTCTGCTGAACGGAAAACGTAAATGCTAATGATAGTCAGTTGATTTGTACCCTACCCCTTCCAAATACAACTTAGTCACTTAACCACAGAGCTGTTTCATCCAGTACAGCAGGTATAGTATGTATGAAGTCGCCCGCCCGGTTGGCCGTGCCGTCTAACGCACGGCTTTCCGGGAGGGAAGGAGCGCCTGGTCCTCGGCACGAATCCGCTCGGCGGATTTGTGTCGAGGTCCTGTGAGCCGGCTGGTCTGTGGATGATTTTTAGGCGGTTTCCCATCTGCCTTGGCGAATGCAGGCTGGTTCCCCTTATTCTGCCTCAGTTACACTATGTCGCGGATTGCTGCGCAAACAAGTCCTTCACGTACGCGTACACCACCATTACTCTACCACGCAAACATAGGGGTTACACTCGTCTGGTATGAGACGTTCCCTGGGGGGTCCATCGGGGGCCGTACGGCACAATAACCCTGGATTCGGTGTGGGGCGGCGGAGGGGTGAAGTGGACTGCGGTAGTCGTCGTGGGGTTGTGGACCACTGCGGCTGCGGCGGGGACGGAGCCTCTCCGTCGTTTCTAGGTCCCCGGTTAACATACAATACAATACAATGTATGAAGTCTGTAACCGTAATATCTGTAGTTAGGAAACTTGACATCTCTGGCGACATCGCTGAATTGCAGTCTCGCTCTATTAGTCGATCATGAAGTAAGTAGTTCAGCTCACGAGGGGACAAAAATGTGTTGTGTTGTGAATCACTGGGCTTTCACTGACCCCTGAATTAATTTCTACACAGAGGACGATCAAGGGCTGTGGATGTGTGGCCAACAACGTAGGGGAAACAGCAGAACGAATGGTAACTTCTACGTGACTTACGTGGGTCTTCTAGCAAGAGCAGGCTGCGGACAATGGAGTGGTGGATTTGTTTGAACATACTGGGACCGTGGTCGACGGCACTAGCTTAACTGTGGCCCCACCTCAAGGCTGACGTGCGGGGGGTTCAGGATTGTTTGGATATGGTACGGGGTTCGTGGAACTCTGGTTCTTCAGATTTAGCATGTTGTCATCAGAAATCGGCGATTTATTCGCGTAATGTTAATATGGATCGTAGATGCAGAATTCTCCAACGGGCACTTACTAATGTATGTTCCTTAATCGTGAGCTGTCCCACTGGTTAAGATTAGGTTCAAATGGCTCTGGGACTTAACATCTGAGTTCATCAGTCCCCTGTAACTTAGAACTACTTAAACCTAACTAACCTAAGGACATCACACACATCCATGCCCGAGGCAGGATTCGAACCTGCGACCGTAGCAGTCGCACGGTTCCAGACAAAAGCGCCTAGAACCGCTCAGCCACAGTGGCTGGCTTTAAGATTAGGAAAGGCCAGTTAGCCACCTGCTGCGATGATAGTGTAGATGACAACAAATACAGCGCTATGGTTTAATGGTTCACGGTGTTTTTCCTTTTCTATTTAATACTGAATTCCACCTATTATTGTAAAGACTTAAACTCCATTACAAATCTTGAAGCGAATGTTTAGTAACAGTTGTATACAACTTACTGCAGTTATATGAAAATACTACTCGCATTAGATTCCAGGTGCTGGGTGTTGAAATTGTAAACAATAAAACATTAATAAATAAACGTGAATTTGACCAACAGTGGGAGCGCAGATATTGGCGTACAGTTGATGGCCACCATATGACTCCAGCGCCTTGAGTTGGTTTACCTATGGAGGTAGATAAGTCGATGTTCTGGGTGGTCCGTTCGTTGCAAGGGAACATCACGCTCATGGTCCCTGTAACCACTTTTAGACAGAAGCAGAAATCATACAGGTATCACTTTTCATCCTCTTTGTTTCTATCATTTTGCACCCACCACAACAGTCTAGTCTTCGCAACTGACATGTTTAAACAGTGGTCAGGGGAAAACGGTGGTAAATCATCTTCCATGCCTTACAACATGCTTAGGAAATTCAGTTCACCTATGCTGTAGCACTTTCGCCTGTCTGAAGCTGAGATCTCATCGCGAAGGCAACTACGTGAGCAATTAAACCAGTCATTATCATCATACGCAGCGGCTTCACCACTCACACATTCGAGAGCCCTGTTGAAAACAGCCCTCATCAAAATGTCTCCGAGTTTTCCTACCTTGAAGAGCTGCAGCCTAAATACAACAGCTTATCTTTAGATTGCCCGCCTATCTCGTTCCTATCCTTTCCCATCCCTATACATAGGGTGGTCCATTGATCGTGACCGGGCCAAATATCTCACGAAATAAGCGACAAACGAAAAAACTACAAAGAACGAAACTTGTCTAGCTTGAAGGGGGAAGCAGGATGGCGCTATGATCGGCCCACTAGATGGCGTTGCCATAGGTCAAACGGATATGAACTGCGTTTTTTAAAAATAGGAACCCCCCTTTTTATTACATATTCGTGTAGTACGTAAAGAAATATGAATGTTTAAGTTGGACCACTTTTTTCGCTTTGTGATAGATGGCGCTGTAATGGTCACAAACATATGGCTCACAATTTTATACGAACAGTTGGTAACAGTTAGGTTTTTTAAATTAAAATACAGAACGTAGGTACGTTTGAACATTTTATTTCGCTTGTTCCAATGTGATACATGTACCTTTGTGAACTTATCATTTCTGAGAACGCATGTGATTACCTGTAAATACCACATAATGCCATAAATGCTCAAAATGATGTCCATCAACCTCAGTGCATTTGGGAATGCGTGTAACGACATTCCTCTCAACAGCGAGTAGTTCGCCTTCCGTAATTTTCGCACATGCATTGACAATGCGCTGACGCATGTTGTCAGGCGTTGTCGGTGGATCACGATAGCAAATATCCTTCAAGTTTCCCCACAGAAAGAAATTCGGGGACGTCAGATCCGGTGAACGTGCGTGCCATGGTATTGTGCTTCGACGATCAATCCACCTGTCATGAAATATGCTATTCAATACCGCTTCAACCGCAAGCGAGCTATGTGCCGGACATCCATCATGTTGGAAGTACATCGCCGTTCTATCATGCAGTGAAACATCTTGTAGTATTATCGGTAGAACATTACGTAGGAAATCAGCATACATTGCACCATTTAGATTGCTATCGATAAAATGGGGGCCAATTATCCTTCCTCCCATAATGCCGCACCATACATTAACCCGCCAAGGTCGCTGATGTTCCACTTGTCGCAGCCGTTGTGGATTTTCCGTTGCCCCATAGTGCATATTATGCCGGTTTGCGTTACCGCTGTTGGTGAATGACGCTGCGTCGCTAAATAGAACGCGCGCGAAAAATCTGTCATCGTCCCGTAATTTCTCTTGTGTCCAGTGGCAGAACTGTACACGACGTTCAAAGTCGTCGCCATGTAATTCCTGGTGCATATAAATATGGTACGGGTGCAATCGATGTTGATGTAGCATTCTCAACAGCGACGTTTTTGAGATTCCAGATTCTCGCGCAATTTGTCTGCTACTGATGTGCGGATTAGCCGCGACAGCAGCTATAACACCTGCTTGGGCATCATCATTTGTTGCAGGTCGTGGTTGACGTTTCACATGTGGCTGAACACTTCCTGTTTCCTTAAATAACGTAACTATCCGGCGAACGGTACGGACACTTGGATGATGTCGTCCAGGATAGCAGCATACATAGCCCACGCCCGTTGGGCATTTTGATCACAATAGCCATACATCAATACGATATCGACCTTTTCCGCAATTGGTAAACGGTCCATTTTTACACGAGTAATGTATCACAAAGCAAATACCGTCCGCACTGGTGAAATGTTAAGTGATACCACGTACTTATACGTTTGTGACTATTACAGCGCCATCTATGACAAAGCGAAAAAAGGTGGTCCAATTATAACATTCATATTTCTTTACGCACTACACGAATATGTAATAAAAATGGGGGTTCCTATTTAAAAAAAACGCAGTTGTTATCCGTTTGACCTACGTCAGCGCCATCTAGCTGGCCAACCGTAGCTCCATTTGGTTTCCCCCTTCAATCTAGACTAGTTTCGTTCTTTGTAGTTTTTTCGTTTGATGCTTATTTCGTGAGATATTTGGCCCGGTGACTATCAATGAACCACCCTGTATATCTCACAAAAGACCAAGAAGGTAAAATTAGGGAGATTCGAGTTCACACGAAGCGCTTTCCGCTCATACTTCGTCACTGGAACAGGAGAGGGGTGAGAATGACTGGTACACAAAGTACCGTCCTCCAGACTCCATAAGGCAACTTGCGAAGTGCAGAAGTAGGTGTAGAAGTTGCCTGCTCTGTTCGTTCGCTGTGGTAGAAGACCCAGAAGCGCTGTAGGGCTCCCATAGGCGGACGGCGCCAGAAGCAAGTCTCCCCTTGTTTACGGACGCCAAGCGTGGCCCAGTGACCCACACTTTCTACTGCCGACATTCACAGCACAAAGAGCAAGCGTCGGGCACGCACCGTGGGAATGAAGCCCAACTGCAGGAAGAGGTCGCCAAGTTCATTATAGACGGGTTGTAAATAAAGCCGCGACCTCCGCGGGACCGGCAGCGGCTCTGAAATAGCTGCGTGGTCAGGTGGTCAACTGGACACTTGATCCCTAACCGCCGGAGTGGAGCGTCCATTGCACAATGCGTGCTTCTGGCTGGACAGCTGCACTGGCGGGCAGCAACTACCACTGGCGCCAGTTGTGTTGCAAGCGAGAATCAGCTTGTCTTGCTGCTCTAAACAGCCATGGGAAAGAGACGCTGCGACCAATTTATTTGATTAAAAGGTGCAATAAGTAGAAAAACTAAAATCAGTGGGAGAACGGTGGCCGGATTAATCTGAAAGGACGGGTTGACCGATGGGCTCATTAGAAGAACGACAGTGGCATGAGCTGCTATGCCCAAATAGTGATGGGAGAGACACGAAACACTGTCTTAGAAAAGCGACCGGGAGAATATACAGGGTGGTTCATTGATAGTGACGGGGCCAAATATCTCACGAAATAAAGCAACAATCGAAAAAACTACAAAGAACGAAACTCGTCTAGCTTGAAGGGGGAAACCAGATGTCGCTATGATTGGCCCGCTAGATGGCGCTGCCATAGGTCAAACGGATATCAACTGCGTTTTTTAAAATAGGAACCCCCGTTTTTTATTACATATTCGTGTAGTACGTAAAGAAATATGAATGTTTTAGTTGGACCACATTTTTTCGCTTTGTGATAGATGGCGCTGTAATAGTCACAAACGTATAAGTACGTGGTATCACGCAAGATTCCGCCAGTGTAACGGTATTTGCTTCGTGATACATTACCTGTGTTAAAATGGGCCGTTTACCAATTGCGGAAAAGGTCGATATCGTGTTGATGTATGGCTATTGTGATCAAAATGACCAACGGGCGTATGATATGTATGCTGCCCGGTATACTGGACGACATCATACAAGTGTCCGGACCGTTCGCCGGATAGTTACGTTATTTAAGGAAACAGGAAGTGTTCAGCCACATGTGAAACGTCAACCACGACCTGCAACAAATGATGATACCCAAGTAGGTATTTTAGCTGCTGTCGCGGCCAATCCGCACATCAGTAGCAGACAAATTGCTCGAGAATCGGGAATCTCAAAAACGTCGGTGTGGAGAATGCTAAGTTCACAAAGGTACATGTATCACATTGGAAGAACCGAAATAAAATCTTCAAACGCACCTACGTTCTGTATTTTAATTTAAAAAACCTACCTGGTGGTGGTGGTTAGTGTTTAACGTCCCATCGACAACGAAGTCATTAGAGACGGAGCGCAAGCTCGGGTTAGGGAAGGATCGGGAAGGAAATCGGCCGTGCCCTTTCAAAACCTACCTGTTACCAATTGTTCCTCTAAAATTGTGAGCCATATGTTTGTGGCTATTACAGCGCCATCTATCAGAAAGCGAAAAAAGTGGCCAACTAAAGCATTCATATTTCTTACGTACTACAAGAATATGTAATAAAAAATGAGGGTTCCTATTTAAAAAAACGCAGTTGATATCCGTTTGACCTATGGCAGCGCCATCTAGCGGGCCAACCATAGCGCGATCTGGTTTCCCCTTTCAAGCTAGACAAGTTTCGTTCTTTGTAGTTTTTTCGTTTGTGGCTTATTTCGTGAGATATTTGGCCCGATCACGATCAATGGGCCATCCTGTACGTAGGTGGAAGCAATATAGTGGTCGACTCTTTCAGGAGCGTACGCTCTCGGAATTTTAACAGCAAACTACAATGACGTTTTCCACCTTATATCGCTCTGTACTGATACTACCAAATATTTAGTGGATGTGAACGCTTCCAGTAACTGTTCGGCAACAGGTAAAGAATACAGAGATGTTAAGTAGCTGGGAGTTATTTTAATGGAACGGCATTTTGCAAGCGGTATTCGGTATCTCTTCTTACCGTGATTTTAGTGATATAAAACTAATTAGCGTTGAAAGGGACCAGAGTAAAACGCGCTGACTAAATTTAAATCTTATGACCGCCAGCACAGTGCATGATCCGCCTCGTTATGCGACGTTTACGTGCCACATCGGGCAAATTACGCTGCGCCTGCTATTTTGGACTTTACATTTAGGACATTCACCGTCCTCTCAGTTTGCGTAAAGCTTCTTTGTAAACACGAATAAGGATTCTGTATTCACTTCTATATCCTCAGACGTCTATACAGAGCATACCGGAGGGCTCTTCTTGCCAGTGTTGCCATTGTTTATCATATTCCAATCTTAAAGTCATCTTGCTGGAGCGGAAGTTCTTGTTGCCGTTTCCCGTGTTTATGGAGTAAGTTCGGTTTTCAAAGCTCTTCCTTTTACAAAATACAATGTAGGCCCTTCTTTTATTCTTCACTCAAACATATTTCGACACCTACGAGCCATTTTCTTTTTTATTTTTGTAGCATATTTTACAATATTTTTGTTGGTTCTCTATTTTATGTCTAAAAACTATAACATGCGCAATTTATTTTGTTGTGATTGCTCACTAATCTCCGCATGAATTGTAAAGATGGGACTGTCTTGCGCCGGCCGCTGGTGGCCGAGCGGTTCTAGGCTCTTCAGTCTGGAACCGCGTGACCGTTACGGTCGCAGGTTCTAATCCTGCCTCGGGCATGGATGTGTGTGAAGTCTTTAGGTTAGTTAGGTTTAATTAGTTCTATGTGCTAGGGGACTGATGACCTCAGATGTTAAGTCCCATAGTATTCAGAGCCATTTGAACCATTTTTGATTGTCTTGCTTTCATGCATTATATGGCTTGACAGCAATGTCATCAGCAAAGTAGGCGGAAAAAAGTGCCAAAGAGTTTTCCCAAGAGCAACAGTAGCGGATGATGTATACTTACATTTGCCATCTTACTGTACTTCTTGATATATGTCTTTGTGCTTGTAAATATACACAGTTTTTTTTTCTTCACCTTTTTCATTTCATTCTCACCTTGTACCGTAAGTTTTCATACAGAAAACGAAATTTAGGAAAACGTATGGTCACCATACTCTTTGAGAGGTATTGGGTTACTGTCGCTACTCAATTGTTCATCGCATTATTTTTATCCAGTGCGGCGCTAGTTTTGAATGGCTGGTGCGAGTTTTTATGGTGCAGGAGCTGATGTAAACATATTTGATGTGAGTGTCTATATGTGCGTGAGCGCAGGGAGAGAATGAGAAAGTAAGGTCGAAAAGCACCTGTTTTTAGGCAAGATACGACTTTTAAATATTAGGTTTTCTGTAGGAATGTGTCTTTGTATAATTAATTAAGTTTGGGAGGCAATTTTTTGTTGTATGATATCGGGTAAACTCCTTACGAATGGTATTCGGTATTCGTTCAAAACTTTGTTTCCTTGTATCGTTATTTTTTTTTTGTATGTGAAAGTCATCGCGTGTTTTCATTACAGTCTAAGACTTTCTTTGAAGACCTCCGGATCCGTTTCAGTGGTATTTGGGTGTTGGTTTCTCTCTACGAGAGGATCTGCAGAGGTGGAGCGTATAATGACACCTTTAAGGCCCCGAGATGCTCTTTCCGCACTGTTTCCCGTTCATGCGATGAACAGTTGACAACAACTGGGTAGGGGGGGAAAGGGGCAGTGTCGATGATAGAAGTCTGCAACTCACCGTACGACAGCTTGCCGATTATAGACGCACACATAGCCTGGGGAGCAATAGAGTAGCGGATGGCGCACGTCACAAGGTGAGTAGGCACGACTTCGATGCAGTTCCGCGCTGCGGGTGAGGGAGGCCTCGGCATGGCGGCAGTGAGTGACGTCACCGCGGAAGTACAAGGCCGGGCCGCGTGGCGGCGCGGCTGGTCTCGCGATCCACGACCTTGCCGCACCTGTTGCTCATTTCCCTCTCATTTGCATCTGTGTGCATGTTGACGACGAAGGCTCCCCGCACTGCACGAGACGGACTGCAGGCGACCGATGTGTAGGAGACACACACAAAAAAGAAAAGACGCAACGTGTGAGCGGCACACTTGACACCGATGAAGTAACAGCGCACCTCGCTACTCTGTAATTCTTGTCTGTCCATCTTGGCCGCTCCTCCGTATTCTGTGAGAGCACTCGTCGTTGGCTCAGTGTTTTGTGAGCAAAATACCTAATAACCTCCTCCCCCCCTCCTCTAGCCAACTCCCTCCGAACACAGAATGATAATCTTCCATTGCTTGTGCATGCGAGCAAGTAGTGCATAAGCGATGAGCGAGAAACTGCGTTTTTGTATTTGTTTGGTTTAAGAATGCATTGACCATTGCAAAAATAGATTCATGGAAGATGCTTTGCATCTGTTGGACAGTTTACGTGCCAAATTAAGTCTTTAATCTGAAAGTTGCTTTGAACACCTAAAGTATGTCACTAGTCGTGATTCTTGTGGAGGCAGTATGCCGTTACCTTCCTCCGTCCTAGATGAAATGTGGCCATCAAACCATAACGCAGCTTGATATTTTTCACATATGCAAATCTTTGGTGGAGGTAAAAGAAGTTATAAGTGAGCAACAAAGTATTTTAGGAGCGAGTGATGACTGAACTCCAAATGTGTAGTGTTGTGTTCATAGTTCCGCGTAGTTAGAGCATACACAACTTTCCCACTAGTGCGCGCCCCGCTAATCACAACAGCGCAGGCGCAGCGCTCGTCCGTCTCCGCACTACGAGATGGCGCTGCTATAGAGACGGACGAAATTCTGCTTCCGCTGATCCACGTATTAATTTGTAACGCAGCCAATGAGATTGCTGCTAACGTAGAACCTTTTCTCCTCGCGGATCACACTCGCGGAGTGGTACATGAACGCGCGAGGTATTATAACGAGTGTACAGACCTCCGATTAGTCAGTCTGCATCAGTCTGTACGAGTTCTACATTTGTCTGTACCAGTCTATAGTCAAGTTTCAGTCTGCACCTAATAAGATTACTATATTCCTGTACATAGCCATGAAGATAAATGTATAGACTCATTTGTCAAGTATCAGAGATATATGTGAGAATAAGATTAACGTTCCAGTACCAAAGGGACTTCAGATTGTCAATTGTAAATAGCATCCAGAACCAAGTTAAGTAATTTTTATGCTTGTTATTATTTTATTGAATTTGTGTGAAAATTAATCAAGTTCTGTTTAAAGTTGGTCACCGTAAATCTGCTACTCTAAGCCTGCAAGTGGCATTTCTATCGTCTGACCTAACGGCATAAGATAAACACGCCAAGATAAGAGCATGAGACATATTGCTGACACTCGCCTACTTCGTTAGAGCGCCAAGTCAAATAATCTGATGGTGTGTGTACTGAAGGTCTTACAGTACGCACACCACATGTAGTTTTGCACTTATCCACTTATCTACTGAGCCATTTGTAGTTTGACATTCGTATACTTTGCTACCAAACCATTTTCAGTTCGACATTTATAGACTTAGCTACCGAGCCGTTTGTAATTCGACAGTTACCAGTTTACCAGCCGACAACACACACGGCAGGTATGTCACTCAAATACGCTCCAGATGATGGTCCACTCGGTCGTTTTTCGTATGATGCGTCCATATGCAAGGCGTGGGCGCTGGCATGGCTATCGGAGTAGAAACCCAGTTGCTTGCGATTCGATCCACTTAAAACTATAGAGGATTCCTCGTGGCACATAACATCGTTTCCACCTCGATCAGACCAGTCAGTATGTCAAACGCAGCTTACCCAAATGGTCGGAGTTCAACGATTACACTGTAAGTCGGTCAGTCATTGTGAGACTGCGCGTTTTCACAAATTGGGAGAATTCAAGGACTCTTGTTTTTACATCTTGACCAGTCACAGTACATGTGCGTGGCGGAATACACATAATATCTCAATATCATTTTACCTCCTTCCATCGGCCGTTGTGGCCGAGCGATTCTAGGAGCTTCAGTCCGGAACCGCGCAACCGCTACGGTCGCAGGTTCGAATCCTGACTGGGCGATGGATATGTGTGATGTCCTTAGATTAGCTAGATTTAAGTAGTTCTAAGTTCTAGGGGACTGATCACCTCACATGTTAAGTCCCATAGTGCTCAGAGCCATTTGAACCATTTTACCTCCTTCGTAATGTGTTCAAGGATGCCGTTTAACAAGACAAACTTTCGATTCGCTTCATCATCAGCAAGAAGTTCTCTAGTTTTTAGCGTCAGAATTATTCCACAACGTATATGTGTCAGGAAGGAATGTTTCGTCTGGGAAAGTAAACTTTCTGAGTGTTAGAAGGAAACGTTTGACTGACGCTCAGCATGTTTGCTTACATATCTTGAATCTACATGTCATAACGAATCACACTAAATATTTGCAACTAAAAAATGTACAGTATATTGAATAGGACCTATACGCATTTAACCGAAGCCATACCCATTGATTACTTTCTCCACCCTAAAGGGGTAAAGAAGCAAAATTTGTACGCCAAAAAGTTTTTTAAACATTTATATTGGAAAAAAAGTATTACTCTGCGTTTATGTGAGACAACAAGATTTGCCTTATATCAGACTACTGAAAATCAGAAGAGTTTCTATACTAAAAGTAACGGAACAAGATTCCTCTGACACACACATTGGCAACAGTGATGGTGCGTATCAACCCTATTTTGACCACTTCTCGGCAGGCAGAGGCGCTGTTCAGGGGGGAAAAATGCGATGGCCACTTTACCCCACCTTACCGTGTTTCATCATGTAGTTGGGGAAGATGTTTGGAGAACGGTTTAGATGATTCAAATGGCTCTGAGCACTATGGGACTTAACTTCTAAGGTCATCAGTCCCCTAGAACTTAGAACTACTTAAACCTAACTAACCTAAGGACATCACACACATCTCTGCTCAAGGCAGGATTCGAACCTGCGACCGTAGCAGCAGCGCGGTTCCGTACTGAAGCGCCTAGAACCGCTCGGCCACAGCTGCCGGCGGTTGTGGAACGATCACGTCTGATCGGTGTAGAGATTCACCAGGAATGACACGTGGTTCGAGTTCCGGTTGGATAACTTGGGTGTTTAGGGACACGAAAGCTGCCGAAATGGCGTCCAATCCAGACTTGCAGCCAATCCACGAGCCTCCCGCAATTATTACTGCTGTGAGTACAACACAGCTGTACCCACACAACTATGTACAGACCATCTAACGCACAGATTAATGTGTATCGAGAGTACTTTGACACAGAAAGACATGAAAACACTCTGCTGACGCTGTTGACAATGCTTTCATCCGCGGCCAAACGTTTTTTGTTCCTCTCTGTGAATAAGTATCCTCATATGTCAAGAAGCATCCATTTCTGGACCCATGTTTACTGGGCTTCTTATTCTTGTTTGGATGAGTACCACCTCTCAAAATATTCGACACTTTGTGGATGTGGTTGTAGAATACAGAATGGACAAGTTGCAGCTTAGTTTGAATCTCATCGTTTTTGTGGTGCGCTAATGATGTCTGTCGTGTTGCTTTAAACGAGGGAATGATGGTAGGTAGTATGCTTAGTGTGTCAACCAGCCAGTAGACATGTAGACCTTACTAGGACTCAGAGCGGCTGCCGGCCAGGGTGTCCGAGCGGTTCTAGGCGCTACAGTCTGGAACCGCGCGACCGCTACGATCACAGGTTCGAATCCTGCCTCGGGCATGGGTATGTGTGATGTCAAATGGCTCTGAGCACGATGTGACTTAACTTCTGAGGTCATCAGCCCCCTAGAACTTAGAACTAGTTAAACCTAACTAACCTAAGGACATCACACACATCCATGCCCGAAGCAGGATTCGAACCTGCGAGTGTAGCGTTCGCGCGGTTCCAGACTGAAGCGCCTAGAACCGCACGGTAACTCGGCCGGCTGTGTGATGTCCTTAGGTTAGTTAGGTTTAAGTAGTTCTAAGTTATAGGGTATTGATGACCTCAGAAGTTAAGTCCCACAGTGCTCAGAGCCATTTTTTTCGGAGCGGCTACAGACCCGCTCGGCGCCATGGCTAGACGGTCGTTTACTTGTTATGCTTACAAGGTAACCTCCCATCGCACCCCCCCCTCCCCCACCAGATTTAGTTATAAGTTGGCATAGTGGATAGGCCTTGAAAAACTGTACACAGATCAATCGAGAAAACAGGAAGAAGTTGTGTAGAACTATGAAAAAAATAAGCAAAATATACAAACTGAGTAGTCCATGCGCAAGATACGCAACATCATGGATAATGTGAGATCAGGAGCGCCATGGTCCCGTGGTTAGCGTGAGCAGTTACGGAACGAGACGTCCTTGGTTCAAGTCCTCCCCCGAGTAAAAAATTTACTTTCTTCATTTTCGCAAGGTTATGATCTGTCCGTTCGTTCATTGACGTCTCTGTTCACTGTAATAAGTTTAGTGTCTGTGTTTTGCGACCGCACCGCAAAACCGTGCGATTAGTAGACGAAAGGACGTGCCTATCCAATGGGAACCGAAAACATTTGATGGCAAGGTCATAGGTCAACAGATTCCTCCACAGGAAAACACGTCTGATATATTCTATACGACACTGGTGACGGCATGTGCGTCACATGACAGGAATATGTGTGTTTCGATGTTTGTTTAGGTGTAGCGTCCCCATACTACACAGATCCCTCGCATCGGACGGACAGATAATTGTCTGAAAATAAAAAAGTAAAATTTTTACTCGAGGGAAGACTTGAACCAACGACCTCTCGTTCCGCAGCTGCTCAGGCTAACCACGCGACCACGGCGCTCCTCTTTTCATCTTATCCTTGATGTTGCCTATCTTGCGCTTTCAGTTTGCATATTTTGCTTATTTTTTTCATAGTTCCACACAACGTCTTCCTGTTTTCTCGATTGAGCTGTGTTCAGTTCTTCAAGGCCTATCCACTGTGCCAACTTATAACTAAATTTGACGGGGGTGCGATGGGGAGGTTCCCTGGTTCGTGTGATGCGAGCTTTGGAAGGTGTTCGCCTGTGCCCCACTAATCGGCGTGCCGGCGTTTTGCAGGAGACGGCTAACCTGGTGTACTACATGATGGGGGCGGTGGCGGCGCACAAGCTGGTGCTGGCCTTCTGCGTGGGCGTGCAGCTGATCGCGGCGGGCACGCGGCCGCGCTACATCGTCTGCTACGTGCTCACGTTCGCGCTCGTCTCGCCCATCGGCATCGGCGTCGGGCTCGCCCTGGGGGTGAGTAACAGCAGGCGCTTGTTGCACTCTGTGGCCTGGGCAACGAACATCTCGGTTTGTCCCATCTCAGGGGCCAGCGTATGGTCTACTGCAAGACGGAAGGATTGTAGCTGAAATAACGACCAGCACCTACTGATTTATTACTGCCCAGGTTGCTTTGCTCTTGATTCACACTCCACTGACTGATAAGACGTTTAGGAGCTCTAATGTCCAAATACGTCCACGTGTCTGGTCAGTTAGATGATTTCATTGTTGTGCAGAATATTCTGAGTCGTTGCCACTGGTCGTGCCATCACTTGAGATCTGATAAAAGTATCGTGTACCATAGTTTTAGAGCAGATAGTATTGATCAAAAGTTAAAAAAAAAAAACAACCTGCTGATACATCAAGAGTGATGGAAATATCATATGTTTTAAGTGCCATTCTTTTCACAAACACTATTTTCAGTGCCATTGTTTTCTTGGTACCGGTTGCAAGTCCCTAGACTTGTTCCAAGTGCCAAAACGTGGAGAAAATATTTCAAACATTCATTGTCAGATGTTGGTTAGTCTTCATGCCAGCCACTGCTTCCCTCATGAGTTCCAAATACCATGCATCAAGGTCTTCTCTATTTAGTCGGTTCACAGTTTGTGTGGTCCACAGAGTGCATGTAAGGTAATATTTGTTTTAAAATCTTTATAATGGAAAGAGATAGTTTGCATTTCAAAAATAGTAAAACTATGTGTAGAAGTCAAGAACCAAAACAACTTGTGTGTACAAAATGTTGTGCAAAAGCCGTTTCTCCCTCAACAGTACAGGGAGTTCAACATCTGATCTTCTGTTGACTACACTTTTACCGCTTACAAGATTACTGCTGTATTTCTGTACTGCACTCGTGTTACCACAAATAAAACCTTGTGCCTCCATGTTATTGCCACTTAGAACCAGTCAATTCCCTGGTATGCACCTAGAATGTTCTTAATAAATTATTTATTTTCTAATTTGACTCATTACTTATTTCAGTGATGAGATTAGCAACATAATTCTGTGATATCAGATTACCTTCTCAATTTTTTTTATGGATAAGTTACATGAAAACAAGATAGCCTACTTTGTGTTTTGGTTCTCCCTACAAATGTGACATTTGGCACTTAAAATATTTTACATTTCCACTCACCATATAGCGGAAATGCTGAGTTGCAGATAGGCACAACTAAAAACTGTCAAACAACTAAACTTTTAGCCAAAAAATCTTCATCAGAATTGGACAACATACGCACACATACAGGCTTGAGTCTGGCCTTGACAGCTAGAGACTGTGGTCAAGTGTGTGTGAGTTGCATTTGTGTGTGTGTGTGTGTGTGTGTGTGTGTGTGTGTGTGTGTGTGTGGGGGGGGGGGGGGGGGGGTCTAATTCCGATGAAGGCCTTTGTGGCCGAAAGTTTACTTGTTTGACAATCTTTTTGTTGTGTCTTCTGTGACTCAGCATCTCCACTATATGGCCAGTAGCAACTATCCTTTTCATAATATTGTCATTCTTCCATCCTGAATTTGCCATTGTTTGACATTTTCACTCCTCATATGCCTGTAAAAACAAAAAAGTTTTGAATTATTGGCCATTCGGTATTCCACCAGTTGATAGTCATCTGCCTGTGTTTTTTTTTTCCTTTTATTTCTTTATAAAATTTTATGTCAGATATAAAACACACAATTACATTAGTGTAACAGAAAACAATTTTACTGTATCACTACTTAGGTACTTTGTTAACACATTCTCACTTCAGTTTTCAGTATGGAAATTGGGAGAGTGCGTATTGTACTTATTACTCATCTTCTTTGTCTCCTTTTGGAAGGTAGTCTATAAACACACTTCCTTTGCAGCATCTGTTTATTCTTTGTGCCATCTCTTTTTGACTGGAATTGGCCTTTTTTTTCTTTTATGCTGCAAATATTTTAAAATTTGATAACTTGATGTGGCACTGCTGGTTTTCGTTCCAGGTTCTGGTCCTTGTCTAGCACACACATTGTATCTGTCACAGAACTGCAAAACAGTGCACATTTCTGTGCATAATGAGATATTCACTTTAGGAACAACCCCTATGCAACAGCTAAACCTCCTTTCTGCAGTATCCTTTCTCCCAGGAGTGTGCATCCAGCAAGGTATGCAGGAAAGATTTTGTAGATTGGAAAGCAGAGAACAGGTACTACACCAGAGCTGAAGCTGTGAAGGCTGATCATGTGTCATGGTAGGGTTGCTCAGCTGGTAGGAGGAATGGCTGCAAATCTGGTACACAGTTTTAATCTGCCACAATATTTCACGTAGTATGTGGTTGCTACATGATCTTACTCATATCTCATCCCATTACTCAAAGAATCACCATATGTGTTAGCTTCACCCTCTCTCATTCATTAATACCACCATGAGTAATGTGAGCCATAAATTTATTGTTTTTGTTAAGTCTTTCAGGGAGTTCAAATAATTTTGACTATTAGTGTGGAATTACTTTTCCAACAGTAGTACTGAATGTTTGATATAACTTGTGGAGGGGAAAAACTACAAGTGGTAGAGAACTTCAAGTACCTGGGAAGCGTGATTGAAAGTAAGGGGGGAAACGCAATGGAAATAAATGAAAGGTGCAGAAAAGCAGGGCAGTTCTACAAATGCATTAGGGGGCTTATTTGGAGCAAGGAGGTGCCACAGAAATCCAAGGGAATTATATACCGAACCTACTTTGTCCCCATATTGGCATACGGAAGTGAGACATGGGTAATGCACAAAAGCGACAAAAGTAGAATACAGGCTAGCGAAATGAAGTTCCAGAGGAGCAGGTTGGGTGTAACAAGACGAGACAGATTGCGAAATGAGTATGTGAGGGAAAGACTAAAGGAGGAACCAGTACAGGACAGGATAGAAAAATCAAGACTGCAGTGGTATGGACACATGAAGAGAATGGATGAGGGAAGAATTCCTAAGAGGATGTTTGATCTGCAACTGGAGGGGAAGAGGCCCAGAGGAAGACCAAGAGATAGATGGGTGAAGGGAGTGAAGGAATGTGTGACGAGAAGAGGAGAGAACTGGACGAAGGTGGAAGAGGGGGAATGGTGGAAAGACAGAACACGATGGAGAGGCTTGTGTTCCCGACAGACCCAGCCAGTGGCTGGAAACTGTCCAAGATGATGATGATGATGATGAGTACTGAATGTTTGAACCATGCTTACTCTCTTCCAGAAATGTCAATAGCCTTTCTTTCAGAAAGTTTCAATGTTGCAGTATATCACATTGTGCAACCTGTTTTACTGAGTTCTCACCTGAACTTTTGTACTGGTTACAATATCATTTGATATTCACCTGCGTACATTGCACTCTCTTTTTTTCTCCATTGTGTTTGCTCCACTAACAGGTAATAATATGTTTTGAGATGTCAAGTACAATTCTCTCTGAGATTTGTGGCAATAGCTGTCAGAGAGTTTTCAACTTCTATTGACAGTAGTCTCAATACCTGTCGTTCCTTTAGTTGTGCATTGTTACCGTAACAGATAAATTGACTAGTAAGTCTATATTTTTCACATAACTCTGTTATAAGTCATTTGTTGGATCACATGAAGTCTGAATGAACTTATGATTTTACTTTCATAATACTGTAATTCATCGTAGATGTTAGCAGGTGGACCTTCACATTTACAAAAATAAAAAAAGCAATAGTATTGTCGCTCAGGCTTTGAATTAAAATAAGGAATGGATACAAAAACCAAGTTTTTGCTGAGACAGGTTGCAAGCTTCAATTTCTTCTGAAATTAGTTCTTGCAAAATGGCTTAGTGAGATACAGGATTAAACAATCGAATCACAGGTGTGTCCATGTCAATAAGGTACTGCCCCTATTGCTTCAGGTCAGAACATCATCAGGAGAGAAGATCCATCTGAGGTAGTGTGTGACTGTGATGCATTCAGATCTGTACATGTTGTTGACAGTCAGTCAGTCGATGGGTGAGGCTAAAGATCTCAGCAAATGAGATCACAGCCATGTCCTGCGGACCAGACATGTAGTGCAACAGTTCTCCGATAACCGATTGTGGAACACATGTGCCCCGATGGCAGTCAAAGCCTGAAAAGTGATTCATCCTGGCCATCTGATGGTCCTGCATGTAAGGCAATACATCAGTTGGTTCAGAAGGTAAAAAAAAAAAATTATTTGCTTTTACGATTTCCGACTAGTTAAAAATCCACGTAATCGGCCAGTGATTATTATAATTGGATTGGTAATTTGGCTCCCTTTATGAGTCCATGGTAGGTAATATTAATATTCAGTTGCTTAGGTGCTCTTCTTTTGTAAGGGACTAGATGACGCAGTTCATGAGGCCTCTCTGCATGTAGGTGAAGCATCGCGGGAGAGTGTGAGGTTTATAGTTCGTTGTCAGTAAAAAGAGAATTGTAATGAAATTAACAAACAGATTCGCTAAGCGTTCTGTCTGATGTTTAGTATTTTGTGGCAGTGAGCCGTGGACATTTAAACAGAAAGAGGAAAAATTCTTGGACGGTTTTGAAATGAGGTTGTGGGGAAAAAGTTGAAAGCAAAGTCGACTTACAGAATGACTTCTACGAATAAGAGAGGAAAGGCAACTAGTGGCAAAGATGAGAATGAAGAAAACTTCTCGTCTCATACGTGTACTGCGAAGAATTTGCTTGCAGCGGAATGTCATCGAAGGAACGATAACAAGAAACAGGAGACGAAGAAGATGACTTCAACGTTGTACGAAATTGGCAGCAGAGCAAGGAAGAATACCAGGCAGTGGCAAGTGGAGGGGGTCCATTGATACATCTACATCTGTATCTACGTGATTACTCTGCTATTCACAATAAAGTGCCTGGCAGAAGGTTCAATGAACCACCTTCGTGCTGTCTCTCTACCGTTCCACTCTCGAATGCCACGCGGGAAAACCGAGCACTTAAATTTTTCCGTGCGAGCCCTGATTTCTCTTATTTTATCGTGATGATCATTTCTCCCTATGTAGGTGGGTGCTAACAGAATGTTTTCGCAATTGGAGGAGAAAACTGATGATTGAAATTTCATGAGAAGATCACGTCGCAACGAAAAACGTCTTTGTTTTAATTATTGTCACTCCAATTCACTTATAATATCTGTGACACTATGTCCCCTATTTCGCGATAGTAAAAAACGAGCTGCCCTTCTTTGTACTTTTTCGATGTCATCCGTCAGTCTCACTAAATGCGGATCTCACACCGCACAGCAGTACTCCAGAATAGGGCGGACAAGCGTAGTGTGAGCAGTCTCTTTGGTAGATCTGTTGCACCTAAGTGTGCTGCCAATGAATCGCAGTCTTTGGTTTGCTCTACCCACAGTATTATCTATGTGATCGTTCCAATTTAGCGTATTTGTAATTGTAATCCCTAAGTATTTAGTTGAATTTACAGCCCTCAGATTTGTGTGACTTATCGCGTTATCGAAATTTAGCTGATTTCTTTTTGTACTAATGTGAATAACTTCGCACTTTTTTTAAATTCAGGGTTATAAGATACGTACACCGAAAAAGAAGATCTGCTGCACCAGTTAACACGCATTGTCTCAAGGAGACGCTAAGCTTTTTGCCAAATAATAACTGATTTACGACCCTGCTGAATCTGCTGCTCATAGTTACGTGGTACAGTGTATTGTTTGTTCAACGACATATGCTACTGGCACTCTTTGGATTCGTTGACCTTCAAACATCGAGTGTACAGAAGAGCAGAGCGTTGTGGACGAGTGACGCTGGCGGATCGTGCAACAGGCCGCAGTTCCCTGTTTTTAAGATTGAGTTGTTGGCGCCAACGCCGTGGTGCTCCCGCCTATTGTTCCTCGGAGCGGGCAGCGCCTGCCGCGGTGACAGGGCGTTCCCAGTACGCGCCAGGCCGGGAACTCGTGGTCGCCTTTCTCCCGTTCCGGCGTCCGCCGGCTGCAGCTGCGCTGACTCGGCAACCCTGAGACTACCGTTGTGTTTACAAAAGAGCCAGCTGGCTGTTGAGCAAAGTGGTGCAAGCCGCGGCTACTTAGCGCTCGTACTGGGGCGCCCTGCCCGTGCCCAGGATCCGCCGACTCAAATAGCAGGCACTGTACGAGTAAAGCCACTTCAACGCGAGCAACTGTAGACTGCTTGTGGCAAGGTCGTCTACCGCAGCGCCCCTGGCGTTTCATTTCTGTGCCGAGTCTCGCACGATACGAGTGGTCGATTTCGTTCACACGCCAGCGACAAAACTGCGTGTGTTGTGAGACCTTTCTGCTGTATTGTTCGTCACCAGAAAGGCGAAAGTGAGGTTGTGGGGGACGTAAGGTGCCTCTTACGTGAGGAAGACATTTTTACCAGTTTTAATAAATTATTGTCTCTTATTGATGTATTGACGATAGTTAGGCCGGTATTACACTATCAAATTTCTTTGTCAAAGATTTGATCGAAGATGTGATCAAATATATTTGATAAAGATCTTTGACGTAGCGCTAGAAGGGGTATTACACTGTCATCATATTTTTCGTCAAAGTTCAAGATGGCTGACAACAACAACAACTTGTTATTAACCGCAGCAGTTGCATGTACCACAATTGAACTGTGTGAATATGCGGAAGAGAAGCGAGGGAAAAAAAGGAAACAAACCTGGGTGAAGCCGTGGGTTTTACGACGACACGATAAAAGCATTGAACAAAACTTGTTACGTGAGGTTGTAGTGGAGGACGTCAAGTCGTACATCAATTACTTAACAATGGATGAGCATACGTTTCTGTATGTGCTCAATGAAGTGTATCCTCATATCACAAAGCACAATATTCACTTAAGAACTGCTACATCTGCAGAAGACAGGCTCACTGTAACTCTCCGATTCCTTGCTACAGGAGAGGGTTAGGTTAGGTTAGGTCAGGTCTCCAACCTTCGTAATCTATTTTTGTATTCAGCGTGCCTCACGTTGTAAAGCGCCTCATCGGCTTCATACATCTCTATTAATTTTGTAGTTGTCGGCACACACCAATTGTATTTACCCGCAATGTTTATAAAAACACTACAGACGACAGAATGCAGCGATGCTAGCGCTCCATGTGGTAACATGTCACATTGCAGTGAACAGAAGACAAGTGACTTCTTTGATCAAATCTACAGCGAGGCCCTAGATTTGATCAAATATTGGACGACATTTGACAAAGTTCCTTATTACACCATCAAATATCTTTGACAAAGATACTGGACAAAGATACTTGACAAAGAAATTTGATAGTGTAATACCGGCCTTAGGAACTGCTGTAGTCCGTAGCCGGCCATGAGTCGGAGAGCATTTCCCACGTTGGCTGGCAAGGTGACAAATCGACCATATGTCGCGCGTAGTGGGGTGGGGCTCGGCGCTGGACCATAGCAACAAGCGTCAGCCTGGGAAATATACATGACGGGAAGTACCGCCATCTTGGCGCCAAAGTCACCGATTTTGTTTATTTATATTTAATAATTAAAGTCATTTATGACAACATGAATACTAGGAGGAGCCTCTGGATGTTTAAAACAATTTATCATAATTTTGCCTCGTTATAATTCACACCCGTTCATTAACAATTGCATATCTTAGTAAGTACGAACTTGATCGGAAATCCACGAACTGTGACGAAACCAGTAAGAGATACGGACTGCGCGCCAAAGTCGGCAGTCGGCGTTAAGAGCTCTTCCTGTCTTGTTCGATGGTAACCATGCTCTTGGTTACGAGTAATTTGTGACATGAGTGTTACATTATTCATCTAATAGGAATAAAAGTGATATTACCGCATTCTGAATGTTAATTTCGAGTAAATAGATACCCCAAAGTTGATCGACAGCAATTTCAGATAATTAGCTTCCATCGACAGCTACATCCAATGCGCCAATGAAGAATCTGCACGGGACGACATTTACGAGAGCTGCACCGCGCACAAGTAGGAGGAAATCCGACGACACGACCCACCAAGGCGGATCAAGGAAAGTCTGACAATCGCAAATTCCGGGTGGAAATGCTGACCAGTTATACTGTACGTCACATATACCACCCTCTACGGACTCGCGGGTAAGCTGAATAATAACAGTATCAGTTTAGAAGCTGGTGAATCTTGCAGGGACCATATAGTTTTACGCAAAAACTCGAAATAGAGTAGAAGAATGTAGAAAGAGGCAATGTTAAAGACCACAGCATAAACTCAAAGTGATATTTTTGGCAAAGGTCGTATGGTAAACTGAAAACAGAAACAGTAGGAAAAGCACCCATACTTTTCAAAGCATGTACATTTATTTTCTCGAGAAAAGATATACTTACAAACACAGCAAGCAAGTACGAGGGCTGCCCAGAAAGTAGTGCACCGCATTTCTTTTGGTGACCGAAAACAATGCTACGAATGCGAAACGTTACGTATGTACGTATTATTTGAAGTCTACTGAGAGAGCGCGCCAAGTTTCCGTCACCTTCGACAGATAGCGTAGCTACAAGACAGTTTCAAAATGGCGTCTGTAGGTGATGTACATTACAAGCGATGTGCCGTCATTGAATTTCTCACTGCAGAGAGAGAAACTGTGGAGAATATACACAAACGCTTGTGCAAAGCCTATGGAGCAGTCGACAGAAGTACAGTTAGTCGGTGGGCACGGAGGGCGAGGTCAATAGAAGGCGGTTCGGAGGAACTCAACGTTTTGCAGCGGTCGGGAGACCATCCACGGCTGTCACACCTGACACACCTTAACTAGCCCCCTCGGACTTCCACTTGTTTGGGCCATTAACTGATGCCATTCGTGAAAGACGTTTTTAGAACTATCAGGAGGTGATTCACACAGTAAAGCACTGGCTCCACCGCCAGGACAACCATTGGTACCGACAGGGCATACACGCCCTTGTTTCGCGCTGGAGGAAGGCCGTAGAAAGGGATGGAGATTATGTGGAAAAATAGGGTGTGTAAATAAAACACCATTCTTTCGTGTGTGTAATTCTCATCATGTTCAATAAAGAATTGTGGAAGAAAAAATTGCGGTGCATTACTTTCTGGACAACTCTCGTATTTAGAAGACAATAAACAGCGTGTTTCTACTTTATCTTTTCTATCTTGTTTCGTTTCTAATTGCTAAAGAACATCGAATACTATATTGTCCTCGTAAAATAGGTGGAGTTTTTCACCGGTGAAACAATTTAAATTAAAAACCGTTTATCTACTTATGTTCTTGTTTAGGATTCTGCAGGCTTTTCTTTGTCCAGATACTGTAAATCGAAAATACCTTTCTGCTTTCAGGTATTTTGTCTCTTGTGGGAGAGCATTGACAGGGAAAATACGTTTCTCCCGTGCGACATCTGCAATGTGTCACGAAAACAAAACGTGCAGCAACATAAAGAAGAAACAAAAGCACATAATACAATATTATAATAGAAGTGAGGTGGCGGAGAATGGGTTAACTTGCGATATTAGGAACCTAAATTGGAACGATCACATAGATAATATTGTGGGTAGAGCAAACCAAAGACTGCGATTCATTGGCAGGACACTTAGAAGGTGCAACAGGTCTACTAAAGAGACTGCTTACACCACGCTTGTCCGCCCTGTTCTGGAGTATTGCTGTGCGATGTGGGATCCGCATCAGGTGGGACAGACGGACGACATCGAAAAAGTACAAAGAAGGGCAGCTCGTTTTGTATTATCGCGAAATAGGGGAGATAGTGTCACAGACAAGATACGTAAATTGGAGTGGCAATCATTGAAACAAAGGCGTTTTTCGTTGCGACGTGATCTTCTCATGAAATTTCAATCACCCAGTTTTCTCCTCCGATTGCCAAAATATTCTGTTGGCACCCACCTACATAGGGAGAAACGATCATCACGATAAAATAAGAGAAATCAGGGCTCGCAAAGAAAAATTTAAGTGCTCGTTTTTCCCGCGTGCCGTCCGAGAGTGGAATGGTAGAGAGACAGGTTGAAGGTGGTTCATTGAACCCTTTGCCAGGCACTTTATTGTGAATAGTAGAGTAATCACGTAGATGTAGATATTCGCGGATGCGTAAAGCTGCTGGACGTAAAGCATGTCGAAATCCAGATTAGTTTTTTTTTATTCGTATCAGATGGATAACGACGATGTCTACTTAATTTATGTACAGTTTCATGTTTTGATACTTCTATTCTTCGGGAAAGGTCATTAACTTTAGAGGCTGTGCCTTGTCAGTGCTACCATCCTTCTCTATTTTATGCTGCTCTCTTAATTTGTTGGTCGTTTTCACTTCTTGTTGCCTCCGATTTTATTTTATGCGTACAATTCCTTGCGTTATGACCCACTTTTTCCTTCGGACATATTCGTTACATTACTTTTATGATTCACTAAAAAACAAAAGGTTTTGCGTTCCGCTTCGGTATTGGTCAAGATGTTCCTTTTCTGCCACATTCCTCTACTTGATTTATTATCTGTTGAGCTGGTCATCGTTCTGAAATAAAACTGGGGCAAGGGCTTCTGCGGAGGCAGGGCCCTTTCTGAACTTGACGCGCGGTCTTTATCAGCGGTGTTACGGTCACAAGATACTTATCTCTGACGCCATATATATAAATTCACAATGTGGGGAGATACTATATCTAAATGTAACACTTCAGATGGGCAGTAGAGAACTGCAAATCACAGCGACTGAACAGAAATCTGGACATTTAACTGGCGGATTTTGGCGCTATCTTAAAAGATATAAGAGCTGATTCTGTCTTGATAACACCATTGTCAGAAGTTCGCGATCGTCGTTTTCTCTCGCATAAGAGACTTTAAAATATGACACAGTGCAGAAGAATATTGTGTAACTAGTTTATGACCTTGTGCTGCCTCGTTGCTTCGCGCCGAAGCGCCCTGTGGATCTTACCTCGTTAGTCATACCTTACTAGTGTATTCCGTAAGTCATATACATGTCACCGAGTGAGGTGGCGCAGCGGGATGGCACTGGACTCTCTCTCTCTCGCTCTCTTTTTTTTTTTTTTGGGGGGGGGGGAGAGGCAGTTCACGACCCCGTCACAGTATGTAGATACAGCTTTCTCTGTCATTTCCCTAAATTACTTAAGACAAATGTCGGACTGGTTCCTTTCAGAAGGCACAGACGCCGCCCTCCCCATCCTTCCGCAATCCGGGCTTTTGATGCGCCTCTAACGACCTCGTCGTCGACGTTATGCCGTAATCTTCCTTCCTTACTTCATATACATACGAGTTTTGTCTGGAATTGCTCAATGTAGACAAGTGTAATGTGCTGCGAATACATAGAAAGAAAGATCCTCTATCATTTACCTACAATATAGCAGGTCAGCAACTGGAAGCAGTTAATTCCATAAATTATCTGGGAGTATGCATTAGGAGTGATTTAAAATGGAATGACTATATAAAAATAATCGTCGGTAAAGCAGATGCCAGACTGAGATTCATTGGAAGAATCCTAAGGAAGTGCAGTCCGAAAACAAGGGAAGTAGGTTACAGTACACTTGTTCGCCCACTGCTTGAATACTGCTCACAGGTGTGGGATCCGTACCAGATAAGGTTGATACAAGAGATAGAGAAGATCCAACGGAGAGTAGCGCGCTTCGTTACAGGATGATTTAGTAATCGCGAAAGCGTTACGGAGATGATAGATAAACTCCAGTGGAAGACTCAGCAATAGAGACGCTCAGTAGCTCGGTACGGGCTTTTGTTGAAGTTTCGAGAACATACCTTCACCGAGGAGTGAAGCAGTATATTGCTCCGTCCTACGTATATCTCGCGAAGAGACCATGAGGATAAAATCATAGAGATTAGAGCCCACACAGAGGCATACCGACAATCTTTCTTTCCCCGAACAATACGAGACTGGAATAGAAGGAAGAACTGATAGAGGTACTCAAGGGGCCTTATGCCACAAAGCCTCAGGTGGCTTGTAGAGTATGGATGTAGATGTAGATGTAGACGTTCCAGAGCTATCTTGGAAAACACACACACACATATATACAGGGGTTGGACAGAAATATGGAAACAGTATGAGAAATGTACGCTTGAAAATAAATTCAGGTGCCAGCCGAGCCTGCAGGCTGCGCTGTCATATTTGACTACGAACGGCCCCTGTGGAAAGTCGTCAAGCCGGCCGGTGTGGCCGTGCGGTTCTAGGCACTACAGTCTGGAACCGGGCGACCGCTACGGTCGCAGGTTCGAATCCTGCCTCGGGTATGGATGTGTGTGATGTCCTTGGGTTAAGTTAGGTTTAAGTAGTTCTAAGTTCTAGGGGACTGATGACCTCAGCAGTTAAGTCCCATAGTACTCAGAGCCATTTGAACCATTTTTTTGAACCAAAGTCGTCAATACGATGTATGTGTCACTCGTGGTCTGAACAGTGTTCTGTGTGGTTGTGAGTCCGTTATGTCGGAGCTAAGGGTATTCGATCGCGGGCAAATTGTTGGCGCCCTTAACCAAAGGAGCCTCAGAGTCACCTGAGATTTATAGCTCATATAAGGAAAGCGTAAAAACATCATCCGCTAAGTCAGAAGGCAGGCGAAAGTGTGTGTGAGTGATCATGACAGACTGTTACTGAACAGCACTGTGACGCAAAATAAGAGGACAGCAGCTGCAAAAACCGCTGCATATCTGAATGTCACACTCGCGCACCGAGCGAGGTGGCGCAGTGGCTAGCACACTGGACTCGCATTCGGGAGGACGACGGTTCAATCCCGCGTCCGGCAATCCTGATTTAGGTTTTCCGTGATTTTCCTAAATCGCTCCAGGCAAATGCCGGGATAGTTCCTTTGAAAGGGCACGGCCGACTTTTCTCCCGTCCTTCCCTAATCCGATGAGACCGGTGACCTCGCTTTCTGGTCTCCTTCCCCAAACAACCCAACCCAACCCCAACACTCGCGCAGCCTGTAAGCACGAAACCAACATCAGCAGGGAATTATAGGGCGAGCTGTGATTGCAAAACACTCAACAGTGATGCAAATGACTGTAATAGCAAGACATGCTGTCGAAGCCATAAAACCTGGTGCGATGGAGGAAAGTCATTTGATCGGATGAGTCTTGTTCCATACTATTCCCAATTTATGGCCGAGTTTACGCCCCTAGAGCGAAACATGCCGGCGGTTCGGGGTTTATTGGTGCAGCCACATCGTCGTATTCCATGGCCGTATGGTTACTATGTAAGGTCTCACCACAGACAATAATTATGGACCGTTTTCATGATCAGGTCCATCGCACGGTAGAAATGTTTGTTCCTCAAAAGTGATGTTATGTTGCGAGACGACAGAGCCTGCCTTCACTCAGCTCTCATCGTTTTGTGATCAGGAGGATGGATTATGGCATCTCCCCTGGCTGCCAGAGTCACCAGATATCAGTATTATCGAGCCTTTGAGGTCTACTTTGGAGAGAAAGGCCCTTGATCGCTATGAATCTCCATCGTCGTTACCTAAAATAGCCACTATTGTGCTGTAAGAATGGTATAAGATTCCCTAGAAAACCATACAGGCCTCGTGTTTGTCCATCCGTAGACGATAGGACGCTGTTTTGAACGCTAAGGGTCTCCTCAGCATATTACCCATGGTTATGTGGTGTGTTTTTGGTTCAAAATGGTTGAAATGGCTCTGAGCACTATGGGACTTAACTTCTGAGGTCATCAGTCCCCTAGAACTTAGAACTACTTAAACGTAACTAACCTAAGGACATCACACACACCCATGCCCGAGGCATGAGTCGAACCTGCGACCCTAGCGGTCGCGCGGTTCCAGACTGTAGCGCCTAGAACCGCTCGGCCACCCCGGCCGGCGTGTTTTTGGTGTTTCCGTCTTTTTGTCTACTCCCTGTAGATATCGTAACAGGAAAGGTATTTGTGAAAAATGATGATATGGAGTATAAATCTAAATCTTCCGAAGTCTTTTCTGAAGATAGTTGTCTGTGGTGTAGCCTTGTATGGATATGGAATATGGGCGATAAACAGTACAGACAAGAGGAGAACTGGAGCTTTTGAAATGTGGTTAAGGTTAGCGGCGTAGATCGGATAACTAATGTCAGGGTGCTGAATCGAACTGGGGAGAAAAGGAATTCGTGGCAAAACATGATTAAATAAGGTATCGGTTGATAGGACATATCAAGACGGATTACGGAATCGTCACTTTGGTACTGGAGGGAGGTGTGATTTGGGGAGGAGGGGCGGAGGGGGGGAAATATGAGAGATGAGACCAAGACGCGGGTACAACAGCAAGTTGAAATGGACGTAGGTCGTAGTAGTTACCCAGGGTTGAAGCGCCTTGCACATGTTGGTTGGTTGGTTGGTTTGGGGAAGGAGACCAGACAGCGTGGTCATCGGTCTCATCAGATTAGGGAAGGATGGGGAAGGAAGTCGGCCGTGCCCTTTCAGAGGAACCATCCCGGCATTTGCCTGGAGTGATTTAGGGAAATCACGGAAAACCTAAATCAGGATGGCCGGACGCGGGATTGAACCGTCGTCCTTCCGAATGCGAGTCCAGTGTCTAACCACTGCGCCACCTCGCTCGGTGCCTTGCACATGCTAGACAAGCATGGAGAGCTGAATCAAACCAGTCTTTGCTATGAAGAACCACAACAACAACATACAAGCGACGCTATTATTCAAGTCGTTATAATTTAAAAACCCAGATCAGGCCCAGGATCCACGGTATCGAACAAACCAGTGCATAATGAGGTCATTGTATGCTTATCTGAGGGGAATGTCGTTAGCATGTCGACTACCCGTCCGTTTATGACGGATTTTTCAAGCTAGAGCCGCTATTTCACCTTCGTGAAACTCCTCAGTTATCGTCAAAAGGCTGACTAATCATGCTGTAGTTTTTCGAAAATGCAGAAAGCTTGGAAACTGGTGGCAGTGAGACCCGCTGAGGTGGGATTCGGGGATTCGGAGCCTCTTTGATATGCGTGAAGGATTCGAGAACCAACCTCCAAATCTCCTGCCCGCCCCCTACCTCCTTCCTTGTGCTCACCATTTGATGGCAGTCGGGTATAGAATGAGCTAAGCCCTAACCCGCTCCTCTGGGTTAGTTCGGGTCCGTCGGTGCCACGGCTGGCTATGCGAGTGCAATCGCTGAGTAAGCACGCTGGCGCTTCATACCAGCCTTTACGGTCGACGCCCCCCATTTCCTTTGCTTACCCGTCCGTTTTACAGCCGCCGGCGCTCCCGTTGCGACACGAACGCTGGTTTATGGGCGCGGCCCTCACTACGCGCCATCTATCAATGCCAGCTGTATTTGGTACTTTCTGGGAGCAGGGAACTCTAGTGGGTGGTTTTCTCTTATTCGTTCGGAATTTCGGCACTGTTCCAACTAATACGGATAATATTTGTGAGTCTATCTATGCGGGAGTCCCTCTCGTTGTTCATTACATGAAAAGCGCTACGGAAATTCCAGCCTTTCACAGATAAACATTCTCTTGAAGTCCGCCGGCCGGGGTGGCCGTGCGGTTCTAGGCGCTACAGTCTGGAACCGAGCGACCGCTACGGTCGCAGGTTCGAATCCTGCGTCGGGCATGGATGTGTGTGATGTGCTTAGGTTAGTTAGGTTTAATTAGTTCTAAGTTATAGGCGAGTGATGACCTCAGAAGTAAGTCGCATAGTTCTCAGAGCCATTTGAACCATCTCGAAGTCCTGGTTCCACACATTTAATGCGAATAATCGTCAGGATGAGACATAATCATAGAACGTTCAATAACCATCTTCACCAACCACACTATGAAACGGGTGAAGGTGGGGTAAGTGGTCAGAGAGGGTGGGAGGGGACCCGAAGTGGCCTTTAGCTATATTTTGCCACGAACAGCGTTGCTGCCTGCCCAGAACGGATCACATCAGTTATCGTATACATCATTATCATTGTCAGTGAGTTTGACAGGAAGCTTGTTTCGTTATTTTCAAGTAAAAATTTCCAGGCAAGTCATTTATATTATTCTTGTTACCTCATTTAAACTTAGAGCTACACTTGTTTGCAATATCAGTGTTTAAACACGGTTTTTGGTGTGCAAATGTAGTTCCTTGTTGTGAAACTTCCTGGCAGATTGAAACTGTGTGCCCGACCGAGACTCGAACTCGGGACCTTTGCCTTTCGCGGGCATGTGCTCTACCATCTGAACTACCGAAGCACGACTCACGCCCGGTACTCACAGCTTTACTTCTGCCAGTATCTCATCTCCTACCTTCCAAACTTAACAGAAGCTCTCCTGCGAACCTTGCAGAACTAGCACTCCTGCAGAGTGAAAATCTCATTCTGGAAACATCTCCCAGGCTGTGGCTAAGCCATGTCTCCGCAATATCCTTTCTTTCAGGAGTGCTAGTTCTGCAAGGTTTGTACAAAACTAAGTGACTTTAAATCCTTGTGAAGATTATTCTTATTTCTAGTATGTGCCCGCCCCCGGTAGCTGAGTGGTCAGCGCGACAGACTGTCAATCCAGAGGGCCCGGGTTCGATTCCCAGCTGGGTCGGAGATTTTCTCCGCTCAGGGACTGGGTGTTGTGTTGTCCTAATCATCATCATTTCATCCCCATCGACGCGCAAGTCGCCGAAGTGGCGTCAAATCAAAGACTTGCACCAGGCGAGCTGTCTACCCGACGGGAGGCCCTCGTCACACGACATTTCATTTCATTTCTAGTATTGATTCCATTAATTGAGCTGTTGGTTTGAAAAAGTGATATATTTTTAATGACAAATTTCATTAAAGAATAAATATATTGGGAAGTAGTAGTTAGTATCCCTAGTTCCCTAAACAGGCTTCTGCAGGATGTTGTTGAGTTCACACCACATATAACTCTTACTGCACGTTTTTGTGCCCGGAAAATTTTAGCTTGGCTTGATGAATTGCCCCAAAAAATAATCCCATATGACATTATGGAATGAAAGTAAGCGTACTATGCCAGTTTTTTCATTTTTATATCCCATATGTCTGACACAATTCGCATTGCAAATAGAGATTTGTTAAGACGCTTCAGCAGTTCTGTGGTGTGCTTTTCCCAGTTGCATTTATTACCAAGCTGTAATCCCAAGAATTTAACACAACTTTTCACGCTAGCGCGGCAGCGTCTATCACTCGGAGCCCTCCAGAGAGCAGTGCCACACAGTTTTACTTTTATTTCTGGTGGGTGAACGACGTGTCTCGACCACGGGATGTGTGTGTTGCAGACGGAGGAGGGTTCCAGCGTGGGCTCGTCGGCGGCTACTGCGACGCTGCAGGGCCTGGCGTGCGGCACGCTGCTCTACGTCGTCTTCTTCGAGATCCTCCAGCGGGAGGCCAAGGGCATCCGCCAGTACTTCGCCACGGCGGCCGGCTTCCTCATCATGTTCGCCGTCCTCGTCACAAGTGAGTACCCCACCACATCTCCCTCCGACTGCGCCACCTGTATTCGTATAGCAGTTTCTCCCCTCTCAGTCACCCCCAACACCTTTGGTTAGCACAAGGAAATTTCTCTTTTGTGGCTCTGAAGTCAGGCAATAACATAAAAAAGTTAGCTCTCAGAGACATATCAGTCGGCAGACTTTCCAGTGTAAAACCTGTGGCGCTGCCGGACTTGAATTACGAGCTGTGTCCTTTACGCATTTTGACACACAGGGCGTATCATGGCTCCTGTTTACAACCGTGGGAAGGAATGCCACAAACGGTGGGTGGAGGTGGATAATTTACTCATACGCCCATTTGGAAGATAGCATTCAGCATGCAGTCGAAGAGAATCCAGGTATCAGTACACCACATTTCGGTATACTATGAGATACGTAGTCGAATTAAATCGGGTGATGTTGCAGGAATTAGATTAGGAAATGAGACACTTAAAGTAGTAAATGAGTTTTGCTATTTGGGGAGCAAAATAACTGATATAAAGAGGATATAAAATGTAGACTGGCAATGGCAAGGAAAGCGTTTCTGGAGAAGAGAAATTTGTTAACATCGAGTATAGATTTAAGTGTCAGGAAGTATTTGTATGGAACGTAGCCATGTATGGGAGTGAAACATGGACGATAAATTGTTTAGACAAGAAGAGAATAGAAGCTTTCGAAACGTGCTGCTACAGAAGAATGCTGAAATTAGATGGGTAGATCACATTACTAATGAGGAGGTACTGAATAGAATTGGGGAGAGAAGAAATTTGTGGCACAACTTGACTAGAAGAAGGGATCGGTTGGTAGGCCATATTCTGAGGCATCAAGGGATCACCAATTTAGTATTGGAGGGCAGCGTGGATTGTAAAAGTCGTAGAGGGAGACCAAGAGATGAATACACTAAACAGATTCAGAAGGATGTAGGTTGCAGTAGGTACTGGGAGATGAAGAAGCTTGCACAGGATAGAGTAGCATGGAGAGCTGCATCAAACCAGTCTCTGGACTGAAGACTACAACAACAACATGAGATACGTGTTTTAGTATCTTCAGATACGTGTTTTAGTATCTTCTGAAGGTACTTCACCGGCAGTGCACATATCCGTATTATCTTCAACGTCTGTAGCGTCGTCCAGTTGCCGATACCGCGCGAGAACTTTTGCTAAAAGCTCGTTGCGCAAACTGTTTGTGTTTGAATTTGTAGGATTTGAGGTCCGCCAGTTATGCAAAACACCTTTTTTTCTCAGTTCCCAAACATGTTTCAGCACCACTGTGCATATCATCAGTGGGTTTCCGTTTTATTTATTCTTTGCATGATTTTTCCAGATCACTTGTGTATTATTTACTACATGTAGCTTGTCATGTTTTCCTGTGGCAAGCCCTTTTATTCCCCGCATCATGATGAGGTGTCGTGATGCACAGGTAAATGTAACACGTATTTTCCACAAATAAGGTCGTAAAAGCACTTTTCACTTCACCAGAACACAGTGTGATTGTGGTTGTTGTACACCACCAAGTCCAAAGAATAAATAAAACGGAAACCCACTGATGATGGCTCAGTGGTGCTGAAACATGTTTGGGTACTTAGAAAAACGGTGTTTTGCGTAACTGGCGGACCTCAAATGGTACAATTTTAACTGCGAACACGGTCACCACAAGGATCTGCAAATCCAAATGATGAATATATGTTTGTATTTGGCTTTCGGATGAGAGCAAATCTGGATGGAAGAGATCGAACAACAATATTTGTTAGACGAGAACGAATCGATAGTGCATCTTTTCTTGAGGGTAGTTTTGTTCTGTCGTTGCAGTTACAAATATGCGTGTTTTTTTCCCCACCAGACGCGTTTCGCTTTATTGAGGTAAAGTATCATCAGAGGTCTGTAATAAAGTTATTTACATTTTGATTTGCTTTTGGATCGAAAAAGAATTAGTTAACAATATGTTGATTTATACTTAACGGTGATTTCCGCTTGCTGTCTCGCTGACATTGGAGAATCAGTGTCCAAAGAAGGAAAACGTCAACGATGTGCTAGCAAACGCCACTTCCCGATGTAAGCGAGAAATCAAGCGAAAATCACCGTTAAGTAGAAATGAATAAATTGTTAACGAACTGTTTTTCGATCCTACAACAAATCAAAATCTAAATAACTCAATTACAGACCACTGATGATGCTTTACCTCAATAAAGAGAAACGCGTCTGGTGAGGAAAAAACACGCATTTTTGTAGTTGCAGCGACAGAACAAAAACACCCTCAAGAATTATAAAGAAATTACGGACAATGTGGCCACATAAATGAAGAATTTAATGACAATAATAGATCGTCTCTTTATTCTCTTTGAAACTGGCTCTCCACACGTTTGTATGGTCGCTCGTTTTTCACATGGGATTGGTAACAGCCATCTCCTCACCTTAACGTTATTTTCCTTTTGCTTCTCTTTTCATCACCTCATTTCACATATGAAACGCCAGATCTACGGCTCTGGATCACCCAAGATTGCAGAATTTCTCTTTGATTCGAAAGTATGATATCTCCAGAAGAGTCTTATCCTATGCTTTGGGACTTGCAGCTCGTGTGCTGCAATGTGACGTCTCTACGCACAAAGCTATTATAGTGACACTGTGTGTTGTACTGGTAATTACGATTACTCAGTGAAGAGCCTTTCATCCTTCAGCAAACAACAGAGGATTTTCCTTGTTCCAGAGAATCTCTCCAAAAAAGTGCCTGTCGTAAGGAACACACACACACACACACACACACAAAAGGTTTTGTTTTGTCACCTCGCATACATCAATCCGGATATCCTTGATGCCTTTTAGGATGTCAACAGAAGCAGAAGGACGACACCAAGCAAATGGAACGAGGCCAGCAAGTCCCACGGCATTAGAAAAATCGAGCCAAGACACCCACCATTTCTAAGCTAACTACTTTTTCATGCATTGTTGTCTCCGTGATAATAGGCCCATTAATCCTCGTACCCTCCTCGAGCCCACTTCCTTCGCAGCCAAGCAAAATACCGGCAAAGAAACCACCAAGTTGCCATACTACGTAAGAATACGTCCGTGGCTATGTTTTATATTATCGTTAATATGGCATAAAAGTTCTGTTTCTGTCGTGTGGTGTTAACCAAACGCATTGTCGCCTTCGTTTCACCGACGCACTGCCGTCTATTGTCAACGTTGGCTTATTTCATTACCTAGGCAAATCACAAAATTCGAACACTGTTTTAGGAGCACGAGCGACGGTGAAGGAAGAAGTGAAGATTTCATTAGATATTTAACTTTAGCTTTCTTTCGTGGAGAGATACGATATCAAGTGCTTCTCTGCGTACGCAGCTGTCAGCAGAGTGCTTCCGAACGCGTTGTACTAATTTATTTCCGTAGTAAAAGGTTAGAGAAGCTGCAATTGTGCATTGTTATAGTGAAATGTTCCTCTGTCTGCCCTTTACCATGGAGAAATTAACGAAGCGCTTTTCCTGCTTGATATTTTTTTATGGCGTGTATCGTCTTATGTTGATGAGTCGGAAACTCACAGATGAATCCTCGAATATTTACTTACGTTTTCAGCCGCACACAAATCTATTCGTTCGAGGTACACTGCCATACATGTCGAACTGGTCACTGACTCTACCACGTTAGACACGTATATATGTATCAGGCGTTAATCTGCTTTTCTGGCCTATACTAGTCAGGAAACACGGTTAAAAAGTTTCAATCCCTTAGTTTCGACTGTGTCTGGAAAGATCTTCCCAAATATTCTCAGCAGGGAAGTCCTCTGCCTAACTCCCAGCTGCTTAGGGTATGGCTGTACAGAGTTGTACCTTGCAATGGATCGCACCGCCAAGAACTAGCCATGACTGCGGGTTACAGTGTAAATAAGAAATGAAATTGATACAGCGGTCAGGTAAACGTGCTTACTTGCAATACAATTCGTCGGCGTCACACTCGAGAACGTATACAAACAGCTACATGCACGTATCTGCCACAGATGTCCACGTATCCTGCTTTACAGAGCGGAAAGGCATATTTTTGACTTGGGATGTTGCCCCAACAACAGCGATCAAGGCTTTCAGGTAGTTTCTCTTGGTCGTATGACAAATACCGGAACTCTGAATCCACACCCAAATACTCTCGACTGGGAACGCTCCTTGCTCTCCTTATAGTACACAAAGACATACCTACAAGAGCAGGGAATGAAGGTTGAAAAGAAAATGAAACGCCGCTGCTATTTACGGGATTCCATAAGTTTACAACATGTAAAGCAAGAAATATAAAGTAAAATGTACGTCCACTTGCCGCACTTTATTTCGACTGGCCTTCACATTTAGGCGAGTGAATAATGTGCGCAGTTACGGTCATTTGCATTTTTTTCCGCAGAATGCAGTAGCTTAGAGTCTGCGCTTAAGTATAGCATATCTTGTTTACGGTACACTGAAAAGTATCATTTTTAGAGTGTTCCCAGGTTTCCTGCAAATGTATGAGTGGTTTTTTGTGCGCAGAAAAATGGTGCATTTGGCTAATTCAATACGCACCGAGTAACGGGGCAGGCTTGAAACATTATAAGCAGCTTCTTCATAGGGTGTTGGTCCACACTTGGAACGCAATACAACGGTGACTCTGCGTGGAATGGATTCGAGGAGTATTTGGTAGGTTCGCGGAAGTATTCGGCACCAGGTCACGTAATTCCTGTAAATTACGGACTGGTAGTCTGTGGGCGTGGAGTTGGCGAGTGGTGTTCTAGATGTGTTCCACTGGGTTCAGATCAGGCACATCTGGTAGACAGTACATCAACTTGAGTTTACTATCATGCTCCCCAAAGAGCTGAAGCACAGTTCTGGCATTGTGACACGGGAGTTATTCTTCTGGAAGATGCCATCGGCGTCGAGGAAGACATCAGGTGCCACGGAATGCAGTTACTCTGCAATAATGTTCAAATGTGTGTGAAATCTTATGGGACTTAACTGCTAAAGTCATCAGACCCTAAGCTTACACACTACTTAACCTAAATTATCCTAAGGACAAACACACACACCCACGCCCGAGGGAGGACTCGAACCTCCGCCGGGACCAGCCGCACAGTTCATGACTGCAGCGCCTAAGACCGCTCGGCTAATCCCTCACGGCAGTCTGCAGTAATGTTCACGTAGCCAGCAGCTATCGTGGTGATATCGATTACCACCGCAGGTCCCATGGAGGCGAGGGCGACTGTTGTCGTATCATAATACTGTACCCACCGACCTGCCTCGGTGGCGCAGTGTTTGTTTCGAGAAGCAGTTCGTCTCGATGACGGCGTACCTGGACGTGACAGTCGACCTGGTAATTCATCCAGCCATGCGACACTTTTCCGTTTATCCACGCTCTAGTCTCGATCATCCCGTGCTCACTGCAGCCATAATTGTCTATGTCGTTCGGTCAAAATTGGAGCTCGTAGGGTCGGCGCGATCCAGAACTTGGGCCAGCACCAGCACTGTTTAACTCTGTCGTCATATCAGTCACAGATGTCTACCTATCCCGCTTTAAAGAGCGGACAAGCATCCGACATCCACTTTCTGTGATGGCGCATTGATGTCCAATAGCCGGCCGGAGTGGCCGTGCGGTTCTAGGCGCTACAGTCTGGAGCCGAGCGACCGCTACGGTCGCAGGTTCGAATCCTGCCTCGGGCATGGATGTGTGTGATGTCCTTAGGTTAGTTAGGTTTAATTAGTTCTAAGTTCTAGGCGACTGATGACCTCAGAAGTTAAGTCGCATAGTGCTCAGAACCATTTTTTTGATGTCCAATACCATGTCGCGTAGTCGTGGTTCCGCCCACGTTCAACTATGTTCAGTAGAGGCTCACGCAGCAGGCAACCAGCTTCGACGTTTCCAAGATGCTTGTTCCCCGGCGCCTAGCTGTAACGATCTATCCTTTGTCAAGGATGGTTATGCTATTGGATTTCCCGATTTGCTTGCGGCCCGTATCGTCACTAGTATGGTCACCCATTCGTCTCTGCTCCGCTTATCACCTGTCCGCAACGCGACAGAGAGACATTCAGTCTCGCGGAGGTCCGTGATGGTGTTTTGGCTGATCAGTGGAGGTCTTGCTGAGTTTGCCTGATGATTATAGTGTCGCTCGTGATACGTTATTTACTTACAGTTCTACGTCCCGTCCATATAAAGTACCTGGCAAGAAATTAGTTTTAGTCTTCACAGAGAAGCAATTCCAACATTGGCATTATGGAATTTGTGAATAGGACTTAAATCATACATCAAGATGGACTGGCATCCTTTTCAACAGAGCTAATCTGGCATTTTCTGTAAGCGATTTAAGCGTTTCGCGATAAACCCGAATTAGGACGACCGAATGTGAGTAGAGCCAACGGTCTTGCCGGAGTGGTAACACCGGTTCCCATCAGATCACCGAAGTTAAGCGCTGTCGGGCTGGGCTAGCACTTGGATGGGTGACCATCCGGTCTGCCGAGCGCTGTTGGCAGCGGGGTGCACTCAGCCTTTGTGAGGCGAACTGTGGCGCTACTTGATTGAGAAATAGCGGCTCCGGTTTCGTAAACTGACATACAACCGGGAAAGCGGTGTGCTAACCACATGCCCCTCCATATCCGCATCCAATGACGCCTGTGGGCTGAGGATAACACTGCTGCCGGTCGCTGCCGTTGGGCCTTCATGGACTGTTTGGGCGGAGTTTAGTTTAGTTTTAGTTTTAGAATGTGAGTCCAGCATCTTACTGAGGTACCTCCTCCGGTTCGGGTGTTTAAGCAGCACAAGTTTCAATTAGTTCAGTACATTCTCTAGTCCAAAATGTATCAAGGATTTTGATTCTCTGGCCTTATATAATCCTATACCAAGGATTTTGATTCTATGGCCTTATATAATCCATAGGATTACTATTAAGTCACAGGCTTTTCCGTGAATTCTTTGAGTTACTCAGCTCCGATAATGGGAAGATAATTTGCCCCGTGTGCGTACAGAAGATGTGGGCACCGTACCGTACTGGTCAGTAAGTTATTTTTAAGCTGCCAGTTTTCCCTGTATAGCTCACAGTATCTGTCTTCGTAAAACCTGTTACACCCAGTAATATTGCATAGCAAATAAGTGAGTGGAAACGCGCACTTCCTGTTGCGTTCCTATTTTCTTTAGTCGTGCTCATACTGCCGCGTCTTTCATTCAAGGCCAGACACGACGTGCAGCGTGATGTATGGTCGGTTATGGACAGTGACGACCTGCACATTGTACGCTGCTCGGACGGTTCTCGCAGTTTCTTCGAACACCTATTGTCATTCAAGCTTGCAGCGATCTTGACCTTGCTTGTAGCATAAATCACATCGTTCCACCCACGAGCCGATGTCAGATGCGTCGTAACCTTTCGTACTAGAGTTTCTAAGAATGGATGTTTTGAAATCGGAACTTCTCAGATATCATTTTTCTTCTATCTTCTGCAGTGGAATATACAACTGACGTATATTCGAGGCGCTAGCGTAGTATTTCGGAGAACGTCGGTTCGAAGTGCGCAGTATCCACAGAGATTTAAGTTTTCCTAATTTTTCCTGAAAGTCCCAAGAGAAAGAAGAAATGCTTCCTCGTGTGGGTGTACGCGTTAAATCCTCTTCTACATATTTGTCAAATGCGGGAAGTATCGCGTCTGCTTTCCCTTCAACGTTGGCAGACCCTAAGACTTTAAATAAACGACTCCTTGGAAGTACTTCAACATCTTGATATGTTACTATCAGATCACGACTATGCTGGAATAAATGTCACAAATTTTGAATTTTGAAATGCGAAGTAAATTACATGCTAGTGCAGATGTTTAATTTATTCATAACGGAGCCTGGAGATAACTGAGCTTTTATGTTAAAATCTATGATTCTATGAAATGTACAATCGGAGAATAAAAAAGACCTGACACACGGAAACGAGTTACAAATGATTTCATCGGTACGGTACGATAGTGTTTACTTGGGGGATTTCATTGCACTGTTCACGTAGGATGCGCTAAATATTACGAAATGTAAATGGATACCTGACTGTAATTATAAATAGAGTAGAAATTCTAGTTTAAGTTAAATTATAGTTACTGAATCTGTACGAGAACTGCAGTCCAGAAGTATCTGCAGGCGAGAGTTAAAACCTTCAACGCGTCGTACAGTATTAATCAAGTCATTCGTGACTGCTTACGGACTCAGTTAGTTGTATGGTTTTGCTTTGCACAATTATACACTCACGGTAGGCTAATTCATCTAATATCTGCTTTCAAGTGTATGCTCTGTATGGAAAATACTAAACAACTCTTAATGACTATAGTAGTTCACTGCCGTGTGTCGGATTGGCTGGCAGCAACATCACCGACACATACGTGAAATTTAAATGCAGATGGCGTATCGAACATGATTACTGCCGTATTTAGAATTTTAGAAATTGTAGATATCATAGGACAACATGATTCATGTTTTCTGCAGACTTTAATGACTTCCTGTCAGAGCTCAAAACTAGAACCGACTTGTTGGATAGGCCATAGAAATTGTTCTGGGCCGGTTGTTTGGAACTGTCTTATCACTTGTCCCGATGTCTTGCTGGCACGGTGTACTGCCGGTTTTCCGTAATCATAAATAGAAAGTCAAGGTATTTCAATGTATAGTCATGTTCAGAAGAAACAGAACACAATAGTGAAACAGTGCAACTCATCGTACACTATCAGGGGTGACAGTCGCCTTTCATTATGGCATGGATTACGTGCGCGTCGTCCACTTCTCCGCCTACCTTTGACGAATGTGCGAAAACATGCTAGACGGCAGTGGTGTATGGAACGACATCACTGGGTCGAGAATGGCAGCAGTTAGTGTTTTCAGTCGAATCCAAGTCCTGTTTGTTTGAAAATGAAGCCCGCATTTTGTTTCCATTTTGTTTCGCCGCAGACAGTGGGAGCGGCATCAAAGGGACTGCATTCGCACAAGATGTACAGCGCCAACTCAAGACCTCATTGTGTGGGGTGCTATTTGGTAGAATCACAAATCAGGGCACTGTGACCGATGTGATCCTGCGACCCGTAGCAAGACAATGCACGACCACATGTTACCGCACGAACACGTGCTTTCTTGGTCTCACAGCATGTCAGCCTTTTGCCCAAGACCGCCAGGTCATCAGATTTGTCGCCAATCGAAAATGCATGGAATATGGGGAAACGATGGCTGCAGAGCTCTGATCCAATGCCAACCGCCACACATGAACTTTGGAATCAGGTGAATGCAACATGGACGGCTATACGACACAGTATGCCATTCGCGCCTTATACGTGTCGATGCCATCACGCATGGAACAAGTTATCAGAGTCCATTGTGGGCCCTTTGCCTAATAGGCAACAGGACGCGTGCTGAACCAAGCTGACTAAAATGCTAATCATTGCTGCAGAACATATTAATGTACATGTCCTGTGAATATGAACGTCCTATCTCTAGTAGTTCAAGATGTTCTGTTTTTTACTTATTTTTTTGTGAAGATAGTGTATTTGCATCAACTTTACATAAGGTAAACAAGAAAGAGTACGAGGAAGCCTTTAGCTTGAGTATACTAACACCTTCGTTAAACAACTATAGGGAAGTAATCTACAGTGGTTTTCTTGAAGGAACCATCTCGCCATTCTGAAGAGATATACTGAGACCATCACATTTCCTCTTCTTGCCTTTTAAATTCTGACGGCGATTCTCGTTTCACCACAAGAATTGGAACCGGCCAGAGCGATAGAGCTACTTGGGATACGCAGGCTTGGTTCTCCGCATTCTAACTTTCCGTCAAGTTGTTTGGACTTTATAGCTTTTAGAGTGTAAATATGTTACGTAGGTGCTGTGAGCAAAAAGGCTTCTGTATTTTGATATTCATCACGGGAATATGGGGCAGTTTATCATCTGCTTTGTTGTTCCTTCCATATATTTATCGTATACGGACGCTTTCACCAATTTTTATAAATTAAAACTCCGGCAAAGCACACGAGATGTTTGTTTCAGTAGAGACGAAAGTATTGAAAATCTATGTAGATTCAATAGCCGAGTATATCGACATGGGGGCATTTCGCGCTGTGGGCCTGGTTTGTTGGTGGCGGAGTAACAGCATATGGAGAATATTCAGAGTACAACCATACAGAATATACAGTATACAACGCACGTTTTCAGGTTTGGTGTTTACATCATTAGTGATTTTACAGTAGTTATATGCGCATTAGGCTGTGGTCTAAGGCATTGGAGGATCGGGACAGGAGAATGTGTGAGTCACAGAACTTGGGGGACAAGCTCAGTCATTTAAGAATTACTTTAAGAAAAAATGACTACTTTGACGAAGAGATAAATAGGACTCTATATGCTAAAAAAATCTGGAGCTTCATGCGGAAAATAGTCAGCTAAAGAAAAAGCTTTGCTCCCATTCGTAAAATCACTCCCAGATCGTAGCAGCAGAGTGCTAAGAAGTTACGGTATTGACTGCTGCGAAGGACGTAAGTCCACCGCTTGTCACTACGTGAGTCTCTAAAAACAATTAAGGAACTATCAAAACGTGTACCAACACCCGTATTAAAGAATGAACGAGGAGTCGTATTTTGTGAAGATGGTGCTCGTAAATATTTAGAAATGCGCCACAGTATCACCGCCAGAGACGCTGATAAGTACTTCATTATCCGATCCAGTTTCAGTAACCAGATCATCGTTTAGTATCATAAAACATCTGCAACAGCTTGCAAGACAATAAAAAACATAATGTAAAATTCATCGTAAGTCACTGTTCTCAAGTTGCAAAATATATTACAAGGTCAATAATGCAATGTACCAAACACTGTTAATTTTCATTTTATGTACGTATAATCTCGATAGGCTAAACCAATATATATACAGTGTAATGTATTTTACTATTAGGTAACGGTGACACATAACGGATTTTATTTGGCTATTTGATGCCATAAGTTTTATAATGCCACGAAAGCTGTTTCAAATGTCTTGAGGCCGGTCCATATGACCGAGCGGTTCTAGGCGCTTCAGTCTGGGACCGCGCGACCGCTACGGTCGCAGGTTCGAATCCTGTCTCGGATATGGATGTGTGTCATATCCTTATGTTAGTTAGGTTTAAGTAGTTCTAAGTTCTAGGGGACTGATGACGTCAGATGTTAAGTCCCATAGTGCTCAAAGCCATTTGTAAATGTCTTGAGATACCTAATGATCGTCTCAGGACTGAAACCGGTTACAACAAAGAGTTATTTATTACCAGTACTTGTCGGTGAACTAAGGCGTTTTTTTTTTTTTTTAAATGAGAGATATTGTCGTCTGGGCAACACGGATAATTCGGCAACATCAGATCGTACGAGGTACACTAGGTCCAGTGAACCAGCAAGTTCGATTATGTGCTATCTTGTCTTATCAAGGTCCAATCATTACTATAGTAGAATGTACAAGAGGCCTTAGGAATTCAGAAGCACACCAAGAACTATATCAGGAAAGAGGAAGGAGTGAAGTTAGACAAGTTGTGAGTCTGAGTTCTAAATAAAGTAAATAGCACGAACACTCGAGCGGTACAAGCTCCATAACATGCCGGCGCGACTACACAACCTTAATCGGTGGTCGGCTGACGTCATGACCCGACCGTTGCACTGTTGTATATAAATTGTTCGTTTGTTGAACTTGTTTGAGATCGGAAATCAGCTGATGACGTTTTTATGTCTTCTGAGGATGTTACTTAAAATCCGTCTTGATTGCAAAAAATTTTTTTATTATTCATATGACCGGTTTCGGTTCATTCAGAACCATCTTCAGATCTGATATTTCAGTTACAGGAGTAACCCGTCCAAATCCAGCAACTTTCACATGCTACGTCACATGTGACGTAGCATGTGAAAGTTACCGGTTTCGGTTCATTCAGAACCATCTTCAGATCTGATATTTCAGTTACAGGAGTAACCCGTCCAAGTCCAGCTGGATTTGGACGGGTTACTCCTGTAACTGAAATATCAGATCTGAAGATGGTTCTGAATGAACCGAAACTGGTCATATGAATAATAAAAAATTTTTTTGCAATCAAGACGGATTTTAAGTAACATTATAAAATCACTGATTGCTGTTATCCCATAAGACATTATGTCAGTTTTTGCAAATCTTCTGAGGATGTCTCTATCATTACGAGACGAAACTTAAGACACAGAGCGTGCCTTAGACAAAAAGCCTAATGCTCACGTAACTAAAATCACTGAGAACAGAACAGGCCGGAGACGTTAGATACGCGGAGCAGCTGGGGAAAAGTGGTCGCCCACAGCCTCCCGCGATATGGCACAGTAGTTCGTTGCGTCGTGACTGGTTCCTCGGGTCATCCCGAGTGACGGCAAAGTTCACGGACACCAGTGGAGCGCGACCGCACCACCGAGCCGCCCGAAGGGCGAATCAGCTGCCGGGGACAGCACGGGCAGCCGTCCTCCGAGTTAAGTGGGGGCCCGAAGTCCACTCGGGCAAAATCTGCCTGTCGTTGGGCAACTCCGTTGCCGGCTGAAGAGTGTAGCGGTGCCGGGATCGGCTGAGGAGTCAAGGAACTGGATGGCCACGACCTACATCGAAGACTTTCCCTGGGTTTAAGCACCTGCTCAGCTATCGGAATGAAGACCACGACAGCCCGTTCCCTGAAGCGTGTGAACGCGCAGCGGTCGATCACAATAGGTCATTAAAATCAAAAGCCTTCTATTTCTAGGTCACTCGCCCGTAGCGAACAGAGAAGCGTATTACTTTCTACACTGTCGCGTTAGACATCCTCGCTCTCGGCGTCCAAGCGAACGTATGTGCATAACGGAGGTCGTACACCTCTGGTGTGGCTGGCTCTGAGCACTATGGGACTTAATTTTAAAGGTCATCAGTCCCCTAGAACTTAGAACTACTTAAACCTAACTAACCTAATGACATCACACACATCCATGCCCGAGGCAGGATTCGAACCTGCGGCCGTAGTGGTCACGCGGTTCCAGACTGTAGCGCCTAGAACCTCTGGTGTGTTCGTGTGCGTGATATACACGGTTGATACGAAGCTTTTGTAATTATCAAATACTGTGACGCAATCCAGTTCGAATGTCGGCAGTAAAAACGTATTTTCATGATTCGTATTTTACCATCAGGTCAGGAATGCTGTGGAGCGACTAAACGTACAAACTGTCCCGTCGTGGAGTGAAGATCAGACCTAGCAACAGCCGCGTTGCAGCTCTCAGCTGTTGGCTCGCGTGCCAGCAGTGCATTCCACTTCCTCCTTTACTTGTCTTTCCGACGTAAACACTATACAGCATTTAATTCGTTCCTTGTATTTATTCTGTGCAGTTATATAGACTCAAAGTTCTTCGCAAACTGCATTTAGCTTCAGTAAATTCGTTAGTTATGCCGTTGACAGATGATGACTTATATACCAATGAACTACTAAAATTATGTAGACTTTATTAGTATCTTCCAACTAGAGAATAATTTTGAAAGCAGATATTTTTACGTTTGGTCTTTAATTGTGTAAAATAAACAAACTGTCATTCATAATTAATCACAAACGGCTTCGATAATATAGTGCAACGCGTTTAAAGGCTTTAACCATAATCTAATGGTACTTCTTGCCTGCAGTTAGTCTATGGCATCTGTATACTTCAGTTTCGGCTATAGTACGTATTTGCAGATTTCCACTAATATTTCGTAAGTTTCAGCGAGTTCTGCGGCCACACAACGTTTTATCATATATCTCACATAGACACCATGATCAGTGTTAAAGACAGCATTTGTGGGTTGTTTTCGTGTGGCAGCTAGTTTTTCATACTCTAAATTTTCCATGTTTCTTGCATCATTATAGGCTTTAACATAAAAGCTCAGTTATCTCCGCGTTCTGTTAAACATAAAGTTATGAAATGCACTCGAGCTAAGAGCATCTTCCAAATTGGGAACTGATTACTCGCTTATGCCTCCTTACTGCTCTCTTAGCTGGCATACGCTATTTCTGTTAATACTGTGTTATTATTTTTATAATGTTAGAAGAATGAAAAATCTAGTTGTTGTCAAAGATGTTAGCTTTTCTGACGTTTGGTTCAGTCACCTCTAATTTTCTCCAGTTCCTTGTAGGTTACCATCAGTGACGTGGGTAATATACCAAACAATAGCCTTGAACTAATTACTGTTCCTTCCAGGCTTACCAAATCAAGATGTGAACTTTGACAGTTTACACCGTTCTTAGTACAAGGATGGTGTTTCTCGATCCAGTATAAGGACGGTGTTCTCGGTCTTACGACTGGTTTGATAATTCCATTGGCGTTGGTTTGGTCAGTACTAGTTCTTCGATTCTTACGAGCATTATTACATCTAAGGACTAGAGAGCGCGCCAGACTTCCATTCATTTCTCCGTCCTATATTTACTCGTACAAGCCCACTGGTACAATGCAAAGGGCTGTTTGTATAAGAGATAAGGTCAATGGACTAAATATTACTTACTGCGTTAAAAGAACTCACTGTTCATGACAAATAATTTTTTAGCAATGCGTATCGGTACTGGTACTCAAAATCTTTACAGCTGCTAGGGTCGGACTTGTCAGATTAACAGAGATGGCAACTTTTCGCTTACGGAGACAATCCGAAGATAGAGTTTCCGAACTAATGATCCATCGAATTTGGTAGACACGAGGAGAAAGCGGCAGGCGTCGTACGAAAAGTTATTCACAGAACTTGGATATCTCTTTACAAGCCAGAATCAAGGGTACACTACAGATGCGGCAGGTTGACAATGAATATTTGTCGCTACGTTTTAAGCACTTGTCAGTCATTTGTACGATGTTGTACGGAATAATGTGGTACAGAAGTGAATATAAAAAACTACCGATAGAATAGCGCTGCTGCATAATGTAGACTGCCACAGCTCTACGAGCATCAATAGAGACGGCTAACTTTATCGGTCTCCTGTGGATGGCGATTTCCTGGCGCTCTGGCCTGCGTATAGCGCTGCAGGTGTTCACGGCAGACCATCGGAATACAAAAATCGTAATTAGCTCGTGCCAGGACGGGCGAAATCCGGATTCAGCCTTCCGCTGTGGGGCATTCGCGATCGGGTGGCACTACAAAGAACGGTCCCGTCCCAATTAACTCAGCGCTGGGCGTGATGCCGGCCGCCGGCAGGGCCAACTTCCCGCTGACACTCTGCGTCTCCACGAACAGAGTTAACGGACACGTTTAGGCATTTGATTCACCGAACGGTTGTAGAAATTACGTCAAGTGTGTCTTTAAGTAAAAGAAAAGATGGATGAAGTCCTGAGTGACCGAGAGTGTTGAGAAAACGTAATAGCTCGCTCTGCGTGTAAATACGATTCACACTGGACTCGCATTCGGGAGGACGACGGTTCAATCCCGTCTCCAGCCATTCTGATTTAGGTTTTCCGTGATTTCCCTAAATCGTTTCAGGCAAATGCCGGGATGGTTCCTTTGAAAGGGCACGGCCGATTTCCTTCCCAATCCTTCCCTAATCCGAGCTTGCGCTCCGTCTCTAATGACCTCGTTGTCGACGGGACGTTAAACACTAACCACCACCACCATTACTACGATTATTTTTATGTGGTCGTTCCACTTCAGATCGGTCCGTACGTCTGCTTAATGGATTCCACTGCTTCCAGTGACTGTTCGGTGATCGTCTTACTGTACCATGACGAATATTTCCGCTTATTTATGTGCAGTACGTTATATTTATTTATGCCGAGTGTCGACTGGCAATCTATGCAGCAAGCTTCTACTTTTTCGAGTCTTCCTACATTTCACCACGATGCTGTAGCGGCGCGATCACTCTATGTAGGACAGCAGCATTTGCGGACAGGATCACAGAAACTTGTGGACACTCAGTCTACGAATGAGAAGCTTCAGCCAGGTTAGTCACACAATAAAAATGTCGGGGGATATACTCCCTAATAACAGATTCCTAAAGCAAATAGTTGTAACACGAAAAAGAGGATGTCCTAGAAGTAGCGGCAACGGCCTTGCCACAGTGGATACACCGGTTCCCGTCAGATCACCGAAGTTAAGCGCTGTCGGGCGTGGCCGGCACTTGGATGGGTGACCATCGAGCCGCCATGCGTTGTTGCCATTTTTCGGGGTGCACTTAGCCTCGTGATGTCAATTGAGGAGCTACTCGACCGAATAGTAGCGGCTCCGGTCAAAGAAAACCATTATAACGACTGGGAGAGCTGACCACACGCCACTCCTATCCGCATCCTCCACTGAGGATGACACGGCGGTCGGATGGTCCCAATGGGCCACTTGTGGCCTGAAGACGGAGTACTAGAAGTAGCGTTGGTTGTCTTCCACATCCATCATACGCGCCAGACATTTCCCCGAGAGTGTTTCAGGTCTTTCGGGCACCGAAAGATGCTTGGCAAGCTGTTCCGGTATGGGGAAGAGGCACTTCGGGGCCGAAGAGTGGATACGGAGGCTGCCAAACGAATTTTTTTCTCTCAGAATTTAGGAAGTTTGTGAACAATGGCTAACTTGCATTCATTATAAGAAAAATTATGTCGGAAAGCGATACAGCTATGATCTGCCTATGCTCAATAAACAACGTTAAAAATATTTCCATTTTTGTTAATTCAATCTCGTATTAAAGAATCAGAGTTGATGTTTGTGTATGAAGTCATCTCTTTAATTCTATGATTCTTAAGGGGGATAGGACGTCAAACGAGCCGACTTGGAGCAGGAGAGGCACCACAGGACCTTTTAATTTCGACTCTCGATACTTTTACAAATAAATTCACAAAACTTTGTCAGCATGACCAGGAAGGATTCAGGATTCACACTCGTAGCAGTGGAAGTGCAAAAACATAACAAAATAATTTTTTTTAGATATGAAATTTCATCATTTTTTCACTTACTGTTGGCTGCATTTGTTGCTATAGGTACATTTTTCTTCACAAGTAAGAGAGATTCTTCGATGAATTTTGCACAGCATACAAACCATACTTACAGGTGTATGAAACTCTAGAATTTTCCAAAGCTATTAAAAACTGTGGAAAAATTGAGATAATTAACTACAAAATTTGATTTTTTTCTAAACATAAAGTTTAAAACGTAACAGGTCATTCATTTTTTCATAAACTAAATAGATTCTAGAGTTTCAGACACCTGTAAGTATGGTTCGTATGCTGTGCAAAATTCATCGAACAGTCTCTCTTACTTACGAATCAAAGTGTACCTATAGCAACAAATGCAGCCAGTAGTAAGTGAAAAAATGATGACATTTCACATGTAAAAAGAATTATTTTGTTGTGTTTTTGAGCTTCCACTGCTACGAGTGTGAATCTTCACAAGTAAGAGAGATTCTTCGATGAATTTTGCACAGCATACAAACCATACTTACAGGTGTATGAAACTCTAGAATTTCCCAAAGCTATTAAAAACTGTGGAAAAAATTGAGATAATTAACTACAAAATTTGATTTTTTTTCTAAATATAAAGTTTAAAACGTAACAGGTCATTCATTTTTTCATAAACTAAATAGATTCTAGAGTTTCAGACACCTGTAAGTATGGTTCGTATGCTGTGCAAAATTCATCGAACAGTCTCTCTTACTTACGAATCAAAGTGTACCTATAGCAACAAATGCAGCCAGTAGTAAGTGAAAAAATGATGAAATTTCACATGTAAAAAGAATTATTTTGTTATGTTTTTGAGCTTCCACTGCTACGAGTGTGAATCCTGAATCCTTCCTGGTCATGCTGACAAAGTTTTATGAATTTACTTGTAAATGTATAGAGAGTGGAAATTAAAATGTCCTGTGGTGCCTCTCCTGCTCCAAGTCGGCCCGTTTGACGTCCTACCCCCCTTAAAGCGCTGTGGGTATTTGTTACCTATTTATTTGATAGCTGCACTCATTTCTCAAAGGCAGCGCTACGAGAAATAGTCGTGAAGATTGCCGGAGGACTCGATGCCTCTGTTGATAGGAAGAACTTCATAAAATGGAAAAAGTACGTCTCGGTATTTGCGGTCACCGTCTTTACTGCGAGACACAAAGCTGTGAAAGCGGAATGGCCGGCTGATTTACGGGCGCGGTATCGCCAGCATTCTCCGCGGATCGTAGCCGCGTGCGCCTGGCAGTGCAGCCGCCCACCGCCCACGCAGGCGCGGCGCCTTGGCACTCACCTTCCGTGGCACATGGAGGTCGCGCCACGCCGCGCCGGGACTTCCCCCACCCGTCGTGCAGTCCTGTTCGGGGACTCCCCTCCAGGTCACATATTGCGCTGAAGCGTCTTAGCGCTTTGTGAATACCATCAGCTGTACACGACTCAGAAAAGTACGTCAGCCTGGATGATTCACCTGAGAAAAAACCTACATTCCACCAAGTTGCGTTAAATGACATTAAAAGATGTCACATATGTTGTGGGTCGAGAGAGAGAGAGAAAGAAGTCCTTAGCACTGAGCTCGGGTCCACAGTTGCGATAGTTTTGCGCGTATTCTATGCCGTGGCCGAGCAGGTTCACAGGGCGCTTAGTAACCGCTATGGCGACAGAAATACGCGGTCACAGTAAGGGGGGGGGGGGGGGGAGGAGGGGGAAGATACAGGGTGATCAAAAAGTCAGTATAAATTTGAAAACTTAATAAACTGCGGAATAATGTAGATAGAGAGGTACAAATTGACACACATGATTGGAATGACATGGGGTTTTATTAGAACAAAAAAAGGTTCACAAAATGTCCGACAGATGGCGCTGGAAAGCAAAACGTCAATAACTGCTACCGTGACGGGTGAGAGGTACGCAGATATGTTACAGAATCGCATCATCCCCAGCCTGGCTGATAAACACCTGCTGGAACGTACGATGTTAATGCAGGATGGCGCTCCACCCCATATTGCTAGACGCGTGAAAGTTCTCTTGCGCGCGTCGTTTGGGTCGTTTGGTGATGATCGTGTGCCCAGCCGCCACTTTCGTCATGCTTGGCCTCCCAGGTCCTCAGACTTCAGTCCGTGCAATTATTGGCTTTGGGTTACCTGAAGTCGCAAGTGTATCGTGATCGACCGACATCTCTGGGGATGCTGAAAGACAACATTCGACGCCAATGCCTCACCATAGCTCCGGACATGCTTTACAGTGCTGTTCACAACATTATTCCTCGACTACAGCTATTGTTGAGGAATGATAGTGAACATATTGAGCATTTCCTGTAAAGAACATCATCTTTGCTTTGTCTTACTTTGTTATGCTAATTATTGCTATTCTGATCAGATGAAGCGCCATCTGTCGGACATTTTTTGAACTTTTGTATTTTTTTGGTTCTAATAAAACCCCATGTCATTCCAAGCGTGTGTGTCAATTTGCACCTCTCTATCTACATTATTCCGCGATTTATTCAGTTTTCAAATTTATACTGACTTTTTGATCACCCGGTATAGCTGTGTAAACATAAGTTGCGGGGGTTCTATTTTATTGTAAAGCTGTAACAGTTATCATAATTGCATTTCACTTTACTCGACAGGTAAATTATATTCCTTGACCATTTTATTAACGTATCCCATCACTCCTAACTCTACATGAAGGGAGTTGATAGACATAGGCTAATCGTGACACCTAGGTGCATCCACTCTGTATATCGAGTACATGAAACTTGTACATCTGCTGTGTAGTTAAAAATAAGCTCTTTGCAACAGTATTTTCCATAGTGCCATGCCTACAGTAAACCAATTTGCGGTCACAACGGGAAAGTCGAGAGCGATAGTACCTGGAAATAAATATACTTTTAAATGTAGGACGTGGACCTGTATTAACGGTGCTAGAGATACTGTTCTGATGATAATGACGCCGTTTGCACTCACAATGACAGTGAATGTGGGCCGCATTAAAAAGTAACATTGTGGCATAGTATGCCGTCCCAGAATTTTTGTACTGTAAGTTTTCACTAATCCTAACACATTTTGTCGTCTTATTTGTTACTATCTTTTAAGCGTTTATCGAGATGCTTGAAAACTGTCTAAGGCTGGAACTTTGCAGTAGTACTCAAATAATGAAAAAAACGACCGCTGCAGGCGAGATCAAATCATTCAAAAGAATTCCTGCGAGTCGGAGAGCGAGTTCGCAGAGGTTCTGTTCAAGCAATGATACCAACCTTTGTCCTCGTTAGGAGATCTGTGTTTGCCAGAATCTCTCTCTGTTGTTATTCTGTGAAGGCTTAGCTCGATGTACTTATGCTCAGAACAGCTAGTTCACGTCTCGGTGGTTGTTTCCTCTAAGTGAACCTTTCTATATTTATTTGAAACAAAGAAAAAGATAGTCTGGTATTGGTATGGTGGAAAACGAGTCTAGCTCGCCAGCAGGCCTGGCCACGTAACACCGTTATGTCCGCAGCTCGTGGTCGTGTGGTAGCGTTCTCGCTTCCCGCGCCCTGGTTCCCGGGTTCGATTCCCGGCCTCGTGATGACTGGGTGTTGTGTGATGTCCTTAGGTTAGTTAGGTTTAAGTAGTTCTAAGTTCTAGGGGACTGCTGACCATAGATGTTAAGTCCCATAGTGTTCAGAGCCATTTGAACACCGTTATGCTAGTGAACCCTGGTGCTCAGGTTCCTGATGTGTCTATTCTGTTACGTTCGATAATTCTCGCAAAATTCACTCATCGATTGCCTATCCCTCAACCAGAGATAAGATAGTCCGGCTACCTGATGAAGTTCCTCCAATGAAGACAGGTGAAAACCGAATTAAGAGCTTCGATTTTATAACGGTTGTATGCGTTGGAAATCTATATCGGCGAGTTTCACCAAACAACTGTCGCACAGTCCCGAACTCGGCGTAGCGACACCTTGTACCACGATAAAGAACAACAGTACCTCAAGTGCTTACGCAAATCATGGAAAACTTGTTCCTGGTTGACTGAGTAGCGAATGGTTCCAAAATATGCCGTCATATGTCTCCTTCCACACATTTCCTCGATCCTACAGAATCAAATACATATCAGTTGACCTTGTGTTGTAACAGAGCGTATAGGCTTCCTCCCTGAGCACTTGAAACTTGGCGAAAATATCGAATGCATCCAAGATTTCTAGTGTGTACTGTGTCACTTCTGTACCACAGAGAAATCACTTGCAAATGTCCTTTGCACTCAATGTGTTAGTGTTACCTAGCAATGGGTCTGTTGCAGCTAGGGCACCAATGCCACCTCGAATTACCACTAAGTTTTTTCCCTGACGAGGTGGAGAAATGAATTCAGTGAACATTGTACCGTGAAATTATGAAATCAGTAGTATCCGGTGGCAAAAATGGAGATGAACTTCTGGAGTTTGTCTTGTCGTTTAAACTCTTATGCGTAATACTGCAGAGAAAAAGAACGAATCTGTAAATTCGGTAGTAGGGAAGGCGAATGGAAGTCTTAGCTTTATTTGGAAGATTTCTAGAAAAGTGCAGTGTGTCACTTACGAAAATAGCCTACGAGACACTAATACAATCGATGCTGGAGTTTGCTCTAGCTTTTCGGTTCATTATCTTGTACTCATGTCAGCAGACATCGACGAAATTTATAACGATCTCCTACGATCGTTATGTAGACATAACTCATGCAGTGATGTAAAAGTGGTACTTAGGGTGCTAATATGGTATCTTTGGGAGAAAGAAAACATTATTCTCCTCAAACCCTGTTGCGTAAATTTATAGAGCCGCTCTCCGAGGTGGACAATTTATCAGTTTCGTAGCCTCCGTTTTTGTATTTTGGGAAGAGATTGTACGATTTAAAAATGACAGATTAGGGCTAGTACAGAGACATACAGACAGTAGATTTTCCCTTGTTCCATATGTGAATGGAATGACAGCGCCTCCCCAAGTGCACTATGTATCGGCTTGCGGAATATGTGTGTTGACATAGATAACATTTCGAGGAGATATTACGTGGAGCAAATACTAAAACTATGAGAAAGATGAAGTGATAACTTAGATTATTCGGTGAACTCTAGAAAAGTGTAAGTCGTATTGGAAAGAGAGTCGGGTTTGAAATATTTTTAAGTTCTTCTGAAGTGTTTGAGATTCTCACCAAGTGAGCCAAAAAGAAAAGGTAGAAAAATGCGGAGTGATGATGCTAATGTACTAAATTCCAAGGCAAGTTAATACGTGCTCTAAACATAAATGAGAATTGCAATGTGAAAGGCGATAGTGCCCTCGAGCAACACTGTTGGATAAATTTAGAGAACCGTTGTTTCGTGTAGATAGCAAAACAGTTTTCATCATTTATTTCGCATCAGCGCAACGAGGACAAGATAATAGATATTAAGGTGCACACAAAGGCAACGTAGTCGGTTTTCTCCTCGCTCTGTTCGCGAATGAAAGAGGAAAGGGAGAGATTAATGGTGCAAAGGAGCACCTTCCATAGCGCTTGCAATGTGCAGAAAGTTTCTTTTAATAGGCAATTGGTGCAGGAGATTATAAAAGGAAAACGTTATACAAAATGCTTTTGCACACGCGGAAAAAGGAACATACGTTGACCACGATCTATAAAATGGATCATAGCGGACTTGTTATTTTTAACATCAAAAGGAAAAGAACAATAATCACCAGTTAATTTAGCAACACCTGAACTGTCTTTATTCCTGAAACTTTCAATCATGAAATCTTTGAAAACAATAAAAAGAATAGAGGAAATGTGTATTTGACGAACATACAAACAGTGGATAGTATGGAAAATTTTAAAATTGGCCATACTATCCACTGTTATGTATGTCCGTTCCCTCTTGAAACTCGCTGCATGCAGATGTTGTTGTGAAATCCTACCATCGTAAAAACATACGCACTGAGGGGTTAGCTGATGACGTATTCGTCTCGCCTGTATCTTTGACTCTCATGACATATTGACGTCTACACTTCGATGGCTCCCGTTACGACTTTCTTGCGGAATTTTGAGTTAAGTATTCCCAAACTGGCGAGAGTTAAGTATCCGAATTCCACCGGTTGGTCTTTCCCACCGTTACCTGGACGTTTCCTAACCACAGCAGCCTCACTAGGTGGAGACATGAGTCTCCGTGGCTCACAGCAACGGCCTCCCTTATGAATGAGTCGGCCGCGGTAGAAAGCGAGATTTCCATCCGGACACACGCCGGCTGCCGGCCGCAACGGTGCCGTGTGTGCGTCACGCGTGCGTCAGCTGTTTAACCCTCACAAATGGCTGAGCTGCAACCCGTCCTGGAACGGTTGTCTCCGGGAAGGCGGAAAGGCGGATGGATCGGCAATGCCAGGACATGTCCAGTATTCGTATAAAAGTGATCCGCGATCGAATAAAACTACTACTACTAATCCTCAGTATGCATGTCTGCTTTCTTCACCGAGAAACCATAGCTTTCGACATGATTTCACTGATATCTCAGTGCTGTAAGCCAAAACTGTTATATTTATACTGTATATAAATATCCAAAACTTAAAAACTCCGCAACAGCTTGTACACTTTCATTGTTAATTTGTGCTGTTTTGATTTATTTATTTTAGCCCCGTTGTAAGTGATTTTCAGGACTACTTTCAAATTTGCTCCGTTAAGTTGTCAAAGTTTTCTGCACAGGAGGTAGATATTACATCATCTGCAACAGCAAGCTAGCTAACACGTACTTATTCCTCGTGTTCCGTGTTCAAAGGCACCAAAACGTTGTCTAGCATTGCTGATTACGACTCTGACTTCTTCAATTATGAATTTCTTGCTGTCTTGTTGGTTTCTTGTGGAAGTTATAGTACTGGTGTATATACTCTTCATTACACTAACGTAAGTTGAATGAATGCATTGTGTCTCAATGGCAGTTAAACAGCGTTTGTTGAAATTAAGTCACAGTTTATTTCAAGATGATGGAGCACAGCAATAAGTCGTCCTTCCCTTTCAGGCTTTACTAAAGCTAATCTAGATTTCGGCTAGTGCCTAGCCATTGTCAGTGCACTATTACATGATTTCAATAATGTCCTAGTACGTCAGTCCACTGTTCTTCGAGCTTCTGTCACAGTTCATCCAAGAGTGGTCTTGAATGAACTGTGACAGAAGCCCAAAACACAGGGGAATGACGTTCTAGGACACATATAGAAACCACGAAGTAGTGCGCTGATAATGACAAGGTAGTAGCCGAAATGCAGATTTGCTTTAATAAAACCTGAAAGGAAAGGACGACTAATTGCTCTGCTCCATCGTTTTGAAAGTCATATCACAGTCGTTGAGTGCCTTCCACATTCCTAATTGAAGATAACTTGATCACAGTGTATTGCTCAGCGCCCACTCCCACCTCTAGACGTAACTTACCGTCTCCCACTTTTAATGTGTCACAAATGCCTAGATTTTTAATAATGATTACAATGAAGTATACAAGTTTTAATATAATTATAATTTTTTACGGTAGTACATTGTACATCGCTTTAGTATAACGTCCATGGCACCACCAACGGCCGGCCGAAGTGGCCGTGCGGTTCTAAGCGCTGCAGTCTGGAACCGCGAGACAGCTACGGTCGCAGGTTCGAATCCTGCCTCGGGCATGGATGTGTGTGATGTCCTTAGGTTAGTTAGGTTTAAGTAGTTCTAAGTTCTAGGGGACTGATGACCTCAGAATTTGAGTCCCATAGTGCTCAGAGCGATTTGAACCATTTGAGCACCACCAACGCAGACGATGACACAATCTGCGACAACACTGCTTTATTACCGACAAATCAGAAGCCGTCTGTGTGCTACATAAGGCCACTACATGAGCGATTTTGACAGTCAGTTGCTCCTGACGAAGATGATGGTGGTAATCGTCGAAAGCTCGAGGTTTCAACCTGAATTGACGCGGCAAGAAGTCGCAGAATGTTTTATACCAAAGTGCCGTCACGAAAGACGTCGTTCTCGGATAACTATACTAGCACAACACTTTCACTGCTTTGACAGTGCCATAATTTTCACAGTATACACTGAAGAGTCAATGGAACTAGTATACCTACCTAATAACGTGTAGGGCCCCCGCTAGCACACACAAGTGCCACAACACGACGTGACATGGGCTCGACTCATGCTTGAAGTAGCGCTGGAGGAAACTGACACCGTGAATCCTGCAGAGCTGTCCATAAATCCGTAAGAGTACGAGAGGGTGGATATCTCTTCTGAACAGCTTGCAAGGCATCCCAGATATGTTCAATAATGTTCATATCTGGGGAGTGTGATGGTCAGTGGAAGTGTTTAAACTCGAAGGGTGTTCCTGGAGCCACTCTGTACAATTCTGGACGTGCGGGGTGTTACATTGTTCTGCTGGAATTTCCGAAGTCCGTCGGAATGCACAGTAGACATTAATGGATGGAGGTGATCAGACAGGGTACTTACGTACGTGTCATCTGTCAGAGCTGTACCTAGACGTATAAGGCGTTCCATATCACTCCAACTGCACATGCCCCATGTGGTATCAACGTTCGATACCACACTGGTTAGGGGTTGCAGTTATCCACCGCGGTCCGTACAAGTATCGCTGGACCCGCGAGTCGAGACTAGCGCCGCTTCGCGGCTGGCAACAAGTCTGTAGCGTGCGCTCGGCCACTGTTGCTTGGGACGTCAAGTAGGAAAGTAGTATAGCCTTCAGCTGATAGGAAGCAGCCTCTAACAAGGCGCTTAGTTAAAGTATGGTCTATGTGATGCCTCTGTAGTTCTCTGTTTGTAATTATATTCCTCCAGATTATGAAGACTCCTGAACCACCAGTTAAGTACGATATATTATTTTTTTACCAACAACTTTTAATTATTTTGGTCGTTGCAGACCCAGACCATGCAGCCTGCTCCCTATCGACTTCACTGACAAACCTGCTGTATCTGCAAAGAAGATATTTGTATGTTTCTATTTAGCATTGGCCACCAGTCATTCACATTGGCGACGATTCGTTCTTCGCCATCATAACACCCCGCACCTTTACAAAGCCTCTACCAGCTAGAACAGTCACCTACTGACATGCAGGGTCCATGGATTCATCAGGTTGTCTACATACCCGTGCACGTCCATCCGCTCGATACAATTTGAAACAAGACTCGTTCGACCAGGCAACATGTTTCCAGTCATCTGCAATACAATGTCGGTGTTGACTGGCCCAGGCGAAGCGTAAGGCTTTGTTTCGTGCAGTCATCAAGGTTACAAGAGTAGGCCTTTGGTTCCGAAAGCCCATATTGATGATGTCTCGTTGAATGGTTCGCACGCTGACACTTGTTGATGGCTCAGCATTGAAATCTGCAGCAGTTTGCGTAAGGATTGCACTTCTGTCACGTTGAACGATTCTGTTCAGTCGTCGTTTGTCCCGTTCTTGCAGGACCTTTTTCCTACCGCAACGATGTTGGAAATTTGATGTTTTACCGGATTCCTGATATTCGCGGTACACTCGTGAAATGGTCGTACGCGAAAATCGCTACTTCATCGCTACCTCGGAGGTGCTGCGTCCCTTAGCTCGTGCGCCGACTATAACACCAAGTTCAAAGTCACTTAAACCTTGATAATCTGCCATTGTAGCGGCAGTAACTAATCGAACAACTGCACCGGACACTTGTTGTCTTATATAGGCGTTGCCGACCGCAGCGCCGTATTCTGTTGGTTCATATATCTCTACATTTGAATACGCATGCCTTTGGCGCTTCAGTGTAGAGCCCAAATGTGGACTTGCCGCTCTAAGAAAATGGGGTCGTTGTATTGCGGTGACGTTTTATTGGGCTCGAGTACCGCTCTTGGCGCATTTGGCGCGCTGCAGTATATTGTGGAAGGAGCTACTGGCGCTCGTAGCGGTGGGGGCAGAACCAGTCTGCGGAGGAGATTCTGCTGCGAGCCGCATTCCTGGGGGCGGGCGGTGTCGGCGTCCAAGGACAATACGAGGCGCAGAGAGGACCGCGGCCTGCGGCCGGTTCACCGGGTGAAGGACGCGCCTGCCTTTGTGTCGCAATCGCCCGCCCGCGTCTGCACATCACGCCGCTGACCCACGCGAGGAAGCAGCATTCTAGCATTGCGTCTCCAGCAACGAGGAGCAGTCAGCAGCGACTGAATTAGTTTTACCAGCAACATCTGTTGTAAATAATAGATTTCAGCTATCAGTCGTCATTTGGAATATTTATTGGCAGATTGAAACATTTCTCCTCTCCGTCTGGGGGACTCAAGTTTTTTGTCAGGCAGTATATTTGCACCAACACTGCATGGGTCTCATTCATCGTTTTTCGTAATATGCTCTGTTGTAGTATGAGACTGGCTTGCCATCACGATCACTACTCTCGAATGGCTGCAGTAAATACGTCTGCTTCACATATTCGGGGCTACACCGAGCTTCTCTGTGTGTCTCTCTATGCGTAGGCGCTCATTTTTATGAGTTTCCATTCAGAGACTAAGCAATTTAGTTGCAAAAGATTGTGCGGTCCTCTTGACGTGTTGCCTGTTTGTGCTCGTGTCGGGATCTTCAGCGGACAGAAGTTTGGTGATTTCTCTTACGCTTTACCAGCAAGATCGGCTAGTATTAAAAACCTGTGACCTGGCGAAGAGGCACTTGAAAAGAAGTACTGTCGAGCACGGTGTTTCTGGCGTATATCCCCAGAGCGACAGAGAGAATCGGGCGTACATCATACAAACATCACGAAAACACTGTATTCAAACGGACCAAGAAGATCACAGTGTGTCTCTGACCGGCCGAGCACCACGTCCCAGTGTTGGGAGTGTACCACATACCGAGTAAAAGCACATAAGTACATGATGGAACAACCGGACGACCCATCAAAACCAGGATCACTGAACGTAAACGGCCTTACAGACTGGGACAGACGAAGGAATCGGCCATGGCGTAACACACCCTGTGTGAGACCAACCACCTTATAAAATTTGCCGAGACACGTTCTCACTGCGGAAAAGAACTGCCACGTCAGTTTGTTCAGGGAACTCTACGGAATTCACAAATATAATTGAGTAAGCAGGAAAGAGGAAAGTCTGAAGACAAACGAAACCTGGATTCCCCCGGAGCAGCAAACGACCGTCGCTAGGTAATAAGAGGGAAATTACCGAGGTAATAAGCAGTGAAAAGCCATCAGACTACATATGAGCCCCGGCCGCCGACACGACACCATTCGATAGTGTGAATCTTGACATTGCCAGGCACTCGTGCTGGCAAAACGTCAGAAAAAAAAATCAAAACGACCGTAGATCGAAGATCTGTATTTAGACGCAGTTTATATTACATGTCACGTCAACCTGTTCATAGTTGACACGGTTGTATTATTCGGAAAACATCTCCAAAATATAACTAGATCCTAACAGGCGCCGGCCGGCGTGGCCGAGCGGTTCTAGGCGCTTTAGTTTGGAACCGCGCGATCACTACGGTCGCAGGTTCTAATCCTGCCTCGGGCATGGATGTGTGTGATGTTCGTAGGTTAGTTGGGTTTAAGTAGTTCTAAGTTCTAGCGGACTGATGACCTCAGATGTTGAGTCCCATAGTGCTCAGAGCCATTTGAACCATCCTAACAGGGTCTCAATCTTGTCACAAGAGTTCTCCTAAAAGAAGATAAATGGAGGCTATGTCCCCTACGAAACGTCCAACTGAAGTAACTTTTATCTTCAAGTCTAATGCGTTGTACTTGTAGTTCAAGGCACCATGTAAATTTCTGGTAATAATTTACAGTAATTGGGGAAACAAAATGGAACGATCAAGTAGGTTGTGATGAAGGAAGTAGCAGTTATTATTCGTTTTTAGGATACTGGGGAACTCTGGGTCACCTGCAGAGCAGTTGGCTTGTAACACGCTGCCCAACTGGGTTACTACTGACGTGACGTCGTGTACCTCTGGACCTCTGACTGGACTTACAGACTATGGAAGAAAACCGACTGGAGACTATAGTGCTCAGAAATGTTGAAAAATCTGAAATGATAGGGACTAGAAACAAGGTGCGTATTACGGCATAGAAACCTCTTGGGTGGTTCGATTCGACAAGGCTGAAACTTTAAGTTTCTTGTACGCATATTCATCTGTGCTTGCGCAATTGAACCCATGATAGATTGAAGCGGTTCTACTATTGTGACAGAAGGCTGAGGTCAGGGTCGTTTTATGCTGAACAACGAAATAAAGTATGCAGCTGAAAGCAAACTTTGTTTCACGCAATAAACTCAGCAGCAAGGCGTAAGCTCCTGCTATTACCCGATCTGTTATGAGTCAAGTTTATTTCAGATACTTGTATGGTTGTATGAGTTCCCGTATGCCATTTGTAGCGGGTGGTTATAGTTTAAGTGCAGCTTCTCGCAGAGGTCCAAGTTGGGCTGTAATTTTCGTATGGCAGCGAAGCTTGGTAGATATTATAGTGCATTAATGCGGAACCGGTTTACAATGGGAAACAATTGGTTCCAGTTTGGGTCACCGAATGCAAATCTGACGCTATGAATACAAGGAAGACGTATAAAAACGTTTACATATGTAATGAATTAGGAACAGGACGTGGGCAGAAAAGGTCAAACAATTGCGAAAAGTATTAAGTTTATATTATTATTAACTGCCGCTTACATAATTTGTTCAATATGAGCTGCGGACTCGTCGACGAGATGCTGCATAGCGCCAGATTTCCAGATTGGGGCCAATTTTTTGCAGCATAAATCGGTTTCGCGGTTCTTCATCTATATGGTTACTCTGCAATTCACACTCAAGTGCCTGGCAGAGGGTTCATCGAACCATTTTCATACTACTTCTCTACCATTCCACTCTCGAATGACGCGTGGGAAAAAGGAACATCTAAATCTTTCCGTTCGAGCTCTGATTCCTCTTATTTTATTATGCTGATAATTTCTCCCTACGTAGCTGGGTGTCAACAAAATATTTTCACATTCGAAAGAGAAAGTTGGTGACTGAAATTTCGTAAATAGATCTCGCCGCAAAGAAAACCGCCTTTGTTTCAGTGTCTGCCACCCCAACTCGCGTATCATATCAGTGACACTGTCACCCCTATTGCGCGATAACACGAAACGAGCTGCCCTTCTTTGTACTTTTTCGATGTCCTCCGTCATCCTACCTGGTAAGGATCCCATACCGCGCAGCAATATTCCAGCAGAGGACGGACAATTGTAATGTAGGCTGTCTCTTTAGTGGGTTTGTCGCATCTTCTAAGTGTTCTGCCAACAAAGCGCAGTTTTTGTTTCGCCTTCCCCACAATATTATCTATGTGGTATTTCCAATTTAAGTTGCTCGTAATTGTAATTCCTAGGTATTTAGTCGAACTGACAGCCCTTAGATTTGTGCGATTTATCGTATACCCAAAATTTATTGGATTTATTTTAGTACCCATGTGGATGACATCGCACTTTTCTTTGTTTAGTGCTAATTGCCCTCTTTTCGCATCATACAGAAATTCTCTCTAGATAATTTTATAATTGGAATTGATCGTCTGATGATTTTACTAGACGTAAATTATAGCGTCATCTGCAAAAAATCTAAGGGGGCTGCTCAGATTATCACCTAGATCATTTATATAAATCACGAACAGCAGACACTACCTTGGGGAACGCCAGATATCACTTCTGTTCTACTCGACGATTTACCATCTTATCACTACGAACTGTGACCTCTCTGAGATGAAATCACGAATACAGTCACACAACTGAGACGATACTCCAAATGCACGCAATTTGATTAATAGTCGCTTGCGAGGAACGGTATCAAAAGCCTTCTGGAAGGCCGGCCGGAATGGCCGAGCGGTTCTAGGCGCTACAGTCTGGAACCGCGAGCCGTAGGTTAAGTTAGGTTTAAGTAGTTCTAAGTTCTAGGGGACTGATGACCTCAGAAGGTAAGGCCCATAGTGCTCAGAGCCATTTTGAACCTTCTGGAAATCTAGGAATATAGAAGAGATCCCTTGTCGACAGCACTCATTACTTCATGGGAATAAGGAGCTAGCTGTGTTGCACAAGAACGATATTTTCTGAATCCGTGTTGGTTATGTATCAATAAGTCATTTTCTCCAAGGTGATTCATAATGTTCGAGTACAGTATATGCTCCAAAATCCTACTGCAAATTGAAGTCAGTGATATGGGCCTGTAATTCAATGGGTTACTCCTATTTCCTTTCTTGAATATTGGTTTGACCTGTGCTATTTTCCAGTCTTTAGGAACAGACCTTTCGTCAAGTGAGCTGTTATACAGGGTGTTACAAAAAGGTACGGCCAAACTTTCAGGAAACATTCCTTACACACAAATAAAGAAAAGATGTTATGTGGACATGTGTCCAGAAACGCTTAATTTCCATGTTAGACCTCATTTTAGTTTCGTCCACCTACGCTCAATGGAGCACGTTATCATGATCTTATACGGGATACTCTACCTCTGATGCTAGAAAATGTGCCTTTACAAGTACGACACAACATGTGGTTCATGCACGATGAAGCTCCTGCACATTTCAGTCGAAGTATTCGTACGCTTCTCAACAACAGATTCGGTGTCCGATGGATTCTACATCTACATCTACATCCATACTCCGCAAGCCACCTGACGGTGTGTGGCGGAGGGTACCTTGAGTACCTCTATCGGTTCTCCCTTCTATTCCAGTCTCGTATTATTCGTGGAAAGAAGGATTGTCGGTATGCCTCTGTGTGGGCTCTAATCTCTCTTATTTTTTCCTCATGGTCTCTTCGCGAGATATACGTAGGAGGGAGCAATATACTGCTTGACTCTTCGGTGAAGGTATGTTCTCGAAACTTTGACAAAAGCCCGTACCGAGCTATTGAGCGTCTCTCCTGCAGAGTCTTCCACTGGAGTTTATCTATCATCTCCGTAACGCTTTCGCGATTACTAAATGATCCTGTAACGAAGCGCGCTGCTCTCCGTTGGATCTTCTCTATATCTTCTATCAACCCTATCTGGTACTTACCCCACACTGCTGAGCAGTATTCAAGCAGTGGGCGAACAAGCGTACTGTAACCTACTTCCTTTGTTTTCGGATTGCATTTCCTTAGGATTCTTCCAATGAATCTCAGTCTGGCATTTGCTTTACCGACGATCAACATTATATGATCATTCCACTTTAAATCACTCCTAATGCGTACTCCCAGATAATTTATGGTATTAACTGCTTCCAGTTGCTGACCTGCTATTTTGTAGCTAAATGATAAAGGATCTATCTTTCTGTGTATTCGCAGCACATTACACTTGTCTACATTGAGATTCAATTGCCATTCCCTGCACCATGCGTCAATTCGCTGCAGATCCTCCTGCATTTCAGTACAATTTTCCATTGTTACAACCTCTCGATACACCACAGCATCATCTGCAAAAAGCCTCAGTGAACTTCCGATGTCATCCATAAGGTCATTTATGTATATTGTGAATAGCAACGGTCCTATGACACTCCCCTGCGGCACACCTGAAATCACTCTTACTTCGGAAGACTTCTCTCCATTGAGAATGACATGCTGCGTCCTGTTATCTAGGAACTCCTCAATCCAATCACACAATTGGCCTGATAGTCCATATGCTCTTACTTTGTTTATTAAACGACTGTGGGGAACTGTATCGAAGGCCTTGCGGAAGTCAAGAAACACGGCATATACCTGTGAACCCGTGTCTATGGCCCTCTGAGTCTCGTGGACGAATCGCGCGAGCTGGGTTTCACATGACCGTCTTTTTCGAAACCCATGCTGATTCCTACAGAGTAGACTTCTAGTCTCCAGAAAAGTCATTATACTCGAACACAATACGTGTTCCAAAATTCTACAACTGATCGACGTTAGAGATATAGGTCTATAGTTCTGCACATCTGTTCGACGTCCCTTCTTGAAAACGGGGATGACCTGTGCCCTTTTCCAATTCTTTGTAACGCTACGCTCTTCTAGAGACCTACGGTACACCGCTGCAAGAAGGGGGGTAAGTTCCTTCGCGTACTCTGTGTAAAACTGAACTGGTATCCCATCAGGTCCAGAGGCCTTTCCTCTTTTGAGCGATTTTAATTGTTTCTCTATCCCTCTGTCGTCTATTTCGATATCTACCATTTTGTCATCTGTGCGACAATCTAGAGAAGGAACTACAGTGCAATCTTCCTCTGTGAAACAACTTTGGAAAAAGACATTTAGTATTTCGGCCTTTAGTCTGTCATCCTCTGTTTCAGTACCATTTTGGTCACAGAGTGTCTGGACATTTTGTTTTGTCCACCTACCGCTTTGTCATAAGACCAAAATTTCTTCGGATCTTCTGCCAAGTCAGTACACAGAACTTTACTTTCGAATTCATTGAACGCCTCTCGCATAGCCCTCCTCACACTACATTTCGCTTCGCGTAATTTTTGTTTGTCTGCAAGGCTTTGGCTATGTTTATGTTTGCTGTGGAGTTCCCTTTGCTTCCGCAGCAGTTTTCTAACTCGGTTGTTGTACCACGGTGGCTCCTTTCCATCTCTTACGATCTTGCTTGGCACATACTCATCTAACGCATTATGTACGACGGTTTTGAACTTTGTCCACTGATCCTCAACACTATCTGTACTTGAGACAAAACTTTTGTGTTGAGCCAACAGGTACTCTGAAATCTGCTTTTTGTCACTTTTTCTAAACAGAAAAATCTTCCTACCCTTTTTAATATTCCTATTTACTGCTGAAATCATCGATGCCGTAACCGCTTTATGATCGCTGATTCCCTGTTCTGCGTTTACTTTTTCAAATAGTTCGGGTCTGTTTGTCACCAGAAGGTCTAATATGTTATCGCCACGAGTCGGTTCTCTGTTTAACTGCTCAAGGTAGTTTTCAGATAAAGCACTTAAAAAAATTTCACTGGATTCTTTGTCCCTGCCACCCGTTATGAACGTTTGAGTCTCCCAGTCTGTATCCGGCAAATTAAAATCTCCACCCAGAACTATAACATGGTGGGGAAATCTACTCGAAATATTTTCCAAATTATCCTTCAGGTGCTCAGCCACAACAGCTGCTGAGCCAGGGGGCCTATAGAGACATCCAATTACCATGGTATGTTGTTGTCGTGGTCTTCAGTCCTGAGACTGGTTTGATGCAGCTCTCCATGCTACTCTATCCTGTGCAAGCTTCTTCATCCTTCATCTCCCAGTACCTACTGCAACCTACATCCTTCTGAATCTGCTTAGTGTATTCATCTCTTGGTCTCCCCCTTCGATTTTTACCCCCCACGCTGCCCTCCAATACTAAATTGGTGATCCCTTGATGCCTCAGAACATGTCCTACCAACCGATCCCTTCTTCTGGTCAAGTTGTGCCACAAACTCCTCTTCTCCCCAATCCTATTCAGTACCTCCTGATTAGTTATGTGATCTACCCATCTAATCTTCAGCATTCTTCTGTAGCACCACATTTCGAAAGCTTCTATTCTCTTCTTGTCCAAACTATTTACCGTCCATGTTTCACTACCATACATGGCTACACTCTCCATACAAATACTTTCAGAAATGACTTCCTGACACTTAAATCTATACTCGATGTTAACAAATTTCTCTTCTTCAGAAACGCTTTCCTTGCCATTGCCAGTCTACATTTTATATCCTCTATTGGTATATATATGGATTGGACCAATTCTATAGCCTCCACGCTCTCCTGACCTCAACCCTCTTGACTTTCATTTATGGGGGCATTTGAAAGCTCTTGTCTACGCAACCCCGGTACCAAATGTAGAGTCTCTTCGTGCTCGTATTGTGGACGGCTGTGATACAATACGCCAATCTCCAGGGCTGCATCAGCGCATTAGGGATTCCATGCGACGGAGGGTGGAGGCATGTATCCTCGCTAACGGATGACATTTTGAACATTTCCTGTAACAAAGTGTTTGAAGCCACGCTGGTACGTTCTGTTGCTGTGTGTTTCCATTCCATGATTTCTGTGATTTGAAGAGAAGTAATAAAATGAGCTCTAACATATAAAGTAACCGTTTCCGGACACATGTCCACATAACATATTTTCTTTCTTTGTGTGTAAGGAATGTTTCCTGAAAGTTTGGCCGTACCTTTTTGTAACACCCTGTATATGATTGCCAAGTTTCGCTGACATACGATTGTTACACTCCACACTGCACCTCCGCTATACTTTAATTATAGTTACCGGGTACATTGCGTGCAAAAGTAAGATTAATTACTGTAGTGCGTTACGGCACATAAACAGTCACTTTTATTGAAGTATAGAGAGCATCTTTAATAGCAGAGTAAAAATGTGCGACCGTTCATGCAGTCGGCATCGGTTCGCAGCATGGTGACGTTGATGTAAAAAGAAGTGTGTTACAGCCGCAAAACAATTCACAAATGAAGTGTGATTTTTCAAGTTTTAAACTGGCGTCCTTTCTTTGAAAAATCTTCATGGACTAAAACAGCGCCTGAGTTGTGGTAAAAGAGCAAGAATTTAGGTTGCTAGATATATGTTGGGGAAACGTGATGGATACCTTCTACATCTGAAGCTCGAGAGAGCTGACGCGGGAAAAAAAATTTCTCATTTCGCACGCTCTCACGACTCCCGCTTGATATGTCCCTGCGAAATGAGTTCTTGCCAGCGTTTAATTAGAAATTAGCTGCTGTGCGACTAGGGCGGTGATGCAGTGGGAACGCGCAAAGTGGTGTCGGTGTTGGCATGGGGGTGGGGGGAGGGGGGAGGGGACAAGAAGGTTTTCCGTGCTCCTGCAGTCCGTGCTGCTTAGTACCGTGGACGTCCTCGTAATACCCGCTGTAGAGACTGGCCTGCAGGAAACTCAGTTGCCAAGTGGGGCGATGCCCTTTTACCGGCGAGGGATTCACTCTGAAGTTATTTTTCTCCACGCTCCCGACAAAGTGAATTGCGACACCGCGTGGAACAAAGCTAGGACATTCCCCCGTTCCCAGGAGTACAACAAAACACGTGACGCACGCCTGTGGCCTCTCGTAGCGAGAGATATCTGGAGGACGTGTGTAAGTGCGTGTGTGTGTGAGAGAGTGACGCTCGCCTGACCCGCATGTTCGCTCGATGCGTGCGGGCGTCCTTGGAGCGGAGCTCCCTGCCTGTTGGCTGACGCAGCGTTCGCACCGGTGCGTCTGCAGCCCTAGTTCAGCAGGTGATATGCTTGCTGTATCCTCGAAAGGCGGCACAAATAATTGACCCACTCGCAAGGAAGCCTCATGGCAAGAGACCACCAATGGCCGAGACTTACGCCGTATAGTTCGAATAAGCCATCCCAAGCAGATTGTTTAACGGTTCCTCATTGAGGTTGTGTTAGTCTTACCTTACCTCTCGCATATAGCGCCGATTGACCGTACCTCACAATGTTATATTTATGATAGGTTTGCATGCACAGTAATAACTGGTACCCGATACGAAGTGGGCGTAAATGGTAATAATAATAAAGATTTTATTGTCTTTAGGCCATTACAGCAATCGACAACGTCAAATGAAGATACAAATTATAATACAGTGTGATAAGGTATTAACTACTGAAATATTTTAGCTTGTATTACAATAAATGTACAGTGGGTCATCTGTTGGATTACTGCATTTTACAGTTGAAGATTCATTGATATCATAGAACGGGTGGGCAATAAACCATTCATGCAGTCTTTCTTAGAAAGTATGTTCAGGAAGATCCTGTATAGCATGTGGCAGCTTATTAAATAGTTAGTACCCTGTGACTTCGTGGCTATTTATTGATTTTGATAATCTATGGTAAGGTGTGTATATGTGTTTGATGCTTCTTGTGTTGTAACAATGTACATTTTCTATACGTTTCACATCTTGTAGGTTCTTCTTCGTAAAGATTATGACATTGTGTATATAGAGGTTTATTACTGTCATAATTTTTTGTTTAGTAAATAAGGGTTTGCAGTGAGCCTTATGAGAAGAATTTGTAATTATCCTAATGGCTTTCTTCTGCAATAATAAGATGTCATGTATGTGACTATAGTTAGCCCACAAGATAATGCCATAGGATATTATACTTTGGAAAAATGCAAAATAAGATGAGTTGATGTATGTTTCAGGTACACAATTTCTGAGTTGTCTTAATAAATAAATTGCTCTAGATAACTTACTACTGATATAATTTACATGTTGGCCCGAGGATAACTTTTCATCTAAATAAACTCCCAGGAATTTAACAGAACTAGGGTCATCAGATAATGGCTTGTCTCTTAGAGTGAAGATTATCTGCTGAGTTTTATCTTCATTTAGCAGGAAACCATTTGCTCTGAACCAGTGAGTGTATTTTCAGCACAGGTTTTAAGATCATTAAGATTGTTACTGCTATGAAGAAAAGTCGTATCATCTGCATACAATACAGTGGTGGATCTAATAAACGAGGGGAAAGGGGCCCAGTACAGATCCCTGAGGCACACCTACTTTAACATTTTCTATGTTTGACATTTCCTTACCAACACAAACTACCTGTTAACGGTTGTTGAGATAAGCTTTTAATAGTCTGAGACTGTTTCCTTTGATGCCGTAGAATTCTAGTTTCTCTAGTAGTGGCGTGTGCTCAACACAGTCGAAGGCCTTGCTTAGGTCACAGAATGAGACCTGAGCAAAGCCTTTGTTCTCAAAAACTTTGAGGATGTAACTGACTACCGTGTTGATTGCATCAATGCTCGACAGATTCTTCCTAAACCCGTATTGTGTAGCATTAATTATTCCTAGATTCTCAGAGTGAGATGATAATTGTTGGTACATAATGCATTATATTACCTTGGAGAATGCGGGTACTATTGAAATAGGCCTGAACTAGATGGAGAGTCTTTATCTCCCTTTTTGTATACTGGGACGTTCCTAGACAGTTTTACCTCATCAGGAAAATATCCCTCAAGTAAGCACTTGTTTATGCAATGGGTTAAAGGGTACAGAATGCAATCACACACTCTGCGTGTGTCGATTGGTCATGCGACCCACATATTAGTCATAGCCAGTTTCCCTCCATATGAATGTAGTATTGAAAGCAAAGAGAAGGCAGGTCAGGGTTTAACATTTCGATGACAACGAGGCAACTAGAGACGGAGCACAAGCTCGACTAGAACAAAGGTGAGGAAGGAAATGGCCTATGTCCTTTACAAAGAAAACATCTCAGTATTTCATCTCATCGATTTATGGAAACCACATTGATTTGAAGCCTAATCCTCTTTTATGCGGGTCTGGTAGCTGAATCACTGCACCACCTCATTCTATCTATATCTTCGTGGCATTCCCCGGCTCACTGATAGTTACGTTAGTGTGATGAATTCCGTTAGGTGCAGAATTTCGAGATTGGGATACTTAAACCAAGGTTCTTGTGTAACATTGTCTGATCTGTACCACCAATATAAGAACATTAACGACTTTATCAACAGAGTTTCTGACGTTCATTATAAAGAGTTACTACATATTTCTTCATTTTTTAATAACGACGCGATTGGATGTCCAGTGGTGCAGAAATTATTTGCACCTTGTAACGAGGCCTCCCTTAAGATGGCAGCTCACGCAGGGTTAGTGTATTCAGGACATCGTACACGACCATAATTTCTTTTCGAAGCTGAACGAGTTTTTTCGAAATTATGAACACACTTTCAGTCTGCGTGTAACGAAGGAGTTCCATCGGAGGGCGGGATCCGCACCAGCATTTTGTGCTGCGGTCCACAGCTCAGAGACAACGTGTCCGCTACTGCTTCACAGTTTGGCGCATTTTCTTCCACTTCTGCTGTCGCTGCAGCATTCCGAATATCAGTTCCCGTTTCCCTGAGGCACCCTTTAACTGGAAGACATGGCGTAAAGCGCCCGAGGGCGTTCGTGTCAAGAAGATTCGGACAACGTATCGGTTCCTCCCACATAAATCATCGCGGCGAGAATATAAGAGAGCGTAGAGTTCGTACGGACGCTTTCCGACAGTCGCTTTTCTCATGCACCATTCGTGAATCGAACAGGGAAGAGGACAAGCGATAGTCGTACCGGAGGCACAACAAGCAAAGTACAGATGTAAGAAGGCAAGGCAATAAGTACAGGCAATTTTTTCTGCTCAACAGGTTAACAGCACTTATAGCACCATGACACTACTTAATCTCACTGTTGTTCCTGTGCATTAGGTATGATGGTTCAGTGAGCAACTCTATTCATTGTGATTTCATAGCATTTTATTATGAGTGACCTCTGTATGCGCCAAGGAGGAAATGGTAGAGGTGATTGATTTTCTGTGCTCTTAATGGTCTAAAACTGCGAAGATTATTCGCAGAATGCAGCTACAGAATGGTGATAACTGTATCAATGAACGAAACATTTACGAGTGAACAAATCCCTTTTAAAAAAAGAGGGAGGAGAGTCAGTCTGTATCGCAGAGTGTTGGAGCAGGATATCCGTTTCGAAAACGCACCGGGACAGCGAGACAACTTAGCGAATGATTCGTGATGCTCATGGGCCCGACATTGTATCAGTTAAGTATCTGCAGTTGTCCACGAATTTCTGAAGTAACGCAGACTGATAAACACGAACAGGGACGTTTGGAAATTTCGAAATAACATTTCAGGTGTTTGGAAGACCAAAGGCTCTGAGCACTATGGGACTTAACTGCTATGGTCATCAGTCCCCTAGAACTTAGAACTACTTAAACCTAACTAACCTAAGGACATCACACACATCCATGCCCAAGGCAGTATTCGAACCTGCGACCGTAGCGGTCGCGCGGTTCCAGACTGGAGCGCCTAGAACCGCTCGGCCACTCCGGCCGGCGAAGTCCAAAGGGAATATTTTCTCTGTCCCATAACAGTTGGTGAGATGTGAGTTCATCATTATGCACCACAGAGTAAACGGCAGAGCATAGCTTGGAAACATACATCCGCGCCTACTGCATAAAAAGGTCAAACGCCAAGCGTATGAAGGACTGTTGATAATCACAGTATTCCGGGATGTGAAAGTCCACTGGTGATGTGTCACACTGCTAAAGTCAACAGTGACAGCTACTGGGATCTCCTGCGAGAGCTGAAACACAAAATCTAAACGAAGAATAGATGGGAACTTTTGAAAAGTGTGACTTTGCTTCATATAATGCTCGCCAACACGCAGCTGCGAAAGCTATCTAACGCGTTCAGAATCTTGGTTCTGTCCCGTTGGAGCACCTACCGCGCAGCACAGACCTAGCTCTGAGTGATTTTTACCTTTTCGTTGCGAAGGCGGGAACACTGCGTGAATTTGAGTTTTTGTCGTATGACGAGATTCTGGAGGCAGTGCAAGAGTAGATGTGCCTGGTGCCTCAAAGATTCTTCTAGGACGGAATAAGGGAGCTTGAAAAGAGTTGGACCAAGTGCGTAGGGTTGAGGGGGATTATGTAGAGGAATGATGTAAACAGGAATATTATTTTCCCAATTAAAAGTGTGCTTTAATTATGTTTTACTTGCTCTCGTAGATCAGTAAATTAAGTAGTAACAGATTCTGGTGTACAGCCTACAGTTTTTTATACTGTAAGTAAGAGGACGTAGTGCTTACTGTTCTGTCGTGTCCTTGACATAGGTAGGAGAGGGAAAAAGGGGTTGCTGGTCAGTCTGCGCTCACGAGCGGTACAGAGCAGAAGGCAGAAGGACAATTCACAGTGAAAGCATTTGATTGTTTTCTTCAATCTGAGCCCAACACTGGTACAGGCATTTACTAGAAATGCAAGTGGTGAGACTCGGTAGGGAACTCATTGTGGAGACTCTTGGAAAAACAGGGTTTTGAAATAGTTGTTTATTCGAGACAGGAGTAACTAATACACTGGAGGCTAGTTCTAGGGTTTGAAAAAGCATGAACAACACTGTTACAACAGAAGCCAGTGCAGAAGTTCCAGGAGTGGATTCTAATCACAGTAGCAAACATTAGCAGCATCTTAAGGCGACAAACTAGTTGCAAAACAAAACATACTGAAAGTGACACTTTTCACTGAGGCACTCAAGTCAGAGAGAGCAGATTTACGCGGAGCTGGACCGAGACTGGAGTCGACGGACGCGGATTCAGCGCCCAGTTCGTCTGACTGACAACGGAACCTCCCCATCGCACCCCCCTCAGATTTAGTTATAAGCTGGCACAGTGGATAGGCCTTGAAAAACTGAACACAGATCAATGGAGAAAACAGGAAGAAGTTGTGTGGAACTAGGAAAAAAATAAGCATAATATACAAATGGAGTAGTCCATGAGCAAGAGAGGCAGCATAGAGGAGCGCCGTGGTCCCGTGGTTAGCGTGAGCAGCTGCGGAATGAGAGGTCCTTCGTTCAAGCCTTCCCTAGAGTGAAAATTTTAATTTTTATTTTCAGACAATTATCAAAGAGCAGGCACTCACACGCAATCAACTTCACTCTCCAAAATTCCAGGACATGTTCAGATTTGCTTGGACATATGCAGGATTTGAAGGTCTACACACGGAAAAATTTGAAAACGTTAAAAACATATGTTTTGACAGAGTACAGGGAAAACTGAGCGACTGTGAAACTGTTGCATTCATTTGTTGCAGTTTATGTGACAAACTCTTTATGTTTTCATCACTTTGTTGGGAGTGATTATCACATCCACAAGAAAACCTAAATCGGGCAAGGTTGAAGAATCTTTTTACCCATTCGCCAAGTGTACAAGTTAGGTGGGTCGACAACATATTCCTGTCATGTGACGCACATGCCATCATCAGTGTCGTATAGAATATATCAGACGTGTTTTCCTGTGGAGGAATCGGTTGACCTATGAGCCTGCGATCAAATGTTTTCGATTCCCATTGGAGGGGCACGTCCTTTCGTCTACTAATCGCACGGTTTTGCGGTGCGGTCGCAAAACACAGACACTAAACTTATTATAGTGAACAGAGACGTCAATGAACGAACGGACAGATCATAACTTTGCGAAAATAAAGAAAGTAAAAGTTTCCCTCGGGGGAAGACTTGAAGCAAGGACCTTTTGTTTCGCAACTGCCCATGGTAACCACGGGACCACGGCGATCCAGAGCTCGCCTATCCTTGATGTTGCCTATCTTGCGGATGGACTAGTCAGTTTGTATATTTTGCTTATTTTTTTCATAGTTCCATACAACTTCTTCCTGTTTTCTCGAGTGATCCGTGTTCAGTGTTTCAAGGACTATCCGCTGTGCTAACTTATAACTAAATCTGAGGGGGGGTGCGATGGGGAGGTTCCCTCGTAAGAGCTCTGCCAAAATGCAGAATCTAGGGGTTTTAAAGAGTCGCGTGGGGGCACTGTTTTTCCCACTTAAAGCCACCCAACTAATCCCGTAGGTCTCTTGCAGGTGCCTGCCAATCACGGTTTAATTAGATCCCATCTACTGCTCCTAAGGCGGGGATGTTAATGCAGTTGCACTAAATAAGTCCGTATTTGGTATCAACATTGTTCAGCTGAAAGTTAAACGTAACTGCTCTGCCAAATAAGGCTTGCAACATTATTGTTATACGTCGTTTAGCCCCGCCCCTCGGGATCCCCGGAGTAGGGACTGCTAGGTCAACAGTTTTTGGCGTTTTCGCTTGTGAGTCTACTGAAGTTGCTGTTCTCAGGGCTGGTATCAAACTGGCTTTATACCCTAGTACGTGCCTGGTGGTTACAAAGTTCTGCGGTGACAACCTACTACAGCGTCTAGACGACATACGAAGTTACATGTTAATTCCTTGAAGAGTAACTTACCCCCTGGGACCGCGTCCGGGGGCGTCTGCATTTTCACAAGGCTCTTCCCTTACTGTTTACTTCATGTAACAATATCTCTCCTAGTTTCGTCTGCCCTCAGCATCGTCTTTGCTTCCGCGCCTTGGAACGCCTGTCCTCATTTCTCACAGCTTCAAAATAACACTACGGTAGCAAGGAATACTCAATATATTACAGTTCCACCATACTCTCTTCTGTGAGCTGGTAAGAAGCAGTTGTACAAGCGAAACGTAGAGTGTACAGGATCACCGCTGAGGTTCTCGCAAGTGCTTGAGACACCTCAGGTACACAAAGCCGACTTGGAGGACCCTCGTGGGCGACTCGGTCCTTGGCGCGAGCGGAGTGCCTTCGCTTGTACCGGTCTGCCTCAGCTCTTCCGGACAAGTAGGGCCTTCCTGCGGATTGGCCACGGACGGAATAGGACGTCGTCGCTACGTCACAGCCTCTCTGGCTGGATACTTGTTACCGCCAACGATGGAGACTGATTAGCAACATGGCGCGGAATGGAGAGCAAGTTTCTGATAGTGCATGTTTGCGTATTTCGTGTAACATATAAGCATCTGAGCATCGCGAGGAACTAATAGAATACACTTCGCAAATCTAGTAGCAACATTCGTCAATATTTCACGACGTTTCGATGGGTTTCGTATTCACCAGGAAGGGTGGTTATGACATTAGAAGATACGTTACGAGATATAAACGCACCTAATTTACTGGAAAATTATGAACCCTTTTGAATGATGTTATTTTGATAGTAAATAATTTCTAATGTTCATTCAAGAACCGTTATCGTAAGATCACTTACCGTTTTAAATGGCAGCAACGCGAAAAGATAGATCTTGGCTATTTTGTCTCTAAAAATATTTGCAGGAAAATGTATATTATTGCCTTTCTAGCTACCTTGTGGAGCAATGGCCACAGACGAACCAATCGGGCCCGACCGACCGCCGTCAATGGTCTCATTTGGATGCGGTAATGGAGCGGTGGGGGTCAGCCCACAGCATTCCCGGCCGATGTCCGTCTAGCAGACCTGGTGCTGCTACCACTCGCTCATGTACATCCAAAAATCGGCATCACGAGGCTGAATGCGCCCCGATCAAATCTTCCTGCGAAGGAACAATCGTTAGTAGCACAGGGAATCGAACCCTGGTCCCCCAATCGGCAATCAACCGCGTATTTATTTTATCTATCTTTTGTCTTTTTCAGTCAGCTGTCCTGCACGGAAGTCGCATGACATCTTTGAAGTTACATCGATGAGGAATTTTACTCAGAATTTTTTATATTTTCATTATTTTAGTTGCAGAAGATGGTCAGTCCTCTGACCGAACACGCTGGGCTACCGTGCCGCTTCAATGAGAAACCTTAGTTCACCTTTAGGACTTGAAGTTTACTGTTAGTTCTGCGGCACTGGAAGACTAGAAAAGTGCTTGTTGGCGGCAAGTAAGTTCAGCGGGATAATTTTTAGACTCTGGAAAATGTAATTCGTCGTTTTCATTGGATTGGGGCTTCTTGGAGAAGTAATAAAAAGTCTGAAGTATTTACCGCTATACTGTCGGCCGAAAGAGGTCAGTATTTAAAGCACAGGACACGTATTTGACAGGACAAGATCCATATCCTCATTCGACCACTCTCACATAGGTTCTTTATGATCACCATAAAATATTTGCAAGAGTATGCCGGCATGGTTTCTCATAAAAGACCTTTCCCACCATCCTCCGCCCCTATCGTTCTTGACGTCGAGTGATCGTTAATATTAGTTAGTTAGCTGTAATAGTGTTAATGGATTGTGTTCAAGTCGCTGCGACGTGGAACGTGGAAAACAGTTTTCGTAAATGATGTATTTCCCCAGTGAAAGTATATATAACGTGCAATCCCCACCTGTTAGAACTGTCACGTTTCTTTAAAGCTTTGGTTGCCTTCCACTAACTACTACTAAGTACTACACTAAGTATTACAGCAACCCACTTCTTCAGCAGATTTTTATTAGCATCTTGGTTTAAGAATTAATGTGAATTGTCTTAACGTGTAACCGTTTGGTTCGGTGCTACACTCTATGGTATTATGAGCAAGCTAGGCCGAAGAGTTCCGGTAAACTCTTCTTCCACCAAGAGCCTCAAGCTTACAGCCCATCCTCCGACAAAACTCCTTTAGCAGCACGCCCCGCTGAATGCTAAAAATTGAGAGAGAGAGAGAGAGAGAAATATGACTGGGGCCTGTCACAACCTCCTTGTGCCAGATTAAGTTATGTAGAATGGTAGCCATTTTTATTCCTACCATTATCTTTATAATTCCCAGTAACTTTTTCTGATTTTCAAAATTTGTTTGTTTCTTAACTTTTCTTTCAAATCTGGTAGATAAATTGTATGCTTTTGGAAGTATCTCACTTACTTATATTTTTGTTACAAGTACTGCCACACAGTGGCTCGAATACAACCACTTTGTGGTTGGCAGTTTTGCCGGCATACAGACCAGCGCACTTGTCAGTGGTCTACACGAACCTGGAGAAGCGCCGACACGGCGAGCACGTGGCATTCGAGAAAGAACTCCGGTTGGGTGACGTCCGACCCCTTTCACTCCGCTTGCAGGAACGCCAGTTAGAAAGTTATTTTAATTGATTTACAGGTTTAAGATTTCCCGAGATTTGTTGAATGTACCGTACTTAAAAATCAGTCGGTAACAACCGAGAATGACAAGTTATAACGTTATTTAACTTTTTGGTTGATTAGCTGCTGGTATACACACCGTGTTGCCTACAGTTTGTGACATAGATGGTACATCCGATGAATAAAGGGTTGGGTTGGGTTGTTTGGGGAAGGAGACTAGACAGCGAGGTAATCGGTCTCATTGGATTAGGCAAAGAAGGGGAAGGAAGTCGGCCGTGCCCTTTCAAAGGAACCATCCCGGCATTCGCCTGGAGTGATTTAGGGAAATCACGGGAAACCTAAATCAGGATGGCCGGACGCGGGATTGAATCGTCGTCCTCCCGAATGCGGATGAATAAAGAAACTGTGTGCATATGGAGCACATAATAGCTAAATAGCTAACATGGTGGTAACTGGCAAAAAAATACAGGTGTTTAATTATTGAGGAAAAGAAGTGAAGAATAGCATAAATATGCGTATGTAGTGATATGATATTAACATATAATTGTTTGGTTACGCGATGGATTTCTCAAGGTAAAGATTAAAGAATACGTTCTGACATGAATGCTTGCGGTTAGAACGGCTGACATTTTCATGGAGTGTTTGTTCAATAACTCAGTGTTTGTGGAAGGTGTCGTTTAAACTGTTAACACACGGGTGGACTTCAGCGTTGTTATTATGTAGTGGCTAGACGAGTTTGAAACCTTTGAGGGATGTTGCAACCGATGATAGATTAAAACTGATTTTTGAATGTGAATAAACGAGTGTTTGAAATCAGAAGCTAGCACTCGTCTGTGATTTGCTAGTTGTGCCCGCCTGTAGCTGTTTCATGTATGTTATTTTACAGACAATGGAAGATATCGGATGGAATGACTGGACTTTATGCGAGGATTCGTGTTACGCCCTAGACGACAGGATTACCGCAACTTGCATATGAAGGGCTTATTTCAATAGTGGTACAAGTCCATTTTTGTTTATTCTGAGATACAGAGTCCTAAAGTTAAATGAGCGCTGAAAACTCTGCAGTTGAGATACCAGAAATATTAAGTATATATAACTGAATATTTCTGGTATCTCAACTGCAGATTTTTCAGCGCTCATTTAACTTTAGGACTCTATATCTCAGAATGAGCATAATTGGACTTGTACTACTGTTAAAATAAGCCCTTCATATAGCACTAGCGCCTGACAATTAGAAGCTCTCAGTGGGAAAAGACACTCAGTTATATGTGCCCTTTTTTATATCTTTTGTCCATGATGATTCTGTAACTTGTTGTCTATTTCCTTGCGAGGCTAGGGGTGATATTAGTGGGAAATTAGGTGGTTTACTGGTCCAAACGGGTAGGGGGGGGGGGAGTATCTAAGAGATCCTGTGGAAGTGATTCAGTTATTAATTGTCGTTGTGGGTGGGCATCATTATGATGGATGTCAGGTTTCATGTACTAAATCTCAGTAAACGACGATTTTCTGGCGAATAAATAGGAGAGGAGAGGAGAGAAGTGGTGGTGGGGGGGCGGCCTTTATGGGAGGGGAGAAGAAAAGGGAGATAGATAGAGGTTGGTGGTCAGCTTGTCTGGCTGTTATGCGAAGGACCCGAGTGCGATTCCAGGTATTGCCAACGATTTTTCCTAGGTGGGAGGAATGGATCGGGAGCACTGAGCCTCATGATGCCAAATGAGGAGTCGCTTCAGTGAGAAGTAGTGGCTCCAGCGTCGTGAAAGCAGACTACGGGCTGGAGGGCCGTTTGCTGATCCCACGACCCTCCATAGTGCATCTGAATAACACCACTGACAGAGGTTAACATGGCGGTTGATGGGCCTCGATTTGCTGGTTGGACCAGATGAGGCTCAGAGGACAAGGCAGGGCCGACCGGCCGCCGTGTCGTCCTCTGTCATATGGCATAATGTGGATGCTGTATCGAGGGGCGTCGTGTCAACACAGAGCGATTCCGACCTTTGTCTGCTTTCCACACCTTGGAACGTAACTCCTCAGATGGATTCGGTAGGCTGACTGAACCACCTTATACTATTTCTACCAACTAAAATGTCTGTGACGGTGCTGGGACTTGAACCCGGGTTCCCTGCCTGACTGCCAGGATAAGGTGACCGCTTTAACTTTAGGATGTGAGATGTGGACAATTGCGGTGAAATCGTGGATAATAAAATGCACTATTTGTGAGGAGGTTCACATGTTAAATTTGTTGAACACCTTGGTGCGCAAGTCACCAGTACCGAAAATCCATACTGCTGTTGCTCATCCAACTTCTGCCTTATGCTAACAAGACGAACGTTGTCGCCTTTCGCTACTGCTGAGTTGTTGAGAGCCGTGTTAGATCCGACCAAGATTTCGTTCAATGATAGTGACCCGAAGAAATGGAGAGTTTTCATGACAGCCACAGCCTCTTTCTTGGTAAATTCATGATAAATTCGTGACAAAAACTGCACATTGGGAAGAGTGCGGCGTGATGTATGAAGTTGCCGTTTGTACGGACTTTGACTAAATAGCTTTCTTCCCTGTGTGGTGTTGCAGCCTCTGAAGAGCACGACCACGGACACAGCCACGGCCACGACCACGACGAGGAGCACGAGGAGGCGGTCACGACCGCTGCCACCGCGGCCTTCTCCGCCATCACTGACGCCGTTACCAACCTAGTGATCGCTCGCTGACCTGTCGCTGTTTCTCCTACGTAGTCGGCATCCTCGCCGTCGACTCCAATCGATCAGTTGCAGGGCGTTTCTAGTGGATCGATCTTGTGGACAGTTCTTGCTGTGATCGCTCTAATCGCTACCGTGATATTGGAAGTAGGCAGACAGAGTCGACGAGTTCATCGGCTCGTTCCTGTGGACATTTTTCGGTTTGGACAGTCAGTTCGGTGCACTCACGCCGGTGTTATTTTTGCTGTTTTATTTTCGTCAAATTTAAAAGTATCCTGCTGCCGGAGACGTCATTGTCATCATCAGCAGTAGAACGTCTGACCCCAGAACGTGGGAGGACTGTGCAAATAGCGTTTGTTACACGACTGCCTTCGATCAACGAAGGACATTGGCATTACTGTGCCTTATACCAAAGAACTAGTTTTTTATACGCTGTACCTGATTAATGACCAGGTGACTGTTACATATGTGATATCTTGGAACCAAATTATATTGAGTTCTAACAAGTCAGTATTTGACATAATGAACGTATTGTTTGCGTTACTTTCACAAAGGAATATATTTTTATGCTGAGTGATAATCATGCGTAATTCGACAGTTTTTGACCAGATTCGTCTTACGTCACATTTGGTGCTGCTATAGCTAAAGTGCTGTGGAAAGTGACTATGAACTACGGAATGCAGTGGCTGAGAATCAACGTCCGTTCTTCATACCTCGCACAATAACTGATAATTTAGTGTGTTTTATGTAGGAGATGTGGGGAAGTAGTTACCCGTGTTGAATCGTATGATCAGTTTTTGTATCACTTGAGACAGTGATTGTGAAAAGCTAAAGCTGATTCGGATTAAGTGGTGAAAGTGTCGGTACTTCTTAAAACTAAGAAAAAAATGGTTAAAGATGAATAGGCAACATTCTGTTTGCCCATTAAGTGCCAAAGACTTCCAGTAATCAGATAATTATTAAAGCATGTTGATTTTCAATATGGGAAAAGTTACAAAAAAGACGCTAAAGTAACCAGTAAAAGATTGTAAACATTCTTGTATCCTAAGTTGATGTCCTAGGAGCTTTTAGTCACAGTGCAGCCAAACTTTGTATTTCAATAGTGTTTGTACAAAGTGTAGTAGCGAAATGTTATCGTAAACATATTTTAAAGTAAAATACTATTTTTGAATGTTGTGTTTTTATTGTACGTATGTCCGTATGTCTTATAGAACATGAGATTAAAAAGAAAACAAACTCCATTTCCATTCCCCTCTTATGCCAATAATGCAAGGAACACAAATGAAAACCCCTGAAGCCATTATCACACATAAACCATGTTTCATTCGCATACTAAACGATTTGTACATTGCACAGCAGGCATGTCCAATACATAGCCCACATGTGGCTTGCATAAAGGTCATTTGAGGCCAACAGAAGTTTTCAGGATCATAAAATGTAACACAGAGCATTTTTCCATAAATCCAAAACTGCGTCTAACCAAAAGGTTTCAGAAGTTTAAATTATGAACAAAGGAAAACTAGGTGCTTATAGGACCTGCTTTGAATTTGCAAAGCACCGACATGTTCAGTAACAGTCGCTAGTTCTTCGATATTTCCGTTCACTGTTGAATGCTCGATAGCTTTTGAACATAAAGTGGTCTGGTTTCTCAATCTTAAATAATGTTTGGATGTTTCATGCCATAGAAGCAACATAACGGAGGGGTAGCTGTGAAGAAGCCTGACCAAACCTGCAGAGGGGCTACAATTTCTTCAGTACTTGCGGGGGCAACAGTCTGGACAACTGAGTAATCAGACATTTTATCATTAGTCAACATGATCTTGCTGGGATGGTGGTGGAAACAGTTGAAAGCAAGGGGAAACTGCAGCTGTTTTGCTTCTCCTCCCGAGGATATGCAGCTCTACTGTATGAATTAATGATGATGCCATCCTCTTGAGTGAAATATTCCCGAGGTAAAATAGTCCTCCGCGCCGAGACTACCCAGGACGATGTTTTCATAAGAAAAAAACAAAACTTCCGTTCTACGGGCCGGAGGAATGCAGATAAACTACCATGGACAGCATAATAAATGCATCATCGTTGTCAAGATAGATAGGAATCCAACACCCACTATAGTCCCACAAGGTGATGATGAGAGTGAAAAAGTATATGATGAGTTAAAGGAAGTTATTCAGGTCGTTAAGGGAGACGAAAATTTGATTGTGAAGGGATACTGGAATTCGACAGTAGGAAATGGAAGAGAACGAAAAATAGCTGTAGAACATAGGCTGGGGGGAAAGGAATGAAAGAGGAAGCCACCTAGTGGAATTTTGCACAAGCATAATTTAAACATCTCCAACGTTTAGGTTAAGAATCATGAAAGAAGCTTGTATATGTGGAAGAGACTCGGGGAAACCAAAAGGTTTCAGACAGATTGTATAATGGTGATAAAATAGAGATGTCTAAAGAAGATTTTAAGCTGTAAGACATTTCCAACCGTAGATACGAACTCGGACCATAATTTATTTGTTATGAACTGCAGATTAAAACTGAAAAAATCGCATAAAGTTTGGAAACTAAGAAAAGGGAAGCAGTGGTTGTTGAGAGTTTCAGAACGAGCATTATACAACGTTGGACAGAAACAGGGGAAATGAATACAATAAAAAGACGAATGGGTTGCTCCGAGAGATGAAATAGTGAAGGCAGCAAAACTCATAGATGAAAAGACAAGGCCTAGTAGAAATCCTTGGTTAACTCAGGAAATGCTGAATTTTACCGACGAAAAGAGGGAATATAAAAATGAAGCAAATGAACCAGGCGAAAACCAATATAATCGCCAAAAACTGAGTGTGACAGAAAATATAGTTAATCGGAAATGGCTAGAGGACAAATCCAGGACAAGCAATTCGTCTTCCTTCCGTCTCAAAATTTATACCATAGCAGCTCATAGGCACGAGTCGCAAACGCCCGTGAGTTTTTAGTACTAGCAGAAGAAAATTAAAACATCCCCTCCACCCCCCCCCCCCCCCCACATCTTCTAAACACGCAGTGGCCTTGCTAAACTGCACAGTGGCCCCTGATGTAAGCAGCCAGTGTTCCTTAGCCCAGGGCCGACGTAAAAAAAAAAAAAAAAAAAAAAAAAAAAAAAAAAAAAAAAAAAAAAATAATGGTTCAAATGGCTCTGAAAACTATGGGACTTAACTTCTGAGGTCATTAGTCCCCTAGAACTTAGAACTACTTAAACCTAACTAACCTAAGGACATCACACACATCCATGCCCGAGGCAGGATTCGAACCTACAACCGCAGCGGTCGCGCAGTTCCAGACTGAAGCGCCTAGAACCGCTCGGCCACACCGGCCGGCGGCCAAAGTCAAATTAAGCACATCTTGAAAATATAACTATCTCTGTAAGTGCTTTTTTTTTACTACTCAGCAGAATCTCGTAATTTTAGTTTACCTTTTGGATTCGGCTTTTATTGCTAGACGCTTATTGCTATAAAATATGGCTTAGAACTGTGGGCCGCACAAATAGTTGATACGGACTACAGTTTGACGACCATTGTCAGGAGGCTGTGTAACGGAAATCTGTATGAGGGAAACAAAGTTCAGGGCAATAGTGCCGACAGAAAGCAGATAAATATGAGATTGGAGATTTGATGCTCTGAGAAGATATTGACAAAGTATTCAAACACCTTAGAAGAAACAAGGTCCCTGGGGCAGACGACACTCCCACAGAATCCATGTGAGAGTCAATCATAACAGAACTATTCCAAATGATGTGCAAGACATATGAGACAGGGAAAATACCCTCAGACATCAAGAAGAACGTAATAATCCCAGTTACAAAGAAGACAGATGCTGACAGGAGTGAATATTACCGAACCATCAGTTTAAGAAGTCATTTTTGCGAAATACTGACGCAAGTTACTTACAGAAGAATGGAAAAATCTGGTAGAAGGTGACCTTGAGGAAGACGAGATTTGGGTACTGGATAAATTTAGGAGTACATGAGACAATACTGACCCCTGTGTGTTATCGTAGAGAGAGGATGAAGGAAGGCAAAAGTACATTCCTAGCATTTGTTGGTTTACAAAAAGTTTTTTATAATGTTGACTGAGCTACATTCTGAGAAATTTTGAAGAAGTCGGTGTAAAATACAAGGATCGAAAGGTCATTTATACCATATACAGAAACCAGAATGCAGTTATAAAAGTCGAAGGACATGACGGGGAAGCATAGATTGAGAAGGACGTGAGACAGGGTTGTAGCTTCTTCTTGATGTTATTCAATCTGTACATTAATACAGCAAAGGAAAAAAGGAGAAATTGTATAGGGAATTAAATAAAGTTCAGGGTGAATAAATTAAAATATTGAGGTTTGCAGATGTCATTGTAATTCCGTTAGAGTCAGCAAACAGTTTTAAACAGCAATTGAATGTAATGGATACTGTCTTGAAAGAGACTGTAAGATGAATATCAATAAAAATAAAAGGGCATCTATTTTAATGAAATTAAATCAATCGATGCTGAGGGAATTATACTAGGAAAAGAAATACTAAAACTAGTAGATTCGTTTTGATATTTGGGCAGTAAAATAACTGATGATGGCCGATGTAAAGATGATGCAAAATATAGACGGAAAACAGCAAGAAAAGAGTTTCTGAAAAAGAGTAATTTGTTAACATCTACTATAAATTTGAGGGTAAGGCAGTTTCTTCTGAAATGATAAGCAGTTCAGTAGAGAAGAGAGTAGAAAATTTGAATTGTGGTTATAATAAATTAATGAAATAATTAAAAGGTTGATGGACAGCATTACAAGGAAAAAAACTGGAGTGTCAAGTTTACGTAATACTACGGAGCTATTATGAATCGTCTATTTTGAGAGGCTCTGTATATTAGTTCGTTGACGCACTGGCACAGTCTAAAAGCTCGACTTTTTACCTTTTTGGCTTTCTGTGGTCCCTGTGAAGTCTCTTATGTCGCCATTCCTTTCAATAGTGGTTCCTGTATTAGCCGCAATGGAGAAGAGTAGGACATTAATGTTGCTAAGTCTTCTTAGTTTGGAACTGCCTTGGACTGAAACACTCGGCGACTAACTAACTCACAAACAGTTGTATATTTCGTACTTTATATTTTGCATGTGAATTGTACAAAATACTGTTCCGTTTTCTCGTACAAATCAAGAGGTTTGTACAGCTCGCACCCGTTTCGTCAGAACAAGAGAAGACAACCATTTCGGAAAGGTAACAAAAAATGATCGTAAGGAATCACTTTTTCCTTCTAGTAATGATTTATGACATTTTCAATGATTATACTATGTTTGTTGAATAAAAGCACAGTTATGTTGCTCTGATAAATACTTGCTTCTTCTTACAAATATTTAGACTGACCAATTTTCACAAAATTTTTATCTCCTACTAAATACATAACATCACTTGTCGCTACATAAGAATGCTGAAGATTAGATGGATAGATAGATTAACTAATGAGGAAGTACTAAAGCGAATTGTTGGAAAGACAATTTTATGGGACAATTTGACTGAAAGGTGGGATTCATCGATAGAACACATCCTGAGATATCAAGGAATAGTCAATTTAGCGACGAAGGAAGCGTGTGTATGAATGTGTGTGTGTGTGTGTGTGTGTGTATGTTAGAGGGGGGCGTGGGGGGTAAATATTGAGGGCTGAGACTGGGCATGCATAAAGTAAGCTGTGTGAAATGGCTGTAGTCTGCAGTAGTTATTCAGATACACTCCTGGAAATGGAAAAAAGAACACATTGACACCGGTGTGTCAGACCCACCATACTTGCTCCGGACACTGCGAGAGGGCTGTACAAGCAATGATCACACGCACGGCACAGTGGACACACCAGGAACCGCGGTGTTGGCCGTCGAATGGCGCTAGCTGCGCAGCATTTGTGCACCGCCGCCGTCAGTGTCAGCCAGTTTGCCGTGGCATACGGAGCTCCATCGCAGTCTTTAACACTGGTAGCATGCCGCGACAGCGTGGACGTGAACCGTATGTGCAGTTGACGGACTTTGAGCAAGGGCGTATAGTGCGCATGCGGGAGGCCGGGTGGACGTACCGCCGAATTGCTCAACACGTGGGGCGTGAGGTCTCCACAGTACATCGATGTTGTCGCCAGTGGTCGGCGGAAGGTGCACGTGCCCGTCGACCTGGGACCGGACCGCAGCGACGCACGGATGCACGCCAAGACCGTAGGATCCTACGCAGTGCCGTAGGGGACCGCACCGCCACTTCCCAGCAAATTAGGGACACTGTTGCTCCTGGGGTATCGGCGAGGACCATTCGCAACCGTCTCCATGAAGCTGGGCTACGGTCCCGCACACCGTTAGGCCGTCTTCCGCTCACGCCCCAACATCGTGCAGCCCGCCTCCAGTGGTGTCGCGACAGGCGTGAATGGAGGGACGAATGGAGACGTGTCGTCTTCAGCGATGAGAGTCGCTTCTGCCTTGGTGCCAATGATGGTCGTATGCATGTTTGGCGCCGTGCAGGTGAGCGCCACAATCAGGACTGCATACGACCGAGGCACACAGGGCCAACACCCGGCATCATGGTGTGGGGAGCGATCTCCTACACTGGCCGTACACCACTGGTGATCGTCGAGGGGACACTGAATAGTGCACGGTACATCCAAACCGTCATCGAACCCATCGTTCTACCATTCCTAGACCGGCAAGGGAACTTGCTGTTCCAACAGGACAATGCACGTCCGCATGTATCCCGTGCCACCCAACGTGCTCTAGAAGGTGTAAGTCAACTACCCTGGCCAGCAAGATCTTCGGATCTGTCCCCCATTGAGCATGTTTGGGACTGGATGAAGCGTCGTCTCACGCGGTCTGCACGTCCAGCACGAACGCTGGTCCAACTGAGGCGCCAGGTGGAAATGGCATGGCAAGCCGTTCCACAGGACTACATCCAGCATCTCTACGATCGTCTCCATGGGAGAATAGCAGCCTGCATTGCTGCGAAAGGTGGATATACACCGTACTAGTGCCGACATTGTGCATGCTCTGTTGCCTGTGTCTATGTGCCTGTGGTTCTGTCAGTGTGATCATGTGATGTATCTGACCCCAGGAATGTGTCAATAAAGGTTCCCCTTCCTGGGACAATGAATTCACGGTGTTCTTATTTCAATTTCCAGGAGTGTATGAAGAAGCATGCAGAGGATAGACTGGTGTGGATAGCACTATGAGATCAGTCTTTGAGCTAAAGACCACAACAACAATACTGACAAAGTAGCTTTCAGTCGATGATTACCGTCTAATAGTGTGTTAATTGTGTTAAGCTATGCATTGTTTGGTCTTCCAGCTCTCTTAGAGACTGGGTAAAACTGAAGTGATTACGACTTCTGAATATAGTAAGAAGAAAAGAATAGTTTCGACGCAAGGCACATCATTTCAAGTCTGATGAACAAATCAGTATTTATTTACTGAATTAAACAAAGAAAGAGTGCGTTTAATTTGTTACAAAACGGTTTTATTTACAAGGAATATAATATCAAGTGGCATTATGAGTAGTGTATGTATGAGGACTCTGACATATTTTGAACTCAATGTCCTTGAATAGAGCAAGTGTTAGCGCCAGTTACCCATATCCACAGGTAGTGGTAATGAAATTGTATGCATAATGTCATCAAGTTGGCCTTGAGAGAAATTTAAAAATCCAAGGTGGTGGTAAACTGAGAAAAAAATTTAAAAAGTAAAGTTAGAAAAAACTTCAGAAATCCAAGATGGCGGAACTAAGCTAGCTACGGTTTGTAAGCCCTCCCGTATTTATCCCCATCCACTCCCCTGCCCTATTTACCCAATAACGGTGTAGTATTAAAGTAGTCCTGTCGGAGGCTTTATGGTTGTGGTTAAAAGTATTTGAATGATCTGAATTTTTGCACCATGTTCAAAAATATTTATACAAAAAATTACAAAAAGCATATATCTTGTAGTTGTTCTACAACTAAAATACGTCAGCAAAACACAAACACACACAGACACGCACACAACACCCCCCCCCCCCCCCCCCACACACACACACGAACACACACTATTGATACTTCCATGTTTAGTTAGAAATAGCTTGTTATGCAGGCAGATGACATTCGAAGTTATGCCTAAAAGAACAATGTAGCAAAGCTAACCTGACCAGTCTTATAACTACAGAAAAAACATTTTGGTTAAAATAATATACTAAGCAGACAAACACACAAATAGACGATCTGAATTACTGTCAGCTAGTGGAACAATGTATTTAATCCCATTCTTTAGATTGACACTTGATGTAAGACACAACTGTACCTCAAATTTCCGCATATAAATTGTTCTATGATGCTTGTCAAGTGTTACAGTGTTAATTCAACGTCTAAACACACACACACACACACACACCTGTCAAATTGCTAATGTGATTATGAACTATCAGTTCTGTTTTCACGCCTAAAATAATTTTGAAACACACGGGGGTACAAAATAACATCCTAAGCAGGTAATACGACTACGCTTGGCGTAAGCCGCAGTGGGCCTTCAAATTAAGTATTTCCATTCTAAACTGTTCCGCGATGCTTGCCAAGTGGTACAGTGGTCTGTCCACACTTAAAATACGTAAAGCGTGTTGTCCTTTCAATGTGAGGTATGTTATTGATGGTTCATAGAACGAATCACCTTCTCAAGCACCAGTCTATAGCTGAAGTGGATCATATATCGTTTTCTGCACTAGAACATCTACATCTACATCTACATTTATACTCCGCAAGCCACCCAACGGTGTGTGGCGGAGGGCACTTTACGTGCTACTGTCATTACCTCCCTTTCCTGTTCCAGTCGCGTATGGTTCGCGGGAAAAACGACTGTCTGAAAGCCTCCGTGCGCGCTCTAATCTCTCTAATTTTACATTCGTGATCTCCTCGGGAGGTATAAGTAGGGGGAAGCAATATATTCGATACCTCATCCAGAAACGCACCCTCTCGAAACCTGGCGAGCAAGCTACACCGCGATGCAGAGCGCCTCTCTTGCAGAGTATGCCACTTGAGTTTGTTAAACATCTCCGTAACGCTATCACGGTTACCAAATAACCCTGTGACGAAACGCGCCGCTCTTGTTTGGATCTTCTCTATCTCCTCCGCCAACCCGATCTGGTACGGATCCCACACTGATGAGCAATACTCAAGTATAGGTCGAACGAGTGTTTTGTAAGCCACCTCCTTTGTTGATGGACTACATTTTCTAAGGATTCTCCCAATGAATCTCAACCTGGTACCCGCCTTACCAACAATTAATTTTATATGATCATTCCACTTCAAATCGTTCCGCACGCATACTCCCAGATATTTTACAGAAGTAACTGCTACCAGTGTTTGTTCCGCTGTCATATAATCATACAATAAAGGATCCTTCTTTCTATGTATTCGCAATACATTACATTTGTCTATGTTAAGGGTCAGTTGCCACTCCCTGCACCAAGTGCCTATCCGCTGCAGATCTTCCTGCGTTTCGCTACAATTTTCTAATGCTGCAACTTCTCTGTATATTACAGCATTATCCGCGAAAAGCCACATGGAACTTCCGACACTATCTACTAGGTCATTTATATATATTGTGAAAAGCAATGGTCCCATATCACTCCCCTATGGCACGCCAGAGGTTACTTTAACGTCTGTAGACGTCTCTCCGTTGATAACAACATGCTGTGTTCTGTTTGCTAAAAACTCTTCAATCCAGCCACACAGCTGGTCTGATATTCCGTAGGCTCTTACTTTGTTTATCAGGCGACAGTGCGGAACTGTATCGAACGCCTTCCGGAAGTCAAGAAAAATAGCATCTACCTGGGAGCCTGTATCTAATATTTTCTGGGTCTCATGAACAAATAAAGCGAGTTGGGTCTCACACGATCTCTGTTTCCGGAATCCATATTGATTCTTACATAGTAGATTCTGGGTTTCCAAAAACGACATGATACTCGAGCAAAAAACATGTTCTAAAATTCTACAACAGATCGACGTCAGAACAATGTAACTGATGATACTGATCGCCAGTTACTGCTTTTCATTACAATTGATTAGGCCTAGTAGGGGTTATGTACAAAAACAAGTTCGAAGAATGCTGCAATATTTACCAATATGAACTATGGTACCAAGGCTGTATTTTCGTAATCAGCTACTAAATAACACCAGCGTCTAATAATAACATAGACAACAGACAAACAACCTGGCGAAACACTATTTTAGGGAGGAAGGAAGGACGTGTTTTGATGAAATTTTATTTCGATGTGTCACTTAAACTGTGTGTTTTCACAATCCACCAGCAGAACTTCTGTTATGTTTATATACGTCAATTCACAATGAAAGGCAGTGATGAAAGAAGACAGAGAGAAAAGGTGTAACCTGGAGATCGTGAACAGAGGCGAAGAACCTACCTTCAGGAACATAAGAAAGGAAGAAGTAATCGGCATAACTTTTGGGTCTATCTTAATGGGTAGTTATGTCAAACAACGGCAAGTGGCGGTGGAGCCATCCTTATCTAACCACATGTATAACACGTTTGAGGTTGAAATGAGTGCTAAACAGGCTATGGCCTATAGGAATCTTAAGAAAGACTGGTGCTGGTATAGGGAAGATGTAAGCTCACGCATTTCTGAAGTCAGATCATCAATAAGGAATCAAATACAGTAGATCATGGAGAAATGTCAAACGAAGTGATGTCTGCTATTATGACCCTTTAATTAGCAAACTGGCCTGTCACCAATAATTGCACAAACACGAATGTACCTTGGAGGAACAATAACGTGGAATTGCAAAGGAAACAGGTAAGAAGACTGCTTAATGCTCTAAGAAGGGAAGGGCAATGGGCGAAAAACTGGAAACCTTTGCTAGACACAACCTTACGATTACGAAAGCGAAACTATCATCCTGAAAGGTATTCTGTGAGAAGGTGCAAAGTACAGCCACATGCACCATACTTCATTAGATCCTCGCTAGAGTACCATCCAATCCAGGAGGCAGTCGAAGGATGATGAGTACACAAGAGCACACTGTGAGACGCAGCACGTGCCCCTCAAGATTCACTTCTCTCAGTGCACTCGGGCACATAACGTTGACCAAGATTCAGTCCCTGAGAGGCACTGATTTAGAGGTAATCAAAGGGAGAACTGCTAACCTGTCAGATAAAAGGCTGATTTCAAAAAAATGTAGTGCGTATTGGGAACGTCTCAAGTGTTTGTGGCCCTGATGGAAATGTTTTGGCTCTATTGCAACAAGCAGGAGAGGGATTAACTAGATTGCTATGCAGACTGCTTAGAGTGAGCGTAGAATCAAGAGTCATTTCCAGTGCTAGGGAGACAGTGAATGTCGTTATCATTCCAAAGCGAGGGAGAACTGATCATACCAAAGCTAAGGATTTGAAGCTATTCAGTGTGTCCTCCTTTCTCCTAAAGTCTTTAGAAAAATTGCTTAATATGCATGCTAGGAAACGGAGGTTAACTGAGGTTCCCCTACATGAAAACCACACAAATCATATGGAAGAACACTTCATCAACTTGTTAGGACGGTGGAAAGATATACCATTTGAATGAGGAAAGTGATAAACACCACCAGAGCGTATCCGCGAGCAGGAGTTTTGTCCCCACTATAGTGGAACCTAGTGGTGAACGAATTTATCGAACAGTTCAATACTGGAAGTTACTTTTGCCAAGGATACAGAGATGACTTAGTCATAGTAACACGTGGCAAACTTGCTATTATCGTTAAACAACAGCACGATGCAATCGAACATTGTTCACAACTGGTGCAGGAGACAGACTCTAAGGGTCAGTCCCAAGAAGACTGTTATATTATCGCTCATGAGGAAGCATGTCCAAGACACATATTGGAATCTCAAGCTCTTTGATAAAACTCTAGTCCTCTATACGAAACTATCTTGGACTGGGCACATAGAGTATATATTCCAAGGCGAGAGTTGCTTTTGTGTGCCTAGAAGAGCCTTTTGTTATAACGAGTGCCTATGCTCCAGGAGCATATTTGGGTACACAGTACTGCACTAATATCTACACTACTGGCCATTAAAATTGCTACACCACGAAGATGACGTGCTGCAGACGCGAAATTTAACCGACAGGAAGAAGATGCTGTGATATGCAAATGATTAGCTTTTCAGAGCATTCACACAAGGTTGGCGCCGGTGGCGACACCTACAACGTGCTGACACGAGGAAAGTTTGCAACCGATTTCTCATACACAAACAATAGTTGACCGGCGTTGCCTGGTGAAACGTTGTTGTGATGCCTCGTGTTAGGAGGAGACATGCGTATCATCACGTTTCCGGCTTTGATAAAGGTCGGATTATAGTCTATCGCGATTGCGGTTTATCGTATCGCGACATAGCTGCTCGCGTCGATCGAGATACAATGACTGTTAGAAGAATATGGAATCGTTGCGTTCAGGAGGGTAATACGGAACCAGATGGGGACGTTTGCAAGACAACAACCATCTGTACGAACAGTTCCACGACGTTTGCAGCAGCATTTTTTCGGATGAATCCAGGTTCTGTTTATAGCATCATGATAGTCGCATCCGAGTTTGGCGACATCGCGGTGAACGCACATTGGAAGCGTGTATTCGTCATCGCCATAATGGCGTATCACCCGGCGTGATGGTATGGGGTGCCATTGGTTAAACATCTCGGTGACCTCTTGTTCGCATTGACGGCACTTTGAAAAGTGGACGTTACATTTCAGATGTGTTACGTCCCGTGGCTCTACCCTTCATTTGACACCTTCGAAACCCTATATTTCAGCAGGATAATGCACGACCGCATGTTGCAAGTCCTGTATGGGCCTTTCTGGATACAGAAAATGTTCGACTGCTGCCCTGGTCAGCACATTCTCCAGATCTCTCACCAACTGAAAACGTCTGGTCAATGGTGGCCGAGCGACTGGCTCGTCACAATACGCCAGTCACTACTCTTGATGAACTGTGGTATCGTGTTGAAGCTGCATGGGCAGCTGTACCTGTACACGCCAGGCGTATCAAGGCCGTTATTATGGCCAGAGGTGATTGTTCTGGGTACTGATTTCTCAGGATCTATGCACCCAAATTGCGTGAAAATGTAATCACATGTCAGTTCTAGTATAATATATTTGTCCAAAGAATACCCATTTATCATCTTCATTTCTTCTTGGTGTAGCAATTTTAATGGCCAGTAGTGTAATTGAAAATGGGTAGCAGTGAAAGAGCGAACCTCAGTACTGCTCTGGTTTACTGATGGATCAAAAACAGATCAAGGAGCCAGGTCCAGGACATATGAGGTCCAGCATAGATACAAAGAGCAGTTTTTCAAGGGAAGCTGGTTGTGGTCTTTCAGGCGGAAACATGTGCTATCAGAGTATGTGAGGAAGACAATCTGTGTAGGTGCTACAAGGATTGTGGTACCTACACTCACCAGACAGCCAAGTGGCTCTGTATCAGCCCCTGCAGTAAGGTCAGATGTCGTTGCAGGATGTCCTGAAACCCTTTTGAGGCTATGGGACAGCAGCAGCGATCTGCTGTGGGTCGCTGCTCACTCAGGAATCAGTGGCAATGAACAAGCTGATAGGTAGGCCAGGCCAGTTTCGTACAGTCCATTTGTTGGATTGGAACTTATCCTAAGTATCCCTAAGGCGATGGTAAACGCAAAACTATGTAGCTAGACCTCACTTTCAGTGGGTACTACGATTTTTGAAAGAAGAACTTACACATGGAATCCAAATTGGAATAGAGAAAGTTATCAGTTGGATTACAGAGGAGGTTAAGGAACTGTAACTGTCTGAGCGAAAAAAAAGTGTGTAAATTCCTAAGGGACCAAATTGCTGAACTCATCAGTCCCTAGACTTACACACTACCTAAACTAATTTAAACTAACTGATGCTAAGAACAACACACACCCATGCCTGAGGAATGTCTCGAATCTCCGGCAGGAGAAGCCGCGCAGTCCGTTACACTAGGAGTTACAGCATCCACAAGTATCGCGAAAGAATGAGTAACGAAAACAAAGTGGGAAGAGTGGAGAAAGTGGAAAAGTGTGGAAAATAAAGAAGTCACAAAGAGCTACAAGAAACTGAACAATGAATTAAGAAGAGAAGCAAGAAAAGCAAGAGAGAGATACATGAATGAGAAATGTGAAGAAATAGAGAATATAGAAAGAGGGGAGAAGTATGAAGTAATTTACAGACCTTGAAAGTAAAAGAGGGAAAACTAACATGGAAATAAAAAGAACAGCCGGTACATTAGCTGAAGAACCACAGGAGGATTCTAGAAGATGGCAAGAATACATAGAATGTCTACATAAGATGGTTCAAATGCCAAGTGAAATCAAGCTTGCAGAGGAATATGTCATGGAAGACGAAAGGGTTGCAGCATCTCGGAAACAGATTTAAAAACGGGGCTGAAGGATATGAAGAATCAGAACGCATGTGGAATCGATAACTTTCCAGTGTATTATTCACACAGTCAAGACTTTCTCAGCTTTAGCACTCCATCTTAGGAAACAAAGTGAGCATTTTTATGTAAACTATTATGACGCCAGTTGTTTTCCAGTATTTTACCTATATACGTCCACAGACGATTCCTAGCACTGCTTTACGTTTGTTACGAGGGCTATTTGGAAAGTCGGCCATTTTCAGGTAGTATGGGAAGTTTTGGAGAGGACGAAAAGTCACTCGGCAAACACACGCAGTAGGTCAACGTGCTCAGAGCTGCGATAGCGGAAAACGATATTGCTCCTCATTCGCCTACACTAGCTGTTCAAAATTGGCGTTACACATGAAAATCCCGACGAACGTTAAATGCGTTCCGTAACAGGTTTTAGTGGTGAAAGCTGGATAGCTATTGACAGTGATCGCGAAATTTCTGCTAAGTATGGACCGAATGTGCTGAATCAAGGTCTTGCACGATTATGTTGTCGTGTGCTTAAGAGTGAAAGAGCGAAAAACTTCGTGATGGTTTTATGGTCAGAAGCGAGACAGATGCAGAAAGCTTATGAAAAAATTCGTAAAAACCGGAGTTTCATGATATCGCAACTGTTGGGCGACTTCCCTTAGGTTGTTCGGGGTGTTTTGCTTGAGCCGGCCGCGGTGGCCGAGCGATTCTAGGCGCTTCAGTCCGGAACCGCGCTACGGTCGCAGGTTCGAATCCTGCCTCAGGCATGGATGTGTGTGATGTCCGTAGGTTAGTTAGGTTTAAGTAGTTCTGAGTTCTAGGGGACTGATGACCTCAGATGTTAAGTCGCATAGTGCTCAGAGTCAGCCATTTGTTTTGTTTGAGATCGTGTCTGAAATATGATGGAACCACAAGTTCTTTCCGTCTTGGGTTCCAAAACTCCCAGGTGGCAGATTCTGAAGCATATGGAACTTGTCAATATGCTAAGATATGTGATAAACTAACCTTTTACTCTCAGATGTGCATGTCCCATGTATTGCACAACACCTCACCCTCCCCCTTTCTTTTCGTTCTCCTTCCCCACCCCCACCCCCCTCTGTCCATGTTCTTATCCATTCCATCTCTGCCCATCTCATCTTCCACCTCCCTCTCTTTGTCACCTCCTCCTTTTCTCTCACTACGTCCTTATACTCCCCCTCCCTATAGTTGCCTAACTCAGCCTCCCAAATCTATCTGTTCAGCTCATTCTCCTCCCTATACGTCTGTCCATCTCCTCCTTCATCTCTCTCTTTCTGTTTCCTTCTCCCACCTCTGAGTGTCCTCCTGCTCCTTTCTGTGTCGATCTCATACTCATCCCTCTCAAAGTCCATCTCCTTGTCCCCCATGTATCTCATCAGCCACGCCTAACTGCATATATAGGCCCTGGAACACATTCCAATTCTACCTGCACAAGATGCCTGTCACACAGGGCCGCCTAGATGTCAGGGATTACCAGCACTCTTTTACCTCCACTCTTCATACTTATGGGAGCCAGATGGTTATTACCCCCACAGTACTTCTTTCCACATAATAAATAGTATGTGCTCAACTTTGGTTGAAATAGATCGAGTGATTTATGGAGAGAAATGGAAAACACACACACACACACACATATATTTTTATATACAGTGTGGTCCACTGATCGTGACTGGACCAAATATCTCACGAAATAAGCGTCAAACGAAAAAACTACAAAGAACAAAACTTGTCTAGCTTGAAGGGGGAAACAAGATGGCGCTATGGTCAGCCCGCTAGATGGCACTGCCATAGGTCAAACGGATATCAACTGCGTTTTATTAAGTAGGAACCCACATTTTTTGTCACATGTTCGTGTAGTACGTAAGGAAATATGAATGTTTTAGTTGGACCACATTTTTCGCTTTGTGATAGATGGCGCTGTAATAGTCAGAGATGTATAAGTACGTGGTATCACGCAACATTCTTTAGACCAATACTTGCCCAAGAAGGCATTTTTGAATTCTTCGAACGAGACGCTCGGCTTCGCTACATTTCTCATGTACTCAGCGGTCGCGTCCTCCATATGGGAGCACACAAAAACCATTTGGTAGATCAATAGCCAGTGTGGGGGCAAAGAAAACTCTAATTGTCCCATAAAAGTTTTTGGATGCAAGCTATTACCTTCCTCCTTGTAGTGATGGAACTTTCGGACTGATACAAAATGCTTGTAGTCAAACCGGTCATCATTCCAGTTATCATTTCGACCGTTCTTACGATTCGTATGAACTTCGAGACGTGGACTAATTCGTTCCGACACGCTATCGTCATCTCTCCCCCTCTGTATGTTCAACAGTTGTTCGGTACATCTAATCAGCCGACAGCAATTGTGCTCACTGGACTGCTTCACGCCGTTCGTGTTTACCTCGGTCGTTGCCTCAGAGTTGTGAATCAAGGCGTGGCTCCCGTTGCTTATAGTGTCAACTTTGTCACACGGTGAAGCAGTTATCTGTGTTCCGGCAAGTGACGGTTCTCCTTTCCTGATGTCTCTGTAATGAGACGTTTTACTTCGTCCTCTAAATTTCTTTTTAATATCCCCACCTCCTCTTTCAAAATCTCGTTAGGCCCTATGTCCGGTTGCTCTTGTTGCTTTTCTTCGACACGTTGTAACCGGCTTTGTAGCCTTGATAACATAATCTTTCCTACCTTTGCCGTGCTTTGCGTGGTGTCCCGAGTTTCTCTTGCGATTTTCCTTGCGCCTTTCGCAATTAATTTGGATTCAATTGCTGTTCGTTTGATGATGGCAATCTCTTTCTCTATTTTGACGCCGAGTTTCTTTACCTCCTCTTTTACTTCCCTTTGAACTTCTGTGAGGCTATAGTTCAGCTCCGAATTCGCCTTTTTAATTTCGGCATTAAGGTTGGCGCTCTGCTCTTTCAGCTCCGAATTCGCCCTTTTAATTTCGGCATTAAGGTTATCTTTCAGCTCCGAATTCGCCTTTTGAATTTCGGCATTAATGTTGGCACTCTGCTCTAAGTTCACCGTTTGCATCTGTTGCAACAGGTCCGCAATATTTTTGAGAGTAGCCGCATTTTATCCTCGTTCTTTCGTGGTTGAAAATGGGACTCTTCTCCTCTGTTCTGAGGAACCCTTCGATATCTAGACAAGTACCGTCTCTGCGCCCCCGTCGGATCACTTGTGAATGAATCGTTTGATAATGGTCGGACACACTCTGGCTTCTTAGGCTGTATCGTTCATACTTATGGATTAATCCTGTACTCCCTGCGTCCCCCGAGCCCTCAGTATCACTGCCTGAATCAATGTCCTTGCTATTCAGCGGACAAAACCGGTCGTGAGACCCAGTTTCAGGAAGTTGCAACTCGCGTTCATCACGCTCATCGGTAGAGCTTTCCCTACTATCACTCATGTTCTCCTGACTAACAATCTGATTATATTCTACCGTCGTCTTGGCTTTTCCCCTTGTTATCATTTGCACTTTCATGTTACATGAAAACTCAAAACCCAGGTACCCCTTACACTCAATAATTATATAACGCAAAACATATATCAGGACACAAACTGATACACTTGGTGTGAGCAGTGACCTGACAAACAGTTCATGTAGAATTCCTCCAAAAAGGCTAGTACCAATGATTGTGTTCTGTGTGTTCAGCATCGGCTGATTACGGCACTACACATCATAAGTACTCCAACAAATCACAAATACAATGCATAGGCACCTATAAATGTCAATTTGAAAGGACAGCACATGAAGAAGACAATGTAACTTATTGTAATTAATGCTTACCGTTTTTCAGTTAAAAATGGCTAAGCAATGGATCACATGGAAAAATTTCCTTTTTCAAGACTACTTCCTAGCAAATCCTGAAGTATCGTATCCTGGCATGGGTCAGCCATATGTAACACCCGACCCATCACTTATCTGGTTTTGGTGTGTGTTCACCCCAGCTAGTTGACTAACAGATCAACAGTGAGTGCAAAACTGCCGTAATATCGGATAACGCAAGAAAGTAATAAGGCCCTGTGACTCCTGATTGAACTGCAGTGGCAGTGTTGACATTAATTGATTCAGAATTGATCTATGTTAATGAAAAAAGGGGTGCACATTGATGTTATATTCAACTATTGAACACTAGATGCAAATGTTGAACATAAAATTAATTAAGAAAGTGACTTGGCATTTCAACTACTTGATTGAAAACAGATGCAGTCGATTAGCACAAATTTATTTTAACTCACGACCTCCAATCATCACATTACATGACTCTTCTAATAGACAGTGGTAATAAATTGCGTTTACATGGAGTAAAGCGCGATAAATCATAATTAATTCCTATCGACTGACCGAGGCGTAATGCGAAGTGCAAGAAGAATTATGCAATACACGGCCCATGGAACCCTCATGGAAACTTTGCCGACGTGATCCAACAAATTAATCAGTGGCCTAACACAAGCTGAAGCGGGCCCAATATCACAAAATTCAGCATTGGTGTGGCGGCGGCGTTGTGTGGACTTCGGCCGGCCTCATGGTACTACAAAGCTGCACCCGTCTATTCGCTCCTAGCTATCTTGCTCGATACATAGCTGAACAAACACTTTCTATCTCCAAGCTCAATCGTTCCGTTTGCTAAGTCCTAAACTTCAGAGATGCTCACTCTCTCTCAGGTAAGCTAAGTAAAGAACGCCACGTCCGCACTCTAGGCAAGCTGGGAACGGAAAAAACCTCTACGGAGACTTCTGCCAGTCCGCTCTTCGCCTCGGTTTCCCCTCCAGCAAAATCACTTACGCCAATTGCAGCGCAAGTCTCGTTAATTATGCGTCGCTTCCCAGCGCCGACCAATGCCCTAAGCTGCCTATTGTCGCTTCCCTTCGCTGCTCCCCAGCCGCGCGCCGCCACCCGGCCTCAGTCAACTCTGAATACTTCTCTGGGACAAACTAGCCTCCAGTAAATCGACGCGTTTCCACAAAGTTTTCACGTCGCTTGAATTACTTTAAAACCATCACCCAACATTAATTATTCCAATACGTCCATACTATACCCTCTACAAGATGCCCTGTGCCCTGTCAGTCATTTTTGTTCAGCCCTACTGTTAGCTCAATGTGAGTTCGGTGATCTTTGATGACTTCATGTAAGGGGCATAGTTGTTGCCATCTTACTATGAAACTTGTCTGGCTTTAAGGGGGAAACCAGATACTGCTATGTTTGGCCTGCTAGATGGCGCTGCCATAGGTCAAACAGATATTAACTGCGTTTTTTTAAGTAGGAATCCCCATTTTTTATTACATACTCTTGTAGTATGTAAAGAAATATGAATGTTTTAGTTGGAGCATTTTTTTCGCTTTGTGATAGATGGCGCTGTAATAGTCACAAATGTATAAGTACGTAGTATCACGTAACATTCCGCCAGTGCGGACGGTATTTGCTTTGTGATACATTACCTGTGTTAAAACGGACCGTTTACCAATTGCGGAAAAGGTAGATATCGTGTTGATGTATGGCTATTGTGATCAAAATGCCCAACGGGCGTGTGCCATGTATGCTGCTCGCTATCGTGGACGACATCATCCAAGTGTCCGGACCGTTCGCCGGATAGTTACATTATTTAAGGAAACAGGAAGTATTCAGCCACATATGAAACGTCAACCACGATCTGCAACAAATGATGATGGCCAAGTAGCTGCTGTCGCTGCCAATCCGCACATCAGTAGCTGACAAATTGCGCGAGAATCGGGAATCTCAAAAACGTCGGTGTTGAGAATGCTACATCAACATCGATTGCACCCTTACCATATTTATAAGCACATTACGGAAGGCGAACTACTCGCTGTTGAGAGGAATGTCGTTACACGTATTGCCAAATGCATTGAGGTTGACAGACATCATTTTGAGCATTTGTTGCATTAATGTGGTATTTACAGGTAATCACGCTGTAACAGCGTGCGTTTTCAGAAACGATAAGTTCACAAAGGTACATGTATCACTTTGGAACAACCGAAATAAAATGTCCAAACGTACCTGCGTACTGTATTTTAATTTAAAAACCCTACCTGTTACCAACTGTTCGTCTAAAATTGTGAGCCATATGTTTGTGACTATTACAGCGCAATTTATCACAAAGCGAAAAAAGTGTTCCAACTAAAACATTCATATTTCTTTAGGTACTACAAGGAATATGTAATAAAAAATGGGGTTTCCTATTTAAAAAACGCAGTTGATTTCCGTTTGACCTATGGCAGCGCTATCTAGCGGGCCAACCATAGCCCCATCTTGTTTCCCCCTTCAAGCTACACAAGTTTTGTTCTTTGTAGTTTTTTCGTTTGACGCTTATTTCGTGAGATATTTTGCCCAGTTACGATCAAATGGCTCTGAGCACTATGGGACTTAACTGCTGAGGTCATTAGTCCCCTAGAACTTAGAACTACTTAAACCTAACTAACGTAAGGACGGCACACACATCCATGCCCGAGGCAGGATTCGAACCTGCGACCGTAGCGGTCGCGCGGTTCCAGACTGTAGCGCCTAGAACCGCTCGGTCACCCCGGCCGGCCAGTTACGATCAATGGACCACCCTGTACATGTATAATACAAAGGTTTGAAGGCTTTCCTAATGGAACTGCATTAACTACTTTAATACTTTTCTTATATCATTACAGTTGCTACTGTCTGGATAACTGTGACAGATTGACAGAACTGCATTTGAAAGATATATTTAGCTATACTTTTCTTTGGAACTGAGTCATAACATTCCTGTGAAATTAAATACCACTTATATTATTAATGTTGTTACCTAAAATAACTGTTGATGTTATTGTTATCTATTACTTGATCATTTTCAATGGAAATTACGTCTCATCCTTCTGCCTTCCATTGTTCATTTCCCTAGTATCTGGTTAAATTTAACTACACTTAAGAAGTCATGCTTCCTTCATGGGCTCGGCACTAGTCGCTGTCTGTTGGAAGAGGATATGTCCGCATTAACGCTAACAAGAGGAGGCAGTAGTGCAGCTAATTCATGAGTCCCTCAGGTGCCGTTAAGAGAGTTCTACTGCGAGGAGGGAAATGAACTGCTCAATCCCGAATGGAGATAATGGGACGGCAAGGAGGACGAACGATCCAGCATACATAAAATCGTTGCAGATACTGTCGAGGTTATTTACGTGAGAAATATTGAAAAGCAAAAAAATTTGAACGGGCACTATACACTGAAGCGCCACAGGCGCTACGCTAGGCAACGTCTATATAAGTCAAGTAACTGGCGCAGTTGTTAGATCGGTTATTGCTGCTACAATTGCAGGTTATCAAGATTTAAAAGAGTTTGAACTTGGCATTATAGTCGGCGCACGAGAGGTGGGATACAGCATCTCCGATGTAGCGATGAAGTGGGGATTTTCCCGTACGACCATTTCACGAGTGTACCTTGAATATCAGGAATCCGGTAAAACATCAAATCTCCGACATCACTGCGGCCGGAAAAAGATCCTGCAATAACGGGACGAACAACGGCTGAAGAGAATCGTTCAACGTGACAGAAGTGCAGACGTTCTGAAAATTGCTACAGATTTCAATGCTGGGCCATCAACAAGTGTCAGCGTATGAACCATTCAACGAAACATCATCAATATAGGCTTTCGGAACCAAAGACTCACTTGTGTGCCCTTGATGACTGCACGACACAAAGCTTTACGCCTCGCCTGGGCCCACCTACACCGACATTGGGCTGTTGATGACTGGGAACATTTTGCCTGGTCGGACGAGTCTAGTTCCAAATTGATCCGAGAGGTATTTGGAGTGATATAGGAGCTCTGATACATCTAAATCCTACTCTGACAGGTGACACGTACGTAAGCATCCTGTCTGATCACCTGTATCCATTCATGTCCATTGTGTATTCCGACGGACTTGGGAAATTCCAGCAGTACAATGCGACACTCCACACGTCCAGAATTGCTACTGAGTGACACTTCCACTGGCCATCAAACTCCCCAGACATGAACATTGTTGAGCATAGCTGGGATGCCTTGGAACGTGCTGTTCAGAAGAGGGCTCCACTCCCTCGTACTCTGGCGGATTTGTGGACAGCCCTGCAGGATTTATAGTGTCAATTCCCTCCAGCATTACTTCAAACATTAGTTGAGTCCATGTCACGTCGTTTTGGGGGACTTCTGCATCTCGTGGGGGACGTACACGATTTTAGCCTGGTGTACCAGTTTCTTTGGTTCCTCTGTGTATGTAAACAAATTACATTCAAAAATTCGGCAGGCCGCTGTGGCCGGTCGGTTCTAGGCGCTTCAGTCCAGAACTGCGCTGCTACTACGGTCGCAGGTTCGAATCGTGCCTCGGGCATGGATGTGTGTGATGTCGTTAGATTAGTTAGGTTTAAGCAGTTCTAAGTCTAGGGGACTGATGACCTCAGATGTCTAAGTCCCATAGTGCTTAGAGCCATTTGAATCAAAAATTCGTCAGGCAACTGAAAGGAACATGTAGTCGTACTCTGAGACGACAGTTGGTATGGAAGAGTGACTACAAACAATGTAGACTGTCACCATGTCTGCACGTGAAAAGAGAAAAGGCTGGGCTAGTTTGCATAGCGCAAGGCTTCGTTAAACGTTACGCTTAGACACGTGTTCAGAAGCTTATACACAGAGTGTGTTTCTGTGGCTCGGAGTGCCACAATTGCTACAATTTCACCGGCGTTCACGGAAAGACAGTGGAATACTGAGGAACTTCTTCGGCTGTATGATGGAACATTTCAGACACACTTTTAGAAAACCAAATTTTTAGAAATTTGTGCAGATTCGAAGGGGTTGGGGTAGGGGGAGTGTCATGGGTCTTAAATCAGTTTCACAACATACTCACACTTCTCAAATTTTCTGACGAATTCTTTCCAAACCAAGTACCCAACTCCCTCCGCCCACAATTGTTTACTACCACGTCTGATTATTTCTCAGACGAGTTACTGTGTTAAGACAGTTCTCACATATCTCAAAGTTTATGTAGATATGTACCCCGAATACAATGATACAATTTTGCAGGCACATTCAGTGGTACATGTGGAGACTGCCTGCAAAATGTTTTGCCAATACAGTTAGAAGTAAAGCAGTAATAAATTAAAACTCATTCCTTATACTTAAGTTTCACTGCAAGAATAGGAAAATTATAGTAAGCGACGAAACTTTTTTATTTCATTACTTTATCGGGGCTGCCAGCAACAAAAAGTTTCGAAAATGTTTGCGATTATGTGTAAAGTTTTTTGGAAGCGTCTTAACTGCTCGCACTCTCAAATACTGGATGAATATAGTTTGGGTAGTTCTACATCTACATCTACATCTGCATGGTTACTATGCAATTCACACTTAAGTGCCTGGCAGAGGGTTCATCGAACCATTTTTATACTACTTTTCTGCCATTCCACTCTCGAATGGCGCGTGGGAAAAAGGAACACATAAATCTTTCCTTTTTGATTTCACTTATTTTATTATGATGATCATTTCTCCCTACGTAGGTGGGTGTCAACAAAATATTTACGCATTCGGAAGAGAAAGTTGGTGATTGAAATTTCGTAATAGATCTCGCCGCGAGGAAAACAGCCTTTGTTTCAGTGACTGCCACCCCAACTCGCGTATCATATCAGTGACACTCTCATCCCTATTGCGCGATAACACGAAACGAGCTGCCCTTCTTTGCACTTTTTCGATGTCCTCCGTCAATCCTACCTGCAATATTCCAGCAGAGGACGGACAAGTGTAATGTAGGCTGTCTCTTTAGTGGGTTTGTCGCATTTTCTAAGTGTTCTGCCTACAAAGCGCAGTATTTGTTTCGCCTTCAAAGAAAAAAAAAATGGCTGTGAGCGCTATGGGACTTAACACCTGAGATCATCAGTCCTCTAGGACTACTTAAACCCATCTAACCTAAAGACATCATACACATCCATGCCCGAGGCAGGATTCGAACCTGCGACCGTAGCGGTCGCGCGGTTCCAGACTGAAGCACCTAGAACCGCTCGGCCACTACGGCCAGCGTTTCACCTTCCCCACAATATTATCTATGTGGTCTTACCAATTTAAGTTGCTCGTAATAGTAATTCCTAGGTATTTAGTCGAATTGACAGCCCTTAGATTTGTTCGATTTATCGTATATCCAAAATTTATGGATTTCTTTTCGTACCCATGTGGATGACCTCGCACTTTTCTTTGTTTAGTGCTAATTGCCACTTTTCACACCATACAGAAATACTCTTTAGATCATTTTGTAATTGGAATTGATCATCTGTTGATTTTACTAGACGGTAAATTACAGCATCATCTGGAAACAATGTAAGGGGGCTGCTCAGATTATCATCTAGAATAGATCATTTATATGATGATGTTTTCCAAATGTTTGTTGTCCAACTTAGTACTGCAATCGTCTGTATTGGAACCCCTAAGTGGTTGTTGAAGGACTTGCGTCTTGGTGATGCTTATGACTAAACCAAATCTTCTGCAGGAGTCATTTAGCAGGTTCTTGTATGTTTGGAGAGATTCATGAGAATTAGCCGTCATGCATACGTCGTCTGCGTAGAGAATTTCTAAGATAGATATTTTATTCACCCGACTTTTTGTTCTGAGGCGAGAGATGTTGAAGACACTTTCGTCTTTTCTCGAGTCAAGACCCATTTGACCACTGCAGGCTTTGGTCGCGTCTCTCATAACAGCTGCAAAACAAAGTGAGAAGAGTGTGGGAGCCAGTACACAGTCTTGTTTTACACCGCATGTCACGGGAAACTGGTTTGAAAGCTCGTTTTCATGGCGAATTTTTGCCATCATATTGTCATGAAACTGTCTAATCAAGTTAATAATTTTGTCAGGGCAGCCGGTTTTCTTTAGTACAATCCAGAGAGCTTCCCGTGGGACTCGGTCGAATGCTTTGCCAGGTCTACAAAGCACATGAACAAAGGCTGATGTTGCTCTAAGCTTTTCTCTTCCATTTGTTTGACCACAGATATGGCATCCACTGTGCCTCTGTTCGGGCGAAAGCCACACTGGGTCTCTGGTAGCACTTTTTCTGCAAGGTGCGTTAGCCGGTTGTTGAGTATGTGAGGGAGGACTTTCTCTGCTGCTGAGAGAAGAGAGATTCCCCTGTGAGAACTGCAGTCAGAAATGTCACATCTGCCTTTGAAAATCTTGCAGATGCAGGCATCTTTCCAACCTTGTGAAATTATTTCGCACTCCCAAATCTTTGAAATTAGAACAAACAGTGGGTTTGTAATGTTTGGTCCACCATATTTATAAAGATCTGATGGTAAGTTGTCTAATCCTGCTGATTTGTTATTTTCAGTTTAGCCAATGCTGAAATGAATTCACTGAACGAAGGGGCATCAACAAGTTGTTCAGCGACAGGCAGGCCTTCAAGTGATTCTATGTATGGAATATAAATCGTCTGATGGTTGGGATTAAGAACGTCATCAAAATGTTCTACCCACCGAGCAAGGATATCACTCTGTTGCGTCAGCCGACAGGTTTTATCTTTGTCATAAACAGGTGCTACCTTCCTTGATTTTGGACCAAAGATAGTTTTCAGGCACTCGAAGAATCTGCCTGTTTGGTTTGTGTCAGGTATGATTGCATTTCATTGGATTTATTCAGCCACGATTTGTCTCTGAGAGCGCGCACCTTCACTTTCAGGTTGTAGTGTGGCACTTCACGCTTGTCAAGCTCAGGACTGCGAAGAGATGCTCTGAAATCATTAACAAACTTTTTGATATCTGCATCTGAATCGTCAAATCAATCTTGGTTCTTTTTATGAGGTTTTCCCAAGACTTCTGTGGCAAGTCTGCGCAGTCTGGTAGCACATACATTCCAGTGCTCATCTACAGAGGCACACTCGGATATCAAAAGCCCATCAGAACAGAATGCTTCGTCCAGTTTTGCTCTCATAGTCTGATCGTGCATCAAGATTTTGCAGAATAATTTTGATGGTATTTTGTGTGACACTCGGTGTAGAGTTTTCAAAGTTATGTTTAATCTGGACCTCACAATTCGATGGTCTGTCCAAACCTGAGCGCCTCTCATAGCACGTGTGATCAATACTTCACAGAGATCTTTTTTCCGTACGATCACATAATCCAGAAGGTGCCAGTGCTTATATCTTGGGTGCATCCACGTCGTTTTATATTTATCGGGCATCCGAAAATATGTGTTTGTCAAACAGAGTTCAAGTTCAGCACATAAAGTTAAAAGATCAAGACCTGAGTTGCATTTTCCAATTCCATGGCGACCAATGACTCCTTTCCAGGCATTGAAATTGTAAGTAGGCTGTTTATGTTTTCTTATTGGCAACGTTACGTAGCGCTCTGTACGAAAATCACTGGCTGTGCTGTGTGCAGTCTGTGGCTAGTTTGCATTGTTGTCTGCCATTGTAGTGTTGGGCAGCGGCACCTGGATGTGAACAGCGCGTAGCGTTGCGCAGTTGGAGGTGAGCCGCCAGCAGTGGTGGATGTGGGGAGAGAGATGGCGGAGTTTTGTAATTTGTCATGAACTGCTATATATATTATGACTATTAAGGTAAATACATTGTTTGTTCTCTATTAATATCTTTCATTTGCTAACTATCCCAGTAGTTAGTGCCTTCCGTAGTTTGAATCTTTTATATAGCTGGCAGTAGTGGCGCTCGCTGTATTGCAGTAGTTCGAGTAATGAAGATTTTTGTGAGGTAAGTGATTTCTGAAAGGTATAGTTTAATGTTACTCAGGGCCATTCTTTTGTAGGGATTTCTGAAAGTCAGATTGCGTTGCGCTAAAAATATTGTGTGTCAGTTTAAGCACAGTCGTGTATAAATTGTTCTAAGGGGACGTTTCATATGTCGACCCTTAGCCTAGGATACCTCACTGGAATCTTGTGATTTTTTCTTGTAGTTTGTGTAATTAGTGTAGATTTTGTTTATTGCTAGCGCGTAATTGTAGAGAGAATCTCCTTTATAGTTGCAGCCTTTCATTGTTGTACAGTAAAACAGTTGTGGCATGCATGTAGATTTGCACCAAGTATTTCGCAGCAGCAATTAACTAGATATTATTTTCAGTACTATGTTAATGTGTTTTCTTTTTTTTTTGCTCTTCAAATTGTGCTTTTCTGTGTTATCGTGTGAAATATTGTGACAATAATGACGTGTCAAAAACGTAACACTAGGCTTCAAACTAAACTGAGAAATAATAGTGACGACGAGCGTAGCTTATCAGCACCACTGGGTAGTGAATTAACAGACATTCGAAGTAGTAATTTGGTAATTGTGCATAGGGAGATGGAGCGGGCGGCAAATAATGGTGTAGACAGTCAAACAGGTAGTGAACAGGGAAGCATTATCGATCGATCGGTCGGCAACAGCTCGCCTCAGGAATCCGAAATGATAGGACACAATTTTGCAAATACTGTAGATTCAGGTTTTGCGTCCTCACCGTTTTCTCAAATGAGTCAAGACACATTTTCGGCTTGTCAAAATGTGAATCTTGCCGGTGAAAATGCACTGGCAAAAAGCATAGAGAAACAGATTCCAGACACTAACACATTATTATTGCAATTAATGCAACAAATGGAACAAAATCAGAGACAAATGGGACAGAATCTTCTAAAGTTAGACACAATGGAACAAAATCAGAGACAAACACAGCAAAAGCTTCAAAAGTTAGACACAATGGAACAAAATCTTCAAAAGTTAGACACAATGGAACAACACCAGAGACAAACACAGCAACAGTTACACACAATGGAACAAAATCAGAGACAAACACAGCAAAAGCTTCAAAAGTTAGACTCATTGGAACAAACTCTCGAACAAACACGTGAAGATTTAACTGCTGAGTTACATAACATTGAATCGAAATGTCAGAAAGTGTGTAATGACGTAAAAACACAAATTTGTGAGCATTTTCAGCCTATTTTTCCGCGGCATGAAAATGCATTACAGAATCACGAAGCAGCCATAAAAGAACTGCAAACCATTGTTCATGAAAATCATGAGACCTTGTGGGCTAAAATTGACTCAGTTGCATCTACCGATACGGTTACGCAACTTGCAAAAACTCAGGAAAACTTAAAGGACACAGTAGATTCGATTTCAACACAAATGGACACTCTGAAGCTTGGTTCAGAAAAACACACTGAGGAAATGTGTTCATTATTAGAGAAAGTAGTTGAACTTTCGGATCAGCTAAATAATTTATCTACGAAGGTAGATGATAATCTGAATGACGCAAAACCGGTAGTCTTTAATGAAACAGAAGAGAGCGAACAAATTAGGAAACTGAAACAAAATCTGAATCAAATTGATACGCAACATCAAAGAGAAATCCGGGAAGTACAAGATCAGCTGACACAGGTAATACAAGAATTACGTATTTCAGAGGACACTCGCGCTCCAATACGGGAAGAGGGACATAGAAATACGGAACAGCCACAAAATAATAACACAGGGCATTTCGGAAGTTATGAAAGAAATTGGCAATGTGCACCGAATTTTGAGATCGAACCGCCGACACGACGTAACAATGACCGACATGCGACTCGCCGACATGATGATTTTGATTATAAGCTGTTCATTACTACACGTAAATTCAAAACGTTTAAGAACTCTGCCAACGACATTCATCCACAAGCGTGGCTCCATCAATTCTCTCATTGTTTTCCTCCCAACTGGTCATTGGAGCACAGATTAGAATTTATGTGTGGCTACTTGGAGAATGAACCAACTGTAAGAATGCGATCGGTCATTCACGATTGTCACAGTGAAGGAGAATTTTATCATGCCTTCCTCTCAGCGTATTGGTCTCAAGCTACACAAGACCGAGTAAAACATAGCATCATAATGATGAAACGTTTCGAACAATCTGAATTTTCCAGTCTTATGAAATATTTTGAAGACATGTTGCATAAGAATCAGTATCTTTCAAACCCATACAGCCCCTCAGAACTCATCCGCGTTTGCTTAATCAAACTACCTGAACATTTACGGCATATTATTTTGGCAGGACGTTGCAAAGACGACATTGAAGCTTTTCAGGGACTCTTACAAGAATTAGAAATTGACACAGACAGTCACGGGATGCGAAAACAGGAAAGCAATCACTACAGGTCACATCCGTCACAATTCCGTGATGACAGAAACAATAAATGGCCACGACAAACCTATTGTTACAACGTAAATCGTGACCAAAACAGACACCACCCGTATGACAACCGTTGGCAGAGTAGTAATAATGACAGGGAAAGATTACCTCTCCGTGGTAATGACTATCACAGAGACAATCAGAGAAACAGACAATATGGGACCAAAATAATTATTATCACGGGAGACAGAATAACTTCAGTCGCAACGGTCCAGCGCGCAGTTACGACTCAGGGAGAAATTCTCCACCACGTGACCGACAAGAAAGAAACTATGGAATCTACCGACATGACGACAGACGATATGATCGTAACGACAGACCTGAACTGCATCAGAACTGGCGGGATTCTCGTCACGGTGAATTTGTAGAAGTTAGGTCTCCAAATCCCAATAATGACGCACGCCAACGAAGAGACAATAGACAATGACTCGCAACGCAGGCTGCCACGTGCGCCCGCTGGCTCAGAGAAAAATAACATAGACGCTAACCTTGAGAAAAATTCCAGTATTCTTTACCGACGGATACCACATGATAATTGCGTTAAAGTTGAAACACTGCATACTAGGAAGAGCAAAGGGCTACACCACATTTCACATGTAAAACCGTTTATTGAAAGATAATCTGCCTTTTAACTTTGTCTTTGCCATATAACTTTTCACTTTACATTACTAGTATGCTTTGTCAGACTTAGAATCTGTTTGCGGTGTTTCTGTTTTATATCTGCACAGTTTTTCTGAATTCTTCTGGAAAGCAAAACATGTTTTATTAGTAACTTTTGTGGTATAGCTACAATGAGACAGCCTCTTTCGTAGCACAACAATACGTTACAGCACAGTAATTTCTTCATCACAACAATAAGCATAATAACTAAGAAATCTATACGCAAAGCATTTCACTTTTGTTTATCATGAGGTAAGTACATTGGCTTCTGCAGAACTTAGCTTTCGGAGGTAAATAACTACGACACTTCCACAGAGATTATCTTACAACAAGATGCACATTTAGCGCTACAGGACACACATTTCAGTGATTAATTTTGTACTTAAAACATTTATTTTTAAAGATTTTTGAATTACAAAGAAAGTTTTCCGTGATACATTTCATTCCATTGCTGTAATCTGTAACACCTGAGGGTATAATTACATTAATCCTCAGGGGGGTGCACGCTTACTTTGTGTACCATGTGTTTGGCAAGCACAAGGAGCCCTAGCTAATATGGTATTTGCTTATACAAATTTACACATCGGTACCATATTTCTCTAATACATAAATTACACAGCTATCTGATCATTTAACTGAGAGAGACAAACTTTTTTACTACGTCAGTAACAGATGTTTACGCAGTTACACAGTTGGGTAACTTCACACTTATGAAATTGTATTTTGTCTGTACTTTGTGAACTGTTCATATTTTTTCAGAACCATTGTGATACTATGAGAGCTTTGAATGATGTATTTTCTATGGGATCACGATTTTTAAAGTACGTTTCAGGCAGATGACACTTTTGACATGAGCAGAGAATTTTTTTTAGGTTTTGAAATTATTGGAGGAAGCTACGACGATTTTGAGATTTGACTGAGGTGTTATGATGTTATTATTACGACGACGATGTGTATTATGCTGCTGAGGTATGTTTATGATTAATAGGCTGATGCTATATGAGTTATTTGATTAAGCCACGTAGCTGTTAGGATGAAATATTGAAGAAGTGTCAACGAATAAGGTAAGGAATAATGAGTAGTGTTTAGGGACTCTGGTTTGTGAAAAAGGTTGTTGGAAACTAAGATTCGTACTTTAAGAGTTATGAAATGTATGTAAATGCGTGAATGTATCACAATGCCGGCGAAAATTTTTTGGACACTGTTATATTCATATGATTTTGTTTCTACACATTTGCAACGGAAATTTTTGACCTGTGAAATATTTTTATATGAGACTGCCACTGTAGCAGAAACTGCTGTCGTAAATATTTCCGTAAGAAAGTTAAGTGACCACCTGCACGTGCGTCGTCGGCACACAGCTGTGTCAGACACCTGGAGAACAAGCCATTAGGGTGTGCCTTTCCGGAAGCACAGGTAGAGAAAAAAAAGGGAGGCCATTATCCTCGCTATTGACATTTCCTTGTTAAAAGCATACTGTGGAGCTCGTAATTTATGATATTTACTGAAATGCCTAATGAAATGATGAGAAATATTTTTACATCTGCACACCTGATTACGACAAGCGTCTTTCTACGAGAGTTGAGAGAATTTCTACTAACTTATGAAATGTCACATGACTATTGAATGATATTTTTATGCTTTGCTTTTCGTAGTTGCTTATTTCATTTAATATCTGGTTTCCAGCTGTGTTGCAGCGTTAGTTTTATAAAATAAACTTCGATGCATTTGCTAATGTGAACACTTTCTGTCAACAGATCTATTAAATAATTATTTTATGACCCACATTCTTCGATAAAGGAGCTCTTGGAATGGAAAGAAAAATAAGAAGGGACTAATAACAGTAACTGCATACATAATTTTCTTTTCAACTACTTGGTAATATTTTTTGTAGAATAAGTTGTGGTGCACCACTTTAATTACATAGACATTAAGATGTGAATATGCATTTCCCTTGTCTGCATTGTTGTCTTTAGTGTAATTTTTTCTTTTTTGCTTGAGCTATGTCATGTTTAGGTATAAGTTACTGCTGTTTGCCAGGCATTGTGTTACTGAATTTGACTTTGTGTTACTCTTCTAAGCTAGTTTTACTACTGTTTCATTTTTTTGTTGCTGCACATTCGCTCATATTAGTTGTAATTTTGCATTTTATCTGTTAATTTAGATTTACTGTAGCTTGCTTTGCAATTTTCCATTTTTTTGCATTGCTGTTTGTGTTAATTTGTTATGTGCTGCTGCATTGCCTCGTCCCTTAGTTTAGCATCTGAGCTCAGTAGATTTAAGTTAGCTTAAGAGGGGTAGACTATATAAGAAACTGACTATGGACAGTAGGGAGAGAATGCATTGAGAAGTTATATGAAAAAGATTTGGGCCAAAATGAGTATTGTACAATCAGAAATACTTATTTTGAAAGAGATATGAATAGAATACAGGAAGGAGGTATAGATAGAACTTTTGGGAATAATGATGGATGAAGGGAGATCTCCAAGAAGCAAAGAAAATTTTGTTTGCAAAATACTGCAGTAAAACAAACCCTGTCCTTTCCTTGTGTTATCCCACTATGTGTTTGTGTACCCTTGTGTATTTATGTTCTTCCTGTCTTTATGTGTTTAGCTGATGAGAGCTATGTTGTAGCTATGTTTTTCTAATACTATGTTATTTACTTTGTAAAGATGTTTAGACATTATTTATTCTGTTTTGTTGCTCACATGTGAAGGTGATGTTTTAAAAGTTCTTCTGATCTTTAAGTATGTACTCATGTCATAATTCCTGTAACACTGATGTATATGTTATTTCGATTCTTTTGTAGAGCCTGTACTACAAATGTTATCTGTATTATTATGTTTTTAATGATGTACCTTTGTTATTGTATTTTTATGTTATAAAATTGTAATTGACACCAGTTCATCATATTATTAACTTGTAAGTTCCATTTCACTGCACACTTTTCTGTTGGTCATAGTATATGGACAATATGTGAGAAGTAGGGACTGTTAGTGTTTGCACGTGTGTTAATAATTCAGCAAGGGACTGGATAACAGCATTGCTGGTTCTAAGGACAATTCCAAAAACTTTGTGAGTGCACAAGTGGTGGTTTATGGACTTGCTATATTCTCCGCAAGACTCTTCGATGGAGATTGTGCACCTGCACAGCTGGCCATCTCTACAAGGACTACAGTGGGTCTACACCTTTGATGATTCATCAATTCCATTATTTCTACAAGGACTACAGTGGGTCTACACCTTTGATGATTCATCAATACCATTATTTCTACAAGGACTGCAGTGGGTTTGCACCTCTGGTGGCCCACCAATACCATACTCTCTACCAGGACTACAGTGGGTCTACTCTGTGATGACCTACCTACCAATATTCTTCATAACTTCGACTGACTCTGCTGTGGGTTTGCTCTGTTGTGGCCCATTACCTGTCTGCATGTCAAGAGTCAGCACAGTCTTTCCGTTGGAAGGACAACACTACTTCTTCACGACTGCATGGAAATCCACTACTTCCGTGTGCATTGTCTTTTACTGCTCAGACTTTGAGAAAACACACTGCAGGTTTACTCTTATGATGAATGATCAGGACTGTCTTTATGGACTGTGAGAAAATTTTAGCTTTTGACCAACATTGTACAAATAAGTGTGTGCATTTGATATCTTTGTTATTGTAATTATGAAAAATTTTTTCAAATCATTATTGGCCACTGCCCAAAAATATTTTGTAAAATTTTTTGTGGGGAGCATGGGGGCTATGTAAGTAGGCTGTTTATGTTTTCTTATTGGCAACGTTACGTAGCGCTCTGTACGAAAATCACTGGCTGTGCTGTGTGCAGTCTGTGGCTAGTTTGCATTGTTGTCTGCCATTGTAGTGTTGGGCAGCGGCACCTGGATGTGAACAGCGCGTAGCGTTGCGCAGTTGGAGGTGAGCCGCCAGCAGTGGTGGATGTGGGGAGAGAGATGGCGGAGTTTTGTAATTTGTCATGAACTGCTATATATATTATGACTATTAAGGTAAATACATTGTTTGTTCTCTATTAATATCTTTCATTTGCTAACTATCCCAGTAGTTAGTGCCTTCCGTAGTTTGAATCTTTTATTTAGCTAGTAGTGTCGCTCGCTGTATTGCAGTAGTTCGAGTAATGAAGATTTTTGTGAGGTAAGTGATTTCTGAAAGGTATAGTTTAATGTTACTCAAGGCCATTCTTTTGTAGGGATTTCTGAAAGTCAGATTGCGTTGCGCTAAAATATTGTGTGTCAGTTTAAGCACAGTCGTGTATAAATTGTTCTAAGGGGACGTTTCAAAATCACTGCCAACCAGAGCATTGAAATCTCCGAGCAACAGGACTTCATCCGCAGAAGGAATGCCCTGAAGTACGTATTGGAGGTCTTGGTAGAACTTGTACTGCTGTTCATCAGGAGATGGCAGTGTAGGTGCGTAGACACTGATCAGGTGAATGTATTTCTTAGATGTTAGTTGAAGTCTGAGCGTTATGATTCTGTCTCTGATGCCTTTTGGAAGTTCAGTCAATGAACACGCCAGTTTATTGCGTATGGCAAAGCCTACGCCAATTTCAGCCCTTTCGGTAGATGGTTTCCCACTCCAGTAGTAGTTGTAACCTCCGAGCTGTTCATACAGCTCTCCGGAGTCACTAAGATGTGTGTCACTTAGGGCGGCGATGTCGATGTTATCTCTAGCCAACTCTCTAGTAATAAGAGCTGTCTTTCTCTCTGGACATTGATTATGGTCATTATCCAGTAAAGTACGGACGTTCCATGTACCAGCCATAAAGTCTTTAATGCAAGTATTTCGACCGCAGATTTTGGTGAACAAGTGACTGCCGTTTGCCACTGGCACTGAGTTGAGACGGGCTATGTTTAGGCCACCTTTTCTAGGCCCCTCCCTGGATTAGGGAAAGCAAAGCGATCCTAAATAGGGCTGCTTTGTCGTCTGACGAGCTGCCGAACGAGTCCTCCCGTCCCTGTCGAGTTCCAGAACGACCATAACCGTCTAACCGCCTAGCGTGCAGAACACCAACTAAGGTTCGGGTTGCCTCACCGTCAGTACTCCATCGCCGCAGGACTTTTTTGGAAAACTCGTAGCCCATGGAACTTTGCTGGAGTATCTGCGCGTGAATGTATTTAAGTGGACAAGCAGTTGCGCAGGTGCAGGTCCACTCTCTCGTCCTCAACCTCGATTGGCAGTGGATCGCAAGGCCGATACGACTGCCGAGAGGTAGAGGATGCAGTGAATGACCGCATGCCAGTAGGAGTATCCTGACATACGCCCTTACGGCATACCACAGATGCCTTACCCCATCGATACAGGAGCCGTGAGTATTTGCCTATCGACGTTACCCTCCTCCTACACCGATGACTTATGACAGGGTTTTGTAGGAAAAAGGACAAGGCAGGGACAGGATGAGAGTAGGAAAATGGGGATTGATAGGACGTTGTGGGACACACTTTGTCTGGCTCCTCCCCTTCGGCCTGTCCGGCTTGGGTGACCCTTCTGGCAGCTAAGCTACCGCCGGCATAGCCCTCCGGATCCAGAGCACACAAATCTCCTCGCCCGCACGGACAGTGCTTCGTTAAGGAGGTGTCCTCTGAGACAAATACACATTTTCTAACTTTAAAACCTGACTTACTGTGTTAAACCTTTAGCAAAAGATAATACTTCTTGATGAGTAAATTATGACAAAACTTCAAATTTTTAAATTTGGTAAATAACCATGCAAAATATTAAAAATCAAGTTGGTGTTTCCCTGTGAGCCGTCAAATAGGCAACCCGTAACAGAGCCTTGGTAACAGGGTGACCATTTTAACCATTAATAATATAGAAGCTGTATTTCGCTGAACTGCAACTTATTGGAACTTATAATAAAGTGGTGCACTCTGATTAGTTTATTCTTGTTTTATGTAGAACACTGATAATAATCACACAGTGACTGAGGCCGATTTGCAACAGAAATAAAGATTCCTACTTCAACGACCAATGCTGACCCTCCTTTTGTTATTAATTATGCTACATATTCACACAGGTAAACAAATTATTATCATTTGTATAATTATCATACTAGCTGAGTACCTAGCACTGCCTGGGTATGAATTTATTACAATCCTCTCAGGGCACCTCCTCCTTCTACACTTCTCTGTACTTCTCCTTCATCCCCTCTCTGTTCCTCTCCTTCTGTCCTTCTCTCTGTCCACCTTCTCCAGCCCCCACTCCCTGTCCATCCCCTCCCACTACTCTCTTTGTTCACCTGCTACGACCCCTTTCGTCTGGCCATCTAAGTAATCCTGCCCACTCTACCCATCTACCCACTCCACCTCTCTCTGTGCACCTGTTCCTCCTACCTCTGTCTATCTGCTCCTCCCCCTCTCCTCCTCCCCTCTCTCTCTCTCTGGAAGTTTCCTCCGCTTCCAAACCAGTGCACATCCCCTCCTTCTTTCTTTCTGTCTACCCATTTCTACCTCTCCTTTCCTCTCTCCCTGTTATCATCCCCCCAAATAGAAAGTTGCCCACAGTATTTATTTCCAGATAGTAAGTAATATTTGTACCAATTTTTGCTCAAATCGATCGAGGAGTTCAGGTGGAGATTTTTACCCACAGCTGTGCGCCCATACACACTGGTTACGAATAGTTCACATATGTTTATGCTATTTTACACTATTTCTACAGACATTTCATCTCTAGCGAATTTCACCCCACAGTTTCGTTTTCACACATTTCAGTGTTTGATAGCATATTTTACAGGTACATTCAGTAATGTATGTGGATACTGTCTGCATGTACATGTTGACTGGAACACTCCCTTTCAAATTCTGAAGGTCGCAGGGGTAAAGTACAGGGAGCGAAAGGCTATTTACAATTTGTACAGAAACCAGATGGCAGTTATAAGAGTTGGGGGGCATGAAAGGGAAGCAGTGGTTGGGAAGGGAGTGAGACAGGGTTGTAGCCTCTCCCCGATGTTGTTCAATCTGTATATTGAGCAAGCAGTAAAGGAAACAAAAAAAAAATTCGGAGTAGGAATTAAAATCCATGGAGAAGAAATAAAAACTTTGAGGTTCGCCGATGACATAGTAATTCTGTCAGAGACAGCAAAGGACTTGGAAAAGCAGTTGAACGGAATGGATAGTGTCTTGAAGGGAGGATAGAAGATGAACATCAACAAAAGCAAAACGAGGATAATGGAATGTAGTCGAATTAAATCGGGTGATGCTGAGGGAATTAGATTAGGAAATGAGAGACTTCAAGTAGTAAAGGAGTTTTGCTATTTGGGGAGCAAAATAACTGATGATGGTCGAAGTAGAGAGGATATAAAATGTAGACTGGCAATGGCAAGAAAAGCGTTTCTGAAGAAGAGAAATTTGTTAACATAGAGTATAGATTTAAGTGTCAGGAAGTCGTTTCTGAAAGTATTTGTATGGAGTGTAGCCATGTATGGAAGTGAAACATGGACGATAAATAGTTTGGTCAAGAAGAGAATAGTAGCTTTAGAAATGTGGCGCTACAGAAGAATGCTGAAGATTAGATGGGTAGATCACATAACTAATGAGGAGATATTGATTAGAATTGGGGAGAAGAGGAGCTTGTGGCACAACTTGACTAGAAGAAGGGATCGGTTGGTAGGACATATTCTAAGGCATCAAGAGATCACCAATTTTGTACTGGAGGGCAGCGTGGAGGGTAAAAATCGTAGAGGGAGACCAAGAGATGAATACACTAAGCTGATTCAGAAGAATGTAGGCTGCAGTAGGTACTGGGAGACGAAGAAGCTTGCACAGGGTAGAGTAGCATGGAGAGCTGCATCAAACCAGTCTCAGGACTGAAGACCACAACAACAACACTATCTGGAAAACCTAGCGCGAATAATTAGTAGTAAGGAAGTAATCAATTTAATCGTCATGTTTGATGAGTAATTTTTTCTGCACAAGTTGTGGAAATGTAGTAAGCGATGAATTTTTTCCTTTTTTTGTGGCGGTTGCCAACGAGAAAAAGTTTCCTAAGGTCGAGTCCTGTCTCCGCAGCGATTATTTCCAGACAGCAAGTAATATGTGGACCGAGTTTGGTTGAAATCGGTACAGTGGCTTAGGAGGCGATGTGGAACATACATATATAATTTCATTTATATAATATGTATGGATCCGAACTTTTGTCCATACATATATTGTTATTATTATATTGAATTTATGGAAAAGCGGTATGTTGAAAGTGAGGAAGATGGCAAGTTCTATTTGTGAGATGCATGATTGAAAAGACTGACCCAGCCCAGACCGAAACCCTGGAGATATGTCTGTTAGGAATTTATTTTCTGTCCAAAATTCATCATACACTATGTTATACCGGAGCCAAGGTAGCCCCTGAGGGCAAGCAACCTATATTACACCACAGAGGACGAGGCTGTCTATGCCCAAGGTGTACCTAAAGCATTATGGTAAATACCAGCTACTTACATACAAGATAATGGAAACAGACATTCTGAGCACTACTTCCTGCAGGGGGAGCTCGAGCCACGGCCTGCAGGAAGTATCGCTACCCCAAGAACTGACTGGCTGGAGACAACTATTTAGGGGCTACAACCAGCCCCGAAGTTCAGTTCAGGCCAGATGCCGACCTCGTGTACTGCAACTGTTGAAGATTACGTCTTCGTCTCTGAATTGGACTGTTACTAGTGTGTGTGTGTGTGTGTGTGTGTGTGTGTGTGTGTGTGTGTTACCACGAACCTTTGCGGAAAATTGGAAGTGAACTTTTGTTTGCCTCAATTAGGAGACTCTTACTGGCATCGTTATTGTTACCTTTCGTTTGTTGTTCAGTCATCAACCTTGTGAACTTACATCAATAAAAGTTGTTTTTGTGAAAAATTGCGAATTGTCAATCACAACACATTACACTGACTATGTTTTGTGTGACATCAGAGTATGCACCGGGTAAATGCAGTCGCAATGTGTCTGCTGTGTACACAGCCGAATGGAACACAGGAGTATCACGAGACGGCGTCACCATCATGACGGTCTTCACAGCAGGCGCCGGTCAGTCCTGATCTGTGGCCACTCGGATGGCGCTCTCACACTGGAACTAATTTATGCTTCCGCCGCAGGTCCTTCAAAGCGTCAGATCCGTCCGCTGCTAGTGATGTCAGCCTCCACATAGAGCGCTGACAACTGGACTACATTCCTCTTCCGCAAAGTGAAGCGCAGATGGGGATAATCCCACTGATCGCAGGTAAATGGAGACGCACGGACACGTTCGCGCAGTTCCAGTTTCGCAGAATTTGCGGCTGATGAGTTCGTTAGCAACAGTTCCAATCTGCAGTTATCATGCACACACCCAAGTCAACAATTGACACAGTGACACAGTGATGCACGGACAGTACACGACAAGTGCCAAGTGATAGCCGTAGACACAGGCAGATTTACATACAGTATCACTCCAAAGTGATTCTTTATTTATTTTTTATTTTATTTATTGATTTATTTAACCTGGCAAGATTAGGGCTATCAGGCCCTCTCTTACATCTAACCAGGCATTCTACTTATTTTACATTCATACGTTTTAGTAGGCATGTTAAACTACATCTAGTACAAAAAGTGAAATAAACAATTAGAAAGGTACACCTGGAAAAATACATACATATAGAGTTTATATTCGTAGATCATAAGTACTGTTATAATTAGACATTATTGAAGAGACAAATTTTAGATAGGTGTGCTGGCAGCAGGGAGTATGAGGGAGACTCATGGTGAAGGGAGACAAATTTTAGATAGGTGTGCTGGCAGCAGGGAGTATGAGGGAGACTCATGGTGAAGGGAGGAGAAGAATAGACATGATGAAACATAATTAAGGAAATATAAAGGAAAAGAAGATTGCCTGGGTAATAGGGATAGATGAAGAGGAAGGCAACTCACGAGCAAGATAGGAGACGCTAGCTTTGCTATTTGACAGATGAGAGGATTGGCCTGGTACATTAATTTTGTGGAGAACTTTATGAGGATGATAGTAGGAAATGCTTCAACTTCTTCTTAAAAGCAGCAGGAGATTGAATTTTGCGGAAGGTAAGGGGCAGTTTGCTCCAGAGGCGGACAGCGGCAACTGAGAAGGAGTTTGCAAAAATTTTTGTTTTGTGAGTGGGCACAGTTAGGATACCAAATAAGAGTGACCTCGTGTTTCGATTATGATGGCATGACAGGTTTTTAATCTCTGAAGCAAGGTACTGGGGTGCTTGCGCGACGAGGAGTCTGTGAAGTAGACATAGAGTGTGGTAGTCACGCAATTTGTCCAGCCGCAGCCACCCTAGCTCGGAGTATGAAGCACTAACATGATCTTTAGGAGAAACATCAAATGGAATATCTTAATTACGAAAGATTTACAATGTGTACTTTCTTTTCTTACACATATTACACATTTCTAATATTTGCATCAATAGTGACACACAAATAAACAAATTAAACAGACCCAAAAGTATTTTGTTAAAAACAAACAACGAGGTCTTGACCCGTGATGTTCTTGTCTTACTACCTGCTTGCATAGCCCTTCGCGCTTATTACGGTAGCTCCCTTGGATGGCATAGAATCCACAGGTTTGGCCAGTCTTGCCTGACGTAATAAAATGAAATGCTTGCATCCGTTCTTTCGATGGTATTTGTTATACAGCAACCAGTTTCGGTAGCTCAGTACACCATCCTCAGACCTTAACTGACGCTGAGGGCTGAACAATCGTATACGCGATGTGATCGTGTGTACAATTGTAGTTCACGCCCTCAGCGTCAGTTAAGGCCTGAAGATGGCGTACTGAGTCACCGAAACAGGTTACTATATAATGAATACCATCGAAATGACGGATGCAGGTGTTTCATTTTATTACGTAAGTGAACGGCCGAAGTCCCACAAACATTCAATCAGAGGGATGGACATACAAAAATCTCACCTGAGGAATCTTTTTCCATTGCTCTCACACTTCTTTATAGAAAGCCTCCTTGTTGGCCCAGTTTTGCTGTCGATCGCGTCCATCCAGCCCGCCCTAATGGTGTTTTAGGCGGTTTAAGTTTGGAGTTTGGATTGGCCATTCGAATATCTTTACTTCGCGCTGCTTCAAAACTGCCTACATGGTGCCAGAAGTGTCCTTCGAATCGTTGTTATAATACAGTTGGCAATTACGAGGCACATTTCCTCTTCCATGCGGTATCATGTGGCCTGTTAACGTTTCACCATACTTCAGACTCTACAGTATCACATTAATTTCGATAAGAGGGCCTATAACACTTCGTGAGAAATATCGCCCACCATGGAACTTCCTCGTCCGTGCTTCTTGGTGGGTAGTTCGTACTTTCTGTCATTCCTCTTCTCTTTCGGCCATCGAACGTACAAATCTCAGCAGAAGAGCTTATACTTTCTTTCATCACTCCATAGAGTTTTTGACCAGTCTTCAATGGTCCATAACGTGCACTTTTTAGCAAACTGTAGTGTGGCCTTTCTATTTCTCACATGTATCATACGTTTTCGAGAAGCTCACCTGCCATTCAGATCTCTTGTTGTTACGGGACGTTTACAGTGCACACAGAATACTATGGCTGGTAGAGCGTGGAGAGCAGTGGCTTTGGGCAGGTGCTGTAGGGGAAAGGCCGAGTGCTCGAGGGGAAGTGCCGTTGTAAACTAAAGCCTACACTCACATTTTTTTTGTAAATATTAAGGAGGGCCCCTTCACACTCACACCTGCATGGTGACCATTCAAAAATATCTCTCTCCTCTTCTTTGGTTAGCATCTAAAAAGAGTTTCGCCGAAAATGCAGAGATTTATTTTAGCCTGGTTTGTTAGGCATTTGTAATATTTAGAGAAGTGTCACAAGTGGGGAATTTTGAGTAAAACCTACACGCTTCTCTTGCTGCCATGTTAAAATTTGCTTCTTTTGCCAAGACTCAGTGGAGTTTTTTACAGTCTCACCTCACTAAGATGTTGTACAGACGCAAATACAAGAGAGTACTGAAACAGTGGTGTATTAAATTTATTAAGTGAGGACCTGAGGAAAATTAAGGTAAGCATCTTAAGAAAAAGCACATCGTTGGTACAAAAACAGGTGCAATGACTTCACTTTCGTTGTTCCAAAAGCCATAGCACTTCACCAGATATCGATGGTCTGTAGTTATTGGAGTAACACGGTAGATAATGCAGTTTTACATAATAACCATATGGCAAAACACCCTTCTCTTTGCGTGCTATCATTTACCAAAATCTCATTTCGATATCTTAAACAGTTCATGAAATACGAGGAATGTTGTGGATAGTTTGCTCTGGCTTTATAGCCTGCGCGGCGCGATCGTAAATGAGTGCGCTACGTCAGATCAATTTTCTCGAGATTGGTGACAGTATAATACTATTATAAATATAATACTGCCATTAATCTGTATATTTTAAAACTTTTTTTTGTTCCGTAATAATTTTGATGCTGAGGGTATTAGATTAGGAAATGAGACACTTAAAGTAGTAAAGGAGTTTTGCTATTTGGGGAGCAAAATAACTGATGATGGTCGAAGTAGAGAGGATATAAAATGTAGACTGGCAATGGCAAGGAAAGCGTTTCTGAAGAAGAGAAATTTGTTAACATCGAGTATAGATTTAAGTGTCAGGAAGTCATTTCTGAAAGTATTTGTATGGAGTGTAGCCATGTATGGAAGTGAAACATGGACGGTAAATAGTTTGGACAAGAAGAGAATAGAAGCTTTTGAAATGTGGTGCTACAGAAGAATGCTGAAGATTAGATGGGTAGATCACATAACTAATGAGGAAGTATTGAATAGGATTGGGGAGAAGAGAAGTTTGTGGCACAACTTGACTAGAAGAAGGGATCGGTTGGTAGGACATGTTCTGAGGCATCAAGGGATCACCAATTTAGTATTGGAAGGCAGCGTGGAGGGTAAAAATCGTAGGGGGAGACCAAGAGATGAATACACTAAGCAGATTCAGAAGGATGTAGGTTGCAGTAGGTACTGGGAGATGAAGAAGCTTGCACAGGATAGAGTAGCATGGAGAGCTGCATCAAACAAGTCTCAGGACTGAAGACAACAACAACAACAATAATTTTGAAAAAATATACTATAACGAGAGTAAGCTTTGTTCAGTGCAGTTTATCTGTTTAAAATAACCTCTTTGACTTAGGTGGAATAAGTGTATTAAAACATACTTTGTAAATAATTATGTAATATTTCAAGTACAACTGTAATTAATTATGTCAATTTTGTATGTATATGCTGTCATGCAACTGTAGATGGTTCATACTTAGGTTTTTTGTAAGCAGAAGTGTAAATTGATAAGGTGTAGGGATCATAGGTAGAACGGAACTCCGTTCTGTGGTGGAATGAAAAAGGTGGTGCGGCGCGCGAGTGAGATTTGGCACGCAAGTGGCTCATACAGTCGGTAGCTGCCCTGCAACTGGTGAACACGCATTACGTTGGTCAAGCACTAGAGGCTCTGAATTTATCTGCAAGACCCGGTTTTGGCTTCGGACGTGTTCTACATGATTGGCGCAGTACGACAATAAATTAATAGCTCAGAAATTTGCAATTTTATCGTCGCCACCAAGAGGAAGACAGAGCTATGTACATCAAGAGCCGTACCCGCGCAATGTTACTACGCAGCACCGCCTCACGCCACCTTCGACATCAGTAACAGGCAAAGTACTTTATTTAGAAGTGTATCACAGTATAAACCATCCTTCTTCAGTCAGTGGAATATAAGTGTTAAATGTACCTTGTGTTTAACCGTGATTTTGCTATGTCATTTACCTCAGTAGGGTCCAGAGCTAAACGAATTTATTCCGAGTATCCTGATGTTTATTGAAGCTTGAATAATAGTAAATTACTGGCAACAGTATTGTTTTGGTAGTAAATTCTGAAAATCATGATTAAATACTAAAGTTTGCACGTATCAGTTTAAGGGCCACCGCTTTGCGTGACCATGAGGATAAGTTTTCAATAGCATTTCTGAAAGTAATGTAACATAATTGTTTAACTGCAACAATCTTAACAGTAATTGTTCGTGTTGCTTCTCCATGTCAAAGAAAGCCAGACAAATATTGGTGTTAGTAAAACGTTAACAAATAACAGTCCTAAAGAAATGAAATTTAGTCGTGTTAAATAATAGTTTTGGCCATATGAATGATAGCTATAAGTTTAATATTTTTTTGTATCCTTGTTGAAACATCTATGTGTCTTCCTTAAATAATTACTGAAGTACAGTGATAAATTACATAAGTAACAGAGAGTGGGATTAATAGTACTTACTGCCAAGTGACTGTAGTAAGTGAAAGTAGTTATTTATTCAGTGTCGAAAATTGACTTCATCTCTTTGTGTAGACACTCTGCCCGATTTGGGCTGGCGGCCGTTTTATTAAGCAAAACAGTTTCTTGTTGTAACAGGCTTTGTCTGATAAAAGGTTTCCAAAAGTAATTATTCTCACTGCTTTTCCCCCAAACTGTATGATTCGGAGAAAAATAGTTCGATACTTTACCATTGGGTTGAACACGGTTAAAATCTCTCTCCGCGAGTCGATGGTTTGGAATGTTAAAGTGCTGCGTGATTTTGTGGTGGTGTTCCTGCCGCTACTTACTGCACAGTTCTGACATTCCGAATCGCGGATCTTCCGTCTTTACAGTGGTAGAACTGAAACGTTCTGGTGCCGTATTGACGAGAACGCGAAAGTACCGTTGCAACAGATAGACACCTCCACCCAACTCTACAAAAAAATTCAATATATTAGCTAAATAACATACTCAGGAACGTATTATGTAATATGCACTAAACGCAAAATCACAGTGAGCCTTATCTTTCAAGGCAGACTTTTTTAACTTCGCGCGGTGTCTTAATTCCACGTAAATATCACAATAAGTATGACAGTTAGTGAAATGATGGGGACATCGTTATGAACCTGACAGATAAAGCTACAAGTAAGTAAAAATGAAACTTTTTACCGAATAGTTTCTGTAAACATTTGAGAAAGACTGCGGGGCGTGCGCGTCGATTCTGTCATCGCCGACCGGCCGATAGGTGAAAAACGCTTGTCGGCCTCCCCTTCTGAACAAACCAATGAACTCGCCCAGCTTTTAGGACGAGATCTGGTCGTTGCGCATCGGCCACCGAATCCTGCGCGAGTTATAGCTGTCGAAACATGGACCTCCACCTGTGTTTTACCTGTAGATCATGTGTTGTCCAGGCTGATTTTTTGAGATCAACGATTGTTGGCCTTCGGATGATACTATCTTTTTTTTGGGTGGCTTTTACAGGGCGTACCACTTCGTGCATTGTTCTCTATCGGCCCCCAGTTTTTTGTTTTAAGCCGGGCTCAGACGCTCACAAGCTGTTGTGAGATGCCAGAAACCTTTAAGACACCTTGTCTCAAACCTACTGAGTGTTCTTTAGTAGACATTGCTGTAAGTTCGATTTTACAAAGAGTACTCAACGGTACTGGCCCATTACCTAGCTTACATTTATCGTGAATCTCCTGCCCAGTGTAAACTCCCAGGTGACTGGAAAAAAGCGCAGGTGACTCCAGTATACAAGAAAGATAAAAGAACGGATCCACAAAATTACAGACCAATACCCCTAACTTCTGGTTGCTGCAGAATTCTTGAACATATTCTCAGTTCGAATATAATTAACTTCGTTCAGACTGAGAAGCTTATGTGCACGAATAAGCACGGTTTTAGAAAGCATCGCTCGTGCAAAACTCAGATTGCCCTTTTCTCACGTGATATACTGAGGACTACGGGTGAAGGACAACAGGCAGATTCCATTCGGGAAAGCGTTTGACACGGTGCCCCATTACAGGCTGTTAACGAAGATATGAGCATATGGAATAAGTTCCCAGATATGTGAGTGGCTCTAAGCCTTCTTAAATAATATGAGTATGTTGTTCTCATGGCGAGTGTTCATCAGAGACGAGGGTATCGTCAAAAATGCCCCACGGAAGTGTGATAGGACCGCTGTTGTTCTCAAGATACATAGAGACGACGTTGAGTGACTGTAGCGGGATACAAGACGTCCTAGACAAAATTTCCTGTTGGTGTGGTGAATGGCAGCTAGCCCTAATTGTGGAAAAGTTTAAGTTAATGCGGATGAGTAGGAAGGTCAAACCTGTAATGTTCCGATACAGCATTACTAGTGTTCTGATTAACAAAGTAAAGTCGTTTGAATTTCGTTTAAATGGAACGAGCATGTGAAAACTGTGGTAGGGAAGGCGAATGGTCGACTACGGTTAACTGGGAGAATTTTAGGAAACAGTGGTTCACGTGTAAAGGAGAGCGCATATAGGGCACTGTTGCGACCTATTATTAAGCACTGCTCGAGTGTTTGGGACCCTTGACACGTTTCCTAGCCTTATATGGGAATAAAAAAAGGAAATCAGCATTCCAGATTAATAAAGGAGGAGGAAAGTGCCATGAGATGGCGGTCGCGCGCGAATTGTCGCCCGCAATACGGACGGCGCAGAGCGTTGAAATTGCAACGCTCCGTCCCGAGTTCGGCGTGAAGCGGCTAGTATAAATTAAAAAATAAAACATGGACCACCATCAGTAATTTGAACGAAGCGGGGCCTGTGTCAGACTGGTGTAGATCGCACAACGACGTCACTGTTAGTGGACGGCGGGCCGAATCACTCTTTGCGTCACTCGAGTGAAAACTGCGGCAGGATGCAAATGAAATGATCAGCACACCGGTCTCAGGGACGTGGAGCGATATACGCGCTTTGAAATTAATGACTGAACACGAGAAGTGTTCGGCCATATATGTTCACTAACAATGGGTCGTCGGTGCCTCTTTTCCATGCGTGATGGTCTGAAAAACATAAATCATAAAATATTAATAACAAAGTGACACGGAGGGTCGAAATTTAGAATTCAAAATCATAGCAAAGTTAACTTCGACTATATTATAAGTACTTAAGGCACATTTTAACATAGATTCATACAGAGAGTCATGTCAATGCGTCCGTACCTAATCAGAGCAGGAACAGAACAGAACAAAAATCAGCGGACTCTAGATAAAATAATTAGACATAAAAATTACTAACGAAATTAAACAGAGGTTGTACGTCAGCAGATACATCGATAAGTACACACATATGAAACTATAAGACAGGATGTAATATGGAATCTCTAACTCGGTAAACGTCGGAAATAATTTTAAAAACAGAACAAATAATACGAATTAAAAAGTAATACTACACCCTTACCCGGTCGGACTGAAGGAACGCACCGAAGCAGTTCAGAGTCGGGCTGCTAGATTTGTTACCGGTAGGTTCGAACAACACGTAAGTGTTACGGAGATGCAGATGCAGATCCGAGCGCATCTGTCATGCGAGACATGTGTGAAGGTGGCTGCCTGCTGCTGTCTTCTAGTTAAGGGGCTCCGGAACGCCCTATACTTGCAATGTTAAGATAACGCTTCTAAATTACATCTTTCCTCACAAAGTATTTGAGGTAGGAAGTTGAACTTTTTACAGATTATTTATTGGAATATGGGCTACAACTTAACACAGGGATTTTACAAAATTTTAGTTCAGTTATTAAAGATGATTTGTTTTCAATTGTAATGAAAATTCACAACATTTTTTGCAATTTTTTATTTATATATTCAAAAATATACAGGCTGTGTTAAATTATGCAGAAGGTACTGTGTAACATTTACTGAAAGTTTGAAACAAATATGTTTGGAAGATCCTTAGAAAACATGTAATTAGTATGAGAAAATAAAAGTTTTGGGAATCGAGCGACAAAGATTGGATTAACTTTTCAGTGCATTCCAGGTCCATAGGATGGATTATCTTCATCCTCTGCAAACTCCTCCTCCAGCTTCCTCTTGTTCCTCCTCCTGTTTACTCTTGCTTGTATTTCTAGACTCTTTACAGCCCTGTCTGCAGCCCGAAGGCGTTCCTTGTCTAAAGCAAGCATCGCTCGTACCATGTTAGAACCTATCTTCATTCCCATATTTCTAAATACCTTGCACCTTAAAATGTTGCCATCATTGAAAGTCGCAACAGCAACTTTACTTTCACTCATTATTATACTTCAAGAAAACAGAGACTCAAGAAACAGAATTAATTACGAATATTTTCGAGATAACGACAGAGTAAATAAACATGAAACAATCGACAATCACACCAGCGATATATATTGAACCATCACAGGTTAGCCACAACACGTACTGTATCTCACATCAGTAAAATGTACCTGATGAACACGGACGTTAGTAATAACACCATTTGACAGCAGTTTAACAGCGCCACAGTGGGTCACGCCCATGTAGAACACATTTAAAAAAAATTTAAAAATAGTTGTAGTCTTCGGAATTGAATAAATTATATATCTATTAAAAGGTAATAGTCTGCAGATTCAGAAAACGCAAAAAAGTAAAAATTGAACTTTTCATGATTTTGAGCCTTTCCGGAGCCCCTTAAATAGACTCGTTCCAAGGCGCCATGCCTCATACCGAATATCTGAAGTTTCAATTCTAGAGCAGTCAGATCCACGCCCGCTCACACACTTGGGCCCAGCCACTACACGGCAACCTGCCAGCAACACGTCGCTGAAACAACCACTGTGCTTTTTGAAAACAAATGCGTAGAAAAAAAAACCGCTCTTAACGCCACGGTGAGGTGGTACGAGTGTACAAGGTTTTTTTATGACTGAAAATATTCCGTTTTCACAATGGACATAATAATATATCGTTTTTCTATTTGTTTGAGATTCGGTTCGTTACAGGGTTCTGTTCTCCTCAGGCAAATATCAGACATGCCTGCAGTGTGAATCCCTTTGCGACTGTCCGTGAGGAACTTCCCAGTTTCCGCATTTGCCTTACGACCAACGAAAACCTCCTGAAACCCTTGCTCTGAACGGGTAATGTAAGCTATATTGAATTTATTCCTGACAACATGGCCCCGCTAAAAATATGTACGTGTGTATAGGAGAGTAAAGTCGTCCGCAGCTCGTGGTCGTGCGGTAGCGTTCTCGCTTCCCACGCTCGGGTTCCCGGGTTCGATTCCCGGCGGGGTCAGGGATTTTCTCTGCCTCGTGATGACTCGGTGTTGCGTGCTGTCCTTAGGTTAGTTAGGTTTAAGTAGTTCTAAGTTCTAGGGGACTGATGACCATAGATGTTAAGTCCCATAGTGCTCAGAGCCATTTAAGCCATTTGAGAGTAAAGTCGGTGAGTTATTCTCCACGCAAGAGCTGTGCCACAAATAACTGCAATTTTTTCCGAAAACGCTGTTTAGCATGAGCTTTTCATGATTGTAATTCAGCAACGTGTCATTTGTTCTTGCACATTAAAACTCTTTCCCAGATAAATTTGATACATCTGTGTCTGGATAAGTTAATGGGAGGCCTAAAGATACGTAGCATGTGAAAACAGATTAGAGAAGGATTTTTGTTTCCTTTACAGATTTAATGAAATTACATTACGATCAGAGATGACGTTTTACCGAAGGTATGGGTCCTATTTTATTACAATGCTGTATGTTTATATCCGCACATAAATTGAATTACAAAATCAGGGACGTAACACATTGATAGAATCAAGCTAACTAAAAAATTCTGTAGGTGAACTGTCAGACAGTGAGGGTTGTTTTAATGATATCGCTTCGATTTGAATGTCAACTTTAATATGATAAAAACACACGAAAATATTGATTTGTTGAAATAGTTTTAAGCATGAGGTACATAATTAGATGTAGGAGTCCATAAGTGATTATGGAGGATTTACGGTGACACCGTTTCCTCAAGTAGAGCTTACCAGTTGCGCAGTTCTAGATTTCTCTTGTCTGTTCCGTGATGCGCAGCATTACTTTGTCGACATCTGCGACACACGTGAGGCGCAGCTGCGTGACAAACAGGTCACAACTGGATAGAAGCATCGATACCATCTGTTCAAAGCAGATGTTCTGGTCAGGTACGAGGGAACAGCGACAGCCGTTTGCGGATTGAGCAACGTCAGCCACCGAGTACGTCACAACATCTTCTCTATTAGATTTAGCGATCTGTAGTTGTGTATAGAAACGTCTAAAATTTTCTTTTGTTGCTTGCGTCTTTTGGAACCTTTTCTCCCCCAGTAGGCTAGTACTAGGATCACAAGACGTATCGGAAAGTAATCACCTGACTATGCTAATTTCTGCGAGAAGAGGTAAACAATAGCTGTCTCGTGTTAAATCTAAGATATTCAGGAAGTAGATGTCTACGACCACGCGTTTAAAATTTTTCAGAGAGCACTCGGCTTTGATTAATACCTACATCTGCATCTACACGACTACTTCGCAACTCACACTGAAGTGCTTGGCAGAGATTTCATTGAACCACTTCTGGACTATTTCTCCACTATGGAACAGCACGTGGCAAAACGAACACCTAAATCTTTCCGCGCGAGCTCTCATTTCTCTTATTTTATTACGATTGTCATTACTGCCTATATACGTGGGAGTCAACAAAATGGTTTCACATTCGGAGAAGGAACTTGGTATTTGAATTATTGGACAAATGTTCCGCCTGTTATGCAAAGCACTGTTTTTTCTTCATACCCAAACAGGTTCCGGCACCTCTGGGCCATCATAAGTGGGTTTTGTTTATTGAAAAACTTGCTTTTACATTACATGGCTTGGCAGGACCATCTGTTTAGCGTCCTTTACTGTTAGCTATCAAATTTGTTGTGTATGTTTGATCCTTCTTCTATAGTGTTCTGAGGGGGCACACACACATATTTATGTACGTTGTGTAATTTCGCTTTTACAGACGCTTTTTCGCCTCGCCAAACGCAGTGTGCATGTTGTTGTGCATCCTAACCACACTGATGACGCGCCAGAGGTACCATAACTTGTTTGGGTAACAAGAAAAAACAGTGTTTTGCGTAAAAGGTGGAACCTACATACAATAATTTTATCTGCAAACACGGAAAAAATACAAGAGCTGAAAATACAAAAGATGAGTATTGGTATTTGAAATTTCGTAAATGATCTCGCCGCGTCGAAAAACGCCTTTGCTTTATTCATTGCCACGACAACTAGGTATCGTATACGTGAATTCTCTGCCCTTTTTCAGTTTAATATTAAAGGGGCTCCACTTCTTGAACTTTTGGATGTCCTCCGACAATCGTATCTGGCAAGGATCTTATAACGTGCACCAGTACTCCAGAACAGGCTGGGCAAGCATAGTGTACGCAGTCTCATTAGCAGACTTGTTGCATCTTGTAAGTGTTCTGCCAAAAGAAGGCAGTCTTTGGTTCGCATTCCCTAAAACAGTTTCATTGTAGCTGTTTCAGTTCAAGTTGTTTGTAATTGTTACCCCTAGGTATTTAGAGATATAATTATGTAACTGATTACCGATTGTAGTAGTAAAGACGATAGCAAGACCTTGCAAAAGACTCTTTGATGCTAACTTAACTTGATATTGGGTAAATTATATTTTTGTTATACACAGGACATGATTTTGACGGCAACACATCATCGCTGATTGCTTGCTGATTCCGTAGATATCAAACAAACCTTCTGAAATTGTACTTTCTGACCCCTGTAAGAAATCCATACTCGAATGTTGAAATCAGTTAAATGCGTTACCTCATATTTTGCTAGCCTAAATTAAGAATTTATAACAACTAAAGACCACGACAGGGTTACACGTTACATGGGGGACCTATTATTTGTCTAATTACAAAATTGTATCACGTAGCGACAAAGGAATCCGCGATGTGACACCAAAATCTAATTAAACGATGTTTTCAAAAGTGTAGATCATTCAACTAATCTTAGAGGGCAAAGGATAATGCGACTTGATCCCAAACACACCAGGTGAATTAATATTAACAAAATATTAACCTCAATATTAAATTACCATAACTTTTAAAATATGTCTGTCAGGCAAAATCTAAGACTAGTTTTGAAATCAGCATAAGAAAAGCTTTAAGACGAGACATTTCAAGCAACATTTTGCAGTCTTTTATATTTCATAAAAATTACATTTATTTTATTTTGCTACAATGGCAGAAAGATTTGACAAGAGGATAAATGCTACCACATTTGTATGTGTTACCTCGTTTAATATGTAAGTGACAGCCTGTTTTGTGCTAAAAGTATAATAAATCAACATATTGCTTGCCACCAGACAGCTAACTTCTATTACAAAGTAGTATTTTTACTTTATTCTTGTGGTTTCATGTCCTCTAACCTGGTGGGGAGAGGCAACTCTGTAAATACACGGAATTTTAGGGTATTGGTGCCGTAACATGTACACACTTCAGTATGTTACTTGCGTTTTCTCTCCACCTAACAGTCTTCTGGCAAACAAGTCACATAATGTACTATCTCATGTTTTCTGCACAGTCGTAACTGCATCGCTAAGTGGACTACACCTGTCAGTATAGATTAACCACTTTGCGTTCATGTGTCCACATTTCAACACCTGGTCTGCTGCCCAGGGGAAAATCAACATTAATGGCTTGCTCTCGCTACATGTATGTGGAGGTGCTAACTAGCCTAAAGAAAGACATACTACTCCTAACAGTTACAAATTACCAGTCTGCAAATAAGGCAAATTCAGATATAATATTGTTCAGTACACTGTCCTTAGTCACCAGTAAACATATCTGAACTTATTCTCCTAACACCCTTATTTTTCAAAGATTCCAAATGCGCTTGCAGAGGAGATACCATTGGGGTGGGTCCTGTGATCTAAAATTCGTGTATTTTTCGTGACCATCAAAATTAAGTTGGCAACAGTAAAACTACATGACCAAAGTTTGTTATTGCGGATATTGTGAATTGTGATTTATGTGAATTGTGTTTATTAATAAAGCACATGCTCTAAATTTATTAATATGTAAAACATAGCACCTATAGCACAACTGAACCCAGGAATCAATCTCCTAGACTGGACTGCAGCCAACATAAATCATCGTTTTAACCGATAAGATCCATTTGTTGTGTCGTTACATTACAGGGACTCAGATTTTGATTGATTTTAGGTGTCCAGCGATAGGTTCTTCCACAACCGACAACCTTTAAATTTGTATAATTTACTGTGTAACAGAAATTTAACAGATTCCCTTTAGTGCTCTTGCGGAGTACCACACACTTTTCGTTATTTAGAGTCAATTGCCACCATCGCCAACATACAAATATCTTGTCTAAATTATTTTGCAATTTATTTTGATATTAAAATGACTTTACTAGACGGTAAACGACAGCATCATCTGCAAACAATCGAAGAGAGCTGCTCAGATTATCTCTTAAACCATTTACATAGATTAGGAACGTCAGATGTCATCTTCTGTTTCACCCGACAACTTTACGTCAATTGCTGCGAACTGTGACCTTTCTGACAGGAAATAACAAATCCAGTCGCACATTTGTGACGGTACTCCATAGTCACTTAATTTCATTAGAAGTCTCTTTTGAGGAACTGTGTCGATAGCCTTGAATACCTATAAAAATTGAATCACCTTCACATCCCCTCTCGACAGTAGTCAATATTTCGTGCGAATAAAGCGCCAGTTGCGGTTTCACTGTAATGATGTTTTCTGAATCCGTACTGACTATGCGTCAGTAGACCGTTTCCTTCGAGGTATTCCATAATGTTGAAACGGTATATGTTCCAAAATGCATGAAAATGGTGGCGTGCACACAGTTCAGTTCTTGCAAAGCTGGTATCACGTGTCGCACAAGCAGACCCCTTATAACGTGTAGGTGCTACCGCACACCCAACAGGCCCGCGAGGCGCCATCTCCTTGATGAAAAACGGACAGGGAATGAAGGAGCTTGTGAAGCCACACCACACAGTCACATAAGCTGAGGACAGTGGATGTTCCTGCACAACGTGTGGTGAAACAGAACCCCACATAAGACAGTTCTGTGGACTCACGGTGTGATGCAGAGTAAAATGTGTCTTATCCGTCCGAAAAATATTCCCCGGCCACATGGCATCCATTTCCATCATGCTTGAAAAAAAAAACCGGCGTTGTAGAATATCTTTGGGCTTCATTTGATGCAAATTCTGAACATTGTAGGTATACCTGTGTAAAATGCGCCGCGAGATCTACATCTACATGTACATAGATACTCCGCCAGTCACCGTACGGTGCGTACCACTTTAAGTCATTTCCTTTCATGTTCCACTCACAAATAGAGCGAGGGAAAAACAACAGCCTCTATGGTCGTATGAGCCCTAACTTCTCGTATCTTACCTTCTTGGTCCTTATGCGCAATGTATGTTTGCAGCAGTAGAATCAGTCGTACGGGAGTCAGCTTCAAATGCGTTTTCTCTGAATTTTCTCAATACTGTTTCGCAGAAAGAACGTCGCTTTCCTCCCAAGGATTCTCATTTGAGTTCCCGAAGCATCTCCTCAATACTTACGTGTTGTTCGAACCTACCGGTAACAAATCTAGCAGCCCGCCTCTGAATTGCTTCAATGTATTCTTTCAGTCCGACCTGGTACGGATCGCAAACACTCGACCAGCACTCAAGAATAGGTCGCACCTGCGTCCTGTAAACGGTCTCCTTTACAGACGAACTATTCTTTCGTAAAATTTTCCCAATAAACCGAGGTCGATCATCCGCCTTCCCCACCACAACTCTCACGTGTTCGGTCCATTTGATATCGCTTTGCAGCGTTATGACCAGATGTTTAAACGACACTAGTAACACTGTATCCGAATGTTACGGGTTTGTTCTTCTTACTCATCCATATTAACTTATATTTTTCCACGTTTTGGGCTAGCTGCCATTCACTACACCAACTAGAAATTTTATCTAAATCGTCTTGTATCTTCCTACAGTCACTCAATTTCGACATCTTACCATATACCACAACATCATCAGTAAACAACAGTAGATTCCTGCCCATCCTGCCTACCAAATCATGTACGTATACAGGAAGTAATAGCGATCGTATCACACTTCTCTGGGACACTCCTGGCGATACTCTTGTCTCTGATAAACGCTCGCCGTCGAGGACAATGCACTGCATTACTTAAGAAGTCTTCGAGCCACTCACATATCTGCGAATTTGTTCCATACGCTCGCACCTTCGTTAACATCCTAGAATGGGGCACCGCGTCAAACACCTTCCGGAAATCTGGAAATACACTCCTGGAAATGGAAAAAAGAACACATTGACACCGGTGTGTCAGACCCACCATACTTGCTCCGGACACTGCGAGAGGGCTGCACAAGCAATGATCACACGCACGGCACAGTGGACACACCAGGAACCGCGGTGTTGGCCGTCGAATGGCGCTAGCTGCGCAGCATTTGTGCACCGCCGCCGTCAGTGTCAGCCAATTTGCCGTGGCATACGGAGCTCCATCGCAGTCTTTAACACTGGTAGCATGCCGCGACAGCGTGGACGTGAACCGTATGTGCAGTTGACGGACTTTGAGCGAGGGCGTATAGTGGGCATGCGGGAGGCCGGGTGGACGTACCGCCGAATTGCTCAACACGTGGGGCGTGAGGTCTCCACAGTACATCGATGTTGTCGCCAGTGGTCGGCGGAAGGTGCACGTGCCCGTCGACCTGGGACCGGACCGCAGCGACGCACGGATGCACGCCAAGACCGTAGGATCCTACGCAGTGCCGTAGGGGACCGCACCGCCACTTCCCAGCAAATTAGGGACACTGTTGCTCCTGGGGTATCGGCGAGGACCATTCGCAACCGTCTCCATGAAGCTGGGCTACGGTCCCGCACACCGTTAGGCCGTCTTCCGCTCACGCCCCAACATCGTGCAGCCCGCCTCCAGTGGTGTCGCGACAGGCGTGAATGGAGGGACGAATGCAGACGTGTCGTCTTCAGCGATGAGAGTCGCTTCTGCCTTGGTGCCAATGATGGTCGTATGCGTGTTTGGCGCCGTGCAGGTGAGCGCCACAATCAGGACTGCATACGACCGAGGCACACAGGGCCAACACCCGGCATCATGGTGTGGGGAGCGATCTCCTACACTGGCCGTACACCACTGGTGATCGTCGAGGGGACACTGAATAGTGCACGGTACATCCAAACCGTCATCGAACCCATCGTTCTACCATTCCTAGACCGGCAAGGGAACTTGCTGGTCCAACAGGACAATGCACGTCCGCATGTATCCCGTGCCACCCAACGTGCTCTAGAAGGTGTAAGTCAACTACCCTGGCCAGCAAGATCTCCGGATCTGTCCCCCATTGAGCATGTTTGGGACTGGATGAAGCGTCGTCTCACGCGGTCTGCACGTCCAGCACGAACGCTGGTCCAACTGAGGCGCCAGGTGGAAATGGCATGGCAAGCCGTTCCACAGGACTACATCCAGCATCTCTACGATCGTCTCCATGGGAGAATAGCAGCCTGCATTGCTGCGAAAGGTGGATATACACTGTACTAGTGCCGACATTGTGCATGCTCTGTTGCCTGTGTCTATATGCCTGTGGTTCTGTCAGTGTGATTATGTGATGTATCTGACCCCAGGAATGTGTCAATAAAGTTTCCCCTTCCTGGGACAATGAATTCACGGTGTTCTTATTTCAATTTCCAGGAGTGTATGACATCTGCCCGTTGCCCTTCATCAGTAGTTCGCAGTAGAACACGTGAGAAAAGGGAAGCCGTATTCCGCAATGGCGATGCTCTTTAAAACCATCCTGATACATGGACACAAGGCTTTCAGTCTGAAGAATTTTTATTACGAGGGATGGAACTTAAATAGTGGCAACTATTTATTCACAACCGATACAAAAGAGTTACATGTCTGCACCTGTTACTGTACTTCAAGGTAGTCACCAGCGTTGTGTAGAACCCGTTGCCAGCGATGTGGAAGGCGTCGTATACCGTTAGCAGAGCCTCTTCTGTTGATGGTGCGAATGGAGTGGTCTACTGCCTGTCGAATCTCTGAAACAGTTCTGAAGCGAATGTGACGAAGCGGTTCCTTCATCTTCGGCATCAAATCAAAGTCACAAGGACTTAAGTCATACTATTGTTCGTTTTTGGAGCATCACCTGCCACCAGACTTGCGTAAGAAGCGGCGACACTTCTGCGCAACCCACCAATCATTCTGCACGACAATGCGCGGGCGCATACGGCGCAAGCTGTGGCTGCTCTGTTCGGTCGATGGGACTAGGAAGTACTGTACCATCCGCCATACTCCCAGGACTTAAGCTCACTCCACGAGCGCGCCGATTAATGAACATACTTAAACGATATTTCAGCATCCTGCGATGTATACAGCCCGCACGGCTGCATTCAGATCACCAACAATTTAATTGTAACCACCCGGTATGTCTGATTAGTTGTCCAGGACTCTGCTCCATACAGGACTATACTCTTTAGTCTCGACTTGAATCTGAGTCTTTTTGTTCTACTCATCTCATTTATGTCCCATAAGAGTGAACTGAGCAGCCTAATGAGTTTTATTACTTTCTAAATTTGAATTTCTCTCTTTTTCCAAAATGAACCTCAGGCATTAAAAATTGTTGCCATTTTTGAATTTTCCCCCTACATGTACAGTTCATCCAGATCAGTAGTAAGATACTCTAATGTTTGATAATTGATCTAAAAACACCAGTTTTTATATTGCATTGATAGTTGCGTCCTTCAGATGTTGTGCTATGATGACTCGGTGTTCAGCAAATAGTAAGTGGTGCAGATATGTTCCACCTGCAAGCTCTAACGCCATTCTCTTAGATTTATGAGACAATTTTCTCAGACTAATATTTATGTATATTTTGAACATCACTGCTGGCATGGGACAGCCTTGTAAAGTTTGTTCTAAACGTCTGTGAAGTGTATTACCAGCTGCTATTTGGTTTATATTTTCCTTTAGTGTGTTATTTGACTCCATAGCCATAGCGTGTCAGGCTGCGCGGAGTAGCCGTGCGGTCAGAGGCATCTTGCCAAGGTTCACCCGGCTCCCCCACGTCCGAGGTTCAAGTCCTCCCTCCACCATTGGTGTGTGTGTTGTTTTTAGCGTAAGTTAGTTTAAGTTAGATTAAGTAGCGTGTAGGCTTAGGGACCGATGATCTCAGCAGTTTGGTTACATAAGACCTTACCACAAATTCCTAAATTTTTTGTGTCAGAACACTGATCAGACTACGCCACTTTTAGGTGTAAAAAACATCCACTTCTTGTTTTGTAACTAGGTTAACAAAATGACGTTACATGACTTTCAACAAAATTATTTACGTGGTGAGATCAACTATTTCTAAATTTTTCGACATTTCTGTTTACCATAATTTCAGATGCGCTGTTAGCTTCTTTCAAAATATGTATCCAAACAGAACCAAAATTCACCAGTTTAATTTTATTTAGCAGAACGCTGACGATAAGAGATGCACACAAGGTAGAGAATTATATGTGTGGTAATATGATAGACTATTGTTCAAATGTGTGTGAAATCTTATGGGACTTAACTGCTAAGGTCATCAATCCCTAAGCTTACACACTACTTAACCTAAATTATCCTAAGGACAAACACACACACCCATTACCGAGGGAGGACTCGAACCTCCGCCGGGACCAGCCGCACAGTCCATGACTGCAGCGCCTTAGACCGCTCGGCTAATCCCGCGCGGCGATACACTATTCTTGTGCGACAATTTTTGCAAGCGAATCTCCTGATATCCCCCTTCTTCGTATGAAGTCGTGTTGTGTTCTACAGTAAAAGACAACTTTCTATCTCCACTACAGTTCACATTGATTATCAGCTGAAAAATGATTCTACCAGCGGTAACTACACACAGTTTACCACTCTGACAGAGCCTATTCCACTCTAAGTAACGAAAAGTATAAAACGATTTATGTGCATTTTAGATAAAAAAATTAGATCGATTGAATGCATTACACATCTAATACAAGGCTGCAGTAGGATCCAAACAGCCACATTCGTGTTGTTCAAGACCACACCTACTGCTCCAAACATCTCATTTAGTTCTGTAAGTCCCTCAGAAACAAAAGAATAAACTGTATTTCACGTCCTTGTTCGTTCCTTGACGTCAAATGGCAACAGTGAGTTTTGTGTATTGAGAAGTTGTAATAGATCACTCATTTACTGAGCAAGATACTCTAGTACGATCAACACTTCTTGAATTTTTAGATGGTAACAATTTAAATAAATGCTCCTTTTTACTGATATGACCAATAATTTTAATCTTTGAAAATGAGGTTTCGTCGACAAAGTGCAGGTTCCATAGTGTAAGAGAATCTTATAACTGAAAATTATTCTGAAAATTAATTCCACCCAATAGCGCTGACAGTGTAGCTCATTATAAAATCCACCATTAAACCTTTCAAGGATATGTAAATCAATGTTCCGTTAAATATGAAAACATGATGTGGTTTGAAATGAAGTATCAGAATTTTATGCAATCAGGTACACACACTTGAGGAATTACTTTTGTTCTACATTTATTACTCATCGAATGCATGTTTTACAGTTCGTCTAGTAACAAATACCAATACAAATACTTCGTAAAAGAAACGTGCAGATTTATCATATGTCGGCTATAGTCCGATCAGAATTGAGATCCAAAGCTAGCAATGAAGTCAATCTTTTTCAATCGTCCCGTAGTACAAATTTTTCCCCTTTGATGCTGGCGAGCAGCACGGAACCCTGAATTAGTGCACACAGATACTATCTTAGGCCAGCAGGTAATTGACCCCAAAATCCAAAACTTGCGAAAAATGAGCACTCCAAAACTGAAACTCTGCGAAGTATTAGCAGTATTTTATTAATGTTCTCCTCAAATACCTTTGAAAGCTATTAAGTAAGGATGTCGGAAGGTAGTTGGCTAGAACATTTCTTTCCCACTTGTTTTAATGTGTACTAACTGACTGCGCTTGAGGAGTACGTTGAACAGGCGGCCCACATCATTCTTCTCAAGCGGCCGATGAAGCTCATTCGAAGAGAGTGATGCGGAATGTACGCAATTCCTCTCAGTCTGATTCATTGTCAGACATCAAGAATACCTGTAGCCTAAGAATTCCCGCCAGTCCTCTTCCTTCCGTTGCAGCACCTGCTAATTACAACATGACGAGCATGAGATGGGATATCGTCGTCTTTACCAAAATGTATGTGAAACGGATCTGAGCACGCACATAATCACGATGCTCCTTGTCCATCTGGTTTCTCAGACTGCACTTTTTTCTGGTATCCCGTCTCCACCTACACTACTGGTCATTAAAATTGCCACACCAAGAACAAATGCAGATGATACACGGGTATTCATTGGACAAATATATTATACTAGAACTGACGTGATTGCATTTTCACGCAATTTGGGTACATAGATCCTGATAAATTAGTACCCAGAACAACCACCTTTGGCCGTAATAATGACCTTGATATGCCTGGGCATTGAGTCAAACAGAGCTTGGATGGCGTGTACAGTTACAGCTGCCCATGCAGCTTCAATACGATACCACAGTTCATCAAGAGTAGAGACAGGCGTATTGTGACGAGCCAGTTGCTCGGCCACCATCGACCAGCCATTTTAATTGGTGAGGCCGGCCAGAATGGCCGAACGGTTCTAGGCGCTACAGTCTGGAACCGCGCGACCGCTACGGTCGCAGGTTCGAAACTGCCTCGGGCATGGATGTGTGTGATGTCCTTAGGTTAGTTAGGTTTAATTAGTTCTAAGTTCTAGGGGACTGATGACCGCAGCAGTTATGTCCCATAGTGCTCAGAGCCATTTGAACCATTAATTGGTGAGAGATCTGAGGGAATGTGCTGGCCAGGGCAGCAGTCGAATATTTTCTGTATCCAGAAAGGCCCGTACAGGACCTGCAACATGCGGTCGTGCATTACCCTGCTGAAATGTAGTGTTTCGCAGGGATCGAATGAAGGGTAGAGCCACGGGTAGTAACACATCCGAAATGTAACGTCCACTGTTCAAAGTGTCGTCATTGCGAACAATAGGTGACCAAGACGTGTAACCAGTGGCACCCCATACCATCACGCCGGGTGATACGCCATTATGGCGATGACGCATACACGCTTCCAATGTGCGTTCACCGCGATGTCGCCAAACACGGATGCAACCATCATGATGCTGTAAACAGAACCTGGATTCATCCGAAAAAATGACGTTTTGCCATTCGTGCACCCAGGTTTATCGTTGAGTACACCATTGCAGGCGCTCCTGTCTGTGACGCAGCGTAAAGGGAAACCGCAGCCATGGTCTCCGAGCTGATTGTCCATGCTGCTGCAAACGCCGTCGAACTGTTCGTGCAGATGGTTGTTGTCTTGTGAACGTCCCCATCTGTTGACTCAGGGATCGAGACGTGGCTGCACGATCCGTTACAGCCATGCAGATAAGATGCCTGTCATCTCGACTGCTAGTGAAACGAGGCCATTGGGATCGAGCACGGCGTTTCATATTACCCTCCTGAACCCACCGGTTCCATATTCTGCCAACAATCATTGTATCTCGACCAACGCGAGCAGCTATGTCGCGATACGATAAACCGCAATCGCGATAGACTATAATCCTATCTTTATCAAAGTCGGAAACGTGATGGTACGCATTTCTCCTCCTAACATGAGGCATCACAACAACGTTTCACCAGGAAACGCCGGTCAACTGCTGTTTGTGTATGAGAAATCGGTTGGAAACTTTCCTCATGTTAGCACGTTGTAGGTGTCGCCACCGGCGCCAACCTTGTGTGAATGCTCTGAAAAGCTAATCATTTGCATATCACAGCATCTTCTTCCTGTCGGTGTAATTTCGCGACTGTAGCACGTCATCTTTGTGGTGTAGCAATTTTAATGGCCAGTAGTGCATTTACGAGTGGCAAACGGCTTGGCAGGAACACTGTCTCTGCTCGCAGCTGGCACGTAATGGCAGGTGCAAGACAGCTGCTGGAGCGGCAGGTGCAGCTGTTCATTTCCTGGTCTGTCCGCCAGGGTCTCTGGAAAATTCGCTGCTGTCCTGGTTATTCGCAAGGTCTCCAAGTCAGCGCCACTTGCAGGTACAACGCATCCTCATTCGCCGTTTTAGAAAAATACACTCTGCAGTTTGATCAGCATGTCACGTCGTGTGGTGAAATGAGAAGCGTTGTAGTACAGGTTTCGCCCTGATAATTATTTCACCAGGAGGCAGACAACCGATCCAGTTGCTTCCTATTAGATTGTTGTTTTTGCTGACGCCTAAGAATACTGAATATCTTATGACTTTGTATCTAAAAAGCTATTTTGTAAATCAGACTGCCTATTGGCAGATTCCTGACACGTTTGCTATCTGCCGTTGTTCGAGGCCAAGAGCTTCGTAATCTGGTATCTTCCTCGCAGTATAAGCCTGCTAACCTTTTCTTAACCAAGTTGTTCCTTTATTCTTCCATTAATTCACAGTTCTTCACTTTGTCCACCCATTTTATTTTCTCCATTCTCCTTCAAACCCACATTATACATGCTTCAATTCTGGCACGTTCTTTGTTCTTCAGCGTCCACCTTCCACATCTGTACAGAGAAACACTTCAGATGAAGCATTTAACCAACCATCGTCTTTAATCCTACCCAAATGTGCTGCATAAAAATCTTGATTTGTGAATGCAGTTCTTGCTTATTTCTTTTTCATTCTTCTAGTTATGATTATCATACTCCCGAAAAGTCTGTGTTATAATACAGTGTTCAATTTGACATTTTGTAGCTTTATTTTCATATCTTCTTTCTCATGTACCCTCACAACATTAGATATATTTTTTTTTGTTTAGTTTCATTCCGTGTCCTTGCAGTCCTTCTTCAAGTCTCAATTATCTTCTTTGCAGATATATTGTCTGCAACCAGTACCATGTCATCAGCAAATGGCTCAAATGGCTTCAAGCACTATGGGACTTAACATCTGAGGTCATCAGTCCCCTAGACTTAGAACTACTTAAACCTAACTAACCTAAGGACATCACACACATCCATGCCCGAGGCAGGATTAGAAACTGCGACCGTAGCAGGCGCGCGGTTCCGGACTGAAGCGCCTAGAACCGCTCGGGCACAACGGCCGGCCATCAGCAAATGTGACGCAGCTGATTCTTGCCCTCCTATTCTTACTCCTTCCTTTTCCACTTTTTGCGTCTTCATTAACAAGTCTTCGATACACAGGTCGATTCAGCTGCCCTTACCGATGGGTTTTGTGCAACCGGCAACGTCTACAAAACTACGCGCGAGATTTCCATATTCTCTCGCTCTCTACACAAAACTTTTAGTCCTATAGAAAAAAAAGAACGGGACCTTTTTCTAGGAAATTTAATGTAATTACCTTTTGTACTGGGATATGTTTACGTTGGCGGTCACGGTTTTTGAATTATTTAAGAAAAACGCACAAAAGTGAACTTCAAATACAACTCCATCCCCACACTCAGCCCTCACCAGTCAGTATTTTTAATACCTTGTTCGTGGTATTTCCTACTGTCACTGTACAAAAGTTTCCGATACACGAATTATTTCTGATACTCGTCCTATTTTGATATCTATTGATTGGCCTATTAAGCCACCAACATAGTAGGCTATTTCGTTAACATTATTAATTTAAATGTGCCTGTGAAGATAATGAAAGAAAAACTGCATTTATTAACGTTACACTAAAACTAATTACGTTGGCAATTCGATTCGAAATTAACCTCACAAGCACAGTAGTTTCGTAGTGAGAAGGCATGACGAATAGAACGATGTAACTGTTTATTTTATACTGCTAAAATACACAAAATTGTTATGTAAAATTTACACAAACGTCAATTTTACCTTTTGTAAGTGGTTGACAAAGCTGGTGGCGTAATAAGGCCGGTCAACGAAACCAAAAAAGGTAGGAGGATGTCGTGAACAACGTACTACAGATTCTGACTGGTTTGGCCTGAGTGTGGGAGTGATGGTGCGTTTTAAGGTGAATTTTGTATGTTTTTCTTGAATAGCTCAAAAACTACCGTCTCTAACCAAAACGTATCCCAATACAAAATATAAACTCATTCATTTTACTACAAAAAGGTACTGTTTTTTCTGTACGACTAATAGTTTATTCGTAGCGAGCTAGAGAATATGAAAAATCTCGCATGTGGTATCAGAGAGCATTGTAAGTTGCATAAAGCTCATTGGTAAGGGCACCGGAATTACCCAGTGTATGATTAACAAAATTTGTGAAAGACAACAGCCCCGTTTTACACCCCTTCCAATTTGACGCCAGTCTGGATCTATGAAGCACAAAATTTCCACCTACTGAATAAAATTCGAAGAAGTTTTATACTTCTGATAAGTCATACTGAGTAAAGAACACAAATGACTTAGGACCTAAAATTAAAAAAAAAAAAAAACAGAAATTCCTGTAGATTCTGGGTTTGCTCCTGTTGGTATAGTTAACCTGTTTAAGTTACTAAAACATAAAATGTTGTCCATTTCATAAATATCAGAAGCCACTGTGTAGTGTAACGACGTAAGTTTCTTATAAATGATTTTCTTTCGACATATGACCATGTGTAGACTTTGTCACCTACGTCAGTTACAACCCACTTCAAAATTATTTATATTCTTTTTAAATTGTCTCAGAATGGTTCTTGAACGAAACTGTAAAACATCGTTTGAGTCGTATGCACAGAATTATATCATTGTTGTACAAAACATTACAAATTTTCATTTATTTTATTTTTTAGAAGCACGACGCAACAACTCGGTTCCAGGATCTTCTGTTGCTCTTTGGCTGTCGACCCGCGACGTATAGTGGCCAGCAATTTTCCCTCTGGTCCCGTCAGCGAAGATGCTGTCTCCGTTCGTTGCGCCGCCCTCTCCGTACATGAAACATAAAAATATACAAAATCTTTAGACAATTCGCAACCATTAGAAAATATTACAAAATACATAAACAAAACTAAATTAAACTTATATTTACCTGCAAACTGGGCTGACACTGGTGGATGGGTGACGCTTCAATTTCGCGTCCCACTACATACCCCACCCACAAGCTCAGTTTGTCATGTTTTAACCGAAAATAAAACTTTTTCCATAATCCATATTTAACTGTTAATACATTTTCCTCACATTTTACGTAATCTAGAGTCCTTGCTCTTAGATAGATTTAATCCTTTTACTGCGATATTGTTGTGACTATTTGTCATTTACTCTTAACTGTGCTATTGTGGTGATTCATAACCGAATATATGGAGATTACTCCTTTTCGTTTAATAGTTGCTAGTAAATACTAATTTAGTACGTTCATTAACGTTGTTACATTAGGACAGAGCGTTCAAATTGTGGTAAATTAGTTTCAGTTTTATTCATTTACTAGAGTTATTCTTTCCAAAAATGTATATTACTAATAAGTTTCTCACAATAACTATTAGTACTATTTACTTTACGTCATTCTTTTCCCTAAGGCCTTATTTATGCCTGAGGTCAAGAAGAAATCAAGCAAAACTTTCTTTAGAATCTCGGCACGGCTTTCTTTACCTTCGGACACCTTGTTGGGTAATGGCAATTTATTTAGGAGAAACAAGCGAGAGAGCCCCGTTTGGTGTGTTCTACATTAACACTATTACAAATCTCTATTAAAGGCACTCTGTTATGTTCTCGTGAGCCATATAGCTCTGGACGCCCATGGTCCCTAAAATTATTAACCATCCCCTTTGATCCCTACTATCCGAGTAAACATAAAATATACAAAATTCCTTCTGACCTAGTAACAAAATTTCTTCCATATAAATCCCCTTTTAGTTATCTTTCTCCTTTTGAAGTACTGGTAGATTATTGTAGAACACTTGTTTAAACTTTCTGTTATTTCTTTAAAATAACACGTAACTATCACGAAACTTCACAAGAATACACTATGAACGCTCTTCCGTATGTAACATATACTAAATATGAACTTATTTAGGAATGAAGGGTTTCATTTGATCAACACTATATAATCCTTTAATTACACCTGATGAAGGTTCCATAAGAACTAACGCTTTGGGATGTACAATCTTATGTACAACATATGGACCTTCAAAGATAAAGAAGAATTTTCTACATTACTTATTGATCCTCGAACTTCTAGGATGAGATCGTACTAATACACGATCACCTTTTCTCATTCGGATGGATAATTCGTAGAATAACATTTTTCTTTCCTTTACATAAAACGGTAACCCACTAATTAGGACTCGTATTAGGTGACTTTCAATAATTGGTTCTTCAATTAATTTAGCACGGTTTAAATGCCATTCGAAATAATTCCTATAACCTCTCCACCGTTTAGAATATGGAGGAGGGTCTAACAACTCTAAAGTTAAGTGTTGTTGTTTTCCTCTTGACCAATAATTTTGTTTAAACTGCTTAACAAAATCATCCCAGTCCCTAAATTAGGTTCTATGCAGTACTGCCCATTCCACAGCTTCTGCTTCTAAATGTCCTATTACAAATTGAATCCGTTTTTCATTACTCCATTTAGGAGATAATAAAGTTTCAAAAGCTTTTATAAAGATTGTAGGGTGAAGTTCGCCTCCTGGTTTGAATACAGGAAATCGACTTGCTACATTTGAATTTGTCGTTATATCATCCCAACATTCTGCGAGAGATATAGTTGGATTTTGTTTAGATTGCAGAGACGGAGTTGCATCGGATTGGCTTGCTGTGATTTCTTTATTTATATTGTTGTCGTCCGAGCTAGCAAACACGATGCGACTGTTGTCTCTGATTACGTTATTGCTTCTACTACTTGAAATGTCTTCATTATTATCTAATTCCGATAACCGTTTAGTAATTTCCTGTATTCTCATTTCTGTATTGGATACACGATTAGCTAATATCGATTCTTCACTGTGTTCACGATGTGAACGCTCTGTACCTTCATCAATGTTATTATCTTTGGAAGTCTCAAGGTTACTGCATATTTCGGTAATTAAATATTTCATGTTTTCTATTTCAGTATGATCTTTTTCTACTCGATGAGTTAGTATCTCTAATTCTACATTATCTATTGAAGAAATCTCTACAGATTTGGTAGAAACCTCTTTAATAGACTCTAATAATTCTCTGCGAACAGTTTCTGTTTCCATAGAAAATTCATCCCGTAACTTATCGTTATTTTTCTCTATTTCATTTACAACTAAGACATTGACATTATCTAGTCTCTTGGTTAAGTCAGTAATATCATTTCGCATACGAGCTTTTTCCTCACGCGATTCCTGGATATGTTCTTCTAACCTTTTACAATTATCCGCAATCTTATTACTAAGTCCTACTAGTTTTTCCTGCATTTCAACTTTAAAAGCCTCTATTTTATCACTTAATTCTCGACTGGTTTCATTAAGATGTTCCTGTAACCTGTCTGTCGATTTTGTTAGCTCCCCTTTAAGTTCCTTTTTTAATCTAGCAGTAGATTCATCGTTAGACTGTTTTAATTCCTCTTTTAATCTAACAGTAGATTCTTCGTTAGACTGTTTTAATTCCTGTTTTAGTTCCTCTTTTAATCTAGCAATGGATTCTTCGTTAGATTGTTTTAATTTAGCAATCGCCCTAAAAAGGGATCTCATGCTCCTGTCGGACATAGATTGCTCTTCGTCTGACATTTCACTTCCCGACATTATTGTAAGATATTAACTAGTTACACACGCAGACTTGTAATCAACAATCCTGTAAAAGCACACTCCCTATGTACAACACTCCACTTCCAACTTGAAACAAACTCACCGGACACTAAAATTGTAGTTTGTAGTTCTCGGTGATCAGTATGGGCTGCAGAAGTAACAGCCGTCGATGCAGCCGCTGAGATGCTGCGACCCCGCTTCCGTAACCGGCAGGACGCTGAGTCGAACACCGGAGACGTCACTGGCTGCAACCACGCCCGGCACCGCCGTAGACAGGCGAAGCCCTCAGCAACACCTCTAATACCAGCCGGAGGAACGCCCCCCAACTGACGTACTGGGCCTGTTAGTTTAGGAGAAAAAAGGTTGTCCGGGTTTGCAGCGTTCAGCTGCTGCCCAACAGATGCGCCTTCTCGTAGAATAACTGCGTGACCGTACTGCTTGGCTGCGCTCCGTCAGCTGCCCACACCGCCGAAGTCGCCGCTGGCTGGTAAAGGCTCCACGAAGACTCTCGTTGACTTCCGAAGGACTCTTGATATTTTAATTGTTTCGTACCTGTGTGTCTTAGTTGCACACAGGTCCTGTTTTTAAGGTCGCCACGGTGTAGTGTAACGACGTAAGTTTCTTATAAATGATTTTCTTTCGACATATGACCATGTGTAGACTTCGTCACCTACGTCAGTTACAACCCACTTCAAAATTATTTATATTCTTTTTAAATTGTCTCAGAATGGTTCTTGAACGAAACTGTAAAACATCATTTGAGTCGTATGCACAGAATTATATCATTGTTGTACAAAACATTACAAATTTTCATTTATTTTATTTTTTAGAAGCACGACGCAACAACTCGGTTCCAGGATCTTCTGTTGCTCTTTGGCTGTCGACCCGCGACGTATAGTGGCCAGCAATTTTCTCTCTGGTCCCGGCAGCGAAGATGCTGTCTCCGTTCGTTGCGCCGCCCTCTCCGTACATGAAACATAAAAAAAATACAAAAACTTTAGACAATTCACAACCATTAGAAAATATTACAAACTACATAAACAAAACTAAATTAAACTTATATTCACCTGCAAACTGGGCTGACACTGGTGGATGGGTGACGCTTCAATTTCGCGTCCCACTACAACTGACAAGTTGCAACTAATAATGTCAAATAATTAATCTACCTTTAATGGGAAAGTTTACGAAGAGAAAGAGGACCTTACCATGGACAGTAGTATATGAAGATTCCAAACATGTATATTTCTCAGTTATTTGGAAAATAATTTCTGTATAGAAAACAATAAACCTAAAAGTGGTGATATGTTGGCACACTGCTGCTAATATGATGCTGGAAAAGAGGAAATTAAAGAATTGCTTACTTTATTCAACTGTTTCCACAAAAACATAACATTCACAGAATAACATGATTCAATAAAAGGATAAATTTCGTGGATCTTACATTCACTAATGTTCAACAAAAACATAAGTTCAGCATTCATCATGCCATCCCAAAGCACACATAAAATGCAGCATTCAGGGTTATGCTACACCGAACACATTCATTTAAAGTAGAACAAACAGCTTTAAGGCAGAGTTTGACACAATAGAAGGTATTACTGTAAACAATGGCTACAACTGACAATATAGGCACACAACTATAAGACAAAATTGCCTTACTAAGAAAGAAGAAAAAATATTTGCTAGTATCCGATCCCTAGGCCCCATTTTACAAAAAATTGCAAATGTATTTAAAAAAGTACATAAAATTGCATTCTCCTCTAACAGTAAGTTAGGACATTCATTAGTCCACAAAATAAAAACAGATTCAAAAAAATTCAACTATAGAGGGGTGTGTAAAGTATCAAGCCGCTGTTGTCCTGTCTAATATCCAGGGAAAACAGGCAGAAGTTTCAAAACCCATTTCCAAGATCACATGATTGCCTTCAGACATTACCACTATGAAAAGTCAGTCACTTTGTAGCATACGCTGCAAAATAAACACATTAGCTGTAGAATAGTAAACAATTTGCTAACACTGCACACTGAAGCCAGTGATAAGAACCTAGATGTCTTAGGACAACAGGAAATATAACTCCATAAAATCAAAAAGCCTGAATCCATCTTAAGTGAACGGACGGATTGCACCAGCTGTACGTATTACAGTAATTTTAAAGACTCATTTTAAATTTATTTCCTTGCACATGTCAGTTTATTTAAAATACTGGTATCTCTGACGCTACATAATAAACATCATTTTCGGTCATCTCATATTGAACTACTGTATCTGTGGAGTGTTTTGACATGTATAAATAAATGTGCCACTTTAGTGTAGTGATGTGTAATCACACAACGTATAAAGCAACGTCTACTGACAATAAAACGTTAAAAAGGTTCTTCCAGGATTTCTCGGTAAGTTTTTCATTGTTTATCATATTTTCCGTTATATGATTCTCGAATTTCGAAACTGAACATCTTACCTGCTCAGAACTGGAACATACATTTCGCATCACCTCACTCAAGGGAAGAATAACGTATCAAAACGATTTGCACCAATGACGGACGCACAGGGTTCGGAATACAATAAAATACGAAAAAGATTATGACTGGAGGCGTTATTATTCATACTTCGTGTGTAATGAATACAAAGGAAGAAGGAAAGGAAAATTAGTGTTTAATGCTTCAGTATTAAATATAGTCACGGCCACAGTTGCAATATTACGGACAAAACTATCCTTCTGCACTATCCTGTAAAATAGGTCGTATTGCCCTTTTCTCTCCAGGTCTGCCATATCATCACACTGTTCTCTTTTCTGTGTTTTTTCTCAGTGAATATGTAACCTTTTTTTTTTTTACATTGTCTGACTATTCACATCTCCTTCGATTTTATATTTTCTTCTTTCTTCCATTTTCTTTATCATCTTTGTTGTTACCCATGGTTTCATAACTTTATTTTATTGGAAGTATCCTATTTCTTCTTCTGATGTTTTGGTTATGCACTTTGGTTTTCTTGTCTCCCCCACGTGGAACCTTCAGAAAAAGACTTGGGGACACCAAACTCATGTCAGCCCTAAGTTTTCTTGGCCGGCTTTGCCATTTTGGATAACGAAAGCCGCTCACAAAATGCCTTCCCGTTTCCACTTAGCCCAAAATTGGTTGCTCCAAGAAGATACCAATTAAAAATTGCAACAGATGTCGTAATCTAACCAATCAAAAATAGATTATTAGAAATGGTTTGCATTTCTTGGGCATGCCAGAGCTTGCACGACGTGGCGAGGAGAGAGATTTTCCTTAAACAAAGTGTCATGAAAACCCCAACAAATACATCTCTACTGACGCTCGGTCTGCCTTCTGTGCAGACCAGCTTCAGAAAAACATCTTCACAGTCTGGGTACATAGGGAAATCTAATAAATTCTAATAAATATTGTATATTCCATAAATATTTATAAATAAAAAAATAATAAAAAAATAAATTGTCGAGTAAATTATTATGTTGGAGATAAGCCTCTGTAATGAGGAAAAGCTCAAAATAATAAACACTAAAAATTTAATAATTTTAATAAATTTTGTTCTTTGCAGATTGAATGATGGCTCTGTGAAAAGAAGAAAGAATAGAGTTCATACTCTTAAGTGGACGAGAAGGATGTTCGTGTCGCGAATTTAACCATCGACACCCTCATCGTCAATCTGTTTGTTCTACTGCCGTCGGGAAATTAATCACCATGTTTAAAGAAACAGGCAGTGTGTTGGAAAAAAGCGTTCTGGACGACCAGAGACTTCAGACGAAACGAAAGAGAATGTCTTGGTGAAGGTTTATCCTAGCCCAAAGAAATCGCTCCGTCGGACGTCCGAGGTCAACAATCCATAAAATCCTGGCAGAGGAGACATTTCATCCCTACAAGTTACAGATATTGCATCACTTAAATGAAGATAACCCCGATAGAGGTAAGAAGATGTGTGAATGGTTTACAGATAAGGTGGATGAATATATCAGTTTTACTAAAGACTGTGATGAATCTGGTTTTTATGTCAATGGTGGAGTGAACAGTCAAAATCTTTGACACTGGTCTCAAGGTACTCCACACTGGGTGAATCCATCCAAACAGCAGGGCCATTAGAAGGTGATGGTGTGGTGTGGTTTGTGGAAAGCTCATGTACTACGACCTTTCGTCTTTGATGAAAATGTAAGGAATTAGACTTCTCTGAATATGCTAACAGACAAATTGATGCCTGAAATTGAGCGTTTGGGTGAGGGACTTACAGACTGGTTTCAACAGGATGGGGACCCTGCCCATTTTGCTACAGTTGTAGAGATTGGTTGAATGACAATTTTTCTCACTGGATTGGGAAAAGAGGCCATGTGGAGTGGTCCCCTCGTTCGCTAGACCATTCTTCCCTTGATTTCTTTTTCTGGAGTATGCTGAAGAAGAAGTTTTCTCGATGAAGATTAGAAATTTAAACCACCTGACAGAATGCATCACCAGTCAATGTGCTAAAATCGACGGCAATTCAGATCTGTTCCATCGAGTTCATCTTAATCTCGCAAAGCGCATCAAATTATACATTGAAAAGCACAGAGATCATGTCGAAAGTATTATTTATTAACATTCAACATCCAAGTCTTCCCCCACGAACCACGGATCTTGCCGTTGGTGGGGAGGCTTGTGTGCCTCAGCGTTACAGATAGCCGTAGCGTAGGTGCAACCACAACGGAGGCGCGTCTGTTGAGAGGCCAGACAAACGTGTGGTTCCTGAGGAGGGGCAGCAGCCTTTTCAGTAATTCTAACGACAACAGTCTGGATGATTGACTGATCTGGCGCTGTAGCATCAACCAAAACGGCCTTACTGTGCTGGTACTGCTAACGGCTGAAAGCAAGGGGAAACTACAGCCGTAATTTTTCTCTAGGGCATGCAGCTCTACTGTATGGTGAAATGATGATGGCGTCCTCTTGAGTAAAATAGTCCCCCATTCAGGTGGGGACTACTCAGGAGGACGCCGTTATCAGGAAAAGTAAAACTGGCGGTCTACGGATCGGAGTATGGAATGTCGGATCCCTTAGTAGGGCAGGTAGGTTAGAAAATTTAGAAATGGATAGGTTAAAGCTAGATGTAGTGGGAATTAGTGCAGTTCGGTAGCAGAAGGAACAGGACTTCTGGTCAGGTGAATACAGGGCTATAAACACAAAATCAAATTGGAGTAATGCAGGAGTACGTTTAATAATGAATAACAAAATAGGAACACGGGTAAGCTACTATGAACAGCTTAGTGAACTTATTATTGTAGCCAATATAGACACGAAGCCCACACCCACCACAGTAGTACAAATTTACATGCTGACTAGCTCCGCAGATGAGAAGGAGACTGATGAAATGTGTGGTAAGAGAAGTTATTCAGATAGTTAGGGGAGACGAAAATTTAATAGTTATGGGGGACTGGAATTCGATGGTAGGAAAAGGAAACGAGGAGAAAACGAGCTGAATATGGACTGGGGCAAAGTAACGAAAGAGGAAGCCCCTGATAGAATTTTGCACAGAACATAATTCAATCGTCGCTAACACTTTGTTTAAGAATCATTAAAGAAAGTTGTATACATGGAAGAGACTCGGAGACGCTTCAAGGTTTCAGATTGATTGTATGAGGTAAGACAGAGATTTCAGAACCAGGTTTTCAACAGATGTGGACTCTGACCACAATTTATTGGTTATGAACTGTAGATTAAAACGGGAGAAACTGCAAAAAAGTAGGAATGTAAGGAGATGGGACGTGGATAAACTGAAAGAACGAGAGGTTTTAGAGAGTGTCAGAGGGAGCATTAGGGAACGACTGACAAGAACAGGGGAAAGGAATACAGTAAAAGAAGAATGGGTAGCTTTGAGATACGAAACAGTGAAGGCGGCTGAGGACAAAGTAGGTAAAAAGACGAGGGCTAGTAGAAATCCTTGGGTAACACAAGAGATATTGTATTTAATCTATGAAAGGAGAAAATATAACAATGCAATAAATGAGGCATGTGAAAAGAAATACAAACGTCTAAGACATGAGATCGACAGGAAGCGCAAAATGGCTAAGCAGGATTGGCTAGACAAATGTAAGGTTTAGTAGGTTAGAGTGTTTCGAGAAAACACAAAAAGGGGTTCAGTCACAAAGGGTGCGGGCCAAATACAGAAAGAAAATAGATACAGGAATCATCGGTATAACTGTTGTAAATTGTCGTAGCTGTGTTGGGAAGGTACCAGAGCTCTAAGCGCTAATAGAAAGCACTGATGCTCAAATCTTTGTAGGCACTGAAAGCTACCTAAAGCCGGAGATAAACTCAGCCTAAATTTTTGCGAAGAACCTATCGGTGTTCCGAAAGGGTAGGCTAAACACGGTTGGCTGTGGCGTGTTTGTTGCTGCTAGAATTACTTTATCTTGTCGCGAAATTGAAGTCCATCGTTCCTCTGAGTTAGTATGGGCAGAGGTCACTTTTACCTACAGGTATAAAATAATAGTTGGATCCTTTTACCAAACTCTCAATTCAGGTGATACAATTGTTGAAAGGTTCAAAGAAAACTTCGGTTTGATCTCAAACACGTACCCGACTCATACGATTATAGTTGGTGCTGACCTTAATTTACCCTCGATATGTTGGCGAAAATACATGTTTAATTCCGGAGGTACGCATAAAACATCATCCGAAATTGTGCTAAACACATTCTCTGAAAAATTATTTAATAGCAGTTAGTTCATGAGCCCACGCAACAAATAATCCTGAGTTAATAACGAGCATCAAAACGGATACAGCGCCGCGCGGGGTAGCCGCGTGGTGCGAGGCGTCTGGTCACGGTCCGCGCGGCTTCCCCCCCCCCCCCCTTCCCTCTGGCATGTGTGTGTGTGTGTGTCTGTGTGTGTGTCGTCTTTAGAGTAAGTTAAGTTACATTAGATAGTGTGTAAGCCTAGGGACCGATGACCTCAGCAGTTTGGTCCAATTTCCAAAACGAATACAAGGATTAGTGAACACAGGGTTTTCATAGCAAGACTGAATATTGTAACCCCCAAATCCTCCAAAAATAAATGAAAAATATATCCATTTAAAAAAGCAGATAGATATTCACTTGGCACCTTTCCTGAGAAACAATATCCACTCCTTCCAAATTAGCAGTTTAATTGTAGACCAGATGTGGCTTGAATTCAAAGGGATAGTATCGTCAGCAAATGAGAGATTTATGCCAAATAAATTAACAAACGACGGATCTGATCCTCCTTGGTACACAAAAGGGTCAGAACACTGTTGCAGAAACAACGAAACAAACATGCCAACTTTAAACAGAAGTAAAATCCCCAAGATTGGACATATTTTACAGAAGCTCGAAATTTAGTGCGGACTTCAATGCGAAATGCTTATAATAGTTTCCACAACGAAACTTTGTCTGGAAGCCTGCCAGAAAATCCAAATAGATTCTGGTCGTATGCGAAGTATGTTAGCGGCAAGAAACAATCAATGTCTTCTCTGTACGATAGCAATGGAAATACTATCGAAAACAGTGCTGTCAAAGCAGAGTTACTAAACACAACCTTCCGAAACGTCTTCACAAAAGAAGACGACGTAAATATACCAGAATTAGAATCAGGAACAGCTGCCAACATGAGTGACGTAGAAGTAAATATCCTCGGAATAATGAAGCAACTTAAATAATTTAATAAAGGCAAGTTTTCTGGTCCAGACTGTATACCAATTAGGTTCCTTTCAGAGTATGATGCAATAGCTCCATACTTAACACTCATACACAACCGTTCTTTCGACGAAAGATCCGCACCCAAAGACTGGAAAGTTGCACAAGTCACACCAATATTCAAGAAAGGTAGTAGGATTAACCCACTAAATCACAAGCCCATATCATTAACGTCGATAGGCAGCTGGATTTTGGATCATATATTGTGTTCAAATGTCATGAATTACCTCGAAGAAACAGGTCTATTGACACACAGTCAACATGGATTTGCGGCTTGTCGTGAAACTGCGTGCTTATGAAATATCTTCTCAGTTAAGAGACTGGATTCGTGGTTTCCTGTCAGAGAAAATTGTGAAGGAGGTTCGATGAACCCTCTGCCAGGCACTTAAATATGATTTTCAGAGTATCCATGTAGGTGCAGATAGATGTAGATGTAGAAATATATATCACTAGGGGTAAGATAGATAATGCCTACAGGAAAATTAAAGAGGCTTTTGGGTAAAACAGAAGCAGTTGTATGAATACCAAGAGCTCAGATGGAAACCCAGTTCTAAGCAAAGAAGGGAATGCAGAAAGGTGGAAGGAGTATACGAGAAGGGAGATATGATACTGCATGAAGAATTTGACAAAGTACTAAAATGTCGAAACAAGGCCCCCGGAGTAGACAAAATTCCGTTAGATCTACTAATAGCCTTAGGAGCCCCAGTAATGGCGAAACTCTTTCAACAAAACTCTTCCATCTGGTGAGCAAGATGTACGAGACAGGTGAAATACCCGCAGACTTCAAGAAGAATATAGTAATTGCAATTCCAAACAACTATCAGTTTAATAATGCACGGTTGCAAAATACTGACACGAATTCTTTACAGAAAAATGGAAAAACTGGTAGAATCCGACCTCGGGGAAGATCAGTTTGGAATTCGTAGAAATGTTGCAATACGCAAAGCATTACTGACCCTACGACTTCTCATAGAAGTGTTTATAGCACTTGTATATTTAGAGAAAGCCTTTGACAGTGTTGACTGGAATACTCTTTTTCAAACTCTGAAGGTGGAAAGGGTAAAATACAGGGCGCGAAAGGCTATTTACAATGTCTACAGAAATTAGGTGGGTAGTAACTCACCACCTTCCACACGGAGCACGTGCTTATCTCACCACTGACTTCTAGTATCAGCCGCACGCAGTTGACGACAACAAGTGTATGGGCCTGAAAATGACATTGTTACAACGTTGAAACTAGCTGCCAAATAAAATCGACACTTTAAATACAGCTGGGGGAATTTCTTCATTTTTAATACAAATTTTATACACTAGGCAGAAATAAAACAATTGCAATCAAAGCAACATGCTTTTAGATGTCATTATTTGATTCCAGAGGCGTGGTTTTCCCTCTTTATCTATTCTGTCCACATGTAATGTTGGTTTTGTGGAAGCAATTAAAATATTAGGTACCAACAGCACGGCCAACGATGATTCGGATGTGTCTATAATTACCATTGTATCAACTTCCGCTCTGGCAGGATTAATCTGAAAATCACAATTTCTCTGCCAATAGCAATTCGATCCAAGGAGGACCAAGTAAGATCATTTTTTTCTCGTAACAGAAGAAGCGAATTTGAAAAATCTTCAAACCACAGCATAAGCTCTCACTGGCATAACCTTTGTATCGATTAATGGTATACATCTGGGTGTTCAGACGGTTTTGCATTTCCATTTTCATACAATATTTCGACAGACGACCCAGACATAGGAACTTTAATTACGACCTCCCAGAAATTTGGCGTTTGCGCTAATGTACTAGTCTCACCATGGTTCATTTATGACTGCGTTCCAGACAGAAAGTTTAGTTGTTTTATTTAATTTATTGCTTATTCAGCTTGACTTTAAGGTCATCTCTTACATCTGTCCAGCAGCAACGCATACCAAAACTTTCTCAGTAAGAGAACAGACTATAAAGAGAGAACTCAGCCGATATGTGGGAGGGGAAAAGTTTCCGGGAGACAAGGACTGACGAATGAGCCGCACAGAGTGTAGGAGAGATGGCTTTTGTGAGAGAAGGCTGACCATTAGCTGTCTTTGGAATTTTGGAAGGTATTTTATTTCTGTGATATTTTGAAAAAGATTGTTCCAAAGTCGTGATCCTCTTACAAAAAAATGATTTGGAAAACATGACAGTACATTGTTATGGTGCAGAGACAATTTGACTTTATTGAGGATGAGTATTGCTACTGTGCTATTCAGATAGTAGAATAAGAGTTGAGGACAGGTAAGATGAAGTGCAATGATTGAGAAAGCGATAGAGCAAACATAGAATATGATAGTCTCAACACTTATCACCACGTAGCCGTGATAATGTTGTTCGTACGCTGGTGTGATATGGTCGGAAAAGGGCACGTCAAATATATATCGTGCAAAACCGTTCTTCGCCAGTTCCAGACGGCGTGGGCTTTCATAGAAAACACCTTGGAAAATGGCATCGTCGTAGTCAAATATGGGGAGTTTTAGTGTCTCTAGGAGCCTATTTTTAGGCTCGAAAGAAAATGCTTTTTTTATACTTGTGTAGTGAGTGGAGTGACGCGATTACCTCCTTAGAGACTGCAGTTGTGTGTCCAGTCTAGTCTACCTGATGGTCCAGAATAATGCCCAAGTTCCTTGAAGAAGAAGAAACGGTTATTTCTCTGCGGTTTGGATTAATGTTGGAGAAGAGACTCTGAACTGAGGAATAATAAGTCTTTTTGTGAGAGACTAAGATTGCTTGCGTTTTGGGTGGGTTAAGTTTCAAACATATGTTCTGCCCCTGTCGGGGGTATCGCTGATGTTTTCTGCATCTCTCCTCGACTATATATTTTCTTTCAATTTGGCATCAGTTATTGATTTTCCTACTCGTGTTATACAGGAAATCAGCACACTGATACATAACGTTTTCATAGACCAAGATAAATTCAATCAAATAAATACTTTTCCTGTTAAGAATGGTCTGTCTGATCATGATGCACAGCTAGTTACAGTATATGATATAGCTCCATACAGTAATGCAAAACAGTCCTCCAAAACAGTGCGTTCCATTAACGATCTAACTATCCAAAATTTTAGGGAAAGCTTGCAACAGTTAGACTGGGATGAGGCGTACAGGGAAGATGATGCTAATTTAAAATTTAGCCCATTTCATGATACCTTTGTGAGTATATTTGAAAACAGTTCCCCCACGAAAACAGTGAATTATAAGTGTAAGAAACCATGTAAAAAGCCATGGCTTACTAAATGGATAAAAATATCTTGTAAACAGAAAAGGAAAATGTATCTTATAGCTAGGAGGTGTAATGATTCCAAAACAGACGAAACATTATAAAATCTACTGCACCGTATTAAGAAAAGTTATTAAAAAGTCCAGAAGTATGTGCATTATGTCTGAGATTAGCACATCTGACAATAAAATCAAAACAGTTTGTAATATTGTAAAAAGGGAAACAGCCAAACACAATGAAAAGTTTGTTAGCAAGAGGTCAGAAGTAGAAAACATTTTTAATAATGGTTTTTTTAAGTGTTGTAGAGAAAATGGGATCCGGTTATTCATTAGAAAATGCCAGGCAGTATATGGGAGATGCAGTACCTATGCAATTTGATAAAATTGAAATCCAACACACCTCTCCTACTGAAATTAGGAATATAATAAATTCACTCGAGAGTAAAAGCTCACATGGAATTGATGGCATTTCCAGCAGAGTACTAAAAGCTTGTTCCCAACAAATAAGTAGGATTCTCATCCACATATGTAGTAGCTCACTGTAACAGGGCATTTTTCCAGATCGACTGAAATATGCTATTGTTAAACCATTGCATAAAAAAGGGAATAGATTTGGTGCTAACAACTAACGCCCAATCTCATTTCTGACAACTGTACCCAAAATTCATGAAAAAGTAATTTATTGAAGAGTAGCATCACAAATTTGTAAAAATGAAGTACTAACAAAATGTTAATTTGGTTTTCAGAAACGCTTTTCAACAGAAAACGCTACATATGCTTACACTGATCAAATATTAAATGCATTTAATAATCGAACATCACCCATTGGGATATTTTGTGATATCTCAAAGGCTTTTGATTGTGTGAATCATGAAGTTCTTCTAGATAAGCTTGAGTATTGTGGTATGAGTGGGACAGTGGACAAATGGTTTAATTCATACCTAACTAAAAGAATGCAGAAGGTTGGAATTAACAGTACAGATATTCTGCAAAAACCAGCAGTCTTCTAACTGGGGAAGTATCAAGAATGTTGTCTTACAAGGTTTACTCTTGGGTCCCTTATTGTTCTTAATATATATTACCGACTTGCCACTCTATAGTCATGAAGATGCAAAGTTAGTTCTTTTTGCTGATGATACAAGTATAGTAATCACACCCATGAAGCAAGAATCAGCTGAGGATATTGTAAATAATGTCTTTCAGAAAATTATTAAGTCGTTCTCTGTAAACGGACCCTCACTAAATTTTGAGAAAACACAGTTTATACGCTTATGTACAGTAAATGGCATGACGCCATATATAAATATAGACTATGAACGAAAGTCTGTTGCTAAGGCAGAGTACTCCAAATTTCTGGGTGTGTGCATTGATGAGAAATTGAATTGGAGGAAACACATCGATGATCTGCTGAAACGGTTAGGTTCAGCTACATATATATTAGGGTTTATTGCAAATTTTGGTGATAAACATATCAGTAACTTAGCCTACTATGCCTATATTCATTCACTGCTTTCATACGGCATCATATTTTGGGGCAATTCGTCATTAAGAGAGAAATTATTCATTGCTCAAAAGAGTAAAATCAGAACAATAGCTGGAGCGCACCCAAGAGCACCTTAAAGACATTTATTTAAGAAACTCGGGATATTCACAGTACCTTCGTAATACATTTATTCACTTACAAAATTTGTCATTAATAACTCAAATTCCCATTGTTGTTGTTGTGGTCTTCAGTCCAGAGACTGGTTTGATGCAGCTCTCCATTCTACTCTGTCCCGTGCAAGCTTCTTCATCTCCCAGTACCTACTGCAACCTACATCCTTCTGAATCTGTTTAGTGTATTCATCGCTTGGTCTCCCTCTACGATTTTTACCCGCCAATACTAAATTGGTGATAACTTGATGCCTCAGCATATGTCCTACCAACAGATCCCTTCTTCTAGTCAAGTTGTACCACAAACTCCTCTTCTCACCAATTCTATTCGGTACCTCCTCATTAATTATGTGATCTACCCATCTAACCTTCAGCATTCTTCTTCAGCACCACATTTCGATAGCTTCTATTCTCGTTTTGTCTAAACTATTTATCGTCCATGTTTCACTACCATATATGGCTACACTCCATACAAATACTTTCTGAAAAGACTTCCTGACACTTAAATCTATACTCGATGTTAACAAATTTCTCTTCTTCAGAAACGCTTTCCTTGCCATTGCCAGTCTACATTTTCCATCCTCTCTACTTCGACTCATTTACTACTTTAAGCGTCTCATTTCCTAATCTAATACCCTCAGCATCACCCGATTTAATTCGACTATACCCCATTATCCTCGTTTTGCTTTTGTTGATGTTCATCTTATATCCTCATTTCAAGACACTGTCCATTCCGTTCAGCTGCTCTTCCAGGTCCTATGCTGTCTCTGACAGAATTACACTGTCATCGGCGAACCTTTAAGTTTTAATTTCTTCTCCATGGATTTTAATTCCTACTCCGAACTTTTCTTTTGTTTCCTTTACTGCTTGCTCAATATATAGATTGAATAACATCGGGGAGAGGCTACAACCCTGTCTCACTCCCTTCCGAACCACTGCTTCCCTTTCATGCCCCTCGACTCTTATAACTGCCGTCTGGTTTCTGTACAAATTGTTTCCTTTACTGCTTGCTCAATATACAGATTGAATAACATCGGGGATAGGCTACAACCCTGTCTCACTCCCTTCCCAACCACTGCTTCCCTTTCATGCCCCTCGACTCTTATAACTGCCGTCTGGATTCTGTACAAATTGTAAATAGATATTCGCTCCCTGTATTTTACCCCTGCCACCTTCAGAATTTGAAACAGAGTATTCCAGTCAACATTGTCAAAAGCTTTCTCTAAGTCTACAAATGCTAGAAACGTAGGTTTACCTTTCCTTAATCTATTTTCTAAGATAAATCGTAGGGTCGGTATTGCCTCACGTGTTCCAACATTTCTACAGAATCCAAACTGACCTTCCTCGAGGTCGGCTTCTACCAGTTTTTCCATTCGTCTGTAAAGGATTCGTGTTAGTATTTTGCAGCCGTGGGTCATTAAACTGATAGTTCGGTAATTTTCACATCTGTCAACCCCTGCTTTCTTTGGGATTGGAATTATGCCGTCTGCTTCACGTCTGCTGTGCAGCGAGCTACCTTAATTTAAGTATTAACTGTATTTTTCTTACTTGTCACTTCTTCTTCCGTGTGTATTTGCTTTTAGGAAGCTTTAATTGTCTGGTGCTATTAATAGTGTTCCATAGATTTCGTGTTTGTTTTGAATACAGTCAGAGAGAGTCCCTTTAGTCAACCATAGTGCCAGTAGTGCTAGTGTTTGTTTTCAATACAGTCCAGAGACAGGTAGTGCAATTTTCATTGTTTTCTACAAGAAGTGGCTAGCAACCCCAGTTTAGTGAATAAACAGCCGCCTTTAGTGAATTGGCAGTCTAGTTAAAGGTTGAACAACTCTCTTCAATAAATTGATTCCTTAGGATGGATAGGATGTGTGACTGCTGTGTACGGACGCAGGAGGAGCTGGCCACTGTTCGCGAACAGCTGAGCGTGTTGATGGCCGCGGTCAGCCGTCTTCAGGCTGCTGCCTCGGAGTGTAGGAGCAGTGGGGAGTCTGGTGCGTCGCAGGGTACACCCCAGGTGTTACATGCTTCACACACTGTCTCTGCTGTCGAGACATCTTCGCGGGTACCGGGCGCGGTTGGGCCACCCTCTCCCCAAGGGGAGTGGCGGGTTCAGCGGCGTTCGCGGCGCACGAGGCAGAGGGTCAATGTGGAGGCTGGCCATGTGGCATCGCCCGCTCTGCCTGTGAGTGGACATGTGGCTGCTCTTTCAGCAAGGTCCGAGCAGGCACACGGGGGGAGGGGTTTATTAGTTATTGGGAGCTCCAACGTTAGGCGGGTGATGGAGCCCCTTAGGGAAATAGCGGGAAGGTCGGGGAAGAAGGCCAGTGTTCACTCTGTCTGCTTGCCGGGGGGCCTCATCCGAGATGTGGAGGAGGCCCTACCGGCGGCGATAGAGAGCACTGGGTGCACCCGACTGCAAATTGTTGCTCATGTCGGCACCAATGACTCCTGCCGTCTGGGTTCAGAGGTCATCCTCAGTTCGTACAGGCGGTTGGCGGAATTGGTGAAGGCGGAAAGCCTCGCTCGCGGGGTGGAATCAGAGCTAACAATTTGTAGTATCGTTCCCAGAACCGATCACGGTCCTCTGGTTAGGAGCCGAGTGGAAGGCTTAAACCAGAGGCTCAGACGATTCTGTGGAGATCTGGGGTGCAAATTTCTCGACCTCCGCTATCGGGTGGAGAAATGTAGGGTCCCCCTGAATAGGTCAGGCGTGCACTACACGCCGGAAGCGGCTACAAGGGTAGCGGAGTACGTGTAGAGTGCACATGGGGGTTTTTTAGGTTAGAGAATCCCCTCCCTAGGCCCGACAAGACGCCTCCTGAGACGCGGCAAGGTAGGAGTAGGCAAAATGCAACAGGGAATAACAATATTAATGTGCTAATAGTAAACTGCAGGAGCGTCTATAGAAAGGTCCCAGAACTGCTCTCATTAATAAACGGTCACAATGCCCATATAGTACTAGGGACAGAAAGTTGGCTGAAACCAGACGTAAACAGTAATGAAATCCTAAACTCAGATTGGAATGTATACCGTAGAGACAGGCTGAACAGTGAAGGGGGAGGCGTGTTTATAGCGATAAGAAGTGCAATAGTATCGAAGGAAATTGACGGAGATCCGAAATGTGAAATGATTTGGGTGAAGGTCACGGTTAAAGCAGGCTCAGACATGGCAATTGGATGTCTCTATAGGCCCCCTGGCTCAACAGCTGTTGTGGCTGAGCACCTGAAGGATAATTTGGAAAATATTTCGAGTAGATTTCCCCACCATGTTATAGTTCTGGGTGGAGATTTTAATTTGCCAGATATAGACTGGGAGACTCAAACGTTCATAACGGCTGGCAGGGACAAAGAATCCTGTGAAATTTTTTTAAGTGCTTTATCTGAAAACTACCTTGAGCAGTTAAACAGAGAACCGACTCGTGGGGATAACATATTAGACCTTCTGGTGACAAACAGACCCGAACTATTTGAAAAAGTTAACGCAGTACAGGGAATCAGCGATCATAAAGCGGTTACGGCATCGATGATTTCAGCCATAAATAGGAATATTAAAAAGGGTAGGAAGATTTTTCTGTTTAGAAAAAGTGACAAAAAGCAGATTTCAGAGTACCTGTTGGCTCAACACAAAAGTTTTGTCTCAAGTACAGACAGTGTTGAGGATCACTGGAGAAAGTTCAAAACCGTCGTACATTATGCGTTAGATGAGTATGTGCCAAGCAAGATCGTAAGAGATGGAAAAGAGCCACAGTGGTACAACAACCGAGTTAGAAAACTGCTGCGGAAGCAAAGGGAACTTCACAGCAAACATAAACATAGCCAAAGCCTTGCAGACAAACAAAAATTACGCGAAGCGAAATGTAGTATGAGGAGGGCTATGCGAGAGGCGTTCAATGAATTCGAAAGTAAAGTTCTATGTACTGACTTGGCAGAAAATCCTAAGAAATTTTGGTCTTATGTCAAAGCGGTAGGTGGATCAAAACAAAATGTCCAGACACTCTGTGACCAAAATGGTACTGAAACAGAGGATGACAGAATAAAGGCCGAAATACTAAATGTCTTTTTCCAAAGTTGTTTCACAGAGGAAGATTGCACTGTAGTTCCTTCTCTAGATTGTCGTACAGATGACAAAATGGTAGATATCGAAATAGACGACAGAGGGATAGAGAAACAATTAAAATCGCTCAAAAGAGGAAAGGCCTCTGGACCTGATGGGATACCAGGTCAGTTTTACACAGAGTACGCGAAGGAACTTGCCCCCCTTCTTGCAGCGGTGTACCGTAGGTCTCTAGAAGAGCGTAGCGTTCCAAAGGATTGGAAAAGGGCACAGGTCATCCCCGTTTTCAAGAAGGGACGTCGAACAGATGTGCAGAACTATAGACCTATATCTGTAACATCGATCAGTTGCAGAATTTTGGAACACGTATTGTGTTCGAGTATAATGACTTTTCTGGAGACTAGAAATCTACTCTGTAGGAATCAGCATGGGTTTCGAAAAAGACGGTCATGTGAAACCCAGCTCGCGCTATTCGTCCACGAGACTCAGAGAGCCATAGACACGGGTTCACAGGTAGATGCCGTGTTTCTTGACTTCCGCAAGGCGTTCGATACAGTTCGCCACAGTCGTTTAATGAACAAAGTAAGAGCATATGGACTATCAGACCAATTGTGTGATTGGATTGAGGAGTTCCTAGATAACAGGACGCAGCATGTTATTCTCAATGGAGAGAAGTCTTCCGAAGTAAGAGTGATTTCAGGTGTGCCGCAGGGGAGTGTCATAGGACCATTGCTATTCACAATATACATAAATGACCTGGTGGATGACATCGGAAGTTCACTGAGGCTTTTTGCAGATGATGCTGTGGTGTACCGAGAGGTTATAACAATGGAAAATTGTACTGAAATGCAGGAGGATCTGCAGCGAATTGACGCATGGTGCAGGGAATGGCAATTGAATCTCAATGTAGACAAGTGTAATGTGCTTCGAATATACAGAAAGATAGATCCTTTATCATTTAGCTACAAAATAGCAGGTCAGCAACTGGAAGCAGTTAATACCATAAATTATCTGGGAGTACGCATTAGGAGTGATTTAAAATGGAATGATCATATAATGTTGATCGTCGGTAAAGCAGATGCCAGACTGAGATTCATTGGAAGAATCCTAAGGAAATGCAAACCGAAAACAAAGGAAGTAGGTTACAGTACGCTTGTTCGCCCACTGCTTGAATACTGCTCAGCAGTGTGGGATCCGTACCAGATAGGGTTGATAGAAGAGATTGAGAAGATCCAACGGAGAGCAGCGCGCTTCGTTACAGGATCATTTAGTAATCGCGAAAGCGTTACGGAAATGATAGATAAACTCCAGTGGAAGACTCTGCAGGAGAGACGCTCAGTATCTCGGTACGGGCTTTTATTGAAGTTTCGAGAACATACCTTCACCGAGGAGTCAAGCAGTATATTGCTCCCGCCTACGTATATCTCGCGAAGAGACCATGAGGATAAAATCAGAGAGATTAGAGCCCACACAGAGGCATACCGACAATCCTTCTTTCCACGAACAATACGAGACTGGAATAGAAGGGAGAACCGATAGAGGTACTGAAGGTACCCTCCGCCACACACCGTCAGGTGGCTTGCGGAGTATGGATGTAGATGTAGATGTAGATGTAGATATTCTTCTTGAAGTCTGAGGGTATTTCTCCTGTCTCATACATTTTGCTCACCAGATGGTAGAGTTTTTTCAGGGCTGGCTCTCCCAAGGCCATCAGTAGTTCTAATGGAATGCTGTCTACTCGACTTAAGTCTTTCAGTGCTTTGTCAAAATCTTCACGCAGTATCACATCTCCCATGTCATCTTCATATACATCCTCTTCCATTTCCATAATACTGTCCTCAAGAACATCGCCCTCGGTATACTCCTTCCACCTTTCTGCTTTCCCTTCTTTACTTTGAACTGGGTTTCCATCTGAGCTCCTGATATATTAATGCAAGTGGTTCTCTTTTCTCCAAAGGTCTCTAATTTTTCTGTAGGCAGTATCTATCTTACCCCTAGTGATATGCGCCTCTACATCCTTACATTTGTCCTCTAGCCACCCCTGCTTAGCCATTTTGCACGTCCTGTCGACCTCATTTTTGAGACGCTTGTATTCCTTTTTGCCGGCTTCATTTACTGCATTTTTGTATTTTCAGCTTTCATCAATTAAATTCAGTATCTCTTCTGTTACCCAGGGATTCCTATTAGCCTTTGTCTTTTTACCTTCTTGATCCTCTGCTGCCTTCACTATTTCATCTCTCAAATCTGCCCATTCTTTTTCTACTGTATTTCTTTCCGCTATTCTTGTCAATCCTCCCCTAATGCTCTCCATGGAACTCTCTACAACCTCTGGTTCTGTCAGTTTATCCAGGTCCCTTCTCTTTAAATTCCCAACTTTTGGCAGTTTCTTTAGTGTTAATCTACAGTTCATAACCAATACATCGTGGTCGGAGTCCACATCTGCCCCCGGAAATGTCTTACAATTTAAAACTTGGTTCTTAAATCTCTGTCTTACCATTATATAATCTATCTGAAACCTGTCAGGCAACGGCCTTGCCGCAGTGGATACATCGGTTCCCGTGAGATCACCGAAGTTAAGCGCCGTTGGGCACGCCCTGCACTTGGATGGGTGACCATCCAGCCGCCATGTGGTGTTGCCATTTTTCGGGGTGCACTCAGCCTCGTGATGCTAATTGAGGAGCTACTCGACAGAGTAGTAGCGGCTTCGGTCAAGAATACCATCCTAACGACCGGGAGAGCGGTGTACTGACCCCACGCCCCTCCTATCCTCATCCTCCACTGAGGATGACACGGTGGTCGGATGGTCCCGGTAGGACACTCGTGGCCTGAAGACGGAGTGCTTTTTTTTTAATTATCTGAAACCTGTCAGTATCTCCAAGCTTGTTCCATGTACAGAACCTTCTTTTATGGTTCTTGAACCAAGTGTTAGCTATTATTAAGTTACGCTCTGTGCAAAATTCTACCAGGCGGCTTCCTCTTTCATTCCTCACCCCCATTCCATATTCACCCACTACGTTTCCATCTCTTCCTTTTCCTACTATCGAATTCCAGTCACCCATGACTATTAATATATTCGTCTCCCTTCACTATCTGAATAATTTCTTTTATCTCATCATACATTTCATCAATCTCTTCGTCATCTGCTTAGATAGTTGGCATGTAAACTTGTACTAGTGTGGTAGGCGTGGGCTTCGTATCTATCTTGGCCACAATAATGCGTTCACTACGCTGTATGTAGTAGCTTACCCGCATTCCTATTTTTTTATTCATTATGAAAAGTACTCCTGCATTACCCCTATTTGATTTTGTATTTATAACCATGTATTCACCTGACCAGAAATCTTGTTCCTCCTGCCACCGAACTTCACTAATTCCCACTATATCTAACTTTAACCTATCCATTTCCCTTTTTAAATTTTCCAACCTACCTGCCCGATTAAGGGATATGACATTACACGCTCCAACCCATAGAACGCCAGTTTTCTTTATCCTGATAACAACGTCCTCCTGAGTAGTCTTGAAATGTCCCGTTAGAAGAATTTATACTTATGAAACGTCCACTTAGAACAATTTATACAAGACCATGCTTAACCTGACACACAATATTATTTAGCGCAACGCAATCTGACTTTCAAAAATCCCTACAAAAGAATGGCCCTGACTAACAATAACCTATACGTTTCACAAATCACTTACCTCACAAAAATCTTCGTTACTCGAACTACTGCAATACAACGAGCACCACTACTGCCAGCTAAATAAAAGATTCAAACTACTGAAGGCACTAACTACTGATAGGGATAGTTAGCAAATGAAAGATATTAATAGAGAACAAACAATGTATTTACCTTAATATTCATAACTGACATCCAGTATTACAAATTATCAAAACTCCGCCATCTCTCTCCCCACATCCACCACTGCTGGCGGCTCACCTCCAACTGCGCAACGCTACGCGCTGTTAACATCCAGCTGCCGCTGCCTAACACTACAATGGCAGACAACAATGCAAACTAGCCACAGACTGCACACAGCACAGCCAGTGACTTTTATATAGAGCGCTACATAGCATTACCAATATAAAAATCTAAACAGCCTACTTACATAAAGAAAACATAAACAGCCTACTTACATAGCCCCCATGCTCCCCACAAAAAATTTTACAAAATTGTTTTGGCCAGTGGCCAATAATGATTTGATAAAATTTTTCATAAATACAATAACAAAGAAATCAAATGCACACACTTATTGATACAATGTTGGTCAAAAGCTAAAATTTTCTCACAGTCCATAAAGACAGTCCTGATCATTCATCATAAGAGTAAACTTGCAGTTTTTTTTCTCAAAGTCTGAGCAGTAAAAGACAATGCACACGGAAGTAGTGGATTTCCATGCAGTCGTGAAGAAGTAGTGTTGTCCTTCCAACGGAAAGACTGTGCTGACTCTTGACATGCAGACAGGTAATGGGCCACAACAGAGCAAACCCACAGCAGAGTCATTCGACGTTTTGAAGAAGATTGGTAGGTAGATCATCACAGAGCAGACCCACTGTAGTCCTGGTAGAGAGTATTGGTGGGCTACCAGAGGTGCAGACCCACTGCAGTCCTTGTAGAAATTGTGGACAGGCCCACTGTAGTCCTGGTAGAGAGTATGGTATTGGTGGGCCACCAGAGGTGCAGACCCACTGTAGTCCTGGTAGAAATTATGATATTGGTGAGTCAGCAAAGGTGTAGACCCACTGTAATCCTTGTAGAAGTAATGGTATTGGTGGATCATCAAAGGTGTAGACCCACTGTAGTCCTTGTAGAGATGGCCAGCAGCCATCTGCTGCGACTGTGCAGGTGCACAATCACCATCGAAGAGTCTTGCAGAGAATTTTGCAAGTCCATAACCACCACTTATGCACTCACAAAGTTTTTTGGAATTGTCCTTAGAACGAGCAATGCTGTTATCCAGTCCCTTGCTGAATTATCAACACACGTGCAAACACTAACAGTCCCTACTTCTCACATATTGTCCATATACTATGACCAACAGAAACGTGTGCAGTGAAATGGCACTTACAAGTTACTTAATTTGATGAACTGCTGTCAATTACAATTTTATAACATAAGAATACAATGACAAAGGTACAAAATACATCATTAAAAACATAACAATACAGATAACATTTGTAGTAATATGGGCTTTACAAAAGAATAGAAATAAACATATACATCAGTGTTACAGGAATTATGACATAAGTAAATACATAAAAGATCAGAAGAACGTTTGAAACATCACCTTCACATGTGAGCAACCAAACAGTATAAATAATGTCTAAACATCTTTACAAAGTAAATAACAGAATATTAGAAAATGTCTACAACATAGCTCTCATCAGCTAAACACATAAAGACAGGAAAAACACAAATACACAAGGGTACACAACATATAGAGGGATGACACAAAAGGAAAGGACAGGGTTTGTTTTACTGCAGTATTTTGCATGGAGATCTCCCTTCGTTCATCATTATTCCCAAAAGTCCTATTTAAGCCTGCTTTCTGTATTCTGTCCACATCCTCTGACAAAAATAGTTTTTCTCCACTGTACACTACTTTTTTGGCCAAACCATTTTTTTTTAGCTTCTCAATGCATTTCTTCCTATCCATCATAGTTAGTTTCTTATATAGTCTACCCCCTATTAAGCTAACTTAAATCTACTGAGCTCAGATGCTTTCACAAATCACTTACCTCACAAAAATCTTCGTTACTCGAACTACTGCAATACAACGAGCACCACTACTGCCAGCTAAATAAAAGATTCAAACTACTGAAGGCACTAACTACTGATAGGCATAGTTAGCAAATGAAAGATATTAATAGAGAACAAACAATGTATTTACCTTAATATTCATAATTGACATCCAGTATTACAAATTATCAAAACTCCGCCATCTCTCTCCCCACATCCACCACTGCTGGCGGCTCACCTCCAACTGCGCAACGCTACGCGCTGTTAACATCCAGCTGCCGCTGCCTAACACTACAATGGCAGACAACAATGCAAACTAGCCACAGACTGCACACAGCACAGCCAGTGACTTTTATATAGAGCGCTACATAGCATTACCAATATAAAAATCTAAACAGCCTACTTACATAAAGAAAACATAAACAGCCTACTTACAGTCTCCACTCGGAGATCCGAATGGGGGACTATTTTACCTCAGGAATACTTTGCCCAAGAGGACGCCATCATCATTTAACCATACAGTAAAGCTGCGTGCCCTCAGGAAAAATTACGGCTGTAGTTTCCCCTTGCTTTCAGTCGTTTGCAGGTCCAGCACGACAAGGCAGTTTTGGTTAGTGTTACAAGACCAGATCAGTCAATCATCCAGACTTTTGCCCCTGCAACTACTGAAAAGGCTGCTGCCCCTCTTCAGGAGCCGGACGGGGTGGCCGAGCGGTTCTAGGCGCTACGGTCTCAGGTTCGAATCCTGCCTCGGGCATGGATGTGTGCGATGTCCTTAGGTTAGTTAGGTTTAAGTAGTTCTAAGTTCTAGGGGACTGATGATCTTAGAAGTTATGTCCCATAGTGCTCAGAGCCAACCCTCTTCTGGAACCACACGTTTGTCTGGTCTCTCTACAGATACCCCTCCGTTGTGGTTGAACCTACGGTACGGGTACCTGTACCATTGAGGCACGCAAACCTCCCCACCAACGTCAAGGTTCATGGTCCATGGTTCATAGCCCATCCCAATTCAAAAATAACAGTGAAGTGCATAGCTACAATGCTAGAAGAAAGAATGATATTCACTTAATAATTTTTCATAATGTGGAGCCACAGTCATAATATATTTCTTTAAAGTCAGTACGGCCATTAGAGTGTTCATTTGCAGTGTTACATTTACACTTACACAATCATGATTTCGCCTTCAAAGTTCCATTATCAAGTGATATTCACTACTCTGGATTAAATCTCACCTTGGCACAGAAAGGGGCGAGTTTTGCTGCCACAGAAATCCTTGGTCATTTGCCAAATAGTATTAAAAGTCTGACAGATAGCCAAGCAACATCTAAACGCAAATTAAAATAATTTCTGAATGACAACTTCTACTCAGTAGATGAATTCTTAGATATGAAGCAGTAACTTAAAAAAATTAATTAGTCATTTTGTGTAAAGAAAACTTATGTTAAAGTGACACGTTCCATATCATTACGAAATGTCATATTCATGATCTATGGAACAAGGATAAATAAATGTATGTATGTAGTCTGCCACATGTATGACATGTCACATTCGCACTGAATGGTAGACTCGATTTATTAAGATCGCATCGGTCATCACATAGACCAGAGCTGGAAGACTAAGAGAAAGTCTGTTTCAATGTATGTATGTATGTATGTATATGTATATATGTATGTAGTCTGCCACACGTAAGACATGCCACATTCGCACTGAATGCGAGATCGATTTGTTAAGGTACCAGCGGTCATCACATCAACCAGAGCTGGAAGATGCTAAGAGAATGTTTCATTGAATATAAGTGCGGGTGTGTAAAATGAACATTTTCTGCAGCTGTTCTCATCGGTCACACTTCCGTGCCCACGTCGGCAATGGTCGGAATACGAAGGGAGAGGCTGCGAATTTCTGCTGTGACAGTACAAGTCAAGTGACAAACGTCACGGGTGAAGCGCTGTCGATAGCGTAATTTGGAAGTGCTTGTGGAAAGTGTGACAAGTAAAGCTCCCCAGAAAGACTACTTTTACTCCAAAAGACGGTTTGAGTACGAGAGCCGCAGGAAATCTGCCGGGTACGGTAAGAGCGGATCGTGCTCTGAAGCCGCGAGCTGGAGGCGTGGCAAAATGTCAACAGGTCAGCCATGTAGCCCTGTGCTCAGCCCTTGTGCCCTACAGGTCGACGACCTCGCTTGTCCTCCCACTGCGGATACCTCTGGAAGGTCATTTATCCGAGATCAGGAACAAAGGCCGCTTGTTTACTTAACGAATAATAACGGCGTGTAAGTCTACCACTTTTCTTGAAACTCTGTGTTCATATAAGATCATGAATCCAGTTTCCATTCTGAAATATAGCCCAAGACACTGAACTGACCCACTAATAACGCGACGTTATTTCAGCCTTGAGGTTTCGGAGATTACAGAACTTACGCAAAACGTAGCGAAAGAGGTGATTACTCGGAAGTAAGGTCATTTATCCGAGATCAGGAACAAAGGCCGCTTGTTTACTTAACGAATAATAACGACGTGTAAGTCTACCACTTTTCTTGTAACTCTGTGTTCATATAAGATCATGAATCCAGTTTCTATCCTGAAATATAGCCCAAGACACTGAACTGACCCACTAATAACGCGATGTGATTCCAGCCTTGAGGTTTCGGAGATGACAGAACTTACGCAAAACGTAGCGAAAGAGGTGATTACTTGGAAGTAACACAACTGAGTTTAAAACTACAATATTCAATGCAGGCCTAATAGTATACTATCTAAAATGTATGAAAATGGGCCGTTATAGATTCATTTTGTACAGCAAAAGTGTGTTTGTCATCTATTGCCTTACGACGTACGAACCTAAAAGTGAACAGCTTGTGTGGCGGAAGCAATAATGTACCTTGAAGCCGTCTCCGCCGCCGTATAACTCTAAGGAATGCATTAGCAACACATTAATGGGATTGCCGGACAGTTCTTACGGTAGATAAATGCAAGCGCTGGAAGCATAATTATGTACCGTAGCCTCTTACCACTCTGCAATACAAGCAAAGTAAGTGCTTTTTTTGTATGAAGTAAGTACGGTATTTAATATTCAAACATGGAGGTAAGGTACAAGTGGTCAAATCTGTAAACAAGGCAAAGATCTTAGACAATGAAATTGCGAATTCCAAAGCATCTCCCCACGTGGGAGGTTCGAGTCCTCCCTCGGGCATCGGTGTGTGTGTTGTCCTTAGCATAAGTTAGGCTAAGTCATATTAATTAGTGAGTAAGCCTAGGGACCGATGACCTCAGCAGTTTGATCCCACAGACCTTACCACAAATTTCCAAATTTTCCAAAACATGTGACAGATACAGTATATAGAGTAAACAAATCTGATATAGGAAGTCAACCATTACGAATAAAGACATACAGCGGGTTTCCGTAAGAGCATGGAAAAATTTATTAGGATGTTCCATTGAACCATTTGAGGTAGGAGACCTGGGGTCGGAGAAATCGGCTTAAGGAGATACTAGGAATTAAATCACATTACTGTATACTTTATTTATTGCGAATACATAGAAAGAAGGATCCTTTATTGTATGATTACATGATATCGGAACAAACACTGGTAGCAGTTACTTCTGTAAAATATCTGGGAGTATGCGTGCGGAACGATTTGAAGTGGAATGATCACATAAAATTAATTGTTGGTAAGGCGGGTACCAGGTTGAGATTCATTGGGAGAGTCCTTAGAAAATGTAGTCCATCAACATAGGAGGTGGCTTACAAAACACTTGTTCGACCTATACTTGAGTATTGCTCATCAGTGTGGGATCCGTACCAGATCGGGTTGACGGAAGAGATAGAGAAGATCCAAAGAAGAGCGGCGCGTTTCGTCACAGGGTTACTTGGTAAGCGTGATAGCGTTACGGAGATGTTTAGCAAACTCAAGTGGCAGACTCTGCAAGAGAGGCGCTCTGCATCGCGGTGTAGCTTGCTCGCCAGGTTTCGAGAGGGTGCGTTTCTGGATGAGGTATCGAATATATTGCTTCCCCCTACTTATACCTCCCGAGGAGATCACGAATGTAAAATTAGAGAGATTCGAGCGCGCACGGAGGCTATCAGACAGTCGTTCTTCCCGCGAACCATACGCGACTGGAACAGAAAAGGGAGGTAATGACAGTGGCACGTAAAGTGCCCTCCGCCACACACCGTTGGCTGGCTTGCGGAGTATAAATGTAGATGTGGATGTACATTAGTTACAGTTAACTGCAAATATCATCGTTGACACGATGAACGCACCATTTCTACTGAATATTACAAAATGTGCTGAAACTGACGGCCATCAGCCTCACTGCAAGCATGATATCAGCGAACAAGATACTCAGGTACCCTCACAGATATCCCTGTTTCAAATCACATCACATGCAGCTACAATTCTGGCAACTAATTCCACCTCCATATCCACTGTAGTGTCATACACAAGGGACTTTAGATACCCCATAAGAATTAATCAAGGGGCTTAAGGTCAGATGATCTCGCGGGACACGGAATAGGACCTCCCTTTCCAATCCAGAGAGCAGGAAATACTGCATGGAGGTGGTTGCGGACATCCACACTGAAGTGAGGCGGTGAACCGTCATGTTGTATCCATTCCTCTTACGAAACACTGAAGCTACGTTCTCCAACAACTCAGGTAGAACTCTTTGCACGAACATAAAGTAAAGGTGGCTATTCAGACAACCAGGTAAAAGATATGGTTCGTCGTCCTTGTTTCGTTGCGGGAAATAAAGAATGCACATGTAAATAAACAGCACAGTACGTTTAATCTTGTAGGCATTTTAGTTGTAAATAAGCTGGGAAACAGTAATGCTACACAAAGTGGTAGACAGACTTACTGCCGGCCGGTGTGGCCAAGCGGTTAAGGGCGCTACAGTCTGGAACCGCGTGACCGCTACGGTCGCAGGTTCGAATCCTGCCTCGGGCATGGATGTGTGTGATGTCCTTAGGTTAGTTAGATTTAAGTAGTTCTAAGTTCTAGGGGACTGATGACCTTAGAAGTTAAGTCCCATAGTGCTCAGAGCCATTTTGAACAGACTTACTTCCATATCTCCTTATGCTGGCTTCTCCGACCCCAGGTTCTCTATTGTTCAGTGGAGTATCCTCTACTACCTGTCAAATTTTTGCACGCTCTTACGGAAACACGCTGTATAGGTGGTGGACAAAGAAATGGAAGCATCACAAACACAACAGATGACCACGCGAAATGCGAGGTAGGAAAACCGCTGGCATTCGAGACAACTTTCAGTCGTCTCGGAATGGATAAATATTGTTCTTGTATGCTTTTCCAGGAAATATCAAACTATCTTTCCTGCAAAATATTGGCAAGTTCAGGTGAGGATGACTGAGGTGGATAGCGAACACATTTTTCTCTCCAAAGTAGACCGCAACGGTTCACAAGTAATTTGCCTGTGTTTGCATTCAGTTAGCTCTGACTTCTTGCACTCAAAACTACGCAAATCGTTGCTATCACGACTGACACTTGTAATGTATTGAGAAAATTACACACATCAAAAAGGGTTTTGCATCATCCCGCTTCCCAGAACTCCTGAAGATAGGCGTTGACTGTGGATATTGCATCACAGACACAGTCCTTTTGACTGTTCAGAACTTGCTCAAAGATGTAAACAACCATGCATGAGCAGCACTTATTAGACGGAGGGGGTCCGACAGCCGATCAGTTCCAGTCATTCCACCAGGAGGAGGTACACGTCTCGTGTTTTCTGTAGTTCAACCATGCCTAGACAGTCAATACCACGGTTTGATCGTATCCGCATTGTTACTTTGTGCCAGAAAGTGCTCTCAACAAGGGAACTGTCCAGGAATCTTGGAGGTAACTAAAGCGATGTCGTTCGGACATGGAGGAGATACAGAGAGAGACAGGAAGTGTCGATGACATGCCTCGCTCAGGCCGCCGAAGGGCTGCGACTGCAGTGGGTGACCGCTACCTACGGATTACGGTTCAGAAGAACGCTGACCGCAGTGCCACCATGTTGAATAATGCTTTTCGAGCAGCCACAGGACGTCGTGTTACGACTAAAACTGTGCGCAATAGGCTGCATGATGCGCAACTTCACTCCCGATGTCCATGGCGAGGTACATCTTTGCAACCACGACACCATGCAGCGCGGTACAGATGGGCCCAACAATATGCCGAATGGACCGCTCAGGAGTGGCATCACATTCTCTTCACCGATGAGTGTCGCATGTTCCTTCAACCAGACAACCGTCGGAGACGTGTTTGGAGGCAATCCGGTCAGGCTGAACGCCTTAGACACGCTGTCCAGCGAGTGCAGCAAGGTGGAGGTTCCCTGCTGTTTTAGGATGGCACTGTGTGGGGCCGACGTACACTGCTGGTGGTCATGGAAGGCGACGTAACCGCTGTACGATATGTGAATGCCTTACTCCGACCGATAGTGCAACCATCGGCAGCATTTGTCTTCGTGAACGACAATTTGCGTCCCTATCGTGCTCACCGTGTGAATGACTTCCTTCAGGATAACGGCGTCGCTCGAGTAGTGACCGGCATGTTCTCCGGACATGAACCCTATCGAACAAGACTGGGATAGATTGAAAAGGGCTGTTCATGGACGACGTGACCCACCAACCACCCTGAGGGATCTCCTGGCTGTCTAAATTGTCTGCGCCTCCACCCACCTCTGGCAAGAAGCCACTTGCACGCATCTTTCTAAGACCACCCGTTGCATTACTTCAGGGCTTTCACCTACAGCGCTGCAAAGAGACCAGTCTGCTCGTTTTTCCTGTGAGGTTGATAATTTGCACAGCAGGAATGCCGCTACGATTATCCTCGTTATTACGATCGTCACCGAGGTGTTCCATAAATTAAGGATGAAAGTGTTATGACGTGAGGTCAAGCGCCGTCACGGCAGTCGGGAACGATAGAGAAGGGAAGGCTGTGAGAAGAGGTCAGCCAATCGCATACTGACCGGACCTCCCTCCAGGACGACAAAGCGACAGCAGTGTCCCCTATGTGAAGAGGATATAAGCGCCGCGACCGACTGATGACAGCTCCCCTCCTTTTCCATCCTCTCTGACCTTTCCCTCGGCAGGTCCCACCTGGTAGTTTTATTCTTCGTCGTGTGTGCTCCAAGTGGGTTTTAATACTGTGTTTTTAACACTGTGCATGCCCATCCAGTGTCTTCTCTGCGTTTTAAGAATCGCCAACTGCGTTTTTTTTCAAACTTTCTGGTGGCTTTTTTAACTGTCCCCAATGAACGTCTACATGTCAGTGTATTTTTACCTCCATTTTCTCCCCTTATTCTGTTTTATGTTCCCCTTTTTTATCTCCTTATGTATGTATTATTTTATTCTTGTTTTAGTTGTTGTGTCACTCGGCTGAAGAGCGGCGGATTGTGCTGCTGACAGCCCTCCCCTGCCCATATGGGGCAGGGGAATGAAATCACAATAAAGAAAAAAAAACTGATGACAGCCCAGTTCAGTGGCAGCGTCAACTCTATTCACTTTGTTTGTACACTCTATGTAGCACTGACCTGGAACTGTTTATAATGAAGAATATTTATTATTTTTATGTCGCCCTTTGCTTACGACAAATCAGTGTAATTGAAAAAAATTAAGTATTGTAATTTACTTTTTGTAATACATCTCATTAATACGATTTGTCTGAACGTTTGTGTAGCGTACTGAGTACGCAGGATTCCTAGATGCTACAGAAAGTTTCACGAAAGAAGAACGCGCTTCGGTTATGAAAGATCCACCTGTGGGGCAGATTGCACAATGTAATTGTAAGTGGAAATAGGTCTGTGCAGACGAAACATTGTGTGGCCGCCGATTCAGAAGTTCTGGATCCGCCTGGGGCGCGCGTTGAGCCTTCCCGGAACCCCCAGGAGTTCGGGGCACATCCCTCACTTGCCGCTGCGTCACTTAGCTGGTAATCAGTGCGATGAGAGGCGCCGGCTTCTGGGCTCCCAATGCGCGCCCGCTGACAATATGGATTACGGCACGAGTCTCTTGAGAAGGGGCTGGCTGTGCTGGAAAGCCGCTAAAACTGTGAACCGTGTTGCAAGATGACGTTACGGGACGGTAAGCTGTTTAATGGGAAACCCGAAACCCCGCTGTTAACCACTACACTAACTAACCAGCTGAACTATGGTGCAAAGCCTGCGACAAATTGCAAGTGTTTATTTCGGGCGTCAGATGAAGAACCAGTAAGCCCCAACCACGATTCATTAAGTAATGTAACTCTCACATATAAAAGAGGTGTAAACGTATGACTACAGGGTTATTACAAATGAATGAAGCGATTTCACAGCTCTACAATAACTTTATTATTTGAGATATTTTCACAATGCTTTGCACACACATACAAAAACTCAAAAAGTTTTTTTTAGGCATTCACAAATGTTCGATATGAGCCCCTTTAGTGATTCAACAGACATCAAGCCGATAATCAAGTTCCTCCCACACTCAGTGCAGCATGTTCCCATCAATGAGTTCGAAAGCATCGTTGATGCGAGCTCACAGTTCTGGCACGTTTCTTAGTAGAGGAGGTTTAAACACTGAATCTTTCACATAACCCCACAGAAAGAAATCGCATGGGGTTAAGTCGGGAGAGCGTGGAGGCCATGACATGAATTGCTGATCATGATCTCCACCACGACCGATCCATCGGTTTTCCAATCTCCTGTTTAAGAAATGCCGAACATCATGATGGAAGTGCGGTGGAGCACCATCCTGTTGAAAGATGAAGTCGGCGCTGTCGGTCTCCAGTTGTGGCATGAGCCAATTTTCCGCGGGCTACGCGTGAAACGTGCCCGCACGCGTTCAACCGTTTCTTCGCTCACTGCAGGCCGACCCGTTGATTTCCCCTTACAGAGGCATCCAGAAGCTTTAAACTGCGCATACCATCGCCGAATGGAGTTAGCAGTTGGTGGATCTTTGTTGAACTTCGTCCTGAAGTGTCGTTGCACTGTTATGACTGACTGATGTGAGTGCATTTCAAGCACGACATACGCTTTCTCAGCTACTGTCACCATTTTGTCTCACTGCGCTCTCGAGCGCTCTGACGGCAGAAACCTGAAGTGCGGCTTCAGCCGAACAAAACTTTATGAGTTTTTCTACGTATCTGTAGTGTGTCGTGACCATATGTCAATGAATGGAGCTACAGTGAATTTATGAAATCGCTTCAATCATTTGTAATAGCCCTGTACTTTAAAAGCCCGCCTGGTTATCCATGAGGTCTGACGCACGGCTTTCCTGTTTGGGAAGGAGCGCCTGGTCGCCGGCACGAATCCGCCTGGCAGACTTGTGTCGAGGTCCGGTGAGCCGGGCAGTCTGTGGGTGCTTTTTAGGCGGTTTTGCATCTGCCTCAGCGAATGCGGGCTGGTTCCCCTTATTCCGCCTCAGCTACACTATGTCGGCGATTGTTGAGCAATCAAGTTCTCCACGAACGCGTACACAACCACTACTCTACCACGCAAACATACGGGCTACACTCGTCTGGTGTGAAACGTTCCCAGGGGAGGGGGGTCCACCGAGGGGCCGAACCGCACAAAAACCCTGAAAGAGTGGTTCGGTGTGGAGCGGCGGAGGGGTGAAGTGGACTGTGGTAGTCGTCGTGGGGTTGTGGAGCGGGGATGGAGCCTCTCCGTCATTTCTAGTCCCTCGGTTAACATACAATACAATGACTGCTTTACAAATGAGTTAAATTTTTTCTCCTAAACTGTGTGAGGGAACTTCAGTAGTACACGAGTGTGAGGAAACTCTCTGCAAAATGGGTATCGAATAGAATTAGTACTAAATAAATGATAAATTAAAACGTCATACTCAATGCTGAAGTTTTACTGCATAAACAACGAACATTTAGTAAGCGATAAACGACTTTTCTTTCATTGTTTTGTGGCGCTCCCAGTGGTAAGGAGTTCAGAAAAGGATTGAAATTATGAAACTTCTTGGCATGTTAAAACTGTGTGCCGGACCGAGACTCGAACCTTTGCCTTTCGCGGGTAAATGCTTTACCACCTGCGCTACCCAAGCACGACTCACGGCCCCTATTTTTTTTTAATCTCATTTTGTTCGATTTTGTTCGTTGCATCTGCTCGGGGCGGACGTCGTAAGACATCCGTTTAAGTTCGTTGTTGATCGATTAACTCAGTTTGTTTTATTACAGAGGGAGCTAACCCTCTGACCGAACACGCTGAGCTACCGTGGCGGCATCTACTCACAGCTTTACTTCTGCCAGAGCCTCGTCTCCTACCTTCGCAGCAGAGCTTCTGTGAAGTTTGTAAGGTAGGAGACGAGGTACTGGCAGAAGTACAGCTGTGAGGATGGGGCGTGAGTCGTGCTTGGGTAGCTCAGATGGTAGAGCTATTGCGCGCAAAAGGCAAAGGTCCCGAGTTCGAGACTCGGTCTAGCACACAGATTTAATACGCTAGGAAGTTTCATACCAGGGCACACTCCGCTGCAGAGTGAAAATCTCATTCTGGATTGAAATTATGTTTAAAGTTTGATGAAAGTCGCTAAATACTCTCATTATCAAACACTGGATGCGTAAAGTATGTGTGATTTGCGCTTCGTTTTAAGAAAAGCTGGTTTTCCACACTTTTCAGTGTTTGTGACGTCACAATTATGTGTCGTACAATGATGTAGCTTTGCATGTACATTACTGGTATATGTGAATACTATCGGCAAAATGAATTGCTGGTAGAGTTCGCAGTAAACAAGTAATAAGTTAAAAAGTCATGCTTGATGTTGAAATTTTACTTTGTGAATAGCGAAACGTGCTATGCGGCAGACTTTTTTCCTTTTATTTTTATGTGAGGGTCGACAGCGGCAAAAAGTTTCGAAGTCACGTTTGAGGTCTGTTGGTGGTCTGTAAGTGCTCTCATTTTCAAATACTGGATAAATATACAGGGTTATTACAAATGATTGAAGCGATTTCAAAGCTCTACAATAACTTTATTATTTGAGATATTTTCACAATGCTTTGCACACACATACAAAAACTCAAAAAGTTTTTTTAGGCATTCACAAATGTTCGATATGTGCCCCTTTAGTGATTCGGCAGACATCAAGCCGATAATCAAGTTCCTCCCACACTCGGCGCAGCATGTCCCCATCAATGAGTTCGAAAGCATCGCTGATGCGAGCTCGCAGTTCTGGCACGTTTCTTGGTACAGGAGGTTTAAACACTGAATCTTTCACATAACCCCACAGAAAGAAATCGCGTGGGGTTAAGTCGGGAGAGCGTGGAGGCCATGACATGAATTGCTGATCATGATCTCCACCACGACCGAGCCATCGGTTTTCCAATCTCCTGTTTAAGAAATGCCGAACATCATGATGGAAGTGCGGTGGAGCACCATCCTGTTGAAAGATGAAGTCGGCGCTGTCGGTCTCCAGTTGTGGCATGAGCCAATTTTCCGCGGGCTACGCGTGAAACTTGCCCGCACGCGTTCAACCGTTTCTTCGCTCACTGCAGGCCGACTCGTTGATTTCCCCTTACAGAGGCATCCAGAAGCTTTAAACTGCGCATACCATCGCAGAATGGAGTTAGCAGTTGGTGGATCTTTGTTGAACTTCGTCCTGAAGTATCGTTGCACTGTTATGACTGACTGATGTGAGTGCATTTCCAACACGACATACGCTTTCTCGGCTCCTGTCGCCATTTTGTCTCACTGCGCTCTCGAGCGCTCTGACGGCAGAAAACTGAAGTGCGGCTTCAGCCGAACAAAACTTTGAGTTTTTCTACGTATCTGTAGTGTGTCGTGACCATATGTCAATGAATGGAGCTACAGTGAATTTATGAAATCGCTTCAATCATTTGTAGTAGCCCTGTAGTCTGGGTGATTTGCGCGTCCTGAGTTATACGGCCTCAAGACACAAAGTTTCTGACTGTACTACTTATCTTACAGTTGCCAGCCTCTAACGTAAGATTAAAATCTCTTAGTCACTAGATTATGACACGTTTTAAATTTAAATTCGATCAATAACTGAGTCGTTAACTGCAGAGAGCAAATACGTTCAAAATTTTCTAAATTCGTTTTGGTGTATCTAAGAAGCCCAGCTGGCTAGTCGCATCGTATACCCCAAAATCGAAACTGTCCATAGTCGATAAAGCGTGTCTAGTAACACGTATAGTTCACAGTTTACTGCGAAAGGCAACATGGTCTGGCATTATCAGGAGAAAATTAAGGAAACAGGAAAAGTATTACACTTTTAGTGAGATGATAGACGTCATACTGGATTCTTCATAGAAGAAAGACAAATTTAGTGTTTTTCCCATAAACACATAATTTTACAGATTACAATACACGGTGGGCAAAAGTCTAAAAAAAAGGTGAATACAGATTACATACTCTAAAGCACTGTACAATCACAATTTTTTAGAAAAAATGCATAACAATTTTGCTTTATAGTTTTTGTACAAAACAAATTTTTGGCTCTCCTGCAAAATTTTTGAAAGTGGACTTGTTCCCTATCGGCAGTTAGCAATTCAGTTACCTGAATAATTATTGAAAATCAAATTATTGTTGCTTGTGCAAGGCGCCGAGAGGCAATCTGTCTCTCTGAGTGTGGATGAGTGTAGTCCTGTACTAATATGCATATTCATATTTCATCTTCGCAACGCTGAAAACATTTACTGGATTGCATGATACTGTGAAACTATGGAACCTGCACAAGACAAATGCTGTTAGCAATCACTGTAGGTTATGACCTGCAAAGAAAGACATTACTGATTCGAACTTTCAACAAGCTGTATGCGGTGTAACTGTTCATTTGCGCTTCACAGTACACAGACATTTTTCACATGGTCTTTCATTTTCGGAAGTGCCATTTGACTACCTGTTACGATGATCTGAAAATGGATCCCGGCAGGAAACTTGTCTTGGAGTGAACATAAAAGTGAAATTTGCAGCTCAGGCTGGTTTTTCGTTGTACTGATTTCTGGTTCGGTCTTCTTATTCCATTTACTCATACTAAAATTTTTGCGCTTATAACCTATTTTGTGTTAGTGGATTTTCAGCATGACGTATTATCCCAACTTCAAAGTTTACGTTTCTCTAATGAAATCAGTTACTGGATTATAAGGTGTACCCAGGAGCAGATATAGACTCAGATCACAATACAATAGTGACGAAGAGTAGGCTGAAGTTTAAGAGATTCGTCAGGATGAATCAATATGCGAAGCAGCGGAATAATGAAACACTAAAGAATGACGAGATACCTTGAATTTCTCTAAGGCTATACATACAGCAATAAGGAAAAGCTCAATAGGCAGTACAGTTGAGGAGGAATGAGGAAGAATCGACATCCCTGAAAAGGGCAATCACGAAAGTTGGAAGGAAAAACATAGGCACAAAGAAGGTAATTGTGAAGAAGCCTTCGGTAACAGAAGAAGTACCTCAGTTGAGCGATGAAAGAAGGAAGTACAAAAATGTTGACGGAAGATCAGGAGTGAAGAAATACAAGTTACTGAGGAATAAAATAAATGGGAAGTGCAGGGAAGCTAAGACGAAATGACTGCATGAAAAATATGAAGAAATCGAAAAAGAAATGATCTTAGGAAGGACTGATATAGCATACAGGAAAATCAAAATAACCTTCGGTGAAGTTAAAAGCAAGGGTGGTAACATTAAGTGTAGAAGGGAATTACTGTTAAATGCAGAGGAGAGAGCGGATAGGTGGTAAGAGTACATCGAGGGCCTGTATGAGGGGGAAGATTTATCTGAATTGACAGAGGAAGAATCAGGAGTCGATTTAGAAGAGATAGTGGATGCAGTATTACGTTGTATCAGAATTTAAGAGAGCTTTGGAGGACATAAGGTCAAATAAGTCAGAAGGGATAGGTAACATTACGTCAGAATTTCGAAAACCATTGGACGAAGCGGCAACAAAACAACTAATCATGCTGGTGTGTAAAGTGTATGAGTCTGGCGACATACCATCTGACTTCCGGAAAAATATCATCCATACAATTCCGAAGACTGCAAGAGCTGACAAGTGTGAGAATTATCGCACAATCAGCTTAACAGCTCATGCATCAAAGTTGCTGACAAGAATAATATACAGAAGGATGCAAAAGAAAATTGATGATGTTTTAGATAACAATGAGTTAGACTTTAGGAAAGGTAAACACAAGAGAGGCAAGTCTTACGTTGCGGTTGATAATGGAAGCGAGGCTAAAGAAAAATCAAGAGACGTTCATAGGATCTGTCAACCTGTAAAAATCGTTAGACAGTGTAAAATGATGCAAGATGTTCGAAATTCTGAGAAAAATGGGGGTAAGCTACAGGGAGACAGGTCATATACAACATGTACAAGAGCCAAGATCGAACAATACGACTGGACGACCGTGAATGAAGTGATCGGATTAAAAAGTGTGTAAGACAGGGATGTTGTGTTTCGGCCCAATTATTCAATCTGTACATCCATGAAGCAATGATGAAAATAAATGTTGAAGACTGGTATTAAAATTCGAGGTGAAAGTATATCAATGATACGATTCGCTGATGACATTGCTATCCTGAGTAGAAGTGAGGAAGAATTACATGATCTGCTGAACGAAATGAATAGTTTAATGACTACAAAACATGGATTGAGAGTAAATCGAAGACAGACGAAAGTAATGAGAAGTAGCAGAAATGAGAACAGCCAGAAACTTAACATCAGAATTGATGGTCGCGAAGTAGATGAAGTTAAGGAATTCTATGTAGGCAGTAAAATAACCAATGACGGAGGGAGCAAGGAGGACATCAAAAGCAGAATAGCTATGCCAAAAAGGGCATTTCTGGCTAAGAGAAGTCTACTAGTATCAAACATAGGCCTTAACTTGAGGAAGAAATTTCTGAGAATGTACGTTTGGAGTGCAGCGTTGTATGGCAGTGAAACATGGACTGTGGTAAAACCGGAACAGAAGAGAATCGAAGCATGTGAGATGTGTGGTGACAGACAAATGTTGAAAATTAGGTGCACTGATAAGGTAAGGCATGAGGAAGTTCTGCGGAGAACGGGAGAGAAAAGGAATATGTGGAAGACACTGAGAAGGAGAAGGAACCGGACGATAGGACATCTGTTAAGACTTCCATGGTACTAGGAAGCTATAGAGGGCAAAAACTGTAGAGGAAGACAGAGATTGAAATGTTGTTGTTATCGTGATCTTCAGTCCAGAGACTGGTTTGATGCAGCTCTCCATGCTACTGTATCCCGTGCAAGCTTCATCTTCCAGTACCTACTGCAACCTACATCCTTCTGAATCTGTTGAGCGTATTCATCTCTTGGTCTCCCTCTACGATTTTTACCCTCCGCGCTGCCCTCCAATACTAAATTGGTGATTCCTTGATGCCTCAGAATATGTCCTACCAACCGATCCCTTCTTCTAGTCAAGTTGTGCCACCAATTTCTCTTCTCCCTAATTCTGTTCAGTACCTCCTCATTAGTTATGTGATCTACCCATCTAGTCTTCAGCATTCTTCTGTAGCACCACATTTCGAAAGCTTCTATTCTCTTCTTGTCTAAACTATTTATCGTCCATGTTTCACTTCCATACATGGCCACACTCCATACAAATACTTTCAGAAACGACTTCCTGACACTTAAATCTATACTCGAAGTTAACAAATTGCTCTTCTTCAGAAACGCTTTCCTTGCCATTGTCAGTCTACGTTGTATATCCTCTCTACTTCGACCATCATCAGTTATTTTGCTCCCCAAATAGCAAAACTCATCTACTTTAAGTGTCTCATTTCCTAATCTAATTCCCTCAGCGTCACCCGACTTAATTCGGCTACATCCCATTATCCTCGTTTTACTTTTGTTGATGTTCAGGAATACATCCACCAAATAATCGAGGACGTTGGCTGCAAGTGCTACTCTGAGATGAAGAGGTTGGCACAGGAGAGGAATTCGTGGAGGGGCCGAATCAAACCAGTCAGATGGCTGATGACTCAAATATAAATAAACGTTTCAGCGTTTGCATGCGTAGTAAGGAGTGTTTATTGTTGTGTGAATATGACGAGGCAATTGAAGCAAGCTGCAGTTACATGTAGCTCAGACAGTATATTCACGCCTCTTCGTTAAGTTAGCGCTTTATTGCACGTAATACTCTATAACAGTACGTAATTACACATCGAACAACAGTCGGCGCTAACGTGAAACACTATAATGTAAGTCACTTGCACAGAGGATGGACAGTGTTGGCTGTCGAAACCACTTTGACGCTAAAAAGCAATCTGTTTCGGTCTCTGCTTTAATCTCTGCCTCACAAGGCATTCTCAGTTAAGTCACGCATAGTGCCGGATACCCTGCAGCTACACGTTTTTCCGAACGCAGCCTGGAACAATACTCGACATCGACAAAGGCTATTGTTTAGTTCTTTGAAGCTGGCTTGCCTACGCTGCTGGATTTAAAAACCGTACTGTAATCCCCTTCAAGGTCCGTTCAGCTAGGCCCCGAGCGCTGAAAAATGTTATGTCCTTCCCTATTAATACAAACGGAGAGTTTTTTCCACTATTGTCTTGTTTGTGCTTCTTTGAAATCTATGTCAGGCTTGCATAAATGGAACGTAATACCGATATTATGTCAGAGATATTATGAAACGAGACAAGTATGAAGGTCTTCCTATCCAGAAAAGATCTATGGAAACAAGAAAATGGGGTAGGTTCTTAAGAGCTATGTTAATGAACCAAAAAGTGTTTGCTTGGCCTTGAAGGGACCAGCAGAGGAAACAATGTAAGATAAGACAAAATAATTAAACTGGGTTATCAACGACTTTTGGAGATGGTTAGTCGTGGAATAAGAAAAACTCTTTATCTAATATAAATTGTAATGGACTTCACTTAAGACCCTCTGATCCGTTAACATTACTCTATGAAAACCTTAAAGAAAAGTCGGTAGTGGTTGTTAAATACTTAAATTATAACAGTTTATTAGCGTAGGAAGTGATTGTCTTTATTTTTCTTACGTAATTGTAATATCAGCTTCTGTATTAAATTAAAAAAAACGTCAGAATTTAAGTAAGTTTTATTGTATTTTTCTATAATTGTAGTGAGAGGGGAGGGGGGGGGGACGCAGCGGTGTATACGGGCTAATGGCTGTTATGGGCTACATGGTGTTTGTCGCGAAACAGCGAATAGATAAGGCGGGAACACTCCGCCATTTGCAAGAAATTGAGTGATGTAGATGTTCGGTTTGGGACACAAGTTTGTTTTTGAGAGTCGAAGCTGGTGACTGCTGTAATTTTCAGCATCAATTTACAATTTTAAACTTAAGCAGTAAGACTGTCATACCAGTATAAATGTTTAAGCAATCTGATATAGATTGTATCGTAATAATGAAATTCCTCGCACACAAGCCGGTTTCGCTTCCCGCCGTGTTTTTAATGTGTTATGTCAGTCGGTTTGTATGGGCCATACCAAAGTCAGGTGGTGTGGGTCATATAAGCAATTTTTTTGTTTTGTTTTTTAGGGCACGATGTCAACGTTGAAGAAGAAGTATGACGATGAGGGTCGAGGGAAATCGTGTGAAATTGCAGCAAGGCGAGTGGTTTCAAGTGGTTTGGAAGCTGAAATGACCGAAAGGGTTACTGCCGATAGTTTTAATTTTTATAGAACTGCACTGCAAAAGAGACAAAATCATTGTACGAAATCAGCATACATCTGTGACACTTCATACGGAGCTTTTCGAACCAAAATTTGTAGAGAATTTCGAAGAAATGCTTGTAGGACACTTGGGAGATTGAGATTCCTGGCTAACGCCGCTAGCTAACTTTGGGTTTTAAAAACCGCCTTGCTGTTTGGCGGAAAATTTAAAACTCTCTCACAGGTATAACAGAGAAACGAATTTCGGAGTTAAAGATTTCCATCAAAACATACGAAGCACTCAGAACTGTCTTACAGAAAACCTCAGTCCACAAGTTTAATGAATCGTCGGGTTGAATCGACTACAAGTTGAAAGTTTATCAGTATCTTTTATTATTTTGTACTTTTGGAACAAAAACAGATTAATCTCTTTGTAATTCACAGAAACACCTTTTTTTATTTAAAACCGTATGTTTTGCCGAGTGGCCTATACTACCCAAAACTTATTAATATCTAGAATTGTAATCCTTAAAAAAACTTTTCTTAATGTGTGTCGTTTTCGTTACAAAACCAAAATAAATGTTCAAGAAAAGGTTTTACACAGTTACCCGTAATTTCAAAACAACAGAAGTTTCATACTTACTTTGACTTAAAAGGCTCTATTAGCTACTTTTTTGCTACGTATGTAGATTTATATTCACTACATGATGATTCTGCAATTCGCAGTTAAGTGCCTGGCAGCGAGTTCATCGAACCACCTTCAGTCTATTTCTCTACCGTTCCACTCTCTAAGAGTTCCACTTAAATCTCTCTCTGTGCGCGTTCTGGTTTATTTTATTACGATGACCATTCCTCCGTATGTAGGTGGGCACCAACAAAATATTTTCAGACTCTGAGGAGAAAGTTGGTGATTGACACGTCAAGGGAAGATGCTGCCGCAACGGGAAACGCCTTTACGTATCATATCCGTGATACTCTCCCCTATTCGCGGTAGTACAAAATGAGCTGCACTTCTTTGAACTTTTTCGGAGCCCTACACTGATCTTATCTGATGCGGATCCCACATCGCACAGCAGTACTCCAGAAGAGGGCGGACAAGCGAGATGTAAGCAGTCTCTTTTGTAGAACTGCTGCATTTTCTAAGTGTTCTGCCAATAAATTGTAGTCTTTGGTTTTCTTTACCCACAGCGTAATCTATGTGATCGTTCTAATTCACGTTATTCGTAATTGCAATCCGTAGGTATTTAGTGGAATTTAGAGCGTTTAGACTTGTCTGATGTACACTACTGGCCATTAAATTTGCTACACTACGAAGATGACGTGCCACAGACGTGAAATGTAACCGACAGGAAGAAGATGCTGTGATACGCAAATCATTAGCTTTTCAGAGAAATCACACAAGGTTGGCGCCGGTGGCGACACCTACAACGTGCTGACACGAGGAAAGTTTCCAACCGATTTATCATACACAAACAGCAGTTGACCGGTGTTGCCTGGTAAAACGTTGTTGTGATGCTTCGTGTAAGGAGGAGAAATGCGTACCATCACGTTTCCGACTTTAATAAAGGTCGGATAGTAGCCTATCGCGATTGCGATTTATCGTATCGCGACATTCCTGCTCGCGTTGATCGAGATATAATGACTGTTGGCAGAATATGGAATCGGTGGGTTCAGGAGGGTAATACGGAACGCCGTGCTGGATCCCAACGGCCTCGTATCACTAGCAGTCGAGATGACAGTTATCTTATCCGCATGGCTGTAACGGAGCTTGCATCCACGTCTCGATCCCTGAATCAACAGATGGGGACGTTTGCAAGACAACAACTATCTGCACGAACAGTGCGACGACGCTTGCAGCAGCATGAACTATCAGCTCGGAGACCATGGCTGCGGTTACCCTTGACGAAGCATCACAGACAGGAGCGCCTGAGATGGTGTACTCAACGACGAACCTGGGTGCACGAATGGTAAAACATAATTTTTTTGGATAAATCCAGGTTCTGTTTACAGCATCATGATGGTCGCATCCGTGTTTGGCGACATCGCGGTGAACGCACATTGGAAGCGTGTACTCGTCATCGCCATACTGGCGTATCACCCAGCGTGATGGTATGGGGTGCCATTGGTTACACGTCTCGGTCACCTCTTGTTCGCATTTGAACAGTGGACGTTACATTTCAGATGTGTTACGACCCGTGGCTCTACCCTCCATTTGTTCCCTGCGAAACCCTACATTCCAGCAGGATAATGCACGACTTCATGTTGCAGGTCCTGTAAGGGCCTTTCTGAATACAGAAAATGTTCTACTGCTGCCCTGGCCAGCACATTCTCCAGATCTCTCACCAATTGAAAACGTCTGGTCAATGGTGGCCGAGCAACTGGCTCATCACAATAAGCCAATCACTACTCTTGATGAGCTGTGGTATCGTGTTGAAGTTGCATGGGCAGCTGTACCTGTACACGCCATCCAAGCTCTGTTTGACTCAATGCCCAGGCGTATCAAGGCCGTTATTATGGCCAGAGGTGGTTGTTCAGGGTACTGATAAATCAGGATATATGCACCCTAATTGCGTGAAAATGTAATCACATGTCAGTTCTAGTATAGTATATTTGTCGAATGAATATCCGTTTATCATCTGCATTTGTTCTTGGTGTAGCAATTTTAATGGCCAGCAGTGTATCATGTAACCGAAATGCAGCTGAATCTTTTCGGTAGTTATGTGGATGCTTTCATACTTTTATCATTTACGGTCAGTTGCCACTTTTCGCACCATACAGATATCTTGCCTAAATCGTTTTGCACTTTGTTTTGATCATCTGATGTGTTAATAAGAAAGTAAATGACAGAATCACGTGGAAACAATCTGGTAGTGTTACTCAGATTGTCTCCTAAATCGGTTATGTAGCTCAGGAACGGCTGAGAGCCCATAACAAAATTTGGGTATTTGTGGTAAGTTCCTATGAGACCAAACTGCTGAGGTCATCGGTCCCTAGACTTATACACCACCGAGCGAGGTGGCGCAGTGGTTAGCACACTGGACTCGCATTCGGGAGGACGACGGTTCAGTCCCGTCTCCAACCATCCTGATTTAGGTTTCCCGTGATTTCCCTAAATCGTTTCAGGCAAATGCCGGGATGGTTCCTTTGACAGGGCACGGCCGATTTCCTTCCCGATCCTTCCCTAACCCGAGCTTGCGCTCCGTCTCTAATGACCTCGTTGTCGACGAGACGTTAAACCCTAACCACCTACCTACCTTATACACCACTTAATCTAACTTACACTGACTTACGCTAAGGACAACACACACATCCATTCCCGAGAGAGGACTCGAGCCTCCGACGGGGAAAGCCGCGCAACCATGGCAAGGTGCCCAGACTACGCGGCCACCCTGCGCGGCGAGCCTATAACACTTCCTTGGGGAACGCCAGATTTTACTTCTGTTTTACCCCATGGCTTTCCATCAGTTACTACGGACTGTGATATTTCTAACCGGAAAACGCGAATCCAGTCGCTCAACTCAGACGACAGTCCGTAGGAATGCAATTTGATTAGAAGAGCCTTTTGAAGTATGGTATCAAGAGCCTTCTGGAAATCTAAAAATGTGTGGAATCAATCTGACATCCTCTGTCAACAGTACTCATTACTTCGTGAGAATAAAGAACCAGTTGTGTTTCACGAGAACGATAATTTCTGAATCCGTGTTGGCTGTTGGTCAATAGATAGTTTTCCTCGACACAACACATAATCTTCGAACATAGGTTGTATTCCAAAATCCTACTGCAGATCGATGTTAGCGATTTGGGTCAGCAATTTATCGGATTACTCCTATTTCCTTTCTTGCGTATTGATGTGAACTTTTGCAACTTTCCAATCTTAAGGTACGGATCTTTCAACGAACGATCCGTTGTATGTCGTTTTTGTTGTGGTCTTCAGTCAGAAAAGAGGTTCGATGCAGCTCTCCATGCTTCTCTATCCAGTGCAGGCCTCTTAATGTCCCAATATCTACTGCAACCTACATCTTCCTGAATCTGCTTCCTGTATTCATCTCTTGTTCTCCCTCTACTATTTTTACCGCTCACACTTCCCTCCGGTTCTAAATTAGTGGTCTTTTGATGTTTCAAAATCTATTCTATCAACCGCTCCCTTCTTCTAGTCAGGTTGTGCCACAAATTTCTTTTCTCCTCAGTTCTATTCAGTACCACATTAGTTACGTGATCTACCCATCTAATCTTCAGCATCCTTCTGTAGCGCCACATTTTAAAAGATTCTATTCTCTTTTTATCTAAGCAATTTAACATCCACGTTTCATCTCCGTACATGACTACACTCCAGAACAATACGTCCAGAAAAGACTTACTAACATTTAAATCTATATTTGATGTAACAAATTTCTCTTCTTCAGAAATGCTTATCGTGCTATTGCTAGTCTGGATTTTGTATTCTCTCTACTTAGCCCATCATCAGTTATTTTGCTGCCCAAATAGCAAAACTCATCTACTAGTTTAAGTATCTCGTTTCATAATGTAACTCCTTCAGTTTCATCTGATTTTCTTCGATTGTATTGCATCATCCATGTTTTGCTTTTGTTGATGTTCATCTTACATCCTATCTTCGCGAGACTGTCCATTCCCTTTAATCCATTCCATTCAACTGATCTCCCAAGTCCTTTGCTGTCTCTGACAGAATTACAATGTCATCCTCAACCTGAAAGTTCTTATTTCTTGTCCATGTATTTTAATTCCTACTCCAAATTTTTCTTTTGATTCCTTTACTGCTTGCTCAATATACAGATTGAATAACCCTGTCTCAATCTCTTCTCAACCACTGCTTCCCTTTCGTGCTCCTCGACTCTTACAACTGGCATCTGGCTTATGTGCAAACTGTAAATAGCTTTTCGCTCCCTGTATTTTACCTCTGCCACCTTCAGAATTGAAAGAGAGTATTCCAATGAACATTGTCAAAAGCTTTCTCTGTCTACAAATGGTAGACGCGTAGGTTTACCTTTCCTTAACCTATCTTCTAAGATAAGTCGTAGGGTTGTAACACCATAGCTCTAATGCTCTACTGATTTATTTTGTCTTTTGTTTTATTTAATGTTACATCGTTGAGTTTCTGTAAATGTTGTTTGATTGAATTGATTACCCAAAATTGTATACTCCTGTCTCTGTAAAAACTTTGATGTCATGGTTTGACTCTATGCAATGTAGTGTATCTGTCATTTAAATTCTTTGTTTCATTAGGAGGGAACAAAACTTAATGTATATAATTGTAATTTTGTTTAAATAATTTTTTTGTAGAAATACCAATATGTGCAAATGTTCTGTTTTATTTAATATGTTTGGTTGCTGTTTTGTAAACTGCTGGTCTTCACATAGGTTTCTTAGTTATTTTGTATGTAAAAGATGGTGTGGTTCCCCTCCGCAACAGACATTAGCAGGGCGCGCAAAATGTGGTTGGCATGGATAGAATGGTGGAACCAAGAGTCAGTCGGGGACGAGCTACCAAACTGTCAACTGATCATGTAAAAGTTGTGTATTGTGCTGGTGCCGAGGCCATCCAATGCCTCGGATGGACGGATCAAGAGCTGGAACTATTCTGGAATTGGTATCTATCAGCGCCACCAAGAAATGACAGAGTCCAGCAATTCTACCTGCAAATCCACCTACCAACATGCAATCGCCACCACATCGCGCAATCACTGAAAAGGAACCAAGGAATATTAGAAATGTATGGTGAAGGATCAGCTCACTGGATGTTTTAGTGTGCACAAATATAAGGTAACTATTACTCGAACTCTTATACCTATCTTGATTTTTTTATCCCTAGTCACACAACAACTTAGGGTCCTTCCCATGCTAAAGTGATTACCGAGGGTCCTTACTGAAAGAACATTAAAGCTCAGTGTTTTAACAGAACTGAGTAATATAGTAAATAATGCTTGCTGAAAATAATTTTTATATTAAATCTGCTTATTAATATTTGTTGCCAACTTCTAAAGTGAACGTTCTTAAAACTATGGCTTATAAAACTTTTTTTAGTGACTGATCATAGTGCTACCTGTTGTAAATTGTAAAAGGTAAGTCAGTTTCTTACAGATATGTCAATATTGTGTCTTACTGCAGTAAAAGTAGTGAACTGCATTTGTGGAAAGTTATATACTCATGTTTGTTAAGTGCTTGTCTCTCTTGTGTATTGGAAGTGCATATTAATTGTGTAACAGGATCCTCAGTTTGTCTGTTGTGCTTATGCTAGGTAACAAGTAACAGGAAAACCAGTATCTATGAATACAGTAACTACTTTATTAAAAAGACAGTGATAAATAATTTGTTAGTGAACTACCACTTAATTTTCATTCTAGGTAGAAAGTCGTTTGGTAGCGAGAGAATTAATCTATGCGCAGTAACTAAATTTGCTTTTAACCATATCCATATTTCATGTCAGATAGGAATTTGTTTGAAAAGTAATGTCCAATTTACGATTCTACAGTGAATATTAATAGTAACGTTATTGAGACCATTCAGTTGGACTAAATCCTCAAGGTAAAAGTTGTTTTGTTATCTGTTATATTTATGCAAATAGTTTGTTCTGATCTGTTAGCTCCAACCTTAACGTGAACATACTGTATTCAGGTGCCAGAGTTTATTGCACTCTCGAGTGACAGAAGTATAGGCTGTTTGCCCATTGAAGTTACTTATTTTCAGTTCTTGAATAAGAATGTTAATCATTCTCTTGCCTGATTAGGCTGGCGACTGTTTTCTTTATTCTTTGAACAGTGTAGATAGGTAAAATATTGTTTATTACTGTTTAAATATTTACGTAATTCTGACTTTCACTTCCGATAAGCCACCTCCGTTCGGTACAACATGGTCAACATAACGAAATTCCTCTCAGAGGGTAACACTGCTCTGTTGCTTTATACCATAATTGCTTTAACAACATAGTTTTATTTCACGACCGGCCTCCAACTTTAAAGTTATGGTATAACAGACGGAAGTGTTATACGTGGCTTTTCCGTGACAGAACTACTTGTCCTGTTGGAGCATTGTACGTACTAAACCAAATTTGGCATTTGACTGCACAAGCTACGTAAATGCAGTTGCAGTGTTATAGGGTCAGTATTGTCTCGTGTGTTCCTACGTTTCTCCGGAATCCAAGCTGATCTTTCCTGAAGTCGGCTTCCACCAGTTTTTCCAATCTTCTGTAAGGAATTAGTGTCGGTATTTTGCAACCATGACTTATGAAACTAATTGTTCGGTAATTTTCACACCTGGGGAGCAACTGATTTCTTTGGAATCGGAATTATTACATTCTTCTTGACCTTGGGGGTGTTTCGCCTGTCTCATACATCTTGCACACCAGATGGAAGTGTTTTGTCACGTTTGGCTCTCCCAAGACTATCAGTATTATGACGGAATGCTGTCTGCTCCCAAGGTCTTGTTTCGACTTATATCTTCCAGAGCTTTGTCAAATTATTCTCGCAGTATATCTCGCTTGTCATCTCCATCTAAGTTCATTTCCCTTTAATATTGCTTTCAAGTTCATCTCCCTTGTATGGAGCTTCTATATACTTCTTCCACCTTTTCAGCTTTTCCTTCTTTGCTTAGGACTGGTCTTTTATCTGAGTTTTTGATATTCATACAGCTGCTTCCATTTTCTCCAAAGGCCTTTTTAATTTTCCAGTAGGCGATATCTATCTTTCACCTAATGAAATATGCTTCTAAATCCTTCGATTTTCTCTCTAGTCATTTCTGCTCTGCTCAGCCATTCTGCATTTCCTGTCAGTCTCATTTTTAAAACTTTTGTATTCCATCTCGCCTGCAGCATTTGATATATTTTTCAATTTTCTCCTTTCACCATTTAAATTCAATATCTCTTGTGTTATCCAAAGATCACTACTAGGCCTTGAATTTTTACCTATTTTATCCTCTGCTGCCTTCACTACTTCTTAAAGCTATCCAATCTTCTTCTAATGTATTCCTTTTGCCTGTTCTAGTCAAGCGTTGTATAATGCTCCCTCTGAAGCTTTCAACAACCTTTGGTTCTTTCAAATTATCCAGGTCTCATATCCTTAATTTCCCACCTTTTTCCAATTTCATCAGTTTTAATCTACAGTTCATAACCAACAAATTGTGGCCAGAGTCCACAGGTGCACTGGAAATGTCTTACAATTTAAGATCTGGTTCCCAAATCTCTATCCTAGCATTGTATAATCAATCTGAAACCTTCTGGTATCTCCAGGTTTCTTCCACATATACAACCTTCTTTATGATTCTTAAACCAAGAGTTGTGATGATGAAGTTATGATCTGTGTAAAATTCTATCAGGCAGCTTCCTTTTTAATACCTTTCCCCCAGTCCATATTCACCTACTATTTTCCTTATCTTCCTTTTCCTGGTGTCGAATTCCAGTCCCCCATCGATTAAATTTTTGTCTCTTTTAACTATCTGAATGATTCTTTTACCTCATAATACATTTATTCAATTTCCTTATCATCTGCGCTGCTAATTGGCTTGTGAACTTGTAGTACTGTGGCAGACGTTGGCTTCGCGTGTATTTTGGCCACGATAATATTTATTTTATTTTTCTACCTTCAACTTGTATTGTAAATAGTTAAATTGTGATTTAATTTATTATATCCATATTTAATTTAGTTATTTATTACCATAAGAGATAATTTTATGAATTTAAAAATTAATGTAGATATTTTGATCATTATAATTCCAGTCTTGGATTACAACCTTTATGTGTAATCAGATTATTAATTTCTGTCACTAATGACCATGTGGTTCATGGTGTGGGTTCCTGTAGTCATGTCCTAGTTCATGAACCACGGGCAACGTATGAGTGGCCAAGTAAGTGGTCCCGACAGTCGGGATACCAGTTACTTTGGAATAAGGCTGGGCATCTCGGACATATTCTGAGTCGTGGTCACCTTTGTGCTCATACGGCAAAAACTACAAAATCCACCGGTTAGTCCCTCAGCCGTTAGGGGTAAAACCCAATGGGACTCGGGGCAAGTAAGGCTAGCAACCTGCTTCCCTGGTACTTTAAATATGATGCTGGCAACAATCAGAGCAAAATGCCTCGGACCTTTGGAGGTGACGGAGTCCCACCTCTAACTGACAAACCAGGGACTCCTAAGATACAACTTGGCAAACAAATGGTAATGAGATGGGGAGCTATTAATATCAATGGGGGCTACTCTGGGAAGAAGGTAGAGCTGGCAGAGGCTGCAAGTAAGATGAGGCTGGACGTTTTAGCTGTTAGTGACATTCGGGTAAGGGGTGAGAAAGACGAGCAAGTGGGAGAATACAAGGTCTACCTGTCAGGAGTCAAAGCAGGAATAGCACAATGGGGTGTAGGGCTTTACATCAGGAAAGAAATGGAACCCAGCGCAGATGCAATAAGGTATGTAAACGAACGACTGATGTGGATAGATTTGACAGTGTCTAGCAAGAAAATTAGGATTGTGTCAGTATGTTCGCATTGTGAAGGGACAGATCAAGATAAGATGGATAGTTTTTATGAGGCACTCAGTGATGTAGTTGTTAGAGTAAAGGACAAGGACAGTGTTCTGCTCATGGGTGATTTTAACGCCAGGATTGGATATCGAACAGAAGGGTATGAAAAGGTTATGGGTAAATTTGGAGAGGATATGGAGGCCAACAGGAACGGGAAACAACTCTTGGATTTCTGTGCCAGTATGGGCTTAGTAATCACAAACTCCTTTTTTAAACATAAGAACATTCACCGGTATACTTGGGAAGGCAGGGGAACCAGATCTGTCATTGACTATACAATAACAGATCAGGAATTCAGGAAGGCTGTGAGGGACACACGTGTATTCAGGGGATTCTTTGATGACACTGATCATTATTTAATCTGCAGTGAAATTGGGATTGTGAGGCCGAAAGTGCAGGAGGTCAGGTCCATATGTAGGAGGATAAGAATGGAGAAACTTCAGGATAAGGAAATCAGGCACAAGTACATAACAGCGATCTCAGAAAGGTACCAGTTAGTTGAATGTAGTCAATTACAGTCATTGGAAAACGAATGGACAAGGTACAGGGACACAGTACTAGAAGTGGCTAAAGAATATCTTGGAACAGTAGTGTGTATAGGTAGGATGAAGCAAACAGCTTGGTGGAATGATACAGCCAAGGCAGCCTGTAAAAGGAAAAAGAAGGCGTATCAAAAATGGCTACATACCGGAACCCAGGTAGACAGAGAAAGCTACGTTGAAGAAAGAAACAAAGCCAAACAGATAATTGCAGCATCCAAGAAGAAATCGTGGGAAGACTTTGGAAACAGGTTGGAGGCTATGGGTCAAGCTGCTGGAAAACCATTCTGGAGTGTAATTAGCAGTCTTCGAAAGGGAGGTAAGAAGGAAATGACAAGTATTTTGGACAGGTCAGGAAAACTGCTGGTGAATTCTATGGATGCCTTGAGCAGATGGAGGGAATATTTTGAAGAGTTGGTCAATGTAGGTGAAAATGCGATCAGTAATGTTTCAGATTTCGAGGTAGAATGGGATAGGAATGATGATGGAAATAGGGTCACATTTGAGGAAGTGGAAAAAATGGTCAATAGATTGCAGTGCAATAAAGCGGCTGGGGTGGATGAAATTAAGTCGGAACTCATCAAATACAGTGGAATGTTAGGTCTTCAATGGCTACACAGGATAATTGAAATGGCCTGGGAGTCGGGACAGGTTCCATCAGAATGGACAAAAGCAGTAATCACACCAATCTTTAAACATGGAAACAGAAAAGATTGTAACAACTACAGAGGTATCTCTTTAATCAGCGTTGTGGGTAAAATCTTCTCAGGTATTGTTGAAAGGAAAGTGCGAGTATTAGTTGAGGACCAATTGGATGAAAACCAGTGTGGGTTTAGGCCTCTTAGAGGTTGTCAGGACCAGATCTTTAGCTTACGGCAAATAATGGAGAAGTGTTATGAGTGGAACAGGGAATTGAATCTATGCTTTATAGATCTAGAAAAGGCATATGACCGGGTTCCTAGGAGGAAGTTATTGTCTGTTCTACAAGATTATGGAATAGGAGGCAAACTTTTGCAAGCAATTAAAGGTCTTTACATGGATAGTCAGGCAGCAGTTAGAGTTGACGGTAAACTGAGTTCATGGTTCAGAGTAGTTTCAGGGGTAAGACAAGGCTGTAACCTGTCTCCACTGTTGTTCATATTATTTATGGATCATATGTTGAAAACAATAGACTGGCTGGGTGAGATTAAGATATGTGAACACAAAATAAGCAGTCTTGCATATGCGGATGACTTAGTTGTGATGGCAGATTCGATTGAAAGTTTGCAAAGTAATATTTCAGAGCTAGATCAGAAATGTAAGGACTATGGTATGAAGATTAGCATCTCCAAAACGAAAGTAATGTCAGTGGGAAAGAAATATAAACGGATTGAGTGCCAAATAGGAGGACCAAAGTTAGAACAGGTGGACGGTTTCAAGTACTTAGGATGCATATTCTCACAGGATGGCAACGTAGTGAAAGAACTGGAAGCGAGGTGTAACAAAGCTAATGCAGTGAGCGCTCAGCTACGATCTACTCTCTTCTGCAAGAAGATAGTCAGTACCAAGACTAAGTTATCTGTGCACCGTTCAATCTTTCGACCAACTTTGTTGTATGGGAGCGAAAGCTGGGTGGATTCAGGTTACCTTATCAACAAGGTTGAGGTTACGGATATGAAAGTAGCTAGGATGATTGCAGGTACTAGTAGATGGGAACAATGGCAGGAGGGTGTCCATAATCAAAGAAAAACTGGGAATGAACTCTATAGATGTAGCAGTCAGGGCGAACAGGCTTAGATGGTGGGGTCATGTTACGCGCATGGGAGAAGCAAGGTTATCCAAGAGACTCATGGATTCAGCAGTAGAGGGTAGGAGGAGTCGGGGCAGACCGAGGAGAAGGTACCTGGATTCGGTTAAGAATGATTTTGAAGTAATAGGTTTAAACATCAGAAGAGGCACCAATGTTAGCACTGAATAGGGGATCATGGAGGAACTGTATAAGGGGGGCTATGCTCCAGACTGAACGCTGAAAGGCATAATCAGTCTTAAATGATGATGATGATGATGACTAATGACCATCTTACCTGAATAGTAACGTGTTGCATCACACATGTCCTATTATTACATGTGATAGTGCAGTGAAAATTATTACCCATTTCGGTTTCGTCAAACAAATAAGATTGTGATAGCGCACATACTTCACATGAAGATAGATTCAGGTCTGACGGTGGTCATTGCCGACAGAAATTAACAACCTGATTACAAATAAACATTGTTATACAAGGCTGGATTAATAACAAAGTAAATATTCTAACGGATCTCTGAAAACTTATTCGTCATTATGCCAGAACTTGTAAATATTTTACCTCATAGTTATGTTGTTTGAAATTTGTGTACATTTTTATGCCTGGCTGCGGAAGAGCAGAGTGTAAGCTATGTACCGCAGACAGTCCACCCCTTGCGCACATAGTGAGCGGGAGAAGAAACAACATTGAAGAAAATGATTGACATTTCGATATATGCTGGATATATGGATTAACTGAAATTTCAACCACAATAAACACTGATTGCTGTGTCAATTAAAAGAATGTTAGTGAACCACTCCCTCATCAAACTACCAGATACTTCAACGTAGCAGCAGATATTCATAAAAATTAATCAACATCAGGTACTGAAAATCTAATTTATCTGTACGTTTTGTGAAGTGTAAATCTAGAATTCTGCGAAAAGTCAAATAAATAAAATAAAAAGTCACGACGATTACCTATTCTGCCACCAAGTGAATAATATAGATAGCTTTTGTTTTCATCTTTATTGGAAACTCCCCGTACATGTAGATGGTGTCTATTCTGTCGGACATATCTGACGGCTCCTAGACGTTTGTATCAGAACGGATGCACTAATATCGTCCGAACTCCTGTCGGAATAAATAACTTGAGAGAAGGGGGTTAATGGACGACAGATTCTGCATTGCAGCGGCCGATAAGTTGGAGATCTGAGTGGGCCAGCGGAAGTATCGGAGTGGCCGAAGCGGTTGAGGCTACGGCTCATGAGAAGCGGTAAATCCGGGTTCGAAACCCAGTCCGCCACAAATTTTCAGCTTTCGCCATTGTATCACCACAATGATCTGTGCGGCTGGTGGTCACGTTACGAATTCTCATCAACCCTTCTCTTTTTTTCCATTCTCTGTTTCATATGTACAGACAGTTCTAGGCTTAGAATGTTTTAAAGATAATCAAATGTATGGAGACGTGTTTTTTTTTTTTTTTTTTTTTTGTGGAACAGGAAAAATAAAAAAAATGCAAAAGTTGAAAAATGCAAGCTAATGTTGACGAGCAGGAAAACCAGTCCTGCAGTGTTCGAATAATGTATTAAAGTATTACGTGACACAACCACACAAATTAAATATCTGTGCGCAATGGTGCAAAGCGACGTGAAATGGGACGAGCGCAGTTGTAGGGAAAGCAAATGGTCGTATTCTATCAACTCAAATGGCGATCCTTGGAGGAAAACAGAAGTTCCTTTCTCTAAAAACTGTTGAGAAACGCCAGCCGGTGCGGCCGAGTGGTTCTAGGCGCTTCAGTCTGGAACCGAGCGACCGCTACAGTCGCTGGTTCGAATCCTGCCTCGGGGATGGATATATCTGATGTCCTTAGGTTAGTTAGGTTTAAGTAGTTCTAAGTTCTAGAGGACTGATGACCTCTGATGTTAAGTACAATAGTACTCAGAACCATTTGAACCATTTTGTTGAGAAACTTTAGAGAAGCGGAACTTGCAACAGATTACAGAATGATGCTAATGGCGCCAACGGACGTTTCGCGTAAGGACCGTGAAGACAAGGGAGGAGAAATCATGGCTCGTCCTTTGGGGAATCCACAGCACATCGTATTACAACGACTCCTCTAGCACATGCAGGTGGAAGAGATTATACCTTGGTTGAATTTCAATGAGAAGAGGAATTCATACAGCTACGGATATATCCCTCTTCCCTCCCCCCCCCCCCCCCCTGCACCATGGACCTTGCCGTTGGTGGGGAGGCTTGCGCGCCTCAGCGATACAGATAGCCGTACCGTAGGTGCAACCACAACGGAGGGGTATCTGTTGAGAGGCCAGACAAACGTGTGGTTCCTGAAGAGGGCCAGCAGCCTTTTCAGTAGTTGCAAGGCAACAGTCTGGATGATTGACTGATCTGGCCTTGTAACACTAACCAAAACGGCCTTGCTGTGCTGGTACTGCGAATGGCTCAAAGCAAGGGGAAACTACGGCCGTAATTTTTCCCGAGGGCATGCAGCTTTACTGTAGGATTAAATGATGATGGCATCTTGGGTAAAATATTCCGGAGGTAAAATAGTCCCCCATTCGGATCTCCGGGCGGGGACTGCTCAAGAGGACGTCGTTATCAGGAGAAAAAAAACTGGCGTTCTACGGATCGGAGCGTGGAATGTCAGATCCCCTAACCGGGCAGGTAGATTAGAAAATTTGAAAAGGGAAATGGATAGGATAAAGTTAGATATAGTGGAAATTAATGAAGTTCGGTGGCAGGAGGAACAAGACTTTTGGTCAGGTGAATACAGGGTTATAAATACAAAATCAAATAGGGGTAATGCAGGAGTAGGTTTAATAATGAATAAAAAAATAAGAGTGCGGGTAAGCTACTACAAACAGCATAGTGAACGCATTATTGTGGCCAAGATAGGCACGAAGCCCATGCCTACTACAGTATTACACGTTTATATGCCAACTAGCTCTGCAGATGATGAAAAAATTGATGAAATGTATGATGAGATAAAATAAATTATTCAGGTAGTGAAGGGAGACGAAAATTTAATAGTCATGGGTGACTGGAATTCGAGAGTAGGAAAAGGAAAAGAAGGAAACATAGTAGGTGAATATGGATTGGGGCTAAGAAATGAAAGAGGAAGCCGCCTGGTAGAGTTTTGCACAGAGCATAACTTAATCATAGTTAACACTTGGTTCAAGAATCATGAAAGAAGGTTGTATACATGGTAGAATCCTGGAGATACTAGAAGGTAACAGATAGATTATATAATGGTAAGACAGAGATTTAGGAACCAGGTTTTAAATTGTAAGACATTTCCAGGGGCAGATGTGGACTCTGACCACAATCTATTGGTCATGAACTGTAGATTAAAACTGAAGAAACTGCAAAAGGGTGTGAATTTAAGGAGATGGGATCTGGATAAACTGAAAGAACCAGAGGTTGTACAGAGTTTCAGGGGGAGCGTAAGGGAACGATTGACAAGAATGGGGGAAAGAAATACAGTAGAAGAAGAATGGGTAGCTTTGAGAGACGAAATAGTGAAGGTAGCAGAGGATCAAGTAGGTAAAAATTCGTGAGCTAATAGAAATCCTTGGAATATCAGACCAGCTGTGTGGCTGGATTGAAGACTTTTTAGAAAACAGAACACAGCATGTTGTTCTCAATGGAGAGACGTCTACAGACGTTAAAGTAACCTCTTGCGTGCCACAGGGGAGTGTTACGGGACCATTGCTTTTCACAATATATATAAATGTGAAACGTCCCCTTAGAAAACTTATACAAGACTATGCTTAAACTGACACACAATATTTTTAGCGCAACGCAATCTGACTTTCAAAAATCCCTACAAAAGAATGGCCCTGACTAACATTAACCTATACCTTTCATAAATCACTTACTTCACAAAAATCTTCATTACTCGAACTACTGCAATACAGCGAGCGCCACTACTGCCAGCTAAATAAAAGATTCAAACTACTGAAGGGACTAATTACTGATAGGCATAGTTAGCAAAAGAAAGACTTTAATAGAGAACAAACAATGTATTTACCTCAATAGTGTTCAAAAGTCATAATGTATATAGCAGTTCATGATATCCAGTATTGCAAATTTCAAAACTCCGCCATCTCTCTCCTCACATCCACCACTGCTGGCGGCTCACCTCCAACTGCGCAACGCTACGCGCTGTTAACATCCAGCTGCCCAACACTACAATGGCGAATATTACAACAATGCCACCCAGCCACAGACTGCACACAGCACAGCCAGTGATTTTCTTACAGAGCGCTATGTGGCGTTACCAATAAAAAAACCTAAACAGCCTACTTACAAATGACCTAGTAGATAGTGTCGGAAGTTCCATGCGGCTTTTCGCAGATGATGCTGTAGTATACAGAGAAGTTGCAGCATTAGAAAATTGCAGCGAAATGCAGGAAGATCTGCAGCGGATAGGCACTTGGTGCAGGGAGTGGCAACTGACCCTTAACGTAGACAAATGTAGTTTATTGCGAATACATAGAAAGAAGGATCCTTTATTGTATGGTTATATGATAGCGGAACAAACACTGGTAGCAGTTACTTCCGTAAAATATCTGGGAGAATGCGTACGGAACGATTTGAAGTGGAATGATCAAATAAAATTAATTGTTGGTAAGGCGGGTGCCAGGTTGAGATTCATTGGGAGAGTCCTTAGAAAATGTAGCCCATCAACAAAGGAGGTGGCTTACAAAACACTCGTTCGACCTATACTTGAGTATTGCTCATCAGTGTGGGATCCGTACCAGGTCAGGTTGACAGAGGAGATAAAGAAGATCCAAGGAATAGAGAAGATCCAAAGAAGAGCGGCGCGTTTCGTCACAGGGTTATTTGGTAAGCGTGATAGCGTTACGGAGATGTTTACCAAACTCAAGTGGCAGACTCTGCAAGAGAGGCGCTCTGCATCGCGGTGATGCTTGCTGTCCAGGTTTCGAGAGGGTGCGTTTCTGGATGAGGTATCGAATATATTGCCTCCCCCTACTTATACCTCCCGAGGAGATCACGAATGTAAAATTAGAGAGATTCGAGGGCGCACGGAGACTTTCCGGCAGTTCTTCTTCCCGCGAACCATACGCGACTGGAACAGGAAAAGGAGGTAATGACAGTGGCACGTAAAGTGCCTTCCGCCACACACCGTTGGGTGGCTTGCGGAGTATGAATGTGGATGTAGATGTAAAAAAAAATCGCGTCACTCTCGCCCTGTGACGAATGAGGTGCACTTCCTTCGTGACCATCCCATATCTCTTTTTAACTTACAAGCTATATAGACGGAAAAAAGTCGCAACACAAAAAAATTAATGTAGAATAATGAAATTTTGGGAATACATTTGTCTTGCTAACGCATTTCAGTGATTAACGTTACAGGATCACAGGTTAATGTAAGTGCAAGATAAACCATCGCAAATGTAAAAAGCTGGTACATTAATAACTGGTGTAGCTGCCAGAATGTTGAATGTAAGCATGCAAACGAGTTGTATAGTTGTCGGATGTCAGTTTGTGGAATGGAGTTCTATGCCATAATAGCATAATACTTTTCATGAGGGTCCTACTAATTTGGCTAGTTCGAAAAAGTGTGCAGTATCACGTATTAACAAAAAAGTTTGCGATGCAATACTAAAATTCAGTTAGAGGGCTGTTTTGAAAATAACGTTCAATCAGCTGAAACTGCAGGTCAGAAGATTGTACTTTAGACGTACCACACAACAGTAACACAAACACATTAGCTGCATTAATATTAACATGTGGAATAATCGGGTATACTGCCGGATGTTTGTGTCGCTGTGGCACAATATTTCGGCCACGTCACTCGTTACCTTCTTCAGGTGCTACCTGAGACTGCCGTATTGGAGGATCTTGTCCAGTATTTATGCTCAGAGGCGCTGGGTGCTCTCTGAGCATAAATACTGGACAAGATCCTCCAATACGGCAGTCTCAGGTAGCACCTGAAGAAGGCAACGAGTTACGTGGCCGAAATATTGTGCCAGAGCGACACAAACATCCGGCAGTAGACCCGATTATTCCACATGTCAAGATCTCGCCAGGAAAGCCTGAAGAGTTGCATTAATATTGCTAAATTGTCAATTACAATATAAGGTTGTGCGCTTGGCAGAGAACTGGAGACACCGGAAGGTTTCGGATTCATTATATAATTGTAAGCCAGAGATTTAGGAACCAGATTTTAAACTGTAAGATGTTTCCAGGGACAGATGTGAACACTGATCAAAATTTAGTGGTTATGAACTGTAGATTAAAACTAAAGAAATTGGAAAACTGTAGGAAGTTAAGGAGATGGGAACTGCATAAGTTGAGGGAACCAGAGGTTTTTGAGAGCTTCAGAGGGAGCATTACGCAACGGGTGACTAGAACAGAAGAGAAGAAAACAGTAGGAGGCGAATGGGTAGCTTTAAGCAGCAGAGGATCAAGTAGGTAAAAAGATTTTCATCTCAGTCGAAATCCTTGGATAATACAAGACATACTGAATTTAATTGATAAAAGGAGAAAACATAAAAATTCAGTAAATGAAGCAGACGAAAGGAAAAACAAGCGTTTAAAAAATAAGATTCGGAGGAAGTCCAAAAGGGCTAAACAGGAATGGCTGGAGAACAAATGTAAGGAGTCAGAAACATATTTAACTAGGGGAAAGATAGATACTGCCTACAGGAAATTAAAGAGGCCTTTGGGGTAAAGAGAAGCAGCTGTCTGATTATCAAGAACTCGGATGGAAAACCAGTCCTAAGCAAAGAAGGAAAAGGTGGATGGCGTATACACAGCGTCAATACAAGGGAGATGAACTTGAAGGCAATATTATAGAAAGGGAAGTGAACGTAGATGAAGATGAGATGGGAGATACGATGTTACGAGAAGAATTTGACAGAGTACTAAAAGATCTACGTGGAAACAAGACCCCAGGACTAGATGATACGCCGTCGGAACTACTGATAACCTTGGGAGACCCAGTCGTGGCAAAATTCTTCCATCTGGTGTGCAAAGTGTATGAAACATGCGAAATACACTCAAACTTAAAGCAAAATGTAATAATTCCAATTCCATAGACACCAGTTGCTGATAGATGTGAATATTACCGAACTGTAAGTTTAATAAGTCATGGTTGTAAAATACTAACACGAATTCTTTACAGAAGAATGGAAAAGATGGTGGAAGCTGTCATCAGGGAAGATCAGTCTGGACTCTTTAGAAATGTAGGAACACGCGAAGCAATACTGGTTCTACGATTTATCTTAGAAGATAGGTTAAAGAAAGGCAAACCAATGTTTATAGCAATTGTAGACTCAGAGAGGGCTTTTGACAATGGTGACTGGAATTCTTTCTTTAAAATTCTGAAGGTAGCGGCGATAAAATACAGGGAACAAAAAGCTATTTACAACTTGTACAGAAACCAGACAGCAGTTATAAGAGTAGAGCGCCGTGAAAGGGAACGAGTGGTTGAGAAGGGAGAGAGACAGGGTTGTAGCTTATCCTCGATATTATTCAATCTGTACATTGAACAAGCAGTAACGGAAACCAAAGAAAAAATTTGGAGTAGGAGTTAAGTTCAGGGAGCCGAAGGTTTGCCGATAACATTGTCATTGTATCAGAGACAGCAAAGGACTTGGAAGAGCAGTTGAATGGAATGGACCGTGTCTTGAAAGTAGAATATGAGATGAACACCAATAAAAGTAAAACCAGAATAATGGAAGGTAGTCGAATTAAGTCAGCTGATGCTAAGGGAACTAGATTAGTAAACGAGACACTTAAAGTAGTAGATGAGATTTGCTATTTCGGTAGCAACATAATCGATGATTGCCGCAGCAGAGAGGATATAAAATGTAGACTGAAAGGCTAGGAAAGCTTTTCTGAAGATTAAGTGCTAGCAAGTCTTTTCTGAAGGTATTTGCCTGAAGTGTAGCTATGTATGAAAGCGAAACACGGACGATAAACAGTTTAGCCGAAAAGAGAATAGCAGCTTTCGAAATGTGGTGTTACAGAAGAATGCTGAAGATTAGATGGATAGATCACGTAAGGGGTACTGAACCGAAAAAGGCAAACAAGAAATTTGTGGCACATCCTGAAAAGAAGGGATCGATTGGTAGGACACGTTCAGAGGCATCAAGCGATCACCAATTTAGTACTGGACGGAAGTGTGGGGAGTAAAAATAGTAGAGGGAGAGCAAGAGATGAAGACAGTAAGCAGATTCAGAAGGATGTAGGTTGCAGTAGTTATTTGGAGGTGAAGAGGCTCGCACAGGATAGAGTAGCATGGAGAGCTGCATCAAACCAGTTTTATTTTGCTGGAGTGGCAGACAGCGTTGTGAAATTATAATGGACTGACATATTATTGGTACCACATTAATCTGCACTGAGACAAATTTAAAACTGAAAGGAAAATTATTTTAAGTTAATACTAATATTATCTGCAGGCTGCTTAATTCTACTACGCTGTACATACATGTATTTACACTGAGGTGACGGAACGTTCAATTCCGTCAGATATAAGAAGAAGCGAGGACGCAAAGGTGTAGCCCAGACCCTCCACGATAATCGAGCCCTTGTTGTGCGGCGGGTTCTGCCATCTGCGTGTTTGTTAACGCTATCCTTCAGTCCACCTACCTCGATAGGCCTCTTGCCGATGTCCCTTCACTCTGTGATAGCAGATACGTGTTAGGCAGTGTAAAGCAACGTTAATGAAACCACTACCTAATACCTACACATAGAGGCTGCGTATCTCTAGTTCCTGAAAGTTTATGATTAAAAAATCGGACGTTCAGGATATTCTGTCTACTTGCAGAAAAACGTTTGAAATTAGATTAACTCTGCTTTTTATTCACATTGAAACACATGTAATGGCTATCAAGTCCGTATTTAATACGGTGAAACATTATCCTTGGAAATTCACTGTCTATACAATAAATTCTCACTCGAAAAGCAGCCAGAATTTTAACAAGTCCAACCCGACTAATTTTCACGTTCTACCAGTCACAGACCCACAACTATTCGTGTGTTAAACATTCGGTCGATTCAGTGGCCTTCTTCGTAAGAGGTGCTCGCCAATATTCCGTACAGAGCACAAAACACGCCACGTGGAGTTGTTACTACAACCAGAATGTTCACACGTTCATATCTCTCAAACTGTTTAATTTAGAAACACAAAAGTCTCATTAAAATGTTCGTAACTCCAGTCGCTTCAGTCACGATATGTTCGAACTGAAATTGGCTCACTATTTCCTCATCTTACAGAGTATTTTTAAGGAGCGATCTGACATCATGTTATCTGGAGAACGTCTAGCAAGCGACTATCTCGAGGCTGGAATTCTGATTGGCTGTTGATCTAAACGACCAATCAGAACGTTCCTTCCAGATCATTCTCGCGGCAGATCTTGTCTTATCCAATCACTAATTTGATAATAATTAATGTCAGCAAAACCTTAAATTCTTGTATTTTGTTTAATCAAAATAAACGAAGTGCGAAATATTCTTCAAATTGATAAATAAGCTTATTCCGCCTCTAATTTCCATTCTGGCTACTTTTATACAAAAACAAGCACACACCGACATACGTCACCTGAATCGTGGTTGCAACACAACTTTACAACTTTCTCACGGTTCGTTTGTACAAGGTTTTACGAAAAATGAAGTATTAAATTTTAACGTATGTCCCACGTACACTCTCTCAATCATTCTCACGCACACACACGGCAAAATATAATCAAATAATAATTTTGACCGATTTTTGTATTACGTAATGCACAGTGACTAAAGTTTTAAAAAGAACATTCTAAATAATTGATTTTTATGCACTGATAACTTTGGAATAGCTTCAAGTGATAATGAAAGTCAATCTGTTAGTGTTCCTAAACTGGTTTTAAAAAACAAGCGTAGGTTTTAGGAGTTTTAGGTAATTCTCTTTATCTCCAGAACTATAATAAATAAAAATCTGAAATTTTTACAGCATCATCCCATAACAAAAGGCTGTGTACCAAATTTGAACAAAATCGGATGATAGGTAACATGGACTATTTACATTCGTAGAGGGTATGAATCTTCGTATCGACTGAATGTTACGCTATGCAGTTCTCGCGGCAGGCAGCGTCAGCTGTGCTGTGAGCAAAGCGAAAAAAAAAAAGAAAAAAAAAGCCATCCTGCAGCCACCGTGCTATATGACTGCGTGCCTTACGCCGCTTTCACACTATACGGTTTTGACCGTACGGCAAAAAGCCGTACGAGTTTTAGCCGTGCCTGTGTTGCTTTCACATTACACGGCTTTTTGACGTGACCAGTTGTTGGTGTCTATTCAGTTTGCTTAATGTGTGTATCAAGATGAACCGTAAACGAGTTGTTGCTTTGTGGTTGCTTCATCGTCGCCGCAAAAGAAAAGGTCGTCTTTTGTGGGTACACCCCATTAACCAGAGAAGAGACGAAGTGGGTTTATTTTATACACTCTTTGAAGATTTGAGGAACGACGGAAATAAATTCTTTAACTATTTCCGAATGTCTATTACCTCGTTTGACGAATTACATAGAAAACTAAAGGATGTGTTACAACGACAAAACACACAATTCCGCAATTGCATCCAACCTGTTCAAATGCTGGCTATCACGTTAAGGTAATTTAATACATAAAAACTAGTTCTGTTTATTTACTTATTTATTTGTGTTTTACATTTTTATTACGCTCAGATTATGAAGTAGAAAAGTCAATATCAATATCAGCAGTTGAAACCAAAGAGTTTGTAGCAGGACTGACTGTACTGTCACTTTGTGGCGACAGGCTCTCTGCAAAAACGTTGTAGAACTGCGTTGTTGATGGTGGGCCTTCATGGCTACTTGTGGAAGGCGAAGGGTATGGTGGTGGCACTTTATTAATTCGTTGATAAGAACTGCGACCTTGAGAAGTCTGTAATGGTTGTTCGAGAAAAGTAGTTGGGTTTGGTGCAGCTGGAGGAGGACGAATCTGATGCGTATGGTAAGAGGATATTGGAGCAGCATTTTCCATAGGTGAATAAGAATAAGCTTGAAATCTATTATTATAGGGCATGGGAGGTGTGTAATGGGTAAATGGAGGAGGTTGAGCTGTCAATATATTTCTCCTTTCATATATATTTTCTATAACTTTGAGGACTCCCATCTGAAACTGAAGATAATCCTGTTCATCAAATTTTTCCAGATGAGGCTTCAGACTAAGTAAAAATGACATTTTGCTGCAAGGTTTGTCTTCTTCCAGAGCTCGTAATATTTTCATTTCGATTGCATCAGGTTTTCTATGTTTTCTGTTTGTATGGCACTCGCTTTTGGATGTTTGTTGTGTGGGTGCTGTATCAAATGGCCCAGAAACATTCTCAGTATTTTCGACGGAGCCCTGCGTTTCTATATCTTCTTCCAGTCTGGCGGTGCGTTCCGATTGAAAACTGTCCTCCGTCTCTCGAACATCATACAGCTTTTTTAGAAACTGCAGCTGATCAGAATATACATACTTTTTCTTTTTCTTTGCTGCTGAGCCACTTTTTTTCGCAGCTTGAATTTTTATGTTTGACTTCACAAAGGAGTCTCGTAGATTGGTCCACCTCCGTATTACTTCTATACCTACATCAAAAGGAAACAAAACTGTATGAAAACATTTTAATTTTGTATAGAAAAAAGCAAAACTGTAACAAAAAATGTCCACTGCAAACTAAATGTCACTGATTTTTTTTCGTTTTGTTCAGGTATCTGGCAAGCGGTTGTTCCTTCACTGACTTACATTTCCAGTACAGAATTGGGATTTCTACAGCAAGTAAAGTGGTTAATGATGTATGCACAGCAATTTGGTCATCACTGCGGGAAGAATGTATACAAAGACCGACCAAAGAGGTATGGGAATCAATAGCGGCTGGATTTGAACGTACTGCTAATTTCCCCCACTGCTTAGGAGCGGTGGATGGAAAACATATCCGTCTTACTGCCCCATTTAATAGCGGATCAATGTACTTCAATTACAAAGAATACTTTTCTGTGGTTCTGATGGCTGTAGCGGATTCCAACTACAGGTTCATTTATGTCGACGTAGGAAGTTATGGCAAAGACTGTGACTCTTCAGTGTTCAGACGGTCCAGTTTATGGAAGTCAATAGAAAGTAATTCCCTGGAATTTCCAGACGTCCAATGTCTGCCTGGTACGGAAGGTCCAAAAGTACCCTACTTCTTCGTGGGAGACGCAGCATTTGGCCTACACACGCATTTGCTCCGGCCTTTTGGGGGAACAAACTTGACAGTTGAGAAACGTGTATTTAATTACCGTTTGTGCAGAGCAAGGAGGTATGTGGAATGTGCTTTTGGCATCCTCACCAATAAGTGGCGGTTGTTTCACCGACCTTTAAATGTTCATCCAGATTTTGCAGTAAAAATGGTTAAAGCTTGCATTGTTTTACACAATTTTGTACGTCAGAGAGATGGATTTATAATTGAAGACACCACATCCTTCACTGGTTTGGAAGACTTAGCCCAAGATGCCAACATAAGAGGAGGACTGACAGCCAACGCCATAAGGAACACTCTTTGTAAATATTTTATGACAAATGCTGGAAGCGTGTCATGGCAGATGTCAAAGATATAAATTAACAAGCCTTTTCCTTTTTGTAGATTGTTTGTGAAAGCCTGCGACTGTATAGTAAATAGTTTTCTTTATAAATAAATTACTGCTACCACTCACGTTTTTAATCGTTTTGTTTATATTTTGTACGACGCGTTTCGGGAAATAATTCCGATCTTCAAGTGCGTTTTTTTCTCTAAGTTTTCATTATGTGTAGTGTTTTTTTATTTGTGAGGTCTTGTGCGTGTTTCTCTTATAAATTACAGTAAAGAAAACAGAATGCAAGACCTGACACATAAAAAGACACCACACATGATGAAAACTTAGAGAAAAACGCACTTAAGGATGGGAATTATTTCCCGAAACGCGTCGTGCAAAATATAAACAAAACAAAAAAAACGTGACTGGTAGCAGTAATTTACTTATAAACAAACGATTTACTTTTAGAATAAAATTTATAACGTTAAATAAAAACTGTTTAAAACGTATTAAATGTAATATTAATATATTAAATAAATACTTACCAAACGCATTTTTATCTTTGTCTTCCATCTCATCAAAATCTTGCTTCAGTGCTACGCAAACTTCCCGCCAAGCATTCTTTGTAGCAATACGATCTCTATACGCATCTAGAGTTTTGTCCCACAGAACAGGTCTTACTTCCACCAAGGTTATCAAAAGTTCAGTATCAATTTCATCCATTCTTCTACACTTTTCAGTAAACAAGAATAAACACAAATGAATAAAACGACACTACAACGAACTAGTCGACGCCGTACGGCTCAAAACCGTCCAGTGTGAAAGCATGCACTTAGTCACGTAGGCCACTGTTGTCGAACTTGCCGTACGGCGACCGTCTGTTGTAGTGGCAAGACACGGCTGCAGCACGGCACGGCAGCGGCATTTTGCCGTCGCCGTATAATGTGAAAGGCGCCATACATTTCTTCACACCTACAGCCGTACGGCTTTTTGCCGTACGGTCAAAACCGTATAGTGTGAAAGCGGCGTTACTGCAACGAATGTAATCTCATTATAATTTACTGCGTTACAGGTGGATGCCGACGTTCAAACGCCCGATCAAGTGGCTCACAGAGTTAACGTACTTTGGTACATCATACAGTTCAAGATCCGCCAGATTGTCTGGAAGAAACTAAACACTCAGTTTTAAAACTTTATACACAATAAGCCCCACAGTTTGGATGGTAAGGCAGAATGTCGACGCTACTAGACACCAAGGAACAAGAGTTCCATCAAAATGGTGCAACAAATTGCGTAGGGTCCGACCACAACATGAATTACTAACAGATTCTCATAACTCAGCACTCGCTAGTAGTTTGTCTCAGGCGAGGTACACTTGCAATACGGAAGGTAGAAAGTGCTTGGCCAGCGAAAGACAAAAATAATCGTCCAACAGTATCAGAGAAGTGGGCCGCCACTACAGTCTTCCAATAAAATGTAATCCGTTGACGACCACCAACTGCTTGGCTGCGCAGACCATCTCAAGACACAGCCGTTACAACTGTCGCCTGTACAATTCTTTTCAAAACACCTCTTCACCGACTGGGTTACCTCCCCTCCTTGGGCAATCGCATCATCTTCCCTCCACCTCCCAACTAAAACTCACTCGCTCTCGTCTGTCGATCCACTCACTGCCGCTCCACCTCGCGACCGACTCATAAGCGTCGAAAAGTTGGCATCTCTGAACCAATATCGATAGCCGCAAAGCCGGCATGGCTCACAGTGGATGGCTGCACAACTTCAAACAGTGCTAAGGAATATGAAGATGTAGGATAAAGTAATTTCAAACATGACGATGCACAGCAGATTGCTGAATCAGCCCGAATATTTGAAAGTGAGATTAACAAACTTATCCCATCGTTCAGTAAGAAATTAGTTTTCAACTCCGACCAATCGCGAATTTAAGATAACTGCATGTGAAAAGAACCTTGGTAATTAGAGGTACCTAGAGAGTTGTAACAAAAGCACCTAGCATCGTATACAATTATATCTATTGTTAATCTGGATGATAAATTGGCTGGAAAGTTATTTATTGTTCTGCAAGAATTTGGAGGTGCTCTGCCCTCTACGATTCTTTCCCTTGTGCGTGAATTTGCAAGTACATACCGGAATATTTAAGTCACAGCAAGCAAGAATGGGAAAACGTGCGTTAGAGAACTACAACTATGTTATGAGCGCTAATATTGGCAAGTAGCTGGTAAAAAAAAGCTTGCTTTTCGCTGGATTTCTGTTCTGAATATAAAAATCATACTCCTTTAGAGTAAACTATCCCTCCCGAAAAGTGTGTGACATTGCAGTTCATGCCATCTGGAGCCACTAGACAGATTCAGTCTCTGGATGTTTTTTTTTCGTACTTATAAAAAATATTATCGCCCTATATGCAGCTACGCCTTAAAGACGAGGTAGTTTCACGATAGCCTCCAATACAGACTGTCGTGCATTCGGTCATATGCCATAACATTCCTTCAGTTCTCGTCATCCCGTTACACCAATATGATTCAATATGCATTCCTTAGGAGCGGATACGTAGCAGAACGTGCTGCATGGTTTGTAACTCTCAGAAGTTCGCCTTCGATCCTGAAGGTGCGGACCTTTGTGGTCACTGTGGCGCACCACTTTTCATTCGGCGTTCGTGGTGCAAGTTAGGGGTTTGTTTGAACATCTCTTGAGTGTCGACGATTTCCATTTAGTGCGATGTACTACACACCATGGAAGGTCGATCTCTGCACCTACTGGACAGTCGTTTCCTAACGCCCCCCCCCCCCCCTGAGGCACATTGTGAGTCATTAACAGCTAATATTTCTACATCTACATCTACATCCATACTCCGCAAGCCACCTGACGGTGTGTGGCGGCGGGTACCTTGAGTACCTCTATCGGTTTCCCCTTCTATTCCAGTCTCGTACTGTTACTGGAAAGAAAGATTGTCGGTATGCCTCTGTGTGGGCTCTAATCTCTCTGATTTTATCCTCATGGTCTCTTAGCGAGATATACGTAGGAGAGAGCAATATACTGCTTGACTCCTCGGTGAAGGTATGTTCTCGAAACTTCAACAAAAGTCCGTACCGAGCTACTGAGCGTCTCTCCTGCAGAGTCCTCCACTGGAGTTTATCTATCATCTCCGTAACGCTTTCGCAATTACTAAATCATCCTGTAACGAAGCGCGCTGCTCTCCGTAGGATCTTCTCTATCTCTTCTATCAACCCTATCTGTTACGGATCCCACACTGCTGAGCAGTATTCAAGCAGTGGGCGAACAAGTGTACTGTAACCTACTTCCTTTGTTTTCGGATTGCATTTCCTTAGGATTCTTTAAATAAATCTCAGTCTGGCATCTGCTTTACCGACGATCAACTTTATATGATCATTCCTTTTTAAATCACTCCTAATGCGTACTCCCAGATAATTTATGGTATTAACTGCTTCCAGTTGCTGACCTGCTATATTGTAGCTAAGTGATAAGGGATCTTTCTTTCTATGTATTCGCAGCACATTACACTTGTCTACATTGAGATTCAATTGCCATTCCCTGCACCAGGCGTCAATTCGTTGCAGATCCTCCTGCATTTCAGTACAATTTTCCATTTCCAGAATGAGATTTTCACTCTGCAGCGGAGTGTGCGCTGATATGAAACTTCATGACAGATTAAAACTGTGTGCCGGACCGAGACTCGAACTCGGGACCTTTGCCTTTCGCGGGCAAGTGCTCTACCAACTGAGCTACCCTAGCACGACTCACGCCCCGTAGAGCACTTGCCCGCGAAAGGCAAAGGTCCCGAGTTCGAGTCTCGGTCCGGCACACAGTTTTAATCTGTCAGGAAGTTTCACAATTTTCCTTTGTTACAACCTCTCGAGATACTACAGCATCATTCACAAAAAGCCTCAGTGAACTTCCGATGTTATCCACAAGGTCATATATATATATATATATATATATATATATATATATATATATATTGTAAATAGCAACGGTTCTAACCACTCCCCTGCGGCACACCTGAAACCACTCTTACTTCGGAAGACTTCTCTCCACTGAGAATGACATGCTGCGTTCTGTTATCTAGGAACGCTTCAATCCAATCACACAATTGGTCTGATAGTCCATATGCTCTTACTTTGTTCATTAAACGACTGTGGGGAAGTGTATCAAACGCCTTGCGAAAGTCTCCTGTCATAACGGTTAACACAAATTCAAACATTATGAATCACCTCGGAGGGAACGATGTATTGATACGTAATCAGCATGGTTTCAGAAAACATCGTTCTTGTGCAACGCAGTTAGCTCTTTATTCGCACGAAGTAATGGCCGCTATCGACAAGGGATCTCAAGTTGATTCCGTATTTCTAGATTTCCGGAAAGCTTTTGACACCGTTCCTCACTAGCGACTTCTAATCAAGCTGCGGGCCTATGGGGTATCGTCTCAGTTGTGCGACTGGATTCGTGATTTCCTGTCACGAAGGTCGCAGTTCGTAGTAATAGACGGCAAATCATCGAGTAAAACTGAAGTGATATCAGGTGTTCCCCAGGGAAGCGTCCTGGGACCTCTGCTGTTCCTGATCTACTTAAATGACCTGGGTGACAATCTGAGCAGTTCTCTTAGGTTGTTAGCAGATGATGCTGTGAAACGTCCCCTTAGAACAATTTATACAAGACTGTGCTTAACCTGACACACAATAATTTTAGCGCAACGCAATCTGACTATCAAAAATCCCTGCAAAAGAATGGCCATGAGTAACATTAAACTATACCTTTCAGAAATCACTTACCTCACAAAAATCTTCGTTACTCGAACTACTGCAATACAGCGAGCGCCACTACTGCCAACTAAATAAAAGATTCAAACTACTGAAGGCACTAACTACTGATAGGGATAGTTAGCAAATGAAAGATATGAAAACAAACAATGTATTTACCTTAATATTCATAATTGACATCCAGTATTACAAATTATCAAAACTCCGCCATCTCTCACCCCACATCCACCACTGCTGGCGGCTCACCTCCAACTGCGCAACGCTACGCGCTGTTCACATCCAGCTGCCCAACACTACAATGGCAGACAATGCAAACTAGCCACAGACTGCACACAGCACAGCCAGTGATTTTCATACAGAGAGCGCTACGTGGCGGCGGCGTTACCAATATAAGAACCTAAACATCCTACTTACATAAAGAAAACATAAACAGCCTACTTACAGCTGTAATTTACCGTCTAGTAAGGTCATCCGAAGACTAGAATCAGTTGCAAAGAGATTTAGAAAAGATTCCTGTATGGTGTGGCAGGTGGCAGTTGACGCTAAATAACGAAAAGTGTGAGGTGATCCACATGAGTTCCAAAAGAAATCCGTTGGAATTCGATTACTCGATAAATAGTACAATTCTCAAGGCTGTCACCGAGCGAGGTGGCGCAGTGGTTAGCACACTGGACTCGCATTCGGGAGGACGACGGTTCAATCCCGTCTCCGGCCATCCTGATTCAGGTTTTCCGTGATTTCCCTAAATCGTTTCAGGCAAATGCCGGGATGGTTCCTTTGAAAGGGCACGGCCGATTTCCTTCCCAATCCTTCCCTAACCCGAGCTTGCGCTCCGTCTCTAATGACCTCGTTGTCAACGGGACGTTAAACACTAACCACCACCATCTCAAGGCTGTCAATTCAACTACGAACAACTTCAGTTGGAAAGACCACATAGATAATATTGTGGGGAAGGCGAGCCAAAGGTTGCGTTTCATTGGCAGGACACTTAGAAGATGCAACAAGTCCACTAAAGAGACAGCTTACACTACACTCGTTCGTCCTCTGTTAGAATATTGCTGCGCGGTGTGGGATCCTTACCAGGTGGGATTGACGGAGGACATCGAAAGGGTGCAAAAAAGGGCAGCTCGTTTTGTATCATCACGCAATAGGGGAGAGAGTGCGGCAGATATGATACGCGAGTTGGGATGGAAGTCATTAAAGCAAAGATGTTTTTCGTCGCGGCGAGATCTATTTACGAAATTTCAGTCACCAACTATCTCTTCCGAATGCGAAAATATTTTGTTGAACTCAGGCTACATAGGTAGGAATGATCATCAAAATAAAATAAGAGAAATCAGAGCTCGAACAGAAAGGTTTAGGTGTTCGTTTTTTCGTTCGGGAGTGGAATGCTAGAGAGATAGTATGATTGTAGTTCGATGAACCCTCTGCCGAGCACTTAAATGTGAATTGCAGAATAATCATGTAGATGTAGATGTAGATGTAGATGAGGCGAAGTTTCAAATGATCCTTACTAAAGATTGAACTTGTGACCTCGCACTCTAGGGATCCCTTGTTAGTTCCACCTGTTCTACAGGCAGATAGTAGCCGCGTTAGACCCGTATCATTCGAGGTGGATCGTCGAGAAAATACTCCCTCAAAGGCCGTCCTGTTGGCAGCTGTTGCCGCAACAACTGGTCGCACTCGAGAGCGCGTCTGTAGGGGCGGGGGGAGGAGGAGGCAGTGGGGGAAGGGAAGGGGGAGGCGTGCGTCACGCAGCGGACACGCTCGATACACCCACTGACCCGTCCCGGCCCGACCGCCGGAATGCCAAGTACTTCGGCAGCTCACCGTCTACCGGATGGGCAACTCCCTGTACCGTCGCCACGCAAGCAACGCTGTCCGACAAAATATGCGAAGCTCCCCAGAGGGAAGGGTGAAACGAAATGAGACTTAGCTGATGGGGAGGGCATGTGAAGATATTTCTGTGATTACATAATCGAGTTAGTTTTACAAAGAACTTGGCAGTATAATCCCACTTTTCACCACCTGTGGCCTTGATGCATGCTCTGGTTCGGATGTGTCATAAGGTTGTGTCCTCTCGTGTGGCAAGCTGGCCAGCAACTGTTATAACTGGTTCTCGATATATCGGAAATTGGCCTTAGGACAGGCTTCACATCTGAGCTGGTTCCAGATGTGTTCTACTGATGAGATATCTGTGGAATTTGCTGGCCATGAGAGAGCCTCAACATCACACAGACAGTCCATAGAGAGACTCGCCGTGTGTGGACATTGTCCTACTGAAAAATGTTATCAGGATACTGTTGCATAACAGGTAACACATCACGATGTAACCGAGCGAGGTGACGCAGTGACTGCATTCGAGAGGATGACGGTTCAAACCAGCGTCTGGCCACCCTGATTTAAGTTTTCGGTAATTTCTCTAAATTGCTTCAGGTAAATGCCAGGATGGTTCCTTTGAGAGGGCACAGCTGACTTCCTTCCACATCCTCCCCTAATCCGATGGGACTGATGACCTCGCTCTTTAGTCCCTTTTTAATATTTTTTGTGGGATCTGAAATTTAAAAACCTCTCTCACACCGGCCTCATTTAGCTTCACTGATCAGGATAGTAAAAGACATGCGTATATTAAGGGAATTTTCATTCACAAAGCAGGCTTATCACATTCACACAGTTCATTACTGTTCTATCCTGATTAAATTGAGCTTAACATAAATTCCATAAGGCAGTGAAGCAATTTCGAAGTCTCGGTGCGACGAAAATTGTCAGTCGATCTCCTCAAAACATTTGTAATAATTATTAACTGGCCGGCCGCGGTGGTCTAGCGGTTCTGGCGCTGCAGTCCGGAACCGCGGGACTGCTACGGTCGCAGGTTCGAATCCTGCCTCGGGCATGGGTGTGTGTGATGTCCTTAGATTAGTTAGGTTTAAGTAGTTCTAAGTTCTAGGGGACTTATGACCTAAGATGTTGAGTCCCATAGTGCTCAGAGACATTTGAACCAAAGCCAATTATTAACTTTCGGTGATCACATGGGGAAGACCGGAGATCTGGAGATCTGCTGGTAAGACCGTGTTAGCCTATTTATTGAAAGTAATAAGCTGGATATCTTGAGCATACAAAACGGCAGGTTCGTCCAGTGTAAATCAGACGTTCCCCACTGATCCCGTGCAACACAGCGTAGTAAGCACACACTGTCAATAATAATCAGTTAAATAATACGCGAACACACTTACTTTAGTTTAGTTCATGTATTAAATTCCTTCTCATACAGAATCTCGTCGTCAAGATGGCGACTAGCTCAACAATACATACATATACATCTTCTTTCTTTCACGGCTAATCGGCAAGATCTCAATCCCTCTTTTCATAAGAGAAAACATGATAGTAAAGAAGCTATTCCATGGAGTAAATGCACGCTCCAAGGAATAATAGGGCTTGAAACTACTTTGCATTGATAATCATCATATATTAAACTTTAGGAATCGGTAAGATAAGAAGAGATATGTACTGAGTTATATAATTTATAAAAATTTCTGAAAATATCGCGGAGAGACCGCTGCAAGAGACATTACACCTTCTCTCAAATCAATCAACCAATCAAGATTTACTGTACTGCCATCAGAGTTTCCTCAGTCACTATCAGTTGTCACCTGAAATTATATCCAACAGGTCCCCACATCGTGATGATGGTAGTAACACCACCTTGCCCCTCCAAAGAATTGTGTAAGAATGGAACCTGTCCTCAGACTGCCACCATACTCGCCATCTGGGACAGGATTCAACTGTGATTCATTGATGGACACATTCATCAATATCCCATGCTTCCCAATCATGTCACCACTCCAAATGTAGCCATTTGTGTTGTGGTGCTAATAGCAGCCTACATATGTGATGGTAATTTGCTAGTCTGGCTGCTGCTCGTCTCCAATGAATTAATGATGGATTGTGTTGAGGGAGAACATTACTTGTTCTTGGATGGCAGATGTACATGTGAAGAGATTAAGTTGTGTTTGGTCCACAACACATTGATCTTTCATCCTGTTTGTCACACATGCTCAACCAGAAGCTTGACGACGAGTACGTCTGTCCTCAAGTTTCGATGCAGCCCAACATTGCAACATTGAGCCATTGTCACATCTGAATGCCTCAAAAATCTGCATATTGCTCGATTGGACCAGCTGCCCAAATGAAGAACCACAATAAGCTCCCTACCACACTCTGAGAGGTATTGATAATGCTATCTCACGCAAGTTCATCTGTGTGTCCGTTATAAGGATCGCTCAACATCTGATGCTGTTCACGGCCATTACATATCCTACCAGGCATGCTAACAATACTAAACACAAACAACACTAATGCTTTCTGCTGGCCACTCTACCTCTCACAGTGAACTGAAAGTCTTAATTATTTACATACCAACCGATGGAGTGTACTTGTATGAAGTCACATGGATATCCCACCATGTCTTCTTGGTGTTTTCACTTTTTTTGTCAGGCTGTGTATGTACTCCGTCCTCGTCTATATCGCCACCCTTCCCCTCTCCCTCAAGCATCCATCAAGGCCTCTCCAGGTCAGAGAAATTCTAACCGAATTAGCTCATTTGGAAGTTGAGACAGTGCTCGTTCATCTTGTTTTCCATAGATGACTATACGGAAACTGACAAAGGAAGGACCTTTTTGTAACAACCGAAATCAGCTAAAAATAATGTAAGAGTACTCTTGCTCCAGCCATCAGTAATTGACACTGCTACATATATACGTATTGAAGACCTCAGACCCTGAAGATCATCCACCGAATTTACAGTGTTCCTCCATAGCTGGCGATGTTGTGCACTTTGGATCCAGTTCTCATGAACATTTGGCTGCTGAAAGCCACCTGCAGTTCATCCTCCAGTCTATTCCTCTACCTTCCTATTGGATGGATAACGTCAGGTTTCCCTGACGAATGTCTGCCCTCTTAGCAATTTGCACCGCCAGGCGGATCTGCCGCACTTTCATTTTCTGAACGATGTTCGATTGTTTGACGACGTCGTACAGTTCCTGACCTTTTCTACGTCTGAAGCTGCTTTCTTTGCATATTTCTCGAAGATTTTTCTCGTGATATTCGGTTCGAAGATCAACAAGTACTTTATATCTATTCTGTCCACCTCCATAGCTGAGTTGACAGCGTGGCATAATGTCATGCGAGGGATCTAGGTTAGATTCCCGGCTGAGTCGGAGATTCTGTCTACTGTGGGACTGAATGCTTTTTTGTCTTTATGATCCTTTCATCCCTATTGACATAAAAGTTGCCGAAGACTAAACAGACTTGCACCAGCTGACCAGTCTTGCGACAAGAGGTACTGGCCACATGCACATTTACATTTTTTCTATGGTGCTTAAAGTTTCTCCCCATGTAACAATACTGGTAGCAACACTGCATTATAGGCTTTAATGTTTTTTTTTACTGACATATTTTCAATGATATTGTTTCCTTTTAGACCAACTGGCATTATGATTAATTTATTGTCTTAAGTCATTATGCCTGTTGAACCAGGAGCCACGATGTAAAATTTTTTTTCACTTTGACAATGTTACACATTAGTGCTAGTAATGGGATGATATCAGGGTCTTCTCTGGATACTTCTGCCATCTCAGTCTTCTCCACATTTATCCACGTTTCAACCATACTGGCATTTTTTGCTAAGTTCCCAACAGTTTCTGTCATCACTTCGACTGACTGAGTTGGCCACTAAAATTGCAAGGCCAGTAAAGATACAGAGGACCGAAATTTTACTTATTGTGCGTACAGAGTATAGTAGAATGACTACATGATCTTCCCTCTGTTAACGTATATTTTTATTTGAATTTATTTGCTATATAACGTTTATGAATGATTGATAGTATTGATCTTACTTAATCGGAGGTTATGCTACCGGAATTGCCTGTAGAGATTTACATATACGACAACCCTAGCAGCTCGGCGTGTGAAAAGAATTAAATGAATACAGCGCGACAAAGCACAGAAAATTGGTTTAGGTTTGTCACTGTTAATGATTTGACATTACATGAGCAAAAGGTTTTGAAATGTTGTTAAAATTAATCTAGCGAACCAATATGTGTGATAAAACTTCGCATATATGATGTCAGTAGTATGAAAGTTTTTAGGTGTCCCCCCATACGACGGGCACTATCGAGAGGAATTGCCGAAACAAACGATCACGCAACGAAAAATTATTGTAATGAAATAATTATTATTTGTTGAGCATCCAGAATGAAAAAAAATCTCGACTTCAGTTATCTGTTCAGGTTAATTCTTTAATAAAAGCATTCTCTGTTATCAGATTTCGTGAGACGAAGTCGATCAAGCCAGTGAATTTTATTACATAAACAAAAAAATATTCTTTTTTCATATTTTCCAGTCTCCTTCCTATACAGGTCAACATACTCTTTGTTTTTGCTTTACTTATTCTCATCCCATGTTCCACGTAAGCTTTATTCAGATCTCTTAGAATCTTATGTAGATTTCCTTCACTTTCTGCCACTAATACTGGCTCATCGGCAAATCTTAAACATTTTATTCTCTTCCCACCAATAGATGCTCCTGTTTTTCCATATATGCATTTTACAATAATCTCTTCCAGGCATAACTTGAAAAACGGGGTGGACAGATGACGACCTAGTCTAACACCCCTTCCATTGCTGCTTACTTCTGACATTGAATTTCCAATCTTATTCTTACTTTATACTGAAAGTATAGATCATATATCAGTCCTCTCTCCTTCCAACTTACTCACTTCTTCTTGAAAATATCCATCAACTTGTTCCATTGTACTCTGTCAGAAGGATGTATGGACAGTTCATGGATAGTCTGTGTCATCGATGATGTGATGTGATTTCCCCACCCCCACCAAAACCCCCAGCCCTACCCAAACCTACACCCACACCCCGCCCTCAACCACTCCACATACACAGAAATCCAGACATTCATCTGCTCACTGCCCCAAATCCCTAAATACCCACCCACCCTCCCACCCATCCACCCACCCACTCCCTCATCCACACACCTATCCACCCACCCCCGACTGCAGCTAAAAGGACGAAAAATATATACAATTTAAAAAACACAAGTGCAGTATGGTGATTTTCTTCCATGAAAAAGCACTGGCGCACTACACTTTCACTTAACAGCTGAAGGACCTGCACTGGATGAGAAGTATTATGGAAAGAGATAATATGATCCATTAACGATGAGGGGTGTGGGTAAAGAGATAGGAATCTGTTAGGTGAGGAAATTTTGGATATGATAGGTAGGAGGTGAAGTGGATAGTGCGAATACAGATGGTGGAAAGAAAGAGAGTGAGGAGGAACACAGTGTATGGGGAAGATAGTGGTAAAAGAGAAAAGGAAAGGGGTGGATGGAGAGGGAAAAGGAGAAAGAAATCCTGATGTGGAGTAGGACAGGTGGCGAAGGATTAAAGTTGGTAGGAGGTATAAATATTGGGGCAGATCACATTGTGGGGAAGAGGGAGTAGGTTAAAGTTGCGTTAATATAGGGTATGGAGCGTATTTAGATGTAGGAATGGAGGGATGTGTCTGTGATGGTGTGATAGCATGCCAGTATTGGTGATCAGAGGCGAGACAATGGGTTCGACTGACATAACGTATGTACAGTAAAAGTTACATGACATAATGGAAAATTCAACCTGCTGTGGTCGGCTGGGCTACAGCCTTGCATATGGGGTGACACTGTCGGCCACCACCGACCACTGACTCCAGGCTGCCTGCGCTTGCATCGAATCGTGCGATTCATATAAATGTAGTTTGTTTGTGCAGACGTGAAGCTTTCCCCTTGTGCTGAGAGAGCGCACTAGAGGCTGTTGGCTGTATATTACACATACTAGACGGCGCAGGTCTCTGATGGTGATTGTAGTTCAGTTTTTGGTCTTGAAATGTGGTATACAGTCGTGATACTGACCACTATTCTCGTAGAAAATATATTTACGATTCGACTTTTAAATGTGTATTTGTGTGTTTTCTACTCAAATGCTATTTCTGCATGTTTGAGACATATAGGTTCGCGCGTTCTCTCAGCTCTGTGGTGTTGGTAATGTTATTGTCGGTACGTCCATTCCACACACAATTTATTATGGTGATGAATTTTAGAAACATAGTACCGTAACAAGTTATTATTTTGGTTTGATAGAAATCGCACAAATGTCCGCAGTACTGTTCGAAATTGGCGCTTCTGTACTCCATTTCGCATTGTTCCAGTTAGGGTTTGGAATTAGTAGTATGTGTATGGTGTCCAGTTCTGCCCGGAGCTGACACTGATTGACTCATGTCTTAGGACAATAACAACCCTCCTGCCATAGGAAAAACACTGGTGCAGCTGCGCTATTCTATGAATTTTCTCCAAGCATTTTAAGTGTACCATCAAACTTGTGAATTCTCTCGTTTTATACATAAGAAATTGGCCTTTGTCAGACAGGGGTGTGGGTGCGCTTATGGACTGTGGTGGTGGTGGTGGTGGTGGTGAAGGTACAGGTCGGGGAATAGATATGGTGTTGTCAGGGCTTTTGTGGTACAGAGGGTGGGGGTCAACATATGTGGGGATGTGTTGGGTGGAGTCAGTTTTAGGGGCAAGGGTGGGGGTAAGTATGGGGATGGGTGCAGGTGTGTGGGTTGGTGTGGAGGTGGGGAAATCGCATTACTTAATCGATGATGTCATTGACAGTGTCATGAATGACACAGGCTGTCTGTGAACTCTCCTTACATACAAACTTTTCCCAAATCAATAAGAACAGCATAAATTTATCTATCTTTCATAATATCTTTTTCTCCTATGATTCTTAACTTATTCATTTTCCTCTTCTAAATTCGAAATGTTCCTCCGTAATCCACCTATCTCTACAGCCTTCTATTCAGCACTATCGCTATTATTTCAGGAGCATGAAAAATTAGACTGATGGATTAATGCTCCTCAAAGTTTCTGGTATTCCTTTTTTTGTCAGTTGGTATCATTATCATTGCAAGACAGTTGCCAGGCCGTTCCCCTTTATCGTCTATCTCATTACAGACGTAGACTATTTCCTTCCTTCGCATATTTCCCAAACTCTTGAACACTTCCATTGGGAAGTTATCGATTCCAGATTCACTCTGATTCTTCATCTCCTTCAGGGTCTTTTCTACTTCTGTTTCCCAGATGCTGCACCCCTTTCTGTGACATTTTCCTGTTCAAGCTTGATTTCACTTGATACTTGATCCACGGACATTCTATATATTTTTGCCATCTGCTCGAAACTTCCTATCGTTGTTCAGCTAATGTAATGTCTGCTCTTGCTAGATCCATGTTAGTCTTCTTTCTTTCACGTTCAAAATGTGTACATTATTTCATTCCTCTCATCTCTCTCCATTTTCTCTATTTCTTAACATTTCTCTTTCACCCCATTTTCTCTTGCTTTTTCTCTTTCTCTTCTCGTATTAAGTTGCTAGTATTTCTGTTTGTCTTCTTTATTTTACACATTTTCCCACTTTCTCCATTCTTCCCACTTTTCCAAAGTTTTTTCCTGCGTCCATTTTTTCCTGATATTTTTGACACTGTAAGTCCTAGTACTTCTTTGGCAGATTCAATGGGCCCTTCCCTTATGTTAATCCATTTGTCATTTAACTACGTCCGGTCAGGCCTTGGAAAGCCAAACGGCAGCGCCCGGTCGCCGTGTCATCCTCTCAGCCCGGGGGCGTCACTGGGAGCAGATACATGTGGACAGCACATCGCTCTCCAGGCCATTGTCAGTTTTCGTGACCGGAGCCGCTGCTTCTCAGTCAAGTGGCTCCTCAGTTTGCCTCACAAGGGCTGAGTGCAGCCCGTTTGCCAACAGCGCTCGGCAGACCGGACGGTCACCCATCCAAGTGCTAGTCCGGCCCGACAGCTCTTAACTTCGGTGATCTGACGGGAACAGGTGCTACCACTGCGGCAAGGCCGTTGTCATTTGTCATTTACAAATTCTTCATTTCAACCTACTTCCCATTTTCCACAAACCTGTATTCCAAATCTGAAGGTTTACCCACCTCCTTGAGTATCTTCACTCTTAATTTTTATTTTCGTTTAACTCTCATCACATTCTTCAGCTTCACTTGTATTTCTTCCAATACGCGGTTTTTGCCTGAATTTGTATCTGTTCCTTCGTAATCTTTGGCATTCTTCAGACAGTTACAGTTCCTAAACCTTTTCTGCATCAGGATGCAATCCGAGTGATAACTTTCTCTGTTCATTTACAATCCATGTGTAAAGACTTTTTTCAAAAAAATGTGTTACCCACTGCTAGTGAGTTTTCTTTGCAGAAGACACTTAGCCATTCCACTCTTTCATTTCGTATCCCCAATCCGAAGTTTCACACTGTTGTCTTCGTCTCTTCCTTCATCCACCACTGCATTCCAGTTGCCCATTATGATAATGCAGGCATTTCGGTTTTCTTTCTCGAGAAGCTGTTGATTTTTTTACAGTATTCTATCTCCTCATGTCTATGCTGGCTGGTCGGCATGTATACCTGTATAAATACATCTTTCGAACCACCCTGCAGTCGTATCATCGTCAATCTTCCATCAATATATTGCACTTCATTACTTTATTTTTCAGTTTCTGCTTTGTCAGTATTCTTCACCATTTTTAATTTCCCCTGGCCAGAAAAGCTTATGATCTCCACTTTTTACCTGCCTGTCCTCTCCTCATCTCACTTCACACATGCCAAGTGCATCTATTCTGTTTCCTCTCATCTGCTGGTTTGCATTTTCTAGTTTTTTTGCTTACAGCAGTCTGTGGGCATTTCATGTTCGAATGTTTTTTTTTCCTTCCCTCATTCTCTCCTTTTTCCTTTCATGTATGTTTCCTCCTCCCAGAGTTTCGATAGAGGGGAGGTTTTAACTCCAGACTCTTTCACCCCGAGAGACATACCATGATCTCCTTTGGAAATTAATTTGGTAGTATCCCGTTACTTCTGACACATCTTGTTGCAACAACAGCTTAAACTAGCTGTGCACAGAGTCAAACTGAGCTTGAATAAGAGATACGGAGACGTCAGTCCATGCTTAATTGGGTGATTTCGTGTATTGTGCGAAGTTGTTAATTTATGCATGGCATATCAGTGCGAGCACTCAAAAACAAAGGAGCTACGAAGGGTGCAACGAACATCGGGAATCGAGCTCGGCTACAATTAGCGGTGCGAGACAAACGATAGTCACAGTCTGGTTAGAAGCCTGAGAGTGAGATCGCATAACAGCCGAACTCGCAGTTGCTAAGGAAGACGGCTGATTCGGTAGTCGAAATAACGTGCAGAAAAGAGAAAGAATAACTCGGCGGACACCCGGAAGCACACCAGTAATGAGTCACGCTAGAGGTCATATATCTTAGTGATTGGTGAGTGGTGGCGGAGGAAAGTGGGTGTGAGGTCTGTAGAACGTGATAGCAGGACAGTCGAACACCCACTATGTCTACGTGGGTCAACACACAACGGGCAACATTTGGTCTCGCATTAACTTGTTCAAAGATAACTGCACAGACATTATTTTTCACAACAGCTGTTGCCCAACTTCCCGGCTACGAGAACCAGAGATCATCGTGTGGCACACCCAATGACATCCTATTCCACATGCCAGGTGGTTGACCCACGTGAAAACGACAAATTCAGTCTGACAAAGTTAGTTCTCAGAGCCACGACACACAGACAGGACTATCGTGACGTCGTACGCAGAAGCAGAACAGTTCGCAATAGCCAACACATTGCCAATGCTGTGTCCACCATACGTGCGGCCCTTTACCGCAGTGTATATAGGGTATTGGCTTTAACTAAGAACAGCTAAATGTCTCGAAAAATACGCATCATATGGAAAAATGTTCCAGATGGAAAGTTAATATTTTCAGGGGGGATACCTGTGTTTGATAAAACTTTCTATGAATACAGACTGGTGTGGCGAGTGAAAATTTGAACCAATGCCGGGAATCGAACCCAGGTTTGTTGATTACTAGGGAGGGGCGTTAGCCACTAAGCCATCTTAGCACAGCAGTTCATAAAACTGCACAGATTACCCTGGCACGCTTGCCTCCTACATCCTAATTCTTAATGCTTTAGTCTATATACATAAAATAATATCCGTATGGGACCATTGAAGCTTCTGAAATTGTGTCATTTCATGCGCTAAAACTGGCCACTCTCTAACCCGCCTTATGGTGGAGTCAGCTTTTTATTTTCAAATGGGAACGCCCATTTTTAATGAAAATTTGGATTCTACGCCAAAAAATAGCTAGGGGCTATCTGAAGCAAGTTCTTCCATATCTGAAGCAAGTTCTTCCATCTATGGTGTATGGCGCCGTAACTGGCGAGAGGGTTACAGCCATTGGATGAAAAAAAAGCACTGAAATCGGTCAATCTGATGGTGAGATACGAGATTCTCGGCGAATAAAACATCCTGATGGCATGGGACTCACTGAAATCAATCCCGAAGGGAACAAGAAACTAGGTTGCTTCAAATATTGCTTATTTACCAGACTTTAAAAGATGTAAAGGTAAAAGTCTTTGTACAATTAAATTTGCAACACTGAATTAAATTTTTGAAAGTAACATCAGCTGTATAGAACAAAAAAGTTAATGTTTTTGTCGAAAATGCAAAGTAGAAACAGATCAGTCGGTTCTTAATTGCGGAAACGAGAAAAAAGGGATTTTGTTGATTGCAGGTTTTCTAGCACGGACAAAAAATAATGTTTTTGGTTAATCCTAAGGAGAATCAGCATCTACAACGAAGTGGGGATGGGGGGTCCCATTGGAGAATAAGAAGTTAACCCCCCCTCCCCCTTGGGTGGAGGTGACCAGGTTAGGGTGGGGAGAGTGTAAGTATAGACAGATATATGCGACTGCAGTCTTTCTCGGCGTATTCCACCGATGAAGTCTCCTCGGGTTATCAGCTGAGTGGTGGCATCATCTTGTCGCAACGTTTCAATGAGATGCGACAAAATGACGCCACCACTCGGCTGTTGACCCGAGAAGAATTCATCGGTATAGACAGATATCTTCCTTGAGCATATAAACTTTTCAGCTGGAACTTTTTTTTCATATGATGCATATTTTTCGAGATTTTAAGTGGTTCCATGTAATAGAAACAGCCTGCATATGATCTGTTTCATCTCCATAGGAACGAAGATCGTGTGGCCGTGTGGTTCTAGGCGCTTCAGTCTGGAACCGCGTGACCGCTACGGTCGCATGTTAGAATCCTGCCTCGGGCATGGATGTGTGTGATGGCGATCTGCGAACTGACGAAGGAAGTTCCCCTTTTCGGATGGGTGAAACCGAATAATAATAATCTTAAAATATAGTAATAAATAAAATAAAATAGGAAAAAGCCGAAATTTAAAATGCATTAGCGGGTGTTATCGCCTCATCTTATTATCGGAATTGACTGTTTCTTGGAAGAATCGAGAGTTTATTTATAAGTTTGTAAAGTTTTTTTTGTATGTATGTGTTGAAATGTTGCGGATTTTTTCGTCTGGTGTACTTGGAAAGCAGATTCCAGTCAGGTTGCCGACTGCAGAGCTGGTCTCAAGAGTTAGTCTCGATTAGCGAGTTACAAGGAGAGGGACGCAACAAATTAATCTGCTACGGGGTTTAGATTCAGGAGAGTTCAAAGCAACTCTTAAATCGATTAGGTAGATACTCTGTAAATACTGTCGGCTCGTTGGAGAAAATAATTGTTTCGCTGATTTGGGTGGAGTTCGAACTCGTCGTGTGGAGGGAAAAGCAGAAGATAAATTTGTGGCGAAACTTAGAGTTTTGTGGTCATTAGCAGTTGGGACTACGATTACTTGAAGTCTGAGACTGGTTTCTCCTGTTTGTTAATTTTGTGCGGACGAAGTGGCTGACCATTGGATTGAATGATGGCCAAGCGTTTGTAGGTGTACGGTGCTTCATTTAGTTGGAGATTTTCGTTTGGTTTGTGGAAGATGACAGACGTTATCACGAGAAGTCATTATTTGATTTTGTGAGGTGGATTATAGCACGCACTAAGGGAATAGTGGAGTTGCGTTGATGTATCGTGGTTGTGGAATAGAAAGGAAGCACTGAGGTATAGCACCTTTACGATTTTACGTTAGGGTATATTTTGCGACTTCAGAGTCAGCGTCGTTTATTGTAATAAACAATGAAAATCTCTTTAGAGATATGCTGAAAGCGCAATTTTTGTTGTGAGGAGAACGGATGTCCTACGTTCTTAACGTAATATTGCAAACCAATTGGAAATAGTCGGAGATTTGCATACGCGATGTATTAATGTAGTTTAAAAGTGGCGGTGACACTCAGGTTTTTTGATTGATTTTTTTTTATTGTTACGTTTCCGCATAGTGGGGACTTGTGTAGTTAACCAGCATTCATAACAAAATATGCTGTCTTATACCTGTACACGAAATTATAACAGACAGTAAAGATAGAAATTTTTCTGTTTTAAGCTATAAAAACTATTTCCCGAGTATCACTTATTCCTGAATTATTACTGGAAAGGCATTTGAAAATATAGTTCATTTTTAAAACAGACGATTAATTTGCCTTTGTAGCGAAGTATTAAAGAGAAGCCACAGATACGTAAAGACGAAGGTCGGTATTTTTTCGAAGTAAAGTACAGAGATATTAACCCTCAAAGAAACTGAAATAATAATTAACATTTATTAATTTGCGACGAGGGTAAAGATACTAACGATTTAAGCTTATGAAAGATAATTACTTTTAAAAGAAAGATATTTCATATAGTTCAGATAGGTTGAGATTTTTGAGAAAGAATTAAAATGTTATAATTCGATTTAACCATTGATCCTGTTATTGCGAGACGCTACTTGTAGAGGTTATCGCTGACTAACAACGACTGATACGTAAAGATTAAATTACGTCTTTGGTAGTTTAACTTATTTTTACGTGTAGTTGAGGTGAGTTGGATGAGTTTACATGACACTTTGAAGCTTTGGTAGGAAAAGCATTGAATTTGGATCAGTGGAGCAGAAAGACCGTATTTATTAATGTTATACGTTGGTGGCGTATTTTGGTTATTCCGTTCTTAGCGAAATGCGTCGTCATATTGTCAGATCGTACATTGGAAGATTTTCGTTTGTCGTTGCAGGTGTTAAAATCCAATATCTAATTTATATCCATTGTATACTCTTGTGCATAGTATTTTTCATTGTGACTGAGATTAGCTGTGGGTAGTTAATCTTACGAACCTGGTAATATTCTGTGAGTCAGATGCGTAATTAAGATCAATGTTAACAAATCCCGGTAGCTACCACTAGCCTCATCATACCACGAAAATAGTAACTGTGGCTATCTTTCTGCACAAAGCGTCGTTGTAGTAATACGTAGTGTGATCTGTAGTGAGAGAAAATTAACATCCAAGCTTACTTACCATTGTTGAGTTTGGTCAGACGGTCGTTTCTGAATAAAGAGATTACGTCGTTGGTCTTTGTCTTGTCCGCACAGTTAAGTGATATTTTCCAAGGTAGAGGCTACACTGTTTGGCGTTGCTTTCTCTTCTACGTGCCACTGTGTTGCTGGTGTCTGCTCATACTGTGTCATTTGTACTAGTGGTCTGTGCCTACATGGTGGTGCAGTACAAGCGTCTGTTTAACGACTCATCGTCTGTAAACCTCTGCATTTGTGTAAAACAGACGTTTGATTTTTACATATGGGTATCTTAAGACTGAGTAAGAACATCCCTCTGAAGAAAAAAAATTACTGTGTAACAGGGAGTTGTGACCCACATATTCACGACTCAAAAATGAGGTATTATTTGGTAAATGTCTAAACATTTGCTTGAAGCAATGTATTTTAACGCGGGCAGTACTGTCGTACGCCGAAGGAAACTGAAAGTGTTACACCACTGCAGCATCAGCAGAAATTTGTCAAGCTTTTTGGAGACAGTCATCACACAATGCGTATTGAATGATCTAACGTTCATTTCAATGCAGAATGACGTCCACAGGCTTCAGTTCGCTCTAGTATTCGTTGTGGTGTGGAAGCAAGTAGCCTTCGAAAGTCATCTTGACGAATTTATGCCCGTACTTCAAACACCTGTTTGTCAGTTCATGAAAATTACTGGCTGGTATGAAAGTGTACGTCTTCCCAGCGCATCCCACGTATACTCTATGAGGCGTGGGCAGACCACTCAGATATCCGTACTTTTATCAAGATCTCTGTGGTGTGCACTGCAGTAACTGCAGAGTGTGGCCTTGCATTATTTTGCTGGAATATGTCATTTTGTACCCTGTTCGTGAAGGGTAAGACAGGAGGGTTTACCATTCTCACCATAAACTGTAGAGCATTCAGAGACGTTTAACCAATTACGAAGTCGGTCCAGTTATATGAAATAGCTGGCCTCCTACTGACTTTCCGGGTATGGACTCAATTAGCAGAAGCAGTCGATGCTCTGCTACCTTTAACCTATCTCCCCATTGAACTGAAGTTAAATTATTGTGACTGAATAATATCCAGTTACTTGAATGGAAAATTTTTGGTGACAGAAGCCACTTCCCAATAGTTAACACAAATATCTCCCACATTCTTAGGTCAGTAACGAAACCGCTACAGTGCAGTCAAACAGTGTGACTCCATTACGTGCCGAAACAGATTCAAACGGTATACAGCTACACAATGTGCGTAACAGATACCACAGTTTTATTGACAAAAATTCCGAAACCACGGAAGAGGTGACACGATTACAATCGTCTGAGAATGTTCAAATGAACACAGATGTACAACCTTTAACAACGAATACAAATACACACAGAAGTCAATCCGAAACGGATCCAATAGTGGCATTTTTGCTACAAATGAGACAAGACATGAATCAAAACTTTAACAGAAGGGCACAAGAATCAGCAGACCTAGAAAACGAAATCACGGCAGAATGCACACAGACAGATCAGAAATTAGACAAAAGTACCAAAGTCTAAAACACGAAATCAAAGTAGAAATTCAAGCAGTCGCTGAAAACCCAAACCAAGAATTACACGCCAAGATTCAAGAAATAACAGATAAATAAGAAGCATTCGCGGTAGGCATACGAGAAACAATGACAGAGAACTTTTCTAAACAAAACACTCACATTCATGAACGTTTTAACAATCACAAAGAAAACTGTTTGATACGTCACCGCAAACTGGTGCGATTGCAGGATAAAGAACGAAAAGAACTATCACAAACAATTAATAAACAACGACAGGACGACAAAAAGAAAGTGTTTGCTCAGGGAAAGACTTACGTGGACAATCACATACACTCGATTTCGGAAGAAATCGAAATGGTTACGGAGAGAAATATTCAAATACAAGAGAGGCTCACGGAAATCCAGTCACATGCAGTTGAGGCGAAAATTTCTACACACACTGAAATCCAGAATATTAGGGATAAATTAACAGAAGAAGTTCTTACACTAACTGACAAAATGGAACACATAGAAATCAATCAAGACTCAGAAAATTTGAAAGCAGATTTTAAGAAAGAAACCAAAAGTAATCGTAAATTACGAAACGAATTGACAGAAAAGATCAACGAACTCACTACAAGAATAGACCTGTTAGATACTATCAATGACAGAAAATCAGATGACACTACACCAGTCTCAGTTCAACAGATTTCTAATAGTAAAGATACGCAAATTACAAATTTTCAACAAACAATCGCAGACCTAGAATCACGTAATAATTTGTTACATCCGAAAATCAATTCTTTACAGCAAAGGATAGCTGACACACAAGAAACAACTACAAACAATCAATTCCAACAGAACGCACACTATTACGACATGCCTCAGATGCACAATACATATAATGTCGGTAGACTTCAGAAAGTAAGAGTTCTAAACCAGGCAGAAAGACACACAAATTCATATTCACAACATTACGAAAATAATTACACACAAAGACATGACGGTTTCGACCACAAGCATTTCCTTTCAGTGAGAAAGTTTAAAACGTTTAAAAACGACATCCACATCTTGTTAAAAAATACATCCACTGGACTGAATCCAACAATTCAATGCGACACTCCCACCATCATGGCCAGTTCAACATAAGCTAGAATTTATTATTAGTTTTCTTGAAGGGGAACCAGCGAGAAGAATGCGACCAATTGCTAGACAGTGTTTTTCAGTAGAAGCATTCCAGGAAGCATTTCTAGCAGCATATTGGTCAGACACCACACAGAGTAGCATTAAAGATCTGCTAATTAGTCTGCCAAATTTCGAGAATTCTACTTTCCCAACAATCATACAATTTTTCGAGTATATAGTTGAACAAAACCGACACCTCAATGAGCCATACAGTCAATCCGCATTAATACAGCTGTGTATTTCAAAACTCCCCAGAGCATTAAAAGTGTCATTATTAACAGGCCAGCAAAAGGACAGCGTGTACGCATTTAGAGACATCCTGCAATTGCTAGAGGTACACCAGGCAGATTATGCGTTTGTTAATAAGAACTTTTTACGACATAACGCAAACTAGACAAACAATACTAATTTTGAGCAAACATGATTTGGCAATAACAATCATAATAAACGCTTTCGCAGCGAAAATGAAAACTTTAATCGAGAATACACACAGGGATTCAATGAACAGCAGTATAATAACAATGTACATTAAAATTCAAGACAACAACAAAGCCATCCAAATAACACGACACATATATGACAGGAAATGCCGAACTGGTCAAACTTTCACATGACTCGTCGCCAAGAAAATGCGACAGGTGCAAACAATTACATGGGTCAGCCGCAAAATACACAAAACGAACAAAGACAGCCTTTACAGATAAACACGCGTGCCTCGCCGTATAACCACTGTTATGGCGACAGAAGGAGAGAAAACGAACACCGACCGCAAAGGACATTCTACAATGATAATTTTCATAGAAATTCAAACAGTGCACAACAACCAAGTTATCGTATGAATGTACCAGAAACAAAATTTCATCCGCCACCTACCGCTAATAATCAAAACGGTAGAACGGTACAGCTCATAGAAAACACACAACACTCCCCGACAGAAAACGAAATATCAGAACATTTATGACTAGAGATAGCCTGTGATGAATCTCTAAATGACGACACTATGGATAAGGACAGAGAAAAGATAACGATAGAGAATGCCATTACATTTGACGACGTGCAAGACAAATTGTTACACAGAAAACAATATGCCACCCAATAATCCAGATAAATTTAAAGTCACAAAATATTTTAGCAATAATTGATTCAGGCTCACCGAAGTGCGTAATTAACGAAGAGACATTTAACAGATCAATAGCAATAATGATTACCCAGTATTCTCATTACACAAAACTAAAGTTAAGGGACCATTTCCAGGAAAAATCATTGAAGTCAAAAGACAGACACAATTAACGTTTGTTTTTGCAGGGCAAACTTTCAGAACAGTTGTAGGATAGTTCCACATTTAACAACTGATATAATATTAGGGATGAATTTTATCGTACGGTACGACGCAAAGATTGACTTTAAATCGTCATACCTAACATTACAAAAGGAAGACAGTGAAGTGGTAGTGAGATTTCAAAACACAGTACCCTCAGAAGAGCAAAATTTGCACAGGATCGCGATTATTGCAGATTCTAAGGATAACGATTGTTATCTCACACTATACACGAATACACATAATAACGACATGGCAGAGGAACAGGAGTATAGTGTATTAGAGACAATTACACGCAGGGTTGGAGACAGTATAGCAGAAGACGACACAGAGCGCACAGAATTAGAAAGTATTCTTGTGCAACATAAAACAGTTTTTAACAATGTTCCAGGAACGATGACAGGATTTATGTACGAATTTAAGGTGAAACCACATGAGACTTTCAAAGCAAAACACTATCCAATCCCGCATATATACACAGAAGCAGTTAAGAAAGAGTTACGAGCAATGACTGACCAGGGTATAATCGAACCAGCAGCAAGCCAATATATAAATCCATACACATCGTTGAAAAGAAGGATGGATCACTCCGTTTAGTTTTAGATTCACGTGAGGTTAATAAAATAATCATTACAGAAACTGACTGACCACAGACGTTAGAAGAGTTACTGCAAAAGTTTCATGGCACCTCTATATATACCATCCTCGATCTCAAATCAAGATTTTAGCAAATCCAGTTGCATCCAAATTGGCGAAAGTATACGGCATTCCTTTGCCTTGGTGAATGTTACCAATTTTGTAAACTTCCGTTTGGACTAACGATTTCGTCTGCAATCTTTATACGAGGCATGAATACAATTCCCCCACAGGATCTTAAAAACAAAATTACTACATATGTAGATGACATTCTAATCACAGCAGAAAACTGGGAACAGCACAACCACACCCTTCAACAATTACTGAATACATTCGAGCAGAACGGTGTAACTATAAACCTCCGTAAATCTGAATTTGGAAAAGCCTCAATAAAATTTCTAGGTCATATCATTTCACAAACAGGTATTGCACCAGACTCCGACAAATTGCAAGCATTGAAAGCTATCAACATGCCAACAAATAAGAAGGAACTTAGGAGCTTTTTAGGCCTAATTAATTATTTTAGAAAATTCATTCATTATAAAGCATTAGACACACCCTTGCTATACCAGCTCACAAGTAAAAACACAGTTTGGTCATGGAATGAAGACGCTGAAGCTGAATTCGAGAATTTTAAAGAAGTGTTACTAAGGGCACTTTTGTTATCACATCCTGACCCAACACAAAACTTTTCCATTGCAACAGATAGTTCAACTACAGCACTAGGAGTACATATTTTCCAGGAAGAAGAGGAGGACGGTAAGACAATCGTTAAACATATTGCGTTTGCAAGCAGGATACTTTCTCCAGCAGAGCGTAATTACTCTGTAACAGAATTAGAGACGCTATGCGTAGTATGGGCATTTAATAGATTCCGTCATTATCTATATTGAAGACACACCACAGTATATACCGATCACCGAGCAATCCAGTTTTTATTATCAGCAAAACTTATGCATGATAGATTAACCCGTTGGAAATTATATCTACAAGAGTTCGACTTCACTATTGTACACATTCCAGGCACGCAGAATATTGTTGCCGACGCACTATCGAGATCTATTCAGCATAAACGACTAAAGAAAGAAAATACCTTCTGCCACAACAACCATAGTATTATGTATATCAAACAAGTAGCTTTCGAAAACTTTATATCATCAGCATTACAGGACATAGAGAGAGAACAGCAGAAAGATGAAACACTAAAAGAGATTGTAAGGCTTTGGCGAGACAAGAGGAACGCAAAAATCAGACATAATTACACTATATATCAAAATATTCTGTTTATTCGCTCGTACCCAGACGACAACAATTGGCTTTTATGGATTCCAGAAGGGATCAGAAACAAATTGATATGATATACGCACCTAAGCTATGCACATTACGGAGCTAGGAAATGCTTTCTAATTCTTCGACAAAATTGTCACTTCAACAATATGGAAAAACACATTCACAAAATTATAGCATCCTGCAAGATATGTCAGAAAGTTAAATCATCTACAGTATCACATATTCCACCACTGTATCCCATCATACCGGTTAAGTTAAGACACATGGCAGCAGTAGATCTTTTCGGTCAAATCCCCAGAACAAGTAAAGGTTATAGTTATATTCTAGTAGCCATAGAACTGACATCCAAATTTGTAACATTTTCTCCACTAAGGAAAATAACAGCTAGATCAGTATCAAGAGCATTTGTAAGAGATTTTCTATCAATAGTAGGACATGTACAGAAGGTTATTTCACATACTGACCACAGTTTAGGTCAGACATATGGAAACAAATGGTAGAGAGTAAGAACATAACACCAATTTACGTATCAAGATATCACAGTTCTTCTAACCCATCAGAAAGAATAATGAAAGAGATCAGGAAACTTTGTAGAATTTATTGCCACAGAGAGCATACAACATGGGACGAATACATTTCACAGTTTCAGGAAGTAATAAGTGCAATACCTAATGAGTCAACAATGGTCTCACCAACTGCAATACTGACGAATGAAGACCCACCGACTAAACTTACTGAAATGATTACTTTTCCAAAGAAGCGTAGACTTCGTCATTGTGAGATAATAGAAATGGCACTAGCGAACATTAAACGAGCTGCAGATCGTCGGAAGAGACAGCAGAAGCAGGTAAGTAGGACACGCAAGTACGAGATTGGCGATAAGGTACTAGTTCGTACCCATTTTCTGTCACATAAAGGGAAGAAACGATGCAAAAAATTTGAACTTCTATACGCAGGACCGTACAGAATTCGAAATATTCCGTACGCTAATGTAGTACACATTGAGACACTCAGAACAAAAAAATCGAGAGCAAACCATCATATGTCAAACAAAGAAATTCTTAAAATAGAAAAACCTTCTTACAGGGATACATATTGACAGAGTATAACAATGAGCTTTTTGACACATTCCAGCAAGCCCGAATACAGTGAGCTACTAATGGGTTATTTACGTGCACAGCAGGTCACCTCGATTCGACCGCAGATAAATACACTGAACATTAATAGCAGTCTTAGAAGCGTTCTCGCAGGACATTTATTTCACATTATGTAAGGTATGTGAAGCAATTAACAAGACTACTTTAAATGTAAATGTATAACACGTACAAATAATTTTCATACAGTAGTAGCAATTAGATGTATTCTTTAACCCGTGCATGCAGCATTGTTGTCATAGTTCACCAAAATAAACGTAGTTTTAATTATAATATAAGTATTGAATATGGAGAAGTGTGGATAAATGCTTCACAGGTCATGCCGAGAGCTGACGCGATATTCCAGATGCAGAGAGATGTTGAAGTTATGCCGTGTGCTGACGATTATTAACCATGAATATTTGCGCTGACGATTATTAACCATGAATATTTTGTTATAGGTAGTACAGGGAGATATTGAAGTCAGGCCGTGCGCTGATGATTATTAACAATGAATATTTCATTATAGGCTATGCAGAGAGATGACACGAGGTACAAAGGAGTGAGGTGAATGAAGATGTTAGTATGTAAGGAATATAATTTAGTAATGGTTTATTTTGATAACAGATGACACAGCACAGCGCAGCACTACGGATGGAGAAACCACATTAAATTACTATATGTACTTTGCTATTCGAAAACTTTTTTCTGCATTGAACATGATATCTTTTACATCAGATACATACATAGGAAAAACAGATGACACCAAATGTCAGCATACCGATTCGCACTCTACGTAAAATATAAATGTTTTCTCTTAAATAACAATGACGATGTGTGTTACACAACTCAAACACAATATATAGTCGACTGACAATGACTCGTAACTGGCGAACACATTACCGAACATACTGAAGTCACATAAAGTGAAATATTTTGTAAAAATGTACTTTCATATTTCAAAAACTGTGAATTCACAACCTGTGAAGTAATATAATAGTGCCTTTATGTAATTATTTATATGAGCACCAGATTATGATTTATTTAGAGTCACAGAAAGTGACATAGTTTGTATAAAGGCACTTGTCTATTTTATTTAAAATGTTGATGCCTAAATGTACTACTAAATTCCACTTACAGAAATATTTGTTTATGTTATTGACTGTCACGTAATGTAATATGTATTGTAGACTGAATTCACTACAGATGGAAAATGTGTTTTTTATGTAATTGTTTAAAACTGTAAACTTTTTCTACAGTCGCACATGGTGACATATATCGTCCTTTTAAACGTAAAATAAATCATTTTTATGAGCACAGAGGAAAGAGATGATGTAAAATTTGGTAATACCGGTATCAACCATATCTGTGAACCTTTTGACAAAATGATTATACCTGTATCTTAATTCCTGTGCATCCCCATGATTATGGAGCACAAACAAAGTGAATAGTGACCAACGTTACTTCAATCTACGATGTTTTCTATGAGGTATCGGCATACCAAGATGCACACCACAGTCATGATGTACGTCAATAGGTGCTTGCATACCAAGATGCACACCATCACTACTAGTGGACAATTGGAGTTGGAACTTGTACCTGATGTAGCTGCGTCAACTCAGGCAATTCGATGGTTAACTTAGTGTTTGGTTACACTAAAACTATGGCTCAAAGAGACGACGGAATCACATGGCGAAACCTGGTGTTGTGCTATGTGAGGGAAAGGAACGGACTTTTGAGTGCATTCACAGACAGTTGCCAGTGCTTTGACCATGATATCCAATCCATTTTTTTCCCTTTCTTGAATATGGTACTAATAGATGAGAATTTATAATATGTTCTAATTTTTGCCATCCATTACTATTAGAAATATAAATAACTTTTACTACCTGATGTACACTTCCAACTTACTGACTCATATTATTTGTATATTTTGATGTATGCACTTTTGAATATTCTCTTTGTTAGACTTAGGAAAACAAATTCTTATGACAGCATATGTATGTGCTTCGTTGAAAGAAATATTCTATCATTAACTTACTTATTACTACACATATTTCTATAATCAAATTTTCTCCTTACATCAAGTCCAAATGACTTAACAACGTAGGAAAATTTTAAGGAAACCCAGTGGAGGGTTATGTAAGACGTGTATATTTCTTTTGTCTATGGTCAAATCACAATTTATGAAAGATTTTTATATTTTATTAATAGGATTAAGTAGGAATAATTAATATTTGTCATGTTGGAAATAATTGTGGTAGCAGGGAATGTCTGCACCAAAGTATTGTTGACAAGAGAGACCGCAAATTGATATAATTTTAGAAAGGGCGGGAGAGACCGCGTATGGATGCATTTTAAGTAAAGAGCAGGAAAGACCGCGCATTGATACATTTTGTAATGGTAGCAGGGATTGTCTGCACCAGAAAGCATTGTTGGAAGGAGAGACCGCACTTTAGCGTTCGTAGGAAATCAGTAGTAAGCGAGAAGTGAAGCGAGTCGGTAGCAGGTCTGAAGCGAGAGGTTGAGAGAAGCGGTGTGCCTGCCAGCCACTAGCTATGATTTACAACAGATTATAAACGGATGTACAGAGACATCAGCTAACTGTTATAATAAGAGGAACTAGTATTATTGAATTAATTTTTTGAGAAACTCAAGACTACTGAAGATATGTTTGCGCATTACTAGTTGTAAGATTATTGTAAAAAGTAAGTCCCATTTGAACGTTTGAAAAATCATTTCATTACCAACAGTAAATAATTGAAGTGTTTTCAGGATATAATTAATTTTTGCCAGCAATGTTGCATTCCTGATTATAATCCATCCCAAAAACCATCAACATAAAACTTTGCAAAAATTTTATTGTTGTCAAGAAAAAGTGTAACTATGAATTACGTAACTTCAGTCAAATTAATTAAAGAATAACGTCAGCTTTGCTATTAAAGAATAACGTCAGCTTTGGTAATAAATACAGCCACTTATTATGACAGCCCACCAGCAGTTAACAGAGTATAAAAACCAGAGTAAGTATATTCATGTCGCAGTTCGATGTAGCAGTCAGATGGCGATCCAGTAACAGTAAAAAAGGTAAGGAACAGTTTTGGGTTATTGCGGATAACGACTGAGGGCCACACGACGACGCCACATTCTATTTTTCGTCGAAATAATCCGAAAATCACTTTTAAAAAGCAGCAGTTAAATTTGAATGCGAAGATTGAAAAAGAGAATAAATTTCAAAGGGAAGATCTCATTTGTTATTATTAAGCAAGAGATAGAAATCCTAAGGAAAGGTTTCATAGTATATTGTAAAAGGGAAGGTTGCGTAACAAAAGAGATATAGAGGAGACGGTTATTGCGTAATAACAAAAGAGATATAGAGGAGACGGGAAGATTTCATCCTTCATGATAATCAACCCTTCCCTGACAACCTTAGTAAGGCCAGTCACTTTGCCACCTACCTCTCCGATGTCTTTACCATCCCCGAAGATCCCCAGTTCGATTACTCCCTCTTCCTGGATGTCCGAGTTCGAACTGACACCTCTGTCCCTCCCCTCGCACCTGGTTTCCAGTACTTGGACAACATTGGACACACAGAACTCAATGCCCCTATCACTACACAGGAACTCATCGCTACACTCCGCACGAAACGCAACACCGCTCCTGGTCACGATCGTCTCACCTATTGTCACCTCCGCGAAGCTCCTGCCTGTTTCCTCTTCACCCTGGCCAGGCTCTACATTGTAGTCCTGTCCACCGGCTACGGCCTGTGGAAAACCTCCCGTATCCTGATGTTCCTCAAACCCGGTAAACCGCCGTCCGCTGTCTCCTCCTACCGTCCCATCAGCCTTACCTCGGTCTTCAGCAAGGTCCTGGAATCCATCCTCACCCAACGCATCCACCAACATCTCCGCCAGCACCGCCTCCTTCCCGTTACCCAGTGTGGCTTTCGGCCGTCCTTCTCTTCTGATGACCTTCTCCTTCACCTCACTCATCTCCTCTCCAAACAGCTTAATTCCCGTCGTTCCGCTATTTTCCTCTCCCTCGACCTCGAACGCGCCTACGACCGTGTGTAGCATTCCGGTCCCCTCTTCAAGCTCCAAACCTTCGCCCTTCCTATCAACTACGTCCATCTGACCGGCTCCTTTCTTTCCCAAAGTCCTTCCTACGTCACTATCGTCAACACGGATTCCTACACCTTTTTCCCCTCCGCCGGTGTGCTCCAACGTTCCGTCCTCTCCCCTCTTCTGCACCTCTTGTATACGGCGGACATGCCGCTGCCTTCACCCCCCATCCACCTTCTCCAGCACGCCAATGACACCATCTTCTTTGCCCTTGCCCCCACCCTGCAGCGCTCCCAACACCTTCTCCAATCCCATCTTGACCGGTTCACCACTTGGTGTAACCAGTGGTTGCTTAAGGTCAATCCTTCCAAATCCCAGGCGATCATTGTAGGCAAAAGCACACCTTCCTTCCGCCTCCTCGATTTCTATGTAACCATCCTCCATTCCTATAAATCCCTCATTCGCCCTATCCTTTGCTACACCCACCCTGCCTGGATCTCCGCTTCCCCTACCTTTTACAAATCCCTTCAGATCCTAGAATGTCATGCTCTTCGCCTCGCCTATCGCATCCGTCTCCCCTCCCCCACACGGATCCTGTACGACCTAATTCCCTTCCGCCACCTCCTCCTTTTCCTCGAACGGATATGGATCCTCTACACCTCCCACAAACTCGATCCTCCTCACCCGCTGGTCTCTCCCATCCTCTCCCACCCCCGTCCACTGCTGCGCCTGTACTTCCATGTCCCACCTGCTCTCCATCTCTCCTCTCTCCACACCCTCTCCCAAGGTGGCTCTGTCAGCTCCCCCTCCCTGATGATGCCCTCCTCTCCTCCATCTACCCCTCCTACCAACTTTGATCCTCCCTCCCTCTTCCTGTGTTTGTTCCTTAGGGCACCCTCTCTCCCTTCTCTCCCCCTTCCCTCCCTCCTCCCTTTCTCCCCACTCCTCACCCGGGCTTCACCAACCCCCGTCCCTCCATTCCTCCTCCCATCTCCTCTGCCATTGGCATCTTTGCTGTCCCCTCTCCCTCCCCCTCCCCCTTCTATCCCTCTTGGCAGGTCCCCGGACTCGCACACGTTGCGGTGACATTCGCGCGCCGGAGATCATTGCCATCAGTTTCTCGTGTGTGTGCCGTCGTGTTTGTGATAGTGTTCACCGTCACACTCCAAGGTTCACCTGTGCCGTCGAATCATCAGTGTTTGTGCGCCGTGCCAACGTGTTTCAGTGTAATTTTCGTCGAGTGTGAACGGCTCCGTGTTTTGTATTTCTGTGTCTACTGTTTTTTGCCCTTCACTATATCTATTATGTATCTTCCTCATGTTATTCTCATTGTCGACTCGAAGGCTGAAGAGCGGCGTTAGATGCTGCTGCCAGCCTACCTATGTATAGGTATAAAAATAACAATAAAGGAAAAAAAATTACAGACACTAGGAAACAGCCGCAATGCACTGTTTTTCGCTATAAGCTGAAATGTTGCACATTATATACCTTTTGGTCTGGTGTTCGATAAATGCTAATCTGTAATTAGAATACATAGCTATGCAAATTCATTTCCGTTACGCCTTCAGTAAGTAAGTATGTGTGTTCTGTGGCTGTTTCATTAATCATTTGTGGTCAGATGCACAATTATGTAGTAAAGCATGGCTCAATAGCTCACTGTCTTACTTAACTGTTCACGGCAGTAGCTCATTCTTATACCACACCATATCGCTTGCAAACCTCAAAGAAACGCTTAAGGAATTTGAGTCTGCGTCATTATTTTAAAAAAAGGGTATGCGCATAGCGAAGAATGTTAGTTTCGAAATTTCGAGGCTACACGTTTCATTACGGGCAAAGAAACGAATGACTTTCTGCAATAGGGCTCGTGCTGTGACCATACGTGTAAATTAGATAAACTGTGATGAGCTGTAGTGACAGTCTTCCTGCCTTTGTACCAGTCGTGAATCAATCGGGGAGAATGAGTAGGAGTAAGGGACGATGTACAGAAGGGAATGTGATGTACGTTCGCTCTGTAACCAACAACCCCCTGTCGCCTCCAAACACCGAGCAGTGCTAAAGTGAGCGCACTTTTCACGGAGCTGTATGTCGCTAAATAACATGTATCTACCAGTTATTAAAATTTTTTGATGTGTTTCTGGCGCGGACCCTCATGACCCTATAAGAAATAAACTTGACACAAATCGTCGTAGTAAGTGGTAACTCCAGTGCTCAGTGATATTCCGGGCCGGCCGGTGTGGCCAAGCGGTTAAAGGCGCTATAGTCTGGACCCGCGTGACCGCTACGGTCGCAGGTTCGAATCCTGCCTCGGGCATGGATGTGTGTGATGTCCTTAGGTTAGTTATGTTTAAGTAGTTCTAAGTTCTAGGGGACTGATGACCTTAGAAGTTAAGTCCCATAGTGCTCAGAGCCATTTGAACCATTTGATATTCCGGCGCTGGCTCGTGCTCCGAAAAGCATCAATACAGTACCTACAACAAGGAGATTCTTTTCGGAGCCAATCAATATAAAAGAATTTAATCTTAAAAATTTTCACAAAATTGACCTTTATGCTCATAATAAGCAACGAATACAGGAAGAAATTGCCAGAAACTACCAATTATTTTAAGAAGGTGGTTGCACTTTGGAAGACAATTGTAAAATTTTCCAAAGTTAACCTTTAGTGTCACAGTAAGCAACTAATACAAGATAAAATTGGCAAAAAGTCAACAATCAGTTGTTTTAAAGTTGTGGTTTCACTTTGGAACTACTTGAACACAGACTTTTCAGCAACCTGTCATTTCACAAGATATATTTCAAAGAAATATCGCATTTTTCTTAGACACAGTGCGACATCTCGAAACTTCCATGAACCCATCAGGCTAAAACAAATTACAGTCCTAAATAACAAGCAAAATTGGGCCTAAAATTTATTGAATTTATGTCAGAAGTACATACTACTCCAGTGGTTTCATATCCAAACCTCTCATAATAGCACTAGTGCAAACTCAAATTTACGTTACAATAACTTTATAAATACTTACTTTCAGCGTCAGTGACCTCGAGACGTGTGTTTCTAGGGTTTTAAAGTTTTGTGATGTGTCTGGACTCTGGCCTAAACTTTTAGACTGGAGGTTTTAGTCTATTGCAGAGTGGCTGGCTCCTCCCTTTTTTCTTTGCGGTCAGCCAGCCACTTCCATCTGCTATAGTGTTTTAACTCCCTCTACCACTTTCTTCCTGTGTTGTCCATCTTTTACTGCTGGCGACATGCTTCATCCCACGCTTTGGCGTGGGTAGGCACATATTTTTCCAAGCTTGTTACCTCCGTTTTACGATCTGTTTTATCTTACTGTTCTGAGTATTTTCTTGACACCCGTCTCAATATGTTACTGAGCGGGTGCTGAAGACCTTGCCGTCGTGCGCCCATATACCCCTCTCCATCCATCTCCTCCTCAATATGATCACTGTAAAATAAGTGTTACAATGTCCTAAAATCACATGACACAATCTCTGCGCTGATTGTTGCTTTGAATGACGTGACTGCTACAATACACTACCTTCAGTGTACGACTAGATGTCCCTGTGTTGCAACAGCGTCAGTGGTTTCATGCGAAAGTCACTGCTACAATAAAAAAAATTAACAAACTGTGATTTCAGGGAGAAACCACTGGTGCTAAGAGGTTTAAATGCATGCTCAGTTGACCATATGCAAATTAATACAGTCCTCCTATGAGACCCAGAGTCGGAAGTGAACCACTCAAATATTATGAAGTGCAAAGAAAGCCGTTGACACTTGTTTCTGTCTATTTCTACGAAATGTGTGGCATCAACCACTTGACATACGAAGGGTGTTTGAAAAGTCCGTGCAAAAACAAAAACTACTTACGTGTTTGGGGTAAATCTTTTTTATTTTTCGCCATAGTCTCCTTTTAGACTTACACACTTCGTTCAACACTGTTCTAATTTGTTGATCCCTTCCGAATAACAGGAATTGTCCAAGTCTGCAAAATAGCTATTAGTTGCTGCTATCACCTCCTCGTCTGAATAAAATCTTTGTCCCACCAGCCATTTCTTCGAGTTGGGGAACAAATAGTAGTCTGAGGGAGCCAAGTCTGGAGAAAAGGGGGGATGTGAAACGAGTTGGAATCCTATTTCCATTAAATTTGCTACCACAACTGCGAGGTGTGTGCTGGTGCATTGTTGTGATGGAAAAGGACTTTTTTGCGGTCCAATGGCCGGCGTTTTTCTTGCAGCTCGGTTTTCAAACGGTCCAATAACGATGAATAATATTCACCTGTAATAGTTTTACTCTTTTCCAGATAGTCGATGAGGATTATCCCTTGCGAATCCCAAAAGACAGTCGCCATAACCTTTCCGGCCGAAGGAATTGTCTTCGCCTTTTTTGGCGCAGATTCTCCCTTGGTAACCCATTGTTTAGCTTGTTGTTTGGTCTCAGGAGTATAGTAATGATCCACGTTTCATCCACAGTGACGAAACGGCACTTAAAGTCCTGCGAATTCTTCCTGAACAGTTGCAAACCATCCTTACAACACTTCACAAGATTCCGTTTTTGGTCAAGCGTGAGTAATCGCGGAACCCATCTTGCGGATAGTTTTCTCATGTCCAAATGTTTATGCAAAATTTTATGTACCCCTTCATTCGAGATGCCCACAGCACAAGCAGTCTCACGCACCTTAACTCTTCTGTCATCCATCACCATATCCCGGATTTTATCAATGATTACTGGAGTCGTAACCTCCACAGGGCGTCCAGAACGTTCAGCATCACTTGTGCCCATATGGTCACTCCGAAAATTTTGAAATCACTTATAAACTGTTCTAAACAAAGGTGCAGAGTCACCGTAATGTTTATCAAGCTTCTCTTTAGTCCCCTGAGGCGTTTTTCCTGTCATAAAGTAATGTTTAATCACCACACGAAATTCTTTTTCGTCCATTTGTTGACAATCACTCGATTTGTTTGATTCACACGAATGCCAAACACAAAGAACTAGACCAATATGGCTGAAACTTGGTGTGCGTTCTTCCAAAGATGCTACTAACTAAACATGACCTCGATACGCGCCAGTGGTGCCATCTCTCGGACTTTGCACGGACTTTTCAAACAACCTCGTAGGTACAAACAACTTTGGCTTTCACCTGTTTGAAAGTTTGCACAAAACCGATGCAGAGCCACGCCTGCAAACAGTTAAGCGGACTGAGAAAATTTCCCCCTATTTCGTGTAAGTCAGCCAAATCTATTAGTGGACCTTGTTAGGAGCTGCATATCTGACTTGGCTACCAGGCTGCACCACGGCGAGTGCTGGGCGGAAAGCGGCAGTGGCAGGTGTTTGCTATCGCGCAGGCGCTGGACACAACTCGGCCAGCTATCAGCGCGCAGTCAGCACAAAAGGAGCCGCTGTCTCCAAGATAGGGTCAGCAGTCAGCACACCACCGGCTAAATGGCCAGGCTTGCGGCCTCCGCGGATGCCCACACGCTGCCGACGAGCACGAGTAGACTATCTTATCACACTCCGAGCTCCATTAGAGAAACCGCCACTGTGCCGCCACCTTCAGGACATCGCTAATTCCTCTTTTGTGAACAAACTTTCCAGCAACGCCATTCTGCTTGGTCGACGGACTTTTGAGCGGAAATGCGTGGCTGTACATCGTTTGAGACGTCACCAAACGCCACTTGCATATGCCATTTGGTGAAATTCAGTGAAGCGGAGCAACGGTTAAGACATCGGCCAATCAGATGCACGGTTTCCACGGATTCCCTAGATGGTTTAAGGCGAATGGTGGGATGGTTCTTTTGAAAGGGCACGGCCGAATTCCTACCTCATCTTTCTCCAATTCAAACTGCTCAGTCACTAATGACTGGTTCGTCGGTAGGACGACAAACACTAGTCTTCCTTCTTCCTTTCTTCTGAAATTCCAACCATATCCAGCACAATACATCTTTTTTTCTAGTCACCATTTTCTGACTGGTTTCAAGCTGGCCACCGTTATGTCCTCTTTGCATTTCTTTTCACTTCACCTCAGCATTTGCTCGCAATGTCGTCAATTATTTGTTGAATATATTCAGATATCTATCTTTCCACGTAATTTTGACTACCCATAGCTCTCTCCAGCACCATGAATTTGAGTTTGCGCTAGTGTTATTATGAGATGTTTGGATATGAAACCACTGGAGTAGTATGTGATGATGATGATGAGTCCCATACTTCTTTACAGAGCGTAGGGGAGCGACGCGGGAGTAGTATGTACTTTGAAACGTCCCCTTAGAAAAATTATACATGACTGTGCTTAAACTGACACACAATATTTTTAGCGCAACGCAATCTGACTTTCAAAAATCCCTACAAAAGAATGGCCCTGACTAACATTAACCTATACCTTTCACAAATCAGTTACCTTACAAAAATCTTCGGTACTCGAACTACTGCAATACAGCGAGCGCCACTACTGCCAGCTAAATAAAAGATTCAAACTACTGACGGCACTAACTACTGATAGGCATAGTTAGCAAATGAAATATTTTGATAGAGAACAAACAATGAATTTACCTTAATAGTGTTGAAAAATCTCATGATATCCAGTCTTACAAATTTCAAAACTCCGCCATCTCTCTCCCCATATCCACCACTGCTGGCGGCTCACCTCCAACTGCGCAACGCTACGCGCTGTTCACATCCAGCTGCCCAACACTACAACGGCAGACAACAATGCAAACTAGCCACAGACTGCACACAGCACAGCCAGTGATATTCATACAGAGCGCTACGTGGCGTTACCAATAAGAAAACCTAAACAGCCTACTTACAACTTTTCATATAAATTCAATAAATTTTAGGCCCAATGTTGCTTGTTATTTAGGACTGTAATTTGTTTTATTTCGATGAACTTAAAGATAGTGCAATAAATAAATCAAAAAGTATCAAAATGGGAGTAGGACTTGCGCTCTGTACAAACTTAATTCTGAGTATAGATAGCTCAAACATTCCAGGAATCAAGAATCTCGACTATTTTTGTCTGTTACCTGTATCAATATTGGCATGATGTAGGTCCTGGGAATTCCAAAATCGTCTTAAAATCCCTTCAGCAGTTTCTGAGACGAGCCCAGACATACAAAAAGAAAATAGCAGGGTAGTAATTACATAAATGGAAAGAGGAAAGATGTAATAAAATACACTGACGGCAAAAAAAAAAAAAAAAAAAAAAAAAATCGCAAGACCAAGAAGGAGTTGTGTGACATGAACGAAAGTGGTAGACGTGTTTCTACATATGAAATATGATGCCTAGTCAGATTTAGCGCCAGTCGCATATGATTCGCGCTAGTAGCGTACGAGGATTTACGCGCTGTAACGCTCGTGAGCGTTAGTTACCTTTGAAACTGGATGTGGTGAGTTTATGTTAGCCAAGAATGCGTTAAGGCGACAAAGACGTCATTATTAACACCAGACTGAGTTTGAACAGGGTCGTGTTATAGGGGTGACAGAAGGTGGACGTTCTTTTTGTGATACTGCAGAAAGACTTGGCAGGAATGTAGCTACTGTATATAATTGCTGTCAGCGGTGGTCACGATGATGTGCGGTCGCTAGAAGACCAGGCTACAGACGGCCTCGTGGAGCTAATGGGACGGAGGACCATCGCGTTCCGCGTATGACTCAGGCACATCGCGCAACATCTGCAGCAGCAATCTGAGGAGCGGTTGGTACTGAAGTGACGCAACGAACTTAACAAATTGGTTGCTTCAAGGACATCTCCGAGCCAAACGCCCTGTACCTAGCATTCCACTGTCCCAAACTACCGTCATTTGTGACGTCAGTGGTGTCATGTGAGATCTCACTGGAGGGCAGCTTGGAGGATCGTTGTATTTTCTGATGAAAGCTGATTCTGCCTTGGCTCCAGTGATGGCCACATGTTGGTTGAGGAGGTCAGTTGAGGGCCTGAAACCAACCTGTCTGTGCGCTAGGTACACCGGAGGTACATCTGGAATTATTGATCGGGGGTGCGATTTCCTATGATAGTAGGAGCACGCTTTTAACTATTCCTTGTGAGACCAATTGAGGAGCTACTTGTTTGGGAAGCAGCGGCTCTAGTCACGAAAACTGAAAACTTCCAGGACAGCGGTGTGCTCATCTCAAGCCCTTCCATATCAGAATCAAGTGACGCGAATTGATTGAGGATGACACGGCGGTCGGTCGGTAACGGTGGGCCTTGCGAGCCCTGTTCGGACCGAGAAGAGTTGTGCTAGTCTGCTTCTTACGTTTCCCTTGGTTCCTTCGTTGTGCATTATTTATCTTCCAAAATTGCAGAATTCTTTAATTTCGTCTACTGCATAGTCGTTAACTTTGATGTTCTGTTTGTCGTTAATCTCAATTCTGCTGCTCCTCAGCACTTTTCTTTGATATATTATCACCCATATTCTGGCTGTGGAGAATGTACTTCTCATTCAAAAGGTTCTGTAGATCTTCCTCACTTTCACAGGTACGGGTCAGTGATGACAACAAGTCCGAGCAATTACGTACACCTCCGTGGTACACGGCTCGGCCACAGCTTCGTCTGGACTTCTCGGAACATCCAAAAGGGTCGGTTCCACCTGAGACCCTCCACCGGCAATTTTTCTCTGTTCTCGGCGAGTTCCAGGGCTCAGAAATAGCCTACATAGATGCGTCAATGGTCGACGATCTTTTTGGTTTCGCTTACGCTCACGTTGGACATACTGAACAGCGCTCTTTGCTGCCTGGCTCCAGTGTTTTCACTACAGAGTTGGTAGTCATCTATCGCGCTCTTGAGCATATCCGCTCCTGCATTGGGAAGTCCTTCGTCAGCTGTAGTGACTCCTTAAGCAGCCTAAAAGCTCTTGACCAATGCTTTTCTCGCCATCCTTTGGTACGGACTATCCAGGAGTCTCTATATGCCCTCGGCAACAGTGGACGTTCAGTGACCTACATTTGGACCCCAGGACATGTCGAGAACCCGGGCAATGAACTTGCTGACGGCCTGGCCAAACAGGCTACCAGTAAACTGAGACTGAGCTACGATGGGTTTACGCTGCAAAGTTTCCGCGATCTTGGATACTGAATGGCGCACCCTCAGTACACAATTAAACTCCATGTTATCAAGGAGATAACGAATGTGTGATGATCATCCATGCAAGCCACTCTCAAGACTCCGTTGGCCTTTTCCGGCTCCGCATCGGCCATACTTAGCGAGCACATGGTCACCTCCTCCGTCGCGTGGACCCACCTCGCTGTCACTATGGCTCCCACATGACTGTCGTCCACATCCTACTGCACTGCCCAATTTCAGACGCTCTGCGGCGGACTTTTAACCTTTCCAGCACCCTGCCTCCGGTTTTGGGCGACGATGTTGTTTTAAGTTTTATTCTTTCCAGGCCTCCACCCTCCCTCCAACTTAACTCTTCCTCACTCTTTCTTTGCTGTTTGTTTGGCTTGGTGTTCTTGTCCCTGTGTGTGTTCATCTCGCCTTCCCTTTTAGGCTGGAGATGTTAGTGTGTTGCAGAGTGATGTCTCATCCTTTTTTATTCCTGTGATCAGCCAGCCTCGGCTGCCTGCTATATTATTTTAATACCAACCTCTACTTTTCCTATTAATGTACGTTTTACCCTTTTCGTTAGCTTCTTTTGTTTTCTCTTTCCTTGTGGTTCCCCGTAAGTTTCTGCCCTTTTGCTTTCGCCTGCTGCTTTTGGAAATTGTTTTAACTTGAACCTTGTCTGCATGAGGAGAAAGGGACTGACGACCCTGTAGTTTGGTCCTTTTACACCGCAAACCAACCAACACATCTGGCAGTGGCGCGTGGAGCGCGCAGTCCATCATCGCTGATTCGGCGCTCTCTGCAGCGATATGGTTAAATAATCTGATTGTATAATTACTGAAAGCAACAATAATCATTGTCGTTCTTTGCCAGTCTGAGAATATATTTCCTTAGCTTTGTGTAATTTGCAGAGCGGTGGCCGACATTCTACTGGCCTCTGCTCGTCGTAGGCGTTACACAGAAGCATGTGCCTTTGACACTGATCTTTCCATTGTCTTGTATCTTTCGGAGAAATTAAACAGAACAGGAGATTGGTCCCCTCTGCTGGGAGACATGGGCGTTAATGAACAGGACAAGGGGAAGCGCCCTGGAAGGACAAGCGGACGGCCTTTGCAGTAAGCCGCCTACACAGACCGCAGGTCCCCCAGAGAAGCCGCGTCCACCGGCCACCGGCTGTCGGACGACCACTAAAGCAGCCCCTCCCCCTGCCCCCTCCCACCCCTCCACCCCCTCCCCAGCTGCAAGTCTGCCCGTTCCCCTAATCGGATTCGCCAGCGCAGTTAGTTAAGCGGTTTCCTGTCACACGCTATTGACGTCCAAGAGACACGGTCAAGCAGTCGGATCGATCAACCGCAGTCGTGATTGACGATCAGTACAGGAGGGCTTTTAAACGTGTATATATCTCTTTCATTTCTTCTACCGTGTCTTTCTGTTCACAGTTTCCTATATGTTTTCAGTTAATGTGTAATTTTTATGACTGAAAAGCTTCACTCTGAAAAGTTTTTAAGTCAGCATATCCAAAATAAGCCACGCATGAGCGTTTTTCATAGTCATAGTACATAAAGTCCGGGAACACTTCCATTTAGTTTTTGCACAAGAACCAAACATTGTATAGATATCATACATGTGCCATTAATTTTTATGTATACCGTCACAGCGTAGTTTGGTAATTTGCCGATAGTCAGCGCTAGTCGCAAACATGGCGGTGCTACAGAAGGGGACTGCTGTTTCATGAAATGGCCTCCTCGATCACCAGATCTCTCAGTCCATGTGACTTTTTTGTGTGGGGAAACATAAAAGGTATGGTGTTTGTACCGCTTCTACCACGTGATGTAGCAGAACTCCAGGAGAGTATACGGGAAGCGACTGCCACAGTCGACGATGCCATGCTGGGACGGGTATGGTAAGGACTCGATTACCCTAGTGACGTCAAAAAAAAAAACTTTCAGAGTTTCTCTTCAAAATACAATATGTATGACGTCTGCACAATGTTTAGTTCTTGAGCAATATATAATTGAAAGTGTTGCCGAACTTAATGTACACCCTAAATTATTTAATATTTATATTTAATCATTGTCTATAAAAATTAAAGTTAGGCAATTACTCCTTTGAAACTTCCTGGCAGATTAAATCTGTGTGCCCGACCGAGACTCGAACTCGGGACCTTTGCCTTTCGTGGGCAGGTGCTCTACTATCCGAGCTACAGTTCTGCAAGGTTCGCAGGAGAGCTTCTGTAAAGTTTGGAAGATAGGAGACGAGATACTGGCAGAAGTAAAGCTGTGAGGACGGATCGTGAGTCGTGCTTCGGTAGCTCAGATGGTAGAGCACCTGCCCGCGAAGGGCAAAGGTCCCGAGTTCGAGTCTCGGTCGGGCACACAGTTTTAATCTGCCAGGAAGTTTCATATCAGCGCACATTCCGCTTCAGAGTGAAAATCTCATTCTGGAATTACTCCTTTGTTTGTTTGCAGCTACATGTTTGTAGTCTTTGTAGAGGCTAACGCCGAATTGATTCCAAAACGCGATCTTGAGTCTCATTATCTGTGACCGTATTAATCCGACAGTGGACATATTAATTCCACTAGTTGTCATCTTACTTTTCCGTAACGTACGTGTTGATTCCTAAAAGCTATCAACAGTGCCATAACATTTCCATCATCATTTTACACGGACTTAGCACTGTCTATGTGCAGTAACTCTGGTTAAAAAGTTTGGTTTTTTGACATTCTAATCATGTAAATACATTACAAGCAAAGTTGCAATTGTCAGACTTAAATAATGAAGTTACGTAGATGGGAAGAAACTTGTAGCAGACGTTTTGAAGATATTCATGTTAGGTAATGCTTGATTTAGACAGTTCTTCCATTTGTTATTTTATGTAGTTTTGTTCGTCTCGTATCTTTTGGGGAGCAGTTTTCTTACCGCTTCTCATTTTAACGTAAGTTTCAGTTTGAAGACTCTTTAATGCAGTACGTTGGGATGGAAAGAGTGAAACTGAACGTTCAGTTTAAAATGAAATGCCTCACAGAAGTTAGTAGTCTGTTCAGAACTACTACTTAAGTCCGCCTACATAATGAATGGAAAGTTGCTATCTCCAAGAAAATACGTATGAAACAAATAATCAGAAACTCGTCCAGATGTTCGTTTCTAGATTTGCGGGTCGTTAGGTCTTCGACGAAGCAATCTTCAGTTTGGGAGGAAAGGCAGTCCAAAGAAAGTTTTCAAAAGTCCTACAATATCCAATTTCAGATTTCTTTAACTTAAAATTATTTGGTAACCCCAGTGAGTGAACCTTTCTCCACTATGTCTGCCCGAGGTGAAACCTGCAGCCCTTTATATTCGTTAGGGGCCAAAAGTAAGCAATTGCCGGGTGAACTGCTGTCTCACAGTCGATATATAGAACGTGCAGATTGGTGTTGTTTCGAATTAAGGACAAAGCTGCCTTATTTGTTTCATTTTTTGCTAAGTGACCTGAAAAAAATGCCAGTGGGAAACAGTTTTTTTTCACTAACCCCATGAATTATAAATTTACGGTGGAACAGCTTAACACAACTGTTGGAAGTTCCACGTGTAAACAAAGTTCTCGACTCTTTCATAAAATTCAAATTATTTTGCAATGAGAAACTCACAGCATTCTTTTATTAGTCGTTTATAAAATAAAAAAAAACAAAAAGGGAGAGAGAGAGAGAGAGAGAGAGAAAATAATCCCTTGTTCGTGTGGAAAACATGTGTCACCAGTGCTTCATGTGTTGGGCTACTTTGGAATTTTGCGTAATCGAGTCGCGTTAACAATTTTCTTTTCGAACCAAATCCTGAGTTGTGAGAATGGCAATATCACCATTAGCTAACTCGAAGCGTATAGGTTTTGTTGGCGCAGACGAAAAATGTCTTCGACCTTTCTCTTCACAATGCTACTGACTCTCTGTCGGTTTAATATACCAGAGCCATCCTCTTCATGGTTATGCTTTAACGGCGAACCGATAATACAATTTAAAGAATTTAATTTCATAAAACACTTTCATATTCCCTTCGTTCACTTATTATCTATAAACACCATCGACGAGACACTTACGGAAACAGATGTTATGAACGTTTCTCACCAATTGTTTCTTGCACTTTTTACTTCTCAATACATCAGCCTACATCTTTGAGACACAGTCCGCTAAAAGTTAGCGCCTTGACACACATTAAAAGAAACGAATGTGGACAAATTTAGTAAAATGGAAGCATACACGCAAAGAAAGCGGGAAAAGGTACAAAATGCTGTATACGAAAATAAAACGTAAGGAAAACGAGAAAGGAGCGCCGAGGATGCCACAGGAAATTGTCACTGGCTGGCCATTTACGTAAAATATGGGCGAGCCACTCATCCTGTGAACAAATTAAGACTCTCCCCCTAAGTAGGTTTATATTATGTAACTGTGTATCTGTAATTATGAAGTGTGTATTCTTTGTTGATTAAGATCATTAATTTGTGACAGGAAACTTAAAGTATTGTTAGGTATACAGGGTGTTAAAAAAAAGGTACGGCCAAACTTTCAAGAAACATTCCTCACACACAAAGAAAGAAAATATGTTATGTGGACATGTGTCCGGAAACGCTTACTTTCCATGTTAGAGATCATTTTATTACTTCTCTTCAAATCACATTAATCATGGAATGGAAACACATAGCAACAGAACGTACCAGCGTGACTTCAAACACTTAGTTACAGGAAATGTTCAAAATGTCCTCCGTTAGCGAGGAGACATGCATCCACCCTCCGTCGCATGGAATCCCTGATGCGCTGATGCAGCCCTGGAGAATGGCGTATTGCATCACAGCCGTTCACAATACGAGCACGAAGAGTCTCTACATTTGGTACCGGGGTTGCGTAGACAAGAGCTTTCAAATGCCCCCATAAATGAAAGTCAAGAGGGTTGAGGTCAGGAGAGCGTGGAGGCCATGGAATTGGTCCGCCAATCCATCGGTCACCGAATCTGTTGTTGAGAAGCGTACGAACAATTCGACTGAAATGTGCAGGAGCTCCATCGTGCATGAACCACATGTTGTGCCGTACTTGTAAAGGCACATGTTCTAGCAGCACAGGTAGAGTGTCACGTATGAAATCATGATAACGTGCTCCATTGAGCGTAGGTGGAAGAACATGGGGCCCAATCAGGACATCACCAACAATGCCTGCCCAAACGCTCACAAAAAATCTGTGTTGATGACGTGATTGCACAATTGCGTGCGGATTCTCGTCAGCCCACACATGTTGATTGTGAAAATTTACAATTTGATCACGTTGGAATGAAGCCTCATCCGTAAAAAGAACATTTGCACTGAAATGAGGATTGACACATTGTTGGATGAACCATTCGCAGAAGTGTACCAGTGGAGGTCAATCAGCTGCTGATAGTGCCTGCACACGCTGTGCATGGTACGGAAACAACTGGTTCTCGCGTAGCACTCTCCATACAATGACGTGGTCAACGTTACCTTGTACAGCAGCAACTTCTCTGACGCTGACATTAGGGTTATCGTCAACTACACGAAGAATTTCCTCGTCCATTGCAGGTGTCCTCGTCGTTCTAGGTCTTACCCAGTCGCGAGTCATAGGCTGGAATGTTCCGTGCTCCTTAAGACGCCGATCAATTGCTTCGAACGTCTTCCTGTCGGGACACCTTCGTTCTGGAAATCTGTCTCGATACGAACGTCCCGCGCCACGGCCATTGCCCCGTGCTAATCCATACATCAAATGGGCATCTGCCAACTGCGCATTTGTAAACATTGCACTGAGCGCAAAACCACGTTCGTGATGAACACTAACCTGTTGATGCTACGTACTGATGTGCTTGATGCTAGTACTGTAGAGCAATGAGTCGCATGTCAACACAAGCACCGAAGTCAACATTACCTTCCTTCAATTGGGCCAACTGACGGTGAATCGAGGAAGTACAGTACATACTGACGAAACTAAAATGAGCTGTAACATGGAAATTAAGCGTTTCCGGACACTTGTCCACATAACATCTTTTCTTTATTTGTGTGTGAGGAATGTTTCCTGAAAGTTTGGCCGTTCCTTTTTGTAACACCCTGTTTATGGAAAAAGCTAAATGATGTTTAAAATAATGACATTTTATGTGTATATTCAAAAGAAAAACTAGGGCACTTGTATAACGTAAAAGATGTAGGGAAGTCCATCCGCAACTGAAGTGACTTGGCCCGGTGTAAAAGGTGGTTTTGGCGGTCGAACTGGGCGGCTCCTTGGTGTTAGTAAGTTAAAGTTAGCCTTTGCACGGTACACATCGACGGTGCCAAGGAAGGCAATTCGAAGCCGCTTTGCAAGGAATTTTGCCTCGAATGTGGATTTGGCTGTTGCATGGTACTCTGGCAATAAGGAAAGCCTGGAACACACTAAAAATCCGTCGCCAATAATAAATTTTATACAGCATTCAAACATCAAGATCCGTGAGTACAGTTACCCGCCACGTCGCTTGCCACCACTACTTCGCCACTGCTCCACCAACTTCATGCATACAGATATGTATCAGCGTATGGACCAGTTGATTTGTGTGAGTGATTTTAATAATAATTCAAGTGCTATAATCCTGTGTTTAGAACCATAACTTTTATCCTGATCATGGACCTATCTATGCAGGATCCCCTCCTAAGTGCTCATAAAACCGAGTATCCTGTTTCAAATGCACTATTATTGTTTATTTATGTTTTCATATGTGCAAGGATTATTAAAAGTGAAGCTAGTTAGAATTTTACTAAACTGCTCTCAACTTATTGCAAAGTATCGTTTTACAAAAGTTCAGTGCCAGACCGTGTAAATGTTACTGTCTAAAATACCTGCTTCAAAGGTGATAAAAACAAGGCTAATAAGTTATACTCATTTGAAACTTAATTTAGCTTTGATTACTATCATGAAAGAATTTTTGAAGTTAATAGAGCTCGGTGTTGAATAATTTGCCTTGAAAAATAAAAACGTAAACTATTCCAAGTGAAGCTAAAAATTCAATTTACTTGAATTGAATTTTGCTGCTGAAATAATCATAGTCTGACTAGCGATACAATATCAATTTATGGGTCACCGCCATATAATTCTCATATTAGAAAGATAATTGGGATATTATTGATACTAAGAAAATCTGACACATTTCTATAAATGGGAATATAAACAGTGTAATTGTGTTATTATTTATTTTTATTTGTGATATTTATATGTCAGTTAAGTCAGAAACCCTCCCGGCCAATTTTAGTTCTCTACTCTTCGCAGTAACATTTCAGCACTGATCCAAGTAATAATCTTGAGTGAAGCTCTTATTAGCGTGAGTTTGGTACAAATTTTGCTTCCTATGATTACTAGTACGTGCAGTATTGGTGACTGCTCTTACACACTGCTCAATGTCCTGTGTCCGTTTGTATCCTGTGAACTATTCAAAGGGAAATATTAATGAAAGTAACTTCAATAACTAATATTTAATTTTCTTAAACATATGTTTCCAAATTCATGTGCCTAACTGGGCTGGCGACCGTTCATTTTTAATTCGTGTACGAAAGTTTAAAGCCTGTTTAGTTTTTCTGTTAAATTCAACATATTCAAAATTACTGTGCGATACCTTTATCCGTTAGACATATACTCACGGTCAAAATTATAAATCCTCTCAGAGGGTAACATTAGTTTGTGTCAAGACAGGCTAGTGTTAGAAGTCAACACGGATTTTATTGTTCGGCGAACTTAGCGGAAGTACGAATCAAATCGGTCATTATTATCGACAGCAAGGGACACAAAACTGCAGCAGAGATTCTAGACGTTGAAATCCCTGATCGACTGGACGCCGATATGGGAGTCGAAGTATTGCAGTCCATTGTTAAGCCGGCCGCAGTGGCCGTGCGGTTCTAGGCGCTGCAGTCTGGAACCGCGAGACCGCTACGGTCGCAGGTTCGAATCCTGCCTCGGGTATGGATGTGTGTGATGTCATTAGGTTGATTAGATTTAACTAGTTCTAAGTTCTAGAGGACTAATGACCTCAGAAGTTGAGTCCCATAGTGCTCAGAGCCGTTTGAAATATTTGAACCAATGTTAAATGGAGTGTCGTGTGGTAATTCGTGTTCAGGCTTTGAAGGCGAATGCCGCTGCAACAATCCATGCTGTGTTGGTGAAAGTTTACGAGGGCAATGCACCATCATGTGATGCAGTGGCAAGTTGGGGCTGACGCTTCAAATTGAGGTCAGTCAAATCTGGATGACGAAAACGGAAGTGGTAGGCTGTCTCTCTGTGAACCGTCTGGAACTCCAAGAAGAATGGAGGCTCTGTTGCTCTGACAAGGGAACATCACCAACTGGTCCTCATATTTTCAGGAGGAAAACAACACAGCCACAGAAATCAATCCCACGAGAAAATTTGGGCCATTTCTCTGACGGTACGCAGTTATGATCTTCTGAAAGCACAGCTTTTAAAATTTCACGTGCACGGGTTCGCTCCGCCTCAGTGCAGCCTCCTGAAGTCCGAGCGCCAATTACTGTACAGTGGAATGAAAAGGAAGTTTGTGACGTACTGCTGTGACACTGGTAATATGCTTTGTTCACTGAGTCAAAGTGCGCCGTTTGTAGCCTGTAGTTGGTATCAGCGATCTCTTTGCTTTGAACATTTTTATGTTGCGGTTTACAAACGCAGTATTAGTGAATGAAACGAATAAGTTTGTCATTAAAGATGTGGTTTACTGGTATTTAATTACTAACATCGCTGTTGTGCGTTGTTTACTTCGGGTTATAAAGCTGGAAATGTTAAGGCGAAGTACGTTTGCGTTCTTCAATGTGATTGGCATGATTATACTGTAAATAGAAAATCATTTTCATTTCACACAAGTTCTTCAGTTACACTCCTGGAAATTGAAATAAGAACACCGTGAATTCATTGTCCCAGGAAGGGGAAACTTTATTGACACATTCCTGGGGTCAGATACATCACATGATCACACTGACAGAACCACAGGCACATAGACACAGGCAACAGAGCATGCACAATGTCGGCACTAGTACAGTGTATATCCACCTTTCGCAGCAATGCAGGCTGCTATTCTCCCATGGAGACGATCGTAGAGATGCTGGATGTAGTCCTGTGGAACGGCTTGCCATGCCATTTCCACCTGGCGCCTCAGTTGGACCAGCGTTCGTGCTGGACGTGCAGACCGCGTGAGACGACGCTTCATCCAGTCCCAAACATGCTCAATGGGGGACAGATCCGGAGATCTTGCTGGCCAGGGTAGTTGACTTACACCTTCTAGAGCACGTTGGGTGGCACGGGATACATGCGGACGTGCATTGTCCTGTTGGAACAGCAAGTTCCCTTGCCGGTCTAGGAATGGTAGAACGATGGGTTCGATGACGGTTTGGATGTACCGTGCACTATTCAGTGTCCCCTCGACGATCACCAGTGGTGTACGGCCAGTGTAGGAGATCGCTCCCCACACCATGATGCCGGGTGTTGGCCCTGTGTGCCTCGGTCGTATGCAGTCCTGATTGTGGCGCTCACCTGCACGGCGCCAAACACGCATACGACCATCATTGGCACCAAGGCAGAAGCGACTCTCATCGCTGAAGACGTCTCCATTCGTCCCTCCATTCACGCCTGTCGCGACACCACTGGAGGCGGGCTGCACGATGTTGGGGCGTGAGCGGAAGACGGCCTAACGGTGTGCGGGACCGTAGCCCAGCTTCATGGAGACGGTTGCGAATGGTCCTCGCCGATACCCCAGGAGCAACAGTGTCCCTAATTTGCTGGGAAGTGGCGGTGCGGTCCCCTACGGCACTGCGTAGGATCCTACGGTCTTGGCGTGCATCCGTGCGTCGCTGCGGTCCGGTCCCAGGTCGACGGGCACGTGCACCTTCCGCCGACCACTGGCGACAACATCGATGTACTGTGGAGACCTCACGCCCCACGTGTTGAGCAATTCGGCGGTACGTCCACCCGGCCTCCCGCATGCCCACTATACGCCCTCGCTCAAAGTCCGTCAACTGCACATACGGTTCACGTCCACGCTGTCGCGGCATGCTACCAGTGTTAAAGACTGCGATGGAGCTCCGTATGCCACGGCAAACTGGCTGACACTGACGGCGGCGGTGCACAAATGCTGCGCAGCTAGCGCCATTCGACGGCCAACACCGCGGTTCCTGGTGTGTCCGCTGTGCCGTGCGTGTGATCATTGCTTGTACAGCGCTCTCGCAGTGTCCGGAGCAAGTATGGTTGGTCTGACACACCGGTGTCAATGTGTTCTTTTTTCCATTTCCAGGAGTGTATTTAGATTTATTCAGTTTGATTTTGAGCCATACACATGGCGTCCCAGAAATGTTGCGACTAATTCTGAGGTGGTGTAGAGGGTGTCTTGAAGAACAGATCAAGATCAGTAACCAGTGATCGAAAACGTCATCCAACGAAGCTGCACAGCGTGGAAGCTTCTGAGGCAGGCCTAGCGGCACGTGCTGGCGCCTGTAACTTCCATGCTCTGGAGCGTGGTTGGGTGGCGTTTCCGGACACGGGTTCCTGTCCTCTTCTTGTTCCTCAAGACTCCTTATACAGCCCTTCAAAGTTTGTCGCAACATTTCTGGGACACCTACGCATATAACTGCAGAATATCGATGTTAGTACTCATATTTTGTTAAAATAATGTTGAAAGTGTTTATTCGTTAGGTTGATACATAACGTCTTCATATTAGTATATTTCGCGGGGAATAATATGTTCTTCAACAACTTTTTCAGAACGCATGGGCAGATGTGTGCACCTCCCTCCTCCTCTTCCCTCACCTCCCAACATCCTACGAGTGGGAGGGCTCTGGTTGTCATTCCGCTGTACAGTACTTCACATGCGGATCAAAAACACGTGACAAAGGAATGGAATTAAAAAATTAAATCTAAATCAATTAATTGAATAAAAAAGATTATCAAATCCATTTTCATACAGAAAAAAATTTACTACACCAGAAGGGGGTCTACATCTACGTCTATATCTACATCTACATGGATACTCTGCAAATCACATTTATGTGCCTCAGAGAGGGTTCATCAAACAACCTTCACAATTCTCTATTATTTCAATCTCGTATAGCGCGGAAAGAACCCACCACCTCCGGCATGTGACGCTGTTAGCCTGTCCATTGCACCATACTATTTTCTTAATGATCATGCTTGCCACATAAAATTCTGAATATTTTTTCGTCAATTACTCGCAAACGAATGCCCACCAGGGTGAATGGCTACAGTGTTTCATACCTGGGGTCTTAATCTACATACTACGTGGGATCACTCCTTCTGTGCTGTAAGGATGGTTAATGATGTCAAATTAGCACCAAATATCACAACTCTGCCCAACGCCACGGTGTAAGTGTCACACTATGTGAAGGTGGTTATAGCCCTCTTACCCACATTTCACCCCTTTTTTTCACGGCGATGCGGTAGAGGTGTGAACTGCGACTCCCAGTGTTGAAATGACGCGGCTTTCTTAAGGGTGACCGAGTAAAACATGTCAGATACACCGCCGCTCAGAATTGATACGGAAAGCCTCAGGAGGTGGCATAAAGGGCGTCCCGAGTTCGAGTCTCGGTCCGGCACACAGTTTTAATCTGCCAGGAAGTTTCATATCAACGCACACTCCGCTGCAGAGTGAAAATCTCATTCTGGAAACATCCCCCAGGCTGTGGCTATGTCTCCGCATGTCCCCGCAATATACTTTCTTTCAGGAGTGCTAGTTCTGCAAGGTTCGCAGGAGAGCTTGTGTAAAGTTTGGAAGGTAGGAGACGTGGTACTGGCAGAAGTAAAGCTGTGAGGACGGGTCGGGTAGCTCAGATGGCAGAGCACTTGCCCGCGAAAGGCAAATGTCCCAAGTTCGAGTCTCGGTCCGGCACACAGTTTTAAATTGCCAAGAAGTATCATATCAGCGCACACTCCACTGCAGAGTGAAAATCTCATTCTGGAACAGTGCAAAATGTAAAACTTGCTGGACAGAGTTGCTTCTTACTAATTTGATTTTCAGCAACAGGTACTCCCAAAAATTTGGATGATGTCACCCTGTTTACTTACTAATGTGCAGGAGTTGCATTTATTTTGTTGTTGTTTCATTTATTGTCTGAAATGAGTTTAGAGAATTTAACAAAGATCGCACTTACAGGTTACTGCATAGAACTATTTAAAAACATTAGCATGCAACTGCTGTTGCTCGTTATTCACAGGGATTAATTCTAATGATTTTACAAACTGTAAAATGTACTGACTCCTGTATTTGAACATTAAGAGGCATTCAAGGAAAATTAACAAGGTATTAGGGAGCAACAAGGACCAAACTTGAAAGTTTGTGAGACCCTGTGGATTACTTTTAACAGCTTGAAGCAATCTCTGCTCCTCGAACAGCTCTTGATAACGACCTCTATTTGCATCACGTTGAACAAAAAAAATTCAGTTTTTTTAGTATTTTTTACAGTTATTCAGTACTGAATGAGAGCTTTACGGCAACATGTACACTTCTAGACCTCTGAATTCTGTATACATAGTGGTGCGTACAGTGAAATTTTAATCTCTGAAGAAGTTTCATCTGTGAATTCGTGCCACTAACTCTTTTTTGACAGTGATATGTCCTTAGCAATTTAAATCGTAAAGACCACACTGCCTCAGGACACTGAGCAGTGGTTTCTAGAGTGATTTGAGAGCCACGTTCCGATGTGGTAATGTACGACAAAGGTCACTGGACTCGGTGGGATTTCGACTCGAGGCAACGTAACGGTTTCCCAACGGATAATAAGGAAATCAGCGGGCAAAGCTCTTGTTGTGAGCTATAGTTATGCGATGGACAGGAATGAAGTAACTAGAGGCTTTCAGGAACAGTTTCGAACTGCTTATAGCATGCCGTGGGACACTGCGGCTTTCACCTTTAAATGTTCGTATAATTATTGAATCACAGCCACCTGGATGTAACAATTAAAAAATTCTAACTGCAGCTGTCAGCAACTGATACTGGTTGAGTTTAAGATCGTCTAGTAGTTGTTCCTTCAGAAACAACTACTTTTCCAGATATGACTGGTTTATAGAAAAAATTCAGAATCAGGTTATGTTACGTAATAAATAAGAAAACAGTATTGCAAATCACATAATTTGCATTTGAAAAACTCTTCGAAGTAGCCAAGCATACCAGGTGAAATTTAATTACTGTTGTTATGATTAATCTGAAGAGCAGAAACCAAAATATTCCCAAACTTCAACAACCACAAAGCTTACGTAAAGTCATAATCACAGAATAGAAATATCTATGAAGTGAGTTTTTAGATGCAAAGAATAGAATTTTGTCCATGCAGATTCTGATTAGGCCTATCAAGACATCGGTAGTGCAGAGATAACCTGTTCGAAAGAACAGTCAGTTCTGTAGATGCGTTTTTAGCCGTTTTAATAATTAGCAGTCCACAGCTGGAATTAACTTGGTTTCAAGGTACGAAGAGACAAACGCAACAGCATTTCACTTGTTTGCCACAAGTGCCATCGTTCATATGTGACTATTTTTCTTTTCTTTTTAAATAATTTTTACACTATGTACCTAATTTCCTGGTCTCTCTTTTAATAAATTATGGAGCTGCGGCTTGATGAAGTGTCTTCTTACTTCATAAAAAGGAAAGTCTCTTGAAAACACCGATTTTGGAAGCATGACATGCAGCGAATTACTTATGTATCTCATTGTGATATTACGTGTACGAACGAAATTCTTTCGTTTGACTTTGTAGTACCAAATATTTAGTCTTAGCCATTTTTAGGGAAACTAAAGTACGAGTATAAATCTCACACACTCATTCTCTAAGTCATAAGTAGAAATACTAGCGCTACATTGTTCTGTTGCGACTATTTCAAAATGAACGTGATAACATCGGAATAATCTGCAGATGATTGCTCATAGCGTCATAAATAAATGTTATCTGCCGGTGAAAATTACTCGAAATGTTTATACATTCATCGGATTGACTAGCGATACACTCTCACACTACAGAATTTATCTAGCAATCGTCTCGTAAATATATGGCCATGAATGAACACTACGATTTTACGCGTTCACTATACTGTGTCTCGATATTAACGAATAAGTAAAGTGCATCTTACTAATGTAATAATTATAGTCAAATCTTTGTGCTACTTACCTATCAAAAGTAACTTTTCCTCGTTTGACCAGTTACGATTTGTGTGAATACAAGCAACAATTAAGCACCATTGTTGTCACTAATAAATAAATGTGCGAAAACAGAGGAAGTACGGATGATATTAAGCTTTAGATCTCACCACAGAATAGACAACGTCAGGTGGCTAATTCGATTTGACGTTGACGACATTAGCAGTAAGAGAGGCTCACACTATAGATACTCCTAATGTATAACTACAATCACAGATAATCCAAGCAAGAATTAAAACAGTTAATGTCTACAGTGAGAAGCTAGTTCGAACCAAGCTAAAATGTTAAAATGTCACTCCCACAGATAATTTGTTGACATTCTTAGCATACTAAGAAGGGTACACTTACAGAAACAATAAAATATACTGGAGTATACTGAAGCAGGTGCTCTGTTATACATCAACTTAAATAATGGACAACACGGCCATAAATTTATTAAATGAAGGCATCTTTTCCCACTTAGGCTGTGTTTATTTACACTTCTTCGTTCCGTTTGTAGTTACGGTTTTTTAAGCAATTCTGAAGTGTTTAGCTAGAATGAGGTGCTCTTCGTATACAAATGGCAGCGTAATCACGTGATTTTTGTCTGTTTGTTTTGGTATACAAACTGTACTAACTTCTATTGTTTGGCAAATAGTCGGTGAATTTTTTTTCTTAAAAAAAATGGTTCAAATGGCTCTGAACACTATGGGACTTAACATCTATGGTCATCAGTCCCCTAGAACTTAGAACTACTTAAACCTAACTAACCTAAGGACAGCACACAACACCCAGCCATCACGAGGCAGAGAAAATCCCTGACCCCGCCGGGAATCGAACCCGGGAACCCGGGCGTGGGAAGCGAGAACGCTACCGCACGACCACGAGATGCGGGCTTTTTTTGTTTCCCCTGACGTGCTCCAACTATCCGTCAAAAGCATCAAAAACAGTAAAATTTGTAAACCAAAATAATTGGAAAAAATCATGTGATTACACACCGATTGTCAGAGGCACTGGATCTTTTGTTCTAGCTAAACACTTGATAATGACTTAAAAAGCTGAAGCTAGATGTAGATCTAAGTAGAAATCTAAATAAGCAGAGACTAAGCAGGAAAATGCTGTCCTCAATTGGGTGCTCTGTATTTTTGGCTGAAGTGTAGACTGAAATAAATTGCTGCCCCGCTCAGCTTATAATAAAATAAGAAAAGAGACTATAAATACACTGTAGAAAGCCGGCTTTGATTCGTTTCAGCTGAATGTTGAAATAATACGCGAAACAGAGAGGAAGCCCGAACGGGAAAGTCATGGTAAGCGTTTAAAATTGACCGTTACTTTTGTCGCAACACTGCACAATATAATTGCCGGACTTCCCCCGTCACACCGTACAAGTTGTTTGTTCCTCCAGTTGGCTACGAAAATTGTTGAAAGCCTATCACTGTTTTATACTTTAACGTGTGCGTTCAGAAGAGCCATTGATCCCGGTTTTCGATGTCCTGAGACATTTCCCTATTATGAAATCTGACCCCTGAGTAAATGAACGCACTCTGAATTTGTTCTAGATGTTGTAGAGACAAGGAACGTTCTCATAGCGCAACGGAATAATTAAAGAGCGAGGGGGGGGGGGCGACAAAGGTTGATATAAGCTAAACAAAGTCAAAACTGGAATCCTAATCCTTACAGCAGATTCATATAACCACTCGCTGTCTAGGTCTATGAACTGCATATTACAGGTATTAGTTGAGCAGAGGAAGTGAAATGAAAGCGAGACAGATAAAAAAGTAAGTAAACTGTTTACTGTTTCAAAAGTAATCGCCATAACTACTACTACCGTACATTATCCCACTGTGAGACAAGACGGTCAATGCTTTGATGGAAAAATGTTTACGGTTGTTTACGGATCACAATTGTACCCAGGCGTCCACTTTTTTGTCTGAAGCAAATCTATGGCCACCAATATCTTATTTCAGGGATGCAGAAATACTGAAATCGCACGGGGAGAGATCGGGACTGTATGTACGATGTGTAAGGGCTCCCAGCGGAAATTCTGCAGCATACTCGAAACGACCTTGACAACATGCAGTCGCGCCCTGAAGAAAGATATTCGTGGCCGCCAAGTTGCTTCAGATGAAGAGGTGGACATCTGGGTACAATCATCGTTCCGCAGACAACCGCAAGCATTTTTCCGTAAAGGCATTGACCGTCTTGTACCACAGTGGGATAAATTTGTTAACTGTTATGGCCATTAGATTTGAAATAATGAACACTTTACTTACTTTTTCCCACCTGCTTCCTTTTCAGTTGACTGCCTTTTGTAAGGCACCTAATAAACTGAAAAGATTTGAGCTAGTGTTTAGTACAAATCGAAGTGTACGTCGTTACTAACAGGTACCTTAAAGATCCACCGCAACACGAATTTACCTGGCTAGTTGAAAATTTCATTTAAAAATAAGAAAGTGCCACAAATGCCGCAGGAGGTCTATACTCTCTCTCCTTGAAACATGACTAATGCCATACATTGTTCGATCGAGAACGTAGTTCTTAAGTGAACTCATCTAAAAGTTTGGTGGTGGTGGTGGTTAGTGTTTAACGTCCCGTCGACAACGAGGTCGTTAGAGACGGAGCGCAAGCTCGGGTTAGGGAAGGATTGGGAAGGAAATCGGCCGTGCCCTTTGAAAGGAACCATCCCGGCATTTGCCTAAAACGATTTAGGGAAATCACGGAAAACCTAAATCAGGATGGCCGGAGACGGGATTGAACCGTCGTCCTCCCGAATGCGAGTCCAGTGTGCTAACCACTGCGCCACCTCGCTCGGTCTAAAAGTTTGGATAAAGACCAGAGGAATGAAAAATAAGTTCTACATCTACATCTACATTTATACTCCGCAAGCCACCCAACGGTGTGTGGCGGAGGGCACTTTACGTGCCACTGTCATTATCTCCCTTTCCTGTTCCAGTCGCGTATGGTTCGCGGGAAGAACGACTGTCTGAAAGCCTCTGTGCGCGCTCTAATCTCTCTAATTTTACATTCGTGATCTCCTCGGGAGGTATAAGTAGGGGGAAGCAATATATTCGATACCTCATCCAGAAACGCACCCTCTCGAAACCTGGCGAGCAAGCTACACCGCGATGCAGAGCGCCTCTCTTGCAGAGTCTGGCACTTGAGTTTGTTAAACATCTCCGTAACGCTATCACGGTTACCAAATAACCCTGTGACGAAACGCGCCGCTCTTCTTTGGATCTTCTCTATCTCCTCCGTCAACCCGATCTGGTACGGATCCCACACTGATGAGCAATACTCAAGTATAGGTCGAACGAGTGTTTTGTAAGCCACCTCCTTTGTTGATGGACTACATTTTCTAAGGACTCTCCCAATGAATCTCAACCTGGTACCCGCCTTACCAACAATTAATTTTATATGATCATTCCACTTCAAATCGTTCCGCACGCATACTCCCAGATATTTTACAGAAGTAACTGCTACCAGTGTTTGTTCCGCTATCATATAATCATACAATAAAGGATCCTTCTTTCTATGTATTCGCAATACATTACATTTGTCTATGTTAAGGGTCAGTTGCCACTCCCTGCACCAAGTGCCTATCCGCTGCAGATCTTCCTGCATTTCGCTACAATTTTCTAATGCTGCAACTTCTCTGTATACTACAGCATCATCCGCGAAAAGCCGCATGGAACTTCCGACACTATCTACTAGGTCATTTATATATATTGTGAAAAGCAATGGTCCCATAACACTCCCCTGTGGCACGCCAGAGGTTACTTTAACGTCTGTAGATGTCTCTCCATTGAGAACAACATGCTGTGTTCTGTTTGCTAAAAACTCTTCAATCCAGCCACACAGCTGGTCTGATATTCCGTATTACTTTGTTTATCAGGCGACAGTGCGGAACTGTATCGAACGCCTTCCGGAAGTCAAGGAAAATGGCATCTACCTGGGAGCCTGTATCTAATATTTTCTGGGTCTCATGAACAAATAAAGCGAGTTGGGTTTCACACGATCGCTGTTTCCGGAATCCATGTTGATTCCTACATAGTAGATTCTGAGTTTCCAAAAACGACATGATACTCGAGCAAAAGACATGTTCTAAAATTCTACAACAGATCGACGTCAGAGAGATAGGTCTATAGTTTTGCGCATCTGCTCGACGACCCTTCTTGAAGACTGGGACTACCTGTGCTCTTTTCCAATCATTTGGAACCTTCCGTTCCTCTAGAGACTTGCGGTACACGGCTGTTAGAAGGGGGGCAAGTTCTTTCGCGTACTCTGTGTAGAATCGAATTGGTATCCCGTCAGGTCCAGTGGACTTTCCTCTGTTGAGTGATTCCAGTTGCTTTTCTATTCCTTGGACACTTATTTCAATGTCAGCCATTTTTTCGTTGGTGCGAGGATTTAGAGAAGGAACTGCAGTGCGGTCTTCCTCTGTGAAACAGCTTTGGAAAAAGGTGTTTAGTATTTCAGCTTTACGCTTGTCATCCTCTGTTTCAATGCCATCATCATCCCGGAGTGTCTGGACATGATGTTTCGAGCCACTTACTGATTTAACGTAAGACCAGAACTTCCTAGGATTTTCTGTCAAGTCGGTACCTAGTATTTTACTTTCGAATTCACTGAACGCTTCACGCATAGCCCTCCTTACGCTAACTTTGACATCGTTTAGCTTCTGTTTGTCTGAGAGGTTTTGGCTGCGTTTAAACTTGGAGTGAAGCTCTCTTTGCTTTCGCAGTAGTTTCCTAACTTTGTTGTTGTACCACGGTGGGTTTTTCCCGTCCCTCACAGTTTTGCTCGGCACGTACCTGTCTAAAACGCATTTTACGATTGCCTTGAACTTTTTCCATAAACACTCAACATTGTCAGTGTCTGAACAGAAATTTTCGTTTTGATCTGTTAGGTAGTCTGAAATCTGCCTTCTATTACTCTTGCTAAACAGATAAACCTTCCTCCCTTTTTTTATATTCCTATTAACTTCCATATTCAGGGATGCTGCTACGGCTTTATGATCACTGATTCCCTGTTCTGCTCTTACAGAGTCGAAAAGTTCGGGTCTGTTTGTTATCAGTAGGTCCAAGATGTTATCTCCACGAGTCGGTTCTCTGTTTAATTGCTCGAGGTAATTTTCGGATAGTGCACTCAGTATGTCACTCGATGCTCTGTCCCTACCACCCGTCCTAAACATCTGAGTGTCCCAGTCTATATCTGGTAAGTTGAAATCTCCACCTAAGACCATAACATGCTGAGAAAATTTATGTGAAATGTATTCCAAATTTTCTCTCAGTTGTTCTGCCACTAATGCTGCTGAGTCGGGGGGTCGGTAAAAGGAGCCAATTATTAACCTAGCTCGGTTGTTGAGTGTAACCTCCACCCATAATAATTCACAGGAACTATCCACTTCTACTTCACTACAGGATAAACTACTACTAACAGCGACGAACACTCCACCACCGGTTGCATGCAATCTATCCTTTCTAAACACCGTCTGTGCCTTTGTAAAAATTTCGGCAGAATTTATCTCTGGCTTCAACCAGCTTTCTGTACCTATAACGATTTCAGCTTCGGTGCTTTCTATCAGCGCTTGAAGTTCCGGTACTTTACCAACGCAGCTTCGACAGTTTACAATTACAATACCGATTGCTGCTTGGTCCCCGCATGTCCTGACTTTGCCCCGCACCCGTTGAGGCTGTTGCCCTTTCTGCACTTGCCCGAGGCCATCTAACCTAAAAAAACCGCCCAGCCCACGCCACACAACCCCTGCTACCCGTGTAGCCGCTTGTTGCGTGTAGTGGACTCCTGACCTATCCAGCGGAACCCGAAACCCCACCACCCTATGGCGCAAGTCGAGGAATCTGCAGCCCACATTGTCGCAGAACCGTCTCAGCCTCTGATTCAGACCCTCCACTCGGCTCTGTACCAAAGGTCCGCAGTCAGTCCTGTCGACGATGCTGCAGATGGTGAGCTCTGCTTTCATCCTGCTAGCGAGACTGGCAGTCTTCACCAAATCAGATAGCCGCCGGAAGCCAGAGAGGATTTCCTCCGATCCATAGCGACACACATCATTGGTGCCGACATGAGCGACCACCTGCAGATGGGTGCACCCTGTACCCTTCATGGCATCCGGAAGGACCCTTTCCACATCTGGAATGACTCCCCCCGGTATGCACACGGAGTGCACTTTGGTTTTCTTCCCCTCCCTTGCTGCCATATCCCTAAGGGGCCCCATTACGCGCCTCACGTTGGAGCTCCCAACTACCAGTAAGCCCACCCTCTGCGACTGCCCGGATCTTGCAGACTGAGGGGCAACCTCTGGAACAGGACAAGCAGCCATGTCAGGCTGAAGATCAGTATCAGCCTGAGACAGAGCCTGAAACCGGTTCGTCAGACAAACTGGAGAGGCCTTCCGTTCAGCCCTCCGGAATGTCTTTCGCCCCCTGCCACACCTTGAGACGACCTCCCACTCTACCACAGGTGAGGGATCAGCCTCAATGCGGGCAGTATCCCGGGCAACCACAGTCGTAGTCCGATCGGGGGATGCGTGGGACGAGCTGGCCGTCTCCGACAAACCCCCATCCGGATCCCCACAGTGATGCCCATTGGCAACAGCCTCAAGCTGTGTGACCGAAGCCAACACTGCCTGAAGCTGGGAGCGAAGGGATGCCAACTCAGCCTGCATCCGAACACAGCAGTTGCAGTCCCTATCCATGCAAAAACTTGTGCAAAGAACGTCTGAACTAATCTACAGAGAGCTCAAACAAAACGACAAAATTGAAGCGGTTATTAAAATACAAGATTGCCTAGTAAATGCAGTAATGCTGCCACTTGTGCACTGCTGACACACTGCTCGGCGGCGGAAGGAGACTACGCGATTTAACACTATTCGAGTACTAAAACGTGATGCTACAACTCTCAAATACTATAATACGCCCGAAATTTATGTGGTAGAGCTAGGAGTATACGACTTGCTGCTGCAGCTGCTTATCCAACGGCGGCAGGGAGCACACTGACTGACCAACCGACACTGGCCGTTCAAAACGAAAACAGATGACAGACGACTACGCGAATTTACACTATTCAGGTACTAAAACGCGATGCTACAACTCTCAGATACTATAATACGCCCGAAATTTATGAATTAAACAATGCAAGTACCAAAAACACGCAAAGAAATTAAGAATTAAACTATGTAACAAATGAGTGAGCTAGGAGTATACGACTTGCTGCTGCAGCTGCTTATCCAACGGCGGCAGGGAGCACACTGACTGACCAACCGACACTGGCCGTTCAAAACGAAAACAGATGACAGACGACTACGCGAATTTACACTATTCAGGTACTAAAACGCGATGCTACAACTCTCAGATACTATAATACGCCCGAAATTTATGAATTAAACAATGCAAGTACCAAAAACACGCAAAGAAATTAAGAATTAAACTATGTAACAAATGAGTGAGCTAGGAGTATACGACTTGCTGCTGCAGCTGCTTATCCAACGGCGGCAGGGAGCACACTGACTGACCAACCGACACTGGCCGTTCAAAACGAAAACAGATGACAGACGACTACGCGAATTTACACTATTCAGGTACTAAAACGCGATGCTACAACTCTCAGATACTATAATACGCCCGAAATTTATGAATTAAACAATGCAAGTACCAAAAACACGCAAAGAAATTAAGAATTAAACTATGTAACAAATGAGTGAGCTAGGAGAATACGACTTGCTGCTGCAGCTGCTTATCCAACGGCGGCAGGGAGCACACTGACTGACCAACCGACACTGGCCGTTCAAAACGAAAACAGATGACAGACGACTACGCGAATTTACACTATTCAGGTACTAAAACGCGATGCTACAACTCTCAGATACTATAATACGCCCGAAATTTATGAATTAAACAATGCAAGTACCAAAAACACGCAAAGAAATTAAGAATTAAACTATGTAACAAATGAGTGAGCTAGGAGTATACGACTTGCTGCTGCAGCTGCTTATCCAACGGCGGCAGGGAGCACACTGACTGTGACCAACCGACACTGGCCGTTCAAAACGAAAACAGATGACAGACGACTACGCGAATTTACACTATTCAGGTACTAAAACGCGATGCTACAACTCTCAGATACTATAATACGCCCGAAATTTATGAATTAAACAATGCAAGTACCAAAAACACGCAAAGAAATTAAGAATTAAACTATGTAACAAATGAGTGAGCTAGGAGTATACGACTTGCTGCTGCAGCTGCTTATCCAACGGCGGCAGGGAGCACACTGACTGACCAACCGACACTGGCCGTTCAAAACGAAAACAGATGACAGACGACTACGCGAATTTACACTATTCAGGTACTAAAACGCGATGCTACAACTCTCAGATACTATAATACGCCCGAAATTTATGAATTAAACAATGCAAGTACCAAAAACACGCAAAGAAATTAAGAATTAAACTATGTAACAAATGAGTGAGCTAGGAGTATACGACTTGCTGCTGCAGCTGCTTATCCAACGGCGGCAGGGAGCACACGAATAGCAAATTACATGAGTACCGGACACATATTGTTCAGAAAATAAATACAGAAGGTCATATTTAACGTACAAGTAACCTTCAGCGGACCACGTGTCTTTTTGTAAGTGGTCGGTGGCTGATTGGAGGAGGAAGCATGTTACGTTAATTAGAGATGTACAAAGTGGCCCTGTTTATATGACATAATTCAATCGTTGCCCACCAGACTGAACATCAAGACATCTTTATCTAATAAACTAAACAAGAAACTCAATTAACTCAGTTTATTAAATTAAAGTGCTGGATAAGTGGTTTGACAAAGGTAAGCTAATGCGTTGGCGAGACTGGAGAAGGGTCTGGAATGTGATTTCTGTAAATGCGTATTAGGGTAAAACAACTATTTTTCCAAAAGTCGTACCGCGATTTCTGAAGGGTTAGGGCTTGAAGACAGAAAACTCTATGGAATGGTATGTGTTTGCACCTGTGGCATTAGTTGAAAGCATATTGATCCTTTCTCTGCAAGCAAGCCATCAGTATGAAGCTTGAAATTACTGAATTTTACTGAATTTCGGTAAAAGTGACTCGACTGACCACTGTTCGTCTCGCTGTTGCGGCTAGATCTCATCGTGTTAATCAACAGGTGCAGGTTAACAAAAACTTGGATCTGCGTCTGAGTTCGAATCAGCCGGAAAGGACCTGATAATTATATTGAAATTAAGTAATGGATACATGGTGAAACAACGCTCTGGTGGGCGCTTTGCGGATTTAAATCACCTCGGAGTATGACAATGCGGTGCATTTGACCTGCGGTCGTCGCACGGTGGCGCTGGCAGCAGTCCACATACACAGAGGTATGTTGGCGCATGTCAGAGTTCGCTGCAACGAATAAATGTGCGGACGTTCTCAGACATGCTAATGATGACTGTGTATTGAAAATGGCTCAAAGAACACATATTGATGACGTTATGAGGGGTAGAATACTAAGGCGACTGGAGGTTGGTCAAATACAGCAGGTCGTAGCACGGGCCCTCCGTGTGCCACAAAGTGTAATCTCAAGATTATGGCAACATTTCCAGCAGACCGGAAACCTGTCCACGCACTACAGTACGGGAAGTCCACAGTGTACAACACCACAAGAAGACCGATATCTCACAATCAGTGCCCGCAGAGGGCCACGGAGTACTGCAGGTAGCCTTTCTCGGCACCTTACTGCACCCACTGGAACAGTTGTCTCCAGACACACAGTTCACAGACGACTGAACAGACATGGTTTATTCGCCCGGAGACCTGCAAGGTACATTCCACTGACTCCTGGTCACAGGAGAGCCCGTAAAGCCTGGTATCAAGAACACCGTACATGCTCTTTGGAACAGTAGTCCCCGGTTATGTTCACGGACGAGTCCAGATATAGTCTGAACAGTGATTCTCACCGAGTTTTCATCTGGCGTGAACCAGGAACCAGTTACCAACTCCTTAATGTCCTTGAAAGGGAGGTGTATGGAGGTCGTGGTTTATTGGTGTGGGGTGGGATTATGAATGGTGCACGTACAGCCCTGCATGTCTTTGATAGAGGAATTGTAACTGGTCAGGTGCTTCGGGACGTCAGTTTGCACCAGTATGTCCGCCTTTTCAGGAGTGCAGTGGGTCCCACCTTCCTCCTGATGGATGATAACGCGCGGCCCCACCGAGCTGCCATCGTGGAGGAGTACCTTGAAACAAAAGATATCAGGCGAATGGAGTGGCCTGCCTGTTCTCCAGACCTAAACTTCATCGAGCACGTCTGGATGCTCTCGGTCGACGTATCGGTGCACGTCTTCAAACCCATAGGAAACTTCAGGAGCTCCGACAGGCACTGGTGCAAGAATGGGAGGCTATAACCCAGCAGCTGCTCGACCACCTGATCCAGAGTATGCCAACCAGTTGTGCGGCCGGTGTACGTGTGCATAGTGATCATATCCCATATTGATGTCGGGGTACATGCGCAGGAAATAGTAGCACATGCAGGAAATATTAGCACATGTGTTTCGGGACAGTTTTCTCAACTTATCACGAATACCATGGACTTACAGATCTGTGTCGTGTGTGTTCCCTAAGTGCCTATGCTGTTAGCGCCAGTTTTATGTAGTGCCTCGTTGTGTGGCACCACATTCTGCAATTATCCTTAATTTATGAGCATGTGTGTACTTACCGTAAAGATGAGAGGTTAAGCTGCAGACATGCACAACGAAAGGATACTTACACATTAGCTTTAGATGACAGCCTTCATCAGAAAAGGAAATACATACACACATACAAACGCGCGCGCTAGCGCGCGCGCGCGCTTTGATTTACACATGCAAGCACAGCTGATGCACACATGACTGCCATCTCCGGCAGCTCAGTCCGGATTGCCATCATTTCTTAAATATAGTAGAAAGTATAGGAGTCAACAGTTCAAGAGAAAAATCGCAGCAGTTGTAAGTAGGCTGTTTATGTTTTCTTTATGTAAGTAGGCTGTTTAGGTTCTTATATTGGTAACGCCGCCGCCACGTAGCGCTCTGTATGAAAATCACTGGCTGTGCTGTGTGCAGTATGTGGCTAGTTTGCATTGTTGCCTGCCATTGTTGTCATGAACTGCTATAGCTGGATGTGAACAGCGCGTAGCGTTGCGCAGTTGGAGGTGAGCTGCCAGCAGTGGTGGATGTGGGGAGAGATCAAAGATCCCTGCAAAAGAATGGCCCTGAGTAACATTAAACTATACCTTTCAGAAATCACTTACCTCACAAAAATCTTCGTTACTCGAACTACTGCAATACAGCGAGCGCCACTACTGCCAGCTAAATAAAAGATTCAAACTACGGAAGGCACTAACTACTGATAGAGATAGTTAGCAAATGAAAGATATTAATAGAGAACAAATAATGTATTTACCTTAATATTCATAATTGACATCCAGTATTACAAATTATCAAAACTCCGCCATCTCTCTCCCCACATCCACCACTGCTGGCGGCTCACCTCCAACTGCGCAACGCTACGCGCTGTTCACATCCAGCTATGGCAGTTCATGACAACAATGGCAGGCAACAATGCAAACTAGCCACATACTGCACACAGCACAGCCAGTGATTTTCATACAGAGCGCTACGTGGCGGCGGCGTTACCAATATAAGAACCTAAACAGCCTACTTACATAAAGAAAACATAAACAGCCTACTTACACAGTATGTTAAAAAAAACCTCTGATACAACTGAATCGAATGAATGTATCCTCAACTTCTCCTTCTGAAATCAAGAAAATTATACATTCCCTCAAAAATAAAAGCTCATATGGTTTTAATGGTGTCTCCAATAGAGTATTTAAAGTTTGTTTCCATACTATAAGCCATGTCTTATCTGGAATAAGTAGTGCATCAATAACGCAAGGTATTTTTTTTTAGGGAGACTGAAAGCCGCCATTGTCAAACCACTCACAAGAAAGGTGATAGGAGAGATATCAATAACTATCAACCTGTTCCATTGCTGATAACGTTTTTCCAGAATTTTTCGGAATATGATATATTTTAGAATAATACCCCACCTAAGCAATGACAACAGCCTGAGCAAATCAGTTTGGATTACAGAAGAGTTGTTCTACTGAGAATGCCACTTAAATGTTCACTCATCAAATTTTACAACCATTAAATAATAAAATAGCACCGGTTGGTATTTCCTGCGACCTATCGGAGACATTTGACTGTCGAGCCACAGTGTTCTGTAAGAGATAAATTGAAATTTTATGGGATTGGTTGTGTAGACAACCAGTGGATAATGGTATATCTGTCCCAAAAATGCAGAAGTTGTGCTTATTAAGTCAACCAATGAGGTCCAAGCAACGGCTTAACGTTAGGTCAATTATTGTTCCTCACACGTAGAACTTCCATCTAATGTACAAATTAAATTGGAAGGAACACACAGAGAATGTTTTGGGGAAGGCTAACCAAAGGTTTCGTTTTATTGGCAGGACACTTCGAAAATGCAATAGACGTACTAAGGAGACTGCCTACACTACGCTTGTCCGTCCTCTTTTTGAATATTGTTGCACGGTGTGGAATCCTTACCAGTTAGGACTGACGGAGTACATCGAAAATGTTCACAGAAAGGCAGCACGTTTTGTACTGTCGCGAAATATGAGAGAGAGTGTCACACAAATGGTACAGGATTTGGGCTGGAAATTATTAAAAGAAAGGCGTCTTTCGTTGCGACGGAATCTTCTCACGAAATTCCAGTCAACAACTTTCTCCTCCAAATGCGAAAATATTTTTTTGACACCGTCCTACATAAGGAGGAACGATCACCAGGATAAAATAAGGGAAATGAGAGCTGGTACAGAAAGATATAGGTGTTCATTCTTTCCGCGCACTATACGAGATTGGAAGAATTGTGAAGATGGTTCCATTAACCCTCTGCCAGGCACTTAAATGTGATTTGCAGAGTATACATGCAGCTGTAGATGTAGATGAGAAAGCAGAATTAGTTCTTTTGCAGAAGACACTAGCATTGTAATCAGTCCGAGCACACACACAGAAACAGAAGAAATGGTAAACAATGTTTTTAAAAGTGTCATTGATTGGTTTTGTGCGAATAGCCTCACCCACAATTTCAAAAAGACACAACTAATTCGTTTCTACAGATCTAGGGATACTATACCAATGGTAAATGTAGCACATGATGAGGATTTAATAAATAAGGGGGAAACATCAAAATTCTCAGGTGTTCATATTCAAGAGCTTTTAAAATGGAAAACGCACATTTTGGAACTCCTAAAACAACTTTGTCGAGACACATTTGCACTTACAATCATTCAAAATCTTGGGGAGAGGCAAATCAGTAAGTCGAGATACTTTGCATTTTTTCGTTTAATAATGTCATACGGAATAGCTTTCTGGGATAACTCATCTCTAAGAAATAAAGTATTCATTGTTCAAAACAGCGCTACAAGTGTAATGTGTGGTGCTCACCCACGATTACTTCTAGACATCTGTTTAAGAAGTTGGACATTCTGACTACTGATTCGTAGCTTATTCATTCCTTCATGAAGTTTGTCGTAAATAATCCACTGCAGTTCAAAAGGGACAATGCTGTACATAATTACAATACGAGAAGGAAAAATAACATTCATTACTCGATGTTTAGGTTGGCTTTAGGACAGTGCTGCAACAAAAATTTTTGATAACATACCCAGCGACATAGAGTGTCTCACAGATAGGAAAGTAAAATTTGAAAACTAACTAAAAATGTTCCTCGTTGCCAGCTCCTTCGGTTCTATAAAGATTTTTTTTATTACCGTAATGTGTACAAGGTAGTGGGTAGAAAATATATATGCAGATGTTTTTAATAATTAAAAATTAATAAATAATAACATTTAGAGCACGTAGAAATATTTTAAAATTAGGCTGTGATGACTACGTAAAATTACTCGTTCCACATCGTTACGAATTATCGTGCAAATGATCCGTGGAACATAAGACTAATTACTTAACTAAGTAATATAAAGAAACCGGTAAGTCAGTCAAAATTAGTCATCAAATAGCACCTCCGCAGAAAAAAGAAGTCAAAATGTGAGATGTAAGAGATATGGATACTTCTCTCTAGTGTGCTTCTGTTCGGACACACACGTTTGGTGAATTAAGTGAACATTGGTAGCAATGATCAATAAAGTACACGGTGAAGTCCCCTAGTGAGGAAAACCTGCTCGGAGGAGGTGCTCGCCAAGCGCGTGGGATGACTTTCTTTAAGCGGGGGACTTTATCGCTGGATTATCCCCGCTGCTAATGCACGCATCGAAGCGTTATAATGGGCTAAAGCGCCGGACGGAAGCCATTAAAGTTCCCCAGACCTAAGTGGCCGCAGAGGCCGACCCGTTCTTTTTATTTTTATTTATTTTTTTTAGAAATTTCCCACCCTACGACACAATCTCGCGTTCTCCATGGACACTTGGGAGCCCTGGACCTTCTCACTTTTAACAAGTGTATTATACTGGACTAACAATGTCCAGTACAAATAAAAATCCTCCGAGGATACACAGTAAACACTGTCCGGAACGATAACGTTCTCAGATGCATAAATATATCAAAGAACTTAGATTTTGACTGTCAATGTTATAGTCAAAAGTAACATCGTTATAGAAGTGGAAGGAAGCTCAGAATGCTTTAAACATTGTTCTAATTGGGGTACCGAAGACAACTTTCCTTAGTTGAGGAGACATGCTTGGAATAGGTCTGGAGGTACGGGAAGATTCCAGCTGGATTACATCATGACCAGACAGACATTCTGAAATCCAATATTTTAGTGTAACCGTATGCAGGAGCAGATACGGGCTCAGATTTAGTAATGACGAAGAGTAGACTCAAGTTTAAGAGACTCGTTCAGTAGAACCAAAGTGCAAAGAATGTGCGATACTGATACTGAGGAATAATGACATTTGAACTTATCTGAGGTTGTAGATGCTGCGATAATGAACGCCGAAATAGGCAGTTTAGTTAAAGGGGAAAGGACATCTTGTAAGTAGGCTGTTTATGTTTTCTTTATGTAAGTAGGCTGTTTATGTTTTCTTATTGGCAACGTTACGTAGCACTCTGTATGAAAATCACTGGCTGTGGTGTGTGCAGTCTGTGGCTAGTTTGCATTGTTGTCTGCCATTGTAGTGTTGGGCAGCGGCAGCTGGATGTGAACAGCGCGTAGCGTTGCGCAGTTAGAGGTGAGCCGCGAGCAGTGGTGGATGTGGGGACAGAGATGGCGGAGTTTTGAAATTACATATATTATGACTTGTGATGATATTAAGGTAAATACATTGTTTGTTCTCCATTAAAATCTTTCATTTGCTAACTATCCCTATCAGTAGTTAGTGCCTTCTGTAGTTTGAATCTTTTATTTAGCTGGCAATAGTGGCGCTCGCTCTATTGCAGTAGTTCGAGTAATGAAGATTTTTGTGAGGTAAGTGATTTGTGAAAGGTATAGTTTAATGTTACTCAGGGCCATTCTTTTGCAGGGATCTTTGATAGTCAGATTGCGTTGCGCTAAATAATATTGTGTGTCAGGTTAAGCACAGTCGTGTATAAATTTTTCTAAGGGGACGTTTCAATCTCTAAAAAGGATCACCACGGAAGCCGGAGGGACAAATATAGGTACAAGGAAGGTAACTGCGAAGAAACCTTGGGTAACAGAAGCAGTACTTCAACTGGTTGATGAAAAAATTAAATACAAAAATATTCAAGTAAAGAAAGGAATACAACAGCGCAAGTCAATTAGGAGTGACATAAATATTACCTACAAGTTGGTGAAGGAGAAACAGCTACAGGAAATACTTGGAGAAATCGAAAAAGAAATGATTGCTGGGAAGATAGGAAAGTCAGATAGTTAGTTTCATGTTCCAAGAATCATTTGCGCTAAACAGTAGATGTGGAACGAGTCATTTTACATTCATGTCGATAACTAATTTGTAAGTAGTTACGCGCTGGACATTTACAAGTCTTTCATTTGGATGTACAGATATGAGTTAGTAATTCCCACAGACCACCTTTTACAACAGTAGAAATCTTTCTACGGAAGAGGAGATGTTAAGGAGAAACTTTTACAGTTGGTTTTGAAATTTTACTTTATAGTCTGTCAGACGTTTTATATGCCTGAGTAAGCGATCAAAAATTTTACATGCAGCATTGTGCACTTCTTTTTGTGGTGAGATAACCTTAAAATGAGGTAATGAATTAATTTTTTCTTCTGGTATTGTAATTATGTACAACGTTGTTCCTGTCGAACTGCAGTGGATTATTTATAACAAACTTCATGAGGGAATAAATATACTGTGAAGCAGTAGTCAGAATACCCAACTCCTTAAACAGATGTCTACAAGACGATCGTCGGTGAGCTCCACATGTTATTCTTATACCACATTTTTCTCTTATACCACATTTTTGAGCCATGAAGAGTTTCTTTCTGAAACATGAGTTAGCCCAGAACATTATTCCATATGGCATTTTTGAAGAAAAAGCGCGAAGATTTTCGATGCTTCTAAGTGCAAATGTGGCTGAACTAAGTGGTTTCAGGAGTTCCAAAAGGTACTTTTTTTTAGCTTAAATTCTCATTAATATGGACGGCTAAAAAGTTTGAAGCTTCCACCCACCCTATTTATTATTTCCTCGCCATGTTCCACAGTTATCTTTGGTGTCGTATCACTAGATGTGTAGAACTGAATATGTTCTCTTCTTAATATTGAGAGTGAGATCATTCGCAGAAAACCAGTTAATGATTTTGTTAAGAAAGCTGTTTACCATTGTTTACCGTTTCTTCTGTTGCTGTATTACGCTTGGATTGGCTGCAATACTAGTGTCATCCTCAAAAAGAGCTAACTCTGCTTATTGTATGTTAGAAGATAAATCGTTTTCACATATGAAGAACAATAGCAGACCTACAACTGAGCATTGGGGGACCTCATGTGTGATTTCTCTACATTCAGCAGAATCTCTCCTGACTGCATTGGTTGAATTATTAAGTACAACTTTGTGCATTCTTTTAGTTAGATATGATATTATCCGTTGCTTCGTTATACCAAAAATTCCACAAAACCTAGGTTTATCTTGGAGAATACAGTGATTCAACTCTCAAATGCCTTAGATAGGTAATCGAAAATACTAATTGGTGCTATTTTGTAATTTAATGTTTGTAGCATTTGATGAGTGAACGTGTAAATGGCATACTCAGTAGAGCAACTCTTCTCAAATCTAAGCTGCGATTTACTGACGGTAGTACTGTTGTTCAGGTGGAATACTGGTCTAGAATACACCGCTTTCTCAAAATTTTTTGAAAATGATGTCAGTAGTGGAACAGGTCGATACTTATTGACATCCCTACTATCACCTTTGTGGCGTAATTCGACCTCTTTGGAGAAAAGGTTTGAGTTAGTGATGAATTACATATTTAAGATACGACAGGGGTTCTTGTATGGGAACAAAATTTTTAGTATTCTGATGGAAACACCAACAGATCCATATGAGCTTTTATTTTTGAGAGAAAATGTAATTTTCTTAATTTCAGATGGAGAAGTTAGTGATCACATGATTAAATTTTATGAGGGTTGGTATTTCACGAACTACGGTGATTTTTCTCTTGAGCTGTTTGTCCCTATATTTTCTACTATATTTAGGAAAAGATTATAAAATGAATTTTCTACCTGTGACTCATCGTTTATAGCCCTCCCATTTAATTCAATAGTTATATCCTGCTCTTCGGTCGGTTCTCCTGTCTCTAGTTTCACAATATTCCGTGTAGCCTAACGCCTGTTGTCGAAATTACTAAAAATGGTTCAAATGGCTCTGAGCACTATGGGACTCAACGTCTTAGGTCATAAGTCCCCTAGAACTTAGAACTACTTAAACCTAACTAACCTAAGGACATCACACACACCCATGCCCGAGACAGGATTCGAACCTGCGACCGTAACAGTCCCACGGTTCCGGACTGCAGCGCCAGAACCGCTAGACCACCGCGGCCGGCTGTCGAAATTACTGATTACTGACAAAACACCTACATCTACATCTACATTTGTACTCCGCAAGCCACCCAACGGTGTGTGGCGGAGGGCACCTTACGCGCCGTTGTCATTGCCTCCCTTTCCTGTTCCAGTCGCGTATGGTTCGCGGGAAGAACGACTGCCGGAAAGCCTCCGTGCGCGCTCGAATCTCTCTAATTTTACATTGGTGATCTCCTCGGGAGGTATAAGTAGGGGGAAGCAATATATTCGATGCCTCATCCAGAAACGCACCCTCTCGAAACCTGGACAGCAAGCTACACCGCGATGCAGAGCGCCTCTCTTGCAGAGTCAGGCACTTGAGTTTGTTAAACACCTCCGTAACGCTATCATGCTTACCAAATTACCCTGTAACGAAACGCGCCGCTCTTCTTTGGATCTTCTCTATCTCCTCCGTCAACCCGATCTGGTACGGATTCCACACTGATGAGCAATACTCAAGTGTAGGTCGAACGAGTGTTTTGTAAGCCACCTCCTCTGTTGATGGACTACATTTTCTAAGGACTCTCCCAATGACTCTCAACCCGATACCCGCCTTACCAACGATTAATGCTATATGATCATTTCACTTCAAATCGTTCCGCAAGCATATTCCCAGATATGTTACAGAAGTAACTGCTACCAAGTGTTTGCTCCGCTATCATATAATCATACAATAAATGATCCTTCTTCCTATGTATTCGCAATACATTACATTTGTCTATGTTAAGGGTCAGTTGCCACTCTCTGCACCAAGTGCCTATCCGCTGCAGATCTTCCTGCATTTCGCTACAATTTTCTAATGCTGCAACTTTTCTGTATACTACAGCATCATCCGCGAAAAGCCGCATGGAACTTCCGACACTATCTACTAGGTCATTTATATATATTGTGAAAAGCAATGGTCCCGTAACTCTCCCCTGTGGAAGGTTGTAAACGTCTCTCCATTGAGAACAATTTGCTGTGTTCTGTATGCTAAAAGCTCTTCAATCCAGCCACACAGTTGGTCTGATATTCCGTAGGCTCTTACTTTGTTTATCAGGCGACAGTGCGGAACTGTATGGAACGCCTTCCTGAAGTAAAGGAAAATGGCATCTACCTGGGAGCCTGTATCTAATATTTTCTGGGTCTCATGAACAAATAAAGCGAGTTGGGTCTCACACGATCGCTGTTTCCGGAATCCATATTGATTCCTACAGAGTAGATTCTGGGTTTCCAGAAACGACTTGATACGCGAGTAAAAAACATGTTCTAAAATTCTACAACAGATCGACGTCAGAGATGTAGGTCTATAGTTTTGCGCATCTGCTCGATGACCCTTGTTGAAGACTGGGACTACCTGTGCTCTTTTCCAATCATTTGGAGCCTTCCGTTCCTCTAGAGACTTGCGGTACACGGCTGTTAGAAGGGGGGCAAGTTCTTTCGCGTACTCTGTGTAGAATCCAATTGGTATCCCGTCAGGTCCAGTGGACTTTCCTCTGTTGAGTGATTCCAGTTGCTTTTCTATTCCTTGGACACTTATTTCGATGTGAGCCATTTTTTCGTTTGTGCGAGGATTTAGAGAAGGAACTGCAGTGCGGTCTTCCTCTGTGAAACAGCTTTAAAAAAAGGTGTTTAGTATTTCAGCTTTACGCGTGTCATCCTCTGTTTCAATGCCATCATCATCCCGGAGAGTCTGGATATGCTGTTTCGAGCCACTTACTGATTTAACGTAAACTCCGAACTTCCTAGGATTTTCTGTCAAGTCAGTACATAGAATTTTACTTTCAAATTCACTGAACGCTTCACGCCTAACCCTCCTTACGCTAAGTTTGACATCGTTTAGCTTCTGTTTGTCTGAGAGGTTTTGGCTGTGTTTAAACTTGCAGTGAAGCTCTCTTTGCTTTCACAGTAGTTTCCTAACTTTGTTGCTGAACCACGGTGGGTTTTTCCCGTACCTCACAGTTTTACTCGGCAGGTACCTGTCTAAACCGCATTTTACGATTGCCTTGAACTTTTTCCATAAACACTCAACATTGTCAGTGTCGGAACAGAAATTTTCGTTTTGATCTGTTAGGTAGTCTGAAATCTGCCTTCTATTACTCTTGCTAAACAGATAAACCTTCCTCCCTTTTTTTATATTCCTATTTACTTCCGTATTCATGTACATGTTCCTTGATTTCTTAGTAATTTTGAGTAGTTTTTGTAGTGCGCAGGATCTCTACTTGTTTTTGCCAAAAGATACATTTTCCTTTCTCTCTCATAGTATACTTTAATCCTTCTACAATTATTGGTGAAATTACAAGCAAGTGTGTGAAGATTGAGAGTGCAAAGGAAATTCTACTGTTAAGCGCAGAGGAGAAAGCAGGTAAGTGGAAAGTGTACGTCAAAGGGCTGTACGAGCTAGAGGACGACAATGATGTGATCGAGACATCCTTTCGGAATATCTGAAAACGTTTGGGGAAGTGGCAACCAAGCGAGTATTCAAGTTGTTGTGCAGAGTTATAATATATCATTCATCGTCAAGCAAAATATATAGTATTATGTTTGTCTGTTCTGTTTGATTGTTATCGGCGTAAAGCAAATTGACATCTGTGTATGCAAATGAAAAATTTAATCTTTGAAACGTATCTAGAAGTATCAGGCTCTTAAATTCGGCGTGGTAAAAAAGATCGTAAGCCGATTTAACAACAAGACCAACCAGACAAGTCGAAATGCCTTACCTGTTATATTATTCTACGCTCAGTTCTTTCATGTTATGACATCTAAAGGCCCTTCCCAAGCAGTCACTCGAAGAATACAAAATGGGGTTCTGTAATGGATGACCATCCACAGTCCCTAGACACATCTAATGCTGTGATCCTATTTATTAAGTATTATTTGAGTGAGTAGATTGTAAAATAGGGTCAGAGACTTACAAATAGCCCGCGCTTGCAGCGAGTCAGGATACTTACGCGAACGATAAGAGATAAAGGTATAGCAAAGTATGTGATCTGAGTAAGATAAAAACACAATCTAACACAACAGTGGCGACACTCCGTCTCGTTTTTGTTACCCAAAGCGACAGCAGCGCCCTATGCGGCCAGCATATGTGACACTTCGGAGTACGATATCGGGTGTCTGCGAACACTATCGTTCATATTGGTTTTTACAATAGATAGCGTATCTGTTGCCTTGAAAATTGACAGTAAGTAAAAAATGACAGCTCATCGGTCATTCTTTAGCTTCCTAAGGACCTCTGAAAGGTACAAAACGGCACATTACGCAACAGTTTACTTACGATTCTCTTGTAGCGTACAGATGTTTACTAGCTAATGTCGTTTTCCTTTACTAAAAAATTGCTATTAAACACCACAAGAGCTGAAGCTTTGCAGAAAAACGTCATATATCTACCCAACAAAACGGAATTTTGTTCCCTGCACTTTCAGCCAAATCAGTGAATGTGGAACGTAGGAAACCTATATGGAATGTAATACTTACATTATTTAAAATACCAATTAAACCATCACACTTGTAACTTAAAGGCCAAACCATACAAACGTAATAATAAATCGTTAAAGGCAAAAAACTCTTTTGTGACACAGAAGAAACCAATTTCACTGTTGTTGGAAAATCTGAGAAACAAATAGCAAGGATTTTCAACACATTCGCTTTTGAAGCAAAAATAATTACATTTATAAAAATGTTCGTGCATTAGAAATTCGAGTGACGCGTAAGAACGTGCGAACCATTACAACCCATAAAAGTTTTTTAAGTGTCAAGGAAAATGCCTATGATAAACACAGACAACAACAGAAATACATACTTCTAATGCATGAAATATGTGTTTATATTCTCTTTATATTTCAGTGGAGTAATCTGCAAATACACACACATTCGAAAGTATTTCTTCATCAATATGTTGTAGATTATGACAGTGAATCAGTGTGATTCAGCTCTTTCTACGTCAATTTTACGTCATTCATGTCTCTTGATAATTTAATAAAACAGGAACGTTGAAGTATAGCCACAATTCTTTAATTGAGAGGGAAAATGAAAACCCATGCCTGAGCCACACCGACAGGGGTGCTGATCGTCGTACACTGCTGCAGCTGTACAAAGCCTTTTATCAGACGACGCTCCAATGGCAGACTTAGTTTTGCGTTTTATTTGTGCAGGGGGCTTTTATCGCTCGATCTAAGAGTTTGTCTTTTTTTTGTGTTGAGTCCGGCCTTTGGCCTACGATTTTAGATTGGGGTTTCTTGATGATTGGCTTTTCATTTTTTTCTGTGGTCGGTCAACCACTGTGCTGCTCTGTGTACTCTTATTTCCTTGTTTTCTGGTCTTTGTCTGTGTCTTTTCTGTTCTGTGTCGTCCCTTGTTACCTCTTTTACTTGGGTTTACTCCTTGTCTATTCTTATGTTCGTGGAACAAGGGACTGATGACCGTGTAGTTTTGTCCCTTTATCCATTAAACCAACCAACCAACCTTGTACAATTCCGTATTGACTATGGAAGCGTGGTGTATGGTTCAGCATCGCCCTCCGCACTGCATCTGCTGGACCCTGTCCACCACTCCGGCGTTCGGCTCGCGACGGGAGCCTTCCGAACGAGCCCCGTGAACAGCCTCTTTGTGGAAGCTGGCGTCCCTCCATTGTGGCTCCGGCGGCAACTATTGCTTGCAAATTATACTGCCCACATTCACAGTTCACCTCACCACCCTAATCACCGTCTCCTTTTTCCTAACTCGGCGATGCATCTCCCGTAACGGAGGCCGAGCACTGGGAATCCCCTTGCCGTCCGTGTCCGATCGCTTCTTAATTAACTTGACGCCTTCCCCCCACCACCTTTCCTGCGGGTCCACTTCCGTACACCTCCATCGTTCGTACCCCGGCCACGGCTTCGCCTAGACCTATCACAAGGCCTAAAAGCCTCCGTTCCGCCTGACATCCTCTGCCGGCAATTTCTCTCTCTTCTCAGCGAGTTCCAGGGCTCAGAAATAGACTACACCGATGGATCAATGGTCGAAAGTCTTGTCGGCTTCGCTTACACTCACGCTGGTTATACTGAACAGCACTCCTTGCCGGCTGGCTCCAGTGTTTTCACTGCAGAGTTAGTAGCCATTTATCGCGCTTTTGAGCATATCCACTACTGCATTGGTGAGTCCTTCGTCATCTGTAGTGACTTCTTAAGCAGCCTACAGGTACTCGACCAGTGCTTCCCTCGATATCCTTTGGTAACGACCATCTATGAGTCTCTTTATGCCCTCTGCAGCAGTGGACATTCCCTGAACTTCATTTGGACCCTAGGACTTATCGGGATACCAGGCAACTAACTTTCTGACAGCGTGCCCAAACAGGCTACCAGTAACCCATCTCTGGATGTTGGCCTGCCGGAGACCGATTTGTGATCCATTTTCCGCTGCAAAGTTTTCGCGATCTGTGATACTGAATGGCGCACGTTGAGTACACCAAATAAACTCCTTTTTATCAAGGAGACGACAAATGTGTGGCGGTCATCAACGCGAGCCACGCGCAGGGAATCTTCTATCCTTTGCCCGCTCCGCAGTGGTCATACGTGGTTCACGTCCCCCGTCGTGAGGACCCACCTCAGTGTCGCTATGGCTCCCCTATCACTGCCGCCCACATCTTATTGGACTGACCACTACCTATGGTGTTGGGCGACAATGCCTCCGCAGCAGATTTAGTTTCACGTTTTATTCGTGAGGAGGGGTTTTATCGTACCATCCAAGGGTGGGCGTCTGGCTTTTTTTCCGAGGCCTCTATCCTCCCTCCAGTTTAATTCTCTGTCACTCTTTCTTTGCATTTATTTGTCTTGGTGTTCGTATTTTCCCTATGTGTGTTCATCTCGCCTTGTGTTTTTGGGGTGGACATCTTAGTGCGTTGCAGAGAGGCTGGGTCATCTTCTTTCATTCTTGTGATCAGCCAGCGCAAACTAACTGCTCTCTGGTTTTCATACTTTTATCTACTTTTCCTTGTGGTGTACGTTTACCCCTTTCTTGTTCGTTTCTCTTTCGTTGTGTTTCCCCATTCCCTTTAACCCCATTTACTTTCTCACACTAAATTTGGGATTTGTCTTACCTTGCGCCTTGTTTGCGTCGGGAAAAAGGAACTGATGACCTTCTAGTTTAGTTCCCTTCATACCACAAAACAGCCAACCATCCAATGAAGAAACGTTATGATCCTCACGATGCAAGTGACTGTCTGCTCTCTCATCGTTTGGAGCGCTATTGTCGCTCCACCTGTCAAACGGTAGCAAAAATACCGGGCGTGAGTCGTGCTTCGGTAGCTCAGATGGTAGAGCACTTGCTCGCGAAAGGCAAAGGTCCCGAGTTCGAGTCTCGGTCGGGCACACAGTTTTAATCTGCCAGGAAGTTTCGTATCAGCGCACATTCCGCTGCAGAGTGAAAATCTCATTCTGGAAACGGTAACAACTTTCGCACCAGAGAGTGTCGTGAGTAACAGAGTGTTTGAGTCTGGAGACGTACCATCAGACTTTCGAAAAGATACCATCCAATACAGTCGCGAAGGTAGCAAAGCCAAATAAGTGCGAGCACTATCCAGTAATCCAAGTTAGTGACAAGAATAATATATAGCAGAATGGAAAACAAAACTCAGGGTCTATTAGATGACGATGTTTGGCTGTCGTAAGAATAAAGGTACCAGAGGGGCACTTCTGACATTCTAACTGATAGTGGAGGCACGTTCGTAGGAATTGTCGATCTGGAAAAAGCGTTCGACAATGTAAAATGCTCCATGATTTTAGAAATTCTGAGTATAAATGTTCGGTGATAAACAAACAAAACAGTAGTCAGCAGTATTATATTACTACAGCAGCTACATACTCCAGAATCAGACTAGGATACGCCTTAGCAAGACTTTAGTAATACCTGAGCTGTGCTATGTCAACGTATCCTGGACAATAAATGCGACAGGTGTCAAAAGTTTAATAGCTTGCGAAATGATGTTCTTGACACAAACAGCTGGTTACACCAAGTGGGATCAGAAAATCACGACATTTGGAAGGAACTTAAAATGGAACTCATCACACTAAGTATACCAAAACAATTGGAGAAAACATCTACAACATTGAGGGGAGTCTAAGATCTATGCTATACGAGCACCCAACGTTGTAAGATTGTTAAGTCGACCAATGAAAAGATGGCAGGAGAAATTTACTACATGACCGTGACAGGCCAAGAAACCTAACACTCTGAGTGAAGATGGCGAAGAATAGTAAAAACACTCCAGGCCACCTTTTATTTCTTTAGAAACCCATTCAGTCTTTGTACTGAACTGCAGTAAACACAAAACCTTAACTGGTTCTTTGGCTTCACTGATAATTTATACTACTTTCTGCTCCATAGGTTGGTCACACATTATTTTTATTACGTTAAAACTGATTTTAGACCCACTTCTAAAATAGCTTTATTACGTTCTGCCGTAATTGTTGCAATTAATATGCCAAAGGGTTAAGACGATAATGGATCAAGTATGTTGCGTTAAGATGTATTTCTTCAGCGTTTTCCAGCAAAACGATATAGTTCGTGTGGAAAAGCAACATAAGAGATATTCAGGATAGTTAAACGGGGATCATTTGAAGCAACGTAGCGTATTTCTCGCCAAAGACTGTCAAATAAATTTGAAAGATCAATATTCGGAGTATACTGCCCATCTGTTTGGCTGCGTGAATGGCATATTTCAGGCAGCAATCGTGAAAGGAAGATTATGAGGATGATTTTAACTCCGCACTCCCGACCACCTTCACGATCATTTGTGCATGGAACAGGATAGGTAGTGACTGTTACTGGTACTAGGTTCCCTTCGTTAAGTAGTGTACAGCGACTTGCAACACCTTTATATGTACAAGAGTCCAATAACTAAGGAAATCAAGAATGACTCTTGAACAGAATGTAGCAACAGTGAACGGTAAAACTTAATTATAGCATATGTGGCAAACAGCAATTATGTGATACGAAGCTAAAAATCCGAAGACACGCATTATGAAACAGAAACCAAATCGGAAAATCTCTTTCACCACAATGCAGTTAATAAGGTACTTATGGATATGCATCTGTGAACGGCAAAGTGGACGCATTATCTAAGCCAAGATGTGTACAAAGCCAACATGCATCACAGTAATAAAAGCTTATACATCAGTAGATCTACAAATGATTAATAGATTCTGGAATGTATAAAGAGACGAAAGAAACTATTCAGACTGTTGAAGCAAACGAAAATTTAATTTTGACGAGAGAGTTGGTGTTCAATGAAGAAAAAAGAAAAAAGGAGAAAGGAAGAAAGGAGAAATAGCAGAAATAGCAGAAATTAGTAGAACCCCCCCATGAACCATGGACCTTGCCGTTGGTGGGGAGGTTTGCGGGCCTCAACGATACAGATAGCCGTACCGTAGGTGCAACCACAACGGAGGGGTACCTGTTGAGAGGCCAGACAAACGTGTGGTTCCTGAAGAGGGGCAGCAGCCTTTTCAGTAGTTGCAGGGGCAACAGTCTGCATGATTGACTGATCTGGCCTTGTAACACTAACCAAAGCGGTCTTGCTGTGCTGGTACTGCGAACGGCTGAAAGCAAGGGGAAACTACAGCCGTAATTTTTCCTGAGGGCAAGCAGCTTTACTGTAGGATTAAATGGTGATGGCGTCCTCTTGGGTAAAATATTCCGGAGGTAAAATAGTCCCCCATTCGGATCTCCGGGCGGGGACTACTCAAGAGGATGTCGTTATCAGGAGAAAAAAAACTGGCGTTCTACGGGTCGGAGCGTGGAATGTCAGATCCCTTAATCGGGCAGGTAGGTTAGAAAATTTGAAAAGGGAAATGGATAGGTTAAAGTTAGATATAGTGGGAATTAGTGAAGTTCGGTGGCAGGAGGAACAAGACTTTTGGTCAGGTGAATACAGGGTTATAAATACAAAATCAAATAGGGGTCATGCAGGAGTAGGTTTAATAATGAATAAAATAATAGGATTGCGGGTAAGCTACGACAAACAGCATAGTGAACGAATTATTGTGGCCAAGATAGACACGAAGCCAACGCCTACTACAGTAGTACAAGTTTATATGCCAACTAGCTCTGCAGATGATGAAGAAATAGATGAAATGTATGATGAGATAAAAGAACTTATTCAGGTAGTGAACGGAGACGAAAATTTAACAGTCATGGGTGACTGGAATTCGACAGTACGAAAAGGAAGAGAAGGAAACGTAGTAGGTGAATATGGCTGGGACTAAGAAATGAAAGAGGAAGCCGCCTGGTAGAATTTTGCACAGAGCATAACTTAATCATAGCTAACATTTGGTTCAAGAATCATGAAAGAAGGTTGTAAACATGGAAGAATCCTGGAGACACTAAAAGGTTTCAAAAAAATGGCTCTGAGCACTATGGGACTCAACATCTTATGTCATAAGTCCCCTAGAACTTATAACTACTTAAACCTAACGAACCTAATGACACCACACACACCCATGCCCGAGGCAGGATTCGAACCTGCGACCGTAGCAGTCCCGCGGTTCCGGACTGCAGCGCCAGAACCGCTAGACCACCGCGGCCGGCTAAAAGGTTTCAGATAGATTATATAATGGCGAGACAGAGATTTAGGAACCAGGTTTTAAATTGTAAGACATTTCCAGGGGCAGATGTGGACTCTGACCACAATCTATTGGTTATGAACTGCAGATTAAAACTGAAGAAACTGGAAAAAGGTGGGAATTTAAGGAGATGGGACCTGGATAAACTGTAAGAATTAGAGGTTGTACAGAGTTATTGACTGGAATGGGGGAAACAAATACAGTAGAAGAAGAATGGGTAGCTTTGAGGGATGAAATACTGAAGGCAGCAGAGGATCAAGTAGGTAAAAAGACGAGGGCTAGTAGAAATCCTTTGGTAACAGAAGCGATATTGAATTTAATTGTTAAGAGGAGAAAATACAAAACTGCAGTAAGTGAAGCAGGCGAAAAGGAATACAAACGTCTCAAAAATGAGATCGACAATAAGTGCAAAATGGCTAAGCAGGGATGGCTGGAGGACAAATGTAAGGATGTAGAGGCTTATCTCACTAGGGGTAAGATAGATACTGCCTACAGGAAAATTAAAGAGACCTTTGGAGAAAAGAGAACCACTTCCATGAATATCAAGAGCTCAGATGGAAACCCAGTTCTAAACAAAGAAGGGAAAGCAGAAAGGTGGAAGGAGTATATAGATGGTCTATACAGGGGCGATGTTCTTGAGGACAATATTATAGAAATGGAAGAGGAGGTAGATAAATATGAAATGGGAGATATGATACTGCGTGAAGAGTTTGAAAGAGCACTGAAAGACCTAAGTCGGATCAAGGCCCCGGGAGTAGACAACATTCCATTAGAACTACTGACAGCCTTGGGAGAGCCAGTCCTGACAAAACTCTACCATCTGGTGAGCAAGATGTATGAGACAGGCGAAATTCCCTCAGACTTCAAGAAGAATATAATAATTCCAATCTCAAAGAAAGCAGGTGTTGACAGATGTGAAAATTTCCTGAATGAGATTTTCACTCTGCAGCGGAGTGTACGCTGATATGAAACTTCCTTGCAGATTAAAACTGTGTGCCGACCGAGACTCGAACTCGGGACCTTTGCCTTTCGCGGGCAAGTGCGGGTAGAGCACTTGCCCGCGAAAGGCAAAGGTCCCGAGTTCGAGTCTCGGTCGGGCACACAGTTTTAATCTGCCAGGAAGTTTCAAATGTGAAAATTACCGAACTATCCGTTTAATAAATCACAGCTGCAAAATACTAACGCGAATTCCTTACAGACGAATTAAAAAACTGGTAGAAGTCGACCTGGGGGAAGATCAGTTTGGATTCCGTAGAAATGTTGAAACAAATGAGCCAATAATGACCCTACGACTTATCTTAGAAGAAAGATTAAGGAAAGGCAAACCTACGTCTCTAGCATTTGTAGACTTAGAGATAGCTTTTGACAATGTTGACTGGAATACTCTCTTTCAAATTCTGAAGGTGGCAGGGATACAGTACAGGGTGCGAAAGGCTATTTACAGTTTGGACAGAAATCAGATGGCAGTTATAAGAGTCGAGGGGCATGAAAGGGAAGCAGTGGTTGGGAAGGGTGTGAGATAGGGTTGTAGCCTAGTCCCGATGCTATTCAATCTGTAAATTGAGCAAGCGGTAAAGGAAACAAAAGCAAAGTTAGGAGTAGGTATTAAAATCCATGGAGAAGAAATAAAAGCTTTGAGGTTTGCCGATGACATTGTAATTCTGTCAGAGACAGCAAAGGACTTGGAAGAGCAGTTGAACGGAATGGACAGTGTCTTGAAAGGAGGGTATAAGATGAGCGTCAACAAAAGCAAAACGAGGATAATGGAATGTAGTCGAATTAAGTCGGGTGATGCTGAGGGAATTAGATTAGAAATGAGACGCTTAAAGTAGTAAAGGAGTTTTGCTATTTGGGGAGCAAAATAACTGATGATGGTCGAAGTAGAGAGGATATAAAATGTAGACTGGCAATGGCAAGGAAAGCGTTTCTGAAGAAGAGAAATTTGTTAACATCGAGTATTGATTTAAGTGTCAGGAAGTCGTTTCTCAAAGTATTTGTACGGAGTGTAGCCATGTATGGAAGTGAAACATGGACGATAAATAGTTTAGACAAGAAGAGAATAGAAGCTTTCGAAATGTGGTGCTACAGAAGAATGCAGAAGATTAGATGGGTAGATCACATAACTAATGATGAGGTATTGTACAGAATTGGGGAGAAGAGGAGTTTGTGGCACAACTTGACTAGAAGGAGGGATCGGTTGGTAGGACATGTTATGAGGCATCAAGGGATCACTAATTTAGTACTGGAGGGCAGCGAGGAGGGTAAAAATCGTAGAGGGAGACCAAGAGATGAATACACTAAGCAGATTCAGAAGGATGTAGGCTGCAGTAGGTACTGGGAGATGAAGAAGCTCGCACAGGATAGAGTAGCATGGAGAGCTGCAACAAACCAGTCTCAGGACTGAAGACCGCAACAACAACAGTAGAACATGCTCTGGAGGAAAACTGCCTGGAAGAATTTTGCATAGAGCACATTGCAACCACTGATTTAAGAATTATGAAACACGTTTGTACTTGTAGAAGTGACCTGAAGACAATGGATGATTTGTTACATTCTGTATCGAAAAGATATGACTTAAAAAAACAGATTCTAAACTGTAAAGCATTTAGCATTTCTAGGGCAGAAGTGGAGCATGACCAAAATTTATTGGTTATGAACTGCAGATTAGAACTGAAGAAGTAACAGAAAAGTAAGAAATTAAGGAGATGGGAGTTGCATACACTACTGGCCATTAAAATTGCTACACCACGAAGATGACATGCTACAGACGCGAAATTTAACCGACAGGAAAAGATGCTGTGATATGCAAATGATTAGTTTTTCAGAGCATTCACACAAGGTTGGGGCCGGTGGCGACACCTACAACGTGCTGACACGTCTCGGTCACCTCTAGTTCGTATTGATGGCACTTTGAACAGTGGACGTTACATTTCAGATGTGTTACGACCCGTGGCTTTACCTTTCATTCGATCCCTGCGAAACCCTACATTTCAGCAGGAGAATGGACGACCGCTTGTTGCAGGTCCTGAACGGGCCTTTCTGGATACAGGAAATGTTCGACTGCTGCCCTGGCCAGTAAATTCTCCAGATCTCTCACCAATTGAAAACGTTTGGTCAATGGTGACTAAGCAACTGGCTCGTCACAATATGCCAGTCACTACTCTTGATAAACTGTGGCATCGTGTTGAGGCTGCACGGGCAGCTGTACCTGTACACGCCATCCAAGCTCTGTCTGACTCAATGGCCAGGCGTATCAAGGCCGTTATTACGGCCAGAGGTGGTTGTTCTGGGTACTGATTTCTCAGGATCTATGCACCCAAATTGCGTGAAAATGTAATTACATGTCAGTTCTAGTATAATAGATTTGTCCAATGAATACCCGTTTATCATCTGCATTTCTTCCTGGTGTAGCAATTTTAATGGCCAGTAGTGTAAATTGAAGTTTCGAAGGGGAAATTATGCAAATATTGACTGAAGGAAAAGGAACAGATTAGAAGCAAATGGGTAGCTTTGAAAAATAATTCAGTAAAAACTGCAGAGGAACAAGTAGGCAGATATACGAGGCCCACGTAAGCGTAGCCTTCCGCTGCCTTCGTCACTGTTAATCAAATTCTTAAGGGTATCAGATCGAATTGGTAGTAAGTCAAATATTCTGACTTTTCTACCACTGTTGCAAATGGTCTTCCTCAGGATGTTCTGATGAGTCCCTGCGTGTACTACTATTCGCCTAACTTTATCTGCACGCTCTCTGTTGTACAGATGACTAGTAAGCTGAAGACTGATTGTAGTTGATTGCCTGAAACACGGTTCTTGGAGTTTTCTGAGCAAAATTTCCCCAGCATCTACGACGCCGTTCTTTGAATGTCCACCAGGTTAACGTTTTTTTTTTTTTTAACATTTCCACCGGCCGTCCCACCATTGAAACAAGGCTATGACTATTCGCGCCATCGCTATGTCCCTCGCCTAATACGGGCCCTATACGCTCGAGTGTTACTACAATAATGACCATGCAAATGTTCTGTAGACAAACAACATTTTGCCAATATCCCACCGAAGAAGTGTAACCTGCCATTTTCCTCATTTGCAAGCAATCAGATACGCCTTTAGATTCTCTCTCCCGAGTATCTGTATCACGTGACCTACTCTATTTATAAGCCATTAATCCTGTAGTTAACGATTGCAAATCTTTAATGTTTTGTAATAGCGTCGATGTAGAATGACCAGTTAAGCCACGACCGCAGGATGAACAATGCATTGGTGAAAACTTTCAATTTCTTGCCCAGAATGCGTCAGCTAGCCTTGAAGTGCAGAGCCGATCCTGCCCCAGAGTTCCTGACAATCATTTCGCGTGCAACGCTTTCGTTCCGCCTCCCTTCTGTCGCAGCACGCTCCAGTGGTCGCCGCTCCATTCTCCGCTTCATTGCTCTAACAGTTGAAAGAAATCACGGCCATTCAAATGGCAGAAAAAAGTCAACAACACTTCGCAGTTTGCAAATGCAGATCCCTATTTGAGTACCTTCCCTGTATCTAGTGTTAATGGTTATCTCAATTCCCCGTGCAGGGGTGTGGATGAATATTTAAAATTTGCTTTAAGATACAGTAAATACAGACGAGAACAATTGACGTTAAAAAGTAAATAAATAAAAAATAAAAACATGGACGGTATTTATGATTAGTGAAATATTTTAGATGATTTTACTTGACATTAAAAATGAAATCACTGATGATAATGATAACGTTGCAAGGATATAATGGTGATGCTGGTAACGCATGAAAATGAGCACGGTGATGATGGAGGTCGATGATGAGTACGACTGTGGGACGCTGTGGAAGGGCAGGTAGCGACTAAAAGTCAGTGAAGTGGAGGAAGAGGGAGGGACCAAAGGGGAGGATGGTCTGAGCTGGAAGTCCTGGCTAGGAAAGAGGAGTATGTCCCGGAACAGATGTCATCAATGGAACTACTTACCACAAAAGGACACAAATACACTCCTGGAAATTGAAATAAGAACACCGTGAATTCATTGTCCCAGGAAGGGGAAACTTTATTGACACATTCCTGGGGTCAGATACATCACATGATCACACTGACAGAACCACAGGCACATAGACACAGGCAACAGAGCATGCACAATGTCGGCACTAGTACAGTGTATATCCACCTTTCGCAGCAATGCAGGCTGCTATTCTCCCATGGAGACGATCGTAGAGATGCTGGATGTAGTCCTGTGGAACGGCTTGCCATGCCATTTCCACCTGGCGCCTCAGTTGGACCAGCGTTCGTGCTGGACGTGCAGACCGCGTGAGACGACGCTTCGTCCAGTCCCAAACATGCTCAATGGGGGACAGATCCGGAGATCTTGCTGGCCAGGGTAGTTGACTTACACCTTCTAGAGCACGTTGGGTGGCACGGGATACATGCTGACGTGCATTGTCCTGTTGGAACAGCAAGTTCCCTTGCCGGTCTAGGAATGGTAGAACGATGGGTTCGATGACGGTTTGGATGTACCGTGCACTATTCAGTGTCCCCTCGACGATCACCAGTGGTGTACGGCCAGTGTAGGAGATCGCTCCCCACACCATGATGCCGGGTGATGGCCCTGTGTGCCTCGGTCGTATGCAGTCCTGATTGTGGCGCTCACCTGCACGGCGCCAAACACGCATACGACCATCATTGGCACCAAGGCAGAAGCGACTCTCATCGCTGAAGACGACACGTCTCCATTCGTCCCTCCATTCACGCCTGTCGCGACACCACTGGAGGCGGGCTGCACGATGTTGGGGCGTGAGCGGAAGACGGCCTAACGGTGTGCGGGACCGTAGCCCAGCTTCATGGAGACGGTTGCGAATGGTCCTCGCCGATACCCCAGGAGCAACAGTGTCCCTAATTTGCTGGGAAGTGGCGGTGCGGTCCCCTACGGCACTGCGTAGGATCCTACGGTCTTGGCGTGCATCCGTGCGTCGCTGCGGTCCGGTCCCAGGTCGACGGGCACATGCACCTTCCGCCGACCACTGGCGACAACATCGATGTACTGTGGAGACCTCACGCCCCACGTGTTGAGCAATTCGGCGGTACGTCCACCCGGCCTCCCGCATGCCCACTATACGCCCTCGCTCAAAGTCCGTCAACTGCACATATGGTTCACGTCCACGTTGTCGCGGCATGCTACCAGTGTTAAAGACTGCGATGGAGCTCCGTATGCCACGGAAAACTGGCTGACACTGACGGCGGCGGTGCACAAATGCTGCGCAGCTAGCGCCATTCGACGGCCAACACCGCGGTTCCTGGTGTGTCCGCTGTGCCGTGCGTGTGATCATTGCTTGTACAGCCCTCTCGCAGTGTCCGGAGCAAGTATGGTGGGTCTGACACACCGGTGTCAATGTGTTCTTTTTTCCATTTCCAGGAGTGTATATGGAAAATATAAGAAATCAGTTTGCTTTAAAGTATTTCGTCAAAATTTTCGCTAACAGTTACATTAAAAAGACTGATATACTAACATCAGTTTATCCTGTTTTCTTTTAAAATATGTTTACTCTTAAAGTGAAAACACTTTTCTCTTATTAACATACTGCGTTTTGCACATTCCACACAACTCCTTTGCTCTGTTTACATGCTTGGTCAATAGATGATGAACGATATCTTTGCTTAACGATAATATTAGCATTGTAAGCAGAAACATCAGTTTTATAGCACATGTTTGATGCTCAACACTGACAATAAGAATATTATGAAGTGTGCCATAGTCATTTTTTGCTACTTGTCCGCTGTTTGCAATTCACCAACATATACATCAACCTGGGACCACAACAAAATAAATCGCCGTCTACTGAAACTTACGTATATGAATACAGGGAGTTCATATTATATTTAAAGCTTATTTTTATTAATGAAACAACTTATGATATGACACTAAATATTCAAATACTCTTGTGCGGTGTAGGAATAGACGACTTGCTGCTGATTAACAATCTGAAGATGGGCATTGTTTCTCGAAACGTTTAAAAAGTATTTGTGGCTGGTTGTATCATTCACAATCTTTCTTAGGTTCATCTTTGATGGGAAGTGTTTCATATCCTACTTAACGCTACTTTGTTCCTGTAGATGCTACCCCTGTAATAAAAATGCCACCTCAAGCTACACTGTATGTCCCACAGGTCTGTGAACCATCTCAGTTTAGTTCTGCATTGGCGTGTTGTCTTCCTGAAGTGGAGGTGGAAAACAGCGCACCAACTGCCTACCAAGGGAAATGTAACAACCTGAAAAACACACAATCAAGGAAACTAGACCAGCTGGAACGGCTAAACCCGAATCAAATGACATTAAAGTACAAAGATGTCTCTGTTCTAAAAGCCATCAAGATCATCATCTGTAAACTTTTAGGGCTGTGTACATTCGATGTTTGACTTTGAAGGATAACGATTCTAAAGAGTACACAACCAGTCACTGACAAAGTAACAGACGATTATGACCACCAGACTCTTGAAAGCCATAAATGAGGTGTTACTTGGCAAAATGTTAAACATTTGCTTCAAACAATATACACTAGCTAACAAAAAAACTGATTAGATTAGATTCAGTTTTTGTTCCATAGATCCAGAAATGAGATGATCCTCGTGGGTGCTTAACAAGGCAGTAATCACAACATTAAAAACAAAAACCATTTGAATGTAATGCTCATTTGTCAGGAGACTGTCAAAATAGGTGAATACGTTACAGTGAAATGGAACTGCAATTCTTACACAATTATTATATTGTCAGAGTGAAACATACAAAGGGCGTTCAAAAAGTTTTGCTCAGTCGTCTCTAATTTTTTTATTTTTTTTTGCAGGAGGAGAATGAAATTTTTAGTGAATATGCCTGGAACATTTAGCTATACATTGAACCTACTCAATGTAGCCTCCATCACCTGTGAAGCATCTGGCCCAATGTTTTTTCCACGATGTAAATGCAGGATCGCAATTTGCTCACTGTGTGACAAGCTCGCCATTATTTTATGTAAGTGGCTAGCCAATGACAATTTACTGTGGCATTCTTGTTACTACGTTTTCCCTTTCCTTACGTTCTACTTTCTTATGTCGCATTTTCCTTCTTTTCCTGCTGTCTTTGCATGTGTGTTTCAGTTTTATTAGGTCTGTCCACATTCGTTCCCTTTAACGCGTGTCAGGGCGCTGATGACCATGACGTTGAGCGCCCATAAGCCCCGACACACACACACACACACACACACACAAAATTCTGGGGATTGACTTTTACACCATCGCTTGACAGAGGAAATAAGGCCTTTCTCACTATCAAATGTTTTCCGCGCACGTGGACTTTCAGGCGATCAAAGAGGTAAAAATCAGACGGAGCCAAGTCCGGACAGTAGGGAGGATGAGGAACAATTTTCCAACCCATTTTCCTGATTTTCTCCTGTATCATACGGGCTGTATGGGGATTGGCAGGGTTATGGTGCAGTCTGACGAGCTGCCGCTGAAGCTGAGGTCTTTGGGTCTTGATGGCACGCCGCAGCTTGTCCAGTGACAAACAGTAACGGTCCCGGTTAATTGTGGAGCCAGGTTCCACGAAGTCAGGGAAAATGACACCACACTGATCCCAGAAGAAGGAGGCCATCACCTTCCGGCCTGCTATTCGTGAATATCTTGGTTTCTTCTTCCGAGGGAACCCGGATGACGCCACTCCAAGGATTGGGTTTTGCTCTCAGGTTCGGACAAAAACAACCATGTTTCATCCTGGATAATGACGCCGTCAATGCTGGCAGTTGTGGCCGAGCAGTTCTAGGCGCTTCAGTCTGGGACCACGCGATCGCTACGGTCGCAGGTTCGAAACCTGCCTCGGGCATGGATGGGTGTGATGTCCTTAGGTTAATTAGGTTTAAGTAGTTCTAAGTTTCAGGGGACTGATGACCTGAAATGTTAAGTCCCATGGTGGTTCAAAATGGCTCTGAGAACTATGCGACTTAACTTCTGAGGTCATCAGTCGCCTAGAACGTAGAACTAATTAAACCTAACTAATCTAAGGACATCACACACATCCATGCCCGAGGCAGGATTCGAACCTGCGACCGTAGCGGTCACGCGGTTCCAAACTGTAGCGCCTAGAACCGCATGGCCACTCCGGCCGGCTGGTCCCATGGTGCTCAGAGCCATTTGAACCATTTTGAACGCCGTCAAAACACTGTTTCCACTCTTCAGTAAAGGTCTTCATGAGACCCTTGCACATATTCTTCCTCATCTTTTTCATTTCTCTTGTCAATAATCTAGGCGCCGAACGGGGACACGTTTTTCTGTACCTTAGTGACTGTACCAGTGATACCACACTACCAAATGACAAACGAGTCATTTCAAAGAGCTGTATTGTCGTCACACATCTGTCATTTTGGATGATTTGATCAATGGTCTCCTTATTCACATCACTCACTGCCATCGGTGGTCTACCGCATCGTGGATTGTCCAGTAGAGAGAAATCACCTTCTTTAAACATATGAAACCACCGCTGGATACTGCTGCAATCCACTGTGTCCTCCCCATAAAGAGGGAGCAACTTCCGGTGAATCGATGTGGCAGAGTCATCGCCAATCTAGAAATGGTTCTAAGGACTCTGAGCACTATGGGACTTAACTTCTGAGGTCATCACATCCATGCCCGAGTCAGGATTCGAATCTGCGACCGTAGCGGTCGCGTGGCTCCAGACTGTAGCGCCTAGAACCGCTCGGCGACTCCGGCCGGCGCCAATCTAGAAGAGGAACTCCATCACCGAACATTGTCGCAACCTGCCATCTACTTCACAGTCCATTACGGCTCACCTGTAAATAAAAGAAAATACTTTTATATACCAACTTATAGGTAAATGTTACAAGTATGTTCACAAAAATTTTCATTCTTCTCCTGAAAAAAAAATAAAAAAAATAGAGATGATTGTGCAAAATTTTTTGAACGCCCTTGTAGTTATGCACTTTTAATTAATTTATCATACACAAAATATCTAATCATGAGTGTTGTCATCAAGTGCTGTCAAAATCGAAATCTAACAGACATTTTTATTTAATCTGGTGTATCAGTCTCTATTAAGATAATCATCTATAGAGTAGAAGGAGTTGCCTATCAAAAAGTCTTTCAGACTGTTTAAACTGTGCTTCTTCTGGAAGCAAGTTTTTAATGGTTGCTGTCAATTTATTGAGAACGTGTGTTCCTGAATATTGGACCTCTTTTTGGACCAAGGTAAGCGATTTTATAACATTATGTAGATTGTTCTTGTTCCTGTTATTAACACTATGTAATGAGCTACTGGCTGGAAATAGAGATACATTACTCGCAATAAATTTAATTAAGGACTAATATAATGAGAAGCAGTGGTTAGAATGCAAAGTTTCTTGAACAGGTTTCTACATGATGTTCTTGAATTTAGACAACAAATGACGCTTTTGCTTCCTCAAAACTTTTGACGAGTTACACCTGAATATGATCTCATGTATGGATGAATGTGAGCAAAATATACAAGTTTTTTTATATTTATATCTCCTAAATCTGTTATCATTCTCGACTGCTATGGTCGCCGGTTCGAATCCTGCCTCGTGGATTGATGTGTGTGATGTCCTTAGGTTAGTTAGGTTTAAGTAGTTCTAAGTTCTAGGAGACTGATGACCTCAGATGTTAAGTCCCATAGTGCTCAGAGCCATTTTTTGTTATCATTCTAACTGCAGATACAGACTTGTTAAGACGCTTCAGCAACTCTGTGGCATGCTTTTCCCAATTGAATTTATTATCGATTTGTAATCCCAGAAATTTAACACTGTCAACCTCTTCGATCTGTATGTCTTAATAAGTTATACACAGGCTGGAAGGAAATTTCTTTCAGGTTCTGAACTGAAGTTTAGTGACAGTGAACTACCTTTAAATCATTTATTAATGTTAGTGAAAATCAGCAGCTATTTCTAATCTTTACTTGACTTGCTACTTATTGCAATGTTTGTATCACCTGCAAACAAAATAAACCTAGCATCTGGCAATGTAACAGACCAGAGGACATTCATGTACAGAAGAAACAATGGACCCAGGATGGAACCCTGAGGAACACCACGTGCACATATACCACTGATCGGTGTTCTGATACATTTGGTCATATGGTGCTGATATAGTTAGCACTTGGGCGAGATGTGAGAGGTGAAACCCAGGCAGACAGGCAGACATACACTAAACTGCTGGACTCACTCTCCAGAGGTGCTGGAAGGTCGCTGGGCTGTCTCGCGGGAACGCGGAAGGAGCGCGGAGCGTGGAGCGCGTGCGCGGGCGCCGGCCACGCCCTGGAGACGTGACGTTTGGCGTCGCGGCCCTCCAGTTGGCAGCCGAGTCCCTGCCGTTGTTTTCTCCGCTCAGTGAAAGCGCTCCGCGTGCCGGCGTGCGCTGGCCGGCGCCTCTTCCTTCCGGAAGATGCGGCAGGGGCTCTGAGGGTCACGAGTGTGTCCGCGTGTGAACACCTGGCGTAAACAAGTCGCAGGACGTAAAATCTTCCCGTTTGTCTCGCTCTCGTACTTCGTAAAGATCCACCATCCAATGCAGCTACGAAATACAACGTGTTTTACAATGAATGCCGAACCCTTACACGGCTGCAAACACTCGATAACAGAAGCAAAATCGTTCAAGTAACCATCGATACTGTAGTGAGACAAAGCCATTTGTGACACATATTGCTTGCAACAGCCGACCGCCGGCCGGGGTGGCCGAGCGGTTCTAGGCACTACAGTCTGGAACCGCGCGACCGATACGGTCGCAGGTTCGAATCCTGCCTCAGGCATGGATGTCCTTAGGTTAGTTAGGTTTAAGTAGTTCTAAGTTCTAGGGGACTGATGACCTTAGAAGTTAAGTCCCGTAGTGCTCAGAGCCATTTCAACCATTTGAACCAACAGCCGACCAGACGTATGTACAAAGCACTTTTATCTGTTGAAATACACTGAGGTGACAAAAGTCAACGGATATCTCGCAGTATCGTGTCAGACCTCGTTCTGCCCGGCGTAGTGCAGCAGCATGGACTCAAGAAGTCGTTGGAGTCCCATGCAGAAACATTGAGCCATGCTGCCTCTTTAGCCGTCCATAATTGCGAAGGTGTTGCTGGTGAGGGATTTTGTGCACGAACTGATCTCTCGGTTTCGTCCCATAAGTGTACTGCGGGATTCGTGTCGGGCCATCTGGATGGACAAATTATTCGCTCGAATTCCACAGTAGTCCCTTAAACTACACTACAGCCCATTAAAATTCCTACACCAAGAAGAAATGCAGATGATAAACGGGTATTCATTGGACAAATATATTATACTAGAACTGACATGTGATTACATTATTCACGCACTTTGGGTGCATAGATCCTGAGAAATCAGTACCCAAGACAACCACCTCTGGCCGTAATAACGGCCTTGATACGCCTGGGCATTGAGTCAAACAGAGCTTGGATGGCGTGTACAGGTACACCTGCCCATGCAGCTTCAACACGATACCACAGTTCATCAAGAGTAGTGACTGGCGTATTGTGACGAGCCAGTTGCTCGGCCATCATTGACCAGACGTTTTCAATTGGTGAGAGATCTGGAGAATGTACTGGCCAGTGCTGCAGTCGAACATTTTCTGTATCCAGATAGGCCCGTACAGGTCCTGCAACATGCGGTCGTGCATTACCATGCTGAAATGTAAGGTTTCGCAGGGATCGAATGAAGGGTAGAGCCATGGGTCGTAACACATTTGAAATGTAAAGTCCACTGTTCAAAGTGCCGTCAATGCGAATAAGAGGTGACCGAGACGTGTAACCAATGACACCCCATACCATCACGTCGGATGATACGCCAATATGGCGATAACGAATACACGCTTCCAATGTCCGTTCACCGCGATGTCGCCAAACAGGGATGCGACCATCATGATGCTGGAAACAGAACCTGGATTCATCCGAAAAAATGACGTTTTGCCTTTCGTGCACCAGGTTCGTCGCTGAGTATACCATCGCATGCGCTCCAGTCTCTGATGCAGTGTCAAGGGTAACCGCAGCCATGGTCTCCGAGCTGATGCAAACCTCGTCGAACTGTTCGTGTAGATGGTTGTTGTCTTGCAAACGTCCCCACCTGTTGACTGAGGGATCGAGACATGGCTGCACGACCCGTTCCAGCCATGCGGATACGATGCCTGTCATCTCGACTGCTAGTGATATGAGGCCGTTGGGATCCAGCACGGCGTTCCGTATTACCCTCCAGAACCCACAGATTCCATATTCTGCTAACAGTCATTGGATCTCGACCTAGGGAAGCAGCAATGTCGCGATACGATAAACCGCAATCGCGATAGGCTACAACTCGGAAACGTGACGGTACGCATTTCTCCTCCTTACACGAGGCATCACAACAACGTTGCACCAGGCAACGCCGGTCAACTGCTGTTTGTGTATGAGATATCGGTTGGAAACTTTGCTCATGTCAGCACGTTGTAGGTGTACCATCGGCGCCAACCTTGTGTGAATGCTCTGAAAAGCTAATCATTTGCATATCACAGTGTCTTCTTGCTGTCGGTTAAATTTCGAGTCTGTAGCACGTCATCTTCGTGGTGTAGCAATTTTAATGGCCAGTAGTGTAATAGAGAACAGTTCTGGCCCGGTGACATGACATCGATGTTTGGAATCATGAAGTCCATGAACGGCTGAAAAGAGTCCCCAAGTATCCGAACATAACCATTTCCGGTCAACGATTAGCTCAGGCGGACCAGAGGATCCAGTCCATTCCATGTTAACACAGGCCACGCCAGCTTGCACAGTTCTTTGTTGACAACTTGGGTCCACTGCTTCGTGGATGCCTGCGTCACACTCGAACCCTGCCATCAGCTCTTACCAACTGAAACTGGGATCATCTGATGAGGCCATGGTTTTCCATTCGTCTGGAGTCCAACCGATATGATCACGAGCGCAGAAGAGGCGCTACGGAAGATGTAGTGCTGTTATCAAAGGCACTCGCGTCGGTCGTCCGCTCCCACAGCCCATTAACCCAGATTTCACAGCGCTGTCCTAGCAGATAAGCTCGCAGTACGTCGCATATTGATTTCTGCGATTATTTCACGCAGTGTTGCTTGTCTGTTAACACTGACAAGTTGACGCAAACAGCCCTGATCTAGATCGTTAAGAGAAGACTGCCGGGACTGCGTTGTCCTTCGAGAGAGGCAATGCCTGAAATTTGGCATTCACGGCAAACTCCTGATGCTGTGGATTTCTGGATATCGGATTGTCTAACGATTTCGGAAATGGAACGTCCCATGCTTGTGGCTGCAACTACTATTCCGCGATCAAAGTCTATTAATTCCGGTCTTGACCTTGTCACATGACTCGCCTGCGTACAAATGACGGCTCCGCCAATGCACTGTCCTTTTACACCTTGACTACGCGATACTACTGCCATCTGTATATGTACATATCGTTATCCCATGACTTTTAACATCTGATTGTCTACAGAAATAGTTTTTTTTCCCATTTTCACGTGGCAGCTGCTCGCTGTGAGAGAGCGTGACATGTCTGAAGACGCGCCCGTGCGCGCACCGGGTCCCTACCTGCAGTGCCCCTCAGAGAAGCGATCGCGTGTTGTCCCACTAACCTCTGACCAGCGTCTCAGCACGAGAATGACTATTAATTTCTTGTCCTGGTTGATGTATTGGAATGTTACCTCATGTTTAACTCCTGTGTGAAAAATTACGTTGTAGCAAAAGTTCTTTACGTTTTAGTTTTGTACGTCGGTAGTCTTGATACTGTAGATTTATTTATCCACTGTCATATCTTATTTGTAGTCCACTGTTACTATTTGAGTTTACATATCATTTTGTCATTTGGAGATAGTGAGTGGAGCTATAGGTGCTAGAAAATGGAGTGCCAAACTAAGAAATCGGAACATTTCTAACATATCCTTCTGTTTGACTTTATAAGAGGACTGGCTGCAGCGGAGGCAGCCAGGAAAATTTGCACCTTCTATGGGGATAACACCACTGGCCATAGGAGGGCAAAAAATGGTTTCCTCGTTTTAAGGGGAATCGTTTTGACATTAATGGCTCTCCACGTTCTGGAAGACTTTCGGGGCTTGATGCAGATCGTTTATATGTATTAAACCACAATGATCCACCTCACTGTACTCGAGAACTGGCTAATACGATGAACTGTGATCATTCGACCATGATACGACTTTTACACGCAATGGGGAAGCATTAAGAATCGAGTGCGTGGGTCACGGCAAAATCACAAAAATCAGAGGGTGACCATATTTGCATCTCTGCCTGTTCGTCATTAATTGGCCCGTGAACAACTCCGACCATTCCTATGGCGAGGTGGCGAGAAATTGTGTCTTTATGCTGACATGGGGAAAAGAAAAGAACGGTTGAGTCCAAAACAAAGCAGCAAGTCTCCGCACAAAAACCTGCGCGCATCCATAAAACATAATGTTGTGCACCTGATGGAACAACGACGGTGTAGTTTACTACGAATTGCGTCTCCGAGATGTAACCTTCACCTCTGAAATTTATTGTCAAGAACTGAGATGTCCTACAGACGCAGTCCAAGAACAAAGACCAGGAAGACTGTGCGTAGTGATGCTACTCCATAGTAACGCCCGCCCGCATTCTGCTAAACTCATGCTCATAAATTAAGGATAATTGCAGAATGTGGTGCCACACAATGTGGTACTACACATAACTGTCGCTAATAGCCTAGGCACATAGGGAACACACACGACACAGGTCTGTAAGTCCACGGTATTGGTGATAAGTTAAGAAAACCGACCCGAAACACGTGTGCATGTACCCCGACATCAATATGGTATATGATCACCATGCACACGTACACAGGCCGCACAACGGGTTGGCATACTCTGGATCAAGTGGTCGAGCAGCTGCTGGGGTATAGCCTCCCATTCTTGCACCAGTGCCTGTCGGAGCTTCTGAAGTGTCTTAGGGGTTTGAAGACGTGCAGCGATACGTCGACCGAGAACATCCCAGACGTGCTCGATGGGGTTTAGGTCTGGAGAACAGGCAGGCCACTCCATTCGCCTGATATCTTCTGTTTCAAGGTATTCCTCCACGATGGCAGCTCGATGGGGCCGTTCCTTATCATTCATCGGGAGGAACGTGTGACCCACTGCATCCCTGAGAAGGCGGACATTCTGGTGCAAAATAATGTCCCGATACACCTGACCTGTTACAGTTCCTCTGTCAAAGACATGCCGGGGTGTATGTGCACCAATCATAATGCCACCCCACACCATCAAAACACGACCTCCATACAGGTCCCTTTCAAGGACATTAAGGGGTTGGTATGTGGTTCCTGGTTCACGCCAGATGAAAACCCAGCGAGAATCATTGTTCAGACTATACCTGGACTCGTCCGTGAACATAACCTGGGACCATTGTTCCAATGTGCATGTACTGTGTTCTTGACACCAGGCTTTACGGGCTCTGCTGTGACCAGGGTTCAGTGGAATGCACCTAGCAGGTCAGGTCTCTGGGCGAATAAACCGTGTCTGTTCAGTCGTCTATAGACGGTGTCGTCTGCGGGCACCGATGGTGAGATATCGGTCTTCTTGTGGTGTTGTACACTGTGGACTTCCCGTACTGTAGCGCGTGGACAGGTTTCCTGTCTGCTGGAAATGTTGCCATAATCTTGAGATTACACTTTGTGGCACACGGAGGGCCCGTGATACGACCTGCTGTGTTTGACCAGCCTCCAGTCGCCTTAGTATTCTACCCCTCATAACGTCATGAATATGTGTTCCTTGAGCCATTTTCAACACACAGTCGCCATTCGCACGTCTGAAAACGTCGGCACACTTACTCGCTGCACCATACTCTGACATGCACCAACACACCTCCGAGTATGTGGACTGCTGCCAGGTCCACCGTGCGACGACCGCAGGTCAAATGCACCGCATGGTCATACCCCGAGGTGATTTAAATCCGCAAATCGCCCACCAGAGCGTTGTTTCACCATGTATCAGCATTATCTTTAATTTATGAGCATGAGTGTAGATTGACAAGAAACTGTATACAGGCATTGGCTTGTGAAGTCACTCCGCGCCCACGTTGTTCACCTGATCTTGCGCTCTCAGATTTTCACCTTTTCTACTCTCTATCGAACAGCCTACAAGGGGAGTGTCATAGGACCGTTGCTATTCACAATATACATAAATGACCTGGTGGATGACATCGGAAGTTCACTGAGGCTTTTTGCAGATGATGCTGTGGTGTATCGAGAGGTTGTAACAATGGAAAATTGTACTGAAATGCAGGAGGATCTGCAGCGAATTGACGCATGGTGCAGGGAATGGCAACTGAATCTCAATGTAGACAAGTGTAATGTGCTGCGAATACACAGAAAGATAGATCCTTTATCATTTAGCTACAAAATAGCAGGTCAGCAACTGGAAGCAGTTAATACCATAAATTATCTGGGAGTACGCATTAGGAGTGATTTAAAATGGAATGATCATATAATGTTGATTGTCGGTAAAGCAGATGCCAGACTGAGATTCATTGGAAGAATCCTAAGGAAATGCAATCCTAAAACAAAGGAAGTAGGTTACAGTACGCTTGTTCGCCCACTGCTTGAATACTGCTCAGCAGTGTGGGATCCGTACCAGATAGGGTTGATACAAGACATAGAGAAGATCCAACGGAGAGCAGCGCGCTTCGTTACAGGATCATTTAGTAATCGCGAAAGCGTTACGGAGATGATAGATAAACTCCAGTGGAAGACTCTGCAGGAGAGACGCTCAGTAGCTCGGTACGGGCTTTTGTCAAAGTTTCGAGAACATACCTTCACCGAAGAGTCAAGCAGTATATTGCTCCCTCCTACGTATATCTCGCGAAGAGACCATGAGGATAAAATCAGAGAGATTAGAGCCCACACAGAGGCATACCGACAATCCTTCTTTCCACGAACAATACGAGACTGGAATAGAAGGGAGAACCGATAGAGGTACTCAAGGTACCCTCCGCCACACACCGTCAGGTGGCTTGCGGAGTATGGATGTAGATGTAGATGAACTGCCTTTTCGGGTGAAATTGTACTCGGAACATGGCTCGACGAGGTCTTCACCTCAAAACCACGTGATGTATACAGTCGCGGAATCGAAAAGTTACCTAGCCTTGGCAGACTATTCTAAATAGTGATGGAGGATATATTATTGACGACTTAAGTCTTTGTTATGTGTATATGTTGTGAAACTTCGTCGCAGATTAAAACCGTGTGCCGCATCGAGACTCGAACTCGGGACCTTGCCTGTTCGATCTCGATCCGCCACACAGTTTTAACCTGACAAGAGGTTTCATATCAGCGCATACTCCACTGCAGATTGAAAATTTCATTCTGTATCTGTTTGTTTATTAAACTTACATAAAAACGCTACGAACTTATGCACCGAACTAATTTATAGGGTGTCCCTTCTAAGAGTCGTAGGGATGTCCTCTGTTGTGTCAAAAGATAATCACATCTTTCATGCGACGCCCAGAGTAGAGTGGAAAGTGTTTTGCTTCTCGTTACAGAGAAAATGAATCGCTGGTGGACTACTGGTTGTTCTTCGTCTTTTTCTGTCCCTGTTAATACATATCGATAAAACACATGTCGCTCTAGACTTATGTTGCACCGAAAAGACATGAAATTCTGGTTTAAGAATCATTTAGCATGTAAAGGGAAACAAGTCGACGCTTTCAGTCGACACTGGGAGTCTCACGAAACAAGTGATGCGCACTACTTGTTTATGCACACTACAGCTACACACTGCAGCAACTAAATTGCAAGTATGTGTCGAAACACCACAGAAAATGAGCCTGACGACTCTTAGAAGGAACAAGCGGTTTATATACAGCGTGTTGAAAAAAGTATTCCATATTCTGAAAAGCGGTGGTATGAACCAAAAGAATACATAAACGTCGAGTAAACAAGGGCTCCGAAGTGCGTGACTTAAGAGTTAGAAGGACTTGTTCATCTTCGCTACTTTGAAACACATCTCTTCTGCTTCAGACCTCTCTGTATTCGTACCTGCTATTTAATTTTATAACAAACCTCACAAGTTATTTCTTTGGATCTATTTACGTGCTGCCCTCTGGCACTGAGAACAAATACAAGCAGAGGTTGAATTATTCATGAAATAAAATGGTGATTACAGTTAATTTATTAAATTTCCTTAACAACTATACCTGTATTTCTGCTTATAAGATATCCAGGTTTTCGTTTAAAATAATTACGTTGAAATAAATTGTTGTAAACACTGTATACTTCACAGTATTTTATCCTCTTCATTATGAGACATTAAAATTACAACGTTTGAAATGTGTCTGAAACTTAGTATACGCCAACTACCTCTTGAAGACTTTCGAAGAAGAGCGAAGATCATGTATGTATCACATAAAGCGTCTGTGATTAGCAATCAAAAAGTACCCGCCACCGTTTAAATTTTGATTAATAGTCAGCATGATCATTCTGCCAACGGCCTTGTCAATCAGTACGGAGAATCGGACAAAGGTTCAGAGAACTCTCTTGTACTTCGTATGTGAAACTGCCCCTAAAGGCGGAAGAATCAGCAGTGATCAACGGCATGAGGATGCAGAAGGCAATGGAGACCACTGCATTAAAGACACACAACGTGTATCCACAGGACATGTGGCCTGTGGCTGTAAAAGTCTCATAATGATCACTCCATTGGCAAAAGATTCCAGAGTAGTCCCCTATTTGGATCTCCGGGAGGGAACTGCCAAAGGGGAGCTGACCATGAGAAAAAGATTGAACAAGCAATGAAAGGATAATGTTCTACGAGTCTGGGCGTGGAATGTCAGAACCTTGAATGTGATAGGGAAACTAGAAAATCTAGACAAGGACTTGAGGTGAGATGAGTGTAGGATAATATCAGCAGGAGCAGAAAATGGTATAACGGGAGTAGGATTCGTTATGAATAGAAAGGTAGGGCAGAGAGTGTGTTACTGTGAACAGTTCAGTCATAGGATTGTTCTTATCAGAATCGACAGCAAACCGACACCGACAACGATAGTACAGGTATACATGCTGACGTCGCATGCTGAAGATGAAGAGACAGAGAATGTATATGAGGATATTGAAAGGATAATACAGTACGTAATGGGAGATGAAAATGCAATAGTCATGGCGGACTGGAATGCAGTTATAAGGGAAGCAATAGAAGAAACGTTTACAGGAGAATGTGGGCTTGGGACAAGGAAAGTGAGAGGAGAAGGGCTGTTTGAGTTCTGTAATAAATTTCAGCTGGTAAAAGCGAATGCTCTGTTCAAGTATCACAAGGGGAGGAGGAATACTTGAAAACGGCCAGGTGATATTGGAAGATTTCAGGTTGAGTACATCATGGCGAGATAGAGATTTCGAAAGCAGACACTGGATTGTAAAGGGTACCCAGGAGCAATTATAGACTCAGATCACAATGTAGTAGTGATGAAGTACAGGTTGAAGTTTAAGTGATTAGTCAGGAAGAATCAATACGCAAATAAGTGGATGCGAAAATCCTAATAAATGACGATGCAACACCCCACCCGTCACTTATCTGGTTTTGGTGTGTGTTCACCTCGGGTAACTGACTAACAGATCAACAGAGAGTGCAAAACTGCCGCAATGTCGGATAACGCAAAGAAAGTAATAAGGCTCTGTGACTCCTGATTGAACTGCGGTGGCAGTGTTGACATTAATTGATTCAGAATTGATCCCTTTTAATTAAAAAGGGGTGCACATTGATGTTATATTCAGCTATTGAACAACAGATACAAATGCTGAACATAAAATTAATTAAGAAAGGGACTTGGGAATTCAACTACTTGATTGAAAACAGATGCAGTCGATTAGCACAGATTTATTTTAACTCACAACCTTCAATCATCACATTACATGACTCTCCTAACAGGCAGTGGTAATAAATTGCGTTTGTGTGGAGTAAAGCGCGATAAATCAAAAGTAATTCCTATCAACTGACCCAGGCGTAATGCGAAGTGCGAGAAGAATTCTACAATACACGGCCCATGAAAGCCTCATGGATACTTTGCCGACATGATCCACCAAATTAATCAGTGGCCGGAGCGGGCACAACATCACCGAATTCAGCGTGGTGGAGTGCTGTTGTTGTGCAGACGTCTGCTGACTTCATGATGCTGCAAGGCTGCGCTCATCTATTCACTCCTAGCTATCTTGCTCAGTACATAGCTGAACCAAAACTTCCTATCTCCAAGCTCAATCGTTCCATTTGCTAAGTCCTAAACTGCAGAGATGCTCACTCTTTCTCAGGCAAGCTGAGTCAAGAACGCCATGTCCGCACTCTAGGCAAGCTGGGAATGGAAGACCTCTACGGAGACTTCTCACAGTCCGCTCTTCGCCTCGGTTTCCCCTCCAGCAAAATCACTTACGCCAATTGCAGCGCAAGTTGCATTAATTATGTGTCGCTTCCCAGTGCTGACCAATGCCTTCTCTGGGAAGTGAACAAATTCCCACAAAATTTCCCTTCGACTCAACTACTGTTATTTAGCTCCTCCCAGGCCACCCATCAAGGTTAGCGTCTGCAAAAACACCATTTTTTCCGGAATTCTGACTCCCAGGAGAGTACTTCAAATTCCTTGGCCCTACGTTCCCATAGGAGGCTGGCGTATTTCATTCTGTCGCTCTTCACCTGATTTACTTCAGACTCTGCGGACTGTGAATTAAGCGTGAAGTTGCTATAGTCACGAATACGCATATTTTGACCTCTGTTGACCACTCCACCATAGCTTTGCGCGGCTTTCTCGCATGTTTCACTGAAAATGGGACGACGGACATTTATCAACAGGTGTACAAGTTCTCCGTCTGCTTCCCGGTACACCAGCATGGGGTCGGGGTCAACCATCCATGCTGTCACTCATCTTAAGGTGGCTGGAGGCCGCGCCCCGTTACCGCTTTCTCAGGCGCCCTAAGCTGTCCATTGTCGCTTCCCTTAGCCACTCCCCCGGCGACCTCGGTCAATTCTGAGTACTTCCCTGGGATAAACTAGCTTCCAGTAAATCGATGCGTTTCCACAAAGTTTTCATGTCGTTTGAATTACTTTAAAACCATCACCCGACATTAATTATTTCAATACGTCCATATTATACCCTCTACAAAATGCAGTGTGCCTTGTCAGTCATTTTTTGTTCAGCCCTACTGTTCGCTCAATGTGAGTTAGGTCATCTTTAATGACTTTATGTAAGAGGCATAGTTCTTGCCATCTTACAACAAGAAACACTTGAATTTCTCTGAGATAAACCAATGAGGAATAGTTCAGTAGGCATTATATTTGAAGAGGAGTGGATATCTCTAAAAAAGACAATCACAGAAGTGGGAAAGAAAAACATAGGCACAAAGAAAGTAACTGCGAAGAAACCATCACTAACAGAAGAAATACTTCAATTGAACGATGAAAGAAGCAAGCACAAAAACGTTAAGGAAAATTCAGGAATGCAGGAATACAAGTCGCTGATTAATGAAATAAATAGGAAGTGCAGAGAAGCTAAGATGAAATGGCTGCACGAAAAATGTGAAGAAATCGGAAAAGAAATAATTGTCAGAAGGACTGACTCCGCATGTAGGAAAATCAAAACAATCTTCGATGAAATTAAGAGCAAGGGTGATAACATTAAGAGTGCAACCGGACTACACCTTTAAATGCAGAGGAGATAGTGGTAAGGTGGAAAGTATAGACTGAAGGCCTCTGTGAAGGGGAAGCTTTGATAGAAGAAGAAACGGGAATCGATTTAGAAGAGATAGGGGATCCAGAATTAAAATCAGAATTTAAAAGAGCTTTAGAGGACTTGAGATCAAATAAGGCAGGAGGCGAAGATAACATTCCAGCAGAATTTCTAAAATCATTGTGGGAAGGGGCAACAAAACGACTATTTCGGTTGGTGTATAGAATGAGTAAGTTTGGCGATATACCTTGAGACTTTTGGAAAAGTATCAACCACACAATACCGAAGAATACAAGAGCAGACAAGTGCGAGAATTATCGCCCATTCATGCATCCAAGTTGCCGACAATAATGTACAGAAGCATGGAAAAGAAAATTGAGGGTGTGTTAGATGACGATCAGTTTGGTCTTCGAAAAGGTAAAGTCGCCAGAGAGGCAATTCTGATGTTTCGGTTAATAATGGAAGCAAGACTATAGAAAACTCAAGACACGATCACACGATTTGTCGACCTGGAAAAAGCTTTTAACAATGTCAAGTGGTGCAAGATGTTCAGAATTCTGAGAAAAATGGGGTAAGCTTTAGGGAGAGATTTGTAATATACAATATATACAAGAGCCAAGAGAGAATAATAAGAGTGGACGGCCAAGAACGAAGTGCTCATATTGAAAAGGGAGTAAGATACCCTTACTGTTCAATCTGTACATCGAAGAATCGATGATAGAAAAAAATAAAAGCAAGGTTTAGGAGTGAATTAAAATTCAGGGCGAAAGAATATAAGTGATATTGACAATGATGTTGACATTGCTGTCCTGAATGAAAGTGAAGAAGAATTGTATGATTTGCTGAATGGAATGAATAGATTGATGAATACAGAATATGGATTGAGAGTAAACTGAATAAAGAAGACAGTAATGAAAAGTAGCAGAAATGATAACAGTGAGTAACTTAAACGTCAGGATTAATGTTCACGAATCAGATGAAGTTAAGGGGTTCTGCTACCTAGGCAGCAAAATAACCACTGGCAGACGGAGCAAGGAGAACATCAAAAAAAGACTGCCACTGGCATTCATGGCCAAGATAAATTTTTCTGGTATCAAAATTAGGCCTTAATTTAAGGAAGAAATTTCTGAGAATATACGTTGGAGGCACAGCATTGTATGGTAGTGAAACATAGGCTGTGGAAAAACAGGAACAGATGAGAATTGAAGCATTTGAGATGTGGTGCTACGGACGAATGTTGAAAATTAGGTAGGCTGATAAGGTAAGGAATGAGGAATTTCTGTGCAGAATCGGGGAGGAAAGGAATATGTGGAAAACGCCGACGAGAAGAAAGGTCAGGATGATAGAACATCTGTTAAGACATCAGGGATTGACTTCCACGGTACTAGAGGGAGCTGTAGAGGGGAAAAACTGTAGAGGAAAACAGAGATTGGAATACGTCAAGCAAATAATTGAGGGCGCAGGTTGCAAGTGCTACTGTGGGATGAAGAGGTTGGCACAGGAGAGGAGATCGTGTCAGGCCGCAGCAAACCAGTCAGAAGACTAATCTTTCCTTTGGAATTTGATTTTAAGAGTTTATAATTAACAGTTGTAATTTCGATGACTCCAAATGGAAATAAAATTAAATGAGCAAATTTTGAAATAAGTTCAATACTTGAAAAAATTACATTTATTGAAAAACAGAGAAATTAATATTATCTATGCTAGATCCGTGTTTGAAAACTTTTCTGTATATAAGTGGACAAAACTGTCTTGTGGATATCATTAAAATTATACGAAATGCGAAAGTACAATTTTCATCTTGTCTGTATCGTATAATAAAATTTTTGAGATTACCGAATAATCCTTTTCTTTTAATGTATCGACAAGTACTACACATAGTGAAAGATGAGCTACTGTCCCATTGCATTACATATTATATGCTCTTTGCTATTATGTGCGATCTACGGAATGTAGTAAACAAATGAGGACACGTTCGAAAATGGCTCTGAGCACTATGGGACTTAACATCTGAGGTCATCAGTCCCTAGAACTTAGAACTACTTAAACCTAACTAACCTAGGGACATCACACACACCCATGCCCGAGGCAGGATTCGAACATGCGATCGTAGCGGTCGCGCGTTTCCAGACTGCAGCGCCTAGAACCGCTTTGCCACTCTGGCCGGCGAGGACAGGTCCCCTTGTCATTATCCATGAATACGGCATGCAGTAAATACCTGATGTTCAGATGTGTGTGAAATCTTATGGGACTTAACTGCTAAGGTCATCAGTCCCTAAGCTTACACACTGCTTAACCTAAATTATACTAAGGACAAACACACACACCCATGCCCAAGGGAGGACTCGAACCTCTGCCGGGACCAGTCGCACAGTCCATGACTGCAGCGCCCTAGACCGCAGTAAATTCCTCTTAGTGCTGTTACTGTGAACAACATTCGCAGTTCTGAGTTAAGTGCAGCGCATGCATTAGTTCTAATGAAACTAGTTCATGTTTTGATAAGTTTGTGAAATGCTTTTACGTTGTAGTTCAACTTTTGCTTTTACCAGCGTTACGAAAGCCTATTATTCCACACGGGAAATGGCCGACATGATATTCTGTTATGGTCTGGAAATGGAAGTAACTGTTGAGCCCTTGTTCTGAATACTGAAAAATATCCAGAACGCAGGGCGTCTGTTCCAGCGTCTAACAGAGTGTGGTTCACAACCTCCAGTAACGTAGGATTGTGGGAGACACACTATTCCTAACCCTGTTGATGAGGTGTGAGTATTGCGACGAGCGGAAGAAGACCATGGGACTTGTGTTCGTCGCATTCCAGCGCCTGTATTATGTGTTCCACGATGATGACAAGAGCGCTCTTGGATTTTGGCCTTTAATACAGGAACGCTTTACTCATCTTCAGCTGAATCCGCTCTTTCGACAATACTATGCCAACTTTTTGGGCAGCATTTTCTGGGAGCGACCCGCCCAGCTGTGGTGTGCTGGGCGTGAGTGTCTAATTCTGAGCACTGGAATAGTGACAGGAACATACGGCATTTTTCTTCGAGACGGAGTTCCCCGTACCTCATCTGCAGAACAATGAGATCAACTTATGGATGGCCATCTTACTGAATGGACGAAGGACTTCAGCTGATGATACATATGAGAAAAAATACCACCACAGCTGTATCTTGAGAATGTCTGTATTCTATCACACGACTAATTTCGGCGGCACATTACCGCCATATTCAGGTCCCACCATTGCCAAAAGAATATTTGATTTCCTTGGCATATTTATAGAGGGATCTCCTGATAACAGCTATCCCACGTGTGCTATTAATAATGATCGCACAGTAAAGTGCGCCAAGGAAATCAAATACTCTTTTGGCAATGGTGGGGCCTGAGGAAGGCGATAATGTGCCGCCGAAACTAGTTGTGTGATAGAATACAGACGTTCTCAAGACACATCTGTGGTGGTACTTTTTCTCACAACGGGGTCAACTTTGAACCACTAGCATACGGCCTGGAATGTCCGGTCATAATGGGTATTCTGTCAGACAGCCTGTCTTTTCTTCTCTAGTTTTCATTATTCTACATTGTGTTGATATTGTTTTCTTCACAGAAGGAACTAACTGGGCGACAGAAAAATTGATGTGGTTCTAGGCGCTACAGTCTGGAACCGCGCGTCGCTACTGTCGCAGGTTCGAATCCTGCCTCGGGCATGGATCTGTATGATGTCCTTAGGTTAGTTACGTTTAAGTAGTTCTAAGTTCTAGGGCACTGATGATCTCAGATGTTAAGTTCCACAGTGCTCAGAGTCATTTGAACCATTTGATACGTTAAATTTTTGTCACATGTGAATCGTTTTGTACCACTGGAATATGTTGTGTAATTACTACACTAGGACGACTTAACGCTCTACGAACTAGTCTAATAGGTAGCAACCTGTTTTTCTCTAGTTCCAACTGTATGTGAGTCGCGAAACTGGCCATATCAGTAAATACTTTACACCAAGAGTGCAATTAAAGTGTTTTAAATCTACCTCTGGTGTCGGCCACAATGTTGCTCTAAACTGTTAGTAGAACTAACATATTTCAGCCATTTTGGAGCCAGTGCAGCTATCGAGAAGAACAGAAGAGGCTTACGCAGAAGGGAAAGCAGATTTTTCCAGTCAGTGGCCGGTTCAGTTGGATCAGATGACCCAGTCCATTCCGTGTAGGAACAGTCCACACCATTATGGAGCCCCCACCAGCTTGCACAGTGCCGTGTTGACAAGTTCGGTCCATGGCTTCGTCGGGGCTGCACCACACTCGAACCCTATCATCTGCTCTTACCAGACAAATTGAGACTCTCCTGACCAGACCACCAACGTTTTCCAGTCGGCTAGAGTCCTACCGATATGGTCACGAGCGCAGGAGAGGCGCTGCAGGCGATGTCGTGCCGTTGGCAAAGGCACCCGCGTCGAACGTCTGCTGCCATAGCTCACTAATGCCAGATTCCGCGGCACTGTCGTAACGGGTACGTTCGTTGTACGTCCCACATTGATTTCCGTTGTTATTTCATGCAGTGTTGCTTCTCTACTAGGACTGACATCTCTACGGAAACGCCGCTGCTTTCGGTCGTTAAGTGAGGGTCATCGGCCACTGCACTGTCCGTGGCGACGGGTAACGCTGGAAACTTGGTATTCTTGACACAATTTTGACACTGTGGATCTCGGAATATTGAATTCCCTGTCGATTTCCGAAATAGACTGTCCCATGCGTCTAGCTCCAGTAACAGTTCCACGTTGTGTCTGTTAATTCACGTTGTGCGGCCTAAATCACGATGATACCATTTTTGTATGAATTACCTGAGTACAAATGACAGCTCCACGAATGCACTGCCCTTTTATATCTCGTGTACGCGATACTACCGCCTTATGTACACTGCTCAGCCAGAACATTTTGGCCACCGACCTACTACCGATACAAACCCGTCCAGACGATAGCAGCGTCACGTGGTGACAAATGACTGCTAGTCAGGTATACGCACGGTGCATATAGAGGTAAAGGTGGATAAATGGGCCCTCACTCTGTTTTTTTTATATAACACCTTTTATTTTTAGTATAATCACCTGAAATTAACATAAAAAATTTTTCTAGTATGTCCTGCAATAGTTACGACATGTTTTGGTCCAACTTTTTAATATTTAAAACAAAATTTTATTTTGTTCCTGATACTTTGCATTTTGTTGCGTCAAGAATTTGTGCTGGTAATATGGGCCCCAAGGTAGTTTGAAATAAAAAGAAACAAAAATTTAAAAAATATAATTTTATTTAATTTTTCTGTATAATTAAAGAAAGATTCACTCTGAATATTGTTAATTAGTCGACTGGTGGGATGATTTTCACAGCCTACGCCTAGCCTGTTTACAATAGTCACACACATAAGCATCTTTTTCGCATCCAGCGCATTCGTTTTGAGCCCACATCTCACACGTATAGACCCTTTGAAAAAATACCTTCACAAAATAGACATATAGCGTTGTCAACATCAGGGACAGAAACACTAACTTTTTATTTCTTGTGCAAAGCTGGTAGGCCTTGCGCCTGACGTCATTTCGGGTAAGGCCGTAGAATTTGGATTCCATAATGAGAAGATTTTTAACCAGTTCGTCCTCAACTTCCTGTGGTAAAACCGGTGGAAAGGCTTTGGAGCGTAGAACGAGGGACAGAGTACACTTTAACCGCTTTTTTCAACCCCATTTTTTTCTCTTTAATAGCTACAATAGCATTGGCCATATTTTCTTTGTCCCACGATTGCCGTTTCGATTTTTGGGGGGTACAAGATGTGTTCAAGGAATCTGAATCATAAGGAGTAGCAATATTTGTAAATGGTCCCATAAAATCTGATTGATTTTACGGGGCCCATAATACCAGCAGCAAAAGGGGCCCATATATCCACCCTCGTCATCTTGGGAAAAACGATTTTGCCTACGGTTAGTTTGGTTCGCAACCGACGTTAATTAACGTAAAACGGTAACCCAACACCAAGCCAAATACGTACCTTACCTCAGTTATACTAGTAATATGTTAGAAATTTGAGTTTTATTCAAGTAAACACTAACCTTTCAAACTTTTGATGAGAGCGAAAAAATTTACAGCACAATTACTCACAAACCATGACAGCTACTACGTCTGCGCACTGTACAGTGAAGTTTGGCAACTAGTTTTAGTAGTTCATGTGCTCTCCGCTAGAATTCGTGGCCTGTACTTCCAAATATGTAGGGGGCCCATAATACCAGCAGGGGCCCATTTTTCCAGCTTTGCCTCTAGTATCAGCGAGAGTGCTGTCCATATGTAGAATGGGGAAGCCGCGCGATCTATCTGATTTTGACTGAGGGCAGATTGTGATGGTCCAGAGGTTCGGCACGAGCATTTTGGGAACTACACGACTTGTCGGGTGCTCGAGGAGTTCTGTAGAGAGTGTCTCCAACACGTGGCGAAACAAGTGACAAACTACGTACAGAAGTCGTGGGGTTGGGGAGCCGCCCTTCATCAGAGCTGTCAGAGTGGTGGGCTGGGCAGAGTGGTAAAACTGGCAGATGGCGAACTGCGACGCAGCTAACATCTGACTTTAATGCTGGGGAGAGTGCAAGTGTGTCTGAACACACAGTGCACCGAACACTCCTAAAGATGGCCCTCCACAGCCGATGACCTATGTACTAGGTGCATTCAAGTTCTAAGGCCTCCGATTTTTTTTCTCCGGACTGGAAAGAGATAGAAACATGCGCATTGTTTTAAAATGAGGCCGCGTTCATTGTCAACACGTCCCAGAGATGGCAGCACCGTACGGCAGATGGAATTTTACCGGCAGCGGCGAGAATGAGAACTATTTGAAATACTTAAAATAGCGACGTTTTCCTTACTTGAACAGCGTGCAATCATTCGTTTTCTGAATTTGCGTGGTGTGAAACCAATTGAAATTCATCGACAGTTGAAGGAGACATGTGGTGATGGAGTTATGGATGTGTCTAAAGTGCGTTCGTGGGTGCGACAGTTTAATGAAGGCAGAACATCGTGTGACAACAAACCGAAACAACCTCAGGCTCGCACAAGCCGGTCTGACGACATGATCGAGAAAGTGGAGAGAATTGTTTTGCGGGATCGCCGAATGACTGTTGAACAGATCGCCTCCAGAGTTGGCATTTCTGTGGGTTCTGTGCACACAATCCTGCATGACGACCTGAAAATGCGAAAAGTGTCATCCAGGTGGGTGCCACGAATGCTGACGGACGACCACACGGGTGCCCGTATGGCATGTTGCCAAGCAATGTTGACGCGCAACGACAACATGAATGGGACTTTCTTTTCGTCGGTTGTGACAATGGATGAGACGTGGATGCCATTTTTCAATCCAGAAACAAAGCGCCAGTCAGCTCAATGGAAGCACACAGACTCACCGCCACCAAAAAAATTTCGGGTAACCAACCACCAGTGCTGAAAAAATGATGGTGTCCATGTTCTGGGACAGCGAGGGCGTAATCCTTACCCATTGCGTTCCAAAGGGTACTACGGTAACAGGTGCATCCTACGAAAATGTTTTGAAGAACAAATTCCTTCCTGCACTGCAACAAAAAGTCCGGGAAGGGCTGTGCGTGTGCTGTTTCACCAAGACAACGCACCCGCACATGGAGCTAACGTTACGCAACAGTTTCTTCGTGGTAACAGCTTTGAAGTGATTCCTCATGCTCCCTACTCACCTGACCTGGCTCCTAGTGACTTTTGGCTTTTTCCAACAGTGAAAGACACTCTCCGTGGCCGCACATTCACCAGCCGTGCTGCTATTGCCTCAGCGATTTTCCAGTGGTCAAAACAGACTCCTAAAGAAGCCTTCGCCGCTGCCATGGAATCATGGCGTCGGCGTTGTGAAAAATGTGTACGTCTGCAGGGCGATTACGTCGAGAAGTAACGCCAGTTTCATCGATTTCGGGTGAGTAGTTAATTAGAAAAAAAAATCGGAGGCCTTAGAACTTGAATGCACCTCGTATGTGCCAATGCTAACACAACGATATCGACTGATATGGGCACGGAAGAGGGGGCAGTGGCAGAGCGTTGCATGGTCTGATGAATCCCGATACCTTCTTCATCACGCCGATGGGAGGAGCGAATCCGTCGTCTTCCAGGGGAACACCTCCTTGACACCTGTACTGTAGGACGGAGACAAGCAGGCGGCGGCTCCATTATGCTCTGGGGAAGTTTTACATGGGCGTCCATGGGTCCAGTGAGGTCGTGCAAGGCATCATGATGGTCAAAGAGTGTCCTACACTCGTTGCAGGCCACGCACAATCTTTTATGACGATCAAGTATCCCGACGGCAGTGGAATTTTTCAAGAAGATAATGCACCATGTTACAAGGCCAAGAGTATGATGGAGTGCTTCGAGGAACACTCTTTCGAGTTCCAGGGGGTGTGCTGGCCGCCCAGCTCTACAGATCTGAACCAGATCGAAGACACCTGGGATGTGACTGAACGTGCGTTCGAACTCATCGCAACCCTCCCCAAAATTTACGGGAAGTAGGGTACTTGCGTGTGCAGAAGTGGTGCAAGCTTCCTCCAGCGACCTACCAAGGCCTCAATGCTTCCATGCCACGACGCGTCGTCTGTTATCCGTGTCGAAAGTGTACATAACCGGCTGTTAGGTAGGTGGTCATAATGTTCCGGCTGGTCAGTGTATATGTGCATACCGCTATCCCATGACTTTTGTCACCTCAGTTTTTAAATGGGTCAGTCATAGGTCTTGGGCGCTGACAGGGCACGTCTGCTCCAGCTTTATAAGGCCTTTGTGCGACCTCGACTCGAATACGGATGTCAAGCTTATGGATCTGCAAGACCTTCGTACCTCAAAATGCTGGATGTGATTCACCATGAGGGCATGAGGCTTATCGCACGAGTCCAGTTGCTAGTCTATGCGTCGAGGCTGGAGAGCCTCCGCTGTCCATTCGGCGTCTTCTCCTCGTGGTACGGCAAGCATACAGGGCCAAATCCACTCCTATTTCGTTGGCGTCCAACACCTTTTCACAGCCGGCACTGGAACGTCTCTTCCGTCACCGTCCGAAGGCAACAAAGTCGTTTGGCATCCGTGCAAAGGAGAGTTCAAATGGTTCAAATGGCTCTGAGCACTATGGGACTCAACATCTTAGGTCATAAGTCCCCTAGAACTTAGAACTACTTAAACCTAACTAACCTAAGTACATCACACACACCCATGCCCGAGGCAGGATTCGAACCTGCGACCGTAGCAGTCCCGCGGTCAAAGGAGAGTCTCGAGTCAGTACACCTGGAGGGCATTAAGGTCATCAACCGGGAATGGAGTAAGGGATCTCCTTGGCTACTACAACGGTCGAGATTACTTCTTGATCTGGCTGCTTACAAGAAGTATTGTACCCCGAACCACCTTTCTAAAATTAAATTTACTGAGATTTCAGACCGCCATTCAGATTTTATTACTGTTTACACGGATGGGTCTAAACAGGGGGATTTTATGGGCTGCTCTGCTGTGTTTCCTGATACTGTCCGTAGAATAGGGCTCCCAGAGCAGTTCTCAGTTTACTATGCAGAACTTTTTTGCCATTCTGAAAGCATTAGATCATATGCGACGACATCATGGCAAGAAATTCATCATCTGCTCCCATTCCCAAAGTGCTCTACACGCTCTTGAACAGATCGGATGACTAATAAAGAGGTGAGTGTGGCTAGAGTTTTACGTTTTTGTGTGATGTCTGGACTTCTTCCCAAAATATTGGGATTGATATCTTAAGGTGCTGTAAAGTGGTCACCCATTATTTGTAGTGGTCACCCAGCCACAGTTAATTATTTTTACCTGTTTTTTGTACTGGTATTTTATTTTTAGTTTTATCTACCTGTTTTGATGTGCTATGTCCAATATTGAAATTTGAGCATTTACAATTCTCGCAAAGATCGGCTCTGAATTGATCCTTGTTTAACAGATCTTGGCTGCACTCGTCAACATTTATTTTGGGAACGGGCGCTGATAACCTCGGTGTTGTGCGCCCTAAAACACTAATCATCATCATCATCATCATTATTTAACGCCTCTAATAGAACATCCTATTCACATCCGACATGTAACGGCTGTAAGAGACCCTGGAACAAATCCGCAACGGGCGGCTAATAGAATGCTGGACAAGGCGTTGCTGCCGACGTGCCTTGTGTACAGAATAGGAGCAGGACCCTTAGGAGTGTATGAGGTAGCGACAGTGAAGCGTCAGTGGCGGCTTTAAGTGAGTGGAGTTCACAGCTTATCGTTACGTGCCTGCATCTTCGCTACCGCTTACACAGACAACGCCGCCTGCTCACACTCTTCGAGTTGGTCTAACATTTAGGTTTAGATAACTGGGGACTCGAGTTATAGTTATGTGGTATTCAAGAGATTTGGGAAAGTGAAAAATTTCCAAGGTGATGTACCTCTGCTGATGTTCATCCACTACATCAGCAGGGGCAGAACATATGTGAACACCTGCCGTGGCATCTCTCTCCTACGTACAACATACACGATCCTCTCAAAACATCTACAGAATAGAGCGAATCCAGAAATCAATCCCAAACAGGATGGATACAAAGGAGGTTTCAGGAAGAGAGGATCATATGCCGAGCAGATTATGAATCTGAAATTTATGCTTTCATCTCTGAAAGCCATTTACAGCGAATTCATCGAACCACCCTACTTCAAATTCTCGAAGAGTTTGGCTTAGATAACAAGACAAAAGCTATTATACAGAAATCCCTGACCAATTTTGTCCTCCGAAGACGAAAACATTTTTTGTCGCCGACCTACATAGGGACAAATGATCATCCTAATAAAATAAGGGAAATCAGAGCTCGCACAGAAAGATAGAGGTATTGGTGTTTTCCGCGAGCTGTTGGAGAGTGTAATAATAGAGAATTATTATTAACCCTCTGCCAGGCACTTCAGTGTGGTTTGCAGAGTATCCATCTAGATGTAGATGTAGAACAGAGGTTTCTGATGCACAGGACAGGAGTGAGGAAACGAGATGGACTATCGTCTCTGCTCTTCAACTCGTTTTAGAAAAGATCGCCCGAGAATGACAGAAAGAAATGAAAAATTCAGGGATAGAAAACGAGATAAGACCTGGCTACAAGTAATGAACTGTCCAGATACATTAATGTGACCGTCTGTCAGAAGCCTTAATAAGCACGTTTTGCAGCGCGGACATGCAGTCAGTCAGGTTCTGGAAATTACTGACTGGAATGTGAGAAGTGCTAATTCTAGTGCTGTGCCCACCTGCGCTACGTTCCACGGTTGAGAATCGAGGTGGTCCCTTTGATTCCCGACTGGATTTACATCTGAGGGGTTTGGTGGCCAGGGGAGTTCGGTAAACTCGTCCTGGTGCTCTTCCAACGATGCTTGCAAACTGCAATGCACTGTCATGCTGGTAGATGCCGTCGTGCCAAGGAAAAACAAACAGCATATAGGGGTGGACAAGGTACCCAAGAATAAATACAGCGTGTTTTAAAAATGACCGGTATATTTGAAACGGCAATAAAAACTAAACGAGCAGCGATAGAAATACACCGTTTGTTGCAATATGCTTGGGACAACAGTACATTTTCAGGCAGACAAACTTTCGAAATTACAGTAGTTACAATTTTCAACAACAGATGGCGCTGCGGTCTGGGAAACTCTATAGTACGATAATTTCCACATATCCACCATGCGTAGCAATAATATGGCGTAGTCTCTGAATGAAATTACCCGAAACCTTTGACAACGTGTCTGGTGGAATGGATTCACATGCAGATGAGATGTACTGCTTCAGCTGTTCAGTTGTTTCTGGATTCTGGCGGTACACCTGGTCTTTCAAGTGTCCCCACAGAAAGAAGTCACAGGGGTTCATGTCTGGCGAATAGGGAGGCCAATCCACGCCGCCTCCTGTATGTTTCGGATAGCCCAAAGCAATCACACGATCATCGAAATATTCAATCAGGAAATTAAAGACGTCGGCCGTGCGATGTGGCCGGGCACCATCTTGCATAAACCACGAGGTGTTCGCAGTGTCGTCTAAGGCAGTTTGTACCGCCACAAATTCACGAAGAATGTCCAGTAATCGTTTCGGATCTGAAAAATGGGCCAATGATTACTTTGGAAGAAATGGCGGCCCAGACCAGTACTTTTTGAGGATGCAGGGACAATGGGACTGCAACATGGGGCTTTTCGGTTCCCCATATGCGCCAGTTCTGTTTATTGACGAAGCCGTCCAGGTAAAAATAAGCTTCGTCAGTAAACCAAATGCTGCCCACATGCATATCGCCGTCATCAATCCTGTGCACTATATCGTTAGCGAATGTCTCTCGTGCAGCAATGGTAGCGACGCTGAGGGGTTGCCGCGTTTGAATTTTGTATGGACAGAGGTGTAAACTCTGGCGCATGAGACGATACGTGGACGTTGGCGTCATTTGGACCGCAGCTGCAACACGGCGAACGGAAACCCGAGGCCGCTGTTGGATCACCTGCTGCACTAGCTGCGCGTTGCCCTGTGTGTTGCCGTACGCGGTCGCCCTACCTTTCCAGCACGTTCATCCGTCACGTTCCCAGTCCGTTGAAATTTTTCAAACAGGTCCTTTATTGTATCGCTTTTCGGTCCTTTGGTTACATTAAACCTCCGTTGAAAACTTCGTCTTGTTGCAACAACACTGTGTTCTAGGCGGTGGAATTCCAACATCAGAAAAATCCTCTGTTCTAAGGAATAAACCATGTTGTCTACAGCACACTTGCACGTTGTGAACAGCACACGCTTACAGCAGAAAGACGACGTACAGAATGGCGCACCCACAGACTGCGTTGTCTTCTATATCTTTCACATCACTTGCAGCGCCATCTGTTGTTGAAAATTGTAACTACTGTAATTTCGAAAGTTTGTCCGCCTGAAAATGTACTGTTGTCCCAAGCATATTGCAACAAACGGTGTATTTCTATCGCTGCTCGTTTAATTTTTATTGCCGTTTCAAATATACCGGTCATTTTTGAAACACCCTGTACATATTTACGTTGATCCATTGTTTCTTCTAGAATGACGTGGTCATCCAGGGAATGTTACGACAACATTCCGCAGACGATAAAGCTCCGTACTCCGGCCTGGGCGGTTCCGGCGTTTGTTACAGGGCCCTACACGCCAAAGATCATCTGTCCGATGCATAAAACGTGATTCATCTGAAAAGGCCACCTGTCAGTAGACCTCAAGTTGCGGTGTTGACGCGGAAATTCCAGCTTTCGTCGCCTACGAGCAGGAGTCAGCATGAGTGCATGAACTAGGCGCCTGCTACAGAGGCTCACACGCAGCAGCGTTGTTGGTAGCCTCTCGATTCGTCTGGGCGGTTAGTCGTACAACAGTCGCACGTCTCTTCACCCTTACACATCGCTGCAGCCGTCGTTCACCCCTGTCATTCTTCAGCATCTAGTGCAGCTCAGTTGCATCGGCGCTGGTTTTGGATACCGTCATTTTGCCGTACACGGTATAGTTCCGCCGGCCGCTGTGGCCGAGCGGTTCTAGGCGCTTCTGCTACGGTCGCAGGTCCCAACCCTGCCGCGGGCATGGATGTGTGTGATGTCCTTAGGTTAGTTAGGTTTAAGTAGTTCTAAGTCTAGGGGACTGATGACCTCAGATATTATGTCCCAGTTCTTAGATCCATGTGAACCATTTGAACCATTTAGTATAGTTTCAATACGGTTGCACGCGACCAATTTACAGATTTAGCCGTTTCGAAAATGTTTCCATCCTTGTCCCGAAAGCCAATAATCATGTCCTTTTGGATGTGAGATTCGCAGCTCCGGTTCGGTATTGCGACAACAGTTGAACTGTTTTCCGTGTTCTCTCCGACACCTTTTATATACACTACATTGCTAGCGCTGCCATCTGCCGTCTGTGAGTCGTTATTGTACGTAGACATCGAACATAGGCGATGATCACGTTAATTCCACCCTGACGCAGTTGAAAAACTAATATTTTGCGCTAGGTTTTGTCTTTGGCATGACGTATCCATGGTCTCAATAGGATGAACCTCGCATACTTTTTTTTAATGTAGCTGAGCAACAGTCGTATAATAATTTTTAAATGACCACAATCCTTTTGACACTACTGTTGTTAATTTAATTATGACCAAGGTTCGACCTTCTATACTATTCTCAAGTGTATGAGTGTATATGTTATTAACATGTCTTGTAGGACATCAGGCTCAAAATTGGCCATAAATTAGGAAAAAGATATAGCCTCCCCAAGAAATTTTACATCTGGGATTTCCTGGGGAGCCAATATTTCTCTTTGCTTGCTTTGTTTAGAAAATTGGAATTAAAAGTTGTAATGTCTTCCTTTATAGTGGTGCCTTTGCATTGCTTTCTCTCTCAGTGGCATATTTTGCACATTGTGCCCAGTTGCCTAGTGAACTGTACGGTCTTTGTATATGTCCAGTGACAGGTTTTGACTCATAAAGTATTATGTGTTTTATTTTTTCATTGATGATATGACAGTTATTGTAAAAAAAGTTGAAATGTAGTAGGAGTATTAATGTTGTTTTATGTATTGTAAATACATCCTCGAGTCTGCTGTCTTCAGTCTGGAAAGCGAAGTCTCCAAATAACAACTTTTGCAATTACGCCAATACATGAGATTGTACGTTTTCTTATATTTCTCACTTGCATGAGCTTTCCTAAGCATATTGTACTTGGTATGTACTTCCGTTCCTGATGTGACATTGGCCTTGACATTATCATGTATTAGAAACTTCCTGGCAGATTAAAACTGTGTGCCGGATTGACACTCTAACTCGGGACCTTTACCTTCCGCAAGGTGCCGAGTTCGAGTCTCGGTTCGGCACACAGTTTTAATCTGCCAGGAAGTTTCATAACAGCTCACACTCCACTGCAGAGTGAAAAAATTTCATTCTGGAAACATCCCCCAGGCTGTGGCTAAGAAATGTATTCGCACTATCCTTTCTTCCAGGAGTGCTAGTTCTGAAAGTTTCGCAGGAGAGCTTCTGTGAAGTTTGGACGGTAGGAGACGAGGTACTGGCGGAAGTAAAGCTGTGAGGACGGCTTCTGTGTTGTGCCTGGGTAGCTCAGTTGGTAGAGCACTTGCCCGCGAAAGGCAAAGGTCCCGAGTTCGAGTTTTGGTCCGGCACACAGTTTTAATCGGCCAGGACATTTCATAACGGCACACAGTCCGCTGCAGAGTGAAAAAATTTCATTTTGGATTATATATTAGCTTTTGTAATGTAACTTTTATGTAAATTTTTGCCACAGTTATCTGATAATGAAGACGACTCGAAACGAGTCATAAATAAAGTTTTTAGAGATCAAGACGTTTCCATGGAATTACAACATGCCACATTAATTATTATTGCAGATATAAAGCATTAACAGCCTGAGTCTTCCAATTTCTGCCAATTCAGAAATAAGGTGTCTAGCAATTACATGATTTGCCGGCCGCTGTGGGAGAGCGGTTCTAGGCGCTTCAGTCCGGAACCACGACGCTGCTATGGTCGCAGGTTCGAATCCTGCCTCGGGCATGGATGTGTGTGATGTCCTTAGGTTTGTTAGGTTTAAGTAGTTCTGATTCTAGGGGACTGATGACCTCAGATGTTGAGTCCCATAGTGCTTAGAGCCATTTGAACCTATTACATGATTTGCAAACTAAGTAACGATAACACATTTTAATTCGGTTGATTTTAAATGGGGCCTCAAAGTGTGGGAGAAGCAAGAGTCGCTAGGGAGGTGAGCGGTGCAGGGGAAGCCTGTCATGTAACAAGTGTCTACCCTCGATGTGGATAGTCAGCTTTCTTTTCTGTGAAGGAGTTGTAAGTAGCACTCGCGATGCGCTAACAACTGCTTCATCTTTGTACAAAAAAAAAAAAAAAAAAAAAAAAAAAAAAGTTAGATATACGTGGTACCAATTGTGTCATTGACTCATTAGCTACTGGTTTAGTAAAACATCTACGGGGTGTCACGATTGAAATTTGAATAACGCGCGTTAAGAACAAGATACAGTGACAGTGGCGCCGTCTATTAGTAGTCCGGAGCGTCTAGTTATATCCCGTATACAGGTCAGTAACCATTTCGTATTGGTCGAAGCATCATGGTGCGTTCTCGGTGGAGTGCTGTTTTCGCTGCGGCTGTATCCAATTCCTGCTCGTGGCACAACAGTAAACTGGGTCAGAAACTTCCGTGTAACTGCCAGTGCGTTGAAGCAAAAGCCAACGGGCACTCGGAAAACCGCCCGAACTCCCGAGAACATCGAACGCGTGGGTAGCAGTTTACACACAAGCCCTCGTCGTTCGTTACGGAAACGTGCACAAACGCTGAACAATTAGCTGGTGTCCACTCATAGCATAATACGGTGTGATCTGCATTATCATCCGTGCAAATTATGCGTTGAATTGCCGCCTCGATCGCCTGATTTAACTGTGCCAGACTTTTACCTGTGGGGTTATTTCAAGGCGAGAATGTACTGAAATCGGCCCTGAAGCTTGGGACAGTTAGAAGTTCGAATTCACGACAGTCCCTTAACGCATGGTTTTTTACTCCGGCGGGAGGACCCCCCAATCTGCAGTGCTTGTGGCGTCCAGATTACTGTCCGCCACATTTTACTTGACTGTCCTTTATTCTCTGACCAGAGGGCGGTAGTTTCCTTGCCACCGGATTTGCCCTCTATTTTGCAAGACGACGCAACGACTGTGGTTAAGGTCTTACGGTTTTGTGTCCTGTTCAATTTGTTGCCTCGGATTTTAGGGAGGGGATTTTAATGTGCTGCTGGGTGACTGGCTCACCCAGGCTTTAGGTAAGAGGTCCGCCAGTCACGATTACCTACTTGTTTCACTTCGATTTCTGTTCTCTTTTCCTATTTTTCTTTTCCTTTTTTACTGCGTTTCTTCTCCTCTTGTTTTACCTCTGTATGTGAGGATTTGGAACTGCGTTAGTTCTGTGTCTTTTAGCCTTTCTCCTTGTTCGCTGTCCGTCTTCGTCCCTTCACCGCATGTGTTCCTGTTTCTATGCGTTTGGGCGCTGATGACCACGCTGTTTAGCGCCCGAAAATCTCAACACCCTCCCCCCCCCCCACACACACACACACGAAAGACGTATGCAAAATTTTGGTGAAACGCCTCGAGTACTGTGCAACCGCGAATTGTCATAATTTGTCCGATGTAATGCGTCACAAGTAAACTTGAATAAATGCTGTACTTAGTGTAAAATGTTCACATTTGATTCGCGATTAGTTTGTGTGTTATTCAAATATGAGATCTTGAAAACATTGTGAAGAATCTTGTATAAAAGTAAACTATCATTTATCTTTCGTCATTTTAAGAATAAAAGTTTTCAGAGGACATACGTTTTCGTTTTAAAGCCTAGTTTGGCGCTAATGACGATGATGGTAAAAGGAAGGGGGCAGGGTTACTAGCGAATTTACAAATCTTTAACATAATGCAGCGCTCCAGCAACTGTGAAATGTACAAAAAATAAACAATTTTTTCAGCCTTCAGTTGCAAGGTAATTTTTTACTCGTTTACCTAGGTTTCGATTCCTGTAATGGAATCTTCTTCAGAACAAAAAATTTTTTGTTCTGAAGAAGATTCCATTACTGGAATCGAAACCTAGGTAAACGAGTAAAAAATTACCTTGCAACTGAAGGCTGAAAAAAATTGTTTATTTTCCGTTACTAGCGAATACCCGTTTGCACTCAGCAATAAGGGTCTCAGAAAGATTGGAAACCGCTGCTCTAGGGGATGGGTACAAGTGTTTTACAAGTCACATATCTCTGTTTCCTAATTTGATGTACCAATAATCAAACTTGCTCCGCGTTCCATTAAGCTAGTTTATGCCAGAGATACGGACGAAAAAAGACAATGTTTTGGCTCTGAAATATGAATACCTCCAGCGGCAGTAAGCAAGAGGTGGCAGCGCGGAGGAATGTAATTTCGCCTGCCGCTGGCGGGGCCTAGCTCACAGCTCACAGCTGCGGCCGGCATGCAAAGTAGTTGAATGGGGAAGGAGGTGGCAGTGTGTGGGGGGGGGGGGAGGGGAAGGCGTAACTCGCGCTGGACGCACCGGCGCCACGCCAAATGAATGGCCCGAGAGCGACGCGCGAAGAATTTTTGCGCCCCGGGGAAATCTTCCGGCAGTCTCGCCATTGTCTAGAGAAACGCAAGTTCATGACTTCATGGAGCGTCGGGGAAACTGCTAATCGTTGGTAATTCGCCGACCACATTTTCAGTGTGACTTTTTCTGTCGTTGGAATCAATATATGCTACTGGCCATTAAAATTGCTACACCGCGAAGATGGCGTGCTACAGACGTGAAATTTAACCGACAGGAAGAAGATGCTGTGATATGCAAAATGATTAGCTTTTGAGAGTATTCACACAAGGTTGGCGCCAGTGGCGACAACTACAACGTGCTGACATGAGGAAAGTTTCCAACCATTTCTCATACACAAACAGCAGTTGACCGGCGTTGCTTCGTGAAACGGTGTTGTGATGCCACGTGTATGGAGGAGAAATGCGTACCATCACGTTTCCGACTTTGATAAAGGTCGGATTGCAGCCTATCGCGATTGCGGTTTATCGTATCGTGTTGGTCGAGAGATCCAATTACTGTTAGCAGAATATGGAATCGGTGGGTCCAGGAGGGTAATACGGAACGCCGTGCTAGATCCCAACGGCCTCGTATCACTAGCAGTCGAGATGACAGGCATCTTACCCGCATGGCTGTAACGGATCGCGCAGCCACGTCTCGATCTCTGAGTCACCAGATTGGGACGTTTTTAAGACAACAACCATCTGCACGAACAGTTCGACGACGTTTGCAGCAGCACGGACTGTCAGCTCGGAGGTCATGGCTTCGGTTACCCTTGACGCTGCACCACAGACAGGAGCGCCTGCGATGGTGTACTCAACGACGAACCTGGGTGCACGAATGGCAAAACGTCATTTTTTCGGATGAATCCAGGATCTGTTTACAGCATCACGATGGTCGCATCCGTGTTTGGCGACATCGCGGTGAACGCACATTGGAAGCGTGTATTCGTCATCTCCATAATGGCGTTTCATCCGGCATGATGGTATGGGGTGCCATTGGTTGCACATCTCGGTCACCTCTTGTTCGCATTGACGGCACTTTGAACGGTGCACGTTACATTTCAGATGTGTTACGACCCGTGGCGCTACCTTTCATTCGATCTCTGCAAAACACTACATTTCAGCAGGATAACGCATGACCGCATGTTGCAGGTCCTGTACGGGCCTTTCTGGATACAGAAAATGTTCGACTGCCGCCCTGGCCAGCACATTCTCCAGATCTCTCACCAATTGAAAACGTCTGGTCAATGGTGGCCGAGCAATGTCTCGTCACAATACGCCAGTCACTACTCTTGATGAACTGTGGTATCGTGTTGAAGCTGCATGGGCAGCTGTACGTGTACACGACATTCAAGCTCTGTTTCACTCAATGCCTAGGCGTATTAAGGCCCTTGTTACGGCCAGAGGCGGTTGTTCTGGGTACTGATTTCTCAGGATCTAAGCACCCAAATTGCGTGAAAATGGAATCACATGTCAGTTCTGGTATAATATAGTTGTCCAATGAATACCCGTTCATCATCTGCATTTGTTCTTGGTGCAGCAATTTTAATGGCCAGTAGTGTAAATAAGTTATGAGCCTTGATTTATACCTGTAACAAATCCTGTATGTGGATTTCATCAATGTCTTTTGAAATTCCAAGTTTCTATATCCATACTGGTTGGTATACATAGTGGTCTCACGTTTTTCCTTGTGCCATACAAGGACGGGGGGCGTTCAATGAGTAATGGAACACATATTCCTCCCGGCTTTTTTCGGCTGTAAAAATTTGTTGTTGGAATATTCCCGCTTCGACCTCTAAGTTGCGATAGGTGGCAGCGCTATGCGTAGCCTTCAAAAAGACGTCTGCAACGGAGGTACGTTCCAAGCAGAGAGCTGCCGGACAGCACAGGAAGAAAGTGGTAGAGGGAGCTAAAACAATGTAGCATATGGAAGTGGCTGGCTGACTGCAAGGAAAAAAGGGAGGAGTCAGCCACTCTGCAATACACTAAAGCCTCCAGCCTAAAAGTTTAGGCCAGTGTCCAGACACATCACAAAACATAAAAACCCTAGACACACACGTCTCATCCTTAGCTAAAACACAGGGCAGATCCCCATCAACTCGTGCTTCTGCCCTTGCATCACGGTATAAAACGCAGTCTGTTAAAATGTGCGGGACAGAGATGTGAACACCACAAGTATCACAAAACGGAGGATCCTCCCGCCGCAATAAGAAGCTATGTGTGAGGGGATCGGTATACAACAGCCCTGTAGGCATCTCAACACGCGATATCAGCAAACTACTCAACATTTCACCGCGAGTAATAGTCGCTGGAGATCTGAACGCAAAACACTCAGAATGGAATTCACGAATACGAAATCCCAACGGCAAAAAACTGTACGAACATTCACTACGCAGAAACTACATTATACTAGCGCCGACTGAACCGACGCACATTCCCTATCAGAGGGGACACAGGCCAGACGTCATAGACATGGCCCTCATCAAGGGTATTACTTCGACACTCAACGTTGCCGTTGAAAACGATCTGCCCTCAAACCACCAACCTGCAATACTATACATTGAGGAAACACTGCAGCACATGGAGCAACGCAAGATGTTGGACTACGGGCGTGCGGAATTGGACATTGTTCAAGGACACGCTCGATAGCCACATCCCACCCATGCACGAAATTAATGAAACAGCACAAATTGACGAGGCAGTAGAAACCCTCACTATCGCCGTCCAGCACGCAATGGCAGGCACCATACCTGATCGCACCTCACAACAACACAGTGCGGCCCTGCCCCAGGAAATCCTGGGCCTAATCTCAATGAGGAATCGCATCAGGAGACAATGGCAGCGCACCAGGCGTCCGTACTTCAAACGGCACATTAACAGACTACAGGCATCATACACGATAAAATACAAACATACAGAACACAACAGTGGAACCAAGAACTCGAAGGGCTGGACACCACACGACCTGGCGTGTGACAACTAGCCCGACACTTCACCAGGGAGAAAATATACACCCCCAACGATTCAAGGGCCTGACGGACCTGCATACTCAGCGGAAGAGAAAGCAGAACTAATGGCCCGCACAGTCGTAGCGTCATTCACACCGAACCTGGTACCATCAGATCCAGTGTTCACACTTGCTACTGACCAAGAGGTTACACGCATTCTAGCCCAACCATCGCGCGACGACATTCGACATGCTAGCACAGCCGAAGTCTCCTGGGCTATAATGCGTTCCGCTGCTAGGAAAGCCCCTGGTCACAATGGCATTCAAAACCGTGTCCTTCAGGAGTTCACGGATAAAGCTACTGAGTACCTAACACACATAACGAATGCCATACTAAAACACCAACACTTCCCCGCCTTTTGGAAGACGTCCAAGGTCCTGATGTTCAGGAAGCCGGGGAAAGACCACAGCCTCCCACAAAATTACCGGCCCATCAGCCTTCTGAGCTCGCTCAGTAAGATTGTTGAGAAGGTGATTCTCAAACACATCACTAGGCACTGAATGACAAATGACATCCTGAGACCGGAGCAATTCGGCTTCAGGAATCACCACTCCGCAACACAACAACTCTTACGGGTCGTTGAACATATAATACATGGCTTCATCATAAACAAAGCTACAGGGGCGGTGTTCCTGGAAATCGAAAAGGCTTTCGACCGACTATGGCACAACGGCCTCATTCGCAAACTCAGCGACGCGATATTCCCCGACGGGCTGGTGCGTCTAATGCACTCATACCTCACAGACAGGAGTTTCAACACTGACGTGCAGGGAAAACAATCAACACGACACGGTATACACGCGGGAGTACCCCAGGGAAGCATCCTAGGGCTCCTACTGTTTAACCTCTACATAAACGATCTCCCAACCACACACAACACAACGATGACAATCTCCACGGATGACAGAGCCATCCTCGCGCAAGATTGGAAACCATCAAACATTACGTCACGCCTACAGACTACATTCAGAGTGGCTGAGCCTTGGTTGGAGAAATGGCGTGTTAGAGTAGACGTCGATAAGTGCGAAGCCGTTCTGTTCACTAGAAGACCGAAGCAACTGCGCAAACACCGATACTGCAGACCAATAACTCTACATGCACGCCCAATACGTTTCCGTGAGAAAGTCAAATACCTCGGTGTCTAGCTGGACCGGAAATTACTCTGGGGGGACCACATACAACACATGACCAACCGAGCTGGTGCGAGGCTCAAACAGCTCTACCCTATGCTCAACAGGCGTAGCACACTGAACAGAAGGGTGTCGAGGTCCATGTACATGACACTTATCCGACCCCTGATGACGTACGCAGCTCCTGTCTAGGGATACGCTGCGCCCACACGCCTGCGCCGTCTGGAGCTCATACAAAACAAAGTACTCAAAATCATAAGCAACGCTCCACGATACACACGCATCGCGGACCTTCTCCGGGAATACCGACTTGAGACTCTCACGGAGGTAATCCACAAACTCACCACAAGACATTCGCAGAACCCGTTTATTCTGAATCTGGGGAACTACGACCACAACCATAGATGGAAACATAAAAGACCAAAAGACATACTTGTAAGGACCTAACATCTATGGCCAAGCACACGCAAACACAATGGTACAGGTGAGCCCCTGTTAATCAGACGCCATTACTGGACATCCAGCGGGAATACACTGCCGAATAACTGGCACCACGCAGGGAAGCCGTACCGTACACTGCATGCAGACAAGCTCCACACATCCCCCATACAGTGAGATGATCTATGGCCGATCTCCCATTACTGTATAACGATCTTGACTGTTCCAGGAATGTAGCAGCTGCAGCAACTGGGATACATCGCCATCGCTTGCCACGATAATGATGCGTGATACCCATACTAACAAATCCAACCTTGCATGAACTATCGCAGCTAGTAAGCCACTACTGCTCTTATTACCCATCCCACTGTCGCAGAGGTTTTTTCCCACGGCACGAGCCATGGCACTTTTTTCCCTCTGCTCTTCAAATCGCTACCCTCACTCGCGTTTCGTCCACAATCTATCACCTGATGGACCGTGTTAATGCGTAGTCTTACCCAGACGCACGGATAACATCACAGCCCAACATCCTGTGATCCACTTACCAGATAACTAACATGTTGACGGAGGTGACAGTAGAACTTTTGATTTGGTCACCACGTTGGTGCGGGCGTGGAGGGGCCCCATCTCCAGGACAGTGCCCGATCCGAAGACGTTTGAGGACCAGTTCTTCCGCCTGAGCAACCGACTGGAGGAACGCCACGGCCGAGTTGTTGACTTCACCAACCGCAATTTATTGCCCGTCATCGCCAGCCATTCTTCCTCCCACAACTCCATGCACTTCCTGTGGAGTGCAGAGATGACAGAGTGCAAGGGAATAGGACACTGGACCACAGCCTGCTCTGAAGGTCTCCTTGGCAGCCCGGTCGACCTGTTCATTGCCCCATATTCCTACACGACCAGGCACCCAGCAAAAGGATACCTCCTTACCCCGCCGTTGGAGCAAGTACAGTTGTTCATATATCAGCTGGACCATCTCCTCAGTTGGGTTCAGATTCTGCAGTGATTGTAAGGCACTAAGAGAATCGGAGCAGTGAAGAAATCGATTGCCCCGAGTACGATTCATCTGCTCCAGTGCCTTCAGGATCGCATGGAGCTCCGCTGCGAAAACGGTATATTCATCAGGGAGGTGACGCCGGGAAACATGATCAGGGAACACTACAGAACAGCCAAGGAAAATCTCCTGTTTGGAGCCATCAGTGTAAACGACGGTGAAACCGTGATGCACATCTAAAATGTTAAAAAACAGACATTGAAATCTAAAATCTGGTGTGCTATCTTTTTTAAAAGTAGTCAAATCTAAAATAAGTTTGAGTCGCTGGAGGAGGTGGAAATCTGCTCCAACTGCGACGTAAAACACGAAGACCAGCCATAGGCATCGCAGCGAGGCAATCCTGTTCGCGAATCCCATAGGGCTGCGTCGCACGTTGCCGGTTATGAAATAGCCGTGCCAGAGGAGGCTGAGCAACAGTATGGTATGCAGGTGTGTATGGTGTGGACAAAGTTGTCCATTGTGAATTTTAAAATTTTCCCGGCGAATTGACTGTTCAGATTTCGGGCTTGCAGCCGGTCGTCGTTCAATACTTCGCACGATATTTCAACTGGGCACCTGCCAGTCATCTTCAGGTGAGCCGTCGCAGACTGGCGATAACGTCCTCTGCTCCGCAATATATAGCAATATATAGGGCATTCAGTTTACCGGAAACCCACTCATACTGATTTGTACCTGCAAGCATCGAGTTGCCATCACCCATCGCAAACCATGAGTTTGCTTAAAACACTTGTTCATAGAGCTCATACTGTCTCAGATCTAGATAGCTTATCTCAAGAACTCGCCCATCTAAAGACAGTATTCAGAGACAATGGGTATTCCATCCGGCAGATTAACAGGGCACTAACAGTTAAAACTAAGAAGCAGGAAGTGAATAAAGAGGAGAACATGCCGGAACAATCTTTAGCTTTTCTTCCTTTCGCTGGAAACACTTCGTTTAAAATAGCAAGAATCCTCCGAAAATTTCAGGTAAAAGTGGTTTTCCGCCCACCATCGAAGATTGCGGACCTTGTGGGATCAGTTAAGGACAATCTGTTACTACGAAAGGCCGGAATTTACAAGATACCGTGCCAATGTGGTATGGCTTACATAGGTCAAACTACACGCACCGTGAAATAACGCTGCACTGAACATCAACGTTACACCCGCCTTTTGCAGCGAAGCAAGTCCGCTATTGCTGAACATTATATTTCTACTGGACATTCAATGGAGTATGAGAAAACAATGATTTTGTCCACAGCAACGTCTTTCTGGGACTCCATTATTAAAGAATCCGTAGAAATACGACTGGCGGAAAATCTGTTAAACCGTGACAGCGGCTACCAGCTCGACAGTGCATGGAATCCCATCATCTCCACGATTTGCTCAAATCGAAGACGACAGAGTGCGTCGACGGCCGTGGCAAACAGCAACGCAGAGGGCGACTGAGTTCCGCTATTCCACCAGCGAGGGCGCTGCCGGCGGGCAGTGTTGGTTCAACTATCAAGTTTTCGACGCATGCGCAGAATAGTTACAGTACGCTATATATTGCGGAGCGGAGGCCATTATCGCCGCTGATGACACCGCATTCCTCGCCCTCGCTCCTACCCTCCAACGGTCGCAACGCCTTCTCCAGCATCACCTTGACCTTTTTGCTGCATGGTGTAACCAATGGCTCCTGAAACTCAATCCTTCCAAGACCCAGGCAATCATCGTAGGTCGTACCACTCGCTCCTTCCGCCTCCTGGATTTCTCCCTTACTGTCTGCGCACGTCCTGTCCGTCTCACCCCCACCCTCACCTACCTTGGCCTCACCATTGACTGTCACCTCACCTGGATCCCTCATCTCCGATCCATCCAATCCAAAGCCCACAACCGCCTCCGCCTCCTCAAACTCCTCTCTGGCCGGACATGGGGGTTGCACCCCTCTACCATCCTCCACACCTACAAATCCTTAATCCGTCCCATCCTCTGTTATGCCAGTCCTGCCTGGATATCTGCCCCCCCCCAAATTCTATCAGTCCCTCCAGATCCTTGAGCGTCATGCACTCCGCCTCGCCTTCCGTATCCGCCTCCCGTCCCCCACGCGGATCCTCTATGATCTCATTCCTTTCCCCCATCTGCTCCTCTTCCTCGAACATATCCGCATCCTCTACACCTCCCGCCGTCTTGAACCCCCTCACCCCCTGGTTGCTCCTCTCCTCTCCCATCCTCGCCCCCTGCCCCGTCTTCACCGTTGTGTCCCCCCTACCCTCCATCTCTACACCCTCCATCTCCTTTCCCAAGGTGGCTTCCGTCAACTCCCCCTCCCGGATGATGCCCTCTCTCCCTCCATTTATCCTTCCTATCAACTCTGATCCTCCCTCCCCCTCCTTTCCTCTGTCCTTTCCCTGGGCTCCCTCTTCCCCCCCCCCTTCCGTCCTGTTTCCTCCCCACTTCACCTCTCCCTACCTCCCTTCTCCCCCCCAGTCCTTTTGTATTCCCCTCCTCTGCCTACCCCCCTCCCTGTCGCGTCTGCCCCCCACCCCTCTTATGGGTCCTCATCCTCCATCAGCTCCTTTCCCGGTTCCCCCCCCCCCTTCGCTTTTACTCTCCTTTCCCCCCCTTTTTGTTTTCCCATCTCCTGTCCAGTTTCCCCCACCTGCTCTCGACTGTGGTGTCACCTTTGCCGACTGTTTCGTGCTGTGTTCTAGTGACTATTCAGTGTTGTGTTGTGAACAGAAACCATGCTGTCGCTGGGTGTGCATTTTATATACTTTGCGAACAGAATCCAGACTGTCGCCGTGTTTTTTTTAATTGTCTATTGTTTCCCCTGTCTGCTCCGTATGTATTTTTATTCGCTTCATCCTCCCTCTGTTGTTTGTTTTAATTTCCCCATTTTCTTTTCACCTTGTTACTCACTAAGTCCCCGATTTTATCGCCTGTTTTTTCTTATTGTTTATTCTCCTGCTCTTTATCAGAAAATCTGTAGGCTGCAGAGCGGCGTCCTAAGCTGCTGCCAGCCCGCCCCCTTCGGGGGGAATTGAAATTCAATAAAGGAAAAAAAAAACAAAAAAAAAAACCATTATCGCCGCTGATGACACCGCATTCCTCGCCCTCGCTCCTACCCTCCAACGGTCGCAACGCCTTCTCCAGCATCACCTTGACCTTTTTGCTGCATGGTGTAACCAATGGCTCCTGAAACTCAATCCTTCCAAGACCCAGGCAATCATCGTAGGTCGTACCACTCGCTCCTTCCGCCTCCTGGATTTCTCCCTTACTGTCTGCGCACGTCCTGTCCGTCTCACCCCCACCCTCACCTACCTTGGCCTCACCATTGACTGTCACCTCACCTGGATCCCTCATCTCTGATCCATCCAATCAAAAGCCCACAACCGCCTCCGCCTCCTCAAACTCCTCTCTGGCCGGACATGGGGGTTGCACCCCTCTACCATCCTCCACACCTACAAATCCTTAATCCGTCCCATCCTCTGTTATGCCAGTCCTGCCTGGATATCTGCCCCCCCCCCCAAATTCTATCAGTCCCTCCAGATCCTTGAGCGTCATGCACTCCGCCTCGCCTTCCGTATCCGCCTCCCGTCCCCCACGCGGATCCTCTATGATCTCATTCCTTTCCCCCATCTGCTCCTCTTCCTCGAACATATCCGCATCCTCTACACCTCCCGCCGTCTTGAACCCCCTCATCCCCTGGTTGCTCCTCTCCTCTCCCATCCTCGCCCCCTGCCACATCTTCACCGTTGTGTCCCCCCTACCCTCCATCCCTACACCCTCCATCTCCTTTCCCAAGGTGGCTTCCGTCAACTCCCCCTCCCGGATGATGCCCTCTCTCCCTCCATTTATCCTTCCTATCAACTCTGATCCTCCCTCCCACTCCTTTCCTCTGTCCTTTCCCTGGGCTCCCTCTTCCCCCCCCTTCCGTCCTGTTTCCTCCCCACTACACCTCTCCCTACCTCCCTTCTCCCCCCCAGTCCTTTTGTATTCCCCTCCTCTGCCTACCCCCCTCCCTGTCGCGTCTGCCCCCCACCACTCTTATGGGTCCTCATCCTCCATCAGCTCCTTTCCCGGTTCCCCCCCCCCTTCGCTTTTACTCTCCTTTCCCCCCTTTTTGTTTTCCCATCTTCTGTTCCGTTTCCCCCCACCTGCTCTCGACTGTGGTGTCACCTTTGCCGACTTTTTCGTGCAGTGTTCTAGTGACTATTCAGTGTTGTTTGTCTTTCACGTGTAGCGAACAGAAACCATGCTGTTGCTGGGTGTGAATTTTATATCCTTTGCGAACAGAATCCAGACTGTCGCCGTGTTTTTTAATTGTCTATTGTTTTCCCTGTCTGCTCCGTATGTATTTTTATTCGCTTCATCATCCCCCTGTTGTTTGTTTTAATTTCCCCTTTTTCTTTTCACCTTGTTACTCACTAAGTCCCCGATTTTATCGCCTGTTTTTTATTATTATTTATTCTCCTGCTCTTTGTCAGAAAATCTGTAGGCTGCAGAGCGGCGTCCTAAGCTGCTGCCAGCCCGCCCCCTTCGGGGGGAATTGAAATTCAATAAGGGAAAAAAAAAAACCATTATCGCCAGTCTGCGACGGCTCACCTGAAGATGACTGGCAGGTGCCCAGTTGAAATATCGTGCGAAGTATTGAACGACGACCGGCTGCAAGCCCGAAATTTGTTTGAAAAGTTGTCCATGTTTTCCTGCTGACGCCCTGCTTCATCCCACGCTTCGGTGTGGGTAGGCACATATTTTTCAAAGCTACCTGTGTTTTATGTTCTGTTTTATATTACTGTTCTGAGTTTTTTCTTGACACCCGTCTCACTACACTATGTTACTGAGTGGGCGCTGAAGACCTTGCTGTGGTACGCCCAAAAACCCCTCTTCTACTACTACTACTACTACTACTACTACTGAATTTCTTTTACGGAAAACCAGAGTATTGCAGATATTCATAGGCACTTGCAAATGTCTACAGAGATCTGGTGGGGAACAAAAGCATGGTGAGTCGTTGAGCGAGCTGTCTGCCATCATCGCAACAAGGTCGTGTGCAAACCTCTCACATCTCCTGCGTGCCGCCCGGTCGCACACACCCGTGACTCCTACAGTGTAGCAACGAGCGGACACTCTCATTCGAGGCGATCGACGGATCATAGTCAGACACCTCGCTGCGCAACTGGACGTCTCTTTTGGCAGTGCTGACCCACTTGACCAGTGCCTGCTGTGTTCCCCGCCGTCTAAAAAAAGACCATAAAGCCCGTCTCACACGGAGCAAGATTCACTGTAAGTTTCCTTGCTGGCTCGCGCGGCGGCTACCTTGCGGGCTCCGTCGTCTGCTAGCGGGCTACCTTGCTGGGAACCTTGTAAGATTTCCAGGATAAGTCCGGTGCTAATTTTCTTGTAAGGTTCCCTGCGTGCTACGTGCGTTGTCCAATCACGAGACGTTTCGTTTGTGACGTCAGACGCGGAAAGCTTGGGCGGGAAGCCTTTGTTGATAGTCGCTTTTCTGCTGTTGTGAGGTGCGGTAGGAAGTTCTTGTAATTATTAAATAATGGCACCGCAGTGGTCCAAGGAAGCGATTGAAGCATTGATATGTACTTATAGGGAAGAACAGTGACTGTATGGCGTGAAAAGCGCAAACTGTTATAATAAACACTTGCGTGCAGAAGCACTCGAAGGAGTTGCAAGTGCCGTGTGTCTTGTTCGACCATATACGACGAGCAAGGAGTGCTATAGAAAAATGCACAATTTACGGACTCAATTGAAAGTGGAGTACGGCAAAGTAAAACCATGGAAAAGCAGTGGCGCTGGGACGAACGACGTAAGTACAAAGCTATGAATTTTGTGTTGAATGCAGAAACCTACTAATTGCAAAAATCGGACACATTTAAGACTATTTCCTAGAAATATCACACTGAATATTTACACGATTTTTGAAACCACATAATCTTGAATGGTAATGGATTACGATGTAGCTTTCTTCTGAATCAGAGGCGAAACCTTACAAAGCAGTTCTTCAAATACTAATACATCCATTCGTATAAAATTTGCTAAGGATGTACAATCTTGAATCCTATAAAATAAAGTCGTATACAAGAGTCATTGTTGGTATATTTATTAAGTCAAACAGTAATGAAATGGTGATACTTTTCAAACAAAAATAGGTTTGTGAGAACTAACCTCAACTCTTTGTGAAGCATGGAGAGTACACCTTTTCCAGCGTTTCTCCTCTTAGTCCAGTTTTTCGTCCATTCTTTCTTTCTTTCTTCTTCTCTCATTAGCATGCATTTCTGCATCGTTTAGCACCAAAACAGCTAATAACGCCAGTTTGCTCTGAACATCTGTACCTGAAGCAGCCATCTTCGTTCGATTTCGATACAACTTGCAGCCGATCACAACACAACCAGCTGCCGATCTTGCACCGTGGGAGAGCTGGTATGGAAGATAGCCGGCTCCTTTCCCTGCAAGCCGGCAGGCATGCACGCCATCTCGCAAACTTGCGGCGAACCTTGCTCCGTGTGAGACGGGCTTAAAGAGCAACGAAGAACCATCTGTGCGGAATCGCTTACGCTTTACGAGGCTGACAGTGACAGTTTTTTGTAGAACATCATCACAGGTGATGAAACATGGGTCCTTGACTTCGAACCGGAAACAAAACGGCAATCCAAGGAGCGCCGCCACACCACCTTATCGCCGATGACAAAGTTCAAAGTCGCACCATCAGCTGGTAAAGTCATGGCGACGGTCTTCTGGAACTGTCAAGGAGTTTGTAACCTCCCCCTCACTTATCGACCTTAATGACAGTGAAAAATTAAACCGAGTGTACCTAATGGGAATTTGGGAAAAGCAATCGTCACCAAAGTTTATCTGTCGGTAAAGAGGGAGGAAAGGGTTACACATAAATGAAAGGAAAAATGCAAATGAAACTTGTGGAAATTAATTTTGAAAAGAGGTAAAGTCAATAAAGAAAGTAAATGTGCGGCCGTTACGTTAACAATTAACTAGCGGTAATTAGATATTTGAGATTTGGGGGAAATTACGGTCGCCAGTCCTAAGGACAATTACTATAGTGAAAGGGTACAGTACCGCCCGACATTGAAAATAGGTACAACATACTTCATTATTTTTGTCAGAACAACACATTTTTTTTGTAAAATAACTCAATTTCAATTAATACAGCGAAGCCGGATACCAGTGTAGGAAAGAGTGACAATTTATTTATTTAATTTATCATATGTGCACTCCCACAAAATAAATCCCTACATCCAGTTTGGTGAGATCTTTTGAAATGAATGAATGTATGGTCGTCTGCTAACCGCAGATAGTGAATGTGAATATATGATCATCTTTGAGTCGATCCTTTGGCCACCTTTGGTGGAACCAAAGAGATGAAATTTACCAAAGCTTTGAGCGCCTGAAATGTGGCTGACCAATAGGTTAGTAAGGTGCTTCCCCCACCTCGACAGAGATGGGAGATGACCTGGAGAACGGCCATGTTTCGGCACTCTGCCGCTGGATCCTGTGCTGTTAACACCTGTTTTAGTTGTGCTCCGTAATGACGAAAGAGTGGAGTGATGGTATGCATGTGGAATATTTAAGAGTAGTTTGAAATAATAATTTCTCTATTTCAGGAACTTTTGTGGGGAGAATTAAATGTCAGGCAGGTAATATTAATGGGATTGTAGTAATCATCGGAAGTGACCAACGGTCACAATGAAACCACGTGTAGCAATAAGTTGAAATACTTCCGTGTGCTTAAGTTAAGCTGAATCACTAGCGTGTGTACAATAAGTTGAAATATTTAAGAAATAGCGTGTGTACCATAAGTTGAAATATTTAAGAAATGGCGTGTGCAGGACTTGAAATTAGAGACGAGTACTTCCACGTGGTGAGTACTGTGTGAGTCTCAAACTGTGTATGAGACAAAAGATAAAGAGAAGTACTCGTCCATGGTATCAGTTGAGGACTCGCGTGTGTGATGAATGTTCTTAATATTACTTTGCGTGATATCAATCTGTGTGACGCTAGATTCAAACTCTGAGAGAGAAGCAAGGTGAGTTGGCCATCTATCCAGCAACGCCACATGGCTTGCATTGCACAGGAGAACGTGCATATATCTCCAGAGTTCATAGTAGGAAAGTAGAATTACAAAGTGGGGCAGTGTTGTGTGAAACTGGGATAAATATTAATTGAAGTGGGAAAGCTGAAAGTGATAATGTTGTGACCATTCTCTGTGTAGCATTTCATGTTGTAGTGTGGTGTATGTCATGTAATTTGGGTATGTGTGGTTTGCATGAGAGAGTAGCAAGGTAGTTTCAAAAGATTAGTGGGTTATGCTTGTTCCTTCTGTACCGCTCGGTCTGGAGGAAAGTTTCGTGATGATGATTGTGAGAGTCGAAGTGTGAGAAATAATAAATGATCCACCATCCTATCCAGAAAGTGCACTGTAGCGTTAAATAATTACGAGACCATAATATAGAGATTCACCAATGTAAAGCCATGCCCACTGGGCGGAATTTCTCATGTGTTCTTGTTGTAGGTTATAGAATTTGTGTGTTTAGGTTAGAGAATTTATCGGAATAAATAAGATAGTGAAAAGAAAAAGATTGGTGGACTTTTCCATTGAATTGTATGTTGCCATAATGTCCCGAATTTATAATGTGTGCGCCATTCATATTCAATGCGGTGGCCACGTGTTGACAAAAGCCGTTAAATAAAAGACAAAAAGAAAATGTGGTATTGCCAGTGCGTAGTGTACAGTTCGAGTTCTGTAAATTACTGATAGTCAGATGCGTGTTTCCATTGCGTATTATTCATACAGGAGGATAATTTGTAACTAAATTGTGAGTACGAGAGTTCATGTTACTCGATAAATTAAGAATGAATCCACTCGCTTGGCAGACCACTCATCTTGCAGGCCTGACTACTTGATGCCACAGTATGAGCAAGGCATGTGGGTGCCTCTCATAATTTCGACCCTGCCAGGATATTTTGCTGTTAGGGTTTACTGTTAAGATTCTTTTTTGATGGAATGTATGGTGATAGCGCTAAGAAGTAAATTTTTTTTCTGTTTGCAATTTCTTTCTGGATTGGTGAGGATCTTTTATTTTTTTATGTAATTAATTGCTATATCGTCCTAGGCTGGAAGATCGTGGTATAATTTTTTTTGCGTAATGTCCGTAGTAACTAGGTCGCAGTCAAAAAGTGTAGCCACCATGGAGAATAGCGATTCTGGGGTGAACGTAGCAGTGCAGCTGGATGTAGCTGTTGACCATCGGTTAATGAGCGGGGACGGCAAACACTCGGAAGGGGCTGAATTGTTCAGTGGACCGCGGCAAGGTGATCCTTTGAGCGGCGGGCTTTGTTCACAATCGGGGGCTTTTCCCGACGACGCGGGCGAGCCGTGACTAGGTCAGGTATGCAGTGAAAGTGCAGCTACCCTTAGCGAAGAGACGGTTTCTCAGGCGAACGAAGTGAGCGCACCGAAAGTAGCAAATGACAGTGTGCTACTGCAGTTTTTACAGAGGATGGATAAAGATTATAAGGAAAGATGGGAAGCAATGGATAGGGAGACTAAGGAGAGAGATAGGGAGAGTAAGGAGAGAGATAGGGAGTTTAAGGAAATATTGGACGCGATGCATAGAGATAATAAGGAAAGATGGGAAGTGATGGATAAAGGTAGTAAGGAAAGTATGATGGCATTGGATAAGGGAAATAAAGAGGCAATGAGGAAGCTACACTCAGTTATCGATGAGCGTCTGCCCACAGTTAATAATCGGTTAGATGAGGGGGAGAAGAATCTGGGTGCGTTGAAGCAAGTATGTGATACCGTGAAAGAAAAAGCTAATAATTTGGAGGTACAAGTATTTGCAATAGCGAGTGATACTACTGAGCGTAGGGACGTGTTGCCGGATGAGCGAATCAAAGAGGTAGTGGTCAGAATGAATACGATTAGTGCAGATGTAGAAAAGCTCAGTATAAGAGGCGAGACAGGTTCTGACAGTACGCAGCGAGAGGTTTATGCCGACCAGGGGGAGATACAATCACTATTACAGCTTAAAGAGGCGCAATTAGAAGTAAGTAGGAAACATAGGGAAGAACTAGCACAGTTGCAATTAGCGTGCAGTAGCGAAGGTGACACACCACCAGGTAGATTGCAGAGGGTGAGTGAGATAAACTCAAAAAGCGAAAATAGGCAGAAAGAGGAAGACGAATTCAGAGAGTCAGAAGAACGGTTGTGTCGGATAAAACAGGTGGCAAACCCAACTGGGTATAGTCCAAGGCTGTCTCAATTTCAAGATTCATTACCTTCATCGTGGGGACCGCTCCCCAAAATGAAGTTTGTGTGTAACCATTTGAGGGACGAGGCTAGAGTGAAAATGCAGGAAGTTATTAAAGACTGTAGTAGCTACGAGATATTTTGTGACAAGTTTTTAAATGAATTCTGGTCGAAAAGTAAGCAGGACCAGGTTAAGCAACGCATATTGATGATGCCAAATTGTAACGAAGGTGGTATAAGAGATCCAGTGTCGTGCTATCAGGAAATGCTGAGACGAAATAGGTATTTGGATGTGCCATACGAAACTGGGGAGCTTATTAGGATCTGTATAACGAAGTTGCCAGTGTGATTGCGCAGAGATATAGTGAAAGCAGGCAGAGGCTTAGACGATTCCGCGTCATTTCAACACTTGTTACAGGAACTGGGTAATGAGAGCAACATTGTGAACGGCGAAACGACTCATAGGTCAGACAGAGTCGAGGATAGGAACGGCAGAAACTATCAGAATGACAGGAGAGCGTGGAATCCTGGCATTTCATTCTTGTCATAATGGATTGAAGAATAGGAGAAACTAATCCAACATATCAGCCCTTAGCATCTTGCCTTAAAACACATGCAGCTGGCACTGAAAATTGTCTATGTAGCAGACAAACTCTACTAATATGTAGGAATGCAAATGTCATACTTCTGATCAGAGAATAAAACACCAGTAATGGCATCTGTTAGGCTGGTCTCTCAGAGCAAAATTTGCAAATTTTTATTTCGAACAGTAAAGTAAAAGGACTGTTTCCTCAAAGAAACCAGTTGCTAAATGTGTTATGTAGTAATGCAAATTAGTCCAGTTTAATTAGTGCGGTTTGACTATTGCAGGTACTTAACACGTAATGTAAAAAGGCAACATTATGATCGAAGTTTTTAGATTAGCTGCCATCTGATCGATAGTATGTCATTGTCACAGTGACAGTTATAATAAAGTGCTGTGTATGGTTGTTCGAAATCTGGTGTTAGGGAAAGAGGCCACTAGCTTCTAAGTTTCTAACACTTGGGCTGCCTATTTCTCCCGGCTTGTATATTCTCTGCACACATTTAATTTTCATATAAGCACAGATTCCTAACTAGCGAATTATTTACTGTGTACAGTGAACCATTTAGAGTGAGGCGGATTGTCCATGAAAATGCTGTACTGATTGAGACGATCAAGGGAAAACAATCGCGTGGGCTTCATCACATTTCTAACATCAAATTATGGAAAAGTTAAGGATAGATCGAAAGTAGGCATGTTATGGTAGATAGTCAGTGTATTTATTTTTGGTGTGTAACGTTGTGCAGGGTCAAATCGAACATAAGAATTTTCAGGCGGGATGTCAGGAAGTATGACGGAATAGATTGGTCGAATGAGTCATGAACAGGAGTCGACAGAGTGGTGTATGTACGTATTTTTTTGTCATATGAATAAGGATCTAGCAGAAACGACGTGATGAGTAATGAGAGGATAAAGATGGTAGATAGTGAGAGAAGCGACGTGATAAATAGTAGTTGATAAAGGTGATATTTAAGGAGAGAAGCGACGTGAAGCAGTGTGATTAATAAAGAGAGATTCGACGTGATGAAACAGTGGTAAATAAAGGTGAGTAGAATTGAATAATGTGGAGATGTCTTAGATGTATGTTACAGAGAGGCCGGTGTATGCTGCAATCGAGATAGATGCGAATGGCGAAGGAAGACCAGGAAATGATGGAGTAATGGACGGACGGAGAACCGAAATACGAATGAAGAGATGAGGACAACTGCACAATGTGAAAGGACATAAGGGGAGTACGAGATCCAGATGGTGAACGTTGTGGAATACTGACATAGGATGTAATATGAGTGTAAATCTAATTCTTACCATAAGATTTGCAATTTGGCAAAAATAATTTTTTTGTTGTTGTTGAAGCCTGGTATCAGTATAACTAATCAAAACGGTACAAAGAATGTGTACAGTTATTTTGCAGGATGAATAATTCGTGTATTTTTTGTTCTTAGATGAAATGTCGCAATTCTAAGTTGATATTTAGCAGGATGAATAATCGGTAAAGTGAATGCAGAGGTCATCCGATGGAGAGAGGTGCTAGAGTGAAAGTACGAATTCGGAGACTGGAAAGCTATCTCCGAAACAGCTTCATGTGTTGTGTGGTTGAGTATAAGGGAGCAAAGGTATGGTATGTTGTCGTGAGTGTGGTGGTGTTAAGGTTAGCTGACTTCTAGACCTATTCTGTTAGTGTATTAATGGATTGAATGAGAAGGAAAATGTGATGCCTGGTGAGTGAGAGTCGTAGTATTTAGTGTGATCAATGCGCACACTCCTGTAAAGGGGATGCTACCGATCCATAAGTAAAACATTATTGTGTTTTAGTGGGATGAACCTCGATGGCAGGTCAGGATCTGACATGTGGATGGTACATACGTGTCCTAGAAATGTTGTTATATATAATAAAATGTAAAATATATAAAGAGATACTAATTTCAGTCTGTCACATGCACAAAGGTGCATTGTATGTTGTAGATTTAGAGTCATCAGTTTCTAAAATGTTTATTGTATTAGGATGTTAAAGTAGTTTACTACTTAATAACATGTGATAGGTAATTGTGAGCTGTGTAGATTATTTCTTTTTTTTTTTTTTGTTAGAATACTTTCAAGGGGTATTAATTTTAGTCTGTCACAAGCACAAAGGTGCGTTGTATATTGTAGTATTAGGATCAACAGTTTCTAATATTTTCACTGTGATAGGATGTTAAAGTAGTCTACTATTTGATATTGTAATTATGAGCTGTATAGATTGTTTATTATTCCTTTTGTTTTATTTTTAACACTTTCATGTTTTGTATGAGGGACGACAGGTACAATCAGTAGCACAAGTATGGGCTGTATATAGAAAAGGGATATGTTGTATGTGTAGAAAACTAGGGTGTATAATTTTATTTTTTTTAGAACAAAGATTCTTTTATTACCAATGTATCTAATAGATCATACATGTAATCAATGAGTATTTTAATAATGTAAGAATATCCTTTTGTCTGTAATGTTGCGAGATGCATGGAAGGGTCTGACTGATTGGGTGTCATAGTGCTGAGGGGCTACACAGAACACGCCCGTACCACATAAGCCAAGCAGACGTCGGCAACAGAGCCGGTGCGCTCCCCACTCCACTGCCGGTCGGGGTACGCTCCACGTGCCCGCTACAGCAGATCAACGGCCTGGGGCGACATGCATGTACCACTGGCCATTCATAAGTTCCGCCACCCTTACGACTGGGGAAAGTATCCTGCGGAGGCAACAGCGGGTGGTTTCTTCTGCTCAACGGGGCGCGCAGCGGCGCCACGGCAGAATGGACGACGCGCAGCAGAGTCCGGCGGGCAGTTGTTACCAGCAACTATTAACTAGTACTGGACTGTAGAGCCGTGAAACAAGACGACTGCTCGTATGTGTCCATAAGGTGGAAAGTGAAGGACTGGTGTTTCCACGTTGTGAGTGGTGAAAAAGATTTTGTCTTTAGCAGACAGGACGATCGTTTTGTTTTGTCTTGGCCACTTAACGGTGGGATCCATAAACTTTTGGCAGCGACTTGTTAAGTGTGCTTTGTGAATTGCATGTGGGACGCTTGGTATACTTAAAGAGGACAGTTGTCGTTTGGTGACTAATTATTGTATGAACGCAAGAAACTAAAGTGGGACATTGACATTTGCATTTGTACTAGGAGACATTTCTTGAATTGGTGCGGGAATAAGTGCTGTTTGTTGGAACTTACGACTTTTAATTACAACATGAACTGAAAGGACAGAACCGTGGGTAATAGTAGTTGTAGGGCCATTTCTGGACGACCAGATTCGTGTGGATGGTACGCTGAGAGTGACTATGGCATTTGTGTTTAATGTGAGATACAGTGTACTGTTCAGTGCGTGTTCAAAATGCCGATTTGAGTGACTTAACGACTTTCTTCCGGGTAACCATGGGAGAGCTTTGACACCGAGACAGTGTTTCTAGGGAACCTGTCAGCAACTTTTTTGACCCCAAGAAAATCACAGAATGAAATGATTCCGTGTGACTCGCAAGATAAGGAATAATGTATTTGTAATTGTAATTGTGTAAATTTTTTTTATATATGTTTCATTCCTGAAGGGACAGCAAGTGTAATTGTATTTTATCAACATTTGTGTGTAGAATAGTTAGTGTGTTTTTTTTGTTTGTTCTGGGTTATCAAGCACACGTAACATGTTTATTAGAATATTTTGGTACAATGATGCTTTAATTATTAGCCAGTGGCGTAATACTAACGTAGCGGCTCTTGTTGCATTGGTCAGTAAGGTTGTCACAGGGGACAAGAGTTTGCATTGCACAACAAATATCGGAATTAACTGATGTATTTTGATGTCGTGGACAGTAATAATCTTGTTGGTGTGTTGACTGAAGCCACTTATTTGCATTATCACAGTGGTGATATTTCACATTAAAGTGTAATGAAGGCTAGTCGAAATGCAAGTTCTTGTCGTCCAAATGTGTAACAACAAAGAAATGAGCAGTAGAGTAAGATACGAGAGCTACTGGTGGATTCAAGCACTTATTGCTAACTATTTATTGCGTGTATTGATATGGAGCCTGACTTCTACGTGTAACTAGTGTACGAAATTTTTTTCTTTTTTGTTGATTTTGTTTTGTATTTAGACATTGCCGTGTAAAGATTATTACAGCGCAATTTATGAATGTCAGATTACTTGTTCTGTGTTTGGACGGTGAGCTATTTAAAATTTCATGAGTACAATTAGTATTTTTTTTTATTTGTTGTAGAATTAGTGAAGTTTGGATTACTCATAAAAATAATGAAGATACCAGTAACTACGCAAATTTTTACCTCAACATTAATTTTTATTTTTGTATGAGGTAATGTTTTATTTGTCATGTGAATTGTTGTAAATTTGTATGTGTACGTTACTTCGGATTGTGGAGAGTACAATAATGCAACAACTGTGTCAATAATTTGGTAAAGTAACAACATTTCGTCGTCAATTTGAGGTCACCAGGGGCTAAGGCCTCCTCCTGGTTATTTTGATGACTTGCTATGTTTGTTCTAATACAGTTTTCTTAAAAAAATGTTCGGAACTACCCTCACATTGCAAGGATAGTACTGTGCCATTTTTTTCTGCATGGGTAGCCGGTGGTGAAAGGGTACAGTACCGCCCGACATTGAAAATAGGTACAACATACTTCATTATTTTTGTCAGAACAACACTTTTTTTTTGTAAAATAACTCAATTTCAATTAATACAGCGAAGCCGGATACCAGTGTAGGAAAGAATGACAATTTATTTATTTAATTTATCATATGTGCACTCCCACAAAATAAATCCCTACATCCAGTTTGGTGAGATCTTTTCAAATGAATGAATGTATGGTCGTCTGCTAACCACAGATAGTGAAAGTGAATATATGATCATCTTTTGAATCGATCCTTTGGCCACCTTTGGTGGAACCAAAGAGATGAAATTTACCAGAGCTTTGAGCGCCTGCAATGTGGCTGACCAATAGGGTAGTAAGGTGCTTCCGCCACCTCGACAGAGATGGGAGATGACCTGGAGAACGGCCATGTTTCGGCACTCTGCCGCTGGATCCTGTGCTGTTAACACCTGTTTTAGTTGTGCTCCATAATGACGAAAGAGTGGAGTCATGGTATGAATGTGGAATATTTAAGAGTAGTTTGAAATAATAATTTCTCTATTTCAGGAACTTTTGTGGGGAGAATTAAATGTCAGGCAGGTAATATTAATGGGATTGTAGTAATCTTCGGAAGTGACCAACGGTCACAATGAAACCACGTGTAGCAATAATAGCAATAAGTTGAAATACTTCCGTGTGCTTAAGTTAAGCTGAATCACTAGCGTGTGTACAATAAGTTGAAATATTTAAGAAATAGCGTGTGTACCATAAGTTGAAATATTTAAGAAATGGCGTGTGCAGGACTTGAAATTAGAGACGAGTACTTCCACATGGTGAGTACTGTGTGAGTCTCAAACTGTGTATGAGACAAAAGATAAAGAGAAGTACTCGTCCATGGTATCAGTTGAGGACTCGCGTGTGTGATGAATGTTCTTAATATTACTTTGCGTGATATCAATCTGTGTGACGCTAGATTCAAACTCTGAGAGAGAAGCAAGGTGAGTTGGCCGTCTATCCAGCAACGCCACATGGCTTGCATTGCACAGGAGAACGTGCATATATCTCCAGAGTTCATAGTAGGAAAGTAGAATTACAAAGTGGGGCAGTGTTGTGTGAAACTGGGATAAATATTAATTGAAGTGGGAAAGCTGAAAGTGATAATGTTGTGACCATTCTCTGTGTAGCATTTCATGTCGTAGTGTGGTGTATGTCATGTAATTTGGGTATGTATGGTTTGCATGAGAGAGTAGCAAGGTAGTTTCAAAAGATTAGTGGGTTATGCTTGTTCCTTCTGTACCGCTCGGTCTGGAGGAAAGTTTCGTGATGATGATTGTGAGAGTCGAAGTGTGAGAAATAATAAATGATCCACCATCCTATCCAGAAAGTGCATTGTAGCGTTAAATAATTACGAGACCATAATATAGAGATTCACCAATGTAAAGCCATGCCCACTGGGCGGAATTTCTCATGTGTTCTTGTTGTAGGTTATAGAATTTGTGTGTTTAGGTTAGAGAATTTATCGGAATAAATAAGATAGTGAAAAGAAAAAGATTGGTGGACTTTTCCATTGAATTGTATGTTGCCATAATGTCCCGAATTTATAATGTGTGCGCCATTCATATTCAATGCGGTGGCCACGTGTTGACAAAAGCCGTTAAATAAAAGACAAAAAGAAAATGTGGTATTGCCAGTGCGTAGTGTACAGTCCGAGTTCTGTAAATTACTGATAGTCAGATGCGTGTTTCCATTGCGTATTATTCATGCAGGAGGATAATTTGTAACTAAATTGTGAGTACGAGAGTTCATGTTACTCGATAAATTAAGAATGAATCCACTCGCTTGGCAGACCACTCATCTTGCAGGCCTGACTGCTTGATGCCACAGTATGAGCAAGGCATGTGGGTGCCTCTCAATAGTAACTGAAAAAGAAAGGTTATTACACATATAATTAGCACTAGAAGCGTGGCAACTGAAGGTTGACACGTGTAGTGTGAAAACTGAAAGTTTGTCAGAAGTAATTAATTTCGCTACACTCTGACTTCATTTAGCAAAAAATTAATAAAACCGGAAAAACGAAAGTTAATTTAGTGACTGAAGTTAATAGTGAGCTTTCTTTCTGGAGCACATCGAAATTCAGTAAAATATGGTTAGTCTTGGACTACCTCAACAATCATTTCAAAAGCTACTTGAATCTACGCAATGTAGAAATAAGAGATTTAACTTTGAACTTGAATTAAATGATTGTGAACAATTAACAATAGTAAAATTTAGTACGTACCAAGCTGAGCTGCAGTCACAGGTAAGCTAAAATACGGTAACAAAACTCGCACTCTTAATTTGAGCTTGTGTAATCTAAATATTGTAGCCAGCTATGAATACCTTAACTGAACTTTGAAATTAAAGCAGTGAAATCGAATGATGCTGGCGTTTGAATTTCAACGACACTCGGGTTCATTCCGGAAAAGAAAGGGACCCTGCTTGGTAATGCAATTGGGACAATGAGCAACAAAGCTTCATGCTAAGTTGCTGTAATTTGTGATGCAACAATTTTAAAAGTTTGAAAAGCTGAGGTCTGCCATACAGTTCTAAAACTGTACGTGCTTCCAGTCTTCCTTGTTGGTTGATTGAAGGTTTGAAGCCGGCGATCGAGGAGGTGGCGACAGTCACTCATTGTCGGCCGTCGCTGTTGCAGAAGCTGGATGTTGGCGCGCCTTCTTCTCGAAACGGTCACCAGGCGAAACGGGCTCTTGATGTGCGCCAGCTAATGCTTCCCGTCCGCGACACCGTGTCAGAAACTATCATAGCACGTCGAGCGCAATTACATGCTGCCCAACCCAGAAAGCGCGGCAACTCGCGGGAGCGTCACACAACACACCTGCTCCACTGCACTACCCCCGCCAGACTCCCTCTGCTCTGCCCGCGCTCCACGAGGCAGAGTTAACACTACCAACGATCCTACACACTTTGATTCTTCACACGACCTATCGATGTAATCGTTCGATAGCAGTTTTCCCTAGGCAAGACCCAGCGTAAAAATACAAATAATGTTTACGAAACAAATCAATTATACATCGACATAAATGCATATATATATATATATATATATATATATATATATATATATATATATATATATATACATACAAATAGTAAAACAATTACAATATGTAAAGACACAGAAATGTCATATATTCAGGTAACAAAAATAAGGAAAACAAATTTATAGTACAATAGATGGAAATAGGAGGATATGCATTATTTCCGGCGTTAGAAGTTATCCTGTGTCATGTCCTCCCCCATGGTGCAACGATCAACTCTGAAAAGTATCGCGTTTCTCTCATTAAATTGAAGACATGATTTCAGTGTTGTACGTCGCCACAAAAATGCAAACGAACTTCTCCTTCTCCATGACAACGCAATGCGCACCCGAGAGGAGATCACAAAGCTTCCCTGGACTGTTCTTCCTTATCCACTCTACAGCCCAGATCTCGCACCTTCCGATTTCCATCTGGTTGGACCAATGGAGGGTGCCGAGGGAAGCAGTACATGGTTGATGGGGAAGATATTGATGCAGGAAGACGTTCGCTCCGACGGCGAACAGTGGAATGGTACTATGTGGGAGTACAGGCCCTCCCAGTAAGGTGGTGTAAGGCTCTCGTATTGAACAGAGGTTGTTTGTACGTCTAAAAATAGGGTTTTTGGGCAAAAGAGTGGGGATAGTATAGTGTATTCGAATCCTGAATAAAACCGACCATCTTTTTGGAAAAAAAAACTGTTGCATCACTTATTGAACGTCCCTCGCATTGATAAGTCAAACCATGTCTCCATAGGACGATATTGATTACATAAACAGAATTCACTTAAAAATATCACAGTAGCAACAGATTTCACTATTGCCGAATTACATTTGGACCGCATTTGTAGATGTTGTGGACAGCAATGAGAGAAGCGAGGAGCCTGCCATGCTTGCTCGACTAACAGATTGAAACGATCTCACCCGACAATTTTCTGTTCTCTGGATTGTGGAGACTTTGGACAAATTTTCTTACAACAGTGAATGTATTTGCTGAGGTAAGTAACTTGATCGACATAAATGTTTTCTGGGTGTGGTACCGCGTCATAATATATAAACTACCGCGGCTGGAGAAAAACCAACGTTTCGGCCACGGTTGCAGCGGCGTTCTTCTGGGACTACTGGTCAACTTGATTAATGAAGAACAATTCCGAAGAAGAATGTTGAAACAGATGGAATGATAAGGTAAGGATTGAGGGAGTTCTCCGCAGAATCGGCGAGGAAACGAATACATGGAATACTCTGACAAGAAGAAAGGATAGCATATCTATTAGGACATCAGGGAATAACTTTCATGTTAGAAGAGGGACGGACCTGCATAGGGCTAAAACTGCACAGGAAGACAGAGACTGGAACACATCCAGCAAATAGCCGAGGACATTGGTAAAATGGTTCAAATGGCTCTGAGCACTATGGGACTTAAACATCGATGGTCATCAGTCCCCTAGAACTTAGAACTACTTAAACCTAACTAACCTAAGGACAGCACACAACACCCAGCCATCACGAGGCAGAGAAAATCCCTGACCCCCCCGGGAATCGAACCCGGAAACCCGGGCGTGGGAAGCGAGAACGCTACCGCACGACCACGAGATGCGGGCGAGGTCATTAGTAGCAAGTGCTACTCTGAGATGAAGAGGTTGGCACAGGAGAGGTATTCGTGGGGGCCCGCATCAAGCACGTTTTCTACAGATCAGTAACATACACACAACTTAATTAAACTGGTTATATTCTTGATATAACACGGATATGGGAGGCAATCAAGTCACAAAAGGGTCACGTATTATTTCTAAGTCGTCATCCAGACATTGTTATTTGTCACTTTTTTTAGCAGCATTCTTACATGTAGTTTCTCCAAGATTTTATTTATTTATCCCGCTCTGACTCGCTGGGGTTTTATTACGGGCTTTTCTGAACCTCACCTTTTTGGGGGATCACAAGTAGTTATCCAGTTTATTGATCTCCTTCCACAGATCGTAAAAATCTTGTTTGGTATAACATTAATGCAAGGGCGCTGATGACCTAGCTGTTTAGCGCCCTCTGGCATAAATCATCATCATCATCGTGAGAATTTTCCAGACCACATTTTTGAACTATATAATGATCCATAAACTTTTTGTGGATCGGGTCAAATGTACATATAAAGAAATACAGTCACATGACAATCAATGATGGTCTGATCCCTAGCGAGAACATTGAAGAGAAAAACAGAGATGAATATTGGGATTTTACAGTTATTTGTACAAAGCAAAGTAATTAGTCGTGAGTAATCACGTATTGCGAATATACAGACAGGTGCACCATGACAAAACTTACTGCTCTACCATTGGCGGAATTGTAATGCTAACTGCTCGAGGCGCAAATCACCTGTTAGCGCTGATCTACATCTACATCTACATCTACATGGATATTCTGCAAATCACATTTAAGTGCCTGGCAGAGGGTTCATCGAACCGCCTTCACAATTCTCTATTATTCCAATCTTGTATAGCGGGAGGAAAGAACGAACACTTAAATCTTTCCGTATTCCGTACGAGCTCTGATTTCCCTTATTTTATCAAGGTGATCGTTTCTCCCTATGTACGTCGGCGTCAACATATTATTTTCGTATTCTAAGGAGAAAGTTCGTGACTGAAATTTCGTGAGAAGATAGCTCCGCAACGAAAAACGCCTTTCTTTTAATGATGTCCAGCCCAAATCCTGTATCATTTCAGTGACACTCTCTCCCATATTTCGCGATAAAACAAAACGTGCTGCCCTTCTTTGTACTTTTTCGATGTACTCCGCCAGTCCTAGCTGGTAAGAATCTCACATTGCGCAGCAATATTCTAAAAGAGGACGGACAATCGTAGTGTAGGCAGTCTCCTTAGTAGATCTGTTACATTTTTAAGGGTCCTGCCAATAAAACACAGTCTTTGGTTAGCCTTCCCCACAACATTTTCTAAGTGTTCCTTCCAAGTTAAGTTGTAATTCCTAGGTATTTAGTTGAATTTGCGGCCTTCATATTTGACTGATTTATCGTGTAACCGAAGTTTAACGGATTCCTTTTAGCACTTATGTGGATGACCTCACACTTTTAGTTATTTAGGGTCAATTGCCAGTTTTCGCACAATTCAGTTAGCTTCTCTGAATCGTTTTGCAATTTGTTTTGATCTTCTGATGAAATGGCTCTGAGCACTATGGGACTCAACTGCTATGGTCATAAGTCCCCTAGAACTTAGAACTACTTAAACTAACTAACCTAAGGACAACACACACATCCATGCCCGAGGCAGGATTCGAACCTGCGACCGTAGCGGTTGTGCGGTTCCAGACTGTAACGCCACTCTGGCCGGCGATCTTCTGATGACTTTACTACTCGATAAACGACAGTGTCATCTGCAAACTACCTAAGACGGCTGCTCAGACTGTCTCCCAATATAGGTAAGAAACTGCAAAGGGTCTATAACACTACATTGGGAAACGCCAGAAATCACTTCTGTTTTACTCGATGACTGTCCGTCAATTACTACGAACTGTGACCTCTCTGACAGGAAATTGCGAATGCAGTCACATAACTGAGACGATATTCCATAAGCACGGAATTTCACAAGCCGCTTGTGTGGTGTAGCGTCAAAAGCAGGCAGGCATGAAGATCCCCCATGAAAACAGTGAATCGATCCCGTAGAAGGAAAAACGTATGCCGCACCGATTCCACTCTCAAAGGGGTGATGTCGGGCCAACTCGTCTGGACTGGAGAAGTGATTTTCCAGAAAAGCGAATCGGCAGCTGTGGTGGTTATACACTTGGGTTATTCGGCAAGTGAGGTCCATTGCACGGAAAGATGCCTAGAAAATAGTCTTCCGCTAAGTATGAGGGCCTGGTGAGAGATTTCACCTGATGTCATGCAACCCACATAACATAGCTGTCATATGATTTTCTTCTTCGTGACAATTCTCGGCCGCAGTCTGCAGGGGCAATGAAGATGCTCCTGCAGCGTTTTCGTTGGGACGTGTTTGTTCACCCACAATACAGCCCGTCTGAGTTTCATCTCTGCTCACGTAAGTCGCTGGCTGTGAAGACAACATTTTGGCGCAGACAACGAGCTGTACACCAGCGTAGGGAATGGGCGGAAGGCACAGGCGGCTGCCTTCTATGACGAGGTACTGGAGAGCTGGCACAATGCTACGACAAATCGGAGCATCGACTATACAGAGAATTAGCTGGAAAATGTGGCTAACTGCTAAAAATAAAACATTATTGATATTCAGAGTAGTTTCCATTTCGCGACTGATAGGACCTACATGTGGCGCTCCAGGAACTGTATTTGACAGGAAGAATACGAAATGTGTCTTCATCAGCTGTCCCAGACGCAGTAAAGTCTTGAAAGTCTCTTCGGATTTGCTGCCGGCTCCTAAAATCAACTCGATTCAATATTTCGGCACTCCAGCTGTTCGCTATCTTCAGGAGAACGCTGCTTCTGCTGCTGAGTGCCGCTGAGGACGAAGAATACAAATATATTGTATCCCAAATGATTGGCAGCTATTCATTTAATACTTTCAAGGTAGATTATCTTAAGCATCCATGTGGTCTTCAGTCCTGAGACTGGTTTGATGCAGCTCTCCATGCTACTCTATCCTGTGCAAGGTGCTTTATCTCCCAGTACGTACTGCAGCCTACATCCTTCTGAATCAGCTTAGTGTATTAATCTCTTGGTCTCCCTCTACGATTTTTACCCTTCACGCTGCTCTCCAATACTAAATTGGTGATCCCTTGAGGCCTCAGAACATGCCCTACCAACCAATCCCTTCTTCTAGTCAAATTGTGCCACAAACTCCTCTTCTGTTCAATACCTCCTCATTAGTTATGTGATCTACCCATCTAATCTTCGTCGCGCGGGATTAGCCGAGCGGTCTAGGCCGCTGCTGTCATGTATTATGCGGCTGATCCCGGCGGAGGTTCGAGTCCTCCCTCGGGCATGCGTGTGTGTGTCTGTCCTTAGGATAATTTAGGTTAAGTAGTGTGTAAGCTTAGGGACTGATGACCTTAGCAGTTAAGTCCCATAAGATTTCACACACATTTGAACATTTGAACATCTAATCTTCAGCATTCTTCTGTAGCACCACATTTCGAAAGCTTCTATTCTCTTCTTGTCCGAGCCGGCCGGTGTGGCCGTGCGGTTCTAGGCGCTTCAGTCTGGAACCGCGTGACCGCTACGGTCGCAGGTTCGAATCCTGCCTCGCACCCGCTTTATTCACCTGATATGGCTCCATCAGACTTCCATCTCTTGCCAAAAGTGAAAATTTTTCTTGGTGGACGGAGATTCGCTTGAAACGAAAAATTGATAGCTTGAGTTGACAACTATTTTGCGGGCCTGGAGGAAACTCATTTTCGAGATGGGATTAAGGCACTGAAACATTGTTGGACCAAGTGCATTAATCTACAAGGAGACTACATAGAAAAATAAAAAAAGTTTCAGTGATGTAAGTACTTTTCTTCTATTCCGTTCCGAGAATTTTTCAAACCACCCTCGTATTACTTCTACTAACTCCAATTGCAACACATTTTGCAGACTGTGTCCACATAAGCCGCTTAATGTGCCTAGAAAACTATATCATTGTTCAACTCACAGTTCAGGAGATATGACGTCATAAAAATTACGTACGAGGCCACCCACTGTGTAGCACTGAGGTGGACGCACAGCTGGAAATAAATGTCTGGGCAACGCTTGGTTTCTCCGCTAGCATTTTAATAATGCTATGTCATGTACACCTTTTTGCATTATTCATGTGACTATGTATGCCACATTTTTGATTCAACGGTCTGAAATCATATTTTCATACGGTCAAGTCCATGGTATACAATGAGTTATGAAATGTAACTAGACCATATTCAGAAAAATTTATTAATGCTACTATAAATCACACTGAAGAAAAAAAGGAAATACAAGGAAGTCACAAGGAATCAGAAAATCCTGTTCAACATCAACAAAAACAATCAACACAAAATGCCTAAAGTTCTTCTACGTGAAGAGGCATTAAAAAAACTCATTCAATTTCGATGGTATCTGGAATAAAGTTACTCGCTGTGAAGAGACTTTAAAAACACTTATTCATTTTTGATGACATCTTACAAAAGATCGAATCTGGTCACCTCAAAACATTTATTGTGTTACTCTCAAGCTTTATATTTCGTCAACTTGACTATTATGAGTGAAGTTGAACAAAATGTGTTTCGAATGTGGTTGGATGAAGAGTATTGGAAGTATGCAGAAACTCGGCAAGCTCTTGTTGCGATTGTGTTGTGTAACAAAAGATGCGGCGGGGCGGCGGGATTGAAGACAGGCTCGTATCTGCTGTCATGTTTCCGTCGTGCTGGCGCTGGAAACTGACGTCGGAATCCACGGGCCACGGACAAGATGCTTTCTGCAGCTCGATCCGGGCTGTACGAGAAGGTGACAGATGAAAGATTTCGGTACTGTCCTGTAAAACTCCGCACCCATCTTGAGTGCGGAACAGCACCGCGACATCGTCATGGAATCAGCATAATTTCCCGTGAGCAGAATGACAATGGAAACTTGCAAGACATGTACTGATAACTAAAGTCGTAGTACCCCAGTGTCGTGTTTGGCATTGTTCGACCTCCAGTTCAGTATAGTCACAATCCTTGCCAGAAATTCGCGAGAATTGTGTTATAAATGGAAGAACCTTTACCCAGGATCCAAGGGGGGAACCCTTTTGGATGCCTATGACTCTAGTTAATATACAGACAAATTATCCATGGACGTTACAAAGCTGATTGCTATTTTTTCATACAAACTTATAAATAATACCTTTATTACAACCAAATAGCCGTACAACTTCAAAATAGGATAATAATAACAGACAAAATTAGAAATTTTACGTATGGTGGTTTGCGTAGTCACTTGTTGACCCTGTCTTTTTGGTACAGAGTTCTACAAGGTAACGTTTGCATATTGGATGACACAGTTTAGACTCACACATTCCCTTTGGTTCACGATATGACATGCCGCTGCAAATATGGTGGTGGAAACCATGGACTACCATTTTATCTCACCTCGAAGTTTCCCTTCGTCCATGTTCAGTCAATCATGTCGCCTGTGCTGTAAAATTCTGGAGGTATGTCTTCCCTTCTTTTCAAAACACATATGACCAGAACGCACCACCATACTATATGGAACTTTTTGTCACAGCAGATATTACATAAGGCCTCCTTGGGCATTGATAAGTGCATTAACCCGCCCTCGTAATGAATCTTGGATGGGCTGGTGTATCCATGCAGTACTGCGTATGGTTTCGCACCCTTCCATAATACGGGTTCCACACACAAGAGCTTTCAAAGGCCCCCACAAATAAAAGTCCAGTAAGTTTGGGTTCGGAGAGCGTGGAGGCCAGGCTATTGGTCCATCTCTACCTATCCACCCATCACCGAATCTGTCATTTAGAAGCTGATGGACATTAATACTAAAATGAGGAAGTATTACAGGTTGTTTCATGTTTCAGTGCCCACGGAGGGCATATTGATTATCTCATATGAGAAAGAGTTGCATGTGTATGCTGGTGCGTCCCAGTCGTGTGTGTTTCCCATGATTTATGAGTTGGAGGAAATGAGATGTAACGTGGAAACAAAGGGTTTCCAGACCCATGTTCATATAACATAATTTCTTCGCCTATGTATGTGGGCAACGGCCTTGCCGCAGTGGATGCACCGGTTCCCGTGAGATCACTGAAGTTAAGCGTTGTCGGGCGTGGTCGGCACTTGGATGGGTGACCATCTAGGCCGCCATGCACTGTTGCCATTTTTCGGGGTGCACTCACTCAGCCTCGTGATGCCAATTGAGGAGCTACGGCAACCTCCAAAAAAAAAAAAAAAAAAAAAATGTGTGTGAAATCTTATGGGACTTAACTGCTAAGGTCATGAGTCCCTAAGCTTACACACTACTTAACCTAAATTGTCCTAAGGACAAACACACACACCCATGACCGAGGGAGGACTCGAACCTCCGCCGGGACCAGACGCACAGTCCATGACTGCAGCACCTCAGACCGCTCGGCTAATCCCGCACTGCCCGCATGCTCCACTGAGAATGACACGGCGGTCGGATGTTCCCGGTAGGCCACTCGTGGCCTGAAGACGGAGTGCTTTTTTATGTGGGAGGAATGTGTCCTGTAAATTGTGGCGTACATTTTTGTTACATCCTGTATAGGTTGTCTTTGCTCTTTCCAGTGTCCTCAGGGTTTTCACTGTGAGATGTGGTCCGATAACTTATATGGCGGACATGAATGTTGGCACAATTTTGGCTCTGAATAGTCTCACTGCTATAGGCTGAGGGATTTCATGTGATCTATTTTATGGGTAGCCATTATTCCTTGCACTGCTTTCTTTGTTGTATGTTTTACGAAACGTTTTACACTTGTTTGTAGCTACTTGGAGTCTGGTACGATTTTCAATTTTCTCTCCCTTATGAATATGCCAGCCGATTTTTTAAAGGAACGAGTTTACTAAGGCTTTTATCAAATACATCAAATCTTCTGCCATAAAGGAAAATGAGGAGTTGTGGCAAATTTTTAAATATACCGAAACCACTAAACTGCTAAATGAAAGAGAAGGGAAGAGCTCGGGGTGTAATTTGGTTGGCTGTTCTTGAGGTTACTGTCACCGTAGGAGAGCAACGTATTTTGTCTCAGTAACCCTCTTCACGTCTGATGGCGACCCCCAAGGGTTCGCCGTCTGAGAGGAATGAGACACCAAAGGACGGCCTAAGACGCAGATGAACAAGTGAATCGCGCCGGCCTAGTGGGAGCCTTTGTCTGGTCTCGCGCCGACACAATGCTGCATCCGGGATCTCGCGGAGGGGGTGAGGGGATGAGGGGATGGGCCACCAGAGAGAGACTTGTAACGGCTAATGGCCGAGACACGGGCAGGGCGCGAGAGCAGACAGCAACAAGTAGCGGCGTGGTCGATGACAGGCGGGCGGCGCTGCGCTGGTCCCAGACTCCAACGGCAGGTGCCAGCCGTCTGAGGCCGCGTCTGCAGGCTCCGCCACCTGCCACGGAGAGGTGTGCGCTGGACTGTGGCATATCGGAAATAAAGCTACCTCCGAGACACAGCGTTTCACGCTCATTACTGCGAACGGTATTTACGTAGATTCTACATATGATAACAAAAGATGGAGGTATATGGAAACAAAGCTTCGCACATTAGAAGACACCGGCTGAAACAATGCCGAAACATACACCGATCAGCCGGAACGTTATGACCACGTACCTTAAGCTAGTATGTACACATCTGGCACGGATAACAGCGAAGCATCGTGGCAACGGAAGCAGTGAGCTCTTGATAGATCGCTGCAGAGAGTTGACACCACATCTGCACACACGTCACTAATTCCCATAAATTCCGGGGAGGGAGACGGTGAGCTCTGGCGTCACATTTAATCACATCTAAGATGTGTTCGATCGGGTTCGGATCTGGCGAGTTGGAGGACCAGCACATCAATTGGAACTCGCCACTGTGTTCCTCGACCCAATCCATCTGACCCCTCGCATTGTCTTGCTAAAAAATGGCACATGATCGTCCTTAAAGGGTATGGGGAGTCTGCAGCCAGTGTACGATACTTCTTGGCTACCATGGTGCCTTGCACGAGCTCCACTGTGCCCATGACTGCCCACGTAAATGTTCCCCAGAGCTGTCCCGCAGAACAGGTTCAAATGGTTCAAATGGCTCTGAGCACTATGGGACTTAACATCTGAGGTCATCAGTCCCCTAGAACTTAGAACTACTTAAACCTAACTAACCTAAGGACATCACACACATCCATGCCCGAGGCAGGATTCGAACCTGCGACCGTAGCGATCGCGCGGTTCCAGACTGAAGCGCGTAGAACCGTTCGGCCACACCGGCTCATGTGTGGGTCGTCGGCTGCGGAGGCACATCGTTAGGAGTGTTCAGTGCACTGTGTGTTCATAAACACTTGTACTCTGCCCAGCATTAAAGTCTGGAGTTAGTTGCGCTCCAGTTCTCCATCTGGCAGTTTTACCAGTCTACCCAGCCTAAGACGTCCGACATCCCTGATGAGGGGTGGCCTCTCAACCCCACGACTGCTCGTGCCCAGCCTCCAGGCCATCAAAATCTGACCTCAGTCAGACTCAGATAGGTGCGCGCCTTCCCCATCCTACACATGGACACTGTGTTTGTATTTGACTAGCAGTCATTCCTCGTCAGGTGAAGCTACTATCGCCTGGACGCGTTAATGTCGATAGTAGGTCGGTGCCCATAATGTTCCGGCTGACCAGTGTAAATCAGACATTTGATTGTAATGCATACACAGCAGCAGTTATAAACTCAGATCATAATTTAGGGGTGGCGAAGAGTGGGCTGAAGTTTACTGGAATCATTAGGAAGAATTAAGGAGTAATAATGTGTGATACTTAACTATTGAGGAGTCGTGACGTGAGCTTAAAGGTCTCTCTCTTGATGTGGATACTGCGGTAGTAAATAGCACAGTAAGCTGTTCAGTTGAAGAAAAACGAGCATCTGTAAGAGGTCAACCGTAGCAACTGGAAGGACTTATGCGGATGAGACGGAAATCGGTAGACGTGATGTACATGTTATTAGGCTTGGTACTGATTGATAGAGTTGTTGTATGTCTTCCTGAGGGATATCATACCAAGTTCTGTCCAATTGGAGCGTTAGACCATCAAAATCCTGGGTTGGGTGGAGGACATTACCCATAATGCTCCAAACGTTCTCGATAGAGGACAAATTCAGCGACCTCGCTGGCCAAAGTAGAGTTTGGCAGGCACGAAGACAACCAGTAGAAACTCGTCTTCGCTGGTCACCGTGGCTCTTCTCAAAGTGGGACTCATCACAGAAGACAGTTCTACTCCAGTTAATGAGATTCCAGGCCGAAGACGGGTCTGGAAACGCCCCTGACAGAAGTGGGATATCAACCTGACTGTCGCCAGCCATACATCCCGACAACCAGGAGTGATGGTCGAGGGTGCCATTTGTTTTTCACGGCAGGACAACTTTGTTTGGCATCTGCGAAACGCGTGCAGCACAGCGATACGTCGACCATATTCTACGCCCCGTTTAGTTGCTCTTCATGACATGTCTTGCTGGGGTTACATTTCACCAAGACAATGACCAACCGCAAATGGCAAGAGCTTCTATGGCTTGTCTTGCTGCCTGCCAAACCATACCTTGGCCTGCGAGGTGATCGGATCTCTCCCCAAGTGAGAACGTTTATAGCACTTCTCGCGTTTTTGTTTACGTCGGAAAGTAAACCGATTTTGTGACATATTAAGTTCCTAATCAGGGGCGAATTATTTAGTTTCACCTTAGTGCTTCGGTAGTAAGGCTTTTGAATCTTTGCGTGTTAATCTAATTTATTAGACACAGTTCCTGCGTTTTCGTCGGGGTCTACAGTAGATTTCTGCAGCGCGAGTCGATAGTCGTTTGTTTGTTCGTTTTGAAAGCTTGTGGCGTTAGTCAGTCAGCCAATCAGTCAGGCAACAGCAGCAGCAGCAAGCTGAGACACACGCAGCACCAGGGAAGTAACCGAGATTGTGTGTTTTACGAGTTCTTAATCAGGAGCGAATTTTATATCATCTGTGTGCTTTAATAGTTCAGTCTCTTGAGTTTCCGCGTGTTAATTTGATATGTAATAACCACAGTTCTCGCGTTTTCGTTTGCGTCGTAAAGTAAACCGATTTTGTGACATATTACGAGTTCCTAATCAGGGGCGAATTATTTAGTTTCTCCTGAGTGCTTCGGTAGTTAGGTTTTTGAATCTCTGCGTGTTAATCTAATTTATTAGACACAGTTCCTGTGTTTCCAGAGTTGCGCACCATGCCGATAGTCCGTTTATCTGCATAGTTTAGTTTTCCATGGTCTTTAGTACGGACAGGGACTGTCCTTAGGTTAGTTAGGTTTAAGTAGTTCTAAGTTCTAGGGGACTGATGACCATAGATGTTAAGTCCCATAGTGCTCAGAGCCATTTGAAGGGACTGCGATTGTTGTATGCGGATGTGAGATGAGTTGTTGACACTCCTCTCTCAGCTCCGGGCTGTGATGGCCTCGGTTACACAGCTTGAGGCTGCAGTGAATAAGCACCAGTGTTGTGCGCCGGCTGTGGGGCTCCAACAGACGTCCCGCACGTCTCAGTCGTCTGATAGGTCCTTACTGGTGGCCAGCCAAGTTACAGCTCGCGCTGAGGTTGACACCTCCTCTCTGGTCGAGTGGGAGGTCACCCCGGGGCATAGCAAGTAGTGAAAGACTTCCAAGGGAGCCGCACATAAGGCCTCCCTGGTTAGTCTGACAAACAGGTTACAGGTGCTGTCTGTGGCTGACACTGTCGCTGAGCCAGATGCCGTCACCTGTGCTGTTTCAGAGGAAGCCTCTCAGCCTGCGAGATCTGGGCAATCACGGTGGGATTATTGGTAATTGGGAGCTCTAACATTAGGCGCGTTATGGGGCCCCTTAGGGACATGGCTGCCAAGAATGGAAGATAGCCAATTTGCACTTTGTGAGCATACTGGGTGGAATCATTCCAGACGTGGAACGGGTCCTCCCAGATGCCATGAAGAGCACAGGGTGGAACCAACTGCACGTGGTGGCTCACGTCGGTATGACTGATGTGTATCCCCTTGGATCAGAAGAGATTCTCTCTGATTTCGAGCGGCTAACAGAAGTGGTAAAGGCTGCCAGTCTTGCTTGCAGGATGAAAGAAGAGCTGACCATTTGCAGCATAGTTGACAGGACAGATTGCGGACCTCTGGTGTAGAGCCGAGTGGAGGGCTGCTGTCAGAAGTAGTTTATCTTGTCACGAAATTGAACTAGATATTTCCTGTGAGTTAGTATGGACAGGCATCATTGTTGCCAACTGGAATAAAAGAATAATTGGATCCTTTTACCGACCTCCAAATTCAGATGATAGAGTTGCTGAATGGTTAAAAAAAACTAATTTTGATTTCAAACATGTATCCGACTCATACGATTATTGTTGGTAGTTACTTTATTCATTACATTAAATCGATATTTTGGCGAAAATACGTGTTTAATTCCGGAGGTACACATAAAATATCATCCGAAACTGTCCTAAACGCATTCTCTGACAATTATTTCGGTCAGTTAGTTCATGAGCCCACGCGAATAGTAAACGGTTGTGAAAACACACTTGACCTCTTAGCAACAAATAATCCTGAGTTAATAACCAGCATCAAAACGGATACAGGGATTAGTGAACACAGGGTTGTCTTAGCGAGACTGAATATTGTAACCCCAAATCCTCCAAAAAAAAAAAAAAAAAAAAAAAAAGCAGATAAAAATTCACTTGACGCCTTCCTGAGAAACAATCTCCACTCCTCCCAAAATAATAATATATGTGTAGACCAAATGTGGCTTCAATGCGAGATGCTCTTAATAGTTTCCACAACGAAACTTTGTCTCGAATCCTGGCAGAAAATGCAAAGGGATTCTGGTCGTATGTGAAGTATGTTGGCGGCAAATGGAAATGGAAATGTCGTGTGGCTAGGGCCTCCCGTCGGGTAGACCGTTGAAACAATCAATGCCTTCTCTGCTCGATAGCAATGGAGATACTATCAAAGACAGTGCTGCCAAAGCAGAGTTACTAAACACAGCCTTCCGAAATGCCTTCACAAAAGAAGACGAAGTAAATATTCCAGAATTGAAACCAAGAACAGCTGCCAACATGAGTAACGTAGAAGTAAATATCCTCGGAGTAGGGAAGCAACTTAAATCACTTAATAAAAGCAAGTCTTTTGGTCCAAACTGTACACCAGTTAGGTTCCTTTCAGGGTAGGCTGACGCAATACTTAACAATCACATACAACCGTTCTCTCTACGAGAGATCCGTGCCCAAAAACTGGAAAGCTGCACAGGTCACATCAATATTCAAGAAAGGTTACGGGAGTAATCCACTAAATTACAGGCCCATATCATTAACGTCGATGTGGATCAAGATTTTGGAACATATTATATTGCGATTGAACATTATGAATTTCCTCGAAAGAAACGGTCTATTGACACACGATCAACATGGATTTAGAAAACATCGTTCTTGTGAAACACCACCAGCTCTTTATTTGCGTGAAGTCTATTGACACACGGTCTACACAGATTTAGAAAACATTGTTCTTGTGAAACAGAAGTACCTATTTAGTTGGGTATTCAGTGACAAGGGATTTGAAATTGATTCCGTTTTCTGGATTTCCGGAAGGCTTTTGACACTACACCACAGAAGCGGCTTGTAGTGAAATTGCGTGCTTGCGGAATATCGTCTCGGTTATGTGACTGGATTAGTGATTTCCTGTCAGACAGGTAACAGTTCGTTGTAAGTGACGGAAAATCTTCAAGTAACACAGAAGTGATTTTTGGTGTTCACCAAGATAGTGTTATAGCCCCTTTGCTGTTCCTTATCTACATAAACGATTTGGGAGACAATCTGAGCACCCGTCTTAGGTTATTTGCTGATGACGATGTCGTTTACCGACTATTAAAGTCATCAGAAGATGAAAACAAACTGGAAAACGATTTAGAAAGATATCTGAATGGTGCGATAATTGGCAGTTGAACCTAAATAACAAAAAGTATGAGGTCATCCACATGAATGCCAAAAGGAATCCCTTAAACTTCTGTTACGAGATAAATCAGCCACATACACTACTGTCCATTAAAATTGCTACACCACGAAGATGACGTGCTGGAGACGCAAAATTTAACCGACAGGAAGAATATGCTGTGATATGCAAATGATTAGCTTTTCAGAGCATTCACACACAGTTGGCGCCGGTGGCGACACCTACAGCGTGCTGACATGAGGAAAGTTTCCAACCGATTTCTCATACACAAATAGCAGTTGACCGGCGTTGCCTAGTGAAACGCTGTTATGATGCCTCGTATATGGAGGATAAATGCGTACCATCACGTTTCCGACTTTGATAATAGTCGGATTGTAGTCTATCGCCATTGCGGTTTATCGTATCGCGGCATTGCTGTTCGCGTTGGTCGAGATACAATGACTGTTAGCAGAATATGGAATCGGTGGGTTCAGGAGGGTAATACGGAACGCCGTGCTGGATCCCAACGGTCTCATATTACTAGCAGTCGAGATGACAGGCATCTTATCCGCATAGCTGTAACGGATCGTGCAGCCACGTCTCGATCCCTGAGTCAACATATGGGGACGTTTGCAAGACAACAACCATCTGCACGAGCAGTTCGAGCCGGCTAGTGTGGCCGAGTGGTTCTAGGTGCTACAGTCTGAGACCGCGCGACCGCTACGGTCGCAGGTTCGAATCCTGCCTCGGGCATGGATGTGTGTGACGTCCATAGGATAGTTAGGTTTAAGTAGTTCTACGTTCTAGGGGACTGATGACCTCAGAAGTTAAGTCCCATAGTGCTCAGAGCCATATGAACCGTTTGAACAGTGGCGACGATGTTTGCAGCACGGACTATCAGCTCGGAGACTATGGCTGCGGTTACCCTTGACACTGCATCGAACCTGGGTGCACGAATGGCAAAACGTCATATTTTCCGATGAATACAGGTTCTGTTTACAGCATCATTATGGTCAAATCCGTGTTTGGCGACATCTCGGTGAACACACATTGGAAGCGTGTATTCGTCATCGCCATACTGACGTAACACCTGGAATGATGGTATTGGGTGCCATTGTTTACACGTCTCGGTCACCTCTTGTTCACATTGATGGCACTTTGAACAGTGGACGTTACATTTCAGATGTGTTACGACTCGTGGCTCTACCCTTCATTCGATCCCTGCGGAACCCTACATTTTAGCAGGATAATGCACGACCGCATGTTGCAGGTCCTGTACGGGCCTTCCTGGATACAGAAAATGTTCGACTGCTGCCCTGGCCAGCACATTCTCCAGATCTCTCACCAATTGAAAACATCTGGTGAATGGTGGCCGAGCAACTGGCTCGTCACAATGCGCCAGTCACTATTCTTGATGAACTGTGGTATCGTGTTGAAGTTGCATGGGCAGCTGTACCTGTACACGCCATCCAAGCTCTGTTTGACTCAATGCACAGGCGTATCAAGGCCATTATTACTGCCAGAGGTGGTTGTTCTGGGTACTGATTTCTCAGGATCTATGGACCCAAATTGTGTGAAAATGTAATCACATGTCAGTTCTAGTATAATATATTTGTCCACTGAATACCCGTTTATCAACTGCATTTCTTCTTCGTGTAGCAATGTTACTGGCCAGTAGTGTATAAAGGCCGTAAATTCAAGTGAATACCTAGGAATTACAATTACGAACGACATAAACTGGGAGGAACACATAGAAAATGTTGTGGGGAAGGCCAATCAAAGATTCCGTTTTACTGGAAGTTCAGTTAGAAAATGTAACAGATCTACTAACGAGACTGCGTATACTACGCTCGTCCATTCTCTTTTAGAATACTGCTGCGCGGTGTGGGATGGTACGATATCCGTCTAGAGGACAACCAACAACTCTATCAATCAACGCCAAGCCGAATAACTGCTTACATAAGGCCGTAGTCCGACCAATGCGTTATTGACTTGCTCAGTTTGTGAAGCTGTTTCTCTTGAATGCGTCATCCAGTTTTTCTAAAACTGTATTCATTTGTTTGTCTGTACATGTACATCGCATCTATCGATTTCCATCCTATTCTCCCTTTCGGATAATTCCTTCGTGATGCGTCTGTTTTTTCCTTAGATTGTATAAGCGCAAGGAGAACGTGAAGAGAACACTTACGACAAATCCTGGGTCTCCAGGTTAGAGTTTGTGTGATGAGCCAACTGCCCATCCACAAAAGAGGACAGCCACCTAAAATATACAGTAATACGCCTCGGTTTTCGGATGCTTGTAATGTAATTCGTTAACGGAAAGGAAATTGGCATTTTTCATTTATGTGTCTGGAGTGGACAGGGCATCCGGAATAGAAAAGAAGAAGTTACAGTTGATATAATACAGCACAAGTAGTTACGAATATCTCCAGGAGTTTGTCCATTATTTTAGTGGAGTGGACGTAAGCGGTAGGTCGAGAGCAGGAGTATGTTCAAATGTTCAAATGTGTGTGAAATCTTATGGGACTTGACTGCAAAGGTCATCAGTCCCTAAACTTACACACTACGTAAGCTAAATTATCCTAAGGACTAACACACACACCCCTGCCCGAGGGAGGACTCGAACCTCCGCTGGGACTAGGCGCACAGTTCATGACTGCAGCGCCCAGACCGCTCGGCTAATCCCACGCGGCTAGAGCAGGAGTGTCCATCATTCTCAATAATCAGTATCCAAATTATGTAACCTCGTGGGAAGTACTTAATGAAAACTTCATAAGGCTCAATATGGGAGCCAGAGCCATGAATACAGTGACAGTGGGAGTCTATGCCACTACTGAAAGTGCACCCTTGAAGGGAAAAGCCAATTTTAAACAGATGTTGATAGAGAATATAGGAGCCACTTCAAGTGGCCATGAACCGGCAGGAGATTTTAATACTTGAGTTCCTAAAGAGAGGAATGGTAAGGCTATTGGTATCTACGTGGAGAATATCAGGAATGAGACTGGGGAAGTTTGGTGGATTTATTGGGTTGATATGAAGTGCGAGTGGAAAATATATTATTGGTTCTCAAGTATGAACACAAGTTTACTTGGTATACTCATACAAGAGGGATGGAATCAATTATTATCGGACCTTGAGGCAAAAGGCCGGTTTAAAAATTCAGGATGTCACAATTAAAAGACGAGCTGTTTGTGGAAGTGACCATAATATGGCGAAATGTAAAATTTATATCGCTCCACTTTCCAAAAGAACATGTAACAGCCTAGATCGCATTAAATATTTCATTATTTAAGACAACCGGTTTCGACAGGCCTTGCTGTCATCTTCAGGTCTTTTTGTTGTGAAACTATTCATATTACGTTGAACCTCGGGCCAAGTTGTGGATAAAAATCAGAACATTATAAATGGTTTGTCATAACTAAAATATTTAAAAACTTGAAGCACCTTCTTCAAAAGGAGATATATTTGTATACTGACCAGCTTGAGACAGTGTAAGGGAAGAGAGTACTAAATACTTATTCCAACATCGATCATAAAAAAATTGGAGAGGGCAGAAAGAACAGCAGAAGAGGAATATGAGCAAAGAAAGAAGGCCATAGACGTAACAGCAAAAGAAGCACATGAAGAATACGAAAATAAAAAGATACCAGTACTTTGAGATGTTGAAATAACAGAAATGAGTGATAGAAAACAATCTCATGTGACGTTCCTGATTGTGAGTGACAATAAAAAGTAGTTACAGACATGGGACTCTAAACAGAGAAGTGAAAAGAGAAGTTAAAAAAGGAAAAACAAGGCGTGGGAGGAAGGGTGTGAATATGTAGAGAGGACGACTGGTGGAGCTGGAAGACCTGAGGTATGGAGAAAAATCAAGTCAGTGCGAGAGTCTTCTTGAGATAAGTTCCATCGTAATACAAGATTTTGATTTTATGCATGGTCTGTATGAGGTCGTTGTAAAAATTAATGCGAAAACGCGTAAAAAATCACTGGAATTCAAGTTTTTCGAAGCTGAAGCCTTGATCATCGTGGTTACTGTACAAGACCCTCTAAAGCGACCAGTGCACAGGGTGATTATGATTGGAGTTAAACTTTCAAAACACTGTAGAACTAACACCATTAGTCAGAATGACGTCAAACTACAGCGGAATATTATTGGAGAAGGGGAAAACGTATGGCAGAAGTAAAAAATAGTGTGTAAATTGACCAATAATTGGTGCTATATGTATCGAAATACGTAAATGAAAACACCTGTCATGCGCACGGCCCATTGAAGTTGGTGTAAACACACCACGTACACGGCTTTTCCTCCTTTCGCGTCTGCGACGATCTCCATGACTATCTCAATGCTGGATCGCGCTCTGCTTGTAGAGCTGTATTACAAGAATGATGACTGCGCACACGTCGCTCTGTAGACGTTCCGGACACTGAAGGGTTTGAAAAAAAAGGTGTTGGTCCAATGACTGCCGGATGTCTGGAGAAAATGGTTTGTGAATGCGAAAAGACGGGTTCTTTTGGTGTGAAACCTGATAGAGGGAGGAAACGAATTGATTCGACGTCAGTGGAAGCAGTGGCCACAGTAACACAGGAGGAGACGAGTGGTGGTGTGCAAACGTATATTGCACGGAGAATTGCCCGAATATACACATGAGCACGGTGCGTAAAATCCTACGAAACATCCTTCTTTGCTATACACTCAAAATTTCCCATGTGCACGAGTTGTTGACCTGCCGGTAAGAGAGACCTTTGCTTTAGAATTTCTTGCTAGCATGGAAGAGGACAATGATTGGTCGTGGCAGATTTTGTGGACAGAAGAAGGTCACTTCCATCTGACAGGATATGTCAATACACAGCATTGTCGAATATGGACAACGGAAAATCCACACTCAAATCAACCAGTACCAATCCATCCTGAAAAGTTCTCTGTGTGGTATGGGTTTACGGCATCATTTAACATAGGGCCATATTTTTTCGAAGAGACAGGTGACTCTGGTCCTGTTACCTGCACCGTCACATGAGTGTCTTTTGCGCAACCACGTCATTCCAGCTCTCCAACAGCGTGGATGTGTGGATGGGATAATTTTTATGCAAGATGGCGCAACTCTGCACATTGCAAAACCAATTAAGCAGCTGCTGAAGTGCCATTTCGGAAATGCTAGAATCATCAGCCGACATTTCCTTACAGCCTGGCCGTCCCGATCACCTGATCTTAATTCGTGTGACTTCTGGATGTGGGGCTGTCTGGAAGATGTTGTGTTCAGTGTTCCGACTGCAAACTTAGCTGCGTTGAAGGCACCCACTGCGCAATACATTCTGAACGTGGCCCAGGAGACACTTCGATCAGTTGTTCAACATGCTATTTCTCGATTTCAACTTGTTGCAGAAAACGGTGGACAGCATATAGAACATGTTTTTCGGCAGTCACACGGAAATTAATAATCCGATTTGATTTTGATTGATGCTTTTTCTGCGATTTTTGGCCGCAGGACAATGAAAAACCGATTTATCCCCTCCGATGTGATATGACTTTGCCGTGGTGGATGGGCTTACGTAACTAACAGTGTCACACTTGTACATCCCTGCACACTGAGTAGTACAGTTTCTTTAACGTCAAACGTGTACCTTAGGCGTTGTTGTATGATTCATTTGTCATTTGTAGTCGACCACTACTAAATTATGATGCTTATAACGACATCTATTGCTACATTTTAAAACCATTATTTTTTCCTCTTTCCCCTTCTCCGTTAATATTCCGTTGCAATTTGACGTCATTCTGACTAGTGGTGTTATTTCTACAGCGTTTTGAAAGTTTAACTTTAATTATAATCATCCTGTAAAATTTAGACAAGAACAATAAAAAAATAATCTGGCTACTTCCCTTGTTGTGTCTTCTTCAGATGTACGTCCACATCACCGTCAACTGCTAATACAGGTATAGCCGGCCGAAGTGGCCGCGCGGTTCTGGCGCTGCAGTCTGAAACCGCGAGACCGCTACGGTCGCAGGTTCGAATCCTGCCTCGGGCATGGATGTGTGTGATGTCCTTAGGTTAGTTAGGTTTAACTAGTTCTAAGTTCTAGGTGACTAATGACCTCAGCAGTTGAGTCCCATAGTGCTCAGAGCCATTTGAACAATTTTTTTGCTAATACAGATTATAATGGAATGGCATACATGTACATGGGTACTGGCAACATCACAATTACAACCATATATGCGTGCACGGCTGTGTATCTTCCTGAAAGCCACATACCACAAAAAGATACAGCAATAACGTGAAGGAGCCCTTTGTTAATGTGGGTATGAAATCAAAGAGATACCGAAGAAAACAAATATGATGTATAATTATGGTGGATAGCTCGAAAATTCAAATCCCACTGTGAACAGAAAGCTAATGGTATACTGTTAAGTTGCTAAATAATTACAGATACTAAACGATATCCGAAAAGTTTCTGAAAAAATTACTTGTGCCACCTGTAAGCTGTTCATTTAATGTATTATGATTTCCCGCTTAGTGTATGACAATCACCAACTGTTGCAGTAGAGCCGGTTTCTTGCCGTTAAGTTGTATATGCAGATCTACGAGATACTCAATAATTCCCAACATGACTTGGCCAGTTTCATGAATATTCATGGCTACAGCTCACTTCTCGAAGTTTTAAGCCGAGAAGGAGTCTCTATGTTCTTTCCGCCTTTAAGGGCCTACCAATTTGGTGTATGTGGTTCGCACTGGGGGCATTACATTGAATTTTGTGGATCGTAGCTCTCTCGTATTTGTCGATTTCATGTTGTAAACTGTACTTTAGCTTGAATTTCAGAGTGCTGTTGATCTTAGATATGGCATCTACTTTAACAGAATTGAAAATGCTAGCCATTTTCTGAGAAAAATTACAGCAGTTGGGAATTTTGACTCTTAGTATTTTACGTGGCACTTTCCTTCACATTCATTCGCTGGTCACGTCGTATTAATTTATTCATTATGTTTTCGTGGTACCCATTAGCTCTGTCTACCTGTTTTATAATGTTTTAGCTCAGTAATTGTGTCATAATTATTCATCAGGACTTTAAAATTTTATGCACGAGTATTAGACAGCGGAAGGCAGAAAACTCGAGAAATTACAGTTCATCATTTTTCTCCCGTTCTTCAACGAATCCAGTTTTGACATGTAGCTCATTAAATTTATATGCAATTTCGGTGAATTTTTTTCTCTTCCATCGATCAGAAGCAGCTACATGGTGCTTAAAGTATAAACTTTTATGCATGGTGTGTTGCAGGTTAATGAGAAGAATTAATGAAAACGTCTGCTATGGTTCCAGCTATACTGGAGCCGATAACTAGTCTGTTCGTTCACTTATAAAATTTAATATTAAAAGAAAAAAAAATTGGATCTGGTGACAAATTGTAGAAGTTCAATAAATTCGACTATTTCTTTCTGACGCAGTGTTTTATGCTATAACAAATTTTCTTTGAAAACAGCAGTAGCCTCATTAATAGGTACAATTCCATAAAGACTTTAATGTCTGAAGATACTAGGTGGGCATTGTGAAACATCCCCTTAGAAAAATTAATGAATTACTGTGCTGATAAACCTCTTACGTTATTTGATTTTCAAACAGCTGAGCAAAACTGAACGTACTCAGGCATTTCTCTCTTTACTTATTCTGATCAACACTAAATTGACACACAATATTTTTAACGCAACGCAATCTGACTTTCAATAATCACTACAAAAGAACGGCCCTGACTGACAATAACCTATACCTTTCATGAATCACTTACCTCACAAAAATCTTTGTTACTCGAACTACTGCAATACAGCGAGCGCCAATACTGCTAGCTAAATAAAAGATTCTAACTACTGAAGGCACTAACTACTGATAGGCATACTTAACAAATGAAAGATTTTCACAGAGAACAGTCTGCAGCTCTTGGTCGTGCCGTAGCGTTCTCGCTTCCCATACCCGGGTTCCCGGGTTCGATTGCCGGCGGGGTCAGGGATTTTCTCTGCCTCGTGATGACTGGGTGTTGTGTGTTGTCCTTAGGTTAGTTAGGTTTAAGTAGTTCTAAGTTCTAGGGGACTGATGACCATAACTGTTAAGTCCCATAGTGCTCAGAGCCATTTGAACCATTTTTTTTAATAGAGAACAAACAATATATGTACCTTAATAGTGTTCAAAAGTCATAATATGTATCTGTTCATGACATCCAGTCTTACAAATTTCGTTTTCTGACGGACACACGTCCAAATCGTCCACTCTCAAAACTCTGCCATCTCTGTTTCCACATCACCACTGTTGGCGCCTCACCTCCAACTGCGCAAGGGTACGCGCTGTTCAAATCCAACTGCCCAGGACTACACAAGCGAATATTCCAACAATGCAAACCAGCCACAGACTGCACACAGCACAGTCAGTGATTTTCATACAGAGCGCTACGTGGCGTTATCAACATAAAACCCTAAACAAGCCTACTTACTTGCCAATTGTAATATGTTTTTAAATTCTGCTTGTACATTTTTCAGTGAAGCGCCAACAGTTTCGGTTGCATCGTTTTCTGAAAAGTACTGTAATGTTTTGCTGACGTACTGGTGTTCACTAAAACTGACTGTCGTATTACATTTGTCAGCTTTAGTGACGATCACTTTAGTATAAAGCGTTTGGTTAATTGAAGTAACAGCTTTATAATGTTTACCACACATAAAGTGAATGAAGCTATTAAAACAGAAAAAATTAAAATATCGAATAATAGAAATGCATGTTGCACTGATTGACCTGGAAGAAGTGTATATAATGTACCCAGCAAGAGACTGAGGGAAAAGTTGAATTGAATCAAAGATTGCAAAAAGAGGTTATGAAATTTTGTGAAATAACACGGCGATTATAGGGATGGGGAGTAGTTGAGCACAAGACTTCGAGGCGATTAAGGGTCTGCAGCAGAGCTGTGGGCTGCCAACGACGCTCTTTAAGCTGTCTTTATGAGAAATCTTGCAGACTTCGCACAGAAAACGCCAGGTTATCGGAATTACAATAGACGACAGTGAGATATTTAGGTCATGTTGCGCAGACTACCAGATTGTACTAGCAGAAGATGAAGATGACATGAAGTAGATGATCATAAAGCTTGAAGAGAAACGCTGTAAGATTGGCCTGAAGATGAACATGAAGCAACGAGGGAGATGGCGCAGTGGTTAGCACACTGGACTCGCATTCGGGAGGGCGACGGTTCATACCCGCTTCCGGCCATCCTGCTTTAAATTTTCCATGATTTCCCCCAATCGCTTCAGGCAAATGCCGGGATGGTTCTTTGAAAGGGCACGGCCAACTTCCTTCCCCATCCTTCCCTAATCCGATGACCTCGCTGTTTGGTTCAAAAAATGGCTCTGAGCACTATGGGACTCAACTTCTGAGGCATCAGTCCCCTAGAACTTAGAACTACTTAAACCTGACTAACCTTACGACATCACACACATCCATGCCCGAGGCAGGATTCGAACCTGCGACCATAGCAGCAGCGCGGTTCCAGACTGTAGCGCCTAGAACCGCTCGGCCACCTCGGCCGGCCGCTGTTTGGTCCTCTGCCCGAAATCAACACACGAACGAACCATGAAGAGGTGTGAATGCTTGGCTGTTGGAATGGAAAAGGTTAATAATTTGTAGGTAGATAGTGAAGTTACTGTGGGTGTGGAAAAGGTAAAATACCATGGGGTATTATTGAATGAACAGGGCAGAAAAAATGATGAAATCACTAGTAACATTAATAAAGGACGAACTGTAAGCGGTCAGTGAGCTCTGTTCTGCCATTCATCAACAGCATTCCGGGGGATGTTTTCCAACAGGATAACATTCACCCACGTACTGCCGTAGTAACCCAACATGCTCTACACAGTATCGACATGTTGCCTTGGTCTCCTCGATCGTCACATCTGTCTCCAGTGAAGCACATATGGGACATCATCGGACGATAACTCCAAGGTCAACCAAAAACAACATTAACCGTCCCTGTATTGATCGACCAAGTGCAACAAGTATGGAATTCCGTCCCACCGACTGTCATCCGGCATCTATACAAAATAATGCACGCGCGTTTGCCTGCTTGCTTTCAACATTCTCGCAGTTACACCGATTGTTAATGTACCAGCATTTCACATTTGCAGTGGCTTATCTCACGCTTACATTAACTTTTGATCTTGCAATGTTAATCGCTTAATATGGTACATAGACAGACGTTCTCCCAAAAGTTAATTAATTTATATTAAGTATTTCTTCAAACTTCCTGGCAGATTAAAACTGTGTGCCGGACCGAGACTCGAACTCGGGACCTGATGGTCCTCAGATGGTAGAGGCAAATGTCCCGAGTTCGAGTCTCGGTCCGGCACACAGTTTTGATCTGCCAGGAAGTTTCATATCAGCGCACACTCCGCTGCAGCGTGACAATCTCATTCTGGAAACATCCCCAGGCTGTGGCTAACCCATGTCTCCTCAATGTCCTTTCTTTCAGGAGTGCTAGTTCTGCAAGGTTAGCAGGAGAGCTTCTGTAAAGTTTGGAAGGTAGGTGACTAGGTATTGGCAGAAGTGAAGCTGTGAGGAGGGGACATGAGTTGTGCTTGGGTAGCTCACATGATGCCGGCACGGTAGCTCAGCATGTTCGGTCAGAGGGTCTACCTACCCTCTGTAATAAAAAAATTGAGTGAATGGATCAACGAATAACCTGAACGGGTGTCATCGGACGTCCGCCACGAACAAATTCAACGAACAATATAGAACAAAATGATATATATATATGCCCGCGAAAGGCAAAGGTCCCGCGTTCGAGTGTCGGTCCGGCACACAGTTTTAATCTGCCAGGAAGTTTCATATTTACGCACACTCCGCTGCAGAGTGAAAGTCTCATTCTGGAACTATTTCTTGGTGCTGCGATTTTTTTTATTTTTTTTTTTTATTTTTTTTTTTTTTTTTTTGCGGCAGTACCTTACTTCCTCCTCTGTACAGCTTGCTAAATCAGCATGAAGATAAAATCTGAGAGATTTGAGCCCGCACGGAGGGTTACCGGCAATCGGTCTTATATCCTTTCTTTCAGGAGTGCTAGTTCTGCAAGGTTCGCAGGAGAGCTTCTGTAAAGTTTGGAAGGTAGGAGACTAGATACTGGCAGAAGTGAAGCTGTGAGGACGGAACGTGAGTCGTGCTTGGGTAGCTCAGATAGTAGAGCACTTGCCCGAGAAAGGCAAAGGACCAGACTTTGTGTCTTGGTCCGGCACACCGTTTTAATCTGCCAGGAAGTTTCATATCAGCGCACACTCCGCTGCAGAGTGACAATCTCATTCTGGAACTATTTCTTGGTGCTGCGATTTTTTTTTTTGCGTCAGTGTATTACTTCCTCCTACGTACAGCTCGCTAAATCAGCTTGAAGATAAAATCTGAGAGAATCGAGCCCGCACGGAGGGTTACCAGCAATCGGTCTTCCCGCGAACCATTCGCGACAGGAACAAGAAAGGGAGGAAGTGGCAGTGGGTCTCAAATTCCCTCTATCACACACCGCAAAGTGTCTTGTTGGAGTATAGATGTAGATGGATACCATCCGAGCGGAAGAAGGGGTCGCCCACAACGCAACTGGCAAGGCGATGTGGAGGAGCAGGAGCGAGGAACATGAGCATCGAGGAAAGTCGAGACATGAGAATATAGCGACCCACTCCACTTGGGGAATTATACAAAACAGCTGGATTCTCATCTCCTAAATCCCGAAGAATTGCGCACGAACATACAGAAAAATTTAAACAGATTTTCGACGAGCGCCACCCGCTGCATGGTTCTTCATGTGGACGTAGCAGACTTAAATCCCGCAAGAGATTTCTCACCAGTGAATTGAACGAGCCTCCGAAGGACTACCCTGCCTCACGAGAAATACCCAGCGGCAGTACATCAAGCTGGAAGATTTGGAGAACACTGAACCGCATCAGAACAGGCGTAGCACGAGTTAAAGCAAACCTAGTCAAATGGGGCTTCAAGGACGAAGGAGACAAGAAATGCGACTGTGGTGAAGTTCAGGATACGGAACACCTTCTACAGTGTTCCATCTGCCCCACAAGGTGTACCCTTGACGAACTATGGCTTGAGAAGAGAGAAACATTGGACTTGGCCCGACATTGGGCTGAAAGGCTTTGAAACAAATCTCCGGACACGAAAAAGTAAAGTAAAGTAAGCGACCGAGGGGCGGAGAACACGAACATAAAGTGAAGTACGTGAAAAGCGTCCCACGTCGCACGCCAGTCCTTCCTTGCAAGTGGACGCGGCTGCTTGGTACCGCAGGTGTGGGTATTTCCTGCCGGCTTCAGCGAAACGCGCCGCGGCCGGCGCCAGCTGCCAGCTACCAGGAAGACGGCGGGCCCCACTCCCTCTCGCCCTTCCAGTCACAGCGACCCACTGCGGTTAGTCATTTCCCGGCTGGCCGGTGAGCAGCGCCACAGGCATCCAGGGCGGTCATCGCTCCGCCCTCGCAGCCCATTCCCATTCCAGCCGGCGCTCCAGCCGCTGCGTGTCCAGCACGGGGATGGCAGAGCCCCACTGGAGAGCTTAACGTCGGCTTGTCGTAGGGCTCCTGCGTGAGGTACCGTTTCTACCATTTCGCACAGCGCCGGTTTTAGGAAATCAGGCGGTTTCTCCTCCGTTCATTTTGCGCGTTTTTGCAGTTTTATATGGAGATGTTGTCATCACACAGTAAGAATAGTAATGCAAGTTACAAATGTAACATGCACTACTCGCCATTAAAATTGCTACACCACGGAGGTGACGTGCTACAGACGCGAAATTTAACCGACAGGAAGAAGATGCTGTGATATCCAAATGATTAGCTTTTGAGAGCATTCACGCAAGGCTGGCGCCGGTGGCGACACCTACAACGTGCTGACATGAGGGAAGTTTCCAACCGATTTCTCATATACAAACAGCAGTTGACCGGCGTTGCCTGATGAAACGTTGTTGTGATGCCTCGTAAGAAGGAGAAATGTGTACCATCGAGTTTCCGACTTTGATAAAGGTCGGATTGTAGCCTGTCGCGATTGTGGTTTATCGTATCGCGACATTGCTGCTCGCGTTGGTCGAGATCCAATGACTGATAGCAGAATATGGAATCGGTGGGTTTATGAAACGTCCCCTTAGAAGAATTAATGAATGACTGTGTTGATAAACCTCTTAAATTATTTGATTTTCAAACAGCTGAGCAGAACTGAACGTACTCAGACATTTCGCTCTTTACCTATTCTGATCAACACTAAACTGACACACAATATTTTTAGCGCAACGCAATCTGACTTTCAAAAATCCCTACAAGAGAATGGCCCTGACTAACATTATCCTATACGTTTCACAAATCACTTACCTCACAAAAAACTTCGTTACTCGAACTACTGCAATACAGCGAGCGCCACTACTGCCAGCTAAATAAAAGATTCAAACTACTGAAGGCACTAACTACTTATAGGCATAGTTAGCAAATGAAAGATTTTGATAAAGAAGAAACAATGTATTTACCTTAACAGTGTTCAAAAGTCATAATATATATATCAGTTCATGACATCCAGTCTTACAAATTTACTGTCTCTGATGGACACACGTCCAGATCATCCGCTCTCAAAACTCCGCAATCTCTCTACCCACATGCACCACTGCTGGCGGCTCACCTCCAACTGCGCAACGCTACGCGCTGTTAACAGCCAACTGCCCAACACTACAATGGCGAACAACGATGCAAACCAGCCACAGACTGCACACAGCACAGCCAGTGATTTTCATACAGACCGCTACGTGGCGTTACCAATAAAAAAACCTAAACAGCCTACTTACAGGTTCAGCAGGGTAATACGGAACACCGTGCTGGATCCCAACGGCCTCGTATCACTAGCAGTCGAGGTGACAAACATCTTATCCGCATGGCTGTAACGGATCCTGCAGCCACGTCTCGATCCCTGAGTCAACAGTTGGGGACGTTTGCAGGACAACATCTGCACGAACAGATCTACGACGTTGGCAGCAGCATGGACTGTCACCTCGGAGACAATGGCTGCGGTTATCCTTGACGCTGCATCACAGACAGGAGCACCTGTGATGGTGTACTCAACGAGGAAGCTGGGTGCACGAATGGCAAAACGTCACTTTTTCGGATGAATCCAGGTTCTGTTTACAGCATCATGATGGTCGCATCCGTGTTTGGCGACATCGCAGTGAACGCACATTGGAAGCGTGCATTCCTCATCGCCATACTGGCGTATCACCCGCCATGATGGTATGGGTTCAAATGGTTCAAATGGCTCTGAGCACTATGGGACTTAAATTCTAAGGTCATAAGTCCCCTAGAACTTAGAACAACTTAAATCTGACTAACCTAAGGACAACACACATATCCATACCCGAGGCAGGTTCGAACCTGCGACCGTAGCTGTCACGCGGTTCCAGACTGTAGCGCCTAGAACCGCACGGCCACCCAGGCCGGCGATGGTATGCGGTGCCATTGGTTACACTTGTCGGTCACCTCTTGTTCGCATTGACGGCACTATGAACAGTGGACGTTACATTTCAGGTGTGTTACGACCCGTGGCTCTACCCTTCATTCGATCCCTGCGAAACCCTACATTTCAGCAGGATAATGCACGACCGCATGTTGCAGGTCTTGTACGGGCCTTTCTGGATACAGAAAATGTTCGACTGTTGCTCTGGCCAGCACATTCTCCAGATCTCTCACCAACTGAAAACGTCTGGTCAATGGTGGCCGAGCAACTGCCTCGTCACAATACGCCAGGCACTACTCTCGATGAAGTGTGGTATCGTGTTGAAGCTGCATGGGCAGCTGTACCTGTACACGCCATCCAAGCTCTGTTTGACTCACTGCCCAGGCGTATCAAGGCCGTTATTACAACCAGAGGTGGTTGTTCTGGGTGCTGATTTCTCAGGATCTTTGCACCCAAATTGCGTGAAAATGTAATCACATGTCAGTTCTGGTATAATATAGTTGTCCAATGAATACCCGTTTATCATCTGCATTTGTTCTTGGTGTAGCAATTTTAATGGCCAAAAGTGTACGAGGTGTGACTATAAAATAACAGGACTGATACTGTCACAGAGAAGGTACGCATTCGCCAATGATCAACGGGCAATAGCTGTGAAGCGTGAAGCCTTCTCTGCCGAATACAGCATCTCTGGCGCCTGTAGACAAATTAATGAGGCCCATAGACATATATTTTTAGACTGGCAATGGCGCATCTTTTACTGAAACCTGACGTTTGGTGAGGTAATATAGCGGCGTCAGGAGGTTTGTATATGGCGCTACTACGATTTTCTGAAACGAAATGACGTTGTAAGCTTTACGTGGTGATCTAAACACATTCTACAATTGCGCAAATATTTACGTACTAGTTGATTTTAAAACGTACATTGTAGAATTGTATTATGAGAAGAACATCAAGTTAAATGTACACACACTTAAAGCAAAACTGAGTTTTCGCAAGAATAATCAAATGAATAAAAAAAAGTTGTTACCACCGACAAATAGCATGTTCTACTTACACGAGCACTTTCATAACGAGCATACTACGCAAAGAAAAGCCGAAGTTGATCAAAATTGGTTAAAAATGCATCATTAAGCTACGTCTGTTAATATTAGATTTATTAAACCCCTTAAAATACACATAAACGTTTTAGACACTGCCGGTATTTCAGGTAATCCTAACCGAAATGCAATTATTTAGGCTACATCGAGTGCAAAAGCAAAAAATATGTAAAATAGTTCTTGTTATGCTTGCATTGAGATACATTACTTTCCTTATATCTTCCGTCTACTGTACGAAAAATAACATCCAAACACCACGGATGTATTGACCATAATGTCAAAACTCTAAATGTAACGTAGTTATATCGGTTTATCCCCATCTCTTACTACTGTTTTATGAGTAAATAAACAGCTGTTCACACACCCTTTGCGGTAGCCGCGATACTGCAAATCTAAGTGACACCAGTGATATCGTAGACGGTATTACCGGTCTAGTAATGTATGTCTGTGGTGTGGCCGTGGCCATCGTTTTTTTAGGAACTGTTATTTTGTTATTCCCGAAAAATGAGAAATGTAATAATATAGCAACGAACTGTCGTGAAGTTGTACTTGGAATTTGAAAAAAACTTAAACCTATCTTTTAATAAAATAAATGTATGGCTGAGAGTGTTTATCACGTTCGCGAGTTTTTTAGTGATTCAAGCGTTTCCAAGATGGCCGAGAAAACTTTGAAGATGACTCACACATGAGGCACCCTTCAACTTCAGAAACGAAAAAGTAGGTAATATGACTCGATGTGGCCGTCGGTTGGATACTTGATCAGTTGCTGAAATTGTAGGAATTGACAAAGAATGCGTAAGGCAAATTGTATATAAACAATTTAACATGAGAAAATTCTCACCATAGAACGAAAATAACCCCGTGAAAATGTTCGTACTGACTCTTTGAATACCGCTGAAAATGGTCCTAACTTCTTGGAATGAGTGGTAACATGCGACGAATCTGGAATTTTCACTTATTATCCAGGAAGTAAGAGCTATCCATGCACCGGAAATACCCAGCTTCGCCGAGAGCGAAAAAAGTTCGAATAATCAAATTAAGTGTGAAAGCAGCGATGGTAGTTTTTCGATATTCATGGAATTGTGTATATTAACTGCGCTCCTGAAAATCAGACCATTAATCAGGATTAGTACCTTGAGGTTCTTGATCAATTCCCAGCGATAATAAGGAAAAAAACTACCCTCATTGTGGAATAAAAGGTCATTGATTCCGCATCAAAGCAATGCACAGACTCAAACAGCATTAAGTGAAATTTATTCATAATGGATGCGGCTGACGTCCGAGGCTGTTCCTGTAAATTATCTTATTCAGAGAACACTGAAGGAGCGATCTGTTTTACTTGCTAAAAACATTCAACATCACATAAAATATTTCTTTATTTAAGACAACCCGTTTCGAAAGACATTGCTGTTATCTTCAGGTGTTAAAAATCTTTTGGTTGTGAAACGTGTTCATTTTACGTTGACACTTTGCGTGAGGTTCAACGCAAAATGAACACATTTCACAGCAAAATATTTTTGAGAGTTGAAGATGACAGTAAAGTCTACCGAAACCAGTTGTCTTGGATAGAGAACTATTTTATGTGAACTGGGCATTAAATGTTATATAGACTGTTCCTTTACAGGGCGTAGAATAATAACAGCCACGAGGCACAATAGAAAGTGATTTTATTTAATGCACAGCCAGTTTCTGACATGTGCCCATCTTCGGGTAGTTTTACTTTCAATTATATGTTTCAGAGTTCATTGTTGCAGATCATTGTTTAAATAAGAAACAAATAACGTGATGCTAAGTAAACAGACTGAAACAATGGAAGTTGATAAGCGACATGTGTTACAAAGTACTGTAGTGATTACAATACAGCTGTAGTATCCATGGTCGGCCGCGGTGGCCGTGCGGTTCTAGGCGCTTCAGTCCGGAACCGCGGGACTGCTACGCTCGCAGGTCCGAATCCTGCCTCGGGCATGGATGTGTGTGATGTCCTTAGGTTAGTTAGGTTTAAGTAGTTCTAAGTTCTAGGGGACTGATGACCTAAGATGTTAAGTCCCATAGTGCTCAGAACCATTTGAACCAATTTTTTGTAGTATCCATGTAGTTTCCACATTAGACTCATCACGTTTTTACAAAAAAATCTAAATTTTTTTACACATTAACTGTATGTTATACATCATAGTAAATATCTGTAATTCATTGTTATGACTTTTTTATATATTAATAACTTCAGAATCATACACTCTCACAACATCTAACGTGTTTACATAGGAACACAGTTTATGGTCAAAGGCCTTAGATCTAAGAAGTTCGAAGATGTTACACGTAAGGAAACGTCACAGTTTTTAGAGGTTAAGAAAGTGAAATTGTTTCACGATTATGAAACCACAATGTCATTTATAATACACTACGTTATCAAAAGTATCCGGACACCCCAAAAACATACGTTTTTCATATTAGGTGCATTGTGCTGACACCTACTGCCAGGTACTCAATATCAGCGACCTCAGTAGTCATTTGACATCTTGAGAGAGCAGAATGGGGCGCTCCGCGGAACTCACGGACTTCGAACATGGTCAGGTGATTGGGTTTCAGTTGTGTCACACGTCTATACGCGAGATTTCCACACTCCTAAACATCCCTAGGTCCACTGTTTCCGAGTGATAGTGAAATGGAAACCTGAAGGAACACGTACAGTACAAAAGCGTACAGGCCGACCTCGTCTGTTGACTGACAGAGACTGCCGAGAGTTCAAGATGATCGTATTGTGTAATGGACAGACATCCATCCAGACCATCACACAGGAATTCCAAATCGCATCAGGATCCACTGCAAGTACTATGACAGTCAGGCGGGAGTTGAGAAACCTTGGATTTCACGGTCGAGTGGCGGCGCATAAGCCACACATCACGCCGGTAAATGCTAAACGATGCCTCGCTTGGTGTAAGGAGCAGAAACATTGGACGATTGAAAAGTGGAAAAACATTGTGTGGAGTGACGAATCACGGTACACAATGTGGCGATCCGATGGCACGGTATGCGTATGGCGAATGCCCGGTAAACGTGATCTGCCAGTGTGTGTAGTGCCAACAGTAAAATTCGGAGGCGGTGCTGTTATGGTGTAGTCGTGTTTTTCATGGAGGGGGCTTGCACCCCTTGTTGTTTTGCGTGGCACTATCACAGCACAGGCCTACAATGACGTTTTAAGCTCCTTCTTGCTTCCCACTGTTGAAGAGCAATTCGGGGATGGCGATTGCATCTTTCAACACGATCGAACATCTATTCATAATGCACGGTCTGTGGCGGAGTGGTAAATGACAATAGAGTCCCTGTAATGGACTGGCCTCCACAGAGTCCTGACCTGAATCCTATAGAACACCTTTGGGATGTTTTCGTGCCAGGCCTCACCGACCGACATCGATACCTCTCTTCAGTGCAGCACTCCGTGAAGAATGGGCTGCCATTACCCAAGAAACCTTCCAGCACCATATTGAACGCATACCTGCGAGAGTGGAAGCTGTCATCAAGGCTAAGTATGGGTCAACACCATACTGAATTCCAGCATTACCGATGGAGGACGCCATGAACTTGTAAGTCATTTTCAGCCAGGTGTCCTGATACTTTTGATCATATAATGTGCATAGAATGGTTTCTGGCAAATCATATAATGTTGTAATCATTGTCACCATTTTTACTAACTAGTTGTGATGGAGCGATGAGTAATAGTTTTTAAGAATTTCAACAAAGATGTGTAGAAATGATTTGTTTGTAAGTCATTCTGCAGCTCACACAACGTTGCCTGTTCAGAGGTTTGTACCGAAGTACAGCATCCCAGTGTTAGATCAACCACCTTATTCGCCTGACCTAGCATCCATTCCCTAAGGTCAAATCTGCATTAAAATGAATGAGATTTCTGTCCGTTAAAGCAGTGAAAGAGAAAACAGCACGAACATCAAGGAGCTCACACAGGATGAGTTGCAGCACTGTTTCGGTCAATGGAAAATTCGCATGGAACGTTGTAAGGATAAAGGAGGGGAGTGTATTTAGGACGACAATAACGAAATATGTATGTTTTTTAAATACATTATTTTCAGCAGTATTCTCGCTATTTTGTAACCACACCTCATATCTTTAATTGTGACTTAAATATTGTGATCAAGGCACTGATCATTGCCTGTTTTTCTGCATTTTACGAACACACGACCACAACACCTGCGCCATCTGCCAGGCGTTGGCATAAATCCTCTCGTGATGTGTGTCTGATCCTGAGAGGGAGATGGCGTTCGGTACTGGTCGCGTGTATCTCTGCGCAAGCCTTATGGCCTAGTTTCACTGAGATGTGTCTTGATTTTTTTTTATTTTTAGAAATTTTATGTGTCTGTTATACATAAATTTCGTTGATTAAAAAAAAAAGAAAAGAAAAATCATATGACAGTAGAGGAAAGTGTTTTCCTAAAGGATAGTGAATCTAGGATCACGTAATGATTTTTGGTCGGTACTTCAGTCTAATGACTGATTTTAGAATCACATGAAAGAATGCACACTAGAGACCGCCATAAACAGTTTCTGCCATTTTCTACGTTTCTGTTATTGTTAGACATGAGGTTGTCTTTTGGGAAGCACTTGTAAATATCTCGATTTCTACGGATTTATGTCCTGTGCAATACATTAAAAGTACTTGGAATATATTGTTACTTTATCAGTTTGAATTTTTTTACAGCAAAAAAAAATTGTGTATGTTTTCAAAACTAGGCATATAACATGTGGACGGCTCAGCCATACTTCGACAGTCGTGCTCCATCTTGTACCATGAAACAGAAGAAGGTCTTTACCATGGCACGTGTAATATTTGCAAGTAACCTAAGTTTCGTTAACAGCCTAACAGTTTTAACCGTTTTAAAAATGGATATTTGTATTAATTTTCCATAGCTTTAATTTCAAATTATATTTAAATCGTAACTGGTTTTAGATAATACGTCTGCTTAATTTGACGTCACTTACTGATTACTGGTTTCTAGTGGAGTAATAATGTAACAGATACGAGTAGACGACTAAATACAGTACTGGCAAGATTTTATCGGTTGCAACGCTTTCATATTTCAATAGAATATTTGTTCCTAGGCATCTCGTTAGTACGCATTCTGGATGTTCACAAATTTTTAGATTCAGATAAATTTGAGAGTGTGAAAGCAATAGAATTTGCTATGTAACATTTATTTTCATCAACATATTTATATAGGTACAGACACTGCCAAGAGCAATAATAATAACAATAATACGCATAACTTGTCGGGAATTGTTTTTGTGGAATTTTGTTTTTTGTGCAGTTTAGGGCAAGAGCGAAATATTGTTTATGCTTTCGCTACTCTCTGTTTCGAATTTTTGTGAAACTGGGTGTTTTCGTGTTTTCTGTTTTTTACGACGAATGTTTAAGATGTCTAACACATTTATTCGTCCACGAATTAATTTCCGGGCTGGAGATCAGACATTATTACGTTACACCCACACAACAACTTGCTTATTATACAGTTCCTTGTAAAAAGTTCGCTTGTAGCCACACTTATTTGATTTCATCACTTCCTGAGTCAACGAATGTGGTCTGGGAGACTTTAGTTCCTTTGCGGCTAACTTTTCCTGCTAATTTTCTCTTTTATTAGAAGGTTGATGTTGCCGCTGCACACGAAGGCCGATTCCCGCATAGTTAGGGTGACCAAACGTCCCGGAAAACCGGGATTGTCCCGGTTTTCATCCCTGTGTTCCGGTGTCCCAAAAATTTGTTTCGATACGCTCAAAAGTCCCGGAATTCAGTTTTTAAATACATTTCGTGAAACTTTCTCAAAGTTTTGGGATTTCGCTATATTAAAGGAAATACAACACAAGAAATTAATATAATTTAGCTTATTTGTCTAAAACCTCCATTGTCCCATACTAGTAATCACAGTATCAGTATTGATACACTCAGGCAATAATTTACTTTGAGCGGTACTTTGGCCAACAAGTAGTAAGTTGTATTATTGTAACAGAGCTATGAAACCGTCCGATTGTCGCGCCACTTACTCACACACTCATTTTCAGAACAGTGTAGTAGTTGATGTTTTGTCAGACAAACTGCAATAGTTTTTTCTCATATTAGTGATATTATTGCTGCAGTACTGTGAAACGCAATGCCGAAACGTGCCTGCAAGTTCAGTGACTGTTATTCCAAGGAATGGAATTTCATTAAGAAAGGTCGTTTTGATTACGAAGCAGAGTGTTCCGTATGTAACCGTTTTATTAGTATAAGTCATGGTGGACGTTCCGACGTAGTGGATCACATCAGGTCAAAGAAACACATTAACAGATACAGTGCACCGAGTTGCAGTAATACTCTACAAAATTATTTTGAGAAACATCAGTCAAGTGAAGAGACGAAAGTTCGAGCAGCCGAGCTTACACTAGCCTACCACACGGTAAAACATCACCAAACTTATAGATCTAGTGATTGTACTAATAAGCTTAACAGCACTATGTTTGATGATTCTTCCATTGCAAAAAAGTTTAGTTCAGCAAGAACTAAAGTGTCAGCCTTAATGAAAGAAGTTATTGCTCCCCAGACTGTAAAGGAAAGCCTTGAATACATCAAAAAGTCTTCTTTCTACGGGATATCCACTGATGCCAGCAATCATAAGACCACTAAAATATTTCCGTTTGTTGTTCAGTTTTTCGATATTAATCAGGGAATTCAGACCAAACTTTTGAAGGTGAGTTCCCTCCCTAACGAAACATCTGACAAAATTTCAAGATTTTGTATGAATACTATCGAAATGTTTGATCTCGAGAAAAATAAATGTGTGGCATTTTGTGGAGACAACACCAACACAGACTTTGGGGGTTTAAAAGGACAAGGCAAATGCAACGTATTTACCTAATTAAAGGCAACATTGCATGAAAACATTGAAGACATAGGGTGCCCTGCACATGTTTTACACAATAGCGTGCAGACATCTGCTGACAGTTTAAGCTGTGATGTTGAAACTATCGTCATGAAGGTATACTCACACTTTTACATATATACTGTTAGAACAGAGAGGCTTAAGGAGTTCTGTGATAATGTGGGAACTGAATATATGAATGTAATGTGTCACTTGAAAACTCGCTGGTTATCACTGTTTCCAGCAGTTGAAAGAGTAATCCACCTGTTTGAACAGTTAAAAGATTTTTTCCTAAATGAAGACAAATTCATGGTGTGGGTTCCTGTTGTCATGTCCTAGTTCTTGAACCACGGGCAACGTATGAGTGGCCAAGTAAGTGGTCCCGACAGTCGGGATACCAGTTACTTTGGAATAAGGCTGGGCATCTCCAGACATATTCTAAGCCGTGGTCACCTTTGTGCTCATACGGCAAAGACTACCAAATCCGCCGGTTAGTCCCTCAACCGTTAGGGGTAAAACTCAATGGGACTCGGAGAAAGTAAGGCTAGCAACCTGCTTCCCTGGTACTTTAAATATGATGCTGGCAACAATCAGAGCAAAATGCCTCGGACCTTTGGAGGTCCGGAGTCCCACCTCTAACTGACAAACCAGGGACTCCCAAGATACGACTTGGCAAACAAATGGTAATGAGATGGGGAGCTATTAATATCAATGGGGGCTACTTTGGGAAGAAGGTAGAGCTGGCAGAGGCTGCAAGTAAGTTGAGGCTGGACGTTGTAGCTGTTAGTGACATTTGGGTAAGGGGTGAGAAAGAAGAGGAAGTGGGAGAATACAAGGTCTACCTGTCAGGAGTCAAAGCAGGAATAGCACAATGGGGTGTAGGGCTTTACATCAGGAAAGAAATGGAACCCAGCGTAGTTGCAATAAGGCATGTAAACGAACGTCTGATGTGGATAGATTTGACAGTGTCTAGCAAGAAAATTAGGATTGTGTCAGTATATTCGCATTGTGAAGGGACAGATCAAGATAAGATGGATAGTTTTTATGAGGCACTCAGTGATGTAGTTGTTAGATTAAAGGACAAGGACAGTGTTCTGCTCATGGGTGATTTTAACGCCAGGATTGGAAATCGAACAGAAGGGTATGAAAAGGTTTTGGGTAAATTTGGAGAGGACATGGAGGCCAACAGGAACGGTAAACAACTCGTGGATGTCTGTGCCAGTATGGGCTTAGTAATCAAAAACTCCTTTTTTAAACATAAGAACATTCACCGGTATACTTGGGAAGGCCGGGGAACCAGATCTGTCATTGACTATATAATAACAGATCAGGAATTCAGGAAGGCTGTGAGGGACACACGTGTATTCAGGGGATTCTTTGATTACACTGATCATTATTTAATCTGCAGTGAAATTGGTATTGTGAGGTCGAAAGTGCAGGAGGTCAGGTCCATATGTACGAGGATAAGAGTGGAGAAACTTCAGGATAAGGAAATCAGGCACAAGTACATAACAGTGATCTCAGAAAGGTACCAGTGAGTCGAATGTAGTCAATTACAGTCATTGGAAAAGGAATGGACAAGGTACAGGGACACAGTACTAGAAGTGGCTAAAGAATGTCTTGGAACAGTAGTGTGTGAAAGTAGGATGAAGCAAACAGCTTGGTGGAATGACACAGTCAAGGCAGCCTGTAAAAGGAAAAAGAAGGCGTATCAAAAATGGATACATACTAGAACTCAGGTAGACAGAGAAAGTTATGTTGAAGAAAGAAACAAAGCAAAACAGATAATTGCTGCATCCAAGGAGAAATCTTGGGAAGACTTTGAAAACAGGTTGGAGACTATGCTGCTGGAAAACCATTATGGAGTGTAATTAGCAGTCTTCGAAAGGGAGGTAAGAAGGAAATGATAAGTATTTTGGACAGGTCAGGAAAACTGCTGGTGAATCCTGTGGATGCCTTGGGCAGATGGAGGGAATATTTTGAAGAGTTGCTCAATGTAGGTGAAAATACGATCAGTAATGTTTCAGATTTCGAGGTAGAATGGGATAGGAATGATGATGGAAATAGGATCACATTTGAGGAAGTGGAGAAAATGGTCAATAGATTGCAGTGCAATAAAGCAGCTGGGGTGGATGAAATTAAGTCGGAACTCATCAAATACAGTGGAATGTCAGGTCTTAAATGGCTACACAGGATAATTGAAATGGCCTGGGAGTCGGGACAGGTTCCATCAGACTGGACAAAAGCAGTAATCACACCAATCTTTAAACATGGAAACAGAAAAGATTGTAACAACTACAGAGATATCTAATTAATCAGCGTTGTGGGTAAAATCTTCTCAGGTATTGTTGAAAGGAAAGTGCGAGTATTAGTTGAGGACCAATTGGATGAAAATCAGTGTGGGTTTAGGCCTCTTAGAGGTTGTCAGGACCAGATCTTTAGCTTACGGCAAATAACGGAGAAGTGTTACGAGTGGAACAGGGAATTGTATCTATGCTTTATAGATCTAGAAAAGGCATATGACCGGGTTCCTAGGAGGAAGTTATTGTCTGTTCTACGAGATTATGGAATAGGAGGCAAACGTTTGCAAGCAATTAAAGGTCTTTACATGGATATTCAGGCAGCAGTTAGAGTTGACGGTAAATTGAGTTCATGGTTCAGAGTAGTTTCAGGGGTGAGACAAGGCTGCAACCTGTCTTCACTGTTGTTCATGTTATTTATGGATCATATGTTGAAAACAATAGTCTGGCTGGGTGTGATTAAGATATGTGAACACAAAATAAGCAGTCTTGCATATGCAGATGACTTAGTTGTGATGGCAGATTCGATTAAAAGTTTGCAAAGTAATATTTCAGAGCTAAATCAGAAATGCAAGGACTGTGGTATGAAGATTAGCATCTCCAAAACAAAAATAATGTCAGTGGGAAAGAGAGATAAACGGATTGAGTGCCAAATAGGAGGAACAAAGTTAGAACAGGTGGACAGTTTCAAGTGCTTAGGATGCATATTTTCACAGGATGGCAACATAGTGAAAGAACTGGAAGCAAGGTGTAGCAAAGCTAATGCAGGGAGTGCTCAGCTACGATCTACGCTCTTCTGGAAGAAGGAAGTCAGTACCAAGACTAAGTTACCTGTGCATCGTTCAATCTTTCGACCAAATTTGTTGTATGGGAGCGAAAGCTGGGTGGATTCAGGTTACCTTATCAATAAGGTTGAGGTTACGGATATGAAAATAGCTAGGATGATTGCAGGTACTAGTAGATGGGAACAATGGCAGGAGGGTGTCCACAATGAGGAAGTCAAAGAAAAACTGGGAATGAACTCTATCAGGGCGAACAGGCTTAGATGGTGGGGTCATGTTACACGCATGGGAGAAGCAAGGTTACCCAAGAGACTCATGGGTTCAGCAGTAGAGGGTAGGAGGAGTCGGGGTAGACCAAGGAGAAGGTACCTGGAATCGGTTAAGAATGACTTTGAAGTAATAGGCTTAACATCAGAAGAGGCACCATTGTTAGCACTGAGTAGGGGATCATGGAGGAATTTTATAAGGGGGACTATGCTCCAGACTGAACGCTGAAAGGCATAATCAGTCTTAAATGATGATGAAGACAAAGCCCCCAAAATATTGGTTCAGTTTTTCAGTAACCCTTTAAGTGAAGCCTACTTATGGTTTATTCACAGTCAGCTTAGCACTTTGCAGCATGGGATAAAGGAAATTGAGGGAAGCACGAAAAGTGTAATAGAGGTAAATGATGTTTTGAAAAATACTCTGGAACCCGTTACTAAGAGGAGAGAACAGCAGTTCATTTCTTTTAATGTTAAATCTGTCCTTAAAAGAGCAGAAGTATCAGAAGCAGCGGAAAGGAGTTTTAGAGAAGAAGATAACAAGTTTTATGACACTTGTGTAGAATATCTCAGCAAGTGGAGCGCCTCATATTTCCCCTCATCGCCGGTGTTTGATTGGATGTTACTGAAGAGAGTGCCAAAATGCGGAAGTGTTGAGGAGACAGTTTCTTATTTGAAGAGTAATGAGATTGAAATCGATGATTCCATTCTCTTTGATCAGTTCGGCATACTGACAAATTTTGTTGAAGAAAGTCTTCACAAGTGGAATGATGAAAAAAAACCCACTGGAATGTCATGAGAAGTGCATGAGTTTTTTTTAAAATCTGTGACTGTCTTCAGCATTACTCTGAGTTGGTAATAATTGTAAGGTATGTATTTGCAATCCCAGCCCATAATGCCAATGTGGAAATAATATTTTCGTTCATGAATACCGAGTGGACTGATGAAAGAAACAGAATGGAGGTGGACTCTTTTGAAGCAATCCTGCAGATCCTGTACAACTACAAAATTGATTGTGCCGAGTTTTATCACTGTGTCTCAAAGAACAAAGACATGATCAAGAACGTTGGAGGCAGTGAAAAATACCCTTTTCTCCAAGGACAGGCAATTCCATCTACAAGTGCTCAGTAATATTAACGCTCATGTTAATATAAATTGATTAAAAGTTGCTTGGCTGTAAAATTTTGTAAAATCGTAATACATTTCTTTATTACCGTATAGGTTTATTAAATGTCATTAATTATACAGATAATCTAGATTATATCAATCTTTTGTATCCTCTTATTAGTTATAATAATCGGGTTAACAAAATGTATCAACAAAACATTAATATTTAAAATTAAGAAACCTGGGTACATGTGGAATGAAGTGTCCATTGGCACCCGGGTGAATGTGTTCCGGTTTTCACCGAAACTAATTTGGTCACTCTACGCATAGTGAACAACCAACGTCCAAACACAAACTGCCATTTGTGCAAATGACTAAATTCAAGTAGTAACGTGTACCAACAAGTCCACTAGACTAGAATACAGATTAGGCGCTGAAAACCTCAAGGGCCAAAGGCGCACCGTCGTCGACCTCCCATATTTAAGTGAGTATGAGAGAAACCAGTGATGCACCTCTTTGTGAATGTTCATATGTGCAATGTGGGCCTACTGTATAGATACACCTGACTCATAATAAGATGAACGGACGTCAGAAGCATGAATTTAAAATGTTACAGTCTCACAAACGCACAAAGTAGGTTTTTCTATCAATAAAACTATAACATAAACTGATGTGAAATGGCCTCTTTGAAAAATTAAGAATGACGGTTGGAACAAGTCTTACGTTATTTGATTTTCAAACAGCTGAGCAAAACTGAACGTACTCTAGACAGTTCTCTCTTTACTTATTCTGATCATCACTAAACTGACACACAATATTTTTAGCGCAACGTAATCTGACTTTCAATAATCCCTACAAAAGAATGGCCCTGACTAACAATAACCGATACCTTTCATTAATCACTTACCTCACAAAAATCTTCGGTACTCGAACTACTGCAATACAGCGAGCGCACTACTGCCAGCTAAATAAAAGATTCAAACTACTGAAGGCACTAACTACTGATAGGCATAGTTAGCAAATGAAAGATTTTGATAGAGGTCAAACAATTTACCTTAATAATATTCAAAAGTCATCATATATACAGGGCGGTCCATTGATAGGAGATTTGCGCATGTGCAACTGGCAAGACGTAATTGCCTTACGAGCCACGTACATATGGATTTGATAAACAACGAGCACAGTTCATGGCACTTTGTCAATGCTCCCAGCTGGTAGGACGCTGCAGCAGACTTTTATCCCAGTTTGCTTGACGTAAATCCGCTAGACGGTAGCACACTCCTCGACTTGCCAGTTCACTCACTATATACTAAAATTAGATACGACATCTGGAAGTAGGCTGTTTAGGTTTTTATGTTAGTAACGCCACGTAGAATTCTGTATGAAAATCGCTGACTGTGCTGTGTGCAGTCTGTGACTGGTTGGACTCATTGTTGTAACATTCGCTTGTGTAGTGTTGGGCAGTTGGATGTAAACAGCGCGTAGCGTTGGGCAGTTGGAGGTGAGCCCCAGCAATGGTGGATATGGAGAGAGAGATGCCAGAGTTTTGAGAGATGACTATAAGCGGACGATCTGGACGCGTGTCCGCCAGGAAAAGGAAATTTGTAAAGATGGATGTCATGAATTGATAGATATAGAGGGTGGTCCATTGATCGTGACCGGTCCAAAATCTCACGAAATAAGCGTCAAACGAAAAAACTACAAAGAACGAAACTTGTCTAGCTTGAAGGGGGAAACCAGATGGCGCTATGGTTGGACCGCTACATGGCGTTGCCATAGGTCAAACGGATATCAACTGCGTTTTTTAAATAGGAACCCCCATTTTTATTACATATTCGTATAGTACATAAATACCAATGTTTTAGTTGGACAACTTTTTTCGCTTTGTGCTAGATGGCACTGCAATAGTCACAAAGATATGACTCACAATTTTAGACGAACAGTTGGTAACAGGTAGGTTTTTTAAATTAAAATGCAGAACGTAGGTACGTTTGAACATTTTATTTCGGTTGTTCCAATGGGATACATGTGAACTTATTTCTGAGAACGCATGCTGTTTCAGCGTGATTACCGTCAATGCCACATTAATGCAATAAATGCTCAAACTGATGTCCGTCAACCTCAATGCATTTGGCAATAAGAGTTACGACATTCCGCTCAACAGCGAGTAGTTCGCCTTCCGTAATGTTCGCACATGTATTGACAATGCGCTGACGCTTGTTGTCAGGCGTTGTTGGTGGATCGTGATAGCAAATATCCTTCAACTTTCCCCACAGAAAGAAATCCGGGGACGTCAGATCCGGTGAACGTGCGGGCCATGGTATGGTGCTTCGACGACCAATCCATCTGTCACGAAATATGCTATTCAATACCGCTTCAACCGCACGCGAGCTATGTGCCGGACATCCAACATGTTGGAAGTACATCGCCATTCTGTCATGCTGTGAAACATCTTGTAGTAACATCGGTAGAACATTACGTAGGAAATCAGCACACATTGCACCATTTAGATTGCCACCGATCAAATGGGGGCCAATTATCCTTCCTCCCATAATGCCGCACCGTACATTAACCAGCCAAGGTCGCTGATGTTCCACTTGTCGCAGCCCTCGTGGATTTTACGTTGCCCAATACTGCATATTATGCCGGTTTACGTTACCGCTGTTGGTGAATGACGCTTCGCCGCTAAATAGAACGCGTGCAAAAAATGTGTCATCGTCCCGTAATTTCTCTTGTGCCCTGTGGCAGAACTGTACACGACGTTCAAAGTTGTCGCCATGCAATTCCTGGTGCGTAGAAATATGGTACGGGTGGAATAGATGTTGATGAGGTATTCTCAACACCGACGTTTTTGAGATTCCCGGCTCTCGCGAAATTTGTCTGCTACTGATGTGCGGATTAACCGCGACAGCAGCTAAAACACCTACTTGGGCATCATCATTTGTTGCAAGTCGTGGTTGACGTTTCACATGTGGCTAAACACTTGCTGTTTCCTTAAATAACGTAACTCCACAATGGCAGGTGTCAAATCTACGTGTACCATAAAGGAATTGCCAAAAATAGGAACAAACGACGTGCACTCTTTTCTTGTGGATTATATCCACAATAATGTTAGAGAAGACACTGAAAATTTTCACCTCTTTTGTGATGGATGTACAACACAAAACAAACAATCATTAGTTCATAGAAAAGTGTACTGGACCTGCAGAAAATAAGATATTTTCTGAGATTTTTCGTCGCTTCCCTGTGCAAGACCATTTGTTTCTTGTTTTGGCAGGAACTTTGGATTTTTTAAAAGAAACGTTAAGAAGTGCGATCGGATTTATATACCCATGGAATAATGTGAAATCATAACAAAGGCGAAACAGAAAGTTCTTCTTAAAATGGTAAAGCTGAATCGGAATCGAAGTAATGGTGTCCAGAACGGTACAAGTAAACTGCACTCAGTTATTAATCTTGCGGACGATGCGTCACTAGAAAGTAAAATATTTCTTTTTCTTATATATATATATATATATATATATATATATATATATATATATATATATATATATATATATATATATATACACTGGAAGCATTGCAGAGAACACCTTCAGCTTATCGCAGCCCGGACAGAGGAAAATACATTTGCAAAGGTGTAACGTAAGTAATTTTCGAAGGTGTACTATAAGTCTGTCCCGAAGGACAATTTCCCATAGAAAATAAAAAACAAAAATTTAGCGAAGTTATCGCTATGTTATGAGTTCAGAAGACAGGAAACTTTCTATGAGGTTATATTACAATTGCCTACTACTGACTAATTTGTGTTACTGAAATCTATTATGCAACGATGGAAAGTAGAGGATGGAATAACAGAAATATTGAATAGAAAAATAGCTACTCATTCATAAAAGAGGCCTATCCCTTCCACATTATTGTTAAAATCTATTATGTAACTCATTATCTTTCCAATCATCATTACTTCGTTTTCCTCAGGTAACTTTATTTTTAATATAAAACTTACTACAAATATTATTCAGTATTTTTAATGTGTATCTCACGAAAATCAAGTATCAATATTTTCTGGGTTACAAAAGAAATTTTCAATATTTTTCTAAAAATGTTTGGGTAATTATTCTGTTTAATATTGAAAGGAAAAAAGTGCAAAATTTACAAAATAGTATAATGCGTATTGCGCAAATTTTATTGGATTTCTTTAATTCAAAAAGTTACTGGATTCTAACATAAAAGTAATCGAAAAAGGAATTGCGAAATTTGTAAATTGATAAATGTAAAACAGTTTTATTTTGGTTTTCCAAATATTTATTTATATGCAACAATCACCATTTCATTTGTAGTCAAGGATTAGCTTCACATTACTGTTAGAGGTATATTACAACGACACATACAAGATAAGAAGATTGGCGCTTATATTAGTGTAAATACGGTGTCACAAGAGCTCGCAGTAGCCTTGATTCCTTAAAACACTTGGCAGAAACATGACCAGCCCACGAACTGAAGTTCAAGAGCAAAAAAATCTCACTACGTTCTACCCTACACAGTATCCAAGACGGGCACTGGGGACCCGGTAAGACCTGTAATAGGAGTGATTTTAGATGTGTCTGTTAGGAGCGAGTGACCCAGTAACGAGAGGCTCCCTTATTGCGTTCCCACAGGTGTGGAAGGGGCCGTTTCGGCCGTCCAGAGGTCTGGCGGGCGGGAAAAATCGATGGTAACGCAGTTAGGTGGCTCCCTTTAAATGTCGGGAAACTAATAAACTGGCCAGATCTGCGCTCTTTGAGGGACGGCCGAGTTGACGGGGAGAGGAAATTGCAGAGGGGAAAGTTTGATGGCGCTGCTCACCGGGGGACTCGCTTTAAGGGGGAGCCTCTCCGTGTCTCCCACACGAAGCGTCATATCTTTAACGTGTTGTATACGTATACACAGTGTTTCAGGCGAGATATTTTTCTCAGTAACTTGCAAAATAATAAGCGATGAAAATATTTGTTTAGACAAGTAAACATAGAAAACTTTTACCGAGGAGCTATTAACATATTTTACACAGGGTGCTAACCAGTAAGTGGTAAACCTCTGGGGAATGGACAGAGGACTTAAGAAGAAGCAAGGAAGTTCAAATGAAGATATGATCAATGTTGTTGTTGTTGTTGTTGTGGCCTTCAGTCCAGAGACTGCTTTGATGCAGGTATCCATGTTACTCTATCCTCTGCAAGCTGCTTTATCTCCCAGTGTAACCATCTCTTGGTCTCCCTCTACGATTTTTACCCTCTACTCTGCCCTCCAATACTAAATTGGTGATTCCTTGATGCCTCAGAATATGTCCTAGCAGCCGATCTATTCTTCTAATCAAGTTGTGCCACAAATTTCTTTTCTCCCCAATTCTATTCAATACCTCCTCATTAGTTATGTGATCTACCCATCTTCAGCATTCTTCTGTTGCACCACATTTAGAAATCTTCTTTTCTCTTCTTGTCAATATTTTCCGTTTTGTTAGTTACAGATACTTTTGTTGTTACATGTTTGCTTTATTTCTGTCTTATTGCTTCAAGCATCCTGCTTGGCTTAATGGCTGTTTTAAGTTTTTAAATGACATCTTCTGATGGTTAAATGAAATGCTGAAAATACCTACCATTAGCCCCAATACAATCTTCTAGACGACACGTCATGGACTGTCTAACTCGCTTCCATATTCCAGGTGTCTGGTGTATCCGCTGAAATACTTACTAAACACGCTGGGAAAGATTGTCAACATTCACAATAGGTCGCGAATGCACTATGTCCTTTAAATGGCCCCAAACAAAAATAAAAATCCAATAGACAGATTAGGAGAGCGAGCTGATTAAGATGATGCTGCTTCACGATCTATCCATTTATTTGGGATACGCTGATTTAGAATTTTACTTGCCTGCAGAAAAAAATGAGTTGATGTCTCATCACGCATGAACACCATGTTCTGACGTAAGTGTAGAGGAACGTCTTCCAGCAAGACATTTCGACTCCCCATTAAATATTATCTATGGATGCGACAGTGTTCCGACCATATATTAATGGTCAGCTGTTGTTGATGTCTTGTTTCTAAGACTGTACTTCATTACTAGTAAATTTTGCCTTACCAGAGAATAATATGATATGAATGATATGAATATGTTGGTTCCGAGCACATATCCCCAGTAACCAAGTACAGGAAAGTTTTCTGGACTGAAATAAGACCTTGAACACTCTGACTATGGTGTGGGTGAAGGAGTTGCCCTCGTAACACTTTCTATACTGTCAAGTGACTCGCATTCTCAGTTTCTGCAATTTCTCTTGTACTGCTGCCATTATTGTGCTCAAAGCGACGAGGTAAATCAGGTGTTCTAGCACTATGTGGTCTTACACAATCAAATGACATTTCCTCAAAAGAATCTGTCTTCATGTAGTCTATTCTTAGAAATTTTTCAGATTGCAAACGGTGGCTTCAGACCCATTGGAATTTCCAAGTCCATTCATTAGGTACACATCTGCCGCGTGCCGACAAGAATACATTTTAGCTACAAATGTACAGCACACACATAAGCAATGAGAATACGACAGAGAAGGCAGGCCAGTGGGTGGCTGAGATCGCTGACTCATAATTGTTAAGCGGTGCCCCTCCCAGAAGGAGCCGATTCGATTCCTGGTGGGGGAAGAATGTTCAGTGCGCACTAGACACTAGTCGAATAAGAAATGCAGAGTGAGTTTTCGCTACCGAATGTGTTCTCTGCCCTAAAAGGATTTGTTTATTTATTTATTTTATTTTTTAGGTACCATGGCAACTAAGATTAAGATAAGTTTTTGGCACGCCCGCTAAACCCGCTGGGCAGAGCAGGTAACAGGATTGTGGAAAGGGCCAAAGGCTGAGGTCAGTTTCTCCTTCTAATTGTCATTTATTGTAATTTAATAACCTTTACAACCAAAGCGGCACATAGCTGGACCTTTACCGAATGCAACTCTTTCACTGCTGAAGGCCTCCAAACAAGAAATCTCAACAAATCAACAAGATAATAATCCATTTAAGGTAGCAATAAAATAATTTAAAAAAAACCAGCAAACATATGCAAAGTGCAATACAAACGGCTGAGGGCCACAATTAAATTTCAAAATTTTAGAATATACACTCCTGGAAATTGAAATAAGAACACCGTGAATTCATTGTCCCAGGAAGGGGAAACTTTATTGACACATTCCTGGGGTCAGATACATCACATGATCACACTGACAGAACCACAGGCACATAGACACAGGCAACAGAGCATGCACAATGTCGGCACTAGTACAGTGTATATCCACCTTTCGCAGCAATGCAGGCTGCTATTCTCCCATGGAGACGATCGTAGAGACGCTGGATGTAGTCCTGTGGAACGGCTTGCCATGCCATTTCCACCTGGCGCCTCAGTTGGACCAGCGTTCGTGCTGGACGTGCAGACCGCGTGAGACGACGCTTCATCCAGTCCCAAACATGCTCAATGGGGGACAGATCCGGAGATCTTGCTGGCCAGGGTAGTTGACTTACACCTTCAAGAGCACGTTGGGTGGCACGGGATACATGCGGACGTGCATTGTCCTGTTGGAACAGCAAGTTCCCTTGCCGGTCTAGGAATGGTAGAACGATGGGTTCGATGACGGTTTGGATGTACCGTGCACTATTCAGTGTCCCCTCGACGATCACCAGTGGTGTACGTCCAGTGTAGGAGATCGCTCCTCACACCATGATGCCGGGTGTTGGCCCTGTGTGCCTCGGTCGTATGCAGTCCTGATTGTGGCGCTCACCTGCACGGCGCCAAACACGCATACGACCATCATTGGCACCAAGGCAGAAGCGACTCTCATCGCTGAAGACGACACGTCTCCATTCGTCCCTCCATTCACGCCTGTCGCGACACCACTGGAGGCGGGCTGCACGATGTTGGGGCGTGAGCGGAAGACGGCCTAACGGTGTGCGGGACCGTAGCCCAGCTTCATGGAGACGGTTGCGAATGGTCCTCGCCGGTACCCCAGGAGCAAGAGTGTCCCTAATTTGCTGGGAAGTGGCGGTGCGGTCCCCTACGGCACTGCGTAGGATCCTACGGTCTTGGCGTGCATCCGTGCGTCGCTGCGGTCCGGTCCCAGGTCGACGGGCACGTGCACCTTCCGCCGACCACTGGCGACAACATCGATGTACTGTGGAGACCTCACGCCCCACGTGTTGAGCAATTCGGCGGTACGTCCACCCGGCCTCCCGCATGCCCACTATACGCCCTCGCTCAAAGTCCGTCAACTGCACATACGGTTCACGTCCACGCTGTCGCGGCATGCTACCAGTGTTAAAGACTGCGATGGAGCTCCGTATGCCACGGCAAACTGGCTGACACTGACGGCGGCGGTGCACAAATGCTGCGCAGCTAGCGCCATTCGACGGCCAACACCGCGGTTCCTGGTGTGTCCGCTGTGCCGTGCGTGTGATCATTGCTTGTACAGCCCTCTCGCAGTGTCCGGAGCAAGTATGGTGGGTCTGACACACCGGTGTCAATGTGTTCTTTTTTCCATTTCCAGGAGTGTATTACCATAGACTTTTAAAGGCAGAAGGTCAGAATGTGTAACAACAAGAAATCTTAAAAATCAACAAGATTAAATTCAATTAAAGAGGCAAATCAAATAAATAAAGCAACGTTTCGCGACTACATGGAAAGCCTTAAGGCTAAGCAGATAAAACATACATATGCAAGGTGCAATACCAATGGCTGAAGGCCACAACTAAGTATCAAAATTTTAAAATATATTAACATAATCTTTTAAAGGCAGAAGGCCACAATGTTTAAGCTTCGAAGATAAATTTAAAAATTAGTTTTTGCAAAATTTTTAAGAAAATAAAGAAATAAGGATAAGCCTTGAATTTAAAGTATCTGACAACAGGTAATTAAACAACGGTGGCACTCCAGAAGCCTCCAGGGAGGTCGGTCTGCCCTCGTACACGTAGTCCGGACAGGTGTGAGTCCAACTATACTTGATCCATCTGAACCCAACCAGGGGACAGCCACGGACCGACTGACACAACGACTTGCTTCCTGTCAATCAGTACATGAAAACTCAACCCGGAAAGGTTACAAACGTGATAATCCACAATGGAGTATGTATTAGCTGTCAAAATTACACACCATGTTGGACAGCGACCACAGGTGAGGAAAGGACACTGCCTGAAATTACGTTAGTGGCCAGGACAGGTAACTGGAACACTAACGGCCACTAGGCAGAAAATTCCTCTGGTACACTTGAATTTGAAACATGGTAATATAGTTAACTTCACTCAAAAGAACACTGCCTGAATTTACGTCAGTGCCTACGGCAGATAACCAGAACGCTAACGGCCACAAGACAAAAAACTCCACTGGTGCACTCAGATTGTAGTCGACCAAAATAGTTAATTGCACCGCATGGCGGCTAAATTTCAGCAGTAGAAACACTCGGTGTTGCTCACAGGAAAACCTCCCCAACAGCAAACCACCGAAGCGAACCACACAACATGAATGGACGTGGCTCGAGTAGTTGAAACCACTACTCAACGTTGACGTCCTGGGTCGGTGAACCACGAAGCTCGTAGCGATCGGACAGCTCCACACGCGCTCCGACACTGCGCAGGGACCGCCAGCGGACCCAGCCGACTGCACCGCGCCGAGATAACTTCCCTCGTCCGCAAATACCCACCGACTGCCTCCAGACCCCCTAGCCGGAAACTATATACACCAAACCAAAGATGGTACATGGCGCAAATATCGATACACATCACTGTTGCCACCATGGAGGTAAGAATAGAGGGAGACGCCGCGACGTCACAGCTGTGAAGCTATGTGAAGCCGAGGGTAGCCATCTCAATCCGACCAAAACATTGCTGCTGTAAGCTTGTGTGCATAGGCTTGTCGCTCGCTTTTGGAAGGATTTTGCGCTATTATGGTGACTTGTGCGGTGTTCGGATGTACGAATCGTTCTGATTGTGATGCGAAATCGAAGGGAATAACATTTCACGTGTAAGTTGTCTCGTTAAGTGTGATTTTACAACTTCATTGTGAATGAACGTGTGCTACATCGGTACTTTTACTATAGCGTGTTTTTCTCCTGTATGATTTTAGATTTCCTAAAAATGAAAGTCGGAAAGCTCTGTGGGAGAATGCCGTGAGGAGGAAGAGTTGGCGTGCGTCTAAATGGAGCACTATATGTTCTCAGCATTTCCGAGAAGAGGACATAGACCGAACTTCCCTTTCAACAGTAAGGCTCCGAGAAAATGCTGTACCATTAGTTTTCCCTACACACCCAAAACATTTGCAAAAGGTATGTTAATTCAAAGAATTAAATTCTTAGTTTTCAAGTTCACGTTTCAGTATAATACGTATGTATCGTCGATAATCGAAGTGTTGAGTAACTCACTTTGTCTTCATCATGTGCCAAATTAAAAGCTAACACTACATTAACTGGCGTAAAGTATAGGCCTAAACAGGACACTGTGTAGATTTGCCATTCTATGTACCGTATTTCAGTAAATATTGGTGGTAATGAACAGTGTTTCCCAGTAGTGTAACGTAACTGAAATGTCCCAGTACGTATTACAAACAAGATGTATTTATGGGGGATTTGGAGGGAGGGTATAGCTAACTTAGTTTTCAGTTTCTATTATTTAGTTTGTGATACACGTTTATTACTGAATTAACAAAATTGTATCGTTTACATTGAAGGCTAGCTATTCGTAATATTACATTAAAAACTATTTTTAATCAGAAGAAACGCGGAATTTCGCCTTTACGAGATTTTATTTTAAACAAAAACTTTGAAACAACCAATCTGATGACGTTACATGCGTATATGGTGCAATTAGCGACTGTAATACACCCAGCGATATAGTACACTGGCAATGTTTTGGTCAGAGTGTCATGACAGCGAGCCATGCCCCCATGGCTTCAAAACGTAGTACGGCTGGGATACGTAGCGCCATCTCCCCTTATTCTTACCTCCATGGTTGCCACACATAGAAGGAAGAAGAACTATGACGTAACGGCAACAAGGGCGGGAAACCAAACACAGATAGACAGAGAAGTTCGCGAAAACGCGTAGTTGGGAGTGAGCACGGCTCAGTTTTGACTTAACGCATCGCAAAACAAACGTTTGAACAGAAAAAAATACCTTTAGAATCAAGCAATATATTCGAAAACAGAAAGAAAAGAAGCAAACATGATGCAACAAAATTCTCTTTAACTAAGAAAATACAAAACATTGCCCATGTGTATATGTAATCCTTTTTGCTTCTTTTTAAGTCCTCTATCCTTTCACCAGAGGTTACTCAGATATTGATTGACACTCTGAATAACAATTTTCCAGAGAGAGACAGCAATGAGGTATATTTCTTTTTAATGATACATTATCGTTGAATGTGGAGACTCTGCATTTGGCTGATAAAATTTTTTATTTATTGCGATTACTGTCAAGTATTCTTAAACAGCCACCAAATAAAATACACTAGAGTTAAAAAATTTGGTAACAGATCTATAAAACTGAAAACGTAATGGTTCTTACGTGCAATGTCGAAACCCATTTTAGAATATTAAGTTGTAACACTCTGGAATATAATTACCAGCAGCGTGAAGCCAGATAAAAATGGAGGTATGAATGTACTCACTGTTGCACACATGATGTGAGCACACGCCATGCAGCTAACACAATGACAGCTAACAGTTAACGTGACTACAAACAATGCCCACCACACGCTCCGAAGTGTAACGCTACCATCGCCAGCATGATGGATGTGTGCAGTGGCGCTAAAATGGCAAAGATGTAAACATACAAAGCTGGTGAGCTAGAGAGTATGTGGAGTAGATATTATACTTTGTAGAGGGCGTTTCAACATCCCATGTTAAGTACAGTTATGTTTTCAGTATTATAGGTAAGTTAATTACTCAATTTGGTGTGTGCATTCGGAATACTTGACAACAATGTGTCGAAACTGCAATCGGAATAAATAAAACAGTCCCGTGTGGAATATCTATTTCGATATTTGTAACGGGGCTCTAGAATCAGTCATCAAAATAATTCCAGAATATAATTGTTTTCCATCATGTAGCTGATGTTTAAACCAACTGTGTACAACTCAGTTTGTCAAATTCCTACCAAATTCATTGAGTTGGCTAGAATGTTCAACCCTTTATAAGTGGATGTAACATGATGTAATTAATTTACTGTGTTGTGATAGATATTTCTGGTGGCGAAACCTTCATGTAAGTGGGGTGCTCAAAGATGTGTCCATTTTCCCGAATGCATACCTTGATGCTTCTAAACGACCTGCAGACGAGATTTAAGGTTTCTGGTGTCATAGACCAACAAGCTTCCTTCCTGCGCTGTTTAAAGACATGTTCGGTTAGAGTGTTAGAGTGACACTTCCGTATACAAAGCACAACGGAATCTACAAACAAATGAGGTTCGGCCTCTTACGGATATTCACATTAAATAAACAAACCCCAGGTGAGTCCACACAGCGCATCGAGGAAACTTGGCCGTCCGTGACAACAACAACTTTACATCAATCTTCTGCTCCCTGCTCCCTTCTGGATAAGCAGCTCCAGCAGCAAGTCGTATACTCTTAGCTCACTTATTTGTTACATAGTTTAATTCTTAATTTCTTTGCGTGTTTTTGGTACTTCCATTGTTTAATTCATAAATTTCGGGCGTATTATAGTATTTGAGAGGGTAGCATCGCGTTTTAGTACCTGAATAGTGTAAAATCGCGTAGTCTCCTTCCGCCGCCGAGCAGTGTGTCAGCAGTGCGCAAGTAGCAGCATTACTACATCTATTAGGCAATCTTGTATTTTAATAACCGTTTAAATTTTGTGTCGAATTGTTTGTGCTCTCTGTAGATTAGTTCAGACGTTCTTTGCACAACAGTTTTTAGCATGGATAGGGACTGCAACTGCTGTGTTCGGATGCAGGCTGAGTTGGCATCCCTTCGCTCCCAGCTTCAGGCAGTGTTGGCTTCGGTCACACAGCTTGAGGCTGTTGCCAATGGGCATCACTGTGGGGGTCCGGATGGGGGTTTGTCGGGGACGGCCAGCTCGTCCCACGCATCCCCCGATCGGACTACGACTGTGGCTGCCCGGGATACTGCCTACATTGAGGCTGATCCCTCACCTGTGATAGAGTGGGAGGTCGTCTCGAGGTGTGGCAAGGGGCGAAAGACATTCCGGAGGGCTGAACGGAAGGCCTCTCCAGTTTGTCTGACGAACCGGTTTCAGGCTCTGTCTCAGACTGATACTGATCTTTGGCCGGACATGGCTGCTTGTCCTGTTCCAGAGGTTGCCCCTCAGTCTGCAAGATCCGGGCGGTCGCAGAGGGCGGGCTTACTGGTAGTTGGGAGCTCCAACGTCATGCGCGTAATGGGGCCCCTTAGGGATATGGCAGCAAGAGAGGGGAAGAAAACCAATGTGCACTCCGTGTGCATACCGGGGGTAGTCATTACAGATGTGGAAAGGGTCCTTCCGGATGTCATGAGGGGAACAGGGTGCACCCATCTGCAGGTGGTCGCTCATGTCGGCACCAATGATGTGTGTCGCTATGGATCGGAGGAAATCCTCTCTGGCTTCCAGCGGCTATCTGATTTGGTCAAGACTGCGTCTCGCTAGCGGGATGAAAGCAGAGCTCACCATCTGCAGCATCGTCAACAGGACTGACTGCGGACCTTTAGTACAGAGCCGAGTGGAGGGTCTGAATCAGAGGCTGAGACGGTTCTGCGACCGTGTGGGCCGCAGATTCCCCGACTTGCGCCATAGGGTGGTGGGGTTTCGGGTTCCGCTGGATAGGTCAGGAGTCCACTACACGCAACAAGCGGTTACACGAGTAGCAGGGGTTGTGTGGCGGTTTTTTAGGTTAGATGGCCTCGGGCAAGTACAGAAGGGGCAACAGCCTCAAAGGGTGCGGGACAAAGTCAGGACATGCGGGGACCAAGCAGCAATCGGTATTGTAATTGTAAACTGTCGAAGCTGAATTGGTAAAGTACCGGAACTTCAAGCGCTGATAGAAAGCACCGAAGCTGAATTCGTTATAGGTACAGAAAGCTGGCTGAAGCCAGAGATAAATTCTGCCGAAATTTTTACAAAGGCACAGACGGTGTTTAGAAAGGATAGATTGCATGCAACCGGTGGTGGCGTGTTTGTCGCTGTTAGTAGTAGTTTATCTTGTAGTGAAGTAGAAGTGGATAGTTCCTGTGAATTATTATGGGTGAAGGTTATACTCAACAACCGAGCTGGGTTAATAGTTGGCTCCTTTTACCGACCTCCCGACTCAACAGCATTAGTGGCAGAACAACTGAGAGAAAATTTGGAATACATTTCACATAAATTTTCTCAGCATGTTATAGTCTTAGGTCGAGATTTCAATTTACCAGATATAGACTGGGACACTCAGATGTTTAGGACGGGTGGTAGGGACAGAGCATCGAGTGACATTATACTGAGTGCACTATCCGAAAATTACCTCGAGCAATTAAACAGAGAACCGACTCGTGGAGATAACATCGTGGACCTATTGATAACAAACAGACCCGAACTTTTCGACTCTGTAAGTGCAGAACAGGGAATCAGTGATCATAAGGCCGTTGCAGCATCCCTGAATATGGAAGTTAATAGGAATATAAAAAAAAGGAAGGAAGGTTTATCTGTTTAGCAAGAGTAATAGAAGGCAGATTTCAGACTACCTAACAGATCAAAACGAAAATTTCTGTTCCGACACTGACAATATTGAATGTTTATGGAAAAAGTTCAAGGCAATCGTAAAATGTGGTTTAGACAGGTACGTGCCGAGTAAAACTGTGAGGGACGGGAAAAACCCAAAACTACTGCGAAAGCAAAGAGAGCTTCACTCCAAGTTTAAACACAGCCAAAACCTCTCAGACAAACAGAAGCTAAACGATGTCAAAGTTAGCGTAAGTATGGCTATGCGTGAAGCGTTCAGTGAATTCGAAAGTAAAATTCTATGTACCGACTTGACAGAGAATCCTAGAAAGTTCTGGTCTTACGTTAAATCAGTAAGTGGCTCGAAACAGCATATCCAGACACTCCGGGATGATGATGGCATTGAAACGCTTGAAGCTGAAATACTAAACACCTTTTTCCATAGCTGTTTCACAGAGGAAGACCGCCTTGCAGTTCCTTCTCTAAATCCTCGCACAAACGAAAAAATGGCTGACATCGAAATAAGTGTCCAAGGAATAGAGGAGCAACTGTAATCACTCAACAGAGGTAAGTCCACTGGACCTGACGGGATACCAATTCGATTCTACACAGAGTACGCGAAAGAACTTGGCCCCCTTCTAACAGCGGTGTACCGCAAGTCTCTAGAGGAACGGAAGGTTCCAAATGCTTGGAAAAGAGCACAGGTAGTCCCAGTCTTCAAGAAGGGTCGTTGAGCAGATGCGCAAAACTATAGACCTATATCTCTGACGTCGATCTGTTGTAGAATTTTAGACTATGTTTTTTGCTCGCGTATCATGTCGTTTTTGGAAACCCAGAATCTACTCTGTAGGAATCAACATGGATTCCGGAAACAGCGATAGTGTGAGACCCAACTCGCTTTATTTGTTCATGAGACCCAGAAAATATTAGATACAGACTCCCAGGTTTTCCTTGACTTCCGGAAGGCGTTCGATACAGTTCCGCACTGTCGCTTGATAAACAAAGTAAGAGCCTACGGAATATCAGACCAGCTGTGTGGCTGGATTGAAGAGCTTTTAGCAAACAGAACACAGCATGTTATCAATGGTTCAAATGGCTCTGAGCACTATGGGACTTAACATTTATGGTCATCAGTCCCCTAGAACTTAGAACTACTTAAACCTAACTAACCTAAGGACATCACACAACACCCAGTCATCGCGAGGCAGAGAAAATCCCTGACCCCGCCTGGATGTTAAGAGACGTTACGGTAACCTCTGGCTTGCCACAGGGGAGTGTTATGGGGCCTTTGCTTTTCACAATATATATAAATGACCTAGTAGATAGTGTCGGAATTTCCATGCGGCTTTTCACGGATGATGCTGTAGTATACAGAGAAGTTGCAGCATTAGAAAATTGTAGCGAAATGCAGGAAGATCTGCAGCGGATAGGCACTTGGTGCAGGGAGTGGCAACTGACCCTTAACATAGATAAATGTAATGTATTGCGAATACATAGAAAGAAGGATCCTTTATTGTATGATTATATGATAGCGGAACAAACACTGGTAGCAGTTACTTCTGTAAAATATCTGGGAGCATGCGCGCGGAACGATTTGAAGTGGAATGATCACATAAAATTAATTGTTGGTAAGGCGGGTACCAGGTTGAGATTGATTGGGAGAGTCCATAGAAAATGTAGTCCATCAACAAAGGAGGTGGCTTACAAAACACTCGTTCGACCTATACTTGAGTCACAGGGTTATTTGGTAACCGTGATAGTGTAATAGAGATGTTTAGCAAACTCAAGTGGCAGACTCTGCAAGAGAGGCGCTCTGCATCGCGGTGTAGCTTGCTGTCCAGGTTTCGAGAGGGTGCGTTTCTGGATGAGGTATCGAATATATTGCTTCCCCTTACTTATACCTCCCGAGGAGATCACGAATGTAAAATTAGAGAGATTCGAGCGCGCACGGAGCCTTTCAGACAGTCGTTCTTCCCGCGAACCATACGCGACTGGAACAGAAAAGGGAAGTAATGACAGTGGCACGTAAAGTGCCCTCCGCCACACACCGTTGGGTGGCTTTCGGAGTATAAATGTAGATGTAGATGTAGAAAATGGTTCAAATGCCTCTAAGCACTATGGGACTTAACATCGGAGGTCATCAGTCCCCTAGACTTAGAACGACTTAAACCTAACTGACCTAAGGACATCACACACATCCATGCCCGAGGCAGGATTCGAACCTGAGACCGTAGCAGCTGCGTGGTTCCGGACTGAAGCGCCTAGAACCGCTCGGCCACCACGGCCGGCATCATGGTTCTAGAGACGGCTGTAGAGGGTAAAAACTGTAGACGAAGACAAAGATTGCACTGTACCAACAAATAACTGAGGATGTAGAGTGCAAGAGCTACTCTGACAAGGAACAGTGCGAGGTCGAAAGTTCAGTCTTTAGTAAGCCTCACTTGAAAGTGTTGTGTTAACAATTTTGACAGCAAAATATTAGCTGCTATTGAGCCACCACGTGCATCATGAGGGCGACAGAAAATGAGCGTCCGGGAGCTGCCAAGAACAATCTTCTATGGGACACAGGTATCACACTTCGCGAAAGGGGCATCGATGACATTCAGGAAATGTTCAGAACAAACCATTAAGTTGCACCGTGAGCACTGAATGAGAAAAATGGCTCGCCACAGTGATCACACCATCAAGGTCGACGGCGAATTCCTTGGGAGTTACAAACCATGCAGGACTTTCGGCTAGGTAAAAGGATGCACACTGGTGTAACGGGCTGAGGAGAACTGATGAAAGGTGGTGGATGCACAGTTTAATACTTCCGCCGTTACATTAATGAATTTTACAAATACTAATTTTCTTAATTTAAAAAAAATCTGAAGTAATTACAACGGTAGATATGAACATTGAGCTGCTTACGTCACTGTCTGAAAGTCGTCGCAACGCAAAAAATGCAAGCGTAGATCAGTGGTGCTGTTGCCTGATAGTGACGCGTTGCGTCTTCGTAATTCATACAGTAATGTTCTTTACATTTTTGATGATAAAGAAATGTTATAACTTTGATAACGTCTTCCTCTTACAACTTTTCGTCACACACTATGAATGTACAATTGCATTCATCGACGTAGTTAAAGGCAACAGAAAAGGACATTATAATGACATACACAACACAGTTTTTCATTTGTCGAACCCCACGTTGGACATCATAGAAACTTTTCACTCTAGAATTTGTAGTACAAGAAAGTGGCCTGGGATATTACAATCATGAAAACTTTTCCCAGTACGTCAGGACAAATAAAAATGCAGATTGTTACGGAAGCAATTCCGTGACGGGCGAGAGAAACGTTAAAAGACGACAAAACTGAGCATATGTACATATGTATGCTGTGGTGAGCGTCTCCAACACATATCGAAAATAAGGTGAAACCACTTGCAGATGTCGTGGGGTTGGGTGGCCATACCTTACTACAGGTGTCGGAAGTCGTGCGTAGGCTGGGCACAATGGTAAACCAGGAAAGGCGGCGAACTGTAGCGGAACTAACATCAGACATTAATGCTGGGCACAGTACAAGTGTGTCTGAACACACAGTGCACCGGACACTCCTAACGATGGGCATGTGCCAGTGCTATCACCACGACATCTGCAACTCCGACTGAACGTTGGCGCAGTGGCAGAGCATTGCATGATCTGATGAATCCCGATACTTTCCTCATCATACCGATGGGAGGCCACGAATCTGTCCTCTTCCAGGGGAACAGCTCTTTGACACCTCTACTGCGGGACGGAGAGAAGCTGGTGCCCTGGGGAACATTCACGTGGACATCCATAGGTCAACGGCAGCTCGTGTAAGACACCACAACGACCAAGGAGAATCGTACACTGAGTGCAGACCACACACACCCTTTCATGACGATCGCCGGCCGCAGTGGCCGAGCGGTTCTGGGCGCTACGGTCGCAGGTTCGAAACCTGCCTCGGGCATGGATGTGTGTGATGTCCTTAGGTTAGTTAAGTTTAAGTAGTTCTAAGTTCTAGGAGACTGATGACCTCAGAAGTTAAGTCGCATAGTGCTCCGAGCCATTTGAACCATTTTGAACCTTCATGACGATCACGTTTCGCGACGTCAGTGGCATTTTTCAGCAAGACAGTGTACCATGTCACATGGCCAGGAGAGTGATGGTGTGGTCTGAGGAACACAATGGCGTGTTCCAAATGATGTGCTGACTCGCCAACTCACCAAATCTGAAACTAATCTAACGCACCTGGGATGCGATTGAATGTAGCGTCAGAGCTCATCGCTCCAACCCCCGGAATTTACGGGAATTAGTGACTTGTGTGTGCAGATGTGGTGTCAACTCCCTCCAGCGATCTAGCAAGGGCTCACTGCTTCCATGCCATGACTCGTCGCTACTATTATCCGTGCCAAAGTTGGACACACTGGCTCTTAGATAGTTGGGCTTAATATTATGGCTGATCAGTGTGTAGATAAAAGAAAATAATAATTACTGTCAAAAGAGATAAATTATGTATTTCCATAATTATCAGGTTATCGCCTATTAATATCGTGATGCACGATATTAATTCAGCCATTGAAGCGACTGCCTTTCTGAAATATTCTGAAGTGCGTTGTCTTCAAGCATGTGAGGCACAATCAGTTGAAACACGTATGTAACATAGCAGCGATGGCGAGGCATTGTAGCATCTGTGACCAGAGAGTATGCGCTTGACCGCGCGAGTGTTGCGAGCGGTTCTCAGTCTGTCAGTCAGTCGTTGCGAGTCTGTAGCTCTGTCTAGTTGAGGGCAGTACTCTGTTAGTAGTCGTTGAGAGCTGTTCTGTAGTAGTCGTCATGCAGAGCGGTCGGTCAGTAGTAGCAGCCCAGTGCGGTTGTGTGATGTAGTCTGTCGGCAACACTGGTCAAGATGCTGAATGAGGTATATTGTTAATTAAGGTAATCATCAGATAATTTAAAGTTCATTTATTGTAATTAATTTCCAACAAGTGCCCCAATAATAATTATGATTTCAAAAGCAATTTTATTGAACTAAATTTCGTTCCACTTCCCTTAAACAAATTTCAGTAAATTACAAAAAAAAAAAGGAATATTATTATTTGCAATGCAGTTCCTCCAAGCTGTGCGCAAGAATAAGAGCAGAAATGTGACTAGCAGTTACAATGAGGTAAGAATTTAATTCTGATTTGCACAGGGCCAAAGACCGATGTTTCGGTTTAATTGAATTATCACTATCACTGAGATTTCATTAGCACTGAATTGTTTTTCATTATTTTTGCGGAAGCTTACACCAGAGTCAGATTGCGAATTTCTGTTTAATTGTCATTGTCAGTAAATTTATCTGCTGGGAGATTACGTTAGGTTGTATTCTTGTTAACATTCAAATTATCGTCCGGTCAACATTTTGTGGGAAGGTTTCATTTGGCTCCCATTTCTATATAATATTGTCCGGTCCACATTTTTGTGGGGAGGTTACACTTGGCGACACCCAGTCCAGGATCGTATTTCGTTGAGAATCTTTTGAACAACAGTCAGATATCTGCTCTTATTTACTTAGATATAATTAGGATTTGGCGCTACGCTTTTACTAATCTTGTGACTTTCTTTCTACAGGTCAACGGCAATTTGTTGCTCTGTTGTATTTGTGTGTTGTTTTTGCATTTGTGTTTATTGTTTTGTGAATATTTGTGACTATTGTAAAAATGCCGCGAAAGACTGTGAATAGTGTATCGCGAGGTATTATGAACGAAATTACCGACTTAAACAACGTGATCGATAGGACATGTGACACGCAGTGTAGTGATGACAATCCTGCGTTCACTAACAATCAGTGTATTCCAACCACTAATGATGACTTTTATCTTAATGATGAACAAACGAACTCAATTGTCTCGTCTGTTAATTTGACGACAATTGATGACGCGGAACGCTCTATTGTAATGAGCGCTGCCCAGCTTAATATACCCGATTTGGAAAATTCAAGTAACGTACAGACAAATTTGTCTAATGAAAATGAACAGGATACTGAAAGTACGACGGATCCATTTAATTCCGAAATAGTGTCCGACAGTGTACATTTGACTGGCAAACCTTTTTGTAAGTCTCAGAGTAACCAAATGGTTACAGAAAGCGAAACAATTTCAGATCCACCATTAAACAGCACAGATAATAGAAATGCTAATTTAGGCTCGGATCCAATTTTGGCAATACTGCTACAATTTAGGGAAGAATTTAAACAACAGAATGCAAGACAAGACAAAAATCACAAAGAACTTAGTGAACAGGTCAAACAACAGAACGAAAAACAAGACAAGTTAAATGAAAAATTAGACGACAATTCCAGACAGCTTAGTGAACAAATTAGAGCCGTTGCCGCGCAGTGCCATGACACTAAGGAACAGTTGCGCGCAGAAATTGAGGCTTGTTCACGAAAAAATAGCGAAGAAATTAAGTCTGTTGCGCAGGAATTAAGGGAAATGCAAACTGCCGCAACAGAAACACTCAGAGACGAAATTAGCGGAGTCGCTAAACAATGCTCTGAAAAAGCTACACAATTACGCGACGAGTTTAAAGCAATGACGATAGAACTTTCGCGCACAGTGGACGCAAAGATAGACGCGAAATTCGAACAACAGAACACTCAGATTGACGAACGCTTTAATCAGCACATACAGAACAGTGATACGCGTTTTCGCAAATTTATTCAAGATCAAAACAAAGTAAAACGTCAAGTCATGGAAACAATCACGGCTCAGAGACAAGAAGACAAACGTAAAATGTTCGCGAAAGCGAAGACGTATGTAGACAACAATATTGCGTCAGTGTCCGACGAAATTAATTCCATCAAACAGTCGAACACAGAATTACGGGATGAAATTTCTGATCTTAAATCAAAAACAGATACACACACAGTAAATATTCAAACAGTGACAGACAGATTCGAACAATTAGAACTAACACAGGATTGCGATGTCATCAAAGCTGATGTTAAAAAACTGAGCGAAACTACGCGTAAGTTGCAAAAACAGATTAATGCGTCCGATTCTAAAACCGATGATCAGGCAAAAATACTGACTGAAAAATATGAAGAATTGGCCAATCGTATTGATGCTATTGAAAGTAGTAATGATAATAAATCAGACGATACTGCACCGGTTTCATTTAACCAAACACCTGAATTTCAAAATTTGCAGCAGACAATTAATGAGATCGACTCGTCTAACAACACGTTGCGTAGAAAACTGTCAAGTTTACAGCAAGAAGTAACAGAGATTAAAAATATTTCAGTTAATAACACATCACAGCAGGCGCCACTTTTCGAACATTTGCCAGACTCACGCAGTGCATATAATTTGAGTAATCTACAGAGAGTACGGGACTTAGATTCCGAACAACCACAGTTCAATAGATACTCTTACGATCCTGAACCTATTCCATCACACAGAGATGATAATTTCGATTACAAACATTTTCTGTCAGTGAGAAAGTTTAAAGTTTTTAAAAACGATAGAACGCAGATTCACCCGCTGGATTGGATTCAACAATTTAGCTTTGCTCTTCCACCGACTTGGCCTGTTACGCATAAACTTGAATTTATTTGTAGCTTTTTGGAAGGCGAACCGGCAACTCGTATGAGACCGATCGCGAGGCAATGCTATTCAGTAGAGGAATTTCAGAATGCCTTTCTATCAGCGTACTGGTCGAAGACGACACAGCGCGGAATTAAAGATCAGTTAATTAGCTTGCCAAACTATGAAAACTCAAATTTTCCCAGTGTAACGCAATTTTTTGAGCATATGGTACAACAAAACCAATACCTGAGTGAACCGTACAGTGAATCTGCACTTATACAATTGTGTATCTCTAAATTACCACGGTCATTACGAGTGTCCCTTCTAACGGGCCAGCAAAAGGAAAACATTTCAGCATTTAGGGATCTTTTGCAGCTTTTAGAAGTACAGCAATCTGATTATTCTTTTGTAAACAAAAACTTTTCGTATAATAGCCAAGGTCAACAAACTTACGGTAATTATGATCAGGGACGTAATTTCAATAGGAAAAGTAACAGACGCTTTAGGAACGACAACTACCAGAACTTAAATCACAGACAAAATTCAGATTGTCAATATCGTCAAAATTTTCAGCAACAGGAACCACACTTTAGTAACAATAGAGGTATTTCACAACAACAACATCAAAACCAGCCGGTTAGCATACGTAACCAACAATGTAATGCACAAGGTCAACCAGGCTTTAATGTTCCGCCGCGAGCACGTATAGTCCCTGATACAACAAATAGTAACGCACGACAGCAAGGAAACAACTACGTACAAAGAAGACAATATTTCAATTCCTATCGCAATGCACCGTATAGGAATGACTATCACGACAGACGTAAAAACGATGAGCACAATTATCAGCGTACATATAATAACAGTCGGTCTTACCAGCAACAAAGTAACCAACAAGAACATATTCTCATGAATGAACCCGACAGTAGGTATCATCCAGAGCGTAATACGTCTGGAAGAAGTAATAGAACTGTTCAAATAGTAGAAATGCCACAGAATCCTCCTAATAATAATAACACGTCAGATAGAATCTGACTAGATAATGTACAGATCGCATCTTCCAATAATACAAGCACGACTTCAGACACGCAAAATGTTGTTCACGAAAATGTAATTACTTTTGACGATATCAGAGACACTCTCTTGCAGGAAAGACCATTTGTTCAGAAAACTATTTCACATCCTGTTATCGCAATTAAAATTGGTTCATCAAAATTCTCAGCAGTAATTGATTCCGGATCACCTATATCAGTAATAAATGAGGAGACTTTTAACGAGTGCAACAAAGAGAATACTTATCCGATATTACCTTTAGGCAAAACAAAAGTGAAAGGAGCAGTGTCGAGTAAAGGAGTAGACGTTAAATTGCAGACACATTTATCATTTTGTATTGGAGGTCATACTTTCCACTCTAATTTTTGGATTGTTCCTTTACTGACAACAGACGTAATTTTAGGTAATAATTTTCTGGTACAACACGACGCTAATATTGATTTTCAAAATTCCTTTTTAATGTTAAAGGATGAGGATGCACAATTGGCTTTAGAATTTCAGTACTCACTATCTGCGGAAGAACAAACAATTAATCGCACAGAGGTCATTTCCGTATCACGTGGCATAGACTGTAATCCCACATTGTTCACGGATACGTACGTACACAACGGTAATACTCCAGACGAAGCTGACTACGACGTGATGCAAATGATTTCCGATAAAGTTAGACAAAGCAGTGCAACTACAGACGACGAACGTACGCAATTACAGAAAATTCTTTTACAGCAAGCTCCAGTTTTTGACAACATTCCTGGTACTATGTCCGGCTTTATGTATGAATTTCAAGTCAAACCGCATGATACATTTAAAGCAAAGCATTATCCCATTCCGTATATTTACAGAGAACAAGTTAAAAAAGAATTGCAGGATATGCTTGACCAAGGAATTATTGAACCAGCAGTTAGTCCATACATAAACCCGCTGCATATTGTTAAGAAAAAAGATGGCTCACTTCGCCTTGTACTTGATTCGCGTCACATTAATGACATTATTATTAATGAAACAGATCGACCACAGACACTAGAGGAACTTTTACAGAAATTTCACGGTACAGCTATTTATTCTACATTAGATTTGAAATCGGGATTTTGGCAAATTCAACTTCATCCAAATTGCAGAAAATATACAGCTTTTCTCTGTTTCGGCGACTGTTATCAATTTTGCAAATTACCATTTGGCTTAACTATTTCTTCTGCAGCTTTTATTCGCGGTTTGAACACAATACTTCCGACAGAACTTAAGGACAGAATTACGACGTACGTAGACGACATTCTTATCGCAGAAGCTAACTGGACTGAAGACAATCTGATTCTAGAACGACTGTTGCAAACTTTTCATGCGCAGGGACTCACAGTTAATCTTAGTAAATCGCACTTTGGCAAAACTTCTATAAAATTTCTTGGACACGTTATTTCAGCGGAAGGCATTGCACCTGATCCGGAAAAACTTCAAGCTCTACGTGACATTACTGTTCCTACGACAAAAAAGCAACTACGCAGTTTTTTGGGTTTAATTAACTTTTTTCGTAAATTTATTCATCACTCTGCTTTAGACACACCTAGACTATGCCAACTAACAGGTAAAAACACTATTTGGTCTTGGGATAAGCAAGCACATTCTGAATTTGTGAACCTGAGAGAAGCCTTGTTGAATGCTCCACTTTTATCGCACCCAGATCTTACCAAAAATTTTTCCATTGCCACCGACAGTTCCAACACAGCTTTAGGCGTACATATTTTTCAGGAAATTGAAGAAGATGGTTCTACAGTAATTAAAAACATCGCATTTGCAAGCCGCATTCTGTCACCTGCTGAACGAAATTATTCCGTTACTGAACTTGAAACATTATGTGTTGTTTGGGCTTTTACGAGATTTCGGCACTTTCTTTATGGAAGACACACTACAGTTTACACAGACCACAGAGCGATACAATTTTTACTTTCAGCTAAATTCACTCACGACAGGTTAAGCAGATGGAAACTTTACTTGCAGGAATTTAATTTCACAATTGTTCACATTCCCGGCACACAAAATGTTGTAGCAGACGCATTATCCCGTTCTCTTTGCAACAATCAGCAAGACATCGCAACCAACTTCTGTAAAGCAAATTTCAGCGTAATGTACATCCAACAAGTTGCATTTGAAAATTTTATTTCGTCGTCATTACAGGACATAGCAAAAGAGCAAAGTAAAGACAACGTGTGGAAAGAAATTAAACGCCTTTGGCAAGATAAGAATAATGTTACGATTAGAAACCATTACACTGTACGCAATGACATTTTGTTTCGCCGCTCTCACCCTGACACCAACAATTGGTTATTATGTATTCCTGACGAACTGGTTAACAAATTAATCTGGTACACTCATTTAAGTTACGCACATTACGGAGCACGAAAATGTTTTCTTATACTGAGACAGAACTGTTATTTTAACAACATGGAGAAACGTATACGACGAGTTTTAGCGTCTTGTAAAATTTGCCAGAAAGCTAAATCAGACACCACTTCACATATTCCTCCTTTATATCCCATTGTACCTGTTAAATTAAGACACATGGCCGCAGTAGATATTTTTGGTCCGATTCCGAGAACTAACAGAGGTTTTTGCTACATCTTTGTCGCTGTTGAGCTCACTTCAAAATTTGTTACTTTCACTCCGTTACGCAAAGCTACTGCTAAAACTGTTTCGAAAGCATTTGTAAAACATTTTCTATTTCATGTAGGGCATGTGATGAAAGTAATTTCGGACAATGGATCTCAATTTCGTAGTAGCGTATGGACACGCATGTTACGAGCCAGAAACATTTCTCCGATCTATATATCCAAGTACCACGCTTCTTCGAACCCCTGTGAAAGATTAATGAAAGAAATTGGTAAGCTGTGCCGAATATACTGCCACAAAAGACATATTGATTGGGATACATACATACTCTCATTCCAACATGTAATTAATTCCATTCCAAATGAATCCACTATGCTATCTCCGTCTGTTATACTGAAAAACGTTGAACCACCAAACAAAATTAAAGAATTTATAAATTTTCCTACATCTCGTCGCTTACGACACCACGAAATAATTGACATTGCGCTGAACAATATCAAACGTGCCGCAGAGCGCCGGAGAAGACAGCAAAAACAGGTTTGTACACGCCGCGACTTTCACATTGGACAGAAAATATTAGTACGTACACACTATTTATCCAGCAAATTAAAAGGTAAGTGCAGTAAATTTGAACTTCTATACGCAGGTCCATATCGGATTCGCAGCATCCCTCACCCCAATGTTGTACACGTCGAAACTTTGAGAACCAGAAAATCGAAAGGCAATCACCATATCTCAAACATTAAACTGTTTATTGAATGAAATCACTTTATAATGTAACATGCTATGATGCCATTTACTAATGCAATTATTTCACCTGACTAATTACTGATGATTATCGTATTTTTTCTTGGCAAGTGCCCGGCAAGGTAAGGTTAGCAGGTCGCTTTACTTGTCGTTACACACCAGACCGTGCACATTTTCCATTTTTTGTGTGTACGATTGTATTCCAGTTTTGTCTATATGCACTGTGAAATAGTTAAGGTATAACACACCCGTTGACTTTGACATTTTTTGCCCTATGATATCTCAACATCGTGACTATTTTACGTTTTTCTTTTTTGCTGCTGCATTGTGATATTCCGTGTACATTTTTTTTTTGCCTCTGAACACTGTCTATGCTTTTGACATATTACGTTTTCTGTCATGTTAGGCTGTATGCTTAAGTATGTTACCGTTAATCAGTAATTATTTAGTGGGTATATGATTTAAATGCAAGACGTTAATTTCTGTTCATCATTTTCAGAAAGAAATAACGTGTAAAGAAAATAAATTAAACAGAAATGGGAATTTCACCTACGGAATAAACGATAGAAGATACAATAACTTTATGAGGAAGAGTAAATGGATCAGGATTAACAAGCATTAACAAGAATATACTATACTCATCATAGAATAGCAGTCTTAACTAATTTTTCTTTCAGAATACAAGGTGATTGATGCAGGCTGTCAGACAGAACTACACATCTTAGTTTTAGTGATGAAATATGCTAGAGATAAGGAATAGTTGTATAATGAGTAATGAAGTGATATTTTTGCAGATGATAATGAATACTGATGAATAATGATGAAGGATGTGCTGTTATGAATAATGAAGTTTTTCTTTACAGGTGATGATAATAATGAAGTTATGATAATATGGATAATGCTGTTATGAATAATGAAGTTTTTTCTTTACAGATGAGGATAATGTTGAAGTTATGTATTTATGCTACGTAGTTACTTAAGTATTTGTGCAGTTTGTTTTGACAGCAGGTGTTATATTGCATAGTAGGATGACGGAAAGTTTTGGAAAGGACAGCTATGGAACACATGTTTATACACATTTCACTACTTGTTAATTCGAAGTTCACTACTTTTCAGCATAGTGTGCGTTTCTTCTTTCAGGTCAATAATCCAATTTGTATTTTTTCCAGGAGAAGCTTTTCATGATACTAAACATGTTACTTATTATACCTGTTCTAGCACTTGCATTTTTTTTACCCATTTGTGTTTACCATTTATAAATGTGATCACATATACTGCCTTGTTACATAACCTTGCTACAGCTGACTCATGACGAATGACGTTACACATTTTTGATTTACAGGAACAACCCAGTACCAATTTTTTTTTCTTTTTTCTCTTCTTGCTTTCTCTTGTAATTACCCAAAGCAATGCGTTGCTAGCACAAAAACAAAAAAATATATGTATTACCAGTCCCGAATAATGCCTTGTAACTGGCTAATAACTGCCACTGTTTATTGTAATGAGACTACTTATAATGCCCATGATTATTAATGCTATGACTGTCATTAGCTGATTTTTAATAATGACTTTGTAATGATCTGAATGTCACTCAATGAATTGTTATTACTTCTTAATGATCTGAATAATACTGAATGAGGAACAATGTTTTATACTATTCGATACTTGATGGCCACTGAGTGCCAATAATTAATGTCACTTAATGAATTATGTTATTAATTATGCCATTAATTAGCTCTTGTTTTCAGTGTTGATACTTTGTAACTGGAACAGGAAATGATTCTTACTATATTGGAATGACAGATAATTAATTAACTAATTAACTATGCCATACTTTGTAACTGGAACAGAAAATGATTCTTACTATATTGAAATGACAAATAATTAATTAACGATGCCATACTTTGTAACTGGAAAAGAATGCGATTGCTTCATAATGCTTTGTAATTAGGAGAAGGCTAATGATTATTACTATTGAAATGACAAATAATTAATTAACGATGCCATACTTTGTAACTGGAAAAGAATGCGATTGCTTCATAATGCTTTGTAATTAGGAGAAGGCTAATGATTATTACTATTGAAATGACAAATAATTAATTAACGATGCCATACTTTGTAACTGGAAAAGAATGCGATTGCTTCATAATGCTTTGTAATTAGGAGAAGGCTAATGATTATTACTATTGGAATGACCAATGATTAATTAACTATGCCATACTTTGTAACTGGAAAAGAATGCGATTATTTAATAATGCTTTGTAACTAGGAAAAGAAGGATACTGATTCTATGTAAAACAATTAATGAACATTTTTCTGTAATACTACATTCATGGTACAGAAATGTTCAACACTGGGCTATGAATGCCCCAAATGAAGACTGTAATTGTCAATATTAGGTGACTTAATGTCCTTCACCTCATGAGCTAACTACCCTGAATTACTGCAATGTCCATTTGTCCTGTCTATCCTAGTGATCATGGAGCACTATCTTTGGTTTTGCACTAATTCTACGTTGGTGTGCCTTGTAAGAGCGTGGTGTTGACACGACATGCTGTCCACCACCGTGAGCGATGAAGACGTTATTATGGTCCCACTGTTTGGTGTACCTAATGTACTGCCAAAATGAGAACATGAAATGTTACTACGAGAGTTCAGTGTCTTGGATACACTGATAAATTCTGATGGGAAAAGAACTTCAAATTGTGTCACTTGATGTTGTACTTCTGTGGAAAGATATGGACTTTCAGAACAGCTGTGTGCAATCTAAAGTGCTACAACCATGATGCAATCCTTCCCTTTCCTATCCTAATTCTTGTCACATAGTGAAAATAATTTTTTGCTAACATTATTTATGTTCATGACTATACTTTTTTTTTGATTCGCTGAACTCCAGTGCGAGTACAGTTATGTCACTTGTCGATATGATTTTTGCCATTATGTTTATTTATTGCAAAAATACCTAAGACATTTTTCCGATTTGTTCTCAAGTACAGTATGTGCACTCTTGTCTTTTATATTGTATATACATTTTTTTTAGTATTTTATTTTAATGATATGTTCTGAACTACAGTGCATGTGCACTTATGTTAGGTGTTAATATGTTTTCTACTGAACTTCAGTGCCTGTGCACTTTTCTCATTTTTCAATATGATTTGTATTATTCTGTATATTCAATACTTCAATGCGTATGCACTTATGTCATTTGTTACTAATTGTATATACATTTCATCATTTACTGATATGTTCTCAACTGCAGTGCATGTGCACTCATGTCACTTTGTCAACATAATTTTTTTCTGCCATTCTGTTTATTTGTTCTGAATATGCTAAAGAATTTTTTCAGTGCCTGTGCACTTTGTTATCTGTCAAATAATTTGTATATACATTTTTCTGATTTGCTACTATGTTTTGTACTCACATTTTGTCTTTGTCTGATATATTTTGTACTTAGTGCGTGTGCACAACATTTAATTCATGTACTACATCTAAATATTCTGTAAGTTGTAGAAGTTTGTTAATTAAAGAAAAATTTTGCCGCGCTTGGCAAGTCCAAATGACTCACCATCGCTGCCAAATTTTTGCCCCCCCAGTGGAGGGTTATGAAACACGTATGTAACATAGCAGCGATGGCGAGGCATTGTAGCATCTGTGACCAGAGAGTATGCGCTTGACCGCGCGAGTGTTGCGAGCGGTTCTCAGTCTGTCAGTCAGTCGTTGCGAGTCTGTAGCTCTGTCTAGTTGAGGGCAGTACTCTGTTAGTAGTCGTTGAGAGCTGTTCTGTAGTAGTCGTCATGCAGAGCGGTCGGTCAGTAGTAGCAGCCCAGTGCGGTTGTGTGATGTAGTCTGTCGGCAACACTGGTCAAGATGCTGAATGAGGTATATTGTTAATTAAGGTAATCATCAGATAATTTAAAGTTCATTTATTGTAATTAATTTCCAACAAGTGCCCCAATAATAATTATGATTTCAAAAGCAATTTTATTGAACTAAATTTCGTTCCACTTCCCTTAAACAAATTTCAGTAAATTACAAAAAAAAAAGGAATATTATTATTTGCAATGCAGTTCCTCCAAGCTGTGCGCAAGAATAAGAGCAGAAATGTGACTAGCAGTTACAATGAGGTAAGAATTTAATTCTGATTTGCACAGGGCCAAAGACCGATGTTTCGGTTTAATTGAATTATCACTATCACTGAGATTTCATTAGCACTGAATTGTTTTTCATTATTTTTGCGGAAGCTTACACCAGAGTCAGATTGCGAATTTCTGTTTAATTGTCATTGTCAGTAAATTTATCTGCTGGGAGATTACGTTAGGTTGTATTCTTGTTAACATTCAAATTATCGTCCGGTCAACATTTTGTGGGAAGGTTTCATTTGGCTCCCATTTCTATATAATATTGTCCGGTCTACATTTTTGTGGGGAGGTTACACAGTAACTCATCATTAAGACCCTAGATGTTTTTCATACTTCCGTCTAGCACGATTATAGACATCCACCTATTTCGGTCGATATTCAGGACTATGAAAATAGTAGAGGTTTGTCTCATGTAGTTTGGGCATACAGCAGAAGGGAAGCAAACGTAGGACTGAGGCCGAGGTTAAATTCCAGGGAAATCGTTCAGTATTGACTGACGCCAATCGACGTAGGAATAACTGGACGGTCCGCTTCACTAGGCGGGCCGCCTGGGTACAATGCCTGTGAGAGCAATTAGCGCTGGACAACGGGGTGAATCGCGGGTACCCACCGCTGGCCGGAGGTCATTAAACTGATCCGCTCAGGCGCCCACAGGTCGTACTTAATGGGATCCGTGCTGCAGATTAAGGCCAATTACCCTCTATAGCCCTAACTGTGCTGCTATGGCAGTGGGGTGCTGTAAGAAATGCAAATTACTCTCGCACAAACTGTTCTAATCACATCAGACATCCAGATTTTTTTACTAAACATCTGACGTAACTACACTGCCAAATTATATCTAATATTTTTTTTTCTTTATTGAATTTCAATTCCCCCCGAAGGGGGCGGGCTAGCAGCAGCTTAGTATGCCGCTCTTCAGCCTACAGATTTTGTGAGAAAGATCAAGAGAATAAATAATAAAAAACAGGTGATAAAATCGGAGACTTAAAGAGTAACATGGCGAAAAGAAATCGTGGAACTTAAAACAAACAACAGAGGGATGATGATGCTAATAAAATACATACGAAGCAGACAGAAAAAACAATAGAAAGACAATTAAAAAACACGGCGACAGTCTGGATTCTGTTCGCAAAAGACATAAAATTCACACCCAGCGACAGCATGGTTTCTGTTCGCAACACGAGAAGGACAAACAACACTGAATAGTCACTGGAACACTGCACTAAAAAGTTGGCAAATGTGACATACCACAGTCGAGAGCAGGTGGGGGGAAACTGGACAGAAGATGGGAAAACAAAAAAGGGGGGCAAAGGAGAGTAAAAGCGAAGGGGGAAACCGGGAAAGGAGCTGATGGAGGATGAGGACCCATAAGAGGGGTGGGGGGCAGACGCGACAGGGAGTGGGGTAGGCAGAGGAGGGGAATACAAAAGAACTTGGGGGGGGGGGGAGAAGGGAGGTAGGGAGAGGTTTAGTGGGGAGAAAACAGGACAGAAGGGGGGGAAGAGGGAGCCCAGGGAAAGGACAGAGGAAAGGAGGGGAGTGAGGATCAGAGTTGATAGGAAGGATAAATGGAGGGAGAGAGGGCATCATCCGGGAGGGGGAGTTGACGGAAGCCACCTTGGGAAAGGAGATGAAGGGTGTAGAGATGGAGGGTAGGGGGGACACAACGGTGAAGATGTGGCAGGGGGCGGGGATGGGAGAGGAGAGGAGCAACCAGGGGGTGAGGGGGTTAAAGACGGCGGGAGGTGTAGAGGATGCGGATATGTTCGAGGAATAGGAGCAGATGGGGGAAAGGAATGAGATCATAGAGGATCCGCGTAGGGGACGGGAGGCAGATATGAAAGACGAGGCGGAGTGCGTGATGCTCAAGGATCTGGAAGGACTTATAGAATTTGGGGGGGGGGCAGATATCCAGGCAGGACTGGCATAACAGAGGATGGGACGGATTAAGGATTTGTAGGTGTGGAGGATGGTAGAGGGGTGCAACCCCCACGTCCGGCCAGAGAGGAGTTTGAGGAGTGGGAGGCAGTTGTGGGCTTTGGATTGGATGGAGCGTAGATGAGGTATCCAGGTGAGGTGACGGTCAATGGTGAGGCCAAGGTAGGTGAGGGTGGGGGTGAGGCGGACAGGACGTGCGCAGACAGTAAGGGAGAAATCCAGGAGCTGGAAGGAGCGAGTGGTACGACCTTCGATGATTGCCTGGGTCTTGGAAGGATTGAGTTTCAGGAGCCACTGGTTACACCATGCAGCAAAAAGGTCAAGGTGATTCTGAAGAAGGCGTTGGGACCGTTGGAGGGTAGGAGCGAGGGCGAGGAATGCGGTGTCATCAGCATATTGCAAGAGGTGTACTGGAGGGGGGGGGGGGTTGGGGCATATCTGCCGTGTACAGGATGTAGAGGAGAGGGGAGAGGACAGAGCCCTGGGGCACACCGGCAGAGGGGTAGAAGGTGTGGGAATTGGCATTATGGATGGTAACATAGGAGGGGCGGTGGGAGAGGAAGGAGGCCACCAGACGGATGTAGTTGATAGGAAGGGCGTAGGTGTGGAGTTTAAACAGGAGACTGGGATGCCAGACACGGTCGTAGGCCTTTTCGAGGTCAAGTGAGACAAAAATGGCGGAGCGACGGGAGTTAAGCTGGAGGGAGAGGAGATGAGTGAGGCGGAGGAGTTGGTTATCAGCAGAGAAGGAAGGTCGAAAGCCACATTGAGTGTTTGGGAGGAGGTGGTTTTGGTGGAGGTGGAGATGGATGCGCCGGGAAAGGATGGATTCCAAGAGCTTGCTGAACACCGATGTGAGACAGATAGGACGATAGGAAGAGGCATCAGATGGAGGCTTGTTGGGTTTGGAGAACATCAGGATACGGGAGGTTTTCCACAGGTCGGGATAGAAGCCAGTGGCAAGGATGAAAATTTTGTTTCGTCTAATGTCCTTTTATTTGTCTAATATCGGTTATTATATTTATAGATTCTGTATGTGGGACAACCGGAATACAAGAGAATCGAAGCATTTGAGATGTGGTGCTATAGACGAATACCGAAAATTAGGTGGACTAGTGAGGTAAGGAATGAGGAGGCTCTGCGCAGAATCGGGGAGGAAAGGAATGTGTGGAAAATACTGACAAGGAGAAGGGACTGGATGATACGACATCTGTTGAGACATCAGGGAATGACTCCCGTGGTACTAGAGGGAGCTGTAGAGGGGAAAAGCTGTAGAGGGAGACAGAGATTGGAAAACGTCCAGCTAATAATTGAGGACGTAGTTTGCAACCGCTACTCAGAGATGAAGAGGTTGGCACACGAGAGGAATTCGTGGTAGACCGCATCAAACCGGTCAGAAGACTGATCACTGAAAATTAAAAAAAAAGATTATTGTAAGCATTAAAAAAACTTAACACTTCATATAGAAAAAAAATTATTTGAGAAGTTGTAAAATTTAACAATCCCAATGAATGTAAAAAATGAGCATTAAATATTTAATATTCGAGAAATTTGCAGTTGACGTTGGACAGCATGATTTTTCATAGGGCTCCAGACAGAAAATAATTTAATGAAGCACAGAATGAATTCAGGCACTACTGGAACACACCAAAAAGGTTTTCAGCTGTCACATGTTAAAAAAATTACACAAAGCATCACTAAACATTTAGTTAACACATCAGTAATACCTATGAGACCATCAGATCAGAACAATCAATGAGAAGCTATAAAATAATTTAAAATATAATCTTTAGATAAACCAGAGAAATATTATTTGAACTTTTCAGGTAGAACGCGAATAACCCATGCTAATTCTTTAAAACGTTTAAATAATATGTACACAACAACGCCCATATGGCTTCAACTAAAACATCAGGTATTAAAGTCGAACTTACTTTAACCCTGCGTACAAAATACATTACAAATAATACCGATAACTTACTATCAGGGCTGAAATCCTATAAATTTTTCAGCAGTGTCAGTTAACCCGCCAGCCACTACCATCTGCTATATTGTTTTAGCTCCCTCTACCACTTTCTTCCTGGGTTGTCCATGTTTTACTGCTGGTGGGATGCTTCGTCTCACGCTTCGGTGTGGGTAGGCACATATTTTTCCAAGCCAGTTTCCTGTGTCTTACGTTCTGTTTTATCTTATTGTTTTGAGTCTTTTCTTGACACCCGTCTCAATATGTTACTGAGCGGGCACTGAAGACCTTGCCGTCGTGCGCCCATAAAACCCTCTCCATCCATCACACACACAGTTAACCAAACCGTTGAACTATTTAAACAAAATGAGGATGAACTCGTACCTATGCACTTAGTATAAAGAACCCTACAGCACCGCAGATTTCACCGAATAGTTGTGCGTATAGTCGACATACATAGGTGCTCAGCAGACAAGTCCAGTAATCCACTTTGCATGTGAATTCTGTAGACATCAAAGAGGAGATGGAGTTTCCAGGCCGACTTCTACCAGATCGGAGCAGCGTGTTTTTCAAGCATGTAAACTGATAGAATCAAAAAGCACACATATGCGCTGAAGCCATAACCACCAGCACTTGTCCTTGGACGGCCATCGTGTTCTTAGGGGTGGGTAACGACTGAGAGAGCATGTATTTCCCATGGAGGGACGCGAATGATGCGGTTCGTTAGCTACACGTGCGCAGAGAAGGTGCTACGCTTCCGATTTCGTATCGAAGCGCCCACGTGTCATTTATTCTGTTATCGATTCTCCTCGTAAACTGTATCAGTAGAAATGTGTAGTAATTGCGACAAACAAATTGTAAATACCAGAATGTGTAATCTCATCCTGGTTAGAGAGATCATTTGTTAGAATAACTATTGCACGTAAATAGAAGAATAACAAAGAATTTCCTCTCGATGTTAAAAAGAAACTCGTAGAGTCACTAACATCCCCTGTCCTTGATTATGAGGATCCTATTCGCCATGGATTTTTGTGTGAGAGCTCACGTTGTCTAGAACTGACGATGAATGATTGCGTGCAATTCACATTTGTGATGTACGCTATTTCGGCCACGACACTCCTGTCTACGAACAATTATCACGGCTATGTGACGTTAAGAACAGAGACGAACATATCCTGTGTTTCCTCTATCGTCTTTTTATTCATTGCACTCCGCCCTACTTGTCTACAACGCTTACATTGCTGTCTGAAAACCACACTAGATATACCCGTTCTCAACAATGTAAAAATCCATTACACGACACTGCCATGTTCTCTAAATCATTTTCTGTAACAGGAACCCGACTCTGGAGCATTCTTCCTGAAACTTCAAAAGACAGCTAATGGCCCATCTCCTAGCACAATAGCTATCTCTTCTGCAGCTCAGTGTTGTCTAGCCTCCCTCCTCCATTACTTATCCCTCCCCTTGTCTTCAGGGCTCTATAACGATATTCTCTTCTTTCCTAGCAGCCACTGTCGCTTTTATTTCAATGCTCTCCTCTTTCATTTTCCCTTCCACTTCTTCTAGTACCAATAATGCTTCAAAATTGCTAAACTAATCGGATTTGTTCTTAATGCCTTGATTATTTTATCATTATTATTAGTGTTACTATTATTATTATAGCAAATTATTACTTCTTATTAACAATACAAATTATTATTACTGAGCCGGCCGCAGTGACCGTGCGGTTCTAGGCGCTGCAGTCTGGAGCCGAGCGACCGCTACGGTCGCAGGTTCGAATCCTGCCTCGGGCATGGATGTGTGTGATGTCCTTAGGTTAGTTAGGTTTAAGTAGTTCTAAGTTCTAGGCGACTGATGACCTCAGTCGTTAAGTTGCATAGTGCTCAGAGCTATTATTATTACTGAAATTGTTATGTAATAACTAATCAGTACCATTCTCAATTACTCTATCATTTTAGCATTGTTATTAGCGTTATTATTAGTACTGTTATTGCCAATTATTATTTTATTAACAATGTAATTAATTATTATTTTGATTGTTATGTAATATTTTTTGTATGTGTTGTTCCTCTTCAGATGTAAAAAGGGCTCTAAGACTGTAATCTGGTCATGCTAAATAAACAATAAATAAATAAATAAAGAGGCATGCAAGAATGAAGAGCGTGCAAATAGTACGTGAGCCGCACAATATAACGCAACATGCCTGAGGATGAATCTACTATCATCGAACACAAAAGGCTGTTATTTGTTTCAATTTATTTCTGTAACAGGGTGAAAATTAGCGTTTTTCTAGATTTTAATGATTTATATCACGTTCAAAGTGTGTAATTGACTGCAAACTACTGTGTTACTTGTAGCCTATTGTAAGTGAACAAATTTCATTAAGCATTTCTTTCATTAAAAATATAGGGAGATGCAAAATTACCAGAGCTGCTCCACAGCTATGAAGTTTAGAGCGCACTGCTACAGTTATTAACTTCTATTGATTTTGGTGAGTAGAACATTAATGTCCATCGTCCATTCATTTTTCTGACATCTTACATAAATTCAGTAAGGTATAAGGCATGAATTCGAGTATGTATGATTAAATGGTTCAAATGGCTCTGAGCACTATGGGACTTAACATCTGAGGTCATCAGTCCCCTAGAACTTAGAACTACTTAAACCCAACTAACCTAACGACATCACACACATCCATGTCCGAGGCAGGATTCGAACCTGCGGCTGTATTAGTCGCGCGGTTCCAGACTGAAGCGCTTAGAACCCCTCGGCCACACCGGCCGGCTGAATACGTATGATTAAAGCTTTGCAATCTATACTGGTAGTAAAGGTAGTGTCTCCGCTTTCTCAAAGTTCGGTCACAAAAGACAACATTCAGTTTCAAAACAGCTTCATCGTTACAGTACAGAGTTTCTACAGCATTCTGAAAAATATAAAATTTTCAAGTGGATTGTGTAATGGTAAGTACCGGCCTCTGTCTTACCCTGTGTGTTCTGCGCCGCTGCAAAACTGTGGTGAGAAAAGATGCTAAGCAGGTAGGAAATGGCAGGAAAGCTTGATGGCCTTTGTTCAGTGTGCCGTCGTGTCTTCGGGATTCGATTGCCTTACTGCTGACTTATGAGTTGTGAACAGGTCATGGTTTAAACACACTCTAACTTTTCATGAGGTAGCATGTTAGATACTATGATAAAATGGGAATAGATAGCAAGCATGTCATTTTGTAGCTAATGTAAATCCATTCTAAAAATGTATAACCACCAAATTAAATAGAAGTAAATGCACGGTTCTAACAGCATACAAAGTTCGGATTATAATCGCAATTTATTTGACATAAAAAAGAATAAAAAAGGAGGAAAACAAATAAGGGCTGTTATCAGCAACTACATATATACTCCGCTAGCCACCAAGCGGCGTGTGGCGGAGGTCAGCAAAGTCATATTTCCTCCCCTCTGTTCCAATCGCGGATCGCGCGAGGGTAAACAACTGTCTTAATGCCTCAGTACGAGCTCTAATTTCCGTTATTTTTGAATGGTTGTACACAGAATGTCATTAAGATTTTAATACCAGGAGAGATAGCATATAAAAATATTTCACTTTATTGTCTGTATTAAGTACACTAAAAGAATACATGCACACGTGTTCCAAAGGATAGTTAGTTGTCGATGCAAACACTGTCTTCTGTCATTGGGTGTTCGTTTCAGTTCCATGTAGTGGTCACACCCTACACTCGTCTCGATATTTTCCAAGTACTTCATCCTAAGCTTTCCTCTTCCTATTGTTCACAGCACTTTCCTTCATGAATATTAACGATGGAGGCGTTGTGTCTGATGAAGTGTCCAACAAATTTTGCTTTTCTCCTTACCATTTCCTTTAATATTCATCTCTCTTCGTTGCCTTCCCTAACAACTTCCCAGGTTTGTTTTTCTTTCCGTCCAACTCGTTCTTATCATTTTTAACCATATCTACATTCGACTAGTTTGAAGCCAATTTCTTTCCAGTTTACCGAACTTTCACTTCCATAGCGCAGTGTACTCCATACGAACTATTTTTCAGAGGTTTTTCTGGTATCTGTATTTATATGTTTGCTGGTTAAAATGTTTTTCTTATTCGTAAGCGCTTGTTTTGCCAATACAATGCTTCTGTTCACTTCCATTAAGCATATATTGTCCTCTGTGGCTATACTACCAAGATAAAAAAATTGCTTGACCTGATAAATTCTGATGTCATCAATTTTTATATTGGTTTTTATTCTGCCATATTTTCCGTACTACCAACACCTTTGTTCTCCGTTTGTCCACTTTCAATTTCAGTAGTTGAAGTTTATATATGCAGGTGATTTGAGCCCATGCAGGATATGGAATGCAATTCAGAGAGCCGCCTCCTATGGGAGCAACAGTAAGCGATAACTAGTTCGCAGGTTCAGTTCTGCAGCAGACTTCATCAGTAGCAGTGGCTAGTGGGTGGTGATCTGACAATCTCTAGGCAACGCGTGAGCGGATGTTGTCAGTGAATGAAAGTGCTTTCCAGGTCAACGGTCGAACACGTTTTGTATCGAGAATGGTCGGGACAGCACGGAACTATGCTCTATTTTGTTGAAGATAATGGCGTGGAGGTCTCAAAGGTAGGATATAGCCACAGGCCTCAACGTGTCAGAAAAGTAACAGACGCTGTAGAAATTACCGGCTATGTTAACCAGAGATGATCCTGCTGTGTAACCAGTGGTACCCCATAATAATGCACGAGATCTTCGGCCCATGTGACGCCGATGAATGTAATGTGACAACATCTTCCCTCCTCGGAGCCTGTTCGTATCATGAATACTATCATCGTGATGCTGTAAGCAAAACCAGGTTTCGTCTGAAAGGAAGGCGTGTTGTCACTGATGCGTCCAGTATGGCCTATGCTGCCGCGTGAAAGGAAGCCACTGAAAATGGTCACGATGTGATGTTGTTGTTGTTGTGGTCTTCAGTCTAGAGACTGGTTTGATGCAGCTCTCCATGCTACTCTATCGTGCGCAAGCCTCTTCACCTCCGAGTAACTACTGCAGCCTACATCCTTCTGAATCTGCTTGCTGTATTCATCTGTTGGTCTCCCTCTACGATTTTTACCCTCCACGCTGCCCTCCAATACTAAATTGGTGATCCCTTGATGCCTCAGAACATGTCCTACCAACCGATCCCTTCTTCTAGTTGTCCGCAGCTCGTGGTCGTGCGGTAGCGTTCTCGCTTCCCGCGCCCGGGTTCCCGGGTTCGATTCCCGGCGGGGTCAGGAATTTTCTCTGCCTCGTGATGACTGGGTGTTGTGTGATGTCCTTAGGTTAGTTAGGTTTAAGTAGTTCTAAGTTCTAGGGGACTGATGACCATAGATGTTAAGTCCCATAGTTCTCAGAGCCATTTGAACCATTTTGAACCTTCTTCTAGTTAAGTTGTGCCATAAACTCCTCTTCTCCCCAATTCTATTCAATACCTCCTCATTAGTTATGTGATCTATCCATCTAATCTTCAGCATTCTTCTGTAGCACACGATGTGATAGCCCGTACATATGTTATCCTAGTCGTCGTACTGTCTGTGTGGGTACTTTTCTTCCTGCTAGAAAAATGGTTCAAATGGCTCTGAGCACTATGGGACTCAACTGCTGAGGTCATTAGTCCCCTAGAAATTAGAACTAGTTAAACCTAACTAACCTAAGGACATCACAAACATCCATGCCCGACGCAGGATTCGAACCTGCGACCTTAGCGGCCTTGCGGTTCCAGACTGCAGCGCCTTTAACCGCACAGCCACTTCGGCCGGCTCTTCCTGCTAGCTCATGGGCTAGTTCGACAGACACTGCCTGCTAATGTGATTGAAAGCCGACATCCGTCGGTTGTCTGAACGTGTGTGTGGAGTAACATACAGTCACCTTTCCTTCCCAACGCGGTGAGGGCGCTGTGGTATGTGATGACTGAAAAATTCCCCACCCGACAACGTTTATACACTATACATCCTGCCGAGGACCCTCTCTGTCCCAGAAGCGCCGCTGTTGACGCCGACATGAACCGTTTCGTTTGTGATACGGCTGCCGGCTGCTGGCTCCTCATACGCCGCATGTTGGCACAGCTGTTGCGTCGATTGCCTCAGTCCGTAGAGCCCACCGAACTGATTCACCCTGACCTCGCTTACTACCCTGCCACGGTGTACGTTAAAGGTATGGCGTTGTCATACTGTTTTACTGAGGGAGTACCAGAATTCGTAGGTTTTTAGCACTACTTAACGATCAACTGCATGGGTTTACGGTGCAAGGCGTCGTATGGTTCGCTCTTTGTGAATTACTTGGGGTCGTTGTTTCCGCACCCTAAAGAGCTTTCGGGTGTACTGAGTGTGAAAAGAGATTGAAAGTATAGCACAGGGTATCCTGATGTGAGACATCAACGTTAACTATGGGGAGTTTTTCGATGGACTTGAAAACGACATGGACACCCCGCCGTGTGGGTGTCTGGCTGCTGCAGACACCCCTGAAGAAAAATGAGGGATGTTATTGAAAATACATAAATATAATAAAGTTTGATTTTATCCATACTGGGTGAGAGGTCGTGGTTGTGAATGTCAATGTTAAAAAATATATCGGCTCAACCACTTGTTTATAGTGTAAAACACTAAGATTGACGCGTTTCGGAAGTCAAGCTTCCATCATCAGAATAATTAAAAGTAAAAGAACCTGTTAAAACTCGCTAAAATGGAACATGCACCAGGCACAATAAAATTGATAATAATGTTAAAACATCGTGGCTACTTCCCTTGTTGCAGCCGTGTCTTCCAAGGTGTATCTCCACATAGTCGTCAAAATATAAAAAACTCTAAAATGGTGTCACCTATGGTGTTCAACATCTAACCACATGGCTCTCTCCTCTATCGTCGTAACCGCCCGTGCGTCTTCGTTGATACCACACACCACGCAGCCAAACACGACACTGAAACACTAGTGAGCTCACACGCAAGTAAACAAGGAAGTCACAGAGATGTCTAGACAAACAGATAACGTATACATGTTCCAAGGACCTCATGAAATGATGGTATCCTGCCAATTCCTAAAAATGTAATTACTAAAAGAAATCAGTGAAATATTTGAAAAAGTTATTTGTATCACCAGTTAGCTGCTCATTCAGTGTGTTCTGATTATCCACGCTATGTATCGTAATTTCCAGCTGTCCTAGTAGATCCAGCTCTTTGCCTTTGTCCTGTCTATGTAAAATAACGAGATCCTGATGTATTCCCAACTGGGGTGTCCCGTTTCCCAAATATACCTGGCTACAGCTGACTTTCCGAAATTATTAAGCCGGAAAGCATCGCTATGTTCTTTGTAACGTACTTTAAAGGACCTACCAGTTTGGCCTACATAGCGTGCCTTGCAAGTGGTACACTAGCACGGACATTGAAAGCAGACTGTAGGGTGTTTCTGGCCAATAAACGTCTGTTAGTATCACACACTTTAATTCGATGAAAAAATTTCTGAGAATATATGTGTTTGGAACAATTAGGTGGACTGATAAGCCAGAATTTAAGGATGTTCTCCTTAGAGTAGGCGAAGATAGGAATATTTGGTGTGTGTGTGTGTGTGTGTGTGTGTGTGTGTGTGTGTGTGTGTGTGGTTTGAGGTTTTCGGGCGCTAAACAGCATGGTCATCAGCGCCCAAACGCATAGAAACAGGAACACATTCGGTGAAGGGACGAAGACGGACAGCGAACAAGGAGAAAGGCTTAAAGACACAGGCCTGACGCAGTTCCAAATCCTCACATACAGAGCCAAAACAAGAGGAAACGAAACGCACTAAAAAAGGAAAGGAAACACAAGGAAAAGAGAACAGAAATCGAAGTGAAACACGTAGGTAATCGTGACTGGCGGACCTCTTACCCAAAACCTGGGTGAGACAGTCACCCACCAGCACATTAAAATCCTCTCCCTAAAATCCGAGGCAACAAATTGGACAGGACACAAAACCGTAAGACCTTAACAACAGTCGTTGCGTCGTCTTGCAAAATAGAGGGCAAATCCGGTGGCAGGGAAACCACCGCCCTCTGGTCAGAGAATAAAGGACAGTCAAGTAAAATGAGGCGGACAGTAATCTGGATGCCACAAGCACTGCAGACTGGGGAGTCCTCCCGCCGGAGTAAAAAACCATGCGTTAAGGGACTGTGCCCGATGCGGAGGCGAGTGAGAAGAAGCTCATACCGCCTGCATGACTGGTAGGACGTACGCCATGGCCGCGTGGTGGCCTTGAGCAGACGTAGCTTATTGTCACCAACTGCCAGCCACTCCTCTTCCCATTGACGCATTACACGAAAACGCAAAAGGGAGGTAACAGCATGGAGGGGGACGGCACATTCAACAACGTGAGGGAGGGAACATGCATCTTTGGCAGCCACATCCGCCAGTTCGTTTCCCCTAATACCCACGTGCCCCGGCACCCAGCAGAAAGAAACCTCCTTCCCCTGCCGTTGCAGGTGGAGTAGGGCATCATGGATGTTCTGGACGACCGTATCCGCTGGGTACAAGTGTTGCATGGTCTGAAGGGCACTCATGGAGTCAGAACAGATGAGAAACTTAAGACCGGGAACACATCTCATCTGCTCCAATGCCCGCAAGATCGCAAACAATTCGGCATCAAAGATGGTAAACGCCGCAGGAAGCCGTAACTTGACGACTCGATCAGGGAAAACAACAGCACAACCAACAGAGTCCACCCGTAAATACTGGTACATGGTCGGGATGCTGGTTAAAATATCGTAAAATAAGGAGGTAAAAACAAAAGCAGGAGTGCAGCTCCTCCGGTACTCTGACAACCAGGGAGCCAGGCGGGTAAAACCCTGGAGTTGGGGTGCCACACGCTCCACACCAAGGGACTCAAGCAAATGCTTGGCACGAATCCCAAATGGTCTCGTTGCCCTTGGACGACTGGAAAAGAGACGTTCCATAGGCGGTCGGGCAACAGTAGGGTACGCAGGGGAGGTAGGACAGGCAAGGAATTGACACACCCGTCGCACCATGAGGAGTTTCCGCCGGATGGCGAGCGGCGGTTCCGCTGCTCAGCACACAGGCTGGGGATGGGACTGGTACGGAAGGCCCCAGTGGCCAGCCTGATACCTCATGGTGTACTGCGTCAAGAATCTTCAGATACGAAGGCCTCGCTGACCCATGCACGGTGCAACCATAGTCAAGACGCGACCGGACGAAAGCCCTATAAAACTGCAGCAGACGCGCCCGATCTCCTCCCCAGGACCGATGGCTCAGACACTTCAAAATATTCAGTGCCTTCAGGGCCTGCACCTTGAGGTCTTTAAGGTGCGGCAACCTCGACAACTTGGAATCAAAAATGAGGCCCAGGAAACTCACAGTGTCTCTAAAAGGAAGAATGGTGTCCCTCAGACGCGAGAACGATTAAAATGAACACACACACATTTGTCTGCAGAAAAGGTAAAATCCATCTTCGCAGTCCATGCCTCTAATCACATTGTCGTAAGCTGCAGCTGCCGACTAGCAGTGACAAGACCGGAGGAAGAACTGAAAACAGCAAAATCGTCCACAAACAAGGATCACTGGGCCGGACTCCGGATAGTGGACGTGATACTATTAATGGCTACGGCAAAGAGGGTGACACTTAAAACGCTTCCCTGAGGAACACCATTCTCCTGCACGTACAAATCAGATAGCACATTACCAACCCGATATCGAAAGAGCCGGCGGGAAAGAAAGGACCGAATGATGGGGAAATGGCCACGAAAGCCCCACTGATTGAGTTGATTGAGGATAAGGCGGCGCCAAGTAGTGTCATACGCCTTATTAATGTCAAAGAATACACCTAGACAATGCTAGTTACGTAGGAAGGCCTGCTGGATGGCCGCCTCAAGCAGGGTCAAGTTGTCTATAGTTGAACGACATCTGCGAAAGCCACACAGAGTGGCTAAGGAGCTGCCTGGTCTCGAGCAGCCAAACCAGGCGACGGTTGACCATGCGTTCCAATGTCTTCCCGACACAGCTCGTCAAGGCAATACTTCGATAACTACTGGGATGCATTCGGTCCTTTCCCGGTTTGAGGAGGGGAATCAAAATCGCCTCCCTCCACGAGTCAGGGAACGTGCCGGATGACCATATCATATTAAAACAACTCAGGAGAACTTCCTTGGATGGCAGCAACAAGTGCTGCACCATGTTGTACAGGATTTGATCATCATCTGGCGCAGTATCATGAGCCACAGACAGCGCCGAATCCAGTTCCCACATTGTGAAGGGGCAGTTGTAGGGTTCAGAATTTGGAGACCGGAAGTCCAAGTGATCCCTCTCGATGGCAGTGCGGTAGCGGTAGAAATCTGGATCACAGTTAATAGTGGCAGTAGATTCCGCAAAATGCATGGCCAGTGTCTGTGCAATGTCTCTCGGCGCCGTGAGTAGACAACCATGATGCAGCAATGCCGTGACAGGTAGTTGGCTGCGTTTCCCGGAAATCCTCCTGATGGCTTTCCATACTTTCGTAGAACTAGCTGAAGCGGGAGATGGAGTTGAAGAACGATTGCCATGACCGTCGTTTGCTCTCTTTAATCACTCGTCGCGCCTTGGCCCTTGCCACCCGAAAGGCCGCGAGATTGTCAGCAGAGGGACGGCACTTGAAGCGGCGCAGAGCTGCACGGCGGGCTCGGATGGCTGAGCGGCACTCAGTGGTCCACCAAGGGACAGGACGCCTCTTGGGATGACTTGAGGACCGTCGGATCGACAATTCAGCAGCATAGGAGATCACGGCTGTAACATGGTCGACCCATCCGTGGACGCTAGCACGGTGTTCCAAAACAGCTAAATGGCTGAAAAGTGTCCAGTCAGCTCTGCACAGGTGCCACCTGGGCGGCACTGGTAATGCCACAGCCTCATCCAGGAGGCGAATCCAAAGGGGGGAGTGGTCACTAGAATGGAGGTCAGCGGCAACCTCCCACAGAGCAGAATCCGCGAGTGCTGGAGAGCAAAAGGAAAGGACAATAGCTGACGACGACCCAGAAGCAGTACAGAAATGAGTGGGAGCACCAGAGTTGAGGATTCACAGTTCTTCGGACGCCATGAGGCTTACCAGAACGCGACCCCTGGGGGAAGTAGTCGTAGGGCTTATAAGACATTATGAGCATTGAAGTCCCCCAGAAGGAGAAATGGACGGGGGAGTTGGCTAATAAGGTCTGTGAGAGCCTCCGAGTCTATGGCATCCTGAGGCGGTAAGTAAACGGAACAGATTGTGAGCCTCCGCCCCACAAGAAGGTAAACTGCAACTGCTTGCAAGACCGTAACGAGAGGGAGCTCAGATGAGTGGTGCATCTCACGGACAAAAACCGCAACACCACCCTTTGCCCTTTCCCCCATCAGATCATCTTTCGATTCACGGTATAGCCCTGTAAAGAAGGAGTATCAGTGGCCCGAAAATGTGTCTCTTGGAGACATAAGCACAAGGGGCGCTCTTGTACCAGGAGTTGTAATTCGGCCACATGCGTCCTGAACCCATTCAGGTTCCACTGTAATATGGGAGCCAGTGATCAGGGTGGTTGAATTTTCACCCTGCCTCTGTGCTTAGGAGAAGAGCCCGTACTGGCCAGAAATTTATTCCTGGGGCGAAAATATCGACCCCGGTCGACATCAATGTCCATCAGCTCCGATGGCGACCCAAGGGAGATGTCAGGCAGTACGATGGCATCGTCATCAGACTGACCCTGACTAGTCTCCTCAGGTGGCAAAACCTTCACCTTCGGCGTCTTCGTCTTGGAGGGCTTAGAATGCAGAACCTTGTCAACAGTTGGAGCTTTACTCGCCTGGGCAGAAGGCGCCATATGGGGAGGGGCAGGAAGTACCCCAATGTCAGCAACCACGGCCTTGTCTGACGATGTGGGGAGAGCTGCAGGTTTCAAAACAATCGCAGCAGCACAAGTGCACTGGCAAACGCAGGTATTAGTGCTGACACTAGCAACCTCCATTTGTGTAGCAACAGTGGCCAATTGTACTGGTTTCTGCAGAGCGGAAGCGAAAGATGTTGTAAACACAGGAGGCTGCATGGCTTTAAAGAGCTTCTTGGCCTCACCATAGGGGATGCGCTTAGATGTTTTGATCTCCTGTATCTTCCGTTCCTCGAGATAGATGGGGCAGACCCGGCTCCAGGCAAGGTGACTCCCAGAGCAATTCACGCACTTCACAGGCGATGAACAATCGGCTCCTTCATGGGCAGGCTGACCACATTTACCACAAGTGGCTATCCCATTGCACCCCAACGTAGTATGCCCAAAGCGCTGACATTTAAAACAGAGCATTGGGTTGGGGAAATATGGCCGTACTGGCAAACGTAAGAAACCCGCTTTAGCATGCTCTGGGAGTCTCGGGCAATTGAACGTGAGAATAAACGAGTCGGATTTGACTAGGTCCCCATCGACTCGTTTCATAATATGCTGCACGTCGACAATACCTTCGTCAGCCCACTCAGATTTCAACTCGTCCTTGGGGATATCCACCAAATCCCTACATGTCACAACACCCTTACTATAGTTCAAAGTAGAGTGGAGCTCGGTCTCGATAGCGTACTCTCCGAGACAGGTTACTTTCCGAAGAGAAGTGACTTGACGGGGACTAGAAGTTTCAACTAACAGAGTCCCATTGCGCAGTCGCTTCACAGATTTCAGTGTTCCTGCAATTCCCTCAAGGCCCTTGTGGATGTAAAAGGGAGAAACTCTCTCAAAGCTACCTTCCTTCCGTTTGACAATCAAAAACACATTCTGGTTATCAGCATGTGCTCTGTTACGACAGTCTGATAAATCTCTAGTAACACCAGGCGCTGGAGGACTCGCAGCACGAAGTCGCTTTTTCATTGGGGTGTGTTTTCCTACCAGTGGCCCACCCAATCCACTGGTAGGGGGAAATGTAGAGGTCGAAGGGTCCATTGTGGTCCCACGAGCAGCTAGGGAACTAAAGGTCCGCTCAGACAGAGCCCCTCGTGCCTGAGTGAGCCTTACACAACCTAGGTGCGGCAGGTGCACCAGATGCTGCCCGCTTGCGACTGTTCCACCCCAACAGCCATGCATGTTATAGGCGCGCAGCACACCGTAAGATTGAGGGGTTTTTATAGAGGTTTACCTTCCTCACAATCCAGGCGGTCAAGCCAAGATTACCATTCCCCGCAGCACACAACATTCCACCGCCGCGCCATGCGGTGGTCGCTGAAGCATGTCCGGGGTTTACGGTGACAGGAGACTGGCGGCGCTGACCAGTCCCCAGCTCAGGACCCCGGGGTCGCCAAGCCCGTACTCAGCAAATCAATGCTGAGCCCTGGCGGGGGAATATTTGGAAAACACGGACAATAATGAACTGGATGTTAGGACATAACAATCAGGGAATGATTTCCACGGTAATAGATGGAGCTGTAAATGGTAAAAAAAAAAGCCAGTTTTCCACCCCACTTTATTTTCTCTTGGACCCAAAGCATTGTAGATGTCTTGCAACGAAGTAACAAAATAAAAGACAATAATGTACCAGAATGCTGCAATAATTAATTGCTAGACGTTTCACATCAGCTATTAATAGGGATTAAGATAAATATTTCGAAACGTGGCTGCAGTTAGAAACGACCTGCGTAACAGCAAAATTATAAGACAGCGACAGCGCCACGATGCAATTATTAGCACACAGTAAAACAAATTGTTATTAATTATAATGTTACAACGTTTAACAAAGCGTATTTGGTTGCAGATAGCCTGAAGATTGCATGTGGTGAAATAGGCCTATTTCCAATGCAAAACGTCTAGCAATCGACAATTATAGCAGCATGCTGATACATTACCGTGTTTTATTTTATTGGTATCCTACGGTAGGATGTCGTACGATCCTGCACAGCCAAGTGAATTGGACGTCTGTCCTCTCGAGTGCTAGCCGCGGCGCATCCATGGTATACTGGGTGGTGTTACGCGCCTTCTGTACCCACCGATTCCACGTTCACATGATAGCCATGGGATCTCTATCAACGCAAACAGTAATATAGAGGATAACTAGCTGTGAAATTTGTGCTTGTACGAGGCATAACACAATCTTCTCAGAACCCGTTGAGTAATCTTTCTTAATAAACACAACGCAGAGTAGCTTTCTCCTACCTATTTTGCGCTAACCATTTGCATACCCAAGCACCTGCAAGTTTAGCGTTTGTTATAGGGAGCTTCCATGACGTTGCAATTTTAATTAACAGCAGTGTATATTCAATAGTAGTTTTAATTAACAGCAGTGTATATTCAATAGTAATATAGCTATCGTGTCATCATTTTAAGCGCCACTGTCTCATATTACAAGAATTGTTAAACATTATAATCTGCCTAGTGAAAGACGCATATTTACTACACGTGCAATGTAAAATCCCTTTCCAATGGGGTTCCTGGGATCGATGTATATTGTGAAAGCCAGCCGGTACTGACATTTTTCACTCAGTGTCAACCTTACGTAGCAGATAACACTTTCCGCAATAACTTTGTGTGCAATATAAGGGATAGTGTTGCATCTTCAGGATAGTGTACCTAGGCACGCATGAGTTTCCGGGTCGTTCTTTCAACCTAGTGACCTATTTTAGAATCATTGATGGAAAGAGCACTAAAGACCGCCAAAGCAGTTTCCTATATTTTCAGCTGTTTCTGTTGTTGTGAGACATGAGATTAACTTCTGTGTCGTAATTGTAAATACTTTTAGTTCTACACATTCCAGCACTCTATATTAACGCTATATAGAAGATTAATTCTTCAGTTACAAAATTTTATGGTGAGAAAAATTCTGTATATTAATTGAGATTACACTCATGTTCAGAAAAACACGCGGGTCCAAGGTCAACATCGACAGCGTGACAAAACACAACTTACCGGTTGTCGCTATAAACCGAGACTGTGCCTTGTGTAGACGTGCAGGAAGCCCCGTAGATGTATGCGCGAACGGTACCGTCAAATCAGTGAGTTTGAAAGTAGCGCATTATTGGAATGAAGGAACGTGATGCGTCCATCCGGGAAGCCACTGCTGGTGTGGGACGATGTGTTTCGCCAGTGCAACGGGTGTGGCCAGAATGGTTGACGGAAGGCTGTAGACCGCGACGAGATGGGTCAGGTGGCTCCACCCCCGATAAGATCGACACCTCATCCGTATGGCAATGCAGGACAGATTTCCGTCCTCCTTGGCTGTGGCGCATCAGTGAAGCACATCGTACACTATCAGGAGAACGAAGGAGTATGTGAAGAACTTTGACTAGGAGAAGGGACAGGATGATAGGACACCTGTTAAGACATCATGGTATGACTCCTACGGTACTAGAAGGAGTTGAGAGGGCAAAACTGTAGAGGAAGACAGAGATTGGAATACATCCAGCAAATAATTGAGGACGTTGGTAGCAAGTGCTACTCTGAGATGAAGAGGTTGGCACAGGAGCGGAATCGGTGGTGGGCCGCAACAAACGAGTCACAAGACTGATGATTCTAAAAGAAAAAAAAAAATACACTACTGGCCATTAAAATTGCTACACCACGAAAATGACGTTCTACAGACGCGAAATTTAACCAACAGGAAGTAGATGCTGTGACATGCAAATTATTAGCTTTTCGGAGCATTCACACAAGGTTGACGCCGGTGGCGACACCTACAACATGCTCACATGACGAAAGTTTCCAACCGATTTCTCATACACGAACAGCAGTTGACCGGCGTTGCCTGGTGAAACGTTGTTGTGATACCTCGTGTAAGGAGGAGAAATGCGTACCATCACGTTTCCGACTTTGATAAAGGTCGAATTGTAGCCTATCGCGATTGCGGTTTATCATATGGCGACATTGCTGTTAGTGTTGTTCGAGATCCAATGACTATTAGCAGAATATGGACTCGGTGGGTTCAGGAGGGTAATACGGAACGCCGTGCTGGATCCCAACGGCCTCGTATCACTAGTAGTCGAGATGACAGGCATCTTATCCGTATGGCTGTAACGGATCGTGCAGCCACGTCTCGATCCCTGAGTCAACAGATGGGGATGTTTGCAAGACAACAACCATCTGCATGAACAGTTCGACGAAGTTTGCAGCAGCATGGACTATCAGCTCGGAGACCATGGCTGCGGTTACCCTTGACGCAGCATCACAGAGAGGAGCGCCTGCAATGGTGTGCTCAAAGATGAACCTGGGTGCACGAATGGCAAAACGTCGGTTTTTCGGATGAATCCAGGTTCAGTTTACAGCATCATGATGGTCGCATCCGTGTTTGGAGACATCGCGGTGAACGCACATTGGAAGCGTGTATTCGTCATCACCCGGCGTCATGGTATGGTGTGCCATTGATTACACTTATCGGTCACCTCTTGTTCGCATTGACGGCACTTTGAACAGTGGACGTTACATTTCAGATGTGTTACGACCCGTGGTTCTACCCTTCATTCGCTCCCTGCGAAACCCTACATTTCAGCAGGATAATGCACAACCACATGTTGCAGGTGCTGTACGGGCCTTTCTGGATACAGAAAATGTTCGACTGCTGTCCTGGCCAGCACATTCTCCAGATCTCTCACCAACTGAAAACGTCTGGTCAATGGTGGCCGAGCAACTGGCTCGTCACAATACGCCAGTCACTACTCTTGATGAACTGTGGTATCGTGTTGAAGCTGCATGGGCAGCTGTACCTGCACACGTCATCCAAGTTCTGTTTGACTCAATGCTCAGGCGTATCAAGGCCGTTATTACGGCCAGAGGTGGTTGTTCTGTGTAGTGATTTCTCAGGATCTATGCACCCAAATTGGGTAAAAATGTAATCACACGTCAGTTCTAGTATAATATATTTGTCCAATGAATACCCGTTTATCATCTGCATTTCTTCTTGGTGTAGCAATTTTAATGTCCAGTAGTGTAGTGCGGATAATTTATGAATGAAAAACCAAATACGAAAACTTGAATCAATCAAAGCTGGTAAAGTAAATTATACAAGTAAAAAAATCGATATGAAAAGAGAACGATTACTTCAAAACGCAAAGCTTAAGTTACGATGAACTAAGGGCCACGTCAAAAGGTATTGGTTGAGTATACGCAGTTTATCATGCCAAGAACGGAGAATACAGTAGATGTGGATCAAAGTTCAAACGAACAGAGCTTTCAAACCGATCCAGTCTCAAATAGCCTGTCATGCTAAAAAGAGTAGTGTGTATTTGTGTGTGTGTGTGTGTGTGTGTGTGTGTGTGTGTGAGAGAGAGAGAGAGAGAGAGAGAGAGAGAGACGGAGGTGGAAATGAAGGAAGAGAAAGAGAGAGAGAGGGGGGGGGGTGAAAGAACAAGTGGAACAATTCCGTTATATTCAACAGGATTCCGCAAAACAGCATCGACGACCAGTAGAAGTTATTTCCATCCGTTTCGTTTCGCTTCAGCATTAGACACATCTGCCTGTTTCAAAATGAAGGTGCTTTTTCTTTGCTCCTGCGAATGTCATGCTGCTGCTGAGCGATTTTGTTCGTGCTCCGTCTCCGTGGTAATAATCAGAGCGAGCAATGCCACAACCGCAGCAGGACGTGCGTTAACGTTCAGCTGCACCGAGCAAAGAGGATCTGAACCGGCAAAGTGTTCCAGAACACCGCAGAGACCGAAGCTGCCGACCGCGCTAGGCATTAGCGCAGCGCTCTAAAGTGCTAGAGAGACCGAACCGGGCGAATGGGGGAGTGACTGTATTCGGTCAGTGCCACTGTTCCGTCAGGTGTTAACCGTGTGGGCCGCATTCGTTGAGCCGTACATTTCACAGAGTAAATGTAACATTACTCAGAAAGCTTCACAAATTTAGAGGGCTAACAATCAGCACAACTGTTCGTTGACGCCATACCAGTGCTTTAGTAAATAACGTGAACATTTTTAGGTAAAAATAGTGCGTTATTGGTTTTTATAGCAATGAATATACAGAGTGAGTCACGTAAGAACCAATACTCTCTTGTTTCGTCAGCAGTTTAATATACACACATCAAAAAAAGTTTTGCCTCACCTCGGTTCCGAGACTTCCGTAACCTGTACAGAAAACTGGAATAGAGACCAACATGAACATCATTTCCGCCCTTTTTGGTTGGTTGGTTTGGGGAAGGAGACCAGACAGCGTGGTCATCGGTCTCATCGGATTAGGGAAGGATTGGGAAGGAAGTCGGCCGTGCCCTTTCAGAGGAACCATCCCGGCATTTGCCTGGAGTGATTTAGGGAAATCACGGAAAACCTAAATCAGGATGGCCGGACGCGGGTTTGAACCGTCGTCCTCCCGAAGGCGAGTCCAGTGTCTAACCACTGCGCCACCCCGCTCGGTCCGCCCTTTTTATTCCTCATTAAAACCACACATTGCATGTTGTACCACCATACAGCGAAACCTTCAGAGGTGGTTGTCCAGACTGCTGTATGCACCGGTACCTCTAATACCCAGTACCACGTCCTCCCGGGTTCCCAGGTTCGATTCCCGGCGGGGTCAGGGATTTTCTCTGCCTCGTGATGACTGGGTGTTGTGTGATGTCCTTAGGTTAGTTAGGTTTAAGTAGTTCTAAGTTCTAGGGGACTGATGACCATAGATGTTAAGTCCCATAGTGCTCAGAGCCATTTGAACCATTTGAACCACGTCCTCTTGCATTGATGCATGCCTGTTCTACGTCGCACACTATTCAAAAGTTCACCGAGGCACTGTTGGTCCAGATTGTCCCACTCTTAAAGGGCGATTCGGCGTAGGTCCCTCAGAGTGGTTGGTGGGTCACGTAGTCCATAAATAGCCCTTTTCAATCTGTCCCAGGCATGTTCAATAGGGCTCATGTCTGGAGAACATGATGGTCACTCTGGTCGAGCGATGTCGTTATCTTGAAGGAAGTCATTCACAAGATGTGCACGATGGGGACGCGAATTGTCGTCCATGAAGACGAATGCCTCGCCAATATGCTGCCGATATGGTTGCTCTATCGGTTGGAGGATGGCATTCACATATCGTACAGCCGTTACGGCGCCTTCCATGACCACCAGCGGCGTACGCCGGCCCCACATAATGCCACCCCAAAACAGCAGGGAACCTCCATCTTGCACCCGCTGGACAGTGTGTCTAAGGCGTTAGGCCTGACCGGGCTGCCTCCAAACACGTCTCCGACGATTGTCTGGTGGAAGGCATATGTGACACTCATTGGTGAAGAGAACGTGATTCCAGTCCTAAGGGGTCCCTTCGGCATTTTGTTGGGCACGTCTGTGCTTTGCTGCATGGTGTCGTGGTTACAAAGATGGACCTCGCTAAGGACGTCGGGAGTGAAGTAGCTCATCATGCAGCCTATTGCGCACAGTTTGAGTCGTAACATGACGTCCTGTGGCTGCAGGAAAAGCATTATTCAACATGGTGGAGTTGCTGTCAGGGTTCCTCCGAGCCATAATCCGTAGGTAGCGGTCATCCACTGCAGTAGTAGGCCTTGGGCGGCCTGAGCGGGGCATGTCATCGACAGTTCCTGTCTCTCTGTATTCTCTCCATGTCCGAACAACATCACTATTGTTTACTCCGAGACGCCTGGGTTCTTCCTTTGTTGAGGGCCCTTCCTGGCACAAAGTAATAATGCGGACCCTATCGCACCGCGGTATTGATCGTCTAGGCATGGTTCAACTACAGACAAGAGCCGTGTACCTCCTTCCTGCTGGAATGATTGGAACTGATCGGCTGTCGAACCGCCTCCGTGTAATTGGCGCTGCTCATGAATGGTTGTTTACATCGTTAGGCGCGTTTAGTGGCATCTCTGAACAGTCAAAGGGACTATGTCTGTGATACAATATCCACAGTCTGCGTCTATCTTCAGGATTTATGGCAACCGGAATGATGGAAAACGTTTTTTGATGTGTGTATGTTCGGCGAAGGATAGTACGCAGAGGGGCACATAATCTTCGTTGCATCGCTGTTACCCGTATGTCTTGTATCAACCGAAGTATTGTATGAACATTTCATGTTTTAAAACTTGGTATTCGAAAGCTCCTGCAAAGTCGAGAATTGGGGTGCAGCGTTTGTTAATGCTCGTAAAAATTTCGACAACTTGACATTAATAGAAATTAACCCCACAATCGGTACATTTGGGGCTAAAAAATCATGGTTTTTCTGGTGTATTTTGACAGTGAATAAAGATATTCGAAAAAGGGAAAACTGTAGTTCCTAGTCAATTGTCTAAAGAATGCACACCTAAAATTTGAACAATTTTGTGTTGTTAGTTATTTAGATAAATATAGCCCACGTTGCAAAAGCGCCTAAAAACCGGTATTTGCTGTTTTCTTTGAAAGGACGGTAACTTTGGATCTCTGTGATGGATAATGGCATCGGGAAAAATTTCGAAGTTCCCCGAGAACGTCATCAAAAAAACATATAGTAAAAATTCCGACGATTTGCCATGAATAGAAATTATGGAAGTGGCACTCTCCACAACTGGGTACTTTTGCTACTCAAAAATCATGGTTTTTCGGGGTTTACTCAGGACCGTGCTTTTATAAGCCGCCTAAGGCCCTCACACCTACGAGTAATGCAAAAGAAGCAACCGATTTGCTCTATTTGTCTCGGATGGCAACGCATACGAACTGTCTCAAATTTTGCATTTAATGTATCATCTCCCACCACTGAAATAAAGCTTTTAACTTCACGTTCCGCTTCTTGCTTGGACGAGCAAGCTCGGCTTCCATCCATTACCGTACAAATTGTCAAGGATAATTACGGACAACTCGCTGCAGTGTTCTACGGGAAGCAGAGAGGAACAGTTCGATACAGGACACTTATGGTCTATCAAGCTGGGAAGCAACCTCAAATTGCTCTTCAAAAGACACTTTGGCTATACCGCACGCGCTTCGCGTGAGATTTTGAATATTCTCTCGCTTTGTTATGCTGCAGGCTCAGTTGGTTAACCTTATAAGTTTAAACTTTCCCGCGACGATGATGGAAAAAATGGCTTTTGTATACGTTAAGCAAAACTATTATATTCCTAATTCGATGTAAACTTGACCTTTACAAGTAGAGTAGTTTCGTAGTACAAAATTGGAAAAACTCTAATTCACAATATTTTGAGGTAAAAATTACGACAGCGTCAATTTTACATTTTGTAAGTGCAGGAACAAGGGGTTTTTAGCATTCAAGAGCGATTTTAGCCAAACCCTTACGCGGTGTGTATGAGCTTAGGGGTCTTTTTAAGTCATCTTGAGACTGTTTCGCGGCTTGATAGACCACAAGTTGCTGTCCTGTTTCAATTTTATCGCCTCGACTTCACCTGCACTATTGTGGTACGTTGTACGTAGTTACTGTTTACAGTCTGTATATCAAGGAGGATCCCAATACAATCTCTTTTCCCAGTAAAAGCATCAATCGCGCGCCGTGAAGTAAACCTGTCGCTGTCGCCATGCTATTTACCCAAAGACCAGCAAATGAATAAATAAAACCCGGCGGACTATCGATACAAACGATTACACGAAGTTGTTATGTATCGTAATGCAATCTATGTCATTAATACCTACTGCTTCAACATTAAATGAAAAATTTTGTAGAGAAGAATACTACTTAATTCGCTAAAAATGGTGTTATCTTATGTATGACTGTTGTACCTAAATTTTATCATAAGGCTCTGTATTATCCTATGCCTTGTGGTTCGTTATTACTGCGCTATGAATGTATTCAGTCTTTGTGTAGCAGGTCATTAGAAATACAAAAGTATGACGCGTTGTCATGTGTGTACATGTGGCTTTCTGCACTGTTGAGATAGGAGTCCCTCTTTTTTTAAGTTTAGAATCAAGTGTTTATCATTACGAGATGCATGTCTGCGTTTTTTAGGCGATAACGGAAACGCTGAAGGTAAACAAGCCGCCAGTGTTTCAATCAGAACAAAGTAGCCAACTGAGTCTCCTAGCGCCCTTCCAAGAACACATCGTTATCATCAGCGCTTGTCGCTTGTTCTCATTATATGTGACGGTCGGGTCTGTTTGTCTAGGGGTAGCGTGTCTGAGGACCGAGAGGGCGTGGGATTGAATACCGGTCGGACCACAGAAATGTTCAGTCTTTAACCTAACCTTCACCCCTCTACGATGTGGGGAGTCACCAGGGACGACACGTGGTTCAGATTCCACCGTAAGTTGTGGGTTCTCCTGAAAGGGGTACATTAGAGATACGCAAACCGCAGAAGTGGCGTCCAGTAGAGTTACCCTCGGCAACTGAGCCATAAGCAACTATTGGTATATGTGGCACAGTGGATAGTCTTGTTTTTCATGCGACGGTAATGGCGCACAGTCTTTTAGTAAGGCACTGAACGCTAAAACCTCACCTTGCGACCAAATGTTCATCATCAACTGGGTCCAACCGCAGTAGCATATGTCAGCGATCTACCCCACTACTGATTCATTTAACCCAAAGTCAGCGTCAACTGGTCATCTCTTACATCTAACCAGAATATTGTAAGTTATATCTAATACAGAATTAACCATTTAGAAATTACTGTAATTAAGAACAGAACCATCCAGTTTACATTTGTTCATGAGAAGTGTAGCAATAAATATAAATTACGCGGGTGATAGATATAGTAGCAACAACACGAAAGGCAATGGATGAGACATTCATCACCCTCGAACAGACTAGCAGGAACGTGGGATTAAACATGAACGAGCAGAAACTGAAATACAGGATGTCGGAAAGACACGCAAGAATATCATGTCGGCCTCAATAACAGACGAAAATTATACCCTCGAGTGAGATGAGCATTTCAGATATCCGGTTTCGACAGTCGTCAGGCCGACGACACTTGCTACGAAATCAAACGGAGACTAACAGCAGCTAATAGACCCGATTTTGCTCTAACAAGGCTACAAAAACGCTTCTGACGCATACTAACAACTAACTCATTTGCAAAGCAGTTATAAGATCAGTGCTCACATAGGCTTCTGAAAATTGAACCCTAACAGCGAAAGAAGTGGTGAACGCATTCGAAAGGAAGAGTCTTCGAAGAATCATAGGTCAAATAAGTGAAAGAGAAATATGGAGGGTGTGGTGTCAACGCCAGACACCACACTTGCTAGGTGTTAGCCTTTAAATCGGCCGCGGTCCGTTAGTATACGTCGGACCCGCGTGTCGCCACTATCAGTGATTGCAGACCGAGCGCCGCCACACGGCAGGTCTAGAGAGACTTCCTAGCACTCGCCCCAGTTGTACAGCCGATTTTGCTAGCGATGGTTCACTGACAAATTACGCTCTCATTTGCCGAGACGATAGTTAGCATAGCCTTCAGCTACGTCATTTGCTACGACCTAGCAAGGCGCCATTACCAGTTACTATTGATGCTGTAAAACATGTAACGTCAAGAGCGATGTTCACCAATTATGGATTAAAGTTAAGTATTCCATCAGCTACGTACGTTTACTTACTAGTCTCAATTACTTGACCTGTTCCAGACCTCACGCCAGCCTGCGTGAGCTTAACGCGTGCCTTTCGGCTTCCTGTCATAGTGGGTTGGCTGTCTTGCCAATCCACAACAGAGGGAAAGATATAATCATGAGTTGTGCATCATTTATAACGACCCGCCTATCAGCAGAGTAGTGAAATCATCCAGATTGAGTTGGGCTTGGCGTGTAGCACAGATGAGTGAAACAGAAGTGCCCAAAAAGATATTAGAGGGATGTCCAGGAGGACAGAGGGTGTGGTGAGCAGAAAATCACGTGGGAGGGTGGACTCATTGAAGATCTCCGGAAAATGGATTGTAGAAGTTAGAGAGCGCTGTCAATGGATCGTCATAACTGGCAGAAAACTCTTGAAGAGGCCAGGCTCAGAATGAGGTTTAGAACCATAAAAGAAGAAAGAGGAGGTGGAGGAGATTTAAACTAAGAGCGCTAGCAGCAACGGACATCAGAAAAAGGGTGGAAGAGGGAGGGAGAGACGAACATATTAAAAAACGGTTTATGAGATGATGTTCCAAGTTCCGAAAAAAGTAGGAGTAAGCTATAGGGAGAGACGGGTCATATACAACTTGTACAACAGCCAAGAGGGAACAATAAGACAGGGCGACCAAGAACGAAGTGCTCGTATTAAAAAGTGTGTAACACAAGAATGTAGCCTTTCGCCCATTCTGTTCAATCGAAGAAGCAATGATGGAAATAAAAAAGAGGTTCAGGAGTGGAATTAAAATTCAAGGTGAAAGGATATCAATGATACGATTCGCTGGTGACATTGCTATCTTGAGTGAAAGTAAAGAAGAATTACATGATCTGCTGAACGGAATGGACAGTCTAATGAGTACAGAGTATGGATTGATGTAAATCGAAGAAAGACGAATATAATGAGAAGTAGTAGAAATGAGAACAGCGAGAAACTTAACATCAGGAAGTAGATGAAGTTAAGGAATTCTGCTACCCAGGCAGTAAAATAACCAATGACGGACGAAGCAAGGAGGACATCAAAAGCAGACTAGCACTGTCAAAAAGAGCATTCCTGGCCAAGAGAAGTCTATTAATATCAAATATCGGCTTTAATTTGAGGAAGAAATTTCTGAGATTGTACGTCTGGAGTACAGCATTGTATGGTAGTGAAACATGGACTGTGGGAAAACCGGAACAGAAGAGAATCAAAGCATTTGAGATGTGGTACTATAGACGAATGTTGAAAATTGGGTGAAGTGATAAGGTAAGGAATGAGGAGGTTCTGCGCAGAATTGGAAAGGAACATGTGGAAAACACTGATAAGGAGAAGGGACAGGATGATAGGACATCTGTTAAGACATGAGGTACTAGAGGGAGCTGTAGATGGCAAAAACTGTAGAGGAAGACAGAGATTGGAATACACCCAGCAAATAACTGAGGACGTAGGTTGCAAGTGCTACTCTGAGATGATGAAGAGGTTAGCACAGGAGAGTAATTCGTGGCGGACCGTATCAAACCAGTCAAAAGACTGATGACAAGAAAAAAAAAAATGAAATTATTGTAAGGCATTGACGGCCGGGAGTCCCCTACTGGGGAAATTTGGCAGCCGAATTGCAAGTCGTTTTGAGGGACTTTCGTGTCGATGAGGATAAGGACGACACAGCGCCCAGTTCCTGAACGGAGAAAATTTCTGACCCGGCCGCGAATCGAACCCGGGCCAGCTGCATGGCAGTCAGACATGCTGACCACTCAGTGATGGGGCACACGAACAAAGTGAAGATAGGATATAAGAAAGTGAAGTGACTATTTAAGAAATTAGGAAAGCAACATGTGCAAATGAAGGAATAATCGAGTACGTGCTTTGATGTTTGGTTGGTTGATTTGGGGGGAGGGGACCAAACAGCGAGGTCATCGGTCCTATCGGATTAGGGAAGAATGGGGAAGGGAGTCGGACGAACCATTTTTAAAGGAACAATACCGGCATTTGCCTGAATCGATTTAGAGAAATCATGGAAAACCTAAATCAGGTTGGTCGGGCGCGGGTTTGAACCGTCGTCCTCCCGAATGCGAGTCAGTGCGCTAACCACTGCGCCACCTCCCTCGGTGCTTTGCTGTTGACTCAGGGTAAACTGGTCATATCATTTGTCTTAGGGAAACTTTAGGAGAGCGGCTGAAGGATGGGCTTCGGCTTTTAGTTAAAAGTAATAGGGCGTTGCATTGAGAGCATAACGTAGGGTAGCTTGTTCCTGAGGAGGATGGCATCACCAGAGATGTAGTTTGCGTAAGTAACTGTTTCGAGGATGAACTCGTCTACGGTACCAGACAAGAGTTTCGATTACATGAGGTACCGACGTATATGTGCAATGAGGACCCCATGCTCCAGACGTTGTGCGTGGTTTTCACATTGCCTGACGTGTCAGATACAGTAACGTCATCATCGGAATTTTCCCTGCGTTACGATCGTCAGCTATATGTGTACATGCTATTCCTTCTAGTTTCCGAGAATTGTCTATCCAGCTTCAACTAGTTTGGCAAATCGGCCTTTTATCTCTCGGAATGATACAAAGAACTTCCCTAGACCGTCTGCCATTTCATACGCTAGCTGCATTGGCGGCGGCGTGGTGCATTGCTACTGCGTAGAAAGTTCCAGTCACCTTGTGCTGCATCTCTTCTCACACGCACGTCTCCTTCAAATTACTGAAACTCAGTTGTCTGTCTGAAAAAGCTGCAGAAAAAACAGCTGTGCATCTCGTAACCACAAGCCATACTAAAATTTGTTTTGTCAGTGGAAGGTTAATAACAGTTAAATGAAAGTATTTCTATGGGTAAAATTTCACTCTATTACGGTAAGCTTCCATACACCAGTTACTACCAAGCCTATCTTACTCTAAGCCGTACAAAGTCTGAAAAGTCCACCCGCACACATCATTCATAACAGTAGCCAGTTTATAGTAATTATTAATTACCCTTCACTGAAAGTTTGCTAACGGATTGTTTCTTTTAGAAAAGCTCGCTCAAATGTCTCACGCTAACAAAAAGTTCAAGTCTGTGAGTAAGCAACACGACACGCGGAATTTAGTTGTGCTAATTTCTGATTGGCAGAGAAACACCACAGCCAATCGGAAATCAGCATCCGGCGAATCCCGCGCATATACAGGGTGTTACAAAAAGGTACGGCCAAACTTTCAGGAAACATTCCTCACACACAAAGAAAGAAAATATGTTACGTGGACATGTGTCCGGAAACGCTTACTTTCCATGTTAGAGCTCATTTTATTACTTCTCTTCAAATCACATTAATCATGGGATGGAAACACACAGCAGCAGAACGTACCAGCGCGACTTCAAACACTTTGTTACAGGAAATGTTCAAAATGTCCTCCGGTAGCGAGGATACATGCATCCACCCTCCGTCGCATGGAATCCCTGGTGCGCTGTTGCACCCCTGGAGAATGGCGTATTGTATCATAGCCGTCCACAATACGAGCACGAAGAGTCTCTACATTTGGTACCGGGGTTGCGTAGACAAGAGCTTTCAAATGCCCTCATAAATGAAAGTCAAGAGGGCTGAGGTTAGGAGAGCGTGGAGGCTATGGAATTGGTCCGCCTCTACCAATCCATCGGTCACCGAATCTGTTGTTGAGAAGCGTACGAACACTTCGACTGAAATGTGCAGGAGCTCCATCGTGCATGAACCACATGTTGTGTCGTACTTGTACAGGCACAAGTTCTAGCAGCACAGGTAGAGTATCTCGTATGAAATCATGATAACGTGCCCCATTGAGCGAAGTACAGTACATACTGACGAAACTAAAATGAGCTCTAACATGGAAATTAAGCGTTTCCGGACACATGTCCACATAACATCTTTTCTTTATTTGTGTGTGAGGAATGTTTCCTGAAAGTTTGGCCGTACCTTTTTGTAATACCCTGTACACAGAACCAATCAAATTTTGTCACTTAATCAGAACAGTAAATTAACATAAATAAATTTTTAAAACCCTCTTGAGAAAACTGCTTTAACGAAATCATAATCTCATTTCCCCAGTACCATAAATCAACGAAATAGTTTGTAACAAATTCCCCGGTACCAATGACTAACACACACGTCATTATCGAACATTCCTCACGAGACCGGTTAATTCAATGTACGGTATAAATACTTAACATAAAACATTATTTCACATCCACACCTTCATTCATTCTCATAACTAAGTACAATGATAATAGTAATTAATAAACCATTATAAAATTAAAGAAAAAGTATTTGACTGCAGCTCGAACAGGTTCCGTCAGCTAGTGACCTCTACCAGATCTCATAGAAACTGCACGTCTGCTGTTTAGATCTCAATAGGCACGATGTAAGGTGCTATGCCTCACTGTCCAGGCCATCTCCAGTTCATCGTAACTGAAGACGTAATTAATTTTCAGCTCCAGTCTGTTACCAGACCCAGTTGTTTGATTTAGAATCTCTTTCAGTAATTCGCAACATGTTCTCTGCACAATCCTTAGTTGTAGAAAGTTTCCTGCCTAATTCCCTTCAGGTAAAGCAGCTAGTACACTGACTGGAAACCATTCCTTTCCGAAATATTGCAATCCTCATTTTACAAACCGCCTTCAGTTTGGCCAAACCACTCACGATCGTTTTTACTCTTCTGATTATTACTTCTGCTGGCCATAGCCGCTCTAACCTGCCAAAGCCCAAGTTCTTCAGCTTGTTTTTCGCTCCTGGACCGCGAATGTTTTATCCACTCACACATTTCTTGATTATACGTCGTTTTAAAGATCCCTTCGGCGTGAATTCATGTCGGGTTTCATCCATGATCCATTTTTTCCATTCCTCACTTCCGTACATTTTAAGCTGTTTGTTTATCGAGACATCAAGAGGTTGCAGTTGTGAAGTAAATCCTCCCGGAATAACAGCAAGCTCTGTGTTACCCTGTCTCAATTCCTCTTTCACAGAATTTTTCAAAGCACCTTTGCTTCTCTCTCACACACTGTTAATCTATAATTTCATACCAGCCTCGTCCATCCAACCCTTGTCATGTACGCGATCAACAACACCTGGCGGTATCCCAGAAGGTTTGAAAATGATAACTAGTTAAGTTTAGTACAGTCAGCATATCATGAAAGGACAACATTGTGTGCATTCTTTCATATCCACTTGCTTTTATAGCTACAGTTTTAGGTCCTTTCATGGCAGCAGTTCTCTTACTTGGCACATCACACGTCAGGTTTGTAACAACAACAACTGTACATATGATAATTTTTTTTCTTTCTGAATGTTGATAAATTAATGTAAGCAATGTTTTGAATTTCTTTTTCTTTTCGTGTCATGTTAAAGAAACTGTGAGCAACTTTCAAAATGAATATTATTATTTATGTTAGATTTCAAGTAATGTGGTAATCAAAGGGAAGTGTATTTAATGTTAAAACTAATGTAAGATGTGAAAATTGTATTTATACGCTTGGTCCATACATAGGAAAGGTATTAATATATGTGTAGTAGAAAACCTGTGGTGAATACCCTACCTGTAGGGGAGCAGGAAAAGGTGGAGGCAGGCGAGCGCGGGAAAACGCACACTGGCGCGGTTCGGCACAACGGGCTCAGTATTACAGTCGGAGTTGGGCATCGGTCAGAGGAACACGTACCGTATTGAGGAGGCTATCCAGGAAAAGTGGATTCCATTGAGCCTCGGATGTGCCGATCCCGACGACTACATGGCATGGCTATATTCTTAGGCACAAAATTGGAAAGATTACGACGCTAAGAAGAAGGAAAGTGCCGATGCAGTGAGAGCCTTAGCCGTGCTTGTATGTGTGCTGTGCTTCTCGCTATCTCGCTGCCCGCCATCCGTCGCACCGACTTGCACAGGTCAAACATTTAATTCATCTTTAGAATTGTATCTGTGTGGACCAGTGTCGAAAATGTTTCTAACTGTTCAATAATAATGTGACTTTTACGAGAATTGCCCTAACAATTAATCATCCTTATCACTGACCTAGACAGGGTCCTTACCACATATTGTGCAACCCGAGTATCCCGAACTGAAAGTTTAAAGTTAGTGTTAATGAGAATTATCAGCAGACAAATCTATGCTATAAAGAAGTTTAAAGTTCTGTGTGTTAATGCAAATGTTAGTAAAGAACAACAGTTTGATTAAATTGGAAGATAATTTTTTGAATTGAGCTAGCAATGACACTTAATTAATTTGAGACAGAAAGAATGATAGTTAAATAATCCAGAAGTGAGACAAAAGAGTAGTAATCCATAGGTTAATAATGCTGAGTGTTAATTTACCTTCAGTACTTAATAGTTTCAGTATAACGACCATAACAGTTTCAGGCCCCCCCCCCCTTCTCTTGTCCATTCTTTCAAACCTTGAAGTGTACTGATCAGATTTGACCAGCAAAGTTAAGTTCCATATTAAACTTAAGTGTATTAGTGTTTATCCATCCTTAATAGTGACATTGTATGTGTACTTTCAAGATTGCTAATTCTAGGGTAATCTATGCCCGATTTCAGTCTGATCAATATACAAAATGCAGTTCGTAGTAATCATTGCAGTGTGGTGTTGTGTATTTATAGCTCGTCCAAATTAGTAGAAAAGGAGAAAACTTTAGTTCAGTGGATTTTTCCGGTTCCAAACTTTGCCATAAAACGCAACATTACTACGTGTTATTATGCTTGTACATGCACCCACTTGTACAAGGAAAAACTCACTCAATGCCTAATTAGGCTGGCGACCGTATTATTAATCATTGGTAGTATCTACTGTGTGTACTTCTTGTCCATGCGAACGAGTAATTATACTTTACATTTGCTTGACGCATCACTGTAGTTATTGACTGGATATAAGTCCGAATTGCTTCCAATTAGGTACACGCGGTCAACTTATGTACTAAAATCCTTGTTTATAAGGTGAAGCCCGTGAACTTATTACAGTACAGGCTTTAAAGAGCTAACGTACGCCCGAGCGGGCAGTAGCGTTACAGGTTGTATGAAATCAGGCGAAATCTCTCTGCAGCACCCACATTTGGCGTGAGATGATGTTTTGTAGGCATATTCACGTACTCACTGCGCCCTCAGAACTGCGAAGTGCAACGTGGCGCGATCAACGGGTATACTAGACACACTGCCCAAAACATCTATGCAAAGTTTCACCGGATTTTCACTGTGATTTACATTTCGCAACCGATCGGACCTTACTTTCTGGACATCCCTCGTATATTTCTCCGCTTAGAGACACTCATTCTTTTATGGCTGAAAATCTGTATCAGTTTACTGGGATAGGTAGCATGATGTGATGTATGGCCCTTAGATGTTTCACACATACTTTTCATCTATGCATAGGAGGGATAACTGGGGCATCTTTCTTCCACAGTTTGTTAAGCAAGTAATGAATCATTTATACACCACATTTGGCTGAAATTATTCCAGGCGCTCCTGAGTTACGCTTTTATGTTCTCCCTTCTCACCCCATCATTTGCTACAGACACACTAGGGATATCTTACTGTCACAGAATGAAGTCAAACATGTGCCAAGTCTGGTAGATATTTCTTCAGATGTTACAGAGATATTCTGATACGTCACTGTCTCTACATTCCCTACTTGTCTCCCCACCCCTAAGGGTGCAACGTCATCGTGACCGTCACCAATGGGCCTAGTGACCCCGAAGACTATGGATTCAACAGTAATATCAGTCTTTACGGCTTCTCATCCCTACACCATCCCTTGGGGTGTCAGGGGTATATTACCTGCAAATTATTCTTACACAAATAATTAGTCATGTAATATAAAATCTGACTGAAATTGCTCCACACCTTCCTGAGTTAAGCTTCTATGTCACACTCTTTTCACCTCTACAAGCACCCGTACGTGAGGTGGGCGGTCCTTACCACCACAGTACTTAAGAAATCCTGGTTTCGCAGGACAGAGTGGATCAGGTTGTGGAAAGGGGCAAGGTCAATTACTGTTAGCTATACAAGAAGACACACAACTTTATTCCTCAAACCAATGCACAGTTTTTTCTTTAAAACAACAAAGATCAATTCACGGCTAAGGGCTCAAGTAACTGCTCCAGAATAAGTTTAAATGATTGATTTTAAAACACCAGGATTTAGAGTAACGGCTGAAGGCCTTACTTAAGTAAAATTGCAATATCTTATCGGCTAAAGGCCGAAATAATATTTCAGATCAGCTAAGGAAATTCTTTAAAAGACGAGCATTTAGAAATTCCGGCTAAAGGCCATATTAAGGAAAGTTAAAGTTAATTCTTAGGCTGAAAGCCTAATTAAATTTTTTTTTTTACATAATAAAAGAGAGACTTTAAAGGTAAGCTTTTATACAGTACAACAGAAAAACACCTTAAGAAAACTTGAAGTATCTTGTCGGCTAAAGGCGCAAACAACTACTCAAGAATAATTAAAGGCAAGCTTAAAATAAACATTTACAGAACACGGCTGAAGGCCGTTTGAAGAATTCCAGATAATTAAAGAGAAACCTTACAGAAAAGAATTTACATATTAAAGCCACAGATTCTGAAACAAACGCGACTGAAGGCTTAAATACAGAACAACAAGAATTTTAAAAGAAACACGGCTGAAGGTAGAATCTTAAAATAGTTGTCATGAAGTTCGGCGCCAGCCGCAGTGGCCGAGCGGTTCTGGGCGCTGCAGTCTGGAACCGCGCGACCACTACGGTCGCAGGTTCGAATCCTGCCTCGGGCATGGGTGTGTGTGATGTCCTTAGGTTAGCCTAATCAATTCCCTTCCACTCGACACACTCGCTGCTCTATTTCACCCGACCGACTGACTACTCCAGTACGCAGACAGCATTCATCTGCTCAGTGGAAATCACAGAAGCTACACACGGTTCCACGTAAACACACTTGCACAAGAACCCGAACAATCGTAAAAGCAATCGCTGTGGAACAAGAAGCACGAATCAGTCTGACACACACAGAGTATCCACAAGCGGTCGGCGACCAAATACACGTCGTCCGATGAACGACCAACCCAGGTCATTCCCACTCAAGTCACGTTTGTCGGCAACGGTCGGGCGATTCTTGGCTGTCCGTAGCTAACTGCAGCTCCAACCAGACTCAACTCCATGTCCGTTCGGAGCTCGGTGACACAGCGACCGGGGCACACTGGCTCTCACCCATTCATGCAGAGGTAACTCTTGCCCAATGGCCACGACATCTCCGCGCAGGGAAGGAACCGACCCACGTCCGGCACGATGACCAAGTGACGAGGCCCAGAAACGGTCAAAAGTCCAAATGCACGTCGCCCAATGAGACGAGCAACCGAACAACCAACCAACGGTCGGCCCACTCCAATCTTCTTCCGTCGGACAGTTCATGCGTGTTGCCAGCGGTCGGCAAGTACTGGCTGTCCGCACCTCACTGGAGCTCCGTCCCCGACTCAACTTCAGTGCTGCTGCGTCCCGACTGAGCTCCCAACTCAACTCCAGTCATGCGACGACCCGGAAATGCAATCGGTCGCTCCAGAGATGGAAGGACAGTGCATTTATCGATAAGCGCTGCTGCTGCCACTCTCGCCCAGGTAAGGCAGGAAGTTAGTGACGCCATTAAGTGGAATAAAAAAAACGTGGCGGCAGTACCGTAAGAAAAGATGACAAGCAATAAACAGGATGAACACGAGCCGCGCACGGCTCAATGTACTTCCCATATATTTTGTGAGTACAAAGGTTGCTTGAAACGGATGCTATAGCTAAGAAGGAGATACAGTGATTTTTGTAGATATGCAAATTCGGAAAATTTTCTTTTCGATGTGTTTGGTTTTTCTTAAGTCCTGTTACTGGTATGATGCGTCCGCCACGAATTTCTCTCCTGCGTCAACCTCTTCATCTCGTAATAGCACTCCCACCCTACGCTTCAATTACTTGTTGGATATGTCCTAATCTCTGTCACCCTCTGGACTTATTATCCGCCGCGCGGGATTAGCCGAGTGGTCTGAGGCGCTGCAAAAAAATGGTTCAAATGGCTCTGAGCACTATGGGACTTAACATCTGTGGTCATCAGTCCCCTAGAACTTAGAACTACTTAAACCTAACTAACCTAAGGACATCACACACATCCATGCCCGAGGCAGGATTCGAGCCTGCGACCGTAGCAGTCGCGCGGTTCCGGACTACGCGCCTAGAACCGAGGCGCTGCAGTCATGGACTGTGCGGCTGGTCCCGGCGGAGGTTCGAGTCCTCCCTTGGGGATGGGTGTGTGTGTTTGTCCTTAGGATAATTTAGGTTAAGTTTGTGTAAGGTTAGGGACAGATGACCTTAGCAGTTAAGTCCCGTAAGATTTCACAAACATTTGAACATTTTTTTGAACTTATTATCCTCAGCTGCTCACTCTACTAACGTACAAGTGTTTCCCTGGTGTCTTAAAATATGCTGTTCTGCTACTCCTTCTTCTTATCAGTATCAGTGCTTCCTACATATTTCTTTCCTCGTCGAGTCTGCGAAGAACTTCGGCACTTCTTGTCAGTCCACCTAATTTTCGACATTCTTTTGCAGCACATTTCAAACGCTTCGTGCCTCTTCTTTTCTGGTTTTCCTACAGGCTGTGATACACTTCCGTACATTGTTGTAGCCGTATTCATTTCCCAGTGTAGCTTCAAACTGCACCTACAAAATTGTACCATACGTTTCTGACGTTTATCAACACTAGAGGCATTTAGCACAATGTCACCAGCGTGACGAAGCTCTTTCAGGCACTTTCAATTAATACGTATTCGTTATTCTTTTTCCCGGTTCATTGATCGGACTCTTTCAATGAGATAATGAACTTAAAAACAAATAACCCATCGTACGTATATAGCAGCTGTTACAGTAGAAGTATTAACGGGTTGATTATTCAAGTGTAGTTAGTTACGGAAAAACAAAGAAACCGCGGCCTTTTCTGCTTGACACTGCCTTAAATTATGACAGAGTTGAAGTGAGGACAATAACAATGTCGTTTGCGTCAGAAGGAAACGTAACAGGTTTGTTACAGCTCGAACAATTGTGGCCTATTGCCATGGCCGCCGTAACAGTTTTTCTGAAATCACTCTGCTCGCTGCGATAGAAACTAGACAATACAGCTAAGATCACAATGCGTCCGGGCGGAAGAAACTATAGCATTGTCTGTAAAGGCGAAGGATCGCTTACTCACGGATTTCGAGGTTGTTGTGTTCAACGGACACGTAATATCTGACCAAAACAAAGGTTAGAGTTTAGCGTCTTGTAGACAACAAGGTCATCAGGGACTGACTCAGGCGGGTGAGTCAGCTAGCTGAGCTGTACTCGTGTTTGTTGATGCACGGAAAACAGTTTTGTTGCGGTCTCTAAAAGTGGGCGACGTAGATTGCCTACTTCTATCTCTTGCCTCGTCCTGGTAAAGTGGATAAAGATGATGGCTTTGGATCTGAAATCGATAGCATGTAAATTTGAAATCAATAAATGGATGTGACTAGAAAAGGAAAAAGAGAAATAGAGCTCTGTTGTCAGCCATGTCTCCAATACCCTTCGTCACAATGGGAACTACAAGGAAAATGATACCGCTTGTGCCAAAGTAGCGACGTTTCATAATTTGAAACAAAATCGAAATGCATTAGTGGGAGAAGGCAAATTGCATTCGTAACAGTTAGTAATGCCCTCGGTGTCAAACTGAACTGGAAGTGGGACGAAAGCAGAAAATACAAGGACTAATTTTCTCGATCAGTTTCGTGTCTCTGCGTAAAGATCACTTTTAGATACTGCATATCAAAAACTGCTCCTTCGGGTAAATAAAACTAGCAACACGCTTTCGTTAAAGAAGCATACCCTGTGATGCATATGCCACAGGACGCATGGGTGCACGAAGTGTTGCCTACGCGTCAGGCAGTCAACTGCTTTTCGGCTGGCACAAGTGACAAACTGTACTCAGCGGTTATGATACATTTCGTTATCAGACAGCAGTTACCGATACTCCACCACGAGACTGATGTTATAAACTCCCTGGATGACGACGAAGCTTTCTTACAATTCCAAATATAAGAAGGAAAATACCAACTATTCCGAATGCGCGTCGACCCTTTTGTACGAATCAGTTTGCTTTACCTGGTTCATGTTCCTTATAACAGAGCAGAACAGTACGGGGAAAATGACATATCTACATCTATAATTATTCTCCGCAAGCCACCCAACGGTGTGTGGCGGAGGGCACTTTACGTGCCACTGTCATTACCTCCCTTTCCTGATCCAGTCGCGTATGGTTCGCGGGAAGAACGACTGTCTGAAAGCCTCTGTGCGCCCTCTAATCTCTCTAATTTTACATTCGTGATCTCCTCGGGAGATATAAGTAGGGGGAAGCAATATATTCGATACCTCATCCAGAAACGCACCCTCTCGAAACCTGGCGAGCAAGCTACACCGCGATGCAGAGCGCCTCTCTTGCAGAGTCTGCCACTTGAGTTTGTTAAACATCTCCGTAACGCTATCACGCTTACCAAATAACCCTGTGACGAAACGCGCCGCTCTTCTTTGGATCTTCTCTATCTCCTCCGTCAACCCGATCTGGTACGGATCCCACACTGATGAGCCATACTCAAGTATAGGTCGAACGAGTGTTTTGTAAGCCACCTCCTTTGTTGATGGACTACATTTTCTAAGGACTCTCCCAATGAATCTCAACCTGGTACCCGCCTTACCAACAATTAATTTTATATGATCATTCCACTTCAAATTGTTCCGCACGCATACTCCCAGATATTTTACAGAAGTAACTGCTACCAGTGTTTGTTCCACTATCATATAATCATACAATAAAGGATCCTTCTTTCTATGTATTCGCAATACATTACATTTGTCTATGTTAAGGGCCAGTTGCCACTCCCTGCACCAAGTGCCTATCCGCTGCAGATCTTCCTGCATTTCGCTACAATTTTCTAATGCTGCAACTTCTCTGTATACTACAGCATCATCCGCGAGAAGCCGCATGGAACGTCCGACACTATCTACTAGGTCATTTATATATATTGTGAAAAGCAATGGTCCCATAACACTCCCCTGTGGCACGCCAGAGGTTACTTTAACGTCTGTAGACGTCTCTCCATTGATAACAACATGCTGTGTTCTGTTTGCTAAAAACTCTTCAATCGAGCCACACAGCTGGTCTGATATTCCGTAGCCTCTTACTTTGTTTATCAGGCGACAGTGCGGAACTGTATCGAACGCCTTCCGGAAGTCAAGAAAAATAGCATCTACCTGGGAGCCTGTATCTAATATTTTCTGGGTCTCATGAACAAATAAAGCGAGTTGGGTCTCGCATGATCGCTGTTTCCGGAATCCATGTTGATTCCTACATAGTAGATTCTGGGTTTCCAAAAAGGACATGATACTCGAGCAAAAAACATGTATCTGAGGACAGATTCTTCGACCGACTTTCTTTTCTCTCCAAGACTCCTGTGAGATTGATTGTGAGCCGGTTATTAAGTCTTGGGCTATTAAATCCTACAACACATTCAAAAAATACAAGGACTAACAGGGATATGCCTATATTCAAAATGTTATGACATGATAGATCTTTACCACGTAATACGGTGGTATACTGCAGAAGATTATTCAACGAAAGCCTTTCGAAGTGTTATGCGGAAATCAGCATTGTTACATTCAAATCTCCTTACATTCAATGGTCAGTAATTAGAATCAGTTACAGTATCTTATCTTCTCCTGATGCAATTTATCCGATTCTGTGGGAAAAGTGTCATGTTATTCAGAATAATGAGTTTGAATTTTTCCCGAGTATAGAGTTCTATATTAATTAGCACATAAAATATGTTAATTAATTACCTTAACAAATATATTTCTGTTAGTAACGTCTCTAAAACTGCTAAAATTAAAATTTAAAGAAATTTTTGAAATATACGTGTTTAACCTGTAGTAGGAAACAACTGATCGGCGTGAACACATAATTACGACGAATTAGACTACCATGTATGCTCTTCGATAGGAACACAAGGGGATTCAAAAAGAATACCACAACTTTAGGAATTTAAAAGTCTGCAACGACAAAAGGCAGAGCTAAGCACTATCTGTCGGCGAATTAAGGGAGCTATAAAGTTTCATTTAGTTGTACATTTGTTCGCTTGAGGCGCTGTTGACTAGGCGTCAGCGTCAGTTGATGCTAAGATGGCGACCGCTGAACAGAAAGCTTTTTGTGTTATTGAGTACGGCAGAAGTGAATCGACGACAGTTGTTCAGCGTGCATTTCGAACGAAGTATGGTGTTAAACCTCCTGATAGGTGGTGTATTAAACGTTGGTATAAACAGTTTACAGAGAATGGGTGTTTGTGCAAAGGGAAAAGTTCTGGACGGCCGAGAACGAGTGATGAAAATGTAGCACGCATCCAGCAAGCATTTGTTCGCAGCCCAGGAAAATCGACTCGCAGAGCTAGCAGAAAGCTGCAAATTCCACAATCAACTGTATGGAGAGTCCTACGAAAAAGGTTAGTTATGAAACCTTATCGTCTGAAATTGGTTCAAGCACTGTCTGCAGCTGATAAGATTAAAAGAATCGATTTCTGTGATTTTATCCTTGCTCAAATGGAAACAGATGAATCTTTGGTTTCAAAGATTGTGTTTAGTGATGGAGCAACTTTCCACACTAACGGGAAAGTCAACCGTCACAATGTCTGTATATGGGGCACTGAGAATCCGCGGGAAACAACTCAGTATGAACGTGACTCGCCTAAGGTGAACGTTTTCTGTGCCATTTCAGCCAATAAAGTTTTTGGTCCCTTTTTCTTCGAAGGTGCTACTGTAACTGGACTACAGTATCTGGAGATGTTAGAGAATTGGCTGTTCCCTCAGGTCGAACAAGAAGCACAATAATTCATATTTCAGCAGGGTGGAGCGCCACCACATTGGCACTTATCTGTCCGTAACTACCTGAACGTCAACTACCCGAGGCGATGGATCGGCCGCCAGGCAGCCCGTGACAGAGCACTTCATCACTGGCCTCCAAGAAGCCCTGATCTTACCCCCTGCGATTTTTTCTTATGGGGGTATGTTAAGGATATGGTGTTTCGGCCACCTCTCCCAGCCACCATTGATAATTTGAAACGAGAAATAACATCAGCTATCCAAACTGTTACGCCTGATATGCTACAGAGAGTGTGGAACGAGTTGGAGTATCGGGTTGATATTGCTCAAGTGTCTGGAGGGGGCCATATTGAACATCTCTGAACTTGTTTTTGAGTGAAAAAAAAGCCTTTTTAAATACTCTTTGTAATGATGTATAACAGAAGGTTATATTATGTTTCTTTCATTAAATACACATTTTTAAAAGTTGTGGTATTCTTTTTGAATCACCCTGTATTGTAACTTGGTGGATTATTGACATGCATCTACACCCGCATCTGAATTGTGCATCCGCATTACCGTATTCGGCGGAGGGTACTTCTGGTACAATTACCTTTGCGCTCTTTGCCTGTCCAATTAACGAACGAATAAGCAGAACCTGGCACGTTTCCAAAACTGCGACAGTGTTGGGCAGTCAAATGTAAACCAAACACTCACCACACCGGGACAGTAATAAAAAAATTTATTCAAAAGTTATCAAAGGAAGCGTTAAGACATTGATCCCACTGAGAGCCGAGACGATCAATTCCTGTTTCGCAGGACGAGATCGGACGCTGACGCATCCACTAGCGCACCCAGTCTTGCACTTCCTCGTCCGACTGAAACCGACGTCCATGCATGCATTTCTTCAAGTCGCCAAAGACGTGAAAATCACACGGTGAAATATCTGGGCTGTATCGAGGATGTTGCAGTGTTTGCCAACCAAATGGCTCAAAAGTAGCCTTTCTTCTATTCGCAATATGGAGACGGGCGTAATGATGCAACCTACCGGAACGTGGAGTGAACTGCTTTGGATTTCTTTGGCGGCGGAGGTCTAGGATGTTCCCATTTTCTGGTTTTGCCGTTTGTCCTCGGGCTCGGTACAATGGTGCCACGTAAGGTCATGATGACATATTTCTTCGATTGCAGGGGACCTATACTCTTCGACCGTGGAACCACAATCAATGCGCAGCACTATGAAGACACTTTGGAGAAACTGCAACGCGACTTGAAGTCTAAAGACCCAGGCAAGCTGCCGGACGGTATCGTCCTGTTGCACGATAACGATCCCCCCCCACACACACACTCCAGTCGGACGTTTGGACGAAGGCTACACTGCGCGATTAGGGAGCGAAACACTAAATTATTCTCCGTAAGCCCTGATCGTTCACCACGTGATTTCACATTTTTGACGTCCTGAAGAAAGACGTGCCTGGACGTCAGTTTCAGACGGACGAGGAAGAGCAAGAGTGGGTGCGGTTGCGGATCCGTCAGTGGTCGATCGCGTTCCAAACCTGATCATCTCGTTTCCGCGAAGGATGAATGCCTTAACGGGTGTGGTGATTACTTTTGAATGGAACCACTTCATGATCCCGTTGTGGGGGCTGTTCGTTTTCCATTTGACTGCCTCTCCACTAGATACTCAGTATCTTACGGAGACAGCGCACAGTAACTTACACGAAGTCTGAGACACGACAATCTGGAAGTCACTTCAGTCTAACTACAAAATTTTCATTTGAAAGTGTAAATTTCGTGAAGTTCTATAAAAGTTCCGCTGTATACTGATCACAAAAGTTCATTTATCAAAATAGCCATCTGAGGTGCGTGATGGTAAATTCTACAACGCTAGATTCGTGCACTTCGCATACACTGCCTTCACTGACTGCTCCAGAACGATTTGAATATCATTAGTAGACACAGGCGTAGCTGATGGAACATTCATTCAGCTTTCTCGCAGCGAGCCCTCAGCTCGATGCCACGAATCGCCATTTGCATCACAGAAAAGTGTAAATAGCTCTGTCGATCGGGAATTTAGATAACTTGAAACGTAGCTTTAACATGAATGTGTTAAACCATTGCTACAGAGGGCAGCTTCCAGGAGATGTGGGACACGACAAGTGACGGTAATCTTCCTACCAGGTCCGAGTTTTAACATTAATTATATCACCGGTAGCATAAGATTAGGTTGCAAACTGACAAACATATAAAGCAGAGGGAGGTCTTTGGTATTACTTCTTCTTAGCGAGAAACCACACTAATATGGGGACCGCTGTACGTAAAATATGGCAAAGCTATTTTATTTAATTTCGCTACTACATGCCCTTCGGTTTGGTGCAGTCGTGACAGGCCTACCTAATAGAGGAAAGTCGTGTACACCACCTCGTTCTCTGTGTGATCATATAAACTTTTTGTGTATCGTATTTTCTTAGGCGAAATTCGAGGATCACACCAGTATTTACTTAAACGAGCCTAAGTACCACACTAGGCCGGCCGGTGTACCATCCGACAGTCATTAATACGTCGCTCGATGTTCACTTACCTCTCTCGGTAGGTAACGCGCTGCGAATTACGCTGCACGAACAGGTCGAAGGATGCAGAATCCTGTCTCCTAGAAAAATCAATATCTATCTTTTCAAAAGAAATGTTGTAGGCTTTCATTTCTGAAAACGCCGATTCAGAACACGCTGTATCCTAAACTATTTTGCCTGCGCTGCACAACTCATTTAAAGGATTACTTTCTCGAAACCCAGTAATTGTCAAACACTGTGTTTAGACATTTGAAATATGGGTTTAAGGCTCCTACAACAAGGCTCCTACAACGCAAATCGTGGCGCCATGCGGTTACCCTCGGGCTCGGCAACCGTTCGAACAGCAGGGTGACAACACATGCGAAAAAAAGGACCAGAGCTAAGAAGGTGTAAGGTGGCCTCATGACGCGACATTGGTACCAAGTTTCACCGAAATTCTTCCTAATACCTCCGACTGCGTGTCATATGATGGAACAGTCGTCACGCCTCTTACCCACATGTCACCCCTGTCTTGACGCCTCTGTGTTGGAGGTCAGAACTGCGGCTTACAGCGTTGGATTCACCCCGTTTTCTTGTGAGGGTCTGAGGAAAACCTTTGACACACACTGCTGCTCAGAACAGACACGAGGCGGCACGACGGGCGTCAAAGAAACCACCCCTTTCCTTGCAGCGCAGACTCCCGCACTTTTCGCCGTCGGAAACGGAAGTGCGCAGTGCGATGAACAGCAGGACGACATTCTAGACGACCTTTAATACTGTCGACGCCCTCCGAACGATTCAGCTCTCTTTTCTTGAACATAATTCGCCAGAAATCCCACTGAATGTGACCGCATCCCCTTGGAGTACATTGCGACTGCAATTTATGTGCTGGTGCACAGGGTAGAACCACTAGGGACTGCCCAAAACCATTGGACGAAATTTCTACGTGATTCGTAGCAGCAAGGGGTTCTTATGCTTTTCCAGCCTTCCTGTTTTGCGCCCTCCTGCAGCGAGATCAGGTGGGGATATGACAGCGGCACGCCGTGAACAAAATGGTAACGACTCCCTCAAAGACCACCCAGTTCGACAGCACCCTTGGTACTACTGACCTGGCTTTGTTGAGAACTCTAAAAACGTATCTATATGGAGACAATTCGTGATCAAGCCTTAGGCGCCTGAGGGCAGGCAACCCCTCCTAGTAAGCCATAACGGATTGGCTCTGTAAATTTTTGTTGTGCTTAACAAATCTGGGCAGGTGACAGCCATTGTGTGACCATCGACGGTGGCGTCAGGAATAACTGTGGTCACATTTTGTGCCAAAGTAACATCATCAGGTCAGCTAAAAACCTCACATGAACTTCTGAGCTCTGGCACGTTTTTAGCATGTGTCGACACCTTGCTGTCTGAAGTGTCGCCGACACCGAGGGTGACGTCACATGGTGCCAAGCTTTTGCACCATTACAGAGGAATGTTGTAAGTACTTTGAGCCATATTTTAAACTTCTAAGTTCCAATAGGAGACAGTTACTAAGTTTCAAAGAAGTGATCCTTCAATGATGTTGCACAGTGTACAAATATGAAAACTGGAACAGTTTTTTGTCTAGGGTATTTTACAATTGCAATTTCAGGATCCTAGCCCACTTCTCAGTTTATGTGCATACTGTGAGCCGCGAGATTTGTAAGTGATACAAGCTTCAAACTTATTTTATATTACAAGATTGCGGTTTCGGACATGAGTTTCGTATCAAAGCTTCATCTGCATAGTGTCCTCTACAAGCGATAGGAGTCTGTGATAGGAATTTTATACATGAAGTCTTCACGGGTTGTCAGCCGAGTAGCATCGTCATCTCGTAGCAACGTTTCGATGGAATGCGTCTCCATCATCTTCGCCTGAAGATGATGGAGACGCATTCCATCGAAACGTTGCTACGAGACGACGATGCTACTCGGCTGACAACCCGTGAAGACTTCATGTATGAAATTCGCCGAGAAAGCCTGCACTCGCAGGAATTTTGATGTGTTCAGTAAGAATGTGCTGAAATTTACAGTCAATCTTTAAGCCCAAATAGTAACGTTTTACTGTTTTCATATTACGAAAACATTTTTTACGTAAATTGGAAAATATTAAAAATAAACAAGATTCTCAGGACGACGTACCCTTGGTCAGATACATGTACTATTAAAATTGCATATTTTTAGATTTTGTGTTCTCGTGGAACTCAAAACTGTGAAAAAATCTAAATTTTCTCGTAAATTATTAAGTGTATTGGCTTAAAACTGAGGATATTCTTACTTTGGTATAGATTTGAATATATTACTTCAATTTTTAAGAAAACAAAAAATAAAGAAATCACCTGAAGTAGGTGAAATTAGGACTGACTAGAGATGGTGGAACATTTAATATTTCTTGAAATGAGAACACTCCATCTCTACTACATCTGTTGTCGTACAGGTGAGATACCAGAAGAATGCATAAAATTTTTTCATTGATGAAAAAAGGGGTCAAAGTAACACAATTAATTACAGGGGAATCAATCTTCTGAATGCGTATTTTAAAACCTACAGCAAAATAATTAATGAAAGGCTTCGAAACATCTCAGTTTTGGAAGATCCTGTGCAAAAAGAAGATAATTCAGTTTGGAATCACACCTAGCATTTATCGATACTTAAACATCAATTGACCACATCCACAGAGAAAAACTCTGATCGACAGTGCATCAAAGAGGTTTCCTCAGGCTCCTGATAAAAGTTTGCCACGGTGTATATAAAAACACCCAAATAAGCACAGATACTCTAACACCAGAGATAGAGACAAACCAGGAGGTGACGTAAAGAAGTAGTACGTTACAAATACTGTGCAACATCTACAGCGACGACCTGTTTTGGGAATGGATAATGGACAAAATACCTCAAGGGATAAGATGTGGGACGGATAAATTTGTAAATGCGGTGCTTCTTGCGGACGACCATGTGATCATATAGGACAGTGAAGACAAACTGCAGACATCGGTGTGTAGATTAAACAATAAAAGCCTAAATTATAATCGTAAGATATCAACAACGAAAACAAAAACTTTGGCCGTTTTGGGAAAATACACCATAAGGACTGATGAGATAGTCATTAGTAGCTTAATAATAGAGTAGATGCCTCATTTCCAGTATCTAGGATATATGACTTTGAAGAAAGAAAAGATATAAAAAATTAATACCTATGAACATATATGTCGCACGATAAGAATACTAAAGGATAAAACGACAATTGAAACACAAATGATATTTCACTCATGGCAATAACTGCAGTAGTATATGGAACGGAAACTTGAGCATTAAGATCAAAAGACGTAAGACAACTTCATACATCGGAAGTCAAGGCATCAGGGAGAGGTTACACTAGAGAAAGCAAAATAAGAAATGAAGAAATAAGCAAACAACTGGGGTCCAGCCGTTAGCTGAAAAAAGTAAAGAAAGCGAGATTGAAAGAGTACGTACCGTATTGTGCATGTCAGATCAGAGAATCCCTCGACAGGATGGAATGCAGTCACGTTGGAAGGAAGAGTGCGGGAAGGCAGAGAATGAGATGGTAGGCCCGGTAGGGGCCATAAGGCCTAATCCTGGATTGGAGGATTGAGAAGAAGATATTACCTTTTAGTGTATTTCAATTACCAATCATCCGCCGCGCTGTAGTTAACTGTTAAACATGAGTTACATTTACAGGCAGCTCCAATACAAGGAAAAAGAGTGAGGGGGGGGGGGGGGCGGTGGGAGTCCGTTGTTTGTCAGCACTGTGGTGTCACCGCCAGACACCACACTTGCTAGGTGGTAGCTTTTAAATCGGCCGCGGTCCGCTAGTATACGACGGACCCGCGTGTTGCCACTGTCAGTAATTGCAGACCGAGCGCCACCACACGGCAGGTCTAGAGAGACGTACTAGCACTCGCCCCAGTTGTACAGCCGACGTTGCTAGCCATGATTCACTGAGAATTACGCTCTCATTTGCCGAGACGATAGTTAGCTTAGCCTTCAGCTACGTTTGCTACGACCTAGCAAGGCGCCATTACCAGTATAGAAATTGAGATTCTATTAATGTATCATCCAGAGCGATGTTCTACAAATGTGGATTAAAGTTAAGTATTCCAGAAGATACGTACTTTTCTTTATAGCATTCATTACGTATCCTGTTTCAGACCTCACGCCAGCCTGCATGAGTTTAAGCGCGTGCCTTTCGGCTTCCTCTCATTGTGTCTAGACTGTCTTGTCTAGACACAACAAGCACTTAAGGTGAATCATCACGCATGTGGCTCACTACATACAACACTAGCTTTCCGCAACTAGGCGTGCATGCCAGTAATGTTAGTTGCCTAACCTCCAGGCAAACACTCATTCGGCTTCTATCTACAAAATGTGATTTGCTGCATTATCGTTGAAAATTAGCTCTTACTGCAAAGTCGTCCTTTATTGCTGTTGCTTGCATGTTGCTTCCTTAAAAGCTGTGTAATCTTGTTTCAAGTTCACAAGCCCCAAGCAATCTCAGCGTGCGAAATATTGTTTAATGCGTGAAGCGGAGCATACTCTGTAACCTCGCGCTGGGTACTGAGGTGCCTTGTGAACGTTGCTTTATATCATAGTTTCCCATCCCTTATCGCAAGCAGTTGCCTAGTTAAGACTGAATAACACATTTCAAGTCAGCATCTTTTAGGCACTTGGCTCGCTCAAAAATCTCTTCAGATCCTATGGTACTGTATATTTCGCTGCTTATTTTCCCCAATAAATTAGCTTAACATGGATTAGCATACAATACTGAAGCATTTTCTATATAAACTCCATGATATCGGAACTGCAACTGACGATATGTTGTCAAAGCTACTTGTTTTTGAAGGGAAATCTATAGTAGCTTCTTATTCGTATTGTACCTAACCTAATTCTTTGTATTTACATATCATATTATGGTCAAAATATGAGTCTTATGGTAAGCATTAAGCATAAAGATTAACAGATATACGCCTTGGGACGAAACTTTATGTGAAATTATGGATCTTGACGACTGTGGCAACTTTTGTACTGAGATCAGAAACTTTGAGTATCAATATCATCCTCTTTATTTCAATTAAGAAATCAGATTATTTTATCCTCGATGGTGTGAGGACACAATGGCTGTTTTTCTAAATATCACTCAAGAAAAAACGGCAACCAGCCACAATTTTTGAACGAATGATATTTCACTGCAACTAGTTTAGGTTCTGGGCGAGGATATGTTGTACAAATTTAACATTTCTGTCCTGTAATATAACATAATTCACGATTTTCATACTTACAAAAGCTTATACATCACACATAAAATCTTTGCATGTTACTCGAAGAAAATTTTTGTTTTTTGTATTGAAGCTGAGAACATCGTAGAGGACAAGTGACCCTACAGATCAATCCTTCAAGAACTCAGGGTGGAAAAAGTTGTTCAGTATTTGTTTACAGCAATTCCGGTAGTTATATGGTCACGTAGTTCGACGATACAAGAATAACTTGGAAAAGATGATCATCCAAGACAAAGCTGAAGGGAACAAAATTGCAGGGAAGATCGCTGTGACGATGGCTGAACAAGATGAAGGAGAAGAGAAACCAAACATGGGGCCACCTACTCAGAGATGTGGAATAATAGGGACAAACAGCGAAGAAGGTCGTGTCGTGCATCACCAACTCCGAACTATGAAAGAAGGGATATTGATAATGAGTGTAGCATGGAGGTCAGCATAATTAATATATGACTTGCTGAACGTCAGCTAGACGAAAGACAATATGGTGGGAACGTGTCTTTACACCTGACATCACGTCAACTAGTGAGTGATTTGACAGGCTGTGCCAAAGAACAAGACAGCGAGTTATGGAATACTTCTACAGCTATCGTGTACGTTTCTGCAAAGATTCTTGTTCTTAGTATAACTCGTGATAGAAGCTACATGTACGCCTTTAAAAACTGTGGAAATGTCCAACGAATTTTTTTCAGTAATATCTAGTTTTTCTTTTTGATTAATTAACTTCTACACGACAAAAAACATTCACCCAATGAGTGGTCGGTCGCAGTTTTCCCTAGTGATATTTAACTAAGCAGAGCTAGTTGCTTCCCTCTTGTTATGAGAGAATATTCAGTGTCTTGTATGATTTTGTTTTTCAGTTACTCGTCTAAGATTTCGGGACAAATGTCATATTTACAACCAAGTGTCTCTTACAAGTACTTTTCTCCCGGTACCCGTTCACGATTCTAGTTCCGTGTAGAAATCACCGGCAGCAGTGCAGAAAGGTCATGTCTACTTATATCTCACGCCTCCATAATAACAGCGAGATGCGTCGCACACGTGTTATGAAATCTGCAACACCAAGAAAAATGCGTCTGACTGAAATCAGCTTTAAGCTGCAGGTCAATAATATATTGACACTACCCAAATTTAAGCATTTTAGAGCTGCCCTTCGTCTCTGACTTTGAGGATAGTACAATCTCACGAAAACACGGGATGAACCTTCACCGTAGTAAAGCAAAACTGTGAACTGGGTCAAGCTGAAATTTTGGCACATAGGATACAGTTTGAGAGATCAAGTGGAATTGGTAAGATACCAGTCTAGCGTTATAATAAATCCCACTGGAAAAAAGGAACAGAACAAATTTTTAACGACTTTTTCAAAGACTTGTTGAGTATTTCTCTGAAAAATAACTACCTTAATTTTGAGAAAACACACTTTAGTACTGAATAACAAATAATCGTACCAACAACTGATGGAGCACATCAAGAAGAGTCAGTAAACAGGGTAGAACGCGTCAAATTTTTTAGCGTATTTATTGGTGAAAACATGAACTGGAAGGAGCATATTACTGAGCTGCTCAAAACATTAGTTCAGAGACTAGCACATAATTGCTAGTATTGGAATCAACCTGATAAAATATTTTGCATATTTCCAGTCAATGTCTTATGGAATAATTTTCTGGGGTAACTCATCACTTGGAAAGATAGTGCTGACTGCAAAAATGCGAACAGTAAGTGTAATATGTGGTGCCCATAAGCAGTCATCTTATAGAGATTGGGTTGATAGAAGAGATAGAGAAGATCCAACGGAGAGCAGCGCGCTTCGTTACAGAATCATTTAGTAACCACGAAAGCGTTACGGAGATAATAGATAAACTCCAGTGGAAGACTCTGCAAGAGAGACGCTCAGTAGCTCGGTACGGGCTTGAAGTTTTGAGAACATACCTTGACCGAGAAGTCAAAAAAATGGTTCAAATGGCTCTGAGCACTATGGGACTTAACTTCTAAGGTCATCAGTCCCCTATAACTTAGAACTACTTAAACCTAAGTAACCTAAGGACATCACACACATCTATGCCCGAAGCAGGATTCGAACCTACGACCGTAGCGGTCGCGCGGTTCCAGACTGTAGCGATTAGAACCGCTCGGCCACTCTGGCCGGCCCGAGAAGTCAAGCAGTATATTGCTCCTTCCTATGTATATCTCGCGAAGAGACCTTGAGGATAAAATCAGAGAGATTAGAGCCCACCCAGACGCATAGCGTCAATTTTTCTTTCCACGAACAATAGGTGACTGGAATAGAAGGGAAAACCGATAGAGGTACTCAGGGTACCCTCCACCACACACCGTCAGGTGGCTTGCGGAGTATGGATGTTTATGTAGATGTAGGTACTTCTTCTAGGAGTTTAGCACTTTAACTGCCCTTCAAAATTAATAAATTTCCCGTAAATAGCCCATGACAGTTTGGGCGGTTCCATGCGCTTCAGTCCGGAACCGCGCTGCTGCTACAGTCGCAGTTTCGAATCCTGCATCGGGCATGGATGTGTGTGATGCCTGGGGGACTGATGACCTCATTTGTTAAGTCCCATAGTGCTAGAGCCATTTGAACCATTTTTGAAGAGTTTAGGGTAATTGGTTATGTTCATTTCTACAATACTAGAAAACGATCTCTGCTAACCATTTTAAAGCTATAACGGCGTTGAAAGAAGGTCAAACTTTTTTTATTCCATAAAAAATTTTAGTTCAAAACGACCAGTAGAAGCAATAGTTTCCACTTAGTTACATGAATAGGACAGAAATACAACGTTCATTAAATTGATTATGTTCATTCCTACACGCCGGCCTTGGTGGCCGAGCGGTTCTAGGCGCTACAGTCTGGAACCACGCGACCGCTACGGTCGCAGGTTCGAATCCTGCCTAGGGCATGGATGTGTGTTCGGCTGCCCCGAATTACGCACGATATAATATTTTTTAAACACAGCACGCGATTCACCGCCTTCTAATAAATAGTTTGCGTGAGCGCTGCTATTTAGAAAAGAAAATATGCGTATTCTTACGCAAACTGTAATTATTAATATGGGTCTCAGGGGGCTACTGGTTATTTATGTACCAAATTACACAAAGATTAACTGAGGTATTTTAATCTTTCTTTTTTATTATTTGCAAGGCAAAACTGGAGTGAATCTCGTCTGCCGTTAGGCGGCCAAAATGAAACATACTGAACTCACTCAGTATTCTAAATATTAATAAACCAAATCTATTCTGACTCTTTTTAACTTTGAAATTAATGAAAGATCAAAATTGAGAAATCTCTCGCATTTACATTTAATATTATGACATGATATTTTAATTAAATAATAGTCAGCGTAATGGCCGACTAAATCCTGCTAGGGCAGATGAGCTCCCTGTACTGCGAAGTTCTGTACAAACTTTGTTAATTATAATTAATGGTTGCGATCATGAGAGGTGACAACTAAGTCAATAATACACACTTTCTAATCACAATTTCTATTATATTTTTCAAAATACCGATAAAACTTACGTTAGTTATCAGACAGCACTACAATGGCGGCCTACCGCTAGACGAAACAAAACAGGAGAGCTAGTTCAATCAAAGCACTGTCTCTGATCTTCATGGCCTATGTTACACAGAGATTATACCAAAAAACTGTGTTTTGTTAATTACATCGATATTTGTGTTTTGATAATAATAACTTACGTTCTTTACTATTTGTTATACATCGCGCACACGTACACAGTCTTCAAATAATTTATAATTCACACGTCTCATAACAAAAACTTCCTTTCCCTTTCTCTAAATGTTCATTTATGTGACGTACCGTCACAGTAGCCACAGGTGGCACCTGCATCTTGTTCACAGCGAAACACTGCTTTAGTAGAGTTCCTTCATAGAGTTCATCTCCACAACAAAATGTTTCACTATAGTATTTTTCTGCAGCTGGAGGGCTCCGAATTGTAGCGTGTAACATGGCGGTGTGAAATATGTGTCGTTGGTGATAACCAGCGTGCTATAATTGTGTTTCAAATTCGAAGACTTCGTCCACACAAGCGGCACCCTCTCCTTCAACATTACAACGCCAGACCACACGCTACCGCTGTAATATCTATAATGATCCGACGTCCTGTCATTGCCTCGTCATTGCCTGCCATCGATCATCCTCCATACGGCCCTGACTTGGCGCCATCCGATTTACATACGTTTAAAAAACTGAAGAGTACCTTCCAGGGCTTCCACTTTGATAGTTATGAAGTAGTGCAAGTAGATGTGAGGTTATGCCTCCATCAGAAAGTCATTCTACAGAGACGGTCTCAACAAACTGGTCTCTCGGTGGGAGAAGAGTCTTCATTGCCAGGATAACTGCGTTGAAAATAAGTAAGTAGACATCATGAATAAAGATGCAGTCCGTTTGTTTTATTTAAATAGCTTTAAGAGTTTTCACATAAAAAAGTCGGAGCATTGAGTTTAAGCACACCCTCATATTGCACAGTTTACAGAAAGTGATCCAAAGGCAGACAGGAGAGGCGTATTTTCAACTGATCACCAAAGGAATCCGGAAGAGTGAAACATTCTGACTTTTTGCCAGCAAGACAGTATTGAATGAAAAATGCAGCTTACCATTGTGACGGGTCAGAATTATTGTATCGTTTTTCGTGTCGTCACTATTTAATTTTATTGTTTCAGTCTGTTGTCAAAGCAATCAAGAAGTAAGATAAGTCAAGGAAAAGGATGGGATATTCATCATTTCATTGTAACTAAAGTCTAAGTTGATGAATATGTTCGAGAAAAATTCGTACTGTGTCCAGCGACGGAAGTATCCGTACAGAGACGGCAAAGATTATCCGACAGCAGAGCTTGGGCGCGCCAGAGATCATCCTGGGTGAACTGGCCGCTAGAATAGCAACAAACGGCCACGAGACTCTCTGTTTTAATTGTTAAGAAATAAGAGTAACGCCCTAGATTTGTCTGAACAACTAATGGTTCAACTATAGCGCTGTAGGGGGGGGGGGGGGGGGGTTGAGCCAGACACTATTGAGGAGTGGTCTGCACGCTGTGCCAGTATTTGATAGTAGAATCCGCGAGTCGTTAAAATATGACGTCATTAAGATTTAGGCTTAAGTAATCTTGTCTCGATCGCTCCGTGTTGTGCTTACTGTGGTACCAGTTAGTGCACACGCCAGTGGATTTGGGTGTTGCAGATGGTTAAGGGAGATTTATGAAGGCACATTCTAAGGTTGTCAGCCGTGAGTGTAATTTATTTGAGTATAGAGTATTCTAAGAATAGTAAAGTTATTGTGTATGTGGAATACAAGAGTTATTCCCGAAGCCCTTCTTGATCGACGAATCAAGCTCAGGAACAAGGGGATCGGAGGTGAATTATTATGGACGGCGTATTTTTCCCTTAAATATTGTTGGTGACCCAACCATTGAGACCATTGTTTCTGTACTGAAAGTGATGAGTGATATTAAAATTTGGATTTCCTAGTAGAGGCCAACATCTGAACAAGTTTATATTTGGAAAATCTGAAATTTAAGTTGAGATTTAAAGTGGTGGTGGAACCTAGGCTTTATTTTGAAGTTTTTTTTTTTTGCATTTTTCATCTCACGTAGTGTGGGCCATTAGTTTTTTTTGCAGTGACTCGTTCACAATCGGCGTTTAGTCATTGTAAAGCACTTACATTTTTAAAGAACGGAAAACAAATTTTAATGCCTGAGTTCTCATTTACCCACGGCGATTTTTCAATAACTGATTGTAAAAAGGAAAGAAATTAAAAAGGTAAGCAAAAGTACTAGTTCTGACATTAGGAAGTAGCGTAAGCACGCTCAACTCAGCGATTATGTCTAGAGAATTGAATTGAGGATAGTTAAAAAAAATAAAAACGGTCATTTTCAAATATTAGTGTCTTATAGCTTAAGACATTAAAGCAATTTTATACGGAGGCATCGAGACATTACGATTAATGAAATACAAGAGTTGGCCTGAATATTTCTAGGGTTTACCAAAGGAATGAACTGATATATATTTAAAGATTATTATACTAAACATTTATTAGCAGCGGAACAAATAATCAGAGGTGGTACCTAAAGAAGTTCATTTACATTGTCTTAGTAAGAATTTGTATCTCTGGATTTGGATGCCAGATATTGCTACGAAAATATTTTAATTCCGACACTTGTCGGATAAATACTTATGTCATCGTCTTTGAGCAATGATGTCATACCAGAGGAAATGACGCTACATAGAGGCGATCTTTGAAAGTAGGCTATGATATCCGTAAACAAAGGAATGTAGCACACGATGAAGTTACACTCACAATTCACGCGGTGGTTATTTACTTAGCCACGAATTATGTCGAAACGAATTGAAGATAACGGGAATAAATAAGAACAAAATTAGAAAAACATATATATGTGAAATAAATTACTATCGTAATTCATAAGAGTAATAAAAGCACAGAAAACCTTTAAATGCCACTACACTATAGTGCATGGTGAACTCGTAATAATATAAAACAGCATTGATTGAATGTGACGGGACTACCGGGGGAAAGTGGAGGGTTTGGATGGGGGGAACCTAAAACGCAACACAACAACGGCAAATTGGCTCTGAGCACTATGGGACTCAACTGCTGAGGTCATTAGCCCCTAGAACTTAGAACTAACCTAAGGACATCACACACATCCATGCCCGAGGCAGGATTCGAACCTGCGACCGCAGCGGTCTCGCGGTTCCAGACTGCAGCGCCAGAACCGCGCGGCCACTTCGGCCGGCAAACAACGGCAAAATAAAATAAATAATACCGATGACGTATACGAAAAAGTAGCATGAAATTCTAAAAAAAACGCTGGTACACACAATTCATAGAAAGTAACAAATATTGGAGTCGATAACTAGACTGACATACATACGTTAATTGTAGTTACCGATTACAATATTAGTTATTTTTTTCTCCGAAGTTCAGAAAGCAATTACGTATGCAGAAATCCTATTACAGTTCAGTGCAAGCACCTGCTGGAGAAACGATCTAAATAATGTACCATGGAATGGTTGGAATCAGTGACCAGAATTGAACTATATGCCAAAGCGGTAGGTGGATCAAAACAAAATGTCCAGACACTATGTGACCAAAATGGTACTGAAACAGAAGATGACAGACTATAGGCCGAAACACTAAATGTCTTTTTCCAAAGCTGTTTCACAGAGGAAGACTGCACTGTAGTTCTTTCTCTAGATTGTCGCACAGATGACAAAATGGTAGATATCGAAATAGACGACAGAGGGATAGAAAAACAATTAAAATCGCTCAAAAGAGGAAAGGCCGCTGGACCTGATGGGATACCAGTTCGATTTTACACAGAGTACGCGAAGGAACTTGCCCCCCCCCCCCCCCCTTCTTGCAGCGGTGCACTGTAGGTCTCTAGAAGAGCGTAGCGTTCCAAAGGATTGGAAAAGGGCACAGGTCATCCCCATTTTCAAGAAGGGACGTCGAACAGATGTGCAGAACTATAGACCTATATCTCTAACGTCGATCAGTTGTTGAATTTTGGAACTCGTATTATGTTCGAGTATAATGACTTTTCTGGAGACTAGAAATCTACTCTGTAGGAATCAGCATGGGTTTCGAAAAAGACGATCGTGTGAAACCCAGCTCGCGCTATTCGTCCACGAGACTGAGGGCCATAGACACGGGTTCCCAGGTAGATGCCGTGTTTCTTGACTTCCGCAAGGCGTTCGATACAGTCCCCCACAGTCGTTTAATGAACAAAGTAAGAGAATATAAACTATCAGACCAATTGTGTCATTGGATTGAAGAGTTCCTAGATAACAGAAAGCAGCATATCATTCTCAATGGAGAGAAGTCTTCCGAAGCAAGAGTGATTTCAGGTGTGCCGCAGGGGAGTGTCGTAGGACCGTTGCTATTCAGAATATACATAAATGACCTTGTGGAGGACATCGGAAGCTCGCCGGGGCTTTTTGCGGATGATGCTGTGGTATATCGAGAAGTTGTAACAATGGAAAATTGTACTGAAATGCAGGAGGATCTGCAGCGAATTCACGCATGGTTCAGGGAATGGCAACTGAATCACAATGTAGACAAGTGTAATGTGCTGCGAATACATAGAAAGAAAGATTCCTTATCATTTAGCCAAAATATAGCTGGTCAGCAACTGGAAGCAGTGAATTCCATAAATTATCTGGGAGTAGGCATTAGGAGTGATTTAAAATGGTATGATCACCGAGGGCCGAACGCACAATAACCCTGGGTTCGGTGTGGGGCGGCGGAGGGGTGAAGTGGACTGTGGTAGTCGTTGTGGGGTTGCGGACTATAGCTGCTGCGGCGGGGACAGAGCCTCTCCGTCGTTTCTAGGTCCCCAGTTGACATAACATAACTTATTACAACAGTATTTAAATAAAGAAATGTTATGAACATTCACACTCATTCTATACACAATAAATATAAATACAGTATTTTCCATGAATAAATAAGGCAGTATGTTTGTGGTAGTGCACTCATGATAAGTAACAGATTGTTGTTAATATTGTTTAAACAATTATTTAGACCTGCTTATCACAGTCACTCTTTTACAAAGGTTGGTGTCGACTAACAGAGACGATTGACTAGTTCTGAAATTATCACGATTTCATATTATCAGTGATAATTTTAAATAAAGTTACTGGTAAAACAGTGAACTATTAACTAAACAAATAAACAAGTATGACAAAATGTGAATTATTCATACTGTATTTATTTGCTGTGTAATTGTGAAGGATACAATATTCTCACAAACATTTGCACAATGAAAAAAAATATAAAAACATAATAATCAAGAAATAAAATAGATACAATGCGTAGCTTTCAGTGATAATAGCTTTAATGCAATGCTATCAACTGAGATATCGTATGCTGAAATCACATGACGTGTTTAAAAGTCGTTCATTCAGAGGTTCATTGTGAAAATGTTAAGTAGACTCAGTACAGATATAAAGTGGGTAGTGCAGTGAAATAGAAAGGTAAAAGATTTCTTGACAGATGAATGTAGAGTAATATCAACTACAGCGGAAAATGGTGTAATAGGAGCATATTCGTCATGAGTCGGAAGGTAGCATTGTTAGTGAGGTACAGTGAATCTTTCAGTGATAAGAATATTCTCATCAGAATCTGCAGCAAACCAATACCAGCAACAATAGTTCAGGTGTGCAAGCAGTAGATGAAGAGACTGACAAATTATATGACCATACTGAACGCGTAATTCAATGTGCAAAGGGAGATAAATATCTCAAATCATGAGAGACTGCACGCTGTAGCACTGGAAGAAATAGAGGACACTGTTACTGGATATTATGGGCTCGGTAGTAGGAGTGAGAGAGAAGAAAATTGAGTTCTGCCACAAATTTCACCAAGTAATAGCGAATACGCTGTTGAAGAAACTGTAGCGGAAGAAAGAGAATGAAATATATAGAACTAGTAACTGTGGACGTTGAAATGTTTCTGAATTGAGATGTTTGGTGCTGAAGAGGAAATCGTGTTGGATTGTGTCGAACCGGCTGGAAGCCTGATGATAAAAAAATTAAAAAATTAAAAAAAGGACTTGTGATCTTCCTCCAGGTTCTGTTCTCTAATTCGGTGTTAGAACTGAACTCACACTGACAGAAGTAAAATTTATGTAATAGGAAACAGAAAGTAGGTGAATTCTATTACATGATTATCAGGTTATTTGTATTGTACGTTCGGCAGCTATTTATTACTCGGTTGTAATGTAATAAAGCTTATAGAGTGGGTTTGCGCAGTCTTCGCGAATAATGTTATTAATACCACAGGACACTGAATACGATATGTGCCCTCTCGTTAGTGAGCTTACCGTTCGCTACTGAAAATGTATCATTTGCCTACAGCCATAATTCGATACTTTTTGGCTTTTTACGCTCTAAACACACAAGCACCAGAGCGACCGAGTAAATGCTAGAAATGTTATTTTAATTTCGCTTGTAATAATGTTTGCCGTAGCTCGTATCACAAAATAAAAGAAAGATGTCTTTATCTCGAAATGTGAACTCGAAACAGAACTGCTTTCTATACTCCGAACTGACACATACCACCGTTTATTTTGTTCACCCTACCACCAATCAATCTCTGCTTTCTTTGTAGCGCTATCCAGCGGAGTGAAATTATTTTTAAGGCCAATAGATGATGGATCTCTGTGATATGCCACTTTCTGGAAAAGAGACGCATGCAGAACAGTTTAGGCAGGCATTTTCAGTCACGGTTGGTGTTAAAAATGCTTCCAGACATCGATTTCATTCGTATAAGATCGTATATTCAATTTATATTTGAAGGAAACTGCAATTTTAATTATGTGAATCATAACGAATAAGAAGTGCTGTGCCCTCGCAATATCGCTGCTTCCTTATAAACAGTTTTCATATAAAGTACCTCCCACATCAAAGTATTCTTCCTCTAAATATGTATAGCACATTATACACACGCTCCTTAGCAGTTAATCAACAGACAACTTTTTCTCCTTAAACATTACCGTTATTCCTCCCAAAACCCTGGCTCTCTTTAAAACGCCTGCCACGCCGATAGTAATTAATTCTTATCGTCCTTCAACTATTGCTGTCTCTCACGCATAGTGCAACCAACCAGACCAAGAAACGTCATTACTTCTCGTCTCAGAACACATTCCCAACTGTTTTCTTGTCCCTGATTTTTTCTTCTTTTTTACATAGCTAATGATTCCTCTGGGCATAGCACTCATATGCCAGAAAATATTAATTTACGGTGTTTTACGTAATTCCGTCGCAACACCAGATGGAAAATATCCTGATGTGTAAACTTTGGTGTAGCCTATCGTGTAATAAGGCTGTACAACACCAATCCATGTGCATGTTGGTTACTGGTTTCCCAAGAGGGATACGGAAACTCTAAGTCAGTTACATTCCACCTTCTAGCGTAAATGTAACAAAAACCGGCGACTAACCGCATGAGCGCACAAGGTCTAATTCGAACTTTTCTGCCTGGAAACGAAATAATGTGACTTACATAGTAGACAAATAGACAATGAATAACCTAAGTGTTGTTCGTGAATGTCAAGATTTTGTTCTTACTGACGTCCTGGGACAGCGAGCTAATGGTCAATAGTTTTTGTGTGCACCACTGTGTACAACATCCTGCCTTGATGCTTTTGTGGTTTCATGCGGAAGATTAGACGGGTAGATCACATAACTAATGAGGAGGTATTGAACTGAACTGGGGATAAGAGGAGCTTGTGGCACAACTTGACTAGAAGAAGGGATCGGTTGGTAGGACATGTTCTGAGACATGGAGGGATCACCAATTTAGTATTGGAGGGCAGCGAGGAGGGTAAAAATCGTAGAGTGAGACCAAGAGATGAATACACTAAGCAGATTCAGAAGGACGTAGGCTGCAGTAGGTTCTGGGAGATGAAGAAGCTTGCACAGGATAGAGTAGCATGGAGAGCTGCAGCAAACCAGTCCCAGGACTGAAGACCACAACAACAACAACAATAGCGAGAAACTACAGCTCAGCAGCAGCGAATAAAATGACAAAGTAAATGGTTTTGTTTAGAAAACGAGCAGTTACAGACTTGAATGTTACTAACATTTATTTTATTTATTTTGGTGGCTATTCTGAGAAAGCAGTTTCATTCAAGTAAGATTTTTAAGACTGTGTGTTCCAGTTGGGGATGCATTAAGTTAAAATCTTGATCTAATATTTCTGGTTCGCGATTCTCCCTGGTTTTCTCAAACAGCTTCAGGCAATTACCAGAATAATTTCTTAGAAAATAACGCTTTCTTATTCATCCCATAGATGTAATGTGAATGCTCATCTTATTGTATATACTATAACATCAGATAAAAAGAAGCGAGACGATTTCTGCCGAGCCCGCGAGGACAGGAATATTTGCAAAACATTTACTAGGAGAAGGGAGGTGATAATAAAACATGATAAGGCATTAGGAAATAATTTCCATGGTACTATAGGGAAATGGTTGTAGGGGAAGATGGAATATGCACAGGTAAACATGTAACGCCGGAAATGCATATCCTCCTATTTCCATCTATTGTACTATAAATTTGTATTCCTTATTTTTGTTACCTGAATATATGACATTTCTGTGTCTTTACATATTTTAATTGTTTTACTATTTGTATATATATATTTATGCATTTATGTCGATGTATAATTGGTTTGTTTCGTAAATATTATTTGTATTTTTACGCTGGGTCTTGCCTAGGGAAAATTGCTATCGAACGATTACATCGATAAGTCGTGTGAAGAATCAAAGTGTGTAGGATCTTTGGGAGTGTTAACTCTGCCTCGTGGAGCGCGGGCAGAACAGGGGGAGTCTGGCTGGGGTGGTGCAGTGGAGCAGGTGTGTTTTGTGAAGCTCCCGCGAGTTGCCGCGCTTTCGGGGTTTGGCAGCATGTAATTGCGCTCGACTTGCGATGATAGTTTCTGACATGGTGTCGCGGACGGGAAGCATTAGCTGGCGCACATCAAGAGCCCGTTTCGTCTGGTGACCGTGTCGAGAAGAAGGCGCGCCAACATCCAGCTTCTGCAACAGCGACGGCCGACAATGAGTGACTGTCGCCACCTCCTCGATCGACGGCTTCAAACCTTCAATCAACCAACAAGGAAGACTGGAAGCACGTAAAGTTTTAGAACTGTATGGCAGACCTCAGCTTTTCAAACTGTTCAAATCACAAAATCACAGCAACGTAGCATGAACCTTTGTTGCTCATTGTCCCAATTGCATTACCAAGCAGGGTCCCTTCCTTTTCCGGAATGAACCTGAGTGTTGTTGAAATTCAAACGCCAGCATCATTGATTTCACTGCTTTAATTTCAAAGTTCAGTTAAGGTATTCATAGCTGGCTACAATATTTAGATTACACAAGCACAAATTAAGAGTGCGAGTTTTGTTACCATATTTTAGCTTACCTGTGACTGCAGCTCAGCTTGGTACGTACTAAATTTTACTATTGTTAATTGTTCAGAATCATTTAATTCAAGTTCAAAGTTAAATTTCTTATTTCTAAATTGTGTAGATTCAAGTAGATTTTGAAATGATTGTTGAGGTAGTCCAAGACTAACCGTATTTTACTGAATCTCGATGTGCTTCAGAAAGAAAGCTCACTATTAACTTCAGTCACTAAATTAACTGTCGATTTCCGGTTGTATTAATTCTTTTGCTAAATTAAGTCAGAGTGTAGCGAAATTTATTACTTCTGACAAACTTTCAGCACACTACACGTGTCAACCTTCAGTTGCCACACTTCTAGTGCTGATTATATGTGTAATAACCTTTCTTTTTCAGTTACTATAGTAATTGTCCTTAGGACTGGCGACCGTAATTTCCCCCAAATCTCAAATATCTAATTACCGCTAGTTAATTGTTAACGTAACGGCCGCACATTTACTTTCTTTATTAACTTTACCCTTTTCAAAATTACTTTCCACCAGTTTCATTTGCATTTTTCCTTTCATTTAGATGTAACCCTTTCCTCCCTCTTTACAGACAAATCAACTTCGGTGACGATTGCTTTTCCCAAATTTCCATTAGATACACGCGGTTTAATTTTTCACTGTCATTAAGGTCGATAAGTGAGGGGGAGGTTACAAACATCAGTAATTCGAACTTCGGGAATCCGAGCCTTCGTTTAATCCTAGGTGGATCACGGACGATTATTACGTTAAAAACATCTTTCCTCGTGTGATAATGCAGACGACAATGAAATGCAAATGTGGTTGGAGGGAGGCTATGAGTATGATGATGATGGTTTGTGGGGCCCACAACACGGTGGTCATCAGCGCCCGTACAAGTTCCCAACCGTTCCATTTCCAGTCTTGGCACTACCAAAATGATGACGAGATGTTGAGGAAACACAAAGATCCAGTCCCAGGGCGGGAAAAATCCCCGACCTGGCCGGGCGATGAGTATGAAGTGACCGGCAGTGCTATTGCGGAAATGGTAAATAAAGGAAATAGAGATTATAGTGACGAAGAGGAAGAGTGGTAGCAAAGTGAGTAATTCTTATGGAACCGTGGTACTAGGCGGAGCAACACAACGTGATGACATCAGCTAATGTTATGCTCCTACAAAGAAGACGGCACTACTCTCTTAAGTACAAACGTTCTTCACAAAATAAAACACTACTGATTCTTGTTTCCAAAAACAGAATATGTACAGCAGTAACAGTTGTACAGTAGTTTATGTAATACGTACGTGTTTGCAGTAAATGTTTTAGGTTTTATTATAACGTTATTTCTAAAACAAACTCTGGTAAATATGTTAACTGATGTAATAATTTTGGTTACTGTAATACTACTGTCGACATCAAATGCAGAATCTATTTTTAAGTAAAATGTTTTTGAAATCGGTAGACTTACTGCAATTAGAGAATTTTTTCAAAGTTCGTGCTTTAGTCAGTCCCAGTTACCTCGAATTATCGAGGTTTCACCTTATCGCAAACAACTGAGGACTCTGGGCAAATGTGATATTTTGATATGAAGAGACTGCCACGAGATAGTAAGACAGCACAAACAGGGAGACGGGAGTCCTAAGAACTGCATGGCCAATCTTCCCCGAATTACCAGTTCCCTATAATCTGGCGGAATTAATGAGTGTGTGGATGGATTCTTCTTCGGTGCCTCAAAATAGCAAGGACTAACTGAAAAGTTAGTAAAGTTCATTACATATCTTTGTCACTTCAAACAAAGCAGGTGACTCTTGGGTTGAAGTAAATTTTAACTACAATTTATTCCATTAAGCTTAAATTACAGATCTCTTTCTAAATCAAAGAGCATGGCTTTGACACAAGCTAGCACGTGGCTAAACACCAACAATCAGTTCCGCTAAATCTCAAAGTGCATTTAATATAATTGCACTATTATCGAAATGCCAACGAAGCTGCTTAATCTCATTCCTGTCATCAAAGAAAGAATATTGTTTCTAACTGCTATTAACTGCTCATCTTTACTCGCGATTTTATTAAGATGTACGCAAGACGAAAATATATAAATATTTAAAACTTCCGAGTATGGATGATACTCGGAAATGCGGCTGAATCATCGCGAAAACCACTTCACGAAAAATTGTCCGCTGTTGCAGCTGCCAGCAACCAACCCGCTATCTCTGTAAGATACTCCCATGTCCTTCCTCAGAACCAAGTGTCCCAGTAACCTTAACTTCCTGCCTGTGAGCTGTTTCCATCTCCCTGCCCTTTTGACGCCAGAATGCGCCCAGCACAGTATCATGTTTTATTTGCATAACCATTCACAAAAAGTGTGAGCGGCGTCACATGCGGACCTTCGAGATACGAGAAACAAGCGTAATTTTCAGATTTTACGTCAAGTGGTACATGAGACTGACAGTTTTCAATGTTACTGATAACTGTGCAAATTTGTCTTATAAAAAGTGTGTGTATCATTTGATATGCATTTTTGTATATTTTTTGTCTGGAAATTTTCATCTGTTCTTCCTCGAGCATTCAGGTTTGTGGTATCTCCCACCTTTCTAATGTAGTTTACTTATTTATCTTTAATATTACAGGGTGATTCAAAAAGAATACCACAACTTTAAAAATGTGTATTTAATGAAAGAAACATAATATAACCTTCTGTTATACATCATTACAAAAAATATTTAAAAAGGTTTTTTTCACTCAAAAACAAGTTCAGAGATGTTCAATATGGCCCCCTCCAGACACTCGAGCAATATCAACCCGATACTCCAACTCGTTCCACACTCTCTGTAGCATATCAGGCGTAACAGTTTGGATAGCTGCTGTTATTTTTCGTTTCAAATCATCAATGGTGGCTGGGAGAGGTGGCCGAAACACCATATCCTTAACATACCCCCATAAGAAAAAATCGCAGGGGGTAAGATCAGGGCTTCTTGGAGGCCAGTGATGAAGTGCTCTGTCACGGGCTGCCTGGCGGCCGATACATCGCCTCGGGTAGTAGGCTCTGTAAACTGTTTATACCAACGTTTAATACACCACCTATCAGGAGGTTTAACACCATACTTCGTTCGAAATGCACGCTGAACAACTGTCGTCGATTCACTTCTGCCGTACTCAATAACACAAAAAGCTTTCTGTTGAGCGGTCGCCATCTTAGCATCAACTGACGCTGACGCCTAGGCAACAGCGCCTCAAGCGAACAAATGTACAACTAAATGAAACTTTACAGCTCCCTTAATTCGCCGACAGATAGTGCTTAGCTCTGCCTTTTGTCGTTGCAGAGTTTTAAATTCCTAAAGTTGTGGTATTCTTTTTGAATCACCCTGTATTATTTGTCACGTTTTCTATACAGGGTGTTTCATAATTCCTACTCGCCGGCCGGTGTGGCCGTGCGGTTCTAAGCGTTTCAGTTTGGAACCGCGTGACCGCTACAGTCGCAGGTTCGAATCCTGCCTCGGGCTTGGATGTGTGTGATGTCCTTAGGTTAGTTAGGTTTAAGTAGTTCTACGTTCTACGGGACTGATGACCTTAGTAGTTAAGTCCCATAGTGCTCAGAGCCATTTGAACCATAATTCCTACTGCAAGCTTCTAGGGGCTGTAGTTTTGTTTCGATAAGTAATTCATGTCTGGAAGAGTACCATTTGGATGTAAAATACGTTTGAAAATCAGAGCACTTTCAAATCTCTCGCTTCACGGTACAGTGCTAATGGTGGAAATGCGCAACGCATGCATTACGATTGTTTCCCGGACCGCCTCGCTACATCACATACGACAGCGGCTGCAGGACACGCACTCACGCGTGTGTGGATTATGAGTTCACAGTCAGCTCCGTAATCCAGGTGCGTCAATTAGAATGGCGAGCCGCTACCTGCTTACCCAGACCGCCGCTTGCCAACCCACACTCCGCCAGCAAAGTGTCCGATTCTGTGTTGTTCGCTGGTTCTTTCGCTGTCGTTCTCGCTATAAGCATCGCTGTTTCGACAATGTCGTTCACGGACAGCAGAACGGCTTTGGACGTCTTTTATCAATATGTACAGAGAATTTCCATGCCTGTGGGAGATAAAATCGAAAGACCATTCCAACAGCAATATAAGGAACAACGTCTACGAAGCGCAGGGAAATACATCGTAATGCAGAAAATATGTTTGGTGGAAAAAAAAAGTTCGATACGAAGGTCTTTATGAGGTCAGTTACGCTTTATCAAATACATAAGAAAACATTTCGTCTTTTGCAACGGAATGTTCTATTTATTTGTATCAAACATGTTTCGCCTATTCATGCGAAATACCTGCGGTCCTCTATAATATAAACATAAACATTTAATTATCAAAATTTGTGTAAGCCAATAATTCTATTTATATTTCTATTTACATGATAGGCCACCGAAGAGGCCTAGCGTCAATAGACGAAACATGTCTGGTAGGCACAAATAACAAGTCTCACTGTAAAGGGAGAAATTTTTTTTCTTATCTATACGACAAATCATAAAAGAAAAATTTGGAGTGGGAATTACAATCCATGAAGAAGAAATAAAAACTTTGAGGTTTACCGATGACATCGTCATTCTGTCAGAGATAGCAAAGCACGTGGAAGAGCAGTTGAACGGAATGGAAAGGAGGACATAAGATGAACATCAACGAAAGCAGTACGAGGTTAATGGAATGTAGTCAAATTAAATCAGGAGATGCTGAGGGAGTTAGATTAGGAAATAAGACACTTAAAGTAGTAAATGAGTTTTGCTATTTGGGGAGCAAAATAACTAATGATGGTCGTAGTAGAGGGGATATAAAATGTAGACTGGCTATGGCAAGGAAAGCGTTTCTGAAGAAGAGAAATTTGTTAACATCGAGTACAGATTTAAGTGTCAGGGATTCTTATCTAAAAGTATTTGTATGGAGTGTAGGAATCTATGGAAGTGAAACATGGACGATAAACAGTTTAGACAAGAAGAGAATAGAAGTTATCGAAATGTGGTGCTACAGAAGAGTGCTGAAGATTAGATGGCTAGAACACATAACTTCTGAAGAGGTACTGAATAGAATTGGGGAGAAGAGGAATTTGTGGCACAGCCTCACTGAAAGAAAGGATCGGTTGGTAGGACACATTCTGAGCCATAAAGGGATCGCCAATTTAGTGTTGGAGGGCAGCGTGGAGAGGAAAAATCGTAGAGGGAGACCAAGAAATGAATACAGCAAGCAGATTCAGAAGGATGCAGGCTGCAGTAGTTACTCGGAGGTGAAGAGGCTTGCACACGATAGAATAGCATGGAAAGCTGCATCAAACAAGTCTCGGGACTGAAGACCACAACAACAACAACAACAATGATAAAGCATAATTTCTGAGAAGAAATGGCTGAAAAATTAACAAATTTATATGAGGCGTTGAGAATCACAAAAGCCCAAAGCACAGAAACAAAGTATTGAGGAAAACAAATGTTCTGAAAGGTCCCGAGTTCGAGTCTCGGTCCGGCACACACTTTTAATCTGCCAGGAAGTTTCAAATGTTCTGAATATCAAATTTATAAACAATCCACCTGACACGTAGGTCTGAATTGTTTTTTAACTAAGTCTCAACATCCTATACTTCCTACAAAAAAATAATTAATATTGAAGATTATATTTATTATTAATGATGCTTGAAAACATTTCCATATATAGGCTAGTGACAGTAGTGCCTTTTCACAGTTGTAAACTATGTAATTAATCTGAAACTAGATTCACAACAGTAAGAACACATACTAAATTTTCCACACACACAGTTATGATCTACTATAACACTAAAAAAATGGTTCCAATGGCTCTGAGCACTATGGGACTTAACAGCTGAGGTCATCAGTCCCCTAGAACTTAGAACTACTTAAACATAACTAACCTAAGGACATCACACACATCCATGCCCGAAGCAGGATTCGAACCTGCGACCGTAGCGGTCGCGTGGTTATAGACTGAAGTGCCTAGAACCGCTCCGCCACTCCGGCCGGCTATAACACTCCAAGGGCCTCGTTATCACGATTTCCAATAAGCGTATCTACAACCTTAAGGTTGAGATAAAACTGCTGTAAACGTCCGATTAAGTGTTACTACTACGTACATGATATAGACACTAAACTGTGCCCTTTAATCCCTACAAACCAACCACTAAACTGTGTTGTCAACCATAGATAACACTAAAGCAGCGTTGAAAAACAGAATTATGGACCAATATGGAAACGAATATCCGAGAAGTATGTGAAGCAACGTTTCGTGAATATTCATCTATACAATGTGGGGCTACAGATGCAAATAAAATTGGTTGACCAGAAGATCAGCAGGTGCCAGGCGCGTGCATACATGCGACAATCCCAGATTCGATGACGTTGCGCTTGTAGTCCCTTGTGGTTCGCAGCGCCTCATATGAAAGAAGAATGTAATGTGGTCCTAATTACTCGCAAGTGTACTGTCTGCAGTGTGTCGCAGATGGGCCAGCGCGTTTCATGAATGACTTTTCCAAGCAGTTGAGCTGACAAAGCGCAGCTGCATTTCAGGTCTTGACAGCATATGCCGGTAGCAACTTCAGCTGAACCGCATATTCTTGTCAGTAAGCTAATTTGAAATTTCGATTTGAAAATCCAAGGCAAGAAGACTAGAAAGAGGACCGGTAGATAAAAAGAATTATAAGAAAAACCTGTGTATATTTACTCATTTTTGACAAGTTTGGCAAAATATTACACGGCCGTCAGTTGCGATATTGGAGTTTTTCCGAGCCCACTGCCGGAAAAGACTGATTTCTGTTTAGGCACACAAATTTACATTTAAAGCGCACTTTCAATGAGCGTCAACACACCACACAAACTGTCTATTACAAAAGCAAATAGATTTGTTCGCTTAATACACCTCTGCACTGTAGACGCCACTTAAGCAAAGACAGGCTGGGTTTCTCCCAACGCAGCTGCGTATTGATATGTTCTCAAAGCGACAAGGCGGCGACAAAGCATCTTATACAGTATTGATTTCGTTGCGGGCTGTGTTTCTTACGCCTTCCAAACTACGAAAATAAATATATTCTAGTGTCATCGATGCAGCAATATGCTGACACATTATCGAGCTATAAAGACAAGCGACAATGCGCCAAACACATAATTGAATTCAGTGCAACGTGTACATTTATTTATTACATATTTTCTTAAACTGTGGAAATTCGCACTGTTGAATTTCCATAGTGTTAATTCAGAAAATTCATTTCAAAACCCTTTTTTCAGGCAAAAGTCCTTTTTAGCCCCAACGTTTCCTGTGAAAGCTCTATTCAGCCCGTTTCAGGTCTGTGAGTACGATTTAGCTCTTTTTTGGTTATATAAAATTAAAACCTTCAAAATCTAGCACCAATCATTGCCAATCAAAATATGTCGTAATATATGGAGCCACAGGAGCGCTGTTGACGATAGCGAAGACAGGATCTCAATATCTACGAGACAACAAACAGCAAGATCGTTTTATTTTAGTTCATGTCTGAAACATTGCGAGACATTACAGAGCGACTCTGAACTTTTCTTTCAGTAATAGGTGTATTGTGTCAAAACTTAAGATATACAGTCTATTTATTATCCGATATCATTGTCACCTAAGTAGGGTCCAGATCCTTTCTTGTAATTTGATATCCGAGTGCCGTTGTTTAAAGCTAAAAGACCATTACTAAGAAAGAGTGGTAATGCCAGTTTTCCTTTGTTGTTGAAAGTATGAGAGAAGTTATTACAGACGCCTCAGTAAATTAACTGTTCTATTCTAATACAATAACCAGATACAAAGTTTGTGTTTATAATCTAAACGAGAAGTAAAGTAAACTAAATTTGAGTTCAGTTAAAGTAACATTGGCCAGTTAACATTCAAGTAAAAGAATATATTTCATTTTTATACTGTTTCTCAAATTTTTGTTTTGTGATGGCTTCGTTTGTGTTCCGGCGTTACAATAGTGTCGAAGGTTAATTGTGATTTATATATCAAAATGAATTATAAATTAGGCGAGACAGGAAAGGTAAATAAAATCCTTTCGAAAATTCTTTCAGTTCTGTGTACCTAAGTAAACGTTACTGCGAGACTACGTAATTCTTACCATAAGAAGAAAAGTACTTCACTAGTCAATCATTTTAAGTAAGGAGTGTCTATCACTGATTCTAAATTATAACTTTTGGTTCTATTAACGTTTTGAAATAATTGCTAATATTTTCCATTATTACTTTCGACCGTGTTGTCTCGTTGGAAACGTGTGTGCGAATCTTCTGTTGCCACACGCTTAGTTATTATCATTATTGTTCGCATTATCGTTTAGATAGTAAACATACGTATATTGTCCAACTGCAAGTCATTCAAGATTCAAGAAAGTAGGGAGTACAGGAAGTGGGATAAGTTATTCGCACACTTCTCTCCGCTAACCGGTAATTTTCTCCGGGAACGATTGTCTTACAAGATTGTCTTGTTACAACTACGCTCACGTGAACACGGTTAATAATTTTGCATTAACCGATTAGAAAGGGGGGAGGATTACAAGCTCTGCCGGGAAACTTTACGAATCGTTTTGACGTACGAAAGCTGTTTCGACGTTTATAGTTGACGAATTATAACATGGACATTTTCCTGTGCCAATGGGGAGAGGGTATGAAGAGGACGTCATGTTTGGAACTTGATCAGACAGTAGCGAAATAACAACGCCGCAAACTAGTGACCTGCAGTCAAAAGCAAAGGACCATCAACTGCCTGCATAACCGTACAAAACAAAAGCAAATGGAATGGCGCGGTTCGTGTGTTTACCTATCAAAGTCAAGGTTATCAGTGTGTATTCTGCTGTTGTACCTACAAGACGACTTGTTCGTAAATTATTTCGACTTTCACAATTTGCACCACATTCAAAAAAGTGGAGATGGTCTGCATTTGTGGCAAAATGTCGCTAAACAGTTAGAGGGGCGGGGCGATTGTATTCCAAGGCTAACCTCTCCTGACGGAAATGTGATGTGCGTTTATACATCTAACATGAACTTCACAACCGGTCATATGGGTCAGTGTTACTGCGCGTTAACAGAAAAAATCTCTAAACGCAGACGTAGGCGTGTTGATGCGCGGCTCAAAAGACAGGTGGTAACGGTGTGCTACTACGCTCCTGGAAATTGAAATAAGAACACCGTGAATTCATTGTCCCAGGAAGGGGAAACTTTATTGACACATTCCTGGGGTCAGATACATCACATGATCACACTGACAGAACCACAGGCACATAGACACAGGCAACAGAGCATGCACAATGTCGGCACTAGTACAGTGTATATCCACCTTTCGCAGCAATGCAGGCTGCTATTCTCCCATGGAGACGATCGTAGAGATGCTGGATGTAGTCCTGTGGAACGGCTTGCCATGCCATTTCCACCTGGCGCCTCAGTTGGACCATCGTTCGTGCTGGACGTGCAGACCGCGTGAGACGACGCTTCATCCAGTCCCAAACATGCTCAATGGGGGACAGATCCGGAGATCTTGCTGGCCAGGGTAGTTTACTTACACCTTCTAGAGCACGTTGGGTGGCACGGGATACATGCGGACGTGCATTGTCCTGTTGGAACAGCAAGTTCCCTTGCCGGTCTAGGAATGGTAGAACGATGGGTTCGATGACGGTTTGGATGTACCGTTCACTATTCAGTGTCCCCTCGGCGATCACCAGTGGTGTACGGCCAGTGTAGGAGTTCGCTCCTCACACCATGATGCCGGGTGTTGGCCCTGTGTGCCTCGGTCGTATGCAGTCCTGATTGTGGCACTCACCTGCACGGCGCCAAACACGCATACGACCATCATTGGCACCAAGGCAGAAGCGACTCTCATTGCTGAAGACGACACGTCTCCATTCGTCCCTCCATTCACGCCTGTCGCGACACCACTGGAGGCGTGCTGCACGATGTTGGGGCGTGAGCGGAAGACGGCCTAACGGTGTGCGGGACCGTAGCCCAGCTTCATGGAGACGGTTGCGAATGGTCCTCGCCGATACCCCAGGAGCAACAGTGTCCCTAATTTGCTGGGAAGTGGCGGTGCGGTCCCCTACGGCACTGCGTAGGATCCTACGGTCTTGGCGTGCATCCGTGCGTCGCTGCGGTCCGGTCCCAGGTCGACGGGCACGTGCACCTTCCGCCGACCACTGGCGACAACATCGATGTACTGTGGAGACCTCACGCCCCACGTGTTGAGCAATTCGGCGGTACGTCCACCCGGCCTCCCGCATGCCCACTATACGCCCTCGCTCAAAGTCCGTCAACTGCACATACGGTTCACGTCCACGCTGTCGCGGCATGCTACCAGTGTTAAAGACTGCGATGGAGCTCCGTATGCCACGGCAAACTGGCTGACACTGACGGCGGCGGTGCACAAATGCTGGTGTGTCCGCTGTGCCGTGCGTGTGATCATTGCTTGTACAGCCCTGTCGCAGTGTCCGGAGCAAGTATGGTGGGTCTGACACACCGGTGTCAATGTGTTCTTTTTTCCATTTCCAGGAGTGTAATTTGACCGCGCATTTCCGTCGCGACCAGACAGATTTTCTTCATATTCGCCGCTGATTGTAGAAATTATTTATTTCAAAATTGCATTTTCGGCCTCTGGACCATTCTGAAGTGGCGCTGGGAAAGATTTTGCTTCAGCACGTGAGACTGTAAAATCCTCCAACATGAGTACACGTCATCGGCAAAACTAAGCAGATGGTATAAATTTCCGTGTAGTATGAAATGGTATTTCTGCAAAGAAAACATGGTACGATGTTGTTTTCGGAACAATGGAGAACTGAACGGCGATGCAAAACATGTCAATCACGAATTCTCTGTGATTTCTTAAGACAAAAAGAAAAATATAGGTCAGAAAAGCTATATAGTTAACAAGTACACTTTCGTTCACATCAGACGGTCTGCTTGTTCAAGTCTACTTTCGTTAACAAAGTAGTATGTTTAGCCCGAACGTTATCCAATGATGAAGTACGTCTTCAGTTATGGATAGCATTTATACTTGAGAGATTGTCTTCGCGTTTAAATCCATCTCTCGTTCCAACATAGTTGGTAAGTATTGTCCGCCTCTTTAACTGAGAGGTCAGCGCTTCCTGCTGCCATACCATTAATGCCGTACCATCATTCCATTTCTTTTGTAAGTGTTTAATCCCTTTTATAATATATTCTGCACAATCCAAACATCCATCTAATGGGTGATGAGGTTTTCTCCCCTGATTACACGCTGTACTAAAATTACAAACATGCCTACGTGCTAAAGTTGCCCACAGTTCAATACTTTTTTTTCCTTAAGTCAGCTGCTTTCCACCGTACAGTCTCTGATAACTCCTCAGTAGCTGTCTTTTCCGTAAGCGCGAGAATCTACCCAGATGAAGAGACAGTCAGTCACATAGCGCCGACAGCACTAGCAAGAAAAAGGGGGAGCTGTAAGTGAAGTATAAGAAAACGGTTCTGGCTTTTGTCGTCTGATATGTTTATCATGGAGAGCTCCTATTCAATGAGGAAACATTACGTACTGTTCAAATCCTTGAAATAACTTCAATCCAGTTTTCTTCCCGTGGTATTGCCATCACACTATCTTTTAATTTCACCCCTAAAACTTTCCATAATTTAGGATTATCCCACACATAGTCACTTTTCCTGTTTAATATGGACAGTATATCTACGCCACTGAACAAACGCTTATAAGGTATAGAAAACTGAAACAGGCTGTGCGAGAATTAGCTTCAGCAACTCTAGCGTCCGACATCTGAACTGTCCTGAAATTCAATCGCACATTAGCGTGCATCAACGCGCGTTACATCTGAACTTAACCTAAAAAGGAATGCAGATTCATTCCAATACCACAAAAAGAAGTTCAGATCTACATTTATAAAAAGACAGAGCTGAAGTCATAACTCGGCAAGCACAAACAAACAATATTTGCGTACGCCAGAAAATTCGCCACATTTTCCGCTGTAGCTCTGCAAACTCCATGCCGCTAATACCTTTCCGCACGTTAATTTTTCCAGACAACCATTAATAATGTTTTTTTATTTACTGTTCGATTAATTTTTCGCAGCTCACTGGGTTTATTACTTTCGCTGTGCGCGAAGTGTGTAGACTTCAAGTGATCATCCCATATTAAATCTTTGTTCAGTTCTCATTGTTTCGGACCTAAATTGAACCAGTTTTTTTGTTTACAGAGATACCATTTCATATTAAACGGAAATTTATACTATTTGCATATATGCAGCCAGTGAGATAAGGTAATTTACCTTTTACGTACGCGGACGCTAGCTTCCGACCGTGTCCGTCAGAGCGTATTTGAATAAATAAAATGGAACGTCAGTTTTAATCAGCGCAGAACCAGACTGCAGTGCACAGGAAGTTAATTCTTTCATTTATATGCCTTTTCAGCGATGCTGTTTTGGACTGGTGTACGTTCTATTTTAGCAGCGGAAGCAATCTCGAAGCAGAAGGCACATTGTTGACAAAATTTTAAAAGCTCTGTTGGAGTGTTTTGACACTGCTGTCTTACGCATCACTATTTTTTTTAATGTTATTATTATCTTACTGAAGTCTGCCGAAGAGTACAAGCCCATTTAGGTATTCTCACGCTGTTGTTTTCACTTTCATTCTCACAGATATTCCTTCATCGCTTTACTTTGTTTCTTATACGTCTCGTCCATCCACTTTGAATATTCTCACCTTCCCCCTCCCACTTACTGTCCTTTAGCACTTCCATCCGTAGCACTTTTATTTCAAAATTGTTTGTTTAAACTGTTTTTTACGACCAGACCACTGGACCCTACAGACTCTTAGTCAAAATGATTATTTTATTAAACACTATAGGCCACTTTTGAGCATGCGTTCATTTTCGAGTGCGCTGGTGGATATGGATACATCACACTCATAGGTATATTTGTGTGGTGCGTTTTTGTTATACAGGCTGAGTCCCGAGGAAAGGTATATGTTGTGATAGTATTAGTGATTACGAATAAAAAATGTCATATAAGCATATGTTCTGTTGTTAACTGTTTCCAAGGAAACTAATGAAAACATTATGGAACAGGACAAATACAACTGATAGTAAATGGAACATTATGATTTAATGTTTTGTTGAAATGTATACATTTACTGGTAAAAGATGTTCAAAAAGTCCACCCTCAACTACAGGGTGACAAGGGAGACGGACGGTTTTGAACTGCGTAGCACTGTGGGTGCGGTGGTGGGAGGTGGTCGTGGTGGGGATAGTTCTGGTCCACACAAGACGCCATTTCATTTACTCAGTCACTATGGAGCAGTGGGACTTGCAAAGTCGAGTGTTTGTCTATGACAGTTTCGTGAAAAGTAGTGAGTCTATTATTGCTACGCAGCGATTGTTTGGTGCGCGGTTTAATGTCGGTCGACATGGAGCTGTTCCGAGCCGTAACACAATTCTCAGATGGGTGGAAAACTTCAGATCAACTGTAAACATACTGGATAAGAAGCATCCTGGCCCGAGACGCAGAGTAACGACACCAGAAAATGTTGAAAGGGTAAGACAAGCGGCAGTCAGAAGCCCAGGACGGTCAGCTAGACGTCATGCTAGTGAGTTACGAATCAATCGTGAATCGGTTAGACGAATTTTGCATAAAGAATTAAAAATCCATCCCTACAAAATGCTCATTGTCCAACAACTTAAGGAAACTGATTTTTCTGTACGAGAAGACTTCGCTTACAGAATGTAAGTGATTTTGAGATCGAATGAAAATGAAATTTCATTGATTAGCGATGAAGCTCATTTTCATTTAAACGGGACCGTGAATAAGCAAAACCTACGTTACTGGGCTCCAGAGCATCCACACCTTATCCAACAGCGTCCTCTACACTCAGAAAAAGTAACAGTCTGGTGTGCTCTTGGCTCTGTTGGCATTATTGGACCTTATTTTTTTGAAGAGAACGGACCACAGTTACTGTTAATTCAGTTCGTTATATTCGTATGCTTGAAAGATTCTTGAAATCAGAACTGAGAAGACGACGAATCCCTTTAAAACGCGTTTGGTTGCAACAAGATGGGGCATCATCGCACACCGCAAACACTTAAGTGACAGTTCTTAGACGCATGTTTCCTGGCCGGATTAGCTCACGTTTTGGCAATGTTGCTGGGCCTCCCAGGTCTCCCGACTTGTCAGTATGTGACTTTTTTCTGTGGGGGTACCATAAGAACTGTGTCTATAACCACAAGCCACGAAATTTGGACGAGTTGAAGAATGCAATCATTCAAGAAATTGCTGCCATCCCTGCAGGGATTTTAGTCCGTGTGATGGAGGATTTTGAGAAGAGACTTGAGTCCTGCATTCGAAATGATGAATATCACCTTAACGACATTATTTTTCACAAATAACTTTGTTGACTAAAATGGCAAATAATGAGCTTTGATTTTGTGTAAATAAACATGCATTAATTTTAAAGTTGGCTGAGTATTATTTCATTAAAAACCGTCCGTCTCCCGTGTGTCACCCTGTACAACGCATTTTGCAGCTCTTGTAGACAGTCTTTCTGATCTGAAGTCATTCGTATGGTCCTTCACCTGAGCACACACACGTAAAATACGAGCGCTACGTTCCTCCTTTATGTCCACTCTGCGGTTGTAGACTTCGCACTTACGCTAACCCCATAATGGAGTAAGATCGGTTGACCTCTGTGGCCAAAACATCAGCCTGCGGCGACCAATCCAAGGCTCAGGGAACGTTTCCGTGAGGTACTGTTGTCCCTGGCCGTATGGAATTTGCGAGAGAATTGAGCACTGAGATGGTCAATAAAGACGGTGAAGAGCAGTGCATATGTTCATTTGAAGATTTTTATTCAGGATCACCGATAGTGTCCGCCCTCAAACCAGGTACCTTTCCTCCCGACTCACACTGTTTTCTTACAAGGACGATGTGTCCTTATCCATTTGTGCACCTGAACTTCTCCGGATGGGGTCTCAAGGCCAACAGTACCACACGAATTTTGTTTCTTTTTTAGTGCACCTGAAAATCAGCACACGCTTGAGACTGGTTTAAACTAACAGCATAATGGAAATGATGTTCTTTGAAGACATAGACTGTAACGACATACGTTCAGTACTCACCCTCACAATAATAGTTTAAAACACCAATCGAAACGTCGACTTACTGTTCTGATCGTAATAATACTCACACTTTTAACACGAGTCACATAAAAATCAGCATTATAAATATCGTGCGACAAAGATAATATTAAAATGTTCAGATATCTGTAGTTTTCATGGCTAAGCGTTTGGAGATTCCACAGGACGCGTTGCGGTGTGCCCTATAGTAATTGTAGCTCGTAGTATTTTTTAAGAGATTCTTAATTCCTGCTCTATGCCTTCATTCGAATTCTGCGGTTTCCTTGACCGTATACCTCGTTGAATGTCATCGCCTTGCAACACGCCAACACTATGATTTACGTAAACACACAAACGACGTTTTTAAAGAGGACAGATTTATTGCTTTACCTCCGTAACAATACTTCCTCAAGCAACCGTCCAGAATATTGTTTCGCTCACACTTCTGTTTCTTGCACCTTGTCGGAAACAATACTCTGGAGTGTTGTATTTCAGATACCTCCAAGTGCAGAAGCAACAACCGTTTTATTTAGGTTGTGTGAAAAAGAACAGCTTTGTTAAATGTGGGACATTTGTTTTCCTGATAGCAAGGCCGAATGTCGTGTCTTTTGGCAGTCGTTCTTATTACCGCGAAACAACGCAGACAGGGTTATTTGGTCGCTGCCCTCGTTAATCGTGGCGAAAAACACTAAGCGTTGTTCTCGAGTAAAGTAAGAAAAACCAATACAGGAAGCGGAACATCACGAACGCATTCATAAAGTTGTGGTACTTCATTTAGATTCATCCACTGAAAGCCACTATTAATGTTTAGCGGCGGATACTTTTTATTGTACCACGAATAAAAATTCCCTCATGTTCTACCCGCGGATGAGGGGTCGGGAAAATAATTGGTTACTTGCGTCTATGGGAGGTAGTACATGCTAAACGTGGGAGGTTGAAGACTAGACATAGTTCTGCTCTAAAAGCTGGTTCTGGTAATTTTCTTTCTTCCATTGTCTACCATTTGAGATTTCTCAGCACTTCCGTTGAAAAATAGCGAGAGACAAATTGCACTGCACTTTTTTCTATATTTGGCGTGTCTCCTAATGGTAGTGCCTGTCTTGGATCTCACAAATTGGAACAGTGTTCTACTATACTCGGTACAAGTGATAGAGAAACAGCTGTTTTATACAGACCTATCGATAAATCCGTGAGAGTCACTTTTTTCTCCCACAGCTGAGCATTTGTTGTCCTTCCTTGCAGCTAGAAGGTGATGTGTGACCATAGTCAATCGCGTAACCAGGATGAGCCTGGTCGTTTTACTTTTTAAATTTAAGAACGCTTAAAAAACAATGACACCGCCTATTAAAACGGGGTCGTTCCCTCACTATACAAATTTATCTGTAAGGAGCTGTGCTACATATAGCTATACGGTTTGCTACAAATGGTAGGTAAACTCATAAAGTGTTTTATTGATACACTTACATATGTGCTCAGTTTGTTACTCTATAATGTCTGGGCAATACTTGATTTTCCCCAGGCCTTTACCAACATGTCATCCGTCACGGCCGCTACAGAGTTTTGTATTTCTTTCGTAAGAGTTTGCACATCAGGAACTGGCGAACTGTACACTCTGTCCTTAAGCCTCTGTTATTCGCATTAAGTCATTCGCGCCGATGACAGATGTCATCCAGAAGATAAAGTGTCCATTTGGACACTTTGGACGGTGCATATGAATAATTCTGGAAATGTTTTCTTAAAATCTAATTATAATACATTTAATACACAAATACAGTAAGGTATACACTTCAGTGATAAATGTTCTTGGCAGTTGTTCGTAAATAGCTCCAGTATCTTTTTGACAGCAGCCATCTTGTTCTCTCTGCGAACACCTCTATCAAGGATATTATCTAACCCCCCCCCCCCCCCCCATGAACCATGGACCTTGCCGTTGGTGGGGAGGCTTGCGTGCCTCAACGATACAGATAGCCGTACCGTAGGGTCAACCACAACGGAGGGGTATCTGTTGAGAGGCCAGACAAACCTGTGGTTCCTGAAGAGGGGCAGCAGCCTTTTCAGTTATTGCAGGGGCAACAGACTTGATGATTGACTGATCTGGCCTTGTAACACTAGCCAAAATGGCCTTGCTGTTCTGGTACTGCGAACGGCTGATAGCAAGGGGAAACAACAGCCGTAATTTTTCCCGAGGGCATGCAGCTTTACTGTATGATTAAATGATGATGGCGTTCTCTTGGGTAAAATATTCCGGAGGTAAAATAGTCCCCCATTCGGATCTCCGGGCGGGGACTACTCAAGAGGACGTTGTTATCAGGAGAAAGAAAACTGGTGTTCTACGGATCGGAGCGTGGAATGTCAGATCCCTTAGTCGGGCAGGTAGGTTAGAAAATTTAAAAAGGGAAATGGATAGGTTAAAGTTAGATATAGTGGGAATTAGAGAAGTTCGGTGGCAGGAGGAACAAGACTTCTGGGTAGGTGAATACAGGTTTACAAATACAAAATCAAATAGGGGTAATGCAGGAGTAGGTTTAATAAAAAAATAAAAAAATAGGTGTCCGGGTACGCTACTACAAACAGCGTAGTGAACGTATTATTGTGGCCAAGATAGACACGAAGCCCACGCCTACTACAGTAGTACAAGTTTATATGCCAACTAGCTCTGCAGATGACGAAGAAATTGATGAAATGTTTGATGAGATAAAAGAAATTATTCACGTAGTGAAGGGACACGAAAATTCAATAGTCATGGGTGACTGGAATTCGTCAGTAGGAAAAGGGAGAGAAGGAAACATAGTAGGTGAATATGGATTGGGGCTAAGAAATGAAAGAGGAAGCCGCCTGGTAGAATTTCGCGCAGAGTATAACTTAATCATAGCAAATACTTGGTTTAAGAATCATCAAAGAAGGTTGTATACATGGAAGAAACCTGTAGATACTAAAAGGTATCAGATAGATTATATAATGGTAAGACAGAGATTTAGGAACCAGGTTTTAAATTGTACGACATTTCCAGGGGCAGATGTGGACTCTGACCACAATCTATTGGTTATGAACTGTAGATTAAAACTGAAGAAACTGCAAAAAGGTGGGAATTTAAGGAGATGGGACCTGGATAAACTGAAACAACCAGAGATTGTACAGAGTTTCAGGGAGAGCATAAGGGAACAATTGACAGGAATGGGGGAAAGAAATACAGTAGAAGAAGAATGGGTAGCTTTGAGGGATGAAATAGTGAAGGCAGCAGAGGATCAAATAGGTAAAAAGACGAGGGCTAGTAGAAACCCTTGGGTAACAGAAGAAATATTGAATTTAATTGATGAAAGGAGAAAATATAAAAATGCATTAAATGAAGCAGGCAAAAAGGAATACAAACGTCTCAAAAATGATATCGACAGGAAGTGCAAAATGGCTAAGCAGGGATGGCTAGAGGACAAATGTAAGGCTGTAGAGGCTTATCTCACTAGGGGTAAGATAGATACTGCCTACAGGAAAATTAAAGAGACCTTTGGAGAAAGGAGAACCACTTGCATGAATATCAAGAGCTTTGATGGAAACCCAGTACTAAGCAAAGAAGGGAAGGCAGAAAGGTGGATGGAGTATATAGAGGGCCTATACAAGGGCGATGTACTTGAGGACAATATTATGGAAATGGAAGAGGATGTAGATGAAGATGAAATGGGAGATATGATACTGACAGAGCACTTAAGACCTGAGTCGAAACAAGGCCCCCGGATTAGACAATATTCCATTAGAACTACTGACAACCTTGGGAGAGCCAGTCCTGACAAAACTCTACCATCTGGTGAGCAAGATGTATGAGACAGGCGAAATACCCTCAGACTTCAAGAAGAATATAATAATCCCAATCCCAAAGAAAGAAGGTGTTGACAGATGTGAAAATTACCGAACTATCAGTTTAATAAATCACAGCTGCAAAATACTAACGCGAATTCTTTACAGACGAATGGAAAAACTGATAGAAGCCGACCTCGGGGAAGATCAGTTTGGTTTCCGTAGAAATTTTGGAACACGTTGGAACACTGACCCTACGACTTATCTTAGAAGAAAGATTAAGAAAAGGCAAACCTACGTTTCTAGCATTTGTAGACTTAGAGAAATCTTTTGACAATGTTGATTGGAATACTCTCTTTCAAATTCTGAAGGTGGCAAGGGTAAAATACAGAGAGCGAAAAGCTATTTACAATTTGTACAGAAAGCAGATTGCAGTTATATGAGTCGAGGGGTATGAAAGGGAAGCAGTGGTTGGGAAGGGAGTGAGACAGGGTTGTAGCCTGTCCCCGAAGTTATTCAATATGTATATTGAGCAAGCAATAAAGGAAACAAAAGAAAAATTCGGAGTAGGTATTAAAATCCATGGAGAAGAAATAAAAACTTTGAGGTTCGCCGATGACATTGTAATTCTGTCAGGACAGCAAAGGACTTGGAAGAGCAGTTGAACGGAATGGACAGTGTCTTGAAAGGAGGGTATAAGATGAACATCAACAAAAGCAAAACGAGGATAATGGAATGTAGTCGAATTATGTCAGGTGATGCTGAGGGAATTAGATTAGGAAATGAGACACTTAAAGTAGTAAAGGAGTTTTGCTATTTGGGGAGCAAAATAACTGATGATGGTCGAAGTAGAGAGGATATAAAATGTAGACTGGCAATGGCAAGGAAAGCATTTCTTAAGAAGAGAAATTTGTTAACATCGACTATTGATTTAAGTGTCAGGAAGTCGTTTCTGAAAGTATTTGTATGGAGTGTAGCCATGTATGGAAGTGAAACGTGGACGATAAATAGCTTAGACAAGAAGAGAATAGAAGCTTTCGAAATGTGGTTCTACAGAAGAATGCTGAAGATTAGATGGGTAGATCACATAACTAATGAGGAGGTATTGAATAGAATTGGGGAGAAGGGGAGTTTGTGGCACAACTTGACTAGAAGAAGGGATCAGCTGGTAGGACATGTTATGAGACATCGAGGGCTCACCAATTTTGTATTGGAGGGCAGCGTGGAGGTTAAAAATCGTAGAGGGAGACCAAGAGATGAATACACGAAACAGATTCAGAAGGATGTAGGTTGCAGTAGGTACTGGGAAGCTTGCACAGGATAGAGTAGCATGGAGAGCTGCATCAAACCAGTCTCAGGACTGAAGACCACAACAACAACAACAACATCTAACCTCAGAAATCACAAGTGGAAACAGAATCGGTTTTCATTCAAGCATAAGTAGATCCGGAATGAGATTTTCACTCTGCAGCGGAGTGTGCGCTGATATGAAACTTCCTGGCAGATTAAAACTGTGTGCCGGACCGAGACTCGAACTCGGGAACGAGTTCGAGTCTCGGTCCGGCACACAGTTTTAATCTGTCAGGAAGTTTCATAAGTAGCATGATTAAAGTCCGTTGCCCCTTGAGTTATCTCACAACTTTGATGAATGTCTCAGACACATATGTTACAAACCAATTGAAGCTCTGATATCTACAATGAAGAGCCAAAGCAACTGGTACACCTGTTTAATATCTTGTAGGGCCCTCGCGAGCACGCAGAAGTGCCTCAACACGACATGAGGTGGACTCGAGTAATGTATGCAGTAGTGCTGGAGGGAAGTGACACCATGCATCCTGCAGGACTCTCCATAAACCTGTAAGAGTACTAGGAGATGGAGGTCTCTTCTGTAGAGCACGTTGCAAGGCATCCCACATATGCTCAATAATGTTCATGTCTGGGGAGTTTGGTGGCCAGCGGAAATGTTTAAACTCAGAACAGTGTTGCTAGAGCCACACTGTACCAATTCTAGACATGTGGGATGTCGCATTTTCCTGCTGGAATTGCCCAAGTCCATCGGAATGCACAATGAACATGAATGGATGCAGAGGGTCAGACAGGATGCTTACGTACGTGTTACCTGTCAGAATCGAATGTAGACGTAACAGGGGTCACATATCACTCCAACTGCACACGCCCCACACCATTACAGAGCCTCCACAAACATGAACAATCCCCTGCTGACATGCAGAGTCTATGGATTCACGAGGTCGATACAATTTGAAACGAGACTCGTCCGACCAGGCAACATGTTTCGAGCCATCAACTGTCCAATGTCGGTGTTGGCGGGCCCACGCCAGTCGTACAGCTTTGTGTCGTGCAGTTATCAAGGGTACACGACTGGGCCTTCGGCTCCGAAAGCCCATACCGATGATGTTTCGTTGAATGGTTCGCACGCTGACACTTGTTGATGGCCCAGCATTGAAATCTGCAAGAATTTGCGGAAGGGCTGCACTTCTGTCACGTTGAACGATTCTCTTCAGTCGTCGTTTGTCCCGTTCTTGCAGGATCTTTTCTGGTCGCAGCGATGTTGGAGAGGTGATGTTTTACCGGATTCCTGATATTCACGGTACACTCGTGAAATGGTCGTACGAGAAAATCGCCACTTCATTGCTACCTCGTAGATGCTGTGTCCCATCGTTCGTCGCCGACTATAAGACCACGTCCAAACTCACTTAAATCTTGACCACCTAAATTGTAGCAGCAGTAAGCGATCTAACAACTGCGCCAGACACTGGTTGTCGTATATAGGCGTTGCCGACAGCAGCACCATATTGTGCATGGTTACATATCTCTGTATTTGAATACGCATGCCTATACCAATTTCTTTGGCGCATCAGTGTATAACATCTGTTTTCTTAGCAGCGCTTTCCCTTGAAAAACTACTACGAACTTCATTGACGTGAATATGAGTACATGTTGCATTAATGGGTGTTATATTTTCATCCAAGAATAATTTCATAACATCTTTTTCTGTCTTTGAAAGACGAGCTTCGTTTTCGGGTCCAGGTAAATACGTATACTTTTTCTTACATTTAGCTATTTCATCATTTCCTAATGGAAATATATCTTAGTGAATTACTTCTTCCTGTGATTCAAATTCATCATTTTCTGATTTCTTGTTCTACTCCTGAATCATGACCATTTTCATGTACACAGTCCTCGTTCTTTGAGTCAGTAATATCACTCAGTTCTTGCAACAATTACAGCCACACATCAGGATCTCGCTAAACCCTGTCCTAGATCTTTTTACCTTTGACATTTATTCCACAAACTAAAAGAATAGAGAATATTTACTTTTCATGGATAAGTACTCTAGGTAAAAAGCAAATTAACCGTAATTAGTGTGGATACACCTAAAATGACGGATATGAAATTTGTGCTGAATTTAGGAAAGCAGTAAAGTAACATACGCTGCTTTTGTTTCAGATTGTAGCAGTAGTGCTTGCGCAGATGACTAGTATCCTTCACGCTGTAATGATATTTCATAAGCAATACAAGCTGTGTAAATGAAAGCCAATGATGGCCGAACCTAACGGATCGAGGGTTAACGGAAGGGCACTGAAAACGGCGCGAACTCATCCAGCACCATCAGAGAAATGTTTTTGTTTTTGTGGTTTTCAGTCCTGAGACTGGTTTGATGTAGCTCTCCATGCTACCCTATCCTGTGCAAGCTTCTTCATCTCCCAGTACTTGCTGCAACCTACATCCTTCTGAATCTGCTTAGTGTATTCATCTCTTGGTCTTCCTCTACGATTTTTACCCTCCACGCTGCCCTCCAATGCTAAATTTGTGATCCCTTGATGCCTCAGAACATGTCCTACTAACCGGTCCCTTCTTTTTGTCAAGTTGTGCCACATACTCCTCTTCTCCCCAATTCAGACAAAACTGAGCGGAAAAACCAGGTGGGTGGCGAGTGTCATCCGCGCGAGCTATCGATGCTAACGTTTAACTCCACAAAAAAAGTCAAAAGGGGTTATGTCTGGTCAGGGATTATGGCTGGTGAATGTTGTTAGATCGAGCCATCTGTGCGGAAAGATTTCATCCAAGAACTGGCGAATAAACAATCCCCAGTGTGGTGGGGAAGCATCTTGTTGAAATGTTACCAATGTTTGAAATTCCTGTGACTGAACTGCTACGTAAATTTCCAACATGTCCAAGTAAGCTGTTGCCTTACAGATAAAAAAAAAAAAAAAAAAAAACTCCTTCCGAACAGGCCATGAAGGCCTAACGGTACTGACCGACCGTCGTGTCATCCTCAGCCCATAGGCGTCACTGGATGCGGATATGAAGGGGCATTTGATCAACACACCACTGTCCCGGCCGTATGTCAGTTTCCGAGACCGGAGCCGCTACTTCTCAATCAAGTAGCTCCTCAGCTTGCCTCTCGAGGGCTGAGTGCATCCCGCTAGCCAACAGCGCTCGGCAGACCGGATGGTTACCCACCCTAGTGCTAGTCCAGCCCGACAGCGCTTAACTTCGGTGACCTGACTGGGACCGGTGTTACCACTGCGGCATGGCCGTTGGCGTCTTAAACATAATGAATGAATGCGTGTGTGATATCTTGTGGGACTTAACTGCTAAGGTCATCAGTCCCTAAGCTTACACACTACTTAACCTAAATTATCCTAAGGACAAACATACACACCCATGCCCGAGGGAGGACTCGAACCTCCACCGGGACCAGCCACACAGTCCATGACTGCAGCGCCTTGGACCGCTCGGCTAATCCCGCGCGGCCCTTAAAGATGAGCTCAGTGAAAAAGGACGAGCAGTACCGCTGTACTTTTACTTCCGGATTGTCCCTTAACTGCTGTACTACGATATGTCGGTTCTCCGATCCCTTGATCCGAATACTATGATTGCTTACTTTCCTGGAGATGCGAAAAGTCTCTTCGTCGACGAAAAACTTTATCATCGTCTGCACCGTTTCGTTCCAGCACGTTCCTAGCAAACTCAGCATGCCTGGTGCTGTCATCAAGCTGAAAAATTGGCAAGAGTTGCTCCCATTTGTGTAAAACCTTCAACACAGTGCTCTGATGTCTGTTCTTTTGGAAACACGACGTGTCGATTTCCGCGGAATGTGCTGAAATACTCCACGAGCGTCGTCGACAGTGTCGTCACTCATTCCAGGTCTACCGCTTCTTGCCTTGTCATCAATGCTGACCTGTCTCTTTAAACCATTCACGCTACCTTTTGATGTTCTTCGCGTCTGGCAGTTCTCGACCATAGCCACTTTGGAAATAACGCTAAACTGTAATAGGAGGCCGGGTTTCATGAAACCACAAAACGCATTACGCTGTCTCCTACATAGATGCCATTGTGACAGAAGAACTCTTAAATTGCGCTACCTGTAACAGGAGAGATAGACAGATAGATAGAGAGACGGAGAGAGAGAGGAAAAAGAAATCAGATGCTGTCAGAGCACTTGTAGAAATATATCCATAAGAACTTCATGAGTTAAGCTCATAGACATGTGGGAAGTACGTCCATAAAAGACTTTATGATTTAAGATACCATCTGTAAAAAATCGCATAGACAGGTGGAAGTGTATCTATAGAGAACTTTATGGGTTTTGCTACTATGTAAAACAAATAACATAATTGTATCTAGCATGATGATGGGAGCTGAAGAAATGATTTAAAATTTATGCCACGGTCAGGACTTTAACCGAGTCCTCCTCACTTAGTAGGAAAGCATGCTAGCCGCTGCACCACCCAAGCACTGCAGCTCACATAGTTGCATGGACTACCCTAGTCCAGTGCCCCGCCTAACACAAACTTCCTTTCTTCAGCATACCTGCCTTGTAAGCAATGAGACCCGGATCCAAGTCCCACCCACCTGACAAAATTTAAATAATTTCTTCAGCTTCCATCATTATCGTAGATAAAGATGAGACTCAACTATCTTGAGGAAAATTCAATTATATCGTATCTAACAAAGTTCCTAAAAACTTTTTTTGGGGGGTAATCAAGGAAAGATTTATTACTTACCCTGTAATACGGAAATCGTTTTGTACGTGAGAAGAGCCATTAGAAATGCTACAAATTCTGACGAACAATCAGTATTATAAGCAGAAACAATTTCGGGTGTGAAAAGTTTTCGCCAATACTCAACATAATTATTTGTATGCCTTCTTGCGTGATTTATTTATTTACTTAAAAAACGTGACAATATGTCGTTAGATGTATGTATTAAAAAGTGCATTAGACATATGTCGACGTTTGTTCCAATACTTTCCACTAATTGCGATCCAAGAAGGCGAACTTTGTTTCAAAATTTTCTGAATCATTGCGGAAAATTCTCCACTGACTTTTAATGATCCGATCTCCCGCACAAGCGGTACTGCATTTCGTGCAACAGATATTCGTTGTGGTGGTTGCTGATGATTTGAGGCAGTCAGTCCAACAAATCTAACAGACTTTCTTTGAGGAACAATGAAGTATTTAATACTTTTTGAAGAGATTGTTATAGTGACACAGAGACATTAGGATGTCAGCCTCAAAGAAAATAACAAGGACCACACTAAAGCCTAAAATGTTTTCATACTCACTTCCGTTCATTTTTCCGTTTACCAAATCACTGCAAAACTGGCCCAGAACATTACATTGTGCTGTAATACGCTTCAGTTCACAGATTTTAACGTTCAGAGATCTGTAGCAATTATTCTGTCGATGTGTAATCTACTTCTTCTAACAGGAAGCACTTTATGTCTTTAGTATAAATTTTCACACATTATTTTTTCTTGTAACATAACACATTTTCTTGACTGGAATATACAATTGCTTGATATTTCCTATCCGTTTCGTACTAGGCATTTTACATATCTCTACCCAGTCAGTCGTCGTTTTGCGAGTCTAATGTTCGATGTTGGTTTTTCTTTAGAAACTATCCTTCAAACGACAAAAGGTGTCTAGCGATATCCGCATACATTTGTAGCGTGAGGTATGTCTCGCGGAATGGCCATTCTCACAGGCCTCTGGTTTTTTGCCTCCTCGCTCAAGTCCCTTCGCTGACTCAATTTCACATAAAACAACCTCTGAACTCTTAGAGTGTTCTGCCAGTACTTGTATACCGAGGGAAGCACAGTCTGACGGCACGCAGAACGCGTTCAGTGAAGTATCCGAAAGCTTCTGGGTACTGCGTGTTTATCTAAAGGGAACTTCTAACGCAGCTGCGTAATGACAGGCAATTGTTTCATGTTCTACAATTATCATAGCGTTGTTTTGGGAAGACAGTGAAAACCAAGCACTGAATGGCAGAATCAGTAATTAAATCTAACTCCTCAGAAAGATGAGTCCTATCTCTTAACCACTTCGTCAAGTCTTTCATCGTTAATAGCGTAACTGGTAATCTTCTCTGTACATAAAACGCAATGCATGAATGACTGGCTGACTGGCTGACTCACAATCGCCCAGCCTAGGCCTTAGGAAGACAGAAATGCGGAATTTGGAGAAGACGTAGATCTTATACTGTAGGCGTCGTTTAAGAAGGGATTGTTCGAAAATTCAACTTTAAGGAGGTGAAATAGGGGACGAAGGGTTTTTTGTAAAACACCACTATTAATGAAATTTTGAATTTAGACCTACGGAAATTGGTATTTGGCTTCTCGGTCAGAAAAAAGAAATCTTGTTTCACCATTTTTGAAAATTTAACCCTATGGGTGTGAAATTACAGGTCAAAACTTTTTTAAAAATATATCATTATCATAGAATTACTAACTAATTTTTAAAGCTACATCTATGAACATTGGGACTTGACTTCTCGGTCATAAATAAAATAAGTGCTTCAGTGTTTTTGGAAACTGAAACCCTAAGGAGTTGAAATAGGGGTGAAACATTTTATGAAAATATTTCATTGTGAAAGTGTGTTTCAATCTAAATCTTTGAAAACTGGTGTTTGGCTTCTCGGTTGGAGATGAAAAAAATTAACTTTTCGCTGTTTTTGTAAATCCAACACCTAAGGGGGTGAAATAGGGTCAGAGTGATTCACTGACTCATCATCGCCCAGCCGAAACCGCCAAGGGTAGAAACCTGAAATTTGGAGAGGGTGTGGATCCTATACTGTAGGCATCGTTTAAGAAGGGACTGTCCAAAATTCCACTCCTAAGGGGGTGAAATAGGGAATGAAAGGCTTTGTGAAATTATGTCACTATTAAGGAAATTTTTATGGTAGAACTACGAAAACTGGTATTAGGTATCTCAGGCAGATAATAAGAAGCACATGTTTGATTATTTTTGAAAATTCAACTGCAAGGGGGTACAACAGTGGGTGAAGGTTTTTTGAAAATAAATAATTTCTAAAGATCTAGCAAAGGATTTTTGAGACTACATCTATGACAACTGGTATTTGACTTCTCGGTTAGAAATTAAAAAGATACGTGTTTCTGGAAATTCAACCCCTAAGGGAGTGCAGTAGGACAGAAAATTTTTAAGAAAATATTTCGTTACAACAAAAAATTTTGTAGCTAAATTTAGGAATACTGGTATTTTCCTCCCTGCTGCATATAAAGAAATACTTGTTAGGGGGTGGAAACTGCTATGGAAATATTACCACACGAACGAAAAAGGCATGATCAACAAAAACGTTGGACTCCAGCTAACACAATCGCTTTATGGTCAGAAATACATTCCGAAAAGATACTGCTTGTATGCTCTTAATTAATGCGAAAAGCTTAGAATGTGTTGCAATTTGTGAACAATAGAAAAATTCGATTAAATAAAACATTAAAAAATCTCTGCAGGTTATGCAGTCTGCGTGGGCGGATCAACGAGCGTTATATTAGTTGGTTTATATGTTTATCACAATTGAGTTCACACTGGTTGCGGTATTCTCTTATGGGAAATGTTGGCGTAGAATGAAATGTTATGGTTCCATTGTTCCCGAGCAGCAAACAATACAGCAAGAGGACGACGGGTGGTGTACACCATTTGAAGAGCCAACCTAACTGTAACGTAGATCTGTGCAGGATATGAAAAAATACAATGTGAACACTATGGTAATTGTAAAATACAAACATTCGTGGCCGTAAATGTCATAGTTATTAAAATGTTCGGTGCTAGTATGCCGTGGTCATATGTATTTCTTGGAGGAAACCCAACGTTTCGTCCCCATTTGTGGACGACATCTTCATGTCAGCTGTACTCGGTGGAGGAGCAGGTTGTTGTGGATTCTATAAATTACTGGTTATTACCACGCTGCCCCGCTACTAATTGCAGTACAAAGTCCTCGGTGCGTGACGTCACATGTTTTCAAAACTCTAGCGCAACTGGCTTTTGTCCGCTATTGCAGCCTGCTTTCTCGTCTCGGAAGGGGGGGAGGGGGGGGGGGGGCGCTACAAACTTCTTTTTTCAGTACCGGTACACATATACCATTTAGTTTCATAGCCTTCCGCTTCCGATGAAAATTATTGGCGTATTTAGCGCTCTCTATGGCCTCTCTGAATAATAGTATCCGCTCGTGCTCACCAGGTCCTGAGTCTTGTCAAGTTGAAGATGATTGTCGCCTGGCTGCAAAGGTGTTTCGTAACAGCTGATCTGTCTGTTCCTCTCCTTATAAAGTTACTCTGTGTTTTTTTATTTTTTCAGTCGTTTCTTTCACCATTCATTCTGTAATACCCACACATGCGTCGCCATGACTAATGGTACTCCATACATTGCTGCCTTTTCCAGCGGTTGTGCGAGCTTCCTTGACCATCGAATATGTTCATGAAATTTTCGATTTTGCTTTTAGGCTACGGCCTTATTCTGTTTATACAGGGTCTTCACTATGTGATCAATGATGTCTCTGAAGAACGGCAGGGAAACTTTGGAATATGCAGACGTGCTGGTCTTAACGCTCTTTTTGTTCCAGCGAACGAATAATCATTAAGGAGCTGCAACCTGGTGAGATATTCCGATTCTGCATCGAGCACCTCCGGTTCAGAAATATTCCTCGCTCTATCCACTAATGTTCTTACGACATTGCACTTTTGCTGTGGATGGTGGTTTGAACGTGTAGTTAAGGGTCCTTGTGTGTGGGCTTTCGGTATATCATATGACGCAGTCTACAATTTTCTTTCTTGAAGATTATCAAATCGCGAAAATTCAATCTACCATCTGCCTACTCCTCCTCCTCCTCCTCCTCCTCCTCCTCCATGGTGAACTGCCTTTTCAGATTAATTTTATCGAGATTTTCATGAATTAACCTTAAAGTTGTTTGTATTGGTTCAGATTTGGTTTTGATCATCCGTTATTTGAACCCTTCCCATATCCAAAGAGAGCTAGTCTTTGGCTCCCCTAGCCAGTGCAATAATGACGACGGTAATTAATCCGTTAGAGTGTCTCATTTATGATCTAGTGTCATGGAGCACACAGATTGCGAGTGAACACTTCCCTGCGAAAGAAAATAATGAAAACGTACACATATGCTTATACAAGGAAGAGATTTTAACGAGCATTGTTGTCTGTTTTATTAAGAAAAAAATGGTTCAAATGGCTCTGAGCACTATGGGACTTAACATCTCAGGTCATCAGTCCCCTAGAACTTAGAACTACTTAAACCTAAGTAAGCTAAGGACATCACACACATCCATGCCCGGGGCAGGACTCGAACCTGCGACCGCAGCGGTCGCGCGGTTCCAGACTGAAGTGCCTAGAACTGCACGGCCACCAACGGCCGGCCTTTTATTAAGAGTACTGCAAAAATCTTGCCTATTAGGTTTCAGTTTATGTTGCGCAAAGAAAATATAGGAAATGTTCTATAAAATAGGATGAACGGTTCCCGGTCTTTTGATTTGGCACCACATCAACAGCTATCACATAGGTTTCCCTACTTGTTTACCACGAAAATTCTCATTTAATGTCACGGGGCTGAATGAACCGCGGTCCAGACCTCACCCTCGCAGAAAAATCTGAAGCAGTCGCCATGAATCCAGCCCTTGACGTCCGATTCAGTAGGCAGCTTGTTTGTCCATTCCTAAGGAACTGTAACGTGAAACTTAAGACGACTGCTAACGAACAACGTGGGTTGCATCTGCCTGAAGTTTCGACAGTACTATTACGCAGCTGCATTCATAGTGTTAACAAATGTATTATTCAACCATAGAGTATGAGCGTTAAAAAACTGGAATGCAGTATCCTTGACTCGTTTCTGCTGTAGTTCAGTTGAATCGTAACACAGCGTGAAGTACGGGAGCACAACAGGTTGAGTCGCCACAGCTCGTATGAAAAAGCAGTGGGTCAGCTGCTTGACGGTCGGTCGTTTTTCGCTGTTTGAGACCGCAGGGAGTGCTGCTCGACTGTTGTTGTTCTTTCGACGGTGGAAACGAGACCACGACTCTTAAACCGCAGTAATGCTGAATGAAGAACTGAAGTGCTAGCTACAGAAGCAAAACCTCTTCCGCCCCAAGACACCGTCGCACTAACAACGTCGTCACTGAGCGTGTTCCACTACTGCGTTCCACGTCAGTCGAAGAAATTTTCAATGAGAATTATAGGAACTGAGATTGACATGTAAGCCATTGGACATATAATAAAACGCCTTATTGTGTCAGGAGCAGATGGTATTAGGGAAATTTACTTTCGCGGAATATGAGGTCGATCCAAGGATTGGAATTCACTATTAAATCTTCTAGTTTTTGTATGTTCATCCTTTTGATTAAGGTCTTGGGGACTACGGCCGTTCACTGTTTTAAGAAAATGAAACGCCTACATCTGTCCTTATGATCTTATTTATTATGTAGTACAAGTCACTTCAATTCGCCATCTTCAGGCCGTAGTTTGTGCTGAAGGGGTTCAAAAAATGGCTCTGAGCACTATGGGACTTAACATCTGAGATCATTAGTCCCCTAGGACTGTTTTATTAAGAAAAAAATGGTTCAAATGGCTCTGAGCACTATGGGACTTAACATCTCAGGTCATCAGTCCCCTAGAACTTAGAACTACTTAAACCTGACTAACCTAAGGACATCACACACATCCATGCCCGAGGCAGGATTAGAACCTGCGACCGTAGCGGTCGCGCCGTTCCAGACTGAAGCGCCTAGAACCGCTCGGCCACAGCGGCCGGCGCTGAAGGGGTTATCACCATCCATATACACACTGGATCAGTCGCCAACTTGTCTGGTGTACGCAGATTATTTGTAACTCTGGTGTCAGTACTCCACCTGCGGTTGGTGGCATTACATCCTTTTGGGCATCATCAGAGTGTGTAAAAGTACGTAGTTGGATGTGTAACCCACCCGTCATAGCGACATATAAAGGTAGGCCTTGTGTTTTATATGTTTTTATGACGCTTGAGTTACATATCAAGTTACTAGTTGGTATGGCTTTACGACGGATGGGTTACATATCCAGCTACTTGTACAAAATCTGATGCTACCCCCGAAAGGATGAAACGCGTCATTGATGTTAGTTAGTTTCGCAACTAAGACAATTTTTATTTTGAAATATAACAAGGCCTTTATTCCAGCCAGGGAACCGAGATTCTCGACGATTTTCATCTGTTATCGATATCGATTCTGGTAATGTATTGGATCTGGGAATTCCAAGACTTTCGAATGTGTTTTAATTTTAAGTTTTAAATATAATTCTTTTATACTTAAAATTTGCTATTGTAATTTTTCATTTACTATATACAGGGTGTCTACGTGGAAAAGGAAAAAAAAATCCCGAATTTTTCCCGGATTTCCCGGTTAAAAACACACTTTCTCCCGGATGACAGTATATTTTCCCCTATCACTCCTTTGAATGGTTATGGTTTTGTACACGGGCGTAAAATTTCCCGGCACTTTAGAAAACGAAACTCAGAGAAAAAGACACGTTTTGGAAATATCTTTGATGTGCAGCAACATGTACGCTGCGTATTTTCGTATTACGAAAACGTACATTAGAAAATCCACCAAACACCACATGTTACTTTCCGAACCACTGAAACCGAGACTTCGACGCGCTTTTGTGAGCCGTTCGTAACTCATGTCACGTGATCTCGCCAGCCGATGACAGAGGATATTCAGAGCATCGGACACGTGATGTAGTCAGCCAATAGCAACATCAGTGTTAAGTAGCGCGCCAAACAGGGAAAGTTAATAGTTTAAATTAATATACATAGTGTTGTTACAAGAAAAGAAAAGCTTTCACATAAAATATTGGTCTCAAGCTGCAAGAGAAGCTAAGCTTTCGCATATACTGTTGATCTTTTTTGCGCATGTTACACTTTAAGAGATATCATACAAATGTGCCTGTAAAATTTTTAATAATGACATAAATGTCTGATCTTCAGGGTTCGAAATGCTTCTAAACAGCTCGTCATCAGACACCTGCTTTTTAAATGAGAGTCAAACGCTTTGTGATTTAATAAATTCACGGTCCATTCTTGTACGTAGTTCAACTTACGTAAAAGGATATTTACTTTGAAAGTAACGCTTTTCAAACCACCAATCGTAATATTTTCCCGCGACCTGTTACAAATAGGTTCGTTTCAGCAGTTGCCAGAGAGCTCAGGTAACAGGCGACACCGCGCTTGGGTAGATATCATGACGTAGGAAGCCCTTATGTACGTATGTGTAAAAGATCATCAATGAAAGATGATACTGCAAGAGCATCGGAATTTCGTGAACCATATTAAAATGTGCACATTTAAAGTGCATACTTAAAGGCACACTCGTATGTCCAGATTCCCAATGAAGTACCGTAGACCCCGACCTAATATTAAGCTTTTAAGTGTGGTTTTCAGGATGTAAATTTTCTTGGAGCACCAGTACTGTATTATATCATGTTTGGTTCTTTATTATGGCATAATGCCATACGTGCTAGAAAATGAAAACGTGCACTTGAAATGCAGCGAACAGTTGAAACTACCCAGTACTGTGGAATTAAACATTTCGTTTCAGATACATTGACTGCCTCAGCGGAAAAGATTAGCAAAAGTCAAATTTCTTTAGCAAACAGACAAAGATAACTTCATTGTTCCGCAAGGCGATTAATGCTTGACTGTCAGAAAGGTGGAAATAAAATAAAATCTGAAACTAATGACACATTTCAGCCTTTAGTAATTATGTGAATGTGTTTTAATTCACTTGACAGCTCCCGGCCACGGATATCCGTTTTGTTTTCATTTGATGTGAGAGTAAACGAAGGGGAAACAGCAAAATCACTGAACGTAAACACGGGTCACGTGGAGACTACCCAATATAGCTCAGATTGCTCTGCGCATCAAATGGTTCAAATGGCTCTGAGCACTATGGGACTTAACATCTATGGTCATCAGTCCCCTAGAACTTAGAACTACTTAAACCTAACTAACCTAAGGACATCACACAACACCCAGTCATCACGACTCTGCGCATCAGCCCCGGATCTACGACATTTGCGAACCGGGTCAATACTAAAAAAAAATCGAATTTTCAAAATATGTTCATCTTGTAGCGCACATCTTTCTGAAAAGTCTGAAACATAAAACGTATGTATTCGAGGAAATGTAAGATATATTATTTGGTCTTAAGTATGCCCAAATGCAGTTCCACGCCTCTTCATAAAGCATTTTCCTACTGCACGTCCAAACTATATTCAGGAGAGTGGAAATTGAAATGTCCTGTGTTGCCTCTCCTGCTTCCATTCGGCCGGTTTGGCAGCCTGCCTCTCTTAAAAAAAAATCTCGCAATTAATAGCGGATGGGATTATTTGTAATCGAGAGAACAAGAACTCTTCGGAAAATCTGAACTCTTCATTGCCCATTAGTTAATAACTTGCCGTTTTGTGTGTCATAAAATTAAATATAGGATATGTAAAACCAGTACTGACAAGAGATAAGCAAGAAATTACACATTTCTTCAAACCTTAGCTCCTAGCATTTTTTTCTCTCTAATCTTGCTACAGCTTTACATGGCGTGTTTTCCTTTCTGTGAAAGAATCTTTTACCTCATCAAAGTTTGTCAAACGTTTTGCTACATGGAAAATCGAAATGTAGTTATCTAATACTGAAAAAGCTGTTAATAAATATAATACCCAAGGCTGGTGTGGTTTCTCGATCTGATTACGTTTATTTTGTCACTGTCTGCTAGATACAACAAAATAGGCCTTTCTAATACGGCAGCAATTTTATAACACACCAAATAAACGAGACTGTTTTGGCACAAATGGTCATTTTTATAACACGACAGAATATAATCCAATAAGTATCAATATCAAATGCCTATTTGGCCTACTACAAGCAAAAAGCTTTATGTTACGAAACAGTTTCACGTTTCATTCATATGCACCAGCTTCTCTAGCATGACATCGAAAACTAGTATTACGAAATTTTTATATAAATTTGGAATCGTCTTATTCTTCCATAATTTGTGTGATGTCCTCGTTTCTTCTCCGTCCTCGTTCTAACAAACAATCCTGTCATCACCAATTCTGTAGCTATTGCTGCCACTGTCAAAATTTGTTCGCCGATTAACTTCACTAACCCTGCCAGAATCACTGGTTTAGTTCTCCTGCAATTATTCTCCGGTTAGGCGTTGTTACGTGTTCGTACAACACGTTTTCCGCGTTACTTCCATAATAGAACTTAAGCGGCTGGTAGCCGGGGACTGTACTACTGGTCCTTCCTAGTGTAGCGATCTGGCCAAACATTTTCTATCAAAACTTCATTTTCTTGGACACACCGAGAAGATAATACATAATCTTTCTCACCTTGTTATTCCTGTCAATCGTTTATTTCCATTCTGATAGTATGAATCTATGGATTTCGCTAGTAATTATAACAACGCTGATCATTCCCACACCCAATCAGCCACATAATCAGACAGCGATTGCCATTCATCCATTCGGCTTTACTCCACTCAGCTCGTATAGCCCCGTCCCCTTTTGTCTGTGGAAAGTTTATTTCTAGATGCGACGAGGATTCTCCTGACAGAGACATCACGTACACTATGCATGCATTCAAAATTCAGCTTATGAATCATTCAGAAATCAACTTAAAATGTGTTCAAATACCAACAGAGGAGCGTTTCAATATCATATAACTAATTGATAGGCAGATGTGCGCTGGATGCTAGGTGCTTTGTGAAACAAGTTTTTTTCCTCTCAAGAATATGAATTAGGCGCCCCCTTTTCCCGGAAGTATCTAGCTGCTTGCACAGCCAACAGCCACATTCCCGTTGACAGAAGCGGGAGAATCTACTACTCAAACGTGACTCTACTGCGCATGCGCATAAGCCCGCGCGTTAACTGCTAAAACAAATTGAATGTAAACAGTTGCGACTTCACGCTCATTGGAGGCAATTTGTTGTTATGAAGCACTGCATAGTCTTCCTAAAGCCTTTGACAAATTTTCAATCGGCAGACGCTTGCATGAGCACTTGTGTCGTCGTTGTATATGGCGCATTTCCTTTGCAATTTAAGTTATTTTCGTTTTTTTTTCTCTCGTTTATGTTTTATTGTTGAAGTATTATTCTGCAGTAGCGGGATACAGTAATATCCGCCCCCCAAAAAAGGGAAGGAAAAAAACAGTCCCTAAAACTTATAACAAAAACATTTGCACCTTTAATGCGAGAGTGATTAGGTATTTCCAAGACCGGAGCGTCTTTGGCGTTTCTTCGCTCATAATCATGTGAGACTGCGGTCAAACGCGGGTTTAGTAGTTCGTATGAGAATCGAAAATGAAATTAAAATGATTACTTAAGTACTGAATTTGAATCAAACTTGTAAGTGATAATTGAAAGGAGAATGAATAGTACCGCACTGTATATCGAAGTTGGACAAAACGTTGTCGGCAATTGTGTTAGCTCTTGTAAAGTCTTGGTTTATTAACGAAACATGCCTGTGGAGGAAAAATGGAGCAAAATTGCATTTTGGTGTTTGGTTTTTAAATCTATGTTGAATTGCAACAACAATCAGACGAAATTGCAATCCTTACCGTTGTTATTGTATATCGCGGTGGCTACGTATTCTACAGCAACATTGGTTAGACATTATTGCGACCTCTAAACAGCAATTCAACGGCCCTCGAAATTTTTATATGTACACACTCACAACGACCATTGAAGGCACCCGGCTTCTTTAAGCAACACCTTTTACAGAATTCATGTATTACAGTATCTCTTAGACTGTCGTACATACGCAATAGATCCTCAACCAGGGTTTTTCGTTTCCTCTGCACACCTCATCAAAACCATTAAGTTCAAAAGTGTCGCTACGACATTCCCAGGTTAATCAACAACTAGCGCAACATAGGAAGAAAAAATGAAAGTATTGTGATGATGTCTGGCAAAGGGACCATAGACCTTAGTATGTCACATAAATTTCAACTTGATACTTGGCGGCCTGAGACTTCCGGTATAAGTCACCCTCATTCTGCCATCGACCTTGTCAAAGAGGACGGAGGATTGGAAAGAGATTCAGGGCACTCTATTGTCCTTGGTGCGCGAAACTGCCTCTAAAGGCGGAAGGATCAGCAATGGTCAACGGCATGAGGATACAAAAGTCAATGGAAACCACAGCATTAAAGAGATGTAATGTGTATCCACAGGCACATGGCCTGTAATAAAAAGTGTAATGATGATCTCACCATCGGCAAAAGATTCAGGAGTAATCGCCCATTCGGATCTCCTGGAGGGGCCTGCCGAGGGGGAGTGACCATGAGAAAAAGATTGAACAACTAACGAAAGGATAACGCTATACGAGTCGGGGAGTGGAAATTCAGAAGCTTGAACGTGGTAGGGAAGCTAGAAAATTTGGAATGGGAAATGTAAAGACTCAATCTAGATAAAATATGGGTCTGTGGAAAGAAGACAAGGATTTCTGGCTAGATGAGTATAGGGTAATATCAACATCAGCAGAAAATGGTATAACGGGAGTCGGATTCGTTATGAATAGGAAGATAGGGCAGAGAGTGTGTCACTGTGAACAGTTCAGTGGCAGGTTTGTTCTCATCAGAATCGACAGCAAACCAACATCGACAACGATAGTTCACGTACGCATGCCGATGTCGCAAGCAGAAGGTTACTGAGTTGGTGATTCAGCAGATAAAGGGAGGTGAAAATCTAATACTCATGGGAGCCTGGAATGTGGTTGTTGGGGAAGGGGTAGAATAAAGGTTGAAACGTCCCCTTGGAAAAATTATGAATGACTGTGCTGGTAAATTTCTACGTTGTTTGATTTACAAACAGTTGAGCAAAACTCAACGTACTCAAACAGTTTTCTCTTTACTTATTGTGATCATCACTAAAATGACACTCAATATTTTTTTTTAGCGCTACGCAATCTGCCTTTCAATAATCCCTACAAAAGAATAGCCACGACTAACGAACAAACTATGTATTTACCTTAATTGTGTTCAAAAGTCATTATATAATCAATTCATGACATCCATCTTTACAATTTTCCTTTTCATGGCGGACACACGTCCAGATCGTCCACTTATAGTGACCTCTCATAACTCGGGCATGTCTCTCTCCACATCCACCACTGCTGGCGGCTCACCTCCAACTGCACAACGCTACGCGCTGTCCACATTCAAATGCCCAACACTACAATAGCGAATATTCCAACAATGCAAACCAGCCACAGATTGCACACAGCACAGTCAGTGATTTTCATACAGAGCGCTACGTGGCGTTACCAAGACAAAAACCTAAACAGCCAAGTGAGAATGTGTACCAGGTACGAGAGAGGAGAAAGACTAATTGACTTCTGTAATAATTTCAGCTAGTAACAACCAATACTCGGTTCAAGAACCCCAAAGTCACGAAGAAGTGGGTTACGGCATCCAGTATTAGAATCCAAACTTAAAAGAGCTTTGGAAGACTTAAAATCAAATGAAACAGAAAGGATACGCAACATTCCACTTGAATTCCTAAGATCATTGGGGGAAACCGCAACGAAATGACTATTGACGTTGGCATGTGGCATGTGAGAGTCTGGCGATATATCATATGACTTACTGAAAAATATCAACCACACAATTTCAAAGACTGCAAGAGCTGACAATGCGAGAATTAGCGCACAATCATCTTGACAGCTCATGCATCCAAGTTGGTGACAAGAAAAATACGCAGAAGAATTGAACATAAAATGGTGGATGTGTTAGATGGCGATCAGTTTGGCTTTATGAAAGGTAAAGGCTGATAATGGTAGCAACACTAAAGAAAGATGAACAGACGTTCATAGGACTTATCAACCTGGAAAAAGCGTTTGCTAAATGTCAAATGGCGAAAGATGTTCGAAGTTCCGAGGAAAATGGGGGTAATCTATAAGGAGAGATGGGCAATACACAATATGTACAGGAGCCAAGAGGGAACAAAAAAAAGTGGAAGACCAAGAACGGAAACCTCAGATTAAAAAGAGTGTAAGGCAGGGGTGTAGTCTTTCGCCCCTACCGTTCAAGCTATCGAAGAAGCAATAATGGAAATAAAGAAAAGTTCCGAAGAGGAATTAAAATTCAAGGGGAAAAGATATCAGGATATGATTCGCTGGTGACATTGCTATCCTCAATGAAAGTGAAGAAGAATTACACGACCTGCTAATTGGAATGAGCAGTATGATGACTACAGAATATGGATTGAGAGTAAATCGAAGAAAGACGGAACTAATGAGATGTAGCGGAAATGAGAACAACGAGACACTTAACATCAGGATTGATGGTCACGAAAGAGATGAAATTAAGTAATTCTACTAACTAGGCAGCAAAGTAAGCAAGCAAGGAGGACATCAAAAGCGTACTAGCACTGGGAAAAAGGCATTTCTTGTCAAAATAAGTATACTAGCACTCTATATGAAAATCACTGGCTGTGCTGTGTGCAGTATGTGGCTAGTTTGCATTGTTGTCGGCCATTGTTGTCATGAACTGCTATAGCTGGATGCGAACAGCGCGTAGCGCTGGGCAGTTGGAGGTGAGCCGCCAGCAGTGGTGGATGTGGGGAGAGAGATGGCGGAGTTTTGAAAAATGTCATGAACTGCTGTATATATTATGAATCTTGAGGTAAATACATTGTTTGTTCTCTATTAGAATCTTTCATTTGCTAAGACTATCAGTAGTTAGTGCCTTCAGTAGTTTGAATCTTTTATTTAGCTGGCAGTAGTGGCGCTCGCTGTATTGCAGTAGTTCGAGCAACCAAGATTTTTGTGAGGTAAGTGATTTCTGAAAGGTATAGTTTAATGTTACTCAGGGCCATTCTTTTGCAGGGATTTTTGATAGTCAGATTGCGTTGCGCTAAAATTATTGTGTGCCAGGTTAAGCACAGTCATGTATAAATTGTTCTAAGTGGACATTAAATATGTACAATTGCTCTAAGGGGACGTTTCATATGGCGACCCTGCCAGGATTCCGCATTGGGCGGGACGATATTCTAATAGCAGAAGCTTCATGGGAACAACATAACCGCATCCTCAACAGTTTGTTACGTATTTTTGCAGAATCTGGAATTACAGTTAACTTGGAAAAGTCTGAATTTGGTAGGTCAAAGGTGAAGTTTTTGGGACATATTATTTCTTCTGAAGGCATTCAGCCGGATCCAGAAAAGTTAGAAGCAATCAGAGCCATTCCTGTTCCATCCACAAAAAGACAAGTCCGCAGTTTTCTAGGTCTCGTAAATTTTTACCGTCGTTTTCTGAATATGCAAATTCTAGTTACACCAAAACTTTGTTCTCTCACTGGAAAAAATACTATTTGGAACTGGGACGAACAAGCACAGTTGGAATTCAATTCTTTGAAAGAAGCGTTACTTCACGCGCCAATACTAGCTCATCCAGATCTGTCACAAGATTTCTGCCTTAGCACTGATTCTTCCAAAGTTGGTCTTGGTGCCCATTTATTTCAAGAAGCCATAGAAGATGACATTACTGTTCAGAAAACCATTGCTTTTGCTAGCCGAGTGCTAACAAAATCTGAAAAAAATTATTCCGTTACTGAATTAGAAGCTTTAGCTATCGTTTGGGCATTTAACAAATTCCGTTTCTTTCTTTCTGGTAAGCACGTAAAAGTATACAGTGATCATCGTGCATTACAATTTCTTATGTCTTCAAAATTAAATCATGATAGGTTAAAACGTTGGGCATTGTTTCTGCAAGAATTCCGCATCACAATAGTCTACATTCCCGGCAAGGAGAACATTGTTGCGGACGCGCTGTCACGCGCACCGGCTGGGCTTGAGAAAAGTAACACAGAAGGCAACCTCGAGAAAAATTTCAGTATTCTTTACATTCAGAAAGTCGCCTTTGAAAACTTCATCACCACATTGTAACCCGTCTGAACGGATTATGAAAGAAATCAATAAGCTTTGCAGACTTTATTGTCACAGAAAGCATCAGCATTGGGACAGATATTTACACTTATTTCAAAATGTGTTGAATGAAATGCCTCATGATTCCACTGCTTTACCACCTACTCTTGTACTGAAGAATGAAGAACCACCGAACAGAATCAGAGAGCTTGTACCTTTCCCGAATACACGTAAACTTCGACACAAAGATATAATTGATTTGGCTCTTAAAAATATAAAATCTGCAGCAGACAAAAGGAGAAAACTAAACGGTAAAGCAAATGCAAAGAAATTATGTATTGGTCAGAAAGTTCTCATTAAAGCTCATTCATTGTCACACAAGAAGAAACACTTGAGTCACAAATTCTTTCTAGTTTACAATGGACCTTACAGAATCCGACGTATACCACATGATAATTGCGTTGAAGTTGAAACTCTGCGTACTAGGAAGAGTAAAGGTTTACACCACATTTCTCATGTAAAACCATTTATTGAAAGATAATCTGCTTTTAACTTTGTCTTTTCCATAAAACTTTTCACTTCACATTTCTAGTATGCTTTGTCAGACTTAAGAAACTGTTAACATGCAACATTTTGGTTTGCTTGAGAGTGGATTCTGGATTTGAGGTGCTTTCTGTGAAATGCCAGATGACACAGTGGTTAATTTATGTGACAGCTACACGATTTTATCACGACGCTGCTAATGCGTGACAATTTACAATGTTGCTTTCGCGGTGTATCTGTTTTATATCTGCACAGTTTTTTCTGAATTCTTCTGTAAAGTAAAACATGTTTTAGTAGTAACTTTTGTGCTATTGCTACAAGGAGACAGCCTTTTCTGTAGCACAACAATACGTTACAGCACAGTACTTTCTTCATCACGGCAATAAGCGTAATAAGTATGAAATCTATACGCAAAGCATTTCACTTTTGTGTATCATGAGGTAAGTACATTGACTTCTGCAGAACTTAGCTTTCGGAGGACAATAACTACGACACTTCCCAGAGATTATCTTAGAGCAAGACGCACATTTAGCGCTACAGGACACGTATTTGAGTGATTAATTTTGTACTTAAAACATTTATTTTTAAAGATTTTTGAATTACAAAGAAAGTTTTTTGTGATACATTTTATTCCATTGCTGTAATCTGTAACATCTGAGGGTATAATTACAATAAACCTCAGGGGGGTACACGCCTACTTTGTGTACCATGTGTTTGGCAAGCACAAGGAGCCCTAGCCAATATGGTATTTGCTTATACAATTTAACACATCGGTACCATATTTCTCTAACACATAAATTACACAGCTATCTGATCATTTAACTGAGAGAGACAAACCTTTTTACTACGTCAGTGACACATGTTTACGCAATTACAGAGTTGGATTATTTCACACTTAAGAAATTGTATTTTGTCTGTACTGTGTGAACTCTTCATATTTTTTCGGAACCATTGTGATACTATGAGAGCTTTGAATGATGTATTTGGTAAGGGAGTATGATTTTAAAGTACGTTTGAGGCAGATGACACTACTGAAATGAGCAGAGGATTTTCTTTAGGTTTTGAAATCATTGGCGGAAGCTACGACGTTTTTGACATTTGACTGAGGTGTTATGATGTAATTTTTACGACGACGATGTGTATTATGCTGTTGAGGTATGTTTATGTCAATAAGATGATGCTACCATATATGAGGAATGTGAATACGTGTTTATATGTATATGAATAATGAAAGAAGTTAAGGACTCTTGACTTGTGAAAAAGGATGTTTGAAACCAAGAATCGTACTTTAAGAGTTATGAAATGTGTGTAAATGCGTCAATGTATCACAATGAAGACGAAAATTTTTTGGACACTGTCATATCAATAGCATTTTGTTTCTACACATTTGCAACGCAAATTCTTGACCTGTGAAATTTTGTATATGAGACTGTCACTGTAGCGGAAACTGCTGTCGTAAATATTTCCGTAAGAAAGTTAAGTGACCACCTGCACATAATGCGACGTGGGCACCCAGGTGTGTCAGACACCTGGAGAACAAGCCTTTTCAGACGCTCAGGTAGAAAAGAAAGCCATTAGGGTGTGCCAGAGGCACAGGTGGAAGAGAAGGACAAAGAGAGGCCTATACCTCTGTTAATGACATTCCTTTGTAGAGGGCATCGCTAATGCGACACGCTCGTTACTTGAAAACATATGATTTTTGTAATGCGTTGTGGGCACACAGCTGTGTCAAACACCTGGAGAACAAGCCATTAGGGCGTGCCTTTCATCGCTAATGCGACACCCTCGTTACTTAAAAACATATGATTACTCGCACTTTGTGCTAATTATTGAAATGCTTATGAATTGATGGGAAATATTCGTACATCTGCTCACCTGATTATGACAAGTGTCTTTCTACGAGAGTTGAGAGCCATTAACTTATGAAATGAAATGTCACATGACTACTGAATGATATTTTTATGCTTTGGTTTGCGTAATTGCTTATTTCATTCGATGTCTGGTTTCCAGCTGTGTTGCAGCATTGCTCTTATAAAATAAAATGCATTTGCTAATGTGAACTCTTTCTGTCAACAGATCTATTAAATAATTATTTTATGATCCACATTCTTTAAAAAAAGGAGCACTTGGAAAGGAAAGAACAATAAGAAGGAACTACTAACAGTAACACAAAATTTTCTTTTCAAGTACATGGTAATATTTTTGTACAATAAGTTGTTATGGTGCACCACTTTAATTACATAGACATTAAGATGTGAATATGCATTTCCCTTGTCTGCATTGTTGTTTTTCCTGTAATATTTTTTCTGCTTGAGCTATGTCATGTTTAGGTATAGGTTGCTGCTGTTTGTCAGGCATAGTGTTACTGAATTGGACTTTGTGTTACTCTTCTAAGCTAGTTTTTCTTGTTTCCTGCACAGTGCCTTACATTAGTTGTAATATTGCACTTGCTTTGCTAATTTATGCTGCTAGCTTTGCCAATTTGTATTTTTTGTCATTTCTGTTTGTGTTGATTTGTTGTGATGCTGCATTGCCTCGTCCCTTGGTATATATATCTGAGCTCAGTAGATTTAAGTTAGCTTAAGAGGGGGTAGACCATATAAGAAACTAACTATGATGAATTGGAAGAAATGCATTAAGAAGCTATAAGAAAATAGTTTGGCCAAAAAAGTAGTGCACAGTGGAGAAAATCTATTTTTGAAAGAGGATGTGAACAGAATACAGAAAGCATGCTTGGATAGGATTTTTTTGGTGGAAACAAAGGTTGAAATAAGATGAAAGATGTACGGAATGAAGTTGTGGGGTGGACTGCAGTACCAAATGTTACACTGAAAACAAACCCTGTCCTTTCCTTTTGTGTTATCCCACTATGTGTTTGTGTACCCTTGTGTATTTGTTTTCTTCCTGTCTCTGTGTAGTTTCATAGAATTTTTTTTTCTTTTAATAGTAAGCTACATTCACTATGATGAGGCATACTGTTATCCTCAAATATAATTGGCATTAATACTCTGTTATTTTCTTTGTAAAGATGTTTAGACATTATTTATTCTGTTTTAATGCTCATGTGTGAAGTTGATGTTTCAAAAGTGATTCTGATCTTTTATTTTTGTACTCATGTCATAATTCCTGTAACACTGATGTATATGTTTATTTCTATTCTTTTGTAAAGCCCTATTACTACAAATATTATCTGTATTGTTATGTTTTTAATGATGTTTTTTGTACCTTTGTTATTGTATTCTTATGTTATATAACTGTAATTGACGCCAGTTAATCAAATTAAGCAACTTGTACGCATTCATTTCACTGCACACATTCTGTTGGTCATAGTATATGGACAATATGTGAGAAGTAGGGACTGATAGTGTTTGCACGTGTGTTAATAATTCAGCAAGGGACTGGATAACAGCATTGCTGGTTCTAAGGACAATTCCACAAACTTTGTGAGTGCACAAGTGGGGGTATATGGACTTGCTATCTTCTCTGCAAGACTCTTCGATGGTGATTGTGCACCTGCACAGTCGCAGCAGATGGCTGCTGGCCATCTCTACCAGGACTACAGTGGGTCTACACCTTTGCTGACTCACCAGTACCACAATTCCTACAAGGACTACAGTGGGTCTGCACCTCTGGTGGCCCACCAATACTCTCTACCAGGACTACAGTCGGTCTGCTCTGTGATGACCTACCTACCAATATTCGTCAGAACTTCGAATGACTCAGCTGTGGATTTGCTCCATTGTGGCGCATTACCTGTCAGCATGTCCAGAGTCAGCACTGTCTTTCTGTTGGAAGGACAACACTACTTCTTCAAGACTGCATGGACATCCACTACTTCCGTGTGCATTGTCTCTATTGCTCAGACTTTGATAAAAGACACGGCAGTTTTACTGTGGTGAATGATCAGGACTGTCTTTATTGACTGTGAGAAAATTTTAGCTGTTGACCAACATTGTATTAATAAGTGTGTGCATTTGATATCTTTCTTACTGTAATTATGAAAAATTTTTTCAAATCTGTATTGGCCAGTGCCCAACACCATTTGTAAAATTTTTTGTTGGGAGCATGGGGGCTATGTAAGTAGGCTGTTTATGTTTTCTTTATGTAAGTTTGCTGTTTATGTTTTTTTATTGGCAACGTTACATAGCACTCTATATGAAAATCACTGGCTGTGCTGTGTGCAGTATGTGGCTAGTTTGCATTGTTGTCGGCCATTGTTGTCATGAACTGCTATAGCTGGATGCGAACAGCGCGTAGCGCTGGGCAGTTGGAGGTGAGCCGCCAGCAGTGGTGGATGTGGGGAGAGAGATGGCGGAGTTTTGAAAAATGTCATGAACTGCTGTATATATTATGAATCTTGAGGTAAATACATTGTTTGTTCTCTATTAGAATCTTTCATTTGCTAAGACTATCAGTAGTTAGTGCCTTCAGTAGTTTGAATCTTTTATTTAGCTGGCAGTAGTGGCGCTCGCTGTATTGCAGTAGTTCGAGCAACCAAGATTTTTGTGAGGTAAGTGATTTCTGAAAGGTATAGTTTAATGTTACTCAGGGCCATTCTTTTGCAGGGATTTTTGATAGTCAGATTGCGTTGCGCTAAAATTATTGTGTGCCAGGTTAAGCACAGTCATGTATAAATTGTTCTAAGTGGACATTAAATATGTACAATTGCTCTAAGGGGACGTTTCAGGTGTTAATTTGATGAAGAAATTTCTGATAATCTACGTTTGGAGGACAGGACTGTATGGTAATGGAACATAGACTGTAACAACCGTAACAGAAGAGAATCGAACCACTTGGTAAGTGGTTCTACAGGCGGACGTTGAAAATTAGGTGGTCTGCAATGCTAAAGAATGAGGAGGTTCTGGGCAGAATCTGAGAGGAAAGGAGTATGTGGGGAACACTGAGAAGAAAAAGGAACAGGATGATAAGACGTCTGTTAAGACATCAGGGAATGACTTCCATGGCACTTGACGGAGCTGTAAAGGATAAAAACTGTAGAGGAAGACAGAGATTGGAATTCGTCAAGCAAATAATTGAGAACGTAGGTTACAAGCGCTACATCTACGTGTATACTCTGCAAATCACATTTAAGTGCCTGGCAGAGTGCTCATAGAACCACCTTCACAATTCTCCATTATTCCGAACTCGTACAGCGCACGGAAAGAATGAACACCTACATCTTTCTGTACGAGCTCTGATTTCCCTTATTTTATCGTGGTGATCGTTCTGCCCTATGTAGGTCGGCGTCAACAAAATATTTTCGCATTCGGAGGAGAAAGTTGGTGATTGGAATTTCGTGAGAAGATTCCGTCGCAACGAAAAACGCCTATCTTTTAATGATATCCAGCCCAAATCCTGTATCATTTCTGTGACACTCTCACCCATATTTCGCGATAATACAAAACGTGCTGCCCTTCTTTGAACTTTTTCGATGTACTCCGTCAGTCCTACCTGGTAAGGACCCCACACCGCGCAGCAGTATTCTAAAAAGAGGACGGACAAGCGTAGTGTAGGCAGTCTCCTTAGTAGATCAGTTACATTTTCTAAGTGTCCTGCCAATAAAACGCAGCCTTTGGTTAGCCTATATCGTTTATATAGATAAGGAACAGCAAATGGCCTATAACACTACCTTGGGGAACGCCTGAAATCACTTCTGTTTTACTCGATGACTTTCCGTCAATTACTACGAACAGTGACCTCTTTGACAGGAAATCGCAAATCCAGTCACATAGCTGAGACGATATTCCATAAGCACGCAATTTTACTACAAGCCGCTTGTGTGATACAGTGTCAAAAGCCTTCCGGAAATCCAGGAATGCGGAATCGATCTGAAATCCCTTGTAAGTAGCACTGAGCACTTCATGTGAATAAAGAGCTAGTTGTGTTTCATAGGAACGATGTTTTCTAATCCCATGTTGACTGTGCGTCAATAGACCGTTTCCTTAGAGGTAATTCATAATGTTCGAAAACAATATATGTTCTAAAATCCTGCTGCATATCGACGTTAACGATATGGGCCTGTAATTTAGTGGATTAATCCTACTACCTTCCTTGAATATTGGTGTGACGTGTGCAACTTTCCAGTCTTTGGGTACGGATCTTTCTTCGAGCGAACGGTTGTATATGATTGTTAAGTATAGAGCTAATGCATCAGTATACTCCGAAAGGAACCTAATTGGTATACAGTATGGACCAGAAGACTTGCTTTTGTTAAGTGATTTAAGTTGCTTCACTACTCCGAGTTCTGGAATATTTACTTCGTCTTCTTTTGCGAAGGCATTTCGGAAGGCTTTGGCAGCACTGTCTTCGATAGTATTTCCATTGTTATCGCGCAGAGAAGGCATTGACTGTTTCTTGCCGATAACATACTTCACATACGATCAGAATCTCTTTGGACTTTCTGCCAGGTTTCGAGACCTCAGAGATAAAGACGTTGGCAGAAGAGAGCAATTCGTGGCGTGCTTCATCGAACGAGTCAGAAGACGGGCTACCTGTTCCTGAGAAAAAGGAGTCTTGACGGTCGGTCAGACAGGCTGCGTTCCTACCGACTGACGTACAGAACTCTGAAAATCGATGTTTGGTATATTTGTGAAAGACTAACAGACTTGGACATCGTTTGACCGAGCAACATGAATGTTGGCACGTGTATGTATTTTTTCATGGAGAAAGATTTCATGCTGTCCACATTACTGCAACTCGCCACTAGACGGCACTGCAGCACAACATCTATACCGTTCAGTCGATAGTAAAAGTTGTATCGACACCTCAGTGCTCATAATAATAATTATTATTATTGACTGTGACAACGATTAGTGATTGGTGATTGAGTTTGAAATAGAATACTATTTTCATATTTTTGTATGCTGCACGTCGATATGAAGAATTATTCTTCTTTAGCTTACACGCGAATGACGTTCCATTGTTGTTTTATTTACAGGTGAAATACCTTTGTGACACACAATTTAACTATCGTGGGGTGCTTCGCCTGTCACCAAGCATTAATATCATCACAAAACTATTTTTCATTTTCCACATTTTCTACAACGAATTATTGATTGTAGTTTACATAAAGAACATCATTCTTAAACAACGCAAATAATGCGGAAATGGAAGGTGCTATTGATGTGCGGTTTGGTAGTAATGGGCTCGTATCGTTAGCCAGTCAACAGATCGTAATAATTTTTATAAACTGTCTATTGTGCAAACATACACTTCTTTAAATAGAGCAATGCTTATTGACATTAACAATCAAAAAGTAGGGTAAATTAGAATGTCTAGAGATGTTTTTGCAGGATTAAGTGCGAGTCGTTTACGAGATATCGTATTTTGGAAAGTTTCCACACTGACGCTTGTTTGTGGCATTAAGCCTGCGTAGTTGCTAGGTATAATGTTGTTATCTTGCTTTCGGGGTGGTTGTGTGTTCCTTGAGCGTGTGTGACAACCCAATTTCGTGAGAAGATTCCGTCGCAATGAAAAACGCCTATCTTTTAATGATTTCCAGCCCGAATCCTGTATCATTTCTGTGACACTCTCACCCATATTTCGCGATAATACAAAACGTGCTGCCCTTCTTCGAAATTTTTCGATGTACTCCGTCAGTCCTACCTGGTAAGGATCCCACACCGCGCAGAAGTATTCTAAAAGAGGACGGACAAGCGTAGTGTAGGCAGTCTCCTTAGTAGATCAGTTACATTTTATAAGTGTCCTGCCAATAAAAGGCAGCCTTTGGTTAGCCTTCCCTACAACAATTCGGTGTGTTCTTTCCAATTTAAGTTGTTCGTAATTGTAATACATAGGTATTTAGTTGAATTTACGGCTTTTAGATTAAACTGATTTATCGTGTGTGACAACCCAAGCATGGGATTTACTAATGCAGAAAAAGCCGGGATGCTCACGGTGATGGACAGCGTAGGAGGAATGCAATTCGTTCTTGTAACGTGTATACGGCAAGATATCCCAAAAGACATCAACCATCTCGGGAATTATTTAGCGTCTTCTTCAACCAGTTACGTAAAAGTGGTAGTGTATCGCATAAGCAACGTAACAGACGGAAACAAGTGACGACAGAGGAGAGGGATATTAACGTTCTCGGTGCTGTTGCAGTTGACCCGCACGTTAGCTCCCGCGCAATCGCACGATGAAGTGGCATGAGTCACGCAAGTGTCCCCTACGCATTCTTTACCGACACGGGTTCCTTCCCTATCACATCTCTCTCCATCAACAAATGCCATGAACCGATTATGAGAATCGCTTTAACTTCAGTACATGGGCATTAAGACAGGATACTCCAGATGTATCATGTATACTGTTTAGTTATGAAGCCACATTTACCAATCATGGCAAGGTAAACCGCCGAAACATGTACTATTACTCTGTTGACATTCCCCGTCGGCTTCGTCAGAGTCCATGTAGTATAAAACGTGTGGTGTGGGTTAGTGAACCGCCAGTTCATAGGCTGAACACTCGTAAGTATCGCAGCCTCCTAACAGACCATCTTCCACGGATGCTAGAAGACGTTCCTCTGCAGAATAGGAGGAACCAGTGGTACCAACGTGACGGCTGTCCAGCCCACTGCGCACGAAGTACTGCAGCATCTTTTCACGAATTGTTTCCACATCGTTGGATTGTACGTAGAGGACCTGTAGCGTTTTTTTTTTTGGGGGGGGGGGCAGTGGGGAGCTGAAAGATGCTTTTTACAAGAACATAACTACAGACGATGATATACAGAAACGTATTACTGCTGCCTCCTCGGACATCTCCGCTGAAATGATAGCATGCGTGCAGAGGTCGTTCCGTACCAGACCGGAAGCGTGTATTGCAGCTCCCAGTGGTCATTTTGGTTACAACTATGTGATGGTCAATCGTCTCGTTACTGGTCAGAGACCACAAAAGAAGTAAATGCACTTGTATTGTTCTTTAGTGTGTGGTGCCAGAGGTACTGTGTAAGAGGTATGCGCTGCCTGAGATATGTAAGCTATAAGAGAATCTGAGACCAAAGAGCAGTGTTGACTGCAGTACGAACTGTTTAGCAGTAGCAGTAAGTTGTTGCTAGCGAGCAGTCGCCTGTGTGCGCTTGTCAGTCCTGTCTGGTGTATCACGTTGGCTGGGCCGGTCGCGGTACAGCGATGGCGGAGCCTGAGTATTATTGTATAAGGTAAAAAAAAAGCAGCCTCGCGCATATCTAGTAATATGATGTAAACTCACATGTAAATCTTTTTAAAAAAATGTCCTAATAATAATCTTTGTCTAATTTCTAACAAGCATTCATTTCAATTTAAAGAATTTAATATTTTTTTAATGCATGATCATTCCGATTGTTGCAAAAGAAAAATCATTTGTTTCCTTTCATAAATAACAAATGTATAAGCCAGCATTGCACAGAGCTGTGGCGGAACAATTTTGTATAAGAGCAGATATATTCGCCGTTTTTATTGAGGTCAGAATGATCTTACAGGGCCATGACTCAGCGCTGCTGTCGTCCAAATTCTGCCAGGTTACTGAATTTATTTTTTATTACGAGGTTTAGGAATTTTTCTGTTTCTAACTTCACATTAAATGGGGAACAAATTTTGTGTGGAGGTTAAATGTGAATTAATTTCTGTAGGGAGGTTATAAATGAAAAAGAATTTCTGTAGAGAGGTTACACTAAATAAGAATCACATTAACCCAATAATTATTCATTAATTTTTCTGTGGGGAGGTTACACTCAAATTAGAATCATTAACCAAATAATATTTAAAATTAATTATATTTTTGTGGGGAGTTTACAACTGTACAGCTGTCGGTTTGAGAACCTTTGAAAATATGATACCCCTTGAAAGACTCGCACCAGAATACTGCAATAAACACCTCTGACATTCTAATTTACACTACTTTTAGTTTGTTAATGTCAGTAGGCATTGTTCCATTTAAAAAAGTTTCCGTTTCCACGAAAAGTACACTACCTAAGTATTATTACAATCTTATGATGGGCTAAGATTACGAGCCCCTGACTACCAATATGTTCTGTGAAAACCGCACATCAACAATACCTTCCAATTCCGCAATATTTGCGGTGCAAGTTTTAGGTTGTTCACCCAGTATGTGGAGGTAAATAAATGTACACAGGCAGGATAACGTAAGTCGGGTTTCGCTGGTAGTTTATACGAGGTGACAATTGTTAAACTATATGAAATGAAATCGTCATAGCCTGCCGATGTGGCTGAGTGGTTCTAGGCGCTTCAGTTCGGAACCACGATGCTGCTACGGTCGCGGGTTCGAATCCTGCTTCGGGGATGGATGTGTGTGATGTCCTTAGGTTAGTTAGGTTTAAGTAGTTCTAACTTCTAGGGGACTGATGACCTCAGATGTTAAGTTCCATAGTGCTTAGACACATTTGAACCATTTTTCAAATCGTCGTAAGTTCTGAACGGTTTGAGTAACGACGTTCAAACTGCACTGTTGGGTGCGGGGCATGATGAGAATTAGTATGGTCTGGTTTAGCGACGAAACCCACTTTCATTTTGATAGGTTCGTCAATAAACAAAACTGACGCATTTGGGGGACTGAGAACCCGCACTTCGCGATCGGGAAGTCTCTACACCCTCAACGGGTGACTGTGTGGTGTGCAACGTCCAGTCACGCAATAGTCTGTGCGATATTCCTGATGGCACTGAGAACGTGAAGGCTTTGGAAGATGATTTCATCTCCGTTATCCAAAGTGACCCTGATTTCGACAAGATGTCGTTCTTGCAAGACGGATATCGGCTCCATCGAAGCAGGAGAGTGTTTGATGTCCTGGAGGAACACTTTGGAGACTGCCACTGTCATGGCCCTCGATTGGGTTCCATATTATCCGTACCTGAACACACGCAACTCCTTTTTGTGGTGCTATATTACAGACAAGATGTACAGTAATAACCGGAAAGCAATTGCTGAGCTGAAAACAGCCGTTCAGGAGGTGGTCGACAGCATCGATGTCCGACACTTCAGCGGCTCATGTAGAATTTCGCTATTCGTCTGCGCCACATAATCGCCAATGATGGCAGGTTCAAATGGTTCAAATGGCTCTGAGCACTATCGGACTTAACATCTTAGGTCATAAGTCCCGTAGAACTTAGAACTACTTAAACCTAACTAACCTAAGGACATCACACACACCCATGCCCGAGGCAGGATTCGAACCTGCGACCGTAGCAGTCCCGCGATTCCGGACTGCAGCGCAAGAACCGCACGGCCACCGCAGCCGGCAATGATGGCAGTCACATCGAACATGTCATAAACTAAATCCGAATACCTGCAGTGACGTTGACGTCTTAGGTGAAGTGTGTGTACGACGTAGTTTGTAACTAATTTCTTTTTCATATAGCTCAATAATTGGCACCCTGTAGAATCATATACTGAGACCTACACACAATCCACCTGGTGACCCCTCCGTTGTTCATAGAAAACTCGATCTCACTGCCTAGGGCGTTTGTGTGAGCTCCACCGAAGGTCTGTCTGCCCATTCAGCGTAATGCCTCCTTCTCACCACCATCGCACCACTGTTTTTCACCGTCGTCCACTCAACTGAACTGACTACAGCTTCCAAGTACTGTCGTTTAGTGAACACAATACCAGATCTAGGAGCATCGGACAACATTTGCAACTCTATTCATGACCTGTTTGCGGGGTAAAAGCCAACAGGCCATTCGTAAAGGAGCAAAATCGATCGAGGTAGAGGGAGTGGCCCCGGGGGAGCGTTATAGGGCCGTTACTGCTTACATTAATGTCTTAGTGGATATCGTTGAAGACTTCTTGAGGCAACCCACGGACAACATTGTTGTCTATAGACGAAATGCAACGCCGGAAGACTACAACGAAGCGAAGGAAGATCCACAGAAGATCAATGATTCGTACACGGACTGGCAGTCGACACTCAACGCATTGAACAAAGAATAGCTGAAAAGGTCACCTACAGTTCGCTTCCACTACTGACGTAAAATGGCTGGAGATAGTAACTACTGGAAAATGACTAACTGCAAACACCCAGCGCGAACTAAAGTAAAATTATCGCAGAACGTAAATTGTACTCAGAGCGAAATGGCAGGAAATGTACTTCATCCACGAAAGAGGTACCGTATCTTAGAAATCAATTGTGACTCATTCTTGTTATTGTTCTTGTTATTGTTATGTGATTACATTTATAGACTTCCACCACGTCCCTTTTTTGGTTATCTATGTTATACTGGTACCATCGTTACCTGTACGCAGGGCCTGAAGATGGCGTAGTAAAACGCTGAAACTGGTTGCCAAATAAAAGAAGGTTGAAAACTGACGCCTCAAAGGTATTTAATTTTACATCCAAAAAGATGGACATACAGGGATTTTCTTGGTTTGTGAGTTTGACACTCTTACAAACTTCGATTTAAATTTTAAATTACTGAATGGAACCCGCAATTGTTCATTTTATGGACTATTGCACAGTTTCGCGCCAGACCATTTTTGCCACCCCGTCAACAATTTTTACGAGAACAACGTTAGATCTTCAAGACGCCGTTGGTATTTAAGGGTAAAACCAGTGATTAAACAGAAAAAAATATTACATTATATACGTAAATTAGTAAATACACTCGTTGGCTCTTTGTCCATCAAAATGCTGTGATGGCAGTATTTGTTGCTCATACCTTAATCCATTATCTGATTCGTCACATGTTTTCCAACAGGATAACGGTTACCCACACACCGCTGCTGTACCCCAATATACCTTACTGAGTTTCGAGATATTGCCTTGGCGTGCTCAGGCTGACTCCAATCGAGCACATATGGGATATAGGCGGACGACAACTCAAACGTCATCCAAAAAAAGCATGAACCGTCCCTTTATTGACCAATGAACTGCGACAGGCATTGAACCCCATCCTCACACTGACATCCGGCACTTGTACAACACAATGCATGAAAGTTTGCATGCTTGCGTTCAACATCCTGGCTGTTACGCCGGTTGTTAATGTAGCAACATTTCGCATTTGCAGTGGCCTACCTCGTGCTAACATTAAGCTGTGACCTTGCAATGATAATCACTTAAATATAATACCTAGACAAATGTATTCTCCCAAATTTCGTTGCTCTACATTAATTGTTTTTGGTGTTGAGGTTTTTTTCCGTCAATGTATATTGTCATCAACTGGACATTTTATGCAGCTAACTTTTCTACGTTAAAGACTACAGTAAAATGAAGTGATGTGTTATGTGTCTTGTAGAAACTGCTTTCCCTCCTCCTCAGGTAAATCTGCGCCACACAGAACGGCTCTCTGCTCTCAATCAAAAGGCTAAATATTTTACAGGTCTACTAGCATGTGTTGTCCTCCGCTGTGGGTGGTGGAAGGGCCGTGCTTCGCGTTTGCCTGAATGACGTTCGGCTCTCCCACCTGGGCATCCTGAGTTCGATGGGCTGGGGGGGTGTAGGTGGCTGCAACAAGACAGACGATGTGCAGGAAAGCTCATCCTTGTTCCGACAAGCGGGAGCAGATACGTACTCGCGTCCTCGTCCGGAGGCGCAGCCTGGCGGCGACTAACGTCTCTTTCCATCGGTGTGCGGCGGCAGATGCCTGTGAACGTTACGCACGTTGCCGGCAGCCTGCGTGCTGACTATGCCCGGGTCAGAAAAGTAAAGTCTAGCTGTTTACAGAGCTACTACGACAGCAACAGCGAATTAGAGAATGCGTTTGTCCTGTTCCGTTCACCGTTGTCAAATCTCTCACCTACATCAGGTAGCGGCTACTGTAGCCAGCTGCAGACACACAAGGCCGTTAACATAAACAGATGTGGTCCGTTTCGTCGTGTGCTTTCTCTGTGCGGCGAATTTATTTTGCCCTACAGAATGTCTAAAACTTGTCATGGAAGTTTGCGAAACAGTGTGGTTGCTAAAAGGAAAGTTCAGTGGTCTGCTCATATTTTGCGTGGTCAGACACGAGAGTTTGTGCCCTCGGTGGGGGATTATTTCGAGAAGAAGAGAGACAATGGTGCGACTCTTATCTCTAACGAAGGTAGTCGAAAGAACTCCAGAAGCTTTGAAGAGACAGAAAAACACTTTCGCCAAAGTTTGTAAGGAGAAAAATTGCGGACACCCAGTAAAATGAGGACAGAACCAAGGGTAACAAAATTGGACTCTTTTGAAGAAGATGCCATTTATCGCCTCATACATAGATATTACGAGAGAAAAGAACATCCAAATATATAAAAAGAAGTGCGTTTCTCTCCGCGAGGCAGGGTTATTCAGCAGCAGCAAGACTTCTTTATTAATGGTTGCCAGAGCCCTCGGCTTTCGGTACAAAAAAATTTCTACACGAAAGGGTTTTTAAGGAATGTTATTAAAGCGCCGTTTGAAGACACTGTGTTGCTTGACGAAACCTGAAACCTGGATAAACGCTGTCATTCCTTGAGAACAGACTGGACAGATGATAGCCTTTGAGGAAGTTCTGCTGTTGCTGGGAAAGGTCGTAAGAATTATCGTCTTGCTTACTGGAACTGCATCTGGTTTGATACCTAACTGTTTCCTCTTTTTCAAATCCAAGAAAACAAGCGACTAGCACGAGAAGATGAACCGCGATTGTTTTCTGAAGTGGTGGAAGGAGTAGCTGTTGGAAAACTTAAATCTACGGTCTGTCACTGCAGTGGATAACGCCCTATAGTCTTCAGTTATTAAAGATACGGCTCCGACGATGCAACGAAAAAAGTCGACATTGGTGAGGGGTTGAAATCAAACCCAGTTAGGGGAGTCGGCCGCTGTGGACGAGTGGCTCTAGGCACTTCAGTCCGGAACCGTGGGACTGCTACGGTCGTAGGTTCGAATCCTGCCTCGGGCATGGATGTGTGTGATGTCCTTAGGTTAGTTAGGTTTAAGTAGTTCTAAGTTCTAGGGGAATGATAACCTCAGATGTTAAGTCCCATAGTGCTCAGAGCCATTTGAACCATTTGAACAGTTAGCGGCAGCAGTGGTGCAAATAACGCCAGATAAATGGAATCGTGTTGTACACCACACAGAAATAGTTCTTGACGAAGCATGGAAAAGTTAAGTGACTGTAGAAATCAATATTGAAAATACGCTTAGAAATTCCAGTGACTCTGTCCTGGACCAGAGCTCAGATAACGACAGTGTTGAGCAAGAAAATCTTTCTCAACTAAGTGGCATTTACCCTTTGGAATAAGTCATCTTTATTTTTGTGTTTATATTTTTGACTGAATGGTGTGTAGTGCATTTGCACAAGAAATCTCATCTCATTATTAAGGAATACTCCTCTGCACAAGAATGACTGTCTACATGCACACTACAATGACTACAAGTACTCAAGCAGGTTATATTATTTTAATTTTTTTCGTTATTTCATTTACATGAACGATCAAGATCTATTTTAACACCCCTTATGTATCGAATACGACAACTGGACGTGATTCATTCCAATTATTGTAAAAGACAATTATGCTTCCTCTTGCTTCTGTTGAGGTATACAAATAATAGGAAAACGGTATCATTTTATGCACAGGAGTGCGTTTGTTAAAGCACAAGTACACTCCTGGAAATGGAAAAAAGAACACATTGACACCGGTGTGTCAGACCCACCATACTTGCTCCGGACACTGCGAGAGGGCTGTACAAGCAATGATCACACGCACGGCACAGCGGACACACCAGGAACCGCGGTGTTGGCCGTCGAATGGCGCTAGCTGCGCAGCATTTGTGCACCGCCACCGTCAGTGTCAGCCAGTTTGCCGTGGCATACGGAGCTCCATCGCAGTCTTTAACACTGGTAGCATGCCGCGACAGCGTGGACGTGAACCGTATGTGCAGTTGACGGACTTTGAGCGAGGGCGTATAGTGGGCATGCGGGAGGCCGGGTGGACGTACCGCCGAATTGCTCAACACGTAGGGCGTGAGGTCTCCACAGTACATCGATGTTGTCGCCAATGGTCGGCGGAAGGTGCACGTGCCCGTCGACCTGGGACCGGACCGCAGCGACGCACGGATGCACGCCAAGACCGTAGGATCCTACGCAGTGCCGTAGGGGACCGCTCCGCCACTTCCCAGCAAATTAGGGACACTGTTGCTCCTGGGGTATCGGCGAGGACCATTCGCAACCGTCTCCATGAAGCTGGGCTACGGTCCCGCACACCGTTAGGCCGTCTTCCGCTCACGCCCCAACATCGTGCAGCCCGCCTCCAGTGGTGTCGCGACAAGCGTGAATGGAGGGACGAATGGAGACGTGTCGTCTTCAGCGATGAGAGTCGCTTCTGCCTTGGTGCCAATGATGGTCGTATGCGTGTTTGGCGCCGTGCAGGTGAGCGCCACAATCAGGACTGCATACGACCGAGGCACACAGGGCCAACACCCGGCATCATGGTGTGGGGAGCGATCTCCTACACTGGCCGTACACCACTGGTGACCGTCGAGGGGACACTGAATAGTGCACGGTACATCCAAACCGTCATCGAACCCATCGTTCTACCATTCCTAGACCGGCAAGGGAAAACAGGACAATGCACGTCCGCATGTATCCCGTGCCACCCAACGTGCTCTAGAAGGTGTAAGTCAACTACCCTGGTCAGCAAGATCTCCGGATCTGTCCCCCATTGAACATGTTTGGGACTGGATGAAGCGTCGTCTCACGCGGTCTGCACGTCCAGCACGAACGCTGGTCCAACTGAGGCGCCAGGTGGAAATGGCATGGCAAGCCGTTCCACAGGACTACATCCAGCATCTCTACGATCGTCTCCATGGGAGAATAGCAGCCTGCATTGCTGCGAAAGGTGGATATACACTGTACTAGTGCCGACATTGTGCATGCTCTGTTGCCTGTGTCTATGTGCCTGTGGTTCTGTCAGTGTGATCATGTGATGTATCTGACCCCAGGAATGTGTCAATAAAGTTTCCCCTTCCTGGGACAATGAATTCACGGTGTTCTTATTTCAATTTCCAGGAGTGTATATTAAGATCCTATAAAGCGAGCTCAGTACCCCAAGTTGAAAGGTGATGTGAGGAGGTAGCCCGGCACGGAACCGCACAGCTGCTACAGTCATACTGTGCGCGCACGCACTGGCGATCCGACAACAACGCTCCTTTCCACATTCTACTGGGCCTCGGTGTCGATCATTTTGTTATTCTGGTCGCTGAGTGGTTCCAACTGCCAGTTGCGTCTAGCGCAACAATGTCGTGGGGCGTAGCCGCTGCGCTTGGAGGTGGGGCGGCCTGGCGAACTTCGGAGATCTCAGCGTGTACCACATCACAGTGGCTCATAATTTTCCGGTTAATTAATTATGAAATTTTAAAGTAATTTCTAGTATATATATATATATATATATATATATATATATATATATATATACTAGAAATTACTTTAATATTATATATACAGGATTACAAATGATTGAAGCGATTTCACAGCTCTACAATAACTTTATTGTTTTAGATATTTTCACAATGCTCTGCACACACATACAAAAACTCAAAAAGTTTTTTTAGGCATTCACAAATGTTCGATATGTGCCCCTTTAGTGATTCGGCAGACATCAAGCCGATAATCAAGTTCCTCCCACACTCGGCGCAGCATGTCCCCATCAATGAGTTTGAAAGCATCGTTGATGCGAGCTCGCAGTTCTGGCTCGTTTCTTGGTAGAGAAGGTTTAAACACTGAATCTTTCACATAACCCCACAGAAAGAAATCGCATGGGGTTAAGTCGGGAGAGCGTGGAGGCCATGACATGAATTGCTGATCATGAGTTCCACCACGACCGATCCAACGGTTTTCCAATTTCCTGTTTAAGAAATGCCGAGCATCATGATGGAAGTGCGGTGGAGCACCATCCTGTTGAAAGATGAAGTCGGCGCTGTCGGTCTCCAGTTGTGGCATGAGCCAATTTTCCGCGGGCTACGCGTGAAACTTGCCCGCACGCGCTCAACCGTTTCTTCGCTCACTGCAGGCCGACCCGTTGATTTCCCCTTACAGAGGCATCCAGAAGCATTAAACTGCGCATACCATCGCCGAATAGAGTTAGCAGTTGGTGGATCTTTGTTGAACTTCGTCCTGAAGTGTCGTTGCACTGTTATGACTGACTGATGTGAGTGCATTTCAAGCACGACATACGCTTTCTCGGCTCCTGTCGCCATTTTGTCTCACTGCGCTCTCGAGCGCTCTGACGGCAGAAACCTGAAGTGCGGCTTCAGCCGAACAAAATTTTATGAGTTTTTCTACGTATCTGTAGTGTGTCGTGACCATATGTCAATGAATGGAGCTACAGTGAATTTATGAAATCGCTTCAATCATTTGTAATAACCCTGTATATGTACATTATTAAATTTGTCTTTATTTGCTATTGAAGAAGTGTGATATAGTTATGAAATAACTATTGAAAAATAATGTTGAATAAACTTTGTAACAGAAACTCTGTCAAAGTCAGGGAAGTTCGTATCGTACGGAATTTAAAGGATATGTTTCAGAATTTAAAATCACATCGCTTGGCTCGAGCGTGCGCATAGTCAGTAGTAGGGAGGCAGTTGGTACTCTTTCGTGGTGAAGTAAGCGACGTTAAGTGGCAATGCTCAAGGGCGTAATGGTAAGTGTTCTCGAAATGATGTTTTAAATATGGTACGGCATTGTGACTGCGTGAGCGAGCACACAACTGGGCACAATACAAAACGCGTAAGAAAACTTGAGCAAGAGTACTGTGCGGCCAAAATCATTAGAAGTTGCTCGTTATTTAATAACAATCTCTTCCCAATAATGGTCGTTACAAAATGCATTACATCGCACCACCTGCAACTCGTCACCAAGATAAGATAAGGCCAGTTATCTCTTTAGTTGTGTACATGGCTTGCAAGCGTAGTAGTTCCAGCGTTCGAACGTGTTTTTTGCTGAACTACAAACACTGTAAATGCTACTGATCATCCCAATTCATTAACAATCAGCAGGATCATAACCTTTCATCAGAATTACCGGGAGAATCAAAACTCAAAAAGATAATTTTAATTCACTGAAATTAATTTCCTTTGGAGATAACTTGAGTAAAGTAGTTTTGGTCCAGTGGAAATTAAAGTTCTTCGTGCGTTATAGCGCTTCTATTGTATCCAGTCTGTAACTATTTCAAGTAACTGAAGAAGTGAAATGTGTATGCTACTTGACTAAAGTGATGTATGAATGCATGGTATCGCGGCAATGTAGTTAACAAATTAGTTAATGGATGCCAGAGAAGATTTTATTGCCTAAACTAACTTTCATACTTTTTGTTTCGTGTGGAAATATTTCATGCGTTATCGACTTTCGTAACATTGGCATATAAAGGTGTTTGTTGTTAGTTAATACCACGCGGTCTACGGTGCCATGTACGGATTGCGCGGCCCCTCCCGCCGGAGGTTCGAGTCCTCCCTCGGGCTTGTGTGTGTGTGTGTGTGTGTGTGTGTGTGTGTGTGTGTGTTGTTCTTGCCATAAGTTAGTTTGAGTAGTGTGTAAGTCTAGGGACCGATGACCTCAGCAGTTTGATCCTTTACGAATTCGCACACATTTGAACATAATTTTGTTAGTTGTTGAAGTCCATACGCGCTTTTCTGAAATAACATTTATTACGCAACAGTGTCTCGTCGTGTGTATTTTGCTTCACAAAACCTGATAACAGGGAGCATTACAGTGATTTCCTTTGCATAGTACAAAACATCCCACATGTTAATAATACATAACCATTACTGGGTCTTGTTCATTAAACGTAATTTCAGTGCATTTCTAATTAGCTTAAAATAATTTTGTCATACGTGGCTTATACATTCAAGTTCTCGCGTGTGTATTTTGTTCCGTTACTGCCTTCCTACACACTTGTAATTATTACACACTTTCACTTTCAATTCAGTCACTAACGAACATTTAATTTTTCTCTCTCATGAGCTGGCGACCGTAACTAATTAAACTGCAATCCAAATTTCATACTACCTCAATTACTTATTCAAAAACTTAATTTATTTAACTCCTTACAAAATTCACTTTTTCGTTGTTGTTGCACGTGATAAGTATTTAAGCGACAGCGATCGTGCAATAACTGGTTGCATTGTTTCAATTAGCATTATTGTTCGGAATCGATGTCTTTTCTTGTTAAATAAGGAACATTTCTTCTTCTTCTGTAGTGGTCAATCCAAGGATTGGTTTGCAACAGCTACAATGGCAGCTTGTCTTCATTCTGTGAGTCTTTCAGCTTTTATCTTCATTTCTTTATAGGTGTTACATCCCACATCTTTCACTATTTGATCCATTTACCTCAGCTGTGGTCTTCCTCTTGGACTTTTTCCCTCGACATATCCCTCTATGATTGTGTTCAGGAGTCCTTTATGTCTTAATAGATGGCCTGTACATTGCACTCTTCTTTTAACAATGAAACTCCAGAAGCTTCTCTTCTCACCTGCTCTTTCCAGAACCACTTCGTTTGTGACCTTGTCGATACATTTTATTTTGAGCATGTGTCTATAGCACCACATTTCAAAAGAATTTAGCTCCTGGTCTTCCTCTGTCCCGAGAGTCCTTGTTTCACACCCGTGGCATACCACACTCCACACATATGATTTCAAAAATCTTTATCTGATTTCAAGGCTGATGCTCTTAGATGTTAAGATGTTTCTCTTCTTGTTAAAAGCAGCGTTTGCTTGAGCAATTCTGCTTCTCACTTCTGCCTTGCTTCTTACATGCCTGGTAATATTACTGCCCACATAAGTAAATTTATCACCTTGTTCAAGCAGTTCATTGCCTAAATGAACTTGGACTTTCACTTGATCTTTTTTGTCGCATGCCACTACTTTTGTTTTTGCTTTATTAATTCTCACATTATATTCTTCCCCCATAACTTTATCCATTCTATTCAGTAGGACTACAAGATCTTCACTTTCAGCTAGGACAGCTGTATCATCGGCATATCTTATATCTATTCATTGGCCATGAATTACTACACGTGTCTGTGAATTTTCCCTTACTTTTTTCAGCGCCTCTTCAATGTATAGGTTAAAGATAACAGGGGATAGTGCGCAACCTTGTCGGACACCTTTCCGTATCTGCACCTCTTCTTGTTTTGTCCGTCCACAGATAACTGCTGTCTCGTTTTTGAATAGGTTCCATATCATTTTTTCTATCTTTATAGTCTATTCCTACTTCTTTGAGTACCTCAAATTGTCAGGCTCTTATCTAGTCGTTTCTCTATTATTAGTTCTAGAGCAAATATTGCTTCTCTGGTTCCTCTATATTTCCGGAATCCAAACTGGTCTTCGGAGAGTGTAGCTTCTAACTAGGCTGAGCGTCCTATAATTTTCACATCTTGTAGCATTTGCCTTCTTTGGAATGGGGATCATTATGTTTTTCTCAAAGTCTGTAGGAAAATTAGGTATCATTAATATACCAAAGGGCGTGGAAACGTTGTAAGCGTACGAAGGGCGGGGTGTTGCAAACGAGGCCATCCATTGGATGTTAGGGTCTTCAGCATTACGACAGCTGTCCACTTAAGGCTGCAGGCTCGAACCTGCCTGGTGGTTCGATCGGCACTTATAAATAACGCTCCGGTGTTTGCTCGTTTGGCTGTCCGGCGGCGAAGGCGTGCACCGCCGACTTGCGGAATGCTGCGCCGAAGAATCGTTAAGAGGGTTTTGCCACATGTTGACTTCACGCGTAAGGCGCGTTGCATATCGGATGTGTTGTCAACGACATGCCTTTGGCATGGAACACTTTGTTCAGAATTTCCCTGGTGTCGCGGCATTCCGTCCGTACAACAAAAGTGTGATAGATACGGCTGCTCTTGACGCAGCATCAGAGATAGCTGCGAGGACAACATGATGATGGAAGTACATGTGTGTGGAGGGTTTGAAGAGAAGAACTGTTGCTAGATTCCATCTTCCGTTGCTCTTGGTGTGGCTGTGTAGCCTACACAATACGATCATCTCTGGTTTGCGTAGACGATAACATGGACAGCAAATTTATGGCGTCTGAAGAGCAGTGTTGTATCTTTAACCTCTCTGAGGGATAATCTTTCAACAATGTAAAGAGGGCCGCATGTTGCCTGTGCTATTTCGGTACTGGCTAGCGGCTATCGACAATTGCTAGAGCGTTCTCCCGATCCCTCACTCACTGAAAACATCTCGTCATGCTTCTCAGAAATACTTGCACGCCACCACTCATCAACAAGTACGAATGACTGCTGCGCTTGCTGTTGGCACATCGCGTCTTGTACTCATCCAGCGCGGCGCTCGGGGTCACGGCACCAAGTTAAAACACCTGAAGATGGGCGTATAAGAGCCCGAAACCAGCCGTGCTCTAAATAAAAGAAACAACTGTAGTGGTATTTTCAACCTCTGGTATAATGCTCAGTTACGGATGTTCCTCCGACCTGATTGTTCGGACTGGCATAAAGTTGTATCAGCGTGGACTGATTTCGTATCTGTCATCTAGGCTCACTCAGTTCGATTCGATGACTAGCGCCACTGACGCTGCCAGAGGTAGCAGCCCTGTGCACCAAATTTCGCATATTGTATAACCCAAATCATCTACAAATTGAGTCATACGTCCCACCTACTATTCTGCATAAGCACAATAAGTAAAATTTCATTACTTGCTTTGTTTCCCTGGGTTGCAATTTTGATCGACAACCGTGTATCAATAAAGATGACGGACCACGCGTGAAGAGACATGGAAGGTATATTGATAATTTTTACTTATGGACCGTCTGACAGCAACTGAATAAAACACAATTTTAGTGCCATAAGCGTTTCGCCTTATTTTATGCAAGGCATTATCAGTGGCCTGGAATATGTACATATGTTTGCTATTTAATTTACATTTTTGTCACTGTACCTATAGGTTATAAACAGTTCTGGTGGTTGGTATTTCCTATTAAGTAGTAATGTTTTGAACCGTACTTACAGGTTGTGTGGACAATTTCTTACATATTACGCTCCTGTTGTTGTTGTTGTGGTCTTCAGTCCTGAGACTGGTTTGATGCAGCTCTCCATGCTAATCTATCCTGTGCAAGCTTCTTCATATCCCAGTACCTACTGCAACCTACATCTTTCTGAATCTGCTTAGTGTATTCATCTCTTGGTCTCCCCCTACGATTTTTACCCTCCACGCTGCCCTCCAGTACTAAATTGGTGATCCCTTGATGCCTCAGAACATGTCCTACCAACCGATCCCTTCTTCTGGTCAAGTTATGCCACAAACTTCTCTTCTCCCCAATCCTATTCAATACTTCCTCATTAGTTATGTGATCTACCCATCTAATCTTCAGCATTCTTCTGTAGCACCACATTTCGAAAGCTTCTATTCTCTTCTTGTCCAAACTATTTACCGTCCATGTTTCGCTTCCATACATGGCTACACTCCATACAAATACTTTCAGAAATGACTTCCTGACACTTAAATCTATACTCGATGTTAACAAATTTCTCTTCTTCAGAAACGCTTTCCTTGTCATTGCCAGTCTACATTTTATATCCTCTCTACTTCGACCATCATCAGTTATTTTGCTCCCCAAATAGCAAAACTCCTTTACTTCTTTAAGTGTCTCATTTCCTAATCTAATACCCTCAACATCACCCGACTTAATTCGACTACATTCCATTATCCTCGTTTTGCTTTTGTTGATGTTCATCTTATATCCTCCCTTCAAGACACTATCCATTCCGTTCAACTGCTCTTCCAAGTCCTTTGCTGTCTCTGACAGAATTACAATGTCATCGGCGAACCTCAACGTTTTTATTTCTTCTCCATGGATTTTAATACCTACTCCGAATTTTTCTTTTGTTTCCTTTACTGCTTGCTCAATATACAGATTGAATAGCATCGGGAAGAGGCTACAACCCTGTCTTACTCCCTTCCCAACCACTGCTTCTCTTTCATGCCCCTCGACTCTTATAACTGCCATCTGGTTTCTATACAAATTGTAAATAGCCTTTCGCTCCCTGTATTTTACCCCTGCCACCTTTAGAATTTGAAAGAGAGTATTCCAGCCAACATTGTCAAAAGCTTTCTCTAAGTCTACAAATGCTAGGAACGTAGGTTTGCCTTTCCTTAATCTTTCTTCTAAGATAAGTCTTAAGGTCAGTATTGCCTCACGTGTTCCAGTATTTCTACGGAATCCAAACTGATCTTCCCCGAGGTCGGCTTCTACTAGTTTTTCCATTCGTCTGTAAAGCATTCGTGTTAGTATTTTGCAGCTGTGGCTTATTAAACTGATTGTTCGGTAATTTTCACATCTGTCCACACCTGCTTTCTTTGGGATTGGAATTATTATATTCTTCTTGAAGTCTGAGGGTATTTCGCCTGTTTCATACATCTTGCTCACCAGATGGTAGAGTTTTGTCAGGACTTGCTCTCCCAAGGCCGTCAGTAGTTCCAATGGAATGTTGTCTACTCCGGGGGCCTTGTTTCGACTCAGGTCTTTCAGTGCTCTGTCAAACTCTTCACGCAGTATCGTATCTCCCATTTCATCTTCATCTACATCCTCTTCCATTTCCATAATATTGTCCTCGCCCTTGTATAGACCCTCTATATACTCCTTCCACCTTTCTGCTTTCCCATTCTTTGCTTAGAACTGGGTTTCCATCTGAGCTCTTGATGTTCATACAAGTGGTTCTCTTATCTCCAAAGGTCTCTTTAATTTTCCTGTAGGCAGTATCTATCTTACCCCTAGTGAGATAAGCCTCCACATCCTTACATTTGTCCTCTAGCCATGCCTGCTTAGCCATTTTGCACTTCCTGTCGATCTCATTTTTGAGACGTTTGTATTCCTTTTTGCCTGCTTCACTTACTGCATTTTTATATTTTCTCCTTTCATCAATTAAATTCAATATTTCTTCTGTTATCCAAGAATTTCTACTAGCCCTCTTCTTTTTACATACTTGATCCTCTGCTGCCTTCACTACTTCATCCCTCAAAGCTACCCATTCTTCTTCTACTGTATTTCTTTCCCCCATTCCTGTCAATTGTTCCCTTATGGTCTCCCTGAAACTCTCTACAACCTCTGGGTCTTTCAGTTTATCCAGGTCCCATCTCCTTAAATTCCCACCTTTTTGCAGTTTCTTCAGTTTTAATCTACAGGTCATAACCAATAAATTGTGGTCAGAGTCCACATCTGCTCCTGGAAATGTCTTACAATTTAAAACCTGATTCCTAAATCTCTGTCTTACCATTGTATAATCTATCTGATACCTTTTAGTATCTCCAGGATTCTTCCATGTATACAACCTTCTATCATGATTCTTAAACCAAGTGTTAGCTATGATTAAGTTGTGCTCTGTGCAAAATTCTACCAGGCGGCTTCCTCTTTCATTTCTTAGCCCCAATCCATACTCACCTACTACGTTTCCTTCTCTCCCTTTTCCTACACTCGAATTCCAGTCACCCATGACTATTAAATTTTCGTCTCCCTTCACTATCTGAATAATTTCTTTTATTTCATCATACATTTCTTCAATTTCTTCGTCATCTGCAGAGCTAGTTGGCATATAAACTTGTACTACTGTAGTAGGTGTGTGCTTCGTATCTATCTTGGCCACAATAATGCGTTCACTATGCTGTTTGTAGTAGCTTACCCGCATTCCTATTTTCCTATTCATTATTAAACCTACTCCTGCATTACCCCTATTTGACTTTGTGTTTATAACACTGTAGTCACCTGACCAGAAGTCTTGTTCCTCCTGCCACAACTTCACTAATTCCCACTATATCTAACTTTAACCTATCCATTTCCCTTTTTAAATTTTCTAACCTACCTGCCCGATTAAGGGATCTGACATTCCACGCTCCAATCCGTAGAACGCCAGTTTTCTTTCTCCTGATAACGACATCCTCTTGAGTAGTCCCCGCCCGGAGATCCGAATGGGGGACTATTTTTGTTTGTCTGGCCTCTCAACAGATACCCCTCCGTTGTGGTTGTACCTACGGAACGGCTATCTGTATCGCTGAGGCACACAAGCCTCCCCACCAACGGCAAGGTCCATGGTTCATGGGGGGAAGTTCTTCTTCTTATGAATGCCAATTTGCGGTTTTTTTTTCCACATTCCACAGCACTATGAACTGAACGCTTGTTTCAATGCAATGTTTTCGTTTCTGTTGCCGACTGTCAATTGTTTTTGCCAAAGATCGAATGTTATTGCCAAACTTTCTAGTGTAATTATTGAAGTATCTGTGATCTGTTCCTGTATGCATATGTGTGTGGCGCATGTGTGAATGTGTTTTGGTGTGATATAATTTTTTTGTGGTGTGTGTGTGTGTGTGTGTGTGTGTGTGTGTGTGTGTGTGTGTATGTGTGTGTGTGTGTGTGTGTGTGTGTCCAGAAGGTGAAGGGGGAAGAGTTTTTTTGTTTTATCTTATCATTTCCTTTATTAAGTGTAGTAGTTGAGCCTGTGCTGATGTGTGTTTGTTCATTTATCACATATTTGTTTTCTGCTATGGCTTTCTGGATGTGGAAGTTTTCTTGCGTTTGTATAAGATGTTTATCATGGTCGCTTATTCTCATTATTTTCATTTCTTGTTCCATGTTTGTAGGATGATGGTTATGATGTTTTAAATGTTCTGCAAATGTGGAATGGTTTGTTTCATACTTCCAACATCTGATATGTTCTTTGTATCGTGTTTAAAAATTCCTGCATGTCATGCCTATGTATACTACATCACAACTTCGACGTTCAAGTTTATATATTCCTGATTGTTGGATTTTGTCCCTCTTGGTAGCTGGCTGGCTTAGGTGTGATTGGAGGGTTTGCCCAGGCTTATATGCTATTTTGAAGCCCAGTCTCTTTAGGATGTTTGCAACTCTGTGTGTTACTTTATGTGTGTAGGTCATGGTGTACCATCTGTTTTGTTTTTTTCTGTGTGGTGTTGTCTTTGTGTGTGTGTTTGTTGAGTGTGTTTGTAAATTTTTAGCTTGTGAGTTCTCTTGCATTCTGGAAATGTTGTGTTTGTATTAGTGTTTTTATTTTTTGATTGCGCCTGTGTACCACATGTATGTCATATCCGTTGTTTCTAACTATTTGTAAGATTGTACTCATTTCTTGTTCATAGTTTCTCTTGTTGAGTGACAAAAACGTAAATCAAATAGCAAACATATATACATATTCCAGGTAACTGATGATACCTTGCAGAAAATAAAGGCGAAACGCATATGGCACTAAAATTGTGTTTTATTCAGTTGCTGTCAGACGGTCCATAAGTAAAAATTATCAGTATACCGTAATATTACACGCAACTGAGGAAGACAGGACTACAAAAGTTGAAGACATGGAAGGGTAAGCGTTACCTAAGAATGCCCAGTTGAAAAGGAGAGCCGGCCGGGGTGGCCGAGCGGTTCTAGGCGCCACAGTCTGGAACCGCGCGACCGTTACGGTCGCAGGTTAGAATCCTGCCTCGGGCATGGATGTGTGTGATGTCCTTAGGTTAGTTAGGTTTAAGTAGTTCTAAGTTCTAGAGGACTGATGACCTTTAGAAGTTATGTCCCATAGTGCTCAGAGCCATTTGAACCATTTTTGAAAAGGAGACGTCCGCTGTAGCGGCGTTGTATGTAATGGCAGCGGGTAAATGTGTTTGCCGAGAGATGGTTTGGCGGTATTACCCGTTGCACACGCGGGAATTCCCTCATTTCTCTAGAGTTATTTCCGCAGTTAGTTTCACGATAGATTCCTCCCAGCCAGCACAAGGAGCGGTTATCCAGCACCTTCGCGGAGGATGCCTCACAGATTTAACACAGGATTAAAGAGGTATGCGGACTGTATCTATTGGAGTCTAGTTCGAGTGTGACAGTGAAGTTGCCGTGACGCTTACGACATCTCTAAATGAAGGTAAATTAACTGCCAGATGTTTTTACTGGCCTTTCCATTCCGCTGTGACAGTTTTAGAGTCATTCAAAGAAAATCTACTGCCAGTAGCGCCGAAATACCCAGATCATGCAGTATGAGTTGGAGGCGACTTTAACGTACCGAGTATAGACTGGGACGTCTACGGATTTATTACTGCGATACAGACAGACAGTCTTGAGAACTACTTTTGAACACGTTTCCCGAAAAGTGTCTTCAATAGCTGGTTCGACAGCCCACACGCAATGGAAGTATGTTAGACCTTGTAACTATAAACAGGCCTGACATTATCGACTGTGTGAGTGTAGACACAGGGACTACTGAGCATGATTTCATCATAACGACGATAGTTACTAAAGGTAATAAATAAATCAAGAGGCTTACGAGAGTATTGTTTACCGGAAAGAACACATAAGTAGTTATTAGCATCTACACCTACATCTACATGCATTCTCTGTAAATTACATTTAAGTGCCTGGCAGAGGGTTCATAGAACTACCTTCACAATTCTCTATTATTCCAGTCTCGTAATGCGCGCGTAAAAGAACGAACACACATATCTCTCCGTACGAGCTCTGATTTCCATTATTTTATCGTGGTGATCGTTTCTCCCTATGAAGGTCGGTGTCCACAAAATATTTTCGTGTTCGGAGGAGAAAGTTGGTGATTTGCAATTTCGTGAGAAGATTCCGCCGCAACGAAAAACGCCTTTCTTCTAATGATGTCCAGCCCAAATCCTGTATCATTTTTGTGACACTCTCTCCAATATTCCGCGACAATACAAAAGATGCTGCCCTTCTCTGAACTTTTTCGATGTACTCCATCAGCCCTATCTGCTAAGGATCCCACACCGCGCAGCAGTATTCTAAGAGGATGGACAAGCGTAGTGTAGTTGATATGTTACATTTCTAAAGTGTCCTGCCAATAAAATGCAGTCCTTGGTAACATTTTCTATGTTTTCCTTCCAATATAAGTTGTTCTTAACTGTAATACCAAGGTATTTAGTTGCATTTACAGCTTTTAGATTAGACTGATTTATCTTATAACCGAAGTTTAACGAATTCCTTTTAGCTCTCATGTGGGTGGCCTGACACTTTTCGTTATTTAGGATCAATTGCCAATTTTCGCACCATTCAGATATCTTTTCTAAATCGTTTTGCAATTTGTTTTGATCTTCTGATGACTTTAGTAGTCGATAAACGACGGGCCGGCCGGTGTGGCCGTGCGGTTCTAGGCGCTTCAGTCTGGAACCGGTTCGAATCCTGCCTCGAGCATGGATGTTTGTGATGTCCTTATGTTAGTTAGGTTTAGGTAGTTCTACGTTCTAGGGGACTGATGACCACAGATGTTAAGTCCCATACTGCTCAGAGCCATTTGAACCATTTTTGATGAACGTCAGCGTCATCCGCAAACAACCTAAGACGGCTGCGCAGATTGCCTCCCAAAGGAACAGCAAAGGGCCTATAAAATTACCTTGGGGAACGCCAGAAATCATTTCTGTTTTAATCAATGACTTTCCGTCAGTTATACGAACTGTGGCCTCTCTGACAGGAAATCACAAATCCAGTCACACGATATTCCATAAGCACGCAATTTTTACTACAAGCCGCTTGTGTGGTACAGTGTCAAAAGTCTTTCGGAACTCCAGAAATACGGAATAGATCTGAAATCCCTTGTCAGTAGCACTCAACACTTCATGTGAATAAAGTTTTAGTTGTGTTTCACAGGAACGATGCTTTCTAAACCCATGTTGACTGCATGTCAATAGACAGTTTTCTTCGAGGTAATTCATAATGTTTGAACACAATATATGTTCCAAAATCCTGCTGCATATCGACTTTAACGATATGGGCCTGTAATTTAGTGGATTACTCCTACTACCTTTCTTGAATATTGGTGTGGCTTGTACAACTTTCCAGTCTTTGGGTACGGATCTTTCGTCGAGCGAATGGTTGTATATGATTGTTAAGTATGGAGATAATGCATCAGCATGCTCCGAAAGGAACCTAATTGATATACAGTCTGGACCAGAAGGCTTGCTTTTATTAAGTGATTTAAATTGCTTCACTACTCCGAGGATGTTTGCCTCTACGTTACTCACGATGGCAGCTGTTCTCGATTCAAATTTTGGAATATTTACTTCGTCTTCTTTTCTGAAGTTACTTGGGAAGGCTGGGCTTAGTGACTCTGCTTTGGAAGCACTGTCTTCGACAGTGTCTCCATTGTTATGGCGCAGAGGAGGCATTGATTGTTTCTTGCCGCTAACATACTTCAAATACACTCCTGGAAATGGAAAAAAGAACACATTGACACCGGTGTGTCAGACCCACCATACTTGCTCCGGACACTGCGAGAGGGCTGTACAAGCAATGATCACACGCACGGCACAGCAGACACACCAGGAACCGCGGTGTTGGCCGTCGAATGGCGCTAGCTGCGCAGCAGTTGTGCACCGCCGCCGTCAGTGTCAGCCAGTTTGCCGTGGCATACGGAGCTCCATCGCAGTCTATAACACTGGTAGCATGCCGCGACAGCGTGGACGTGAACCGTATGTGCAGTTGACGGACTTTGAGCGAGGGCGTATAGTGGGCATGCGGGAGGCCGGGTGGACGTACCGCCGAATTGCTCAACACGTGGGGCGTGAGGTCTCCACAGTACATCGATGTTGTCGCCAGTGGTCGGCGGAAGGTGCACGTGCCCGTCGACCTGGGACCGGACGGCAGCGGCGCACGGATGCACGCCAAGACCGTAGGATCCTACGCAGTGCCGTAGGGGACCGCACCGCCACTTCCCAGCAAATTAGGGACACTGTTGCTCCTGGGGTATCGGCGAGGACCATTCGCAACCGTCTCCATGAAGCTGGGCTACGGTCCCGCACACCGTTAGGCCGTCTTCCGCTCACGCCCCAACATCGTGCAGCCCGCCTCCAGTGGTGTCGCGACAGGCGTGAATGGAGGGACGAATGGAGACGTGTCGTCTTCAGCGATGAGAGTCGCTTCTGCCTTGGTGCCAATGATGGTCGTATGCGTGTTTGGCGCCGTGCAGGTGAGCGCCACAATCAGGACTGCATACGACCGAGGCACACAGGGCCAACACCCGGCATCATGGTGTGGGGAGCGATCTCCTACACTGGCCGTACACCACTGGTGATCGTCGAGGGGACACTGAATAGTGCACGGTACATCCAAACCGTCATCGAACCCATCGTTCTACCATTCCTAGACCGGCAAGGGAACTTGCTGTTCCAACAGGACAATGCACGTCCGCATGTATCCCGTGCCACCCAACGTGCTCTAGAAGGTGTAAGTCAACTACCCTGGCCAGCAAGATCTCCGGATCTGTCCCCCATTGAACATGTTTGGGACTGGATGAAGCGTCGTCTCACGCGGTCTGCACGTCCAGCACGAACGCTGGTCCAACTGAGGCGCCAGGTGGAAATAGCATGGCAAGCCGTTCCACAGGACTACATCCAGCATCTCTATGATCGTCTCCATGGGAGAATAGCAGCCTGCATTGCTGCGAAAGGTGGATATACACTGTACTAGTGCCGACATTGTGCATGCTCTGTTGCCTGTGTCTATGTGCCTGTGGTTCTGTCAGTGTGATCATGTGATGTATCTGACCCCAGGAATGCGTCAATAAAGTTTCCCCTTCCTGGGACAATGAATTCACGGTGTTCTTATTACAATTTCCAGGAGTGTACAATCAGAATCTCTTTGGATTTTCTGCCAGATTTCTAGACAAGGTTTCGTCGTGGAAACTGTTGTAAGTATCCTCGCATTGAAGTCCACACTAAATTTCGAGCTTCTGTAAAAGATCGCCAGTCTTGGGGATTTTGCTTCTGTTTAAATTTTGCATGTTTGTTTCGTTGTTTCTGCAACAGTGTTCTAACCCGTTTTGTGTACCAAGGAGGATAGGCTCCGTCGTTTGTTAATTTATTTGGTATAAATCTCTTAATTGCTGCCGATACTATTTCTTTGAATTTAAGCCACATCTGGTCTACACTTGTATTATTAATTTTGAATAAGTGGAGATTGTCTCTCAGGAAGGCGTCAAGTGAATTTTTGTCTGCTTTTTAGAATAGGTATATTTTTCGCTTTGTTTTGTAGGATTTGGGGATTACAATATTCAATATCGCTACGGCAACCCTGTGTTCACTAATCCCTGTATCGGTTTTGATGCTCGTTATTAACTCAGGATTATTTGTTGCTAAGAGGTCAAGTGTGTTTTTACAATCGTTTACTATTGCGTGGTTTCATGAACTAACTGTTCGAAATAATTTTCGGAGAATGTGTTTACTACAATTTTGGATGATAGTTTATGCGTACCTCCGGAATTACACACGTTTTCGCCAACATATCGAGGGTAAATTAAAGTCACCACCAACTATTATCGTATGAGTCGGGTACGTGTTTGAAATCAAACTCCAGTTTTCTTTGAACCTTTCAGCAACTATAATATCTGAATTGGGAGGTCGGTAGAAGGATCCTATTATTATTTTATTCCGGTTGCCAACAATGACCTCTGCCCATGCTAACTCACAGGAAGTATATACTTCAATTTCGCGACAAGTTAAACTACTTCTAACAGCAACAAACACGCCACCGCCAATCGTGGTTAGCCTATCCTTTCGGAACACCATTAGGTTCTTCGCAAAAATTTCGGCTGAGCTTATATCCAGCTTTAGCCAACTGTCAGTGCCTATAACGATTTGAGGATCAGTGCTTTCTATTAGCGCTTGGAGCTCTGGTACTTTCCAAATATAGCTACGACAATTTACAACTGCTATACCAATGGTTCCTGTATCTACGTTCTTCCTTTGTTCGGACTGTACCCTTTGTGACTGAAGCCCTTCTTATGTTTTGCCGAGACCCTCTTGCCTAAAAAGCCACCACGTGCACGCCATACAGCCCCTGCTACCCGTTTAGCGGCCTCCTGCGTATAGTGGACACCTGACCTATTCAGCGGAACCCGAAACCCAAGCACCCTTTGGCGCAAGATGAGGAATCTGCAGTGAACCGTGAATTTATTACTTTCAAAACCTTTTCTTAAGAATTTACTTTATTTACTAACGATTCATCAAGAACATTAACACATTTAATCACATTATGTGAACATGGAAGTAGTTGCCAGGAAGTAACTGATGGAAAATAAAATTAAATTTCAACAAATAAGAATTTTATTTCTAAAAGTCTTTTCAAAAACAGATTTAAAATTACAGTCAGGAAACACCCTCTAAATATCAAGTTACAATTATTCCGAGGCAGAATAACTTTTTTTCAGGAATTCGGTCTTTACCTTAATTCTATAAATTCGTTAACACCGAATCCGACAAACATGACAGAGGCAGCTATTAACGTACGGCAGACCGACCGACAGACAGACAGACAGAAACTGCCTAACAAATGCGGACGAGAGACAGACGAGCAAGACGAGAGACTGACCAAGAAAACGAGTAAAATTTAAGAAATAAATGAACAGCATATCTCCAGTCACTTCTAATAACTGGGATTTCTGGCGAACACCTGGCGCAGCACCCTCAAAACGCTCTCCGGAACCGTCCGCTGCCAGCCGCTTCAACGGACGCAGGAAGGCGCGCCGATCTCCCGTCTCACGGCGTCGCAGCTCGCACCGGTCAGACTGATGTCGCGGGTTGACTCCTGTCGCTCTCGTGCCGGCCGCGAAGCCACTACGCCTCGCTATACGGCGCGGCCACTGGTCTCACGTGGCGACCTCACATGCGCCGACGCTCCAGGCGGACAAGTCATCTTGTGTCTCCGTGCGCGACCGACCAACCGATCGATCCAACCGCCAATGCCCATTGCCTGAGCAAACTCGAGCAGACTGGCGGCCTAACACATGTCGCACTCCGGACGACAGACAGACACTGACTGCCCCACACTGAGCCGGCTGACCAACTGACTAGACTCAGTCTGACAGACTGACCAACTCCGACTTTTTTTTTCCTTTATTGATTTTCAATTCCCCCCGAAGGGGGCGGGCTGGCAGCAGCTTAGTACGCTGCTCTACAGCCTACAGACTTTTATTTTAAAAAACGGAAGAAGAAAAGAAACAAGAAAAACAGGCGATAAAACGGTGACGTCAAGTGTAAAATGGCGGAAAAATGCGGAAAGTTAAAACAGAAAGCAAAAGGGGTTGGCAACGTTAATAAAAGACACAGGAATCAGACAAGTAACATAGTACACACACACACTTAAAAAAAAACACGGCGACAGTATGGTTTCTGTTCGCAAGAGATAAAAGACACACCCAGCGACAGTATGATGCCCGTTCGAAACACTTCCCAAAAAACACAACATGGAACACTCACTGTAAAACCCTCACTGTAGAACACTCAATGTAGAACACTGCACTAAAGTGGCGGCACAAAGATGACACTCCCGAGCCAAAGGCAGATGGTGGGGGGGGGGTACCTGGAGGAGGGGGAAGAACAAGGAGGGAGGAAGGAAAAAAACGAAAAAAGGGGGGAACCAAGGAGGGGGAGGACTAATAAAGGGGGAGAAGGGCAGATGCGAGAGGGAATGAGAGGAGGCAGAGGAGGGAAATGTGAAAGGACTCGGGGGAGAGAAGGGGGCAAAGAGAGGGGAGGTGGAGAAGAAAGAGGATGGAAGGGGGGGGGGAGAGGGAGCCCGGGAAAAGGACAGAGGAAAGGAGGGGGAGTGAGGATCAGAGTTGATAGGAGGGATAAATGGAGGGAGAGAGGGCATCATCCGGGAGGGGGAGTTGATGGAAGCCACCTTGGGAAAGGAGATGTATGGGTGTAGAGATGGAGGGTAGGGGGGGGGGGGGCACAACAGTGAAGACGTGGCAGGGGGCGGGGATGGGAGAGGAGAGGAGCAACCAGGGGGTGGGGGGGCAACTCCAACCTCATAGCGCCCCTTAAATGCACGTGAACAGGCAACTTTTCCCCTTCCCCACCAGAGAGAGACACCAAAGCTGCGATTGCCACAGCGGCGCCACCGCCAGAAACGGAGGGCGATTGCTTTACACTACGCACTGCTTCGCGCTCTTGAAAACAGCAAAGTTTACCACGGCTCATGCAGCCTACGCGGTCGCAGAACCGTCTGAGTCTCTGATTCAGACCCTCCACTCGGCTCTGTACCAGAGGTCCGCAATCGGTCCTGTCGACTGTGCTGCAAATGGTCAGCTCTGCTTTCATCTTGCAAGCAAGACTGGCAGCCTTTACCACTTCTGTTAGCAGCTCGAAATCAGAGAGAATCTGTTCTGATCCAAAGTGACATACGTCATTGGTACCGTCGTGAGCAACCACCTGGAGCTGGCTGCACCCTGTGCTCTTCATGGCGTCCGGGAGGACCCTTTTCACATCTGGAATGACTCCACCCAGTATGCACACGGAGTGTACATTGGTTGTCTTTCCCTTCTTGTCTGCCAAGTCCCTAAGGGGCCCCATAACGCGCCTAACGTTGGAGCTCCCAACTACCTGCCCAGATCTTGAAGGCTGAGTGGTTTCCTCTGAAACAGGACAGGTGACAGCATCTGGCTCAGCGACAGTGTCAGGCACAGACAGCACCTGGAACCTGTTTGTCAGACAAACTTAGACACTGAATTCACTTCACTTATTTCTAGTAAGATGGACGTAGAGGAATTATGGGCATAGTTTAAACGTATTGTAAAAAGTGCTCTGGAAAAGTATGAGCCTAGTAAGTGCAATAAGGACGGAAAAAACTCATCGTGGTTTAAGAACGACATTCGGAAAATGCTAAGTACGCAAATACTGTCGCACTATCGGTTCAAAAGGGAAAGAATAAATGATGACAGACAAAAAATAGTAGAAATTCTTGGGTCTGTAAAAATATTGACGCTAGGTGCGTACAATAACTGCCACCGTCATACCTTACAAGAGATGTTGCCGAGAAACCGAGAACGTATTGGTTGGGCCGTGTTGCGGCTCGCGTTGGTGCTGTTTGTAGGTTTCCGCTCTCTACTTCTCGTGTTGACTGGCGCCACTCGGTTTCGCAAGCGTGTCCTATCCGCTAGTGGCAGCAGCGGCTGTTATCGGTATGTAGTAACTGTTGCCCTATCTTTGGGACGACGTGGTTGTTTTTCCGGGTCGCGTGAGTGTGCCATTTCGGTTGGGGACTCAGGAGGAGCCAGGTCCGCGCAGTGCAACAACACGGCGGGACCGCTGGCAGCACGCATGGATTGCCGGATAGAAGGGCTGTGGTCACGAGGGTGCACGACCTCGTCGTAAACCGGATCCAGCAAGATTTAAGATGAGCGCATTTCAATCGAACTAGAAAAACCTCCACCATTGTGATATCTCCAGTGACTTGGGTTCGTGTTGTTGCTCGCAGTGTCGCCGAGGCGAAGAGCAGCGAGTGGAGTGCTTGGGGAAGGCGGATCTAATTAGCTTTCCTGGACTTCTTATTACTATTTACTACGTTCAACTTGTTACAATTTGTTAAGTTCAACTAGCGGGCGGATGATCCCGGCGGAGGTTCGAGTGCTCCCCTCGGGCATGGGTGTGTGTGTTTGTCCTTAGGTTAATGTAGCTCAAGTATGTGTAAGCTTAGGGTCTGATGAACTTAGAAGTTAAGTGCCATAAGATTTCACACACATTTGGACATTTGAACAACTAGCGGTAATTTAACTTGCCTGGTGGCCGCTAACGCCCCAGTTACCTGCCCTGGCGGTAAGTGTTTGTAACGGCAGTGAACGTTCCCTCGCCTTGCCGCTGCTGTCCGGTAAGGCGTGTAGTTTTGATAGCTTTCTTGATTGTAGCTGGTTGGTGATTGTTCTATTCTGGTAATAGTGATTCCATCCTCGTTGCAAGCACTCTAAGCACAGCATTATGGGGACGTAGTGTAGACCGCCAGTTCCGGCTTTGACATATTGGTCCATCGTTGCATTTGGTTTATCGGACGCCAGGTAGCTTCAAAAAGATTATCATTAGTCATTCGTTAGACTGCCACTGGTTTGACTTACCATCTTGTAAAGTGAATGCAACACTTGGCCGCCTATCTTATCGCTAGCGAAAGTGTTTGTTGCCGGCCCTTCTCAGAGGTCGATTCCTGGAGCACCGTCTGTGGCCCCTTGGCTCTTGTGCGTTCTAAAAGAAGGTCTGATGGCCAGTAGTTCAGTGTAACGCTCCTTCAGTCCACGCCTTCTGCCGGTATAATCTGCCTCAGTACCCTATAAGGAACTTATGTACTGGTCCTTGTGTTTTATTATTGTATTATTTATTACAATACCTTGTAATGCCTACATTAAAGGTTATATATGTCTAGTTAATAGTTCTGGTCGCCTTCTGGAATAAATCTAGCAGTATAGTGTTCAGTGGATGTTAAGGACTGTGTTGCAAAGTTTACCATCATCTTATTTCACCCGTTTGATGATCAGTTGCTTTTTTTTTTAATTAGCCTTTACTATTGTATTTGCTGTTTTACAGCACGTTTCTAAATTTTTTGTGTTATTGCTGTTCCTGACGTGTAAGGCCTTCAACCGTGATTGTGGTCATTTTCCTTAAAATTCTAATTTGGTATTTGTATTTTAGCACTAAGCCTTAAAACCTTATTTACTGCAATTTTTAGCGTCTAATGCCTTCTGCTGTGTTTGTGGCGACTTGCCTTTAATATTTCAATATCTAATTTGTAAGTTGCAGCGAGTTTAAACAATTCTTAATTTATTGCCATTCCTGGCGTGTATGGCCTTCTACCCAGATCACAGCCGCTTGCTTTTAAAACATTATCTGCTGTATCTGTATTTAATGGTGATTTGCTAAATTGTATCTCAATGAAAACGCTATTATTTACACAGTTGTTTATTCCTTCATTAATATCGTGTAGTATTTTTATTTATTGTTGAGTCTAGAATTACTGGTTTAAAATAAATTGTGTGTAAGTGTAAAAGACAACCAATAATAACTGATTACGGCCCCGTGCACAATCGTAACCGAATCCTGTCTTCCTTTGACTATCAGGTTTCATTGGTTCTTTGCAAAATCACTAAGCGGATCTAAGGCCCTACCCAATCACTCGTTGACGAGCCTGGGTGTGGCAAAGCGAAAGCCCAAGTTTTAAATTTCGCGTTTGAGAAATCGTATCGCACAGTCGCCCTCATGGATGACTTAGTGATAGGCATCCGTGGCGTAGAGAAACAACTGAAAGAGTTGAAAACAGGTAAGATGTTTGGTTCGGATGGAATCACAGTTCGGTTTTACAAAGAGTACTCTAAGGCGTTGGCCACTTACCTAGCTTACATTCATCTCGAATGTCTTTCCAAGCGCAGAGCCTCCAGCGACTGAAGAAAAGCGGGTTCACTCCCATATATAATAAGGTTAAAAGAACGTACCGGCATAATTACAAACAAATATCCTAAGCATCGGTTTGCTGCAGAAGTTTTGAACCTATTCTCACTTCGAATATAATAAATTTCCTTCATACGAAAAATCTTCTGTCCTCGAGTGACCACGGCTTTAGAAACCAACGCTCGCGTGAAACTCAGCATGCCCTTTTCTCTTACGAGGGGCGTTTGAAATTCCGCGCATAGTCCGAGAAGTGTCACCACCGGCGCGTATCGAGGTCATATTTAGTTAGCAGCAACTATGGAAATAACGCACACCAAGTTTCAGCCATATTGGTCTATTTATTTGCCTTTGGCATTCGTGTGAATTAAGGAAGTCGAGTGATTGTCAAAAAATGGACGATAAGGAATTTCGTGTGGTAATTAAATTTTACTTTATGAAAGATAAAACGCCTCAGGAGATTAAAGAGAAGCTTGATAAACATAACGTTGAGCCTGCACATTCGATTGGAACAGTTTATAAGTGGTTTCAAAATTTTCGGAGTGGCCATTTGGGCACTAGTACTGCTGAACGTTCTGGACGCCCTGTGGAGGTTACGACTACATAAATCATTGATAAAAGCCATGATATGATGATGGATGAGAGAAGAGTTAAGGTGCGTGAGATTACTAGTGCTGTGGGCATCACGAATGAACGAGTACATAATATTTTGCAGAAACATTGAGACATGAGAAAGCTATCCGCAAGATGGGTTCCGCAATTGCCCACGCTTGACCAAAAACGGAATCGTGGGACGTGTTGCAAGGATTATTTGCAGCTGTTCAGGAAGAATCTGCAGGACTTTAAGCGTCGTTTCGTCACTGTGGATGAAACATGGATACATTACTATACTCCTGCGACCAAACAACAATGTAAACAAAGGGTTACGAAGGGGGAATCTGCACCAAAAGAGGCGAAGACCATTCCTTCGGCCAGAAAGGTTATGGCGACTGCCTTTTGGGATTTGCAAGGGATAATCCTCATCGATTATTTGGAAAAGGATAAAACTATTACAGGTGCATATTGTTCATCGTTATTGGACCGTTTGAAAACCGAGCTGCAAGAAAAAAGCCGACGATTGGACCGCAAAAAAGGCCTTTTCCGACACGACAATGCACCAGCACACATCTCAACAGTTGTGGTCACAAAATTAATGGAAACAGGATTCCAACTTGTTTCTAATTCCCCCTATTCTCCAGACTTGGCTGCGCTGGACTACTATATCTTCCCCAATTTGAAGAAATGCCTGGCGGGACAAAGATTTTATTCAAACGAGAAGCTGATTGCAGCAACTAATAGCTATTTTGCAGACTTGGACAATTCCTATTATTCGGGGAAGGGATCAGCAAATTAGAACAGCGTTGGAGGAAGAGTATAAGTCTAAAAGGAGACTATGTCTAAAAATAAAAAAAGGTTTACCCCAAACACGTAAGAGCCGTGCGGGGTAGTCGTGCAGTCTACGGCGCCTTGCCACGGTTGGTGCGGTTTTCCCCGTCGGAGGTTGGAGTCCTCCCTCGGGCATGGGTGTGTGTGTTGTCCTTAGCGTAAGTTAAAGTTAGATTAAGTAGTGTGTAAGCCTAGGGACCGATGGCCTCAGCAGTTTGGTCCCATACAACTTACCACAAATTCCCAACACGTAAGTAGTTTTCAAGCGCCCCTCGTATGATGTCCTGCTGACTATCTATGAAGGGCAATAGGTTGATTTCATATTGATGGATTTCCGCAACGCATTTGACACGGTGCCCCACTGCAGATTGTTAACGAGGGTACGAGAATACGGAATAGGTTCGCAGATATCTGGTTGATTCTAATACTTGTGAAGTAACAGAGCTCGGTGTTATCCTCGATGACTTGGTGATAGGCATCCCTATCGTTAGGAACGCCTCAAGCCGCCGTGAATTGTGATAGGACCGCTGTTACATGAATGATCTGAAGGGCCGCAATGACCAACAACCTGCTGCTGTTTACTGACGATGCTGTGGTGTGCGGCAAGGTGTCGTCCTTGACTGACTATAGGTTGACACAAGGTGTCTCAGACAAAATATCTCGTCGGTATGCTGAGTGGGAGCTTGGTCTAAATGTGGAAAAATGCCAGTTAATGCAGATGAGTGCAGGAAACAAACCTGTAATACTAGAATGCAGCGTCAGTAGTGTGCTGCTTGATACAGTCACCTCGATTAAATACCTAGGCAAAGTGACATGAAACTGAACGAGCTCTTAAGGACGGTAGTGGGGAAGGCGAAGGCCTTTACGAAGTGGTTATTTTATAAATGAGACGGCATTTAGGACACTAGTGCCAACCATTCTTGAGTACTGATCGAGTGTTTCGGTTCTGCCCCACGTCGGACAGAGGGGGGGAACATCGAAGCAGTTCAGAGGCGAAGTGCCAGATTTGTTACTGGTAGGTTCTAACAAGACGCAATTATGACACATATGCTTCCCAAACTAAAATTGGGATCGCTGGAAGGAAGGCTAGGTTCCTTTCGAGGAACACTATTGAGAAAATTTAGAACACCAGCATTTGAAGCTGGCTGCAAAACAATTCTACAGCCACCAACGTACATTTTGCCCTAAGGACCACGAAGATAATATACGAGCAATTAGGGCTCATACGTCGGCATATACACTACTGGCCATTAAAATTGTTACACCACGAAGATGACGTGCTACAGACGCGAAATTTAGCCAGAACGAAGGAGATGCTGTGATATGTAAATGATTAGTTTTTCAGAGCATTCACACAGAGCTGGCGCCGGTGGCGACACCTACAACGTGCTGACATGAGGAAAGTTTCCAACCGATTTCTCATACACAAACAGCAGTTGACCGGCGTTGCCTGGTGAAACGTTGTTGTGATAATTCATGTAAGGAGGAGATGCGTACCATCACGTTCCGACTTTGATAAAGGTCGGATCGTAGCCTATCGCGATTGCGGTTTATCGTATCGCGACATTGCTGCTGGCTTGGGTCGAGATCCAATGACTGTTAGGGGAATATGGAACCGGTGGGTTCAGGAGGGTAATACGGAACGCCGTGTTGGATCCCAACGGCCTCGTATCACTAGCTGTCGAGATGACAGGCATCTTATCCGCATGGCTCTAACGGATCGTGCAGCCACGTCTCGACCCCTGAGTCAACAGACGGGGACGTATGCAAGACAACAACCATCTGCACGAACAGTACGACGACGTTTGCAGCAGCATGTACTAGCAGCTTGGAGACCATGGATGCGGTTACCCTTGGCGCTGCATCACAGACAGGAGCGCCTGCGATGGTGTACTCAACGACGTACCTGGGTGCACGAATGGCAAAACGTCATTTTTTCGGATGTATGTAGGTTCAGTTTACAGCACCATGATGGTCACATCCGTGTTTGGCGACATCGCGGTGAACACACATTGGAAGCGTGGACAATGTAGGGTGAGTCACCTAACATTACCGCTGGATATATTTCGTAAACCCCATCAAATACTGACGAATCGATTCCACAGAACGAACGTGAGGAGAGGGGCTAGTGTAATTGGTTAATACAAACAATAAAAAAATGCGCGGAAGTATGTTTTTTAACACAAACCTACGTTTTTGTAAATGGAACCCCGTTAGTTTTGTTAGCACATCTGAACATATAAACAAATTCGTAATCAGTGCCGTTTGTTGAATTGTAAAATGTTAATTACAACCGGAGATATTGTAACCTAAATTTGACGCTTCAGTACCACTCCTCCGCTGTTGGATCGTGTGTATCGGAGAGCACCGAATTACATAGGGATCCAAAGGGAACGGTGATGGACCTTCTACATCTACATCTACATTTATCTCCGCAAGCCACCCAACGGTGTGTGGCGGAGGGCACTTTACGTGCCACTGTCATTACCTCCCTTTTCTGTTCCATTCGCGTATGGTTCGCGGGAAGAACGACTGTCTGAAAGCCTCCGTGCGCGCTCTAATCTCTCTCATTTTACATTCGTGATCTCCTCGGGAGGTATAAGTAGGGGGAAGCAATATATTCGATACCTCATCCAGAAACGCACCCTCTTGAAACCTGGCGAGCAAGCTACACCGCGATGCAGAGCGCCTCTCTTGCAGAGTCTGCCACTTGAGTTTGTTAAACATCTCCGTAACGCTATCACGGTTTCCAGACAACCCTGTGACGAAACGCACCGCTCTTCTTTGGATCTTCTCTATCTCCTCCGTCAACCCGATCTGGTACGGATCCCACACTGATGCGCAATACTCAAGTATAGGTCGAACGAGTGTTTTGTAAGCCACCTCCTTTGTTGATGGACTACATTTTCTAAGGACTCTCCCAATGAATCTCAACCTGGTACCCGCCTTACCAACAATTAATTTTATATGATCATTCCACTTCAAATCGTTCCGCACGCATACTCCCAGATATTTTACAGAAGTAACTGCTACCAGTGTTTGTTCTGCTATCATATAATCATACAATAAAGGATCCTTCTTTCTATGTATTCGCAATACATTACATTTGTCTATGTTAAGGGTCAGTTGCCACTCCCTGCACCATGTGCCTATCCGCTGCAGATCTTCCTGCATTTCGCTACAATTTTCTAATGCTGCAACTTCTCTGTATATTACAGCATCATCCGCGAAAAGCCGCATGGAACTTCCGACACTATCTACTAGGTCATTTATATATATTGTGAAAAGCAATGGTCCCATAACACTCCCCTGTGGCACGCCAGAGGTTACCTTAACGTCTGTAGACGTCTCTCTATTGATAACAACATGCTGTGTTCTGTTTGCTAAAAACTCTTCAATCCAGCCACACAGCTGGTCTGATATTCCGTAGGCTCTTACTTTATCAGGCGACAGTGCGGAACTGTATCGAACGCCTTCCGGAAGTCAAGGAAAATAGCATCTACCTGGGAGCCTGTATCTAATATTTTCTGGGTCTCATGAACAAATAAAGCGAGTTGGGTCTCACACGATCGCTGTTTCCGGAATCCATGTTGATTCCTACATAGTAGATTCTGGGTTTCCAAAAACGACATGATACTCGAGCAAAAAACATGTTCTAAAATTCTACAACAGATCGACGTCAGAGATATAGGTCTATAGTTTTGCGCATCTGCTCGACGACCCTTCTTGAAGACTGGGACTACCTGTGCTCTTTTCCAGTCATTTGGAACCTTCCGTTCCTCTAGAGACTTGCGGTACACGGCTGTTAGAAGGGGGGCAAGTTCTTTCACGTACTCTGTGTAGAATCGAATTGGTATCCCGTCAGGTCCAGTGGACTTTCCTCTGTTGAGTGATTCCAGTTTCTTTTCTATTCCTTGGACACTTATTTCGATGTCAGCCATTTTTTCGTTTGTGCGAGGATTTAGAGAAGGAACTGCAGTGCGGTCTTCCTCTGTGAAACAGCTTTGGAAAAAGGTGTTTAGTATTTCAGCTTTACGCGTGTCATCCTCTGTTTCAATGCCTTCATCATCCCGGAGTGTCTGGATATGCTGTTTCGATCCACTTACCTTAGGTACAGAAGAGACTGGAACAGCACATTACGTCCACATGCTAACACCTTTTTATTGGTCTGTTTCACTGACGCACATGTACATTACCATGAGGGGTGAGGTACACGTACACACGTGGTGTCCGTTTTCAATTACAGAGTGGAATAGAGTGTGTCCGGACATGTCAGGCCAATAGATGTTCAATGTGGTGGCCATCATTTGCTGCACAAAATTGCAATCTCTGGCGTAATGAATGTCGTACACGCCGCAGTACATCTGGTGTAATGTCGCCGCAGGCTGCCACAATACGTTGTTTCATATCCTCTGGGGTTGTAGGCACATCACGGCACACATTCTCCTTTAACGTACCCTACAGAAAGAAGTCCAGAGGTGTAAGATCAGGAGATCGGGCTGGCCAATTTATGCGTCCTCCACGTGCTACGAAACGCCCGTCGAACATCCTGTCAAGGGTCAGCCTAGTGTTAATTGCGGAATGTGCAGGTGCATCATCATGCTGATACCACATACGTCGACGCGTTTCCAGTGGGACATTTTCGAGCAACGTTGGCAGATCATTCTGTAGAAACGCGATGTATGTTGCAGCTGTTTAAGCCCCTTCAATGAAGTGAGGACCAATGAGGTGGTCGCCAATGATTCCGCACCATACATTTACAGTCCACGGTTGTTGTCGCTCTACCTGTCTGAGCCAGCGAGGATTGTCCACGGACCAGTAATGCATGTTCCGTAGATTCACTGCCCCGTGGTTTGTGAAACCCGCTTCATCGGTAGACAGGTAGAACTGCAACGCATTCTCTGTTAATGCCCATTGACAGAATTGCACTCGATGATTAATGTCATCACTATGTAATTGCTGATGTAGCGACACGTGAAACTGGTGAAAGCGGTGACGATGCAGTATGCGCATGACACTACTTTGACTCAGTCCACCGGCTCTCGCAATGTTCCGTGTACTCATGTGTGGGTTCATGGCAACAGCAGCTAACACACCAACTGCACCCGCTTCTCCTCTGACGGGCCTGTTACGGACCCGTTTGCGTGCAACGACCACACCTGTTGCATACAGTTGGCGGTAGATGTTTTGCAATGTGCGGCACGTTGGATGCTCTCTGTCCGGGTACCGTTCTGCATACACCCTGCAGGCTTCAGCTGTATTTCGTCGACACTCGCCATAGATGAGTATCATCTCCGCCTTTTCAGAGTTCGAATACACCGTGGTCACAGTTGCTACAACACGACACTATCACAGACGTCTCGTAACACGGTGCACTACAGTTGGTCTGCGTGAGGAGACGAATGCAGAATAACAATAGCAGCAAGCGCTACATGCGGACACTGCGACTGCTAGACCAAACCACAACAGTGCACTACAGCCACACTCGTAAACACGGTCGTCATCGTAAACATGTCCCTGCAGATGCTGCTCGCCGACCGTGGCCCGTGTTTGTTACTACACGCAACTGAACGTCGGAGGTTTCAAGCGTCAACTTTAGGCTACAATATCTCCGGATGTAATTAACATTTTACAATGCAACAAACGGCACTGATTACGTATTTGTTTATATGTTCAGATGTGCTAACAAAACTAACGTGGTTCCATTGAAAAAAACGTAAGTTTGTGTTAAAAAACATACTTCCGTGCATTTTTGTATGGTTTGTATTAAACAATTACACTAGCCCCTCTCCTCACGTTCGGTCTGTGGAATCGGTTCGTCAGTATTTGATGTGGTTTACGAAATACATCCAGCGGTAACGTTAGGTGACTCACCCTATATATATATATATATATATATATATATATATATATATATGATGACTTTTGAACATTATTAAGGTAAATACATTGTTTGTTCTCTATCAAAATCTTTCATTTGCTAACTATGCCTATCAGTAGTTAGTGCCTTCAGTAGTTAGAATCTTACAGGGTGTTTCAAAAATGACCGGTATATTTGAAACGGCAATAAAAACTAAACGAGCAGCGATAGAAATACACCGTTTGTTGCAGTATGCTTGGGACAACAGTACATTTTCAGGCGGACAAACTTTCGAAATTACAGTAGTTACAATTTTCAACAACAGATGGCGCTGCAAGTGATGTGAAAGATATAGAAGACAACGCAGTCTGTGGGTGCGCCATTCTGTACGTCGTCTTTCTGCTGTAAGCGTGTGCTGTTCACAACGTGCAAGTGTGCTGTAGACAACATGGTTTATTCCTTAGAACAGAGGATTTTTCTGGTGTTGGAATTCCTCCGCCTAGAACACAGTGTTGTTGCAACAAGACGAAGTTTTCAACGGAGGTTTAATGTAACCAAAGGACCGAAAAGCGATACAATAAAGGATCTGTTTGAAAAATTTCAACGGACTGGGAACGTGACGGATGAACGTGCTGGAAAGGTAGGGCGACCGCGTACGGCAACCACAGAGGGCAACGCGCAGCTAGTGCAGCAGGTGATCCAACAGTGGCCTCGGGTTTCCGTTCGCCATGTTGCAGCTGCGGTCCAAATGACGCCAACGTCCACATATCGTCTCATGCGCCAGAGTTTACTCCTCCATCCATACAAAATTCAAACGCGGCAACCCCTCAGCGCCGCTACCATTGCTGCACGAGAGACATTCGCTAACGATATAGTGCACAGGATTGATGACGGTGATATGCATGTGGGCAGCATTTGGTTTACTGACGAAGCTTATTTTTACCTGGACGGCTTCGTCAATAAACAGAACTGGCGCATATAGGGAACCGAAAAGCCCCATGTTGCAGTCCCATCGTCCCTGCATCCTCAAAAAGTACTGGTCTGGGCCGCCATTTCTTCGATAGGAATCATTGGCCCATTTTTCAGATCCGAAACGATTACTGCATCACGCTATCTGGACATTCTTCGTGAATTTGTGGCGGTACAAACTGCCTTAGACGACACTGCGAACACCTCGTGGATTATGCAAGATGGTGCCCGGCCACATCGCACGGCCGACGTCTTTAATTTCCTGAATGAATATTTCGATGATCGTGTGGTTGCTTTGGGCTATCCGAAACATACAGGAGGCGGCGTGGATTGGCCTCCCTATTCGCCAGACATGAACCCCTCTGACTTCTTTCTGTGGGGACAATTGAAAGACCAGGTGTACCGCCAGAATTCAGAAACAATTGAACAGCTGAAGCAGTACATCTCATCTGCATGTGAAGCCATTCCGCCAGACACGTTGTCAAAGGTTTCGGGTAATTTCATTCAGAGACTACGCCATATTATTGCTACGCATGGTGGATATGTGGAAAATATCGTACTATAGAGTTTCCCAGACCGCAGCGACATCTGTTGTTGAAAATTGTAACTACTGTAATTTCGAAAGTTTGTCTGCCTGAAAATGTACTGTTGTCCCAAGCATATTGCAACAAACGGTGTATTTCTATCGCTGCTCGTTTAGTTATTATTGCCGTTTCAAATATACCGGTCATTTTTGAAACACCCTGTATATTCAGCTGGCAGTATTTGCGCACGCTATATTGCAGTAGTTTCAGTAACGAAGATTTTTGTGAGGTAAGTGATTCATGAAAGGTATAGGTTATTGTTAGTCAGGGTCATTCTTTTGTAGGGATTATTGAAAGTCAGACTGCGTTGCGCTAAAAATATTGTGTGTTAGTTTAGTGATGATCAGAGTAAGTAAAGAGAGAAATGTCTGAGTACGTTCAGTTTTGCTCAGCTGCTTGAAAATCAAATAACTTAAGAGGTTTACCAGCACAGTAATTCATAATTTTTTTCTAAGGGGACGTTTCACAATACATAATAAATACACAGAACATCATAACTCAAGAAAAATGTACACAAAAAAACAATTACTTACCACCAACAAATTTTGGCCGGCCATTCCAAACACACACACACACACACACACACACACGCAGGACGCCATCAAACACAACAAGACGACATCTACAAACACAACCAACTCAAACTCCGCGCCGTAATGACGTCACACACCACGGCACCCTTAAGTCACGGGTCAAAGCAGACGGGTGGAATCGGACGCCTCCGTTGATATTTTGCAGATATATTAATACTCTATGTTGTCAACTGAGTTGATGTAATTAGGACTGCAAAATAGTCTGTATCGAACGCAGTGCACTGTTAAAAGAGAGTGTGCACTGGTATTTGGATTTGCAGGTGGTTGCAGTTTAGGTCTTCAGTTTTTATGTATTATTAAGGAGCGCCAAGCACGTGACTTGTATGTGTAGCCACTTGCGCAATAACTTAATGTTTCCTACACCTCAGATACTGTCTTTAGTAGCCTTATTTTGGTAGATTACTGTTTTTGTCTGATGCATTTTGGCAGGGTAGCTCTGGCAGCAGACGGTGCGTTCCTGTTCCCTGGGCCTGGAGCAGAGACGTGTTTTCTCCCTGCTGCGGAGACACTTCCGTCATCGCACATCGAGGTTTGCCCGCAGCCAGGAGCCTCTATCAGCTGCCTCCTGTTGTCTCAAGTTAACTTAATTTGATCGGTTTTGTACGTGCCACGACGGAGTGTCGCCCAATTAATTCCGAAACCATTGATCTACTCAAATATTGGGAGGTGAACAAGCACAACGCCTTAAGATGAGTTCTGCAAGTCGGCAGTTTCTTGTGACTATATTTGCCCTTTAACAACCTGTTTCAAACTTGCAGGCCCTATTTTGCTAGTTCTGGAGCGTGCTAAACATTCAAGGTTTTTACTTATAAATATGAACTGTTGAGTTTCTTTAAACGCAGTCATTAGCTAATTCTATTCATCGTCAAACTTGCGTAGTTTCTGCCAGTTTGGTGTGATAACAGGATGCTGGAATTTTTTACCTGTCTTGCGTTTTCAGGGATTGTATATTTACTTACGGGTCACTATTGATGTTTCTTCTGGTGTGTGCTATTTGGGAGTCACCTTTAAATTGTATGCCTTCCCAGCTTTTCTCGTAGTTTGGAGGATTGTTTATTTTATTTCTTATTGGATTTTATTTAGTTTTATAAATTGTTAAGGGCCTTCCAACAGTCACAACAAGTGGCGTGACTTGTTATCCTTTCTGTATTGTGGGTGGGTGATGTCTATTTGTTTAGAGTTTTATCCATGCCTGGTAAATTTAGTACTTTTAGTGGGAGTCATTTTTAATTCATTTTACTGGTAAAACTCAATTTGTTGAACCAGCTAGCAGTCACACCTTGTTGGTATGACTTCTTACATGTATTTGGGGACTTATGTATATTCCTAGTTTTAAGCCTTGTTGTAAATGGTATAAATTCTTAAAATTTTCTATTAATGAATTGATCCTGTTCAAGTTCTTTAAGTTATTGTGAGCATTGTTATTCATATTTGACAAGGTTTTTAATTTGTTATCATAATAATAGTATTAAGCGATAAAGTGTACATCTACATCTATATGGTTGCTCTGCAATTCACACTTAAGTGCCTGGCAGAGGGTTCATCGAACCATTTTCATACTACTTCTCTACCACTCTCGAACGGCGCGTGGGAAAAACAAACACCTAAATCTTTCCGTTCGAGCTCTGATTTCTCTTATTTTATTATGATGGTCATTTCTCCCTACGTAGGTGGATGTCAACAAAATATTTACGTATTCTGAAGAGAAAGTTGGTGATTGAAATTTCGTAAATAGATCTCGCAGTAAAGAAAACCGCCTTTGTTTCAGTGACTGCCACTCCAATTAGCGTATCATATCACTGACACTCTCAGCCTTATTGCGCGATAACACGAAACGAGCTGCCCTTCTTTGCACTTTTTCGATGTCCTCCGTCAATCCTACCTGGTAAGGATCCCATACTGCGCAGCAATATTCCAGCAGAGGACGGACAAGCGTAATGCAGGCTGTCTTTTCAGTAGATTTGTCGCGTCTTCTTAGTGTTCTACCAACAAAGCGCAGTCTTTGTTTCGCCTTCCCCACAGTATTATCTATGTGGTCTTTAAAATTTAAGTTGCTTGTAATTGTAATTGCTAGGTATTTAGTCGAATTGACAGTCCTTAGATTTGTGCGATTTATCGTATACCCAAAATTTATCGGACTTCTTTTAGTACCCATGTGAATGACCTTGCATTTTTCTTTGTTTAATGCTAATTGCCACTTTTAGCACCATGCAGTAATTCTCTCTAGATCATTTTGTAATTGGAATCGATCGTCTGATGATTTTACTAGACAGTAAATTACAGCGTCATCTGCAAATAATCTAAGGGGGCTGCTCAGATTATCACCTAGATCATTTATGTAAATTAGGAACAGCAGAGGGCCTATGACACTACCTTGCCGAACGCCAGATATCACTTTTGTTCTACTCGATGATTTACCGTCTATCACTACGAACTGTGACCTCTCTGAGAGGAAATCACGAATTCAGTCACACAACTGAGACAATACTTCATATGTTCGCAATTTGATTAATAATTGCTTGTGAGGAATGTTATCAAAAGTCTTCTGGAACTCTAGGAATATGGAATTGATCTGAGATCCCTTTTCGACAGCACTCATTACTTCATGGGAATAAAGAGCTACCTGTTTTGCACAACAACGACATTTTCTGAATCCGTGTTGGTTATGTATCAATAAGTCATTTTCTTCAAGGTGATTCATAATGTTCGAGTCATGAAACGACAAAATGGCGAAATATATGGGTATATCTTCCATGTGTTTTTCCTTCACATTATCACAACCCTTGTTGTTAGGTACCACACTCGTCTAAAAGTAATTTACTTTGCGAAAAAGCAGGAAACGTGATGCTCAGTTTCTTTTTCGACGGAGGACCCCCAACTCATCGACTGGCTGCCAGGGGATGCAACAGTCAGTGCCGAACAGTATTGCAACACGCTGCTAAGGCTCGAATAGGCTTTCAAGAACAAGCGCAGAGACGAACTCTCGAATGGTATAAGGCTTCTGCAGGACAACGCTAGGCCAAGAAGTCCCTCGAGCGGCTTCAAAAATTTTTTTTGGGAGATTCTGGAATATCCTCCTTATAGCACCGGAACCTCTCAATGTCACTCGCATATCTTCGGCCCCTTAAAAAAAACTCTGAAAGAGATTTATGATGAACTGGGGCTTCACACCTGTTAAATAATTGTGAAACTTCGTTGTAGATGACCATCAGCTGTTTATTTTTATGCTCAATGCTATCGGTTTACATCAGTAGACCATTATGGAGCCGAAGCTTAACCGACAGAGAAAACCTTTGCAGTGCACAAGTCACAGTATACTTAAAAAATAAAAAAATGGGCCGTTAAATAACCTAGAAATTATTTATAAAGTGTAACCAGCTTGTCATTACCACATTTCAAGTGAACAACGTCGATATAGGTAGAAAACCACAGCTTCTGTTACAATAAATAATCTCCAAAAGACAAATATCTGTAGGAGACGCACGCACAAGATGTTCATGCTTTCTCGGAAAGTTGCTTTTCATTACAACGTTCTAAACAGGGTACTTGCAGTAAAAGGCAGCATGGCTGGCTGATTAGTGGGATAAGTATATCATGTAGAATGAAGTGCGAATTATATCAAAATGATAGAAGTAGTCACAATCAAGCTACAGTAGCACATTACAAAAAGTAATGTAAGGCGTTTAAAAATGTTATTAGGAAGGCAAAGAGTATGTGGTACGCAAATAGAATAGCTAATTCACAGGATAAAATTAAAACCATATGGTCAGCTGTGAAGGAAGTGTCCGGGCAGCAGCATTATGTCGACGATATAAAGTCAATTCGTAGTAAAAATATTTCTGTTTGTCAGTATTTAACAGTTACTTTCTGATCGTTGCTGGTGAAATAAATAAAAATTTAGTTTCTACAGGGAATCATATATCTCTCTTGGAAAATGCCTTTCCGAGACTGATGTCAGAAATACTCCTTTGTGATACTGACAAGGGGGAGATTGAATCAATAATTAAACCACTGAAGACCAAGGGCTCTCATGCATATGATGGACTGCCTAGCAGATTATTAAAGTACTTTACTGCACAGGTTAGCACTGTATTTAGCCATATTTGTAATTTTTCCTTTAAGAATGGTCAGTTTCCTGAACGATTAAGGTACTCAGTAGTAAAGCCGCTTTATAAAAAGGGAGGAAGGGATAACGTTGACAATTTTAGGCCTATTTCTATGCCATCAGTGTTTGCTAAAGTTACTGAAAAGGCTGTGTATGTAATGATAATTGATCATTTTATTTCACATAATTTGCTATCAAATGTACAGTTCGGTTTTAGAAGTGGTTTAAAAATTGAAAATGCTGTCTTCGCTTTTGTCTGTAAGGTACTGGATGGATTAAACAATAGGTTTCGAAAGCTAGCCGTATTTTTTGATTTGACTAAGGCGTTTTATTGTGTTGATCACAAAATATTGCTCCAGAAGTTGGACAGTTATCGAATATGGGTAGTAGCTCACAATTGGTTCACTTCTCACTTTAACAACAGAGAGAAAAAGATCATTTATGCACAGTGTTGACAATAACTATGATGTGGGGTTTCCGTGGGGCACAGTAAGTGGTGTAAGTTCGCGAACCTCTTGTCGAACCCTTTCACTAGTCTGGGTATTCTGAAATTTGCCTCTCTGTATATATCCTTCCTTTACTGTCTTTTCTTGTTAATAACATCAGCTTATTCCCAAGAATTAGCAGCTTTCACTCAGTTAACACTTGGCAGAAATCCAGACTGCATTTCATTCGGGAGGACGACGGTTCAATCCCGCGTCCGGCCATCCTGATTTAGGTTTTCCGTGATTTCCCTACATCGCTCCAGGCAAATGCCGGGATGGTTCCTTTGAAAGGGCACGGCCGACATCCTTCCCTAATCCGATGAGACCGATGACCTCGCTATCTAGTCTCCTTCCCCAAACAACCCACCCATCCAATCTGCATTTGGATCGCACTTCCTTGAGTCTTGTGCAGAAAGATGTGCAGTATACTGCTGCATCCATTTCCAATAAGCTACCACAAGAATTCAAAAATCTTAGCAGTTATCCACGTGCTCTCAAATCGAAACTGAAGATTTTCCTCATGGATCTCTCCTTCCATTCTAAACGGGAGTTCCTTAAAAAATGAAGCTCATTCCTGTGTTATATCGTTGATTGCGTTTACATAAACTTATGGCTTGCCTTTTTGTGGGTTCATAAACATTTTATTTTATCTGTTATTACTTTTATGTTGTAATTTCATGTACTGACAAGTTCGGTGACCTTGGAGACTTGCTACCCAATTTGGTCCTACGGAACTAGACGTGTAAAATAAAAAAAAATAATAAAATAAAACCATAAAATCCAAATAAACTGAAGAAAATTGTGACTGATTTGGAGCAAATTCTTTAACAGCAAAGCTCTAAGGCAAGTTGCTATGAATCTTGGAGAAAGATCGTAAGAAAATGTCTGTAGCTGTAATATCGATAATGTGTACATATTACATGTCATGTGAGATCTTTGGAATATTTTTGAGTATATCGATATTATAATGATGTACAGAGTGATGTGGCTTAACGAAGAACGTACTAAACAAACAGTATCAACAAAGTATAGTCATAAAAACGGATACACAGAAGTGACATGCGTGGTAATTGAAAGTATTACAAAATATGCAACGTCAAATTAATGAAAAGTAAAGAAAAAACATACAATTTTCTCCTTTAAGGTTATGTGTCATACGTGAGTGAATATGAGGGAACTAGTGATTTTTAATCATATCAATCAAACACGTATGTAAACAGTGGTGTCTCAAACAGTGTTACCATAAAAGCTATAATCGAAGTACATACAATAAAGGGATTTTGTATTACATAAATCGTTCAATGATGTAAATAGTCAAGCAGCTATTGGAAAAAGTGTTAAGTTAACATTGTAAAATAGCAAACTTATAAAGCGATGCCCTGTGTAACTAAATCTCAAAAAAGTATAATAACGGGTCGCATAATAACTAACAAGTCATGTCTTATACATAAAACGTGAGTATGAGGGTACTAGACAGTATATAAAAAGTATGAAACGGTATAAACTGGACAATTATTTAGAGAAAACTTAGACACAGCATGACATGCAGAAATGGGAGGAGGGAGCCCTGTGATGGAAATATTTAATGGTTAGGAATACATTATATGGAAACAAAGGTGAGGTTATCAAAGAATATGAAATGTGTTAAAACATAAGGGAATGTGGATTAGGGGAGGAGGGGAAGGGGAAGATGAGGGGGGGGGGGAGTGTAGGAGGGAAGAAGACATCTAAGTGACATACAGGAGGCACCTATTAAGTTGCTGTAATATAAGATTATTAATTTGCCATTAACAACCTACAGTGAGGGCAGTGGATCAACAAAGTACGAATGCAATAAATAAGAACAGGTTGCACACATATGGCAGCATTAAACCCCCAAAAAATTTTTTGTAACAGTTGTGGCAGCCATAATAGGCAGTCAGGATATGGTCAGCTTCAACGTTGGGCAAACTTACTTAGTTAACCGGTTAAGAGAAAGGCATGGGTCACATCTCTGAAAGGTCAGAGGTTCACGTCTGACAAGGAAGTGCAGGAAACCGTAGAAAATTGGATCCGTCAGCAACCTGGGAGTTCCTTCACTGAAGGAGCCCACGGCCTTCCTACCCCTGGAATCGGTGTGCGAATGTCAGTGGCAGTTATCTATAGTTGTACTGACCTGGAATTGAAATACGGTTATTTATAGTTCGTTACGTATAACTGTAGTTTCCTTTTCATTTGGGTGCATCTTTTTGTTGTTGTGGTCTTCAGTCCTGAGACTGGTTTGATGCAGCTCTCCATGTTACTCTATCTTATGTAACATTTTATATTTTGTGAAGCTTAAACAAAATATCTAAAACGGTAGCTCTTGCACTTGAATGACATCTTGTGGAAGAAATATGAGATTAGGAGACGAATTACGGTTAAAAATGTTAAAAAAATTTTAATCTTTACGGAGTCTTCCCATTTTCATGAACTACTCACGGAAAAACAATTGTTTCAAATTTAAGAGATGAAGTTTTCGGAAAGAATCGATACTACGCTAAAGACCAATATTACATACCAATTGCGTAATGTAGTGACATTATGTAGAATCATGGTGACTTATAACAAGAAAGGAGTAAACAAATATTTTGCTTCAAGGAAGCCTGGAATAATATTATACTATAACAGGTCTATGCTCTTTCAGGTAATATTCCTGTTTGGCGTCATCTATTTTTGTACTGTTTGTTATTTCATATGGATTCTGTCTCATCATTAAAGGTAACTACGTAATAGCAGGTGAAATTATATCCAGCTGACTAACAGAAGTATATGGCTGACTGCCAGCAATGACCTGTAGAGAAACAATGTTGGAGCTGGACGTATTTACACTGCTTCGTAATTAGCCACTGAAAAAAGTTGCTCTCTTTTAATATTTTAACAGAGCATGAGAAAACTTAATTGCAAAAAAAAAAAAAAAAAAAAAAGCCATGCGTAACGTTGAAAATCAGCACACCAGGAAGCTTGGTGGTACCTAGTGCCGCATATTTGTTTTTACTGTTCTTTCCTGTGAATCTTTGTGGGTATGATGATGACAAACTAGCAGCTATAAAAAGCGATTATGATCCTAAACATTAATGTTCTCATATTGGAAACTATATCATCCCATTCATTATGGAGTAGTCACTGAATTAACGAGGGGCAGTAGTCGGAAGAATGTCAACATAACAGTACAGGCTCTACGCAGACGTGGAACAGAAACTGTACAACGAACAACGAAAGAAAAGTTTCGCCTACTGCGTATAGAAGTAGAGGGAATAAATGCACCCAGTGTTGTCTATATATATCAGGCGTGCCACAATGCACCGGCTGGAGGCGTCGACAAAACGCACTTCACAGCTATGGCTCATTTCATTATTGGAAAGCAGTTACAGCTTTTACGCCACGTTCTCAGCGGAGTGAACGCCGTTAATCGTGATTTACGCCCATGGAGCGACAACTCTTGCGTGCAAAATGAAGCGCTGAATCCACTCGCGATGCTAGTGAACTCAGTACGAAGCGGAAGCAGCTTTTCGGTATAGCGTTAACCACTGCTGCGGATGACAGACGTTTAGTCACGCGTATTACCCCAACAGTAACTCGAGTACAAAACACAGTGCCATTTAAAATACTTTCCTAGTTGAGTTACGATAATCTTGTCTTAAAATAAAACCACACTAAATTTGATTTGCTCCTGTCATAATTTACTCATTAAAAAAGTTACAGAAAAAATTTATAATTAAATTTATATCTAATGTGTGCAGATACACGAGTGCATATCATATTTTGTTGGATAATCATCATGTTCATTCCGGAAATGATGTGGAGGAGTACAACTGCATGTTATGCTGCACAGATATGTGGCTTACTTAAACTTGCAACCTTGATGCTCATTTTAACTGTACGTAGTGGTCTGCCGAATGTGTTCAGTGTCCACCTTGATAAGTGATTTCTCGCTTTTCGAACAGATTTTTACGACCAGTGACTCTTCGCTACACCTCAAAATTGAAAAAAAGATTAATCAACAATTAGTTCCACTCTCCTCAATTTGTTCAAAATCCAGCAATATAGTCATAGCAACTGTTTGGCACGTCTATTTGAGAACGTAAAGGAAAAACCATACTAACTACGAGCAATTTGCAAGGAAATTTTGTCTCCTGTTTCAGAAAAGAGGACAGAAATTAAAGAAGCACAAAGAAAGAATAGACCAACTTGCTTCTCAAAATATTTTTTGTATTTTATGAACAATAATAATTCCTCTAAACAACGCACTGTAAATCTGAAAGTGACTTTAACCAATGTATTTTTCGTTTTTGCCATAACACGATCATTACTGTAAGAGAATAATTAATAAGAAATAGAAAAATTTCGCATATGAATATTACTAAAGTATACTGTCACGACAGTTTTACTTTTCGTCACCAGCGTTTAAATTTCACCTGTCGCCTTGCGCGAAATTGACGGTTAACAGTTATAATCGTACTGACATGGTTTTGTATGAATCCGAGTGAGAACGGATAGCATATTAGGAACGACGAACGTTTTATATCCGTATGATCGTTACAGTGTGTGGCGGTCCCACCTGCATTTATTTTCCTTGTTTGTTCTCCTCGGTGTCGACGTACTGCGTTGCCGTTGCTACACTGGCTGAAAAAATGGGTTGTCGATTCTGACACAGACTACTGCAAATTATGTAGTCGGCAGGTGCCCAGTTGTGTTTCATAGTACTTTAATTTCACTGTTCTCAACCCCCCAGTAATACACAGTTATATGGCCAGTGCACTATTGTTTAACTTTCGATAAACTTCATTAATAGTCTGCAGGCGAAACTCCACATACTGCTACAATAGTTTCGTGCTGAACATCTACGAGCAGTAAAACCTAACCACAAAGTTCACAGTTCTTGAAGAATACACAGGTACGTATGGAGCAGACACTGTCAATGTTTTTACACACGGCCTAATTGCTTAACACTTGTTTCATAGTTAATTTGAAGAATTGTTGTTGTTCTAACCAACACAGGTTACTCATCTGAAACTCGACTGTGGACCGACTGTTTCGTGAGCAAAAATCATCACAATAATAGGTGCTGAAAGTACACATTGTTCGAAGTTTAATTTACAGAAATTACAATTAAAACTTAACTCATTAAATTAACAGAATACAACGAAAAGTAGGTTCTTTTTAGCAATTTCTTCTACTATGAGGGTTACGCCAAATTATTTGTTTAAATCGTGAAATTAACAAATATAGTTACGTAAACAATACTTTTGACAAAACTGTTAATTACTTTGGAATTAATAAAGGGCTGGCTTTCCTAACATGTTTTCGAAGAGAGAAAAATAGATACTTTGAGATTACTAGCAATTCATCTTCCAAATGTTTACAATTATTACAGAATTTATACTTGTTTATATGTCAACAACTGAATTTAAGTTACGAAACAATCACTGATCTCACCCTATTACAAACGGTACAAACTGGGAAGAGTCAAAATAAATTAGAAAATCAATTACATACATAAAACTAGCACAAAATTAGATCTGGTGTTATTTACTTTAAAACTGAGAGCCAATCTTTCTCTTTTATGGAAATGCAGATTATATTCACATATGTTAATGATAATTAGTTGAAAGTCAGAAAACAAATTTAAGGAGGGAGATGGCAAAACAAGAGGGGAATTACAGTTATCCCAGCTTGCTTCGTCACAAGTGGTAGTGGATTATGTCGGATCCAAAAAAGACATTCGAGTGTTAATGATTTATCATCGATGCATTTACTTGGCTGAGTGATGAACAATGCAGTGCGTATTCAGCCTCGGGATAGAAATTCTGGTAGATATCTACATCTAAATATACATGATTACTCTGGAGTTCACAATAAAGTGCGTGGTAGAGGGTTCATCGAACCACCTACAAGATACTGCTCTACGGTTCCACTCTCTAACAGGGGGCGGGGAAAACGAACACTTAAATCTTTCCCTGCGGGTTCTGATTTCTCTTATTTTATTAAGATTATCATTCCTCCCTCTGTAGGTGGGCGCCAACAAAATAGTTTCACACAAAGAGGAGAAAGTTGTTGACTGAAATTTTATAACTGTCGCAACAGAAAACGTCTTCTTTTTAATGATTGCCACTCCAATTGACGTATCATGTCTGTGACACTCTCTCCTCTATTTCGAGATAATACAGAACGAGCTGCCCTTCTCTGAACTTTTACGATGTCCTCCGTCAGTCCCATCTGATGCGGATGCCACACCGCACAGCAATAATCCAGAAGAGGGCGGCCAAGCTCTGCGTGAGCAGTTCCTGTAGTAAAACTATTACATTTTCTAAATGTTCTGCCAATAGTCGCAGGCTTTGATTTGATGTACCCACGACATTATCTACGTGATCGTCCCAGCTGAAGTTATTCGTAATTGTAATCCCTAAGTATTTAGTTGAATTTACAGCATTTAGATTTGTGTGATTTATTGTGCAACCGAAATTTAGCCTATTTCCTTCAGTACTCCTGTGGATAACTTCACACTTTTCATTATTTAGAGTCAATTGCCACTTTTTGCACCATACAGACATCTTGTCTAAATCATTTTGCAATTGATGACTTTACAAGACGAAAAATGACAGCATCATTCGCAAGAAATGTAGGAGGGATGCTCATATTGTTTTCTATGTCGTTTATGTAGATCAGGAACTCTGCAATTTTTCTGACGATTTTAGCGAATCACTGCTTTCAGTTCTTAACAGAAAGCACTTAACGTAGCAGTCTGTGCGAAAACTCGATAATTCTCAAATAAATATTAAGCTAGTCTGAAAGGCTTCGTTTAGTAGGAAATTATTGTAAATTAACTTAAATTATAAATGTGCACGCTTTGGGCACCAAGCTTGCCTTAGAACGCCTTTTAAACACCCTTCCCTGTCTTTACTTGATGAATAAATAATTGTTGTGTTGTGGTCGTCCTCCACCCGAAGACTGGTTTGGTACAGCGCTGCACAGTAGTCTCTCCTCCTCAAGCCTCCACGTATGTGTATACCTCGAGCACGGGTTCCCGGGTTCGATTCCCAGCGGGGTCAGGGAATTTTACCCGCCCCGAGATGAGTGGGTGTTGGTGTGTCGTCTTCATCATCATAATCATTCATCCCCATTACGATCGGAGGAAGGCAACGGCAAACCACCTCCAGTAGGACCTTGCCTAGTAAGGCGGTGCGGGTCTCCCGCATCGTTCCCCTACACTCTGTCAAGAAGCATGGGACTTCATTTCCATTTCTCCACTGTATTAGAACCTGGTCTCCCTCTACAATTTTTACCTCCTCAAACTTCCCTCCATAACTAAATTGACTATTCCTTGATGCTTCCGGATGTGTCCTATTTTTTTTTCTTCAGTTCTGTTCAGTATCTCGTCATCATTTACCTGATATACTAGAGTAATCTTCAACGTTCTTCTGTTCCATCACATTTCGAAAGTTTCTTTTCTCTCCTTGACTGAACTGTTTATAGCCGACGCTTCACTTCCGTACAAGACTACTTGCAAGACAAATGCCTGCAGCAAAGACTTCCTACCACTTAGCTTTACGTTTCATGCTAAATGCTTTCCCTTTTTTTTAGGAATCTCTTTCTTGGTATTTCCAGCCTACATTTTATATTCTTTCTGCTTCTACCTTCGTCAGTTATTTTCTGAACAAGTAGTACCCATTATTCGCTACATTTACTGTCTCGTTACCTACTACAATGCCTCAGCATCACCTGATTTAATTCGAATACATCCCATTACCCTTGTTTAATTTTTGTTCATGTTTATCCTATATCATTTTTAATACTTTGTCCATTACGTTTGACAGCTCTTCTAGGTGCTTAGCCTTCTCTGAGATAATAAATTGCAATGTAGTCGGCAGACCTCAAACATATTGTTTCCTCTCCCTAAATTATAATTCTCTTTCCAAAGTTCTCCTTACTTTCCTGTACTGCTTGTTCAATGGCTGAATAAAATTGGGGATGCTGCATTTGTAAAGATCTGTCTTTATCACATAAGATGTACAATTCATAATTAGCGGTTCCGGCCACTGAAATCTTCAAATGTGTTGCTAATAGGAAAACCGTGATGTACAATATAAGCTGAGTTAGCTGAAGCTAAATCTAGAGCAGGCCTAGGAATACATAAGAATAACAAATAAAAAGTTATGAGATAATTAACAACCATGCATACGAGCCGCACGTACACAAAAATATTCTGCTATAAGTACCTATGTCCGTATCTATACACACAAGGACATAGTAAGTGCTGGTGATGGGCTGGGTGCGTCCTCTATTTATAAAAATAATTGGTGCCAGTAGACGGCATTAATGCTAGGGTACATGAGTAACCAGTACCGTAAATTCAATAGTTAAAACGCAATATGCGTAGTCATTAATTAACATTAATTCGTATGGCAAAATGAGCATCTGACAATAAAACGCAAACTGACATACATGTTTAATGTGGATTTTAATGATAATTTTATATATTGTGTGAAAATTTATGCTTTATTGTCAGACGCTCATTTTACCGGATACGATACTGTTTACTCATGTACTCTAACATTACTGCTCTCTATTGACCTTAGTTATTACTATGAATACAAAACGAATCTAGGTCATCAACAGCTCTCACTGTGTATCTAGATGTATAGGAACTGACGTAGACACTTGTATCAGACTATTTTTATGCGATGTATGGCTGGTATTCAAGGCTGTCAATCATGTAATTATTATCTGTTATTCTTATGTATTCCTAGGAGTGTTTTTTTAGCTTCAGCTAATTGAAATTAGTTTGTAATACCGCTGTTCTTCCGTTTGTACAGGCTGAAACCAGTAATTAGCAACAGCACATCTCACGTGATCAGAACGGATCTTTACAAATAAAGTGCCATACATGATCGAGGACTTATTTACAGACATTATGTCTTCAGTTGATACTCTGAGGACAGGCAACAACCTTTTCTTACTCCATCTTTAACCATTGCTTCCTTGTCGTGTCCTTCGACACTTTCAACTGCAATACGGTTAGTCTACAAGTTGTGCATTACTGGCCATTAAAATTGCTACACCACGAAGATGACGTGCTACAGACGTAAAATATAACCGACAGCAAGAAGAAGCTGTGATATGCAAATGATTAGCTTCTCAGAGCATTCACACAATGTTGGCGCTGGTGACGACACCTACAACGTGCTGCGATGAGGAAAGTTTCCAACCGATTTCTCATACACAAACAGCAGTTGACCGGCGTTGCCTGGTGAAACGTTGTTGTGATGCCTCATGTAAGGAGGAGAAGTGCATAACATCACGTTTCCGACTTTGATAAAGGTCGGATTGTAGCCTATCGCGATTGCGGTTTATAGTATCGCGACATTGCTGCCCGCGTTGGTCGAGATCCAATGACTGTTAGCAGAATATGGAATCGGTGGGTTCAGGAGGGTAATACGGAACGCCGTGCTGGATCCCAACGGCCTCGTAGTACTAGCAATCGACGGGACAGGCATCTTATCCCCATGGCTGTAAAGGAACGTGTAGCTACGTCTCGATCCCTGAATCAACACGTGGGGACGTTTGCAAAACAACAACCATCTGCACGAATAGTTCGACGACGTTTGCAGCAGCAAGGACTATCAGCTCGGAGATCATGGCTGCGGTTACCCTTGACGCTGCATCACAGACAGGAGCGCCTGCGATGGTGTACTTAACGACGAACCTAGGTGCACGAATGGCAAAACGTCATTTTTTCGGATGAATCCAGGTTCTGTTTACAGCATCATGATGGTCGCATCCGTGTTTGGCGACATCGCGTGAACGCACATTGGAAGCTTGTATTCGTCATCACCATACTGGCATATCACCCGTCGTGATGGTATGGGGTGCCATTGGTTACACGTCTCAGTCACCTCTTGTTCGCATTGACGGGACTTTGAACAGTGGACGTTACATTTCAGATGTGTTAAACCCGTGGCTCTACCCTTCATTCGATCCCTGCGAAACCCTACATTTCAGCAGGATAATGCACGACCGCTTGTTGCAGGTCCTGTACGGGCCTTTCTGGATAAGAAAACATTGGACTGCTGCCCTGGCCAGCACATTCTCTAGATCTCTCACCAATTGAAAACGTCTGGTCAATGGTGGCCGAGCAACTGGCTCGTCAGAATACGCGAGTCACTAATCTTGATGAACTGTGGCATTGTGTTGAAGCTGCATGGGCAGCTGTACCTGTACGCGCCATCCAAGATCTGATTGACTCAATGCCCAGGCGCATCAAGGCCGTTATTACGGCCAGAGGTGGTTGTTCTGTGTACTGATTTCTCAGGATCTATGCACCCAAACTGCATGAAGGTGTAATCACATGTCAGTTCTAGTATAGTATATTTGTCCAATGAATACCCGTTTATCGTCTGCATTTCTTCTTGGTGTAGCAATTTTAATGGCCAGTAGTGTAGATAACCTTACGCTCACTGCACTTATCCCTGTTACCTTCAAAGTTTCGGAGAGAGCAGCTCATTGAACACTGTCGAAAGCTTTCTGTAAATGAACAAATGCCTGTTTTCAATCAACCGCATCTAGTACGGATACAGACTGACGAGCAAAACTCAGATATTGGTGGAACGTGGGTTTTGTGAGCCTCCTAACTCCTCCGTGCATGGACTGCACTTCCTGAGGACGGTTCCAGTGACTCTCAGTCTGGTATCCACTGAACCTGCGATTAGTTTTATGTGAACGTTGCACTTTGAATTGCCCTTTACGCTTATTGGCAGATCTTTAACTGACGAGATTTCTCCAGTAATTTAATTATAAAATCATGGTTTTTGTGCCTATTTGTGCGCAATATGTTACGCTTATTTATGTTGAGAAACTGCCTATCATCATCCGCGGAAAGCCTCTTGGAATTTCCGACTTTGTTGACTGTATCATTCTTTATAGCATATTGTGAAAAGTAACGGTCCTGTACTGCTCCTTCGGGGTACGTCTGAAGAGTTATCTCTATTAAGAAAGACAATCTGTGATCTGTTTTCTAGGAAATGTTCAATATAGCCGCACATATTGATAAACCGAACGCTGGTATTTTGTTTATTAGGCAGTACTGTGCAGCTATATCGAACGACTTCTAAAAGTCAAGGAATGTGGCGTCAACCTGTGCATCGCTACCCACTCCCTTCTGAATCCCGTGGACGAACAAAGCGGGTTGTGTTACACAATCTTTATTACCTGATTTCATGTTGATACCTAAAGAGGAGATTTCCGGTCTCTAGAAATGTCATAATACGAGAGCATAAAACACACTCTAGAATTGAACAAGGCATTGACATCAGTGATATAGGCATATAGTTTTATGCACCTGTTTGACGGTCCTTCATAATCAATAAATTACGCTCAGAATCGACATCCGCCCCTGAAAAAATTTTGTAGTTGAATTACTGGTTTTAAAAACTTATTACTTGATGTATCTGAAATCTTCTGGTGTCTCCAGGTATCTTCCACATTTACTAATTTCTTTAATTATTTTTAAACCTAACAGACTGATTTGATGCGGTTCTCCACAATTTCCTCTCCTGTATAAACCTCCTCATCTCACATTAGAACGTGCACCTAAAGACCTCAGTTACGTGTTGAATACATTAAGCTCTGTTGGACTTGACTAGCATTTGGATGGGTGATCTGAGTCTGCCAAGCGCTGTTGGCAAGCGAGGTGCACTCAGCCCATTTGAGGCCAACTGACGAGCTACTTGACTGAGAAGTAGCAGAACCAGTCACGTAAAACTGATAACGACTGGGAGAGCGGTGTGCTGACCACATGCTCAGCCATATCTGCATCCAGTGACGCCTGTGGGTTGAGGATGACACGGCGGTCGGTTGTCATCGTTGGAACCAGACGGAGTTTCGTAGTTTGTATATCCCTATATCTGCCTTCACTCTACGGCGTCCTCTAGTACCACGGATATTATTCCCTGCTGCCTTATTAAATGTGTCATCACTCTGTCCTTCCTTATGGTCAGTGTTTTCCACAAGTTCACTTGTTTCCTGATTCTGCCGTACGATTCTTTTTTTTTATCGATTTACCACAGTCCATGATTTAACACCATACAGTGCTGGGCTCTAAACGTACATTATCAGAATTTTCTCCCTCCAATTAAGGCTGACGTTTGAAATTAGTAGATTTCTTTAGGCCAAGAACGCTCTCTTTGCGTATTCTAGTCAGCTTTTTATGCCGCCCTTATTGCGTCAGTCATGTCCTATTTGCCTTCCAAGGTACCATACATCCGTCACTTCATCTACTTCGTTGTCACCAATTTTGATGTTAAGTTTATCGTTAATCTCATTTCTGATATTCCATATTGCTTTCGTTTTTCATTTTCCTTCAATCCATATTCCTTACGCAATCATTCAACACGTCCACGTCCCTCATTATCACAAACGATGACAATGTCACCAACGAATTTTATAATTGATATCCTGAATTTTAATCCCGCTCTTAAACTTTTCGTTTGTTTCCGTCGTCTTTTCAATGAGTAGATTGAACAGTAGGCGCGAAAGAGTGCATCTGTGTTTAAAAAAAAATGGCTCTGAGCACTATGGGACTTAACTTCTGAGGTCATCAGTCCTCTAGAACTTAGAACTACTTAAACCTAACTAACCTAAGGACATCACACACATCCATTCCCGAGGCAGGATGCGAACCTGCGACCGCAGCGGTCGCGCGGTTCCAGACTGTAGGGCCTAGAACCGCTCGGCCACTCCGGCAAGCTGCATCTGCGTCATACACTAAATTTAACCAGAGCACATAGTTCTTAATTTTTGTTCTTATTCTTGTCTCTTCGTTTTTGTACACACTTTATATTAATCGTCTTTTCCTATACCTATTTTTTCCACACTTTTGAACATCTTGCACCATTTTACATTGTCCACCATTCTTCTGCTACAACAAATTTTAAGAACATATTTTTATTTTTAAGTCTAGCTTCCTTTTCATATCTTGCTCCCATTACCAACTGCAGCATCGGAACCGCCTCTCTGGTGCTTGTACCTTTCCTAAAGCCAAACACTCATCTAACAGACCCACAGTTTTCTTTTCCATTTTTCTGTGTATAACTGTTGTTGGCAACTTCGATGCATGAGCTGTTAAGCTGACTGTACGATAGCTTTTGCATTAATGTGCTCTTGCCGAAATGGTGTGGACGAAATTTTTCCGAAAGTGTGCAGTATCGTCAATTGGACACTCTCACTGGAAAGTCGTTTGGCTGTCACTTTCACAATGATTTAAGAAATTTCGAAAAAAAATGTTGTCTTAGGTGATTGCAAATATTCTAAACCTCTGTCAAACTCTGACTCTAATACTGGACCACCTATGTTATCCGTACTGACACACTTTTCTTCTTCTGTCACGCCATCTGAGTTCTTTCCTCTCGAAGAGGCCTTCAACGTACTCTTTCCATCTGCTTTCTTCCCTGCACTTAACAGTAGAATTTCACTCGCACTCTTGCTGTTGTCGTTCTGGATTTCAATTTCAGTGAAGGTATTTTTGACTTTTCTGTATGCTGAATCCTTCCGACAAAAATTTGCTTTTCAGTTTCTTCACATTTTTCCTACAATTCTTTCACTTCTGCTATTATACAGTTCCCATTTATTTCGTTAGTAAATAACTTACATTCCTATTTTTTCTCAATATTTTTGTACATTCTTCTGTCGCCAATAACTTGAATTCTTAAGTTACCCAACGTTTCTTCTCATATACCTTCTTTTAACCTGTAATCATCTGTCCAGCTTCTAAAGGTATCTATTCCCCTTCTACCGAACTGTCTATTGTGGGATTCACTACCTACTATCGACAGCATTAAAAAACTCGAGCCCGCATCTCGTGGTCGTGCGGTAGCGTTCTCGCTTCCCACGCCCGGGTTCCCGGGTTCGATTCCAGGCGGGGTCAGGGATTTTCTCTGGCTCGTGATGGCTGGGTGTTGTGTGATATCCTTAGGTTAGTTTGGTTTAAGTAGTTCTAAGTTCTAGGGGACTGATGACCATAGATGTTAAGTCTCATAGTGCTCAGAGCCATTTGAACCAGCCAAAAAACTCGAACGCGCGTCATTTATCAGCTCTTTAGTGTCCCACTCCCTTGTATACTAGTTCTTCCGGACCTTTCTATTAAACTGTAATTTACTCTCCATCATTATTAAAGGTGGGTACACCTTATAATGCAACATCTGATTTCGGAGTGTCTGTCTGACATGATGTAATCTAGATGGCATCTTTCCATGTCTCGAGGCCTTTTCCCTGTATTTCTCCTCCTCATATGATAACTTGGACGCAATAGTTAATAGCTGAAATTTATTGCAGAACTCAATTAATTTCCCTCCTCTCTCATTCCTGTAACTATGCCCACGTTCTCCTGTAATCCTTTTTTCTACTCCTTCTACAACGCCGTTCCAATCACTTTCGATTACCAGATTTTCTTCTTCCTTTATATACTGAATTACCCATTCAATGTACTCATAAAATTTCTCTATCTCTTCATCTCCTGCTTGCCACATTGAGTTTTGTACCTGCCAATTGTTGTTGGCGTTGGTTTGGTGTAGATTCGTACGGCCAAAGACATAAGACCCCAACCCGTAAGACCCCAACGCGCACAAATTCCTTATTTTATACATTCGCTGGTTGCAAGCATTGCACGATTTAACCACCAAGTGAAAAAATACATATAATTTACTGCAAGATTACAAATACTGAGAGGAACACCGTTCTTTGTTGGTCCCTTTGAGACCTCACAAGACAATGTGTGTCAAACAGAACATGAATGATAAAAATTGCAAAATATGCACATCAATAAATAAGCAGCAAAGTGATGAAACATGTACTATGAAAAAGAGATGGGTTATTCTTTTTTTTAAGTGCATAATTCGCTTCTTTATGTTTGTATTTCGAGATTTTGTAGTAGACACGCATACAATTCAAAAGAAGTGCATCTTCACTAATCTCCAGCACAATTAATTACTCAAAATACCACTAAATAAAACATAAAACTATACATGTTACGTATTAAAAGGCAGGTGAAGGATTCTGGCTCTGATGTTATGTTTATCCATGTAGGGCTACATGATCTGATATGATTTATGTATTCAGTATTAATTAGTAGTGATATAATTCTAATTGTGCAAGGCCAGAGATCTGACAAGTTCAGTGGCATTAACTAACACCTTCAGCTATCGTCTGATAGTATACTGCTTGTGTAGGTGACTCAACGCATTAAATAATTATTATTTTTTAGTTATTTGGCAAGAACATTCAGGTGAAAAATAAACGTAGCTTGTTATATAGTAACAACACCAAAGTGGTAATTTTAGCGGCAATGAATTTCTCTCATTGTCACATTTTGGTATGCAGGGTGTTAGAAAATTCCCTTTAAAAACATCTAGGACTTGTAGAGGTGAGTGGGTATATAATATTTTGAATAGGAATCCATGTCCGAAAAGTCTCATAATTGCTTGTCCTGGTATGCAGTAAAGTAGACACGATGGTATGTACAATTTGTGTAACAACGCTGGTGTTCGCCACATCGAGCCGCTGTTGTAATGCATCAGTACCGTTCTGTACGTACAGTATGCTGGACTCTTTTTTGTTTTAGAATAATGGAAACACGTGTTGTTTAAATGATAATACAAACAAACGTGCTTTAGCGATAAACAGATGTTTCATTATGTTTTCTTTCGAATTGTTACCTAATAATTATAACGCGTCACGCATAATTCAATTCCTCAAACAGAAGTGGATGACTTAAACATCTGAATTGAAGCCGTCGTAGAACGGAAATTCTGCGTTTCCGAACATTGGTTCTTATTCAAAATATTACGGACTCACTCCCCTCTACAAGTCCCAGTAAAACGAATTTCCGAACATCATGTGTATGCTAATTGTGTATGATATTTCCAATCTCTGAAGTCCGTAAATGGAATATATTTCTCCAAGTTGTCGTCTTGACAGAGGCTACCATTGCAGGCCATGTTCATGGCCGAAGAAGGCAGATTGGTTCCCAATGTTCACCCGGCCCCCGCCCTGCCTTGCACTAACAATATAGTTCCAAGAATTCGAATGGACCCGACATCAAACCCTATGGCACACCACCACTTCCTCCCTAACAAGCCGCTTCATCACCTTGGAGACTTGCAATAACAACGTTTTAAACACTCAGAACGCTACAGCAGCTCCACGCCGTAGTACTGTTGTATGTTTATCATATACTCTCTCATCAGTAGTACGAAGGCCACTCACCGAAACTTGTATACACGGTTATCTCCTGGCTGATGCGCTTAAAATCTGGAACGTCGACTGTGGATGCCGGCATCGAGAAGTTGGCCGCAGACTGCCATCGCGAGTTTACCTCGCCCGCTTCCTAGATGGAATTTTTGATGCCGGTGTGCCTGCAGAGCAGAATGTGCGTCGTTTACAATAGATGCGGCTCTCAAACAGCCTCCAGCAAGTAGCTGCTGTTCTTTCGCGTGTTAGTTCCTGCGAGTTCCGATACGAGAGACCACCTCTAGTTCAACGCGTCCGAAATAACTTCGAAACTTGCTTTATCTTGGCGTATTCAGTAAAGTGTACAAGAGCTATGTTCAAGATGTTTGAAAATAACAGCATGCGGATATATCTCAATTAAACTGAGTATGAACTCAGAAGCAAAAGAATTGCGTCCATATTGTGAGGGATGAATAATATTAATTGTCAACGTTAAGAATGCCATTACACTGGTAAAACTATGCACCCGGCCTTGCCTGGCTATGTTCACTATGTGATCAAAATGACTTACAAGTTCGTGACACCCTGCGTCGGTAATGTTGGAATTCAATATAGTGTTGGCCCAACCTTAGCCTTGATGACAGCTTCCACTCTCGCAGGCATACGTACAGCTGTTGATCTGTAAATGTAGTCATTTCATGTACTTCATATGTACTGTTGCAACAATACATCTAAAATGGACTGAAAACCTCTAAGAGGGTGTACTATTCTTTTCCGGCAGTATATTTAAAACAATCAAGTCCTACAATTTGTGTCAAGTTGATCAGTTTAACCTGTGCAAGTAAACATTACTGTGGGTAAAGTAAGTTTGACTATAATGGAAAGGGCTATCCGTTTAACAGTTTCTGTAATGATTACGTGAACCAATTTTAAAAATTATTAGATTTGATTCTCTTAAATAATTTATAAGCAAAGTTGGTATTTCTGTTTGTTATTTCGAGAAGTGTTTCGTTATCGATATTTATTCATATAAATTGTACTATAATCTGCTGTTCTGATGACTGGTTAATGAACAGGTTTTCGGCCAACTAGACAGGCAATCTAATTAACAAATAACTTCATTGATTTGTTGTGTATTACTAAAAATTTCGTGGTACATTTGTCTGTCTTTGTTGTGTGTGATTTGCTCAACTTTACACCGGTTGGTATAAAGTCACATAAGAAGATGTAGTAAGTTATTTGTAGCAATAACTTGTTGTAGACTTTCCCGCCGAATCAATTATTACTTCGGAGGAATTCCGTTATTTTCAGATTCGCTTACGCTCTCGCAATCATGGTCATTTTCATAGCCGATCAGAGAGAATGTTACAAGAAACAGCTACCACTTTTACTTAACTAACAGAACAATTATTAGAACAGGAAATGTATTCGCAGTGACGGAATATGAACCACTAACAGCTGTTTATTGGAATAACGAAAGTGGAAATTTCTGCCTGGCCGGGAATCGATCCCGGATTTCCCGCTTTACTTGAGCAGTCGCCGTAACTGCTTGTGGCATCCGAGCACGAATCACAACCAGACCCAAACGTCCGCATGAGGTCATTTCTTCGTTTTCCGTTGTTCCTTTGTTGCTGCAAATTTCATGGAGGTGTATTCTGTCTGCGTAACAAAATGAAAATTTGCTTTTGGCCAGACTCATTTCGCTTCTTTTATTTGTGAACCATCTTCAGTGGTATGTAATAGATGTTTCGTTTTATACATATGATAAATGCATCACATAGTTACAGTATGTCACTATGCTACATTTTGTCATGTTTTCTCTTGTTTTTCAAATTAGAAACAACTTTTGCAGCACAAATATCGTGACGTTAAATTCTCGTTCGGTATTACTTACGATTCCCAGTGTTGTTAGTCCATATTAGTCCTTATGAATGATAATGGAGATGTCTTGGACTTTACAATGTGTGATCTAAATGTGTGTGTTTAAAAGGTGTAGTGTTGCCAACTGTCGTTGTGTGTTTATCTTCCGTCTTTTGTTTGTGTTGTGTTTGTGGATAGCTATTTTTCATTTGTTTTGTGCGTGTTTGTATTTTGTTACGTGTCGTTCCATGTGAGGGCGGCTTTAAAACAAATAGCGCATATTTGTGTGTGTGTGTGAGAGAGAGAGAATATATATATCACACTCACTCACACACAAATATGCACTATTTTTTTTAAAAAAAAAAGCCGCTCTCACATGCAACAACACGTAACCAAATACATACACACTCAAAACAAGTGAAAAATAACTATCCACACACCCAACACAAACAAAAGACGGAAGATAAACACATATAAACACATAGCGACAGTTGACAACACTACACTCTGTAAACACACACATTTCGATCACACAATGAAAAGTCCAAGTGATATGTTACAATAAATGTGGGTGAAAAAAGCCGGAAATTGCCCAGCTGGAGCATGCGGAACGAATGATTACATCTCTATTATCATACTCATGGACTAATATGGAGTAACAACACTGGAAATCGTAAGTAATACCGAACGATAATTTAATGTCACCGACATCTGTGCTACAAAAGTTGTTTCTAATCTGAAAAACAAGAGAAAAACATGACAAAATGTAACATAGTAATATACTGTAACTACTAAATAATACATTTACAATATATATATATATATATAAAGAAGCATGTATTACAGGCGACTGATGATGGTACACAAATAAAAGAAGCGAACGATTACGGCAAAAAGCAAACCGTTCAAAAATGGTTCAAATGGCTCTGAGCACTATAGGACTTAATTTCTGAGGTCATTAGTCCCTTAGAACTTAGAACTACTTAAACCTAACTAACCTAAGAACATCACCCACATCCATGCCCGAGGCAGGATTCGAGCCTGCCACCGTAGTGGTCACGCGGTTCCAGACTGTAGCGCCTAGAACCGCTCGGACAACACGGCCGGCCAAAAAGCAAACCGTCTTTCATATAACTGCACAGGCGGAACACACCTGCACGAGTTTCATATGTCGTCGTCCATGTGTCATAACCTGCACTCGTTGATAGCGTAAATTCGCCTCCAGGAAGGACCTGTTTTTTGAGAGTAGAGGGCCTGGTATTGGCGAATAAATACGAAATTGCTGTGCCTTTATTACTAAGAATTACGATACAATGTTCCTTCGGACTTCGCATCGCACGTCTTAATAACACAGGCAGTCCTACAAAAAGAAACTGAAGCACCCAGACAAGGAGTAAGAAACGAAAAGGGACGTCATCAACTGAAAGGGCATACATTCAGTTATTACAAAATCGACTGGAGTTTTTAAAAGGGTTTGTGTGTATGCGCGCACGTTTCAGTATGACACTACACACTCTTGGCCTGGATGAATGCGCTAATTTGGTTGGGAAGAATGTCATAAAGCCGTTGTAGACTCTCTTGAGGCCCACAGTTGCTGTAAATGGTCCTCGATGTCCTGGATATTGCAATGATACGATGTTGACGTCCCAGCTAGTCTCACACACGTTCTATAAGGGACGGATCTGGAGGTCTTGCTGGCCACAGAGTGCCTTAATAATACGTAGACAGCTCGTGGAGACACGTACCACGTGTGGACGGGCATTGTCCTGTTGAAAAATGGCTTCACAATCCTATCGCATGAGCGATAATGCACGATGACGCTTACTGTAGGTAAGGTACTCAGTCACTCCGGCCGTGACCTGGAATTATACCCGCTGGGTACCCACACCTTTACACCAGGAATGAGACCATTGGGCGCTTCCAAACCACTGGAAAGATACTACCAATCCTTATGTCGTCGCCAGTATGCTTAGCAGATGCAGTCTCCTTAAATTTCTTTTCCCCAGAGCTCTCTATAACGGCCTTGCCGCAATGGATACACCGGTTACCGTGAGATCACCGAAGTTAGGCGCTGTCGGGCGTGGTCGGCACTTGGATGGGTGGCCATCCAGGCCGCCATCCGCTGTTGCCATTTTTCGGGGTGCAGTCAGCCTCGTGATGCCAGTTGCGCAGCTACTCGACCGAATAGTAGCGGCTTCGATGAAGAATACCATCATAACGATCGGGAGAGCGGTGTACTGACCCCACGCCCCTCCTATCCGCATCCTCCACTGAGGGTGACATGGCGGTCGGATGGTTCCGGTAGGCCACTCAGGCCTGAAGACGGAGTGCTTTTACAGTACTCTCTGTATCTGAAGACATCTATCTTGTACAGATATAAGTTCTTTTTATGTCTGCCAATATCATTACTCTCACCATAAATCTCATTAGTATTATTGTTATTATTACTATTAGTGGCAGCAGCTGCAGTATAATAAGAGAATAAATCTCAAAATCAAAACAAAAAAATGGCTCTGAGCACTATGGGACTTAACTTCTGAGGTCATCAGTCTCCTAGAACTTAGAACTACTTAAACCTAACTACCCTAAGGACATCACACACATCCATGCCCGAGGCGGGATTCGAACCTGCGACTGTAGAGGTCGCGCGGTTCCCAGTAATATTTGTCACATTGAATTTGTTATTTCTTAAGAAACTAAGATGTATAAAGGGTACTGTATGTGTAATAAGGGCTGGTCCTGTGTAGCAAGCGGCTTGCGATCATAATTAGACCAGAAACGCCAATTCCTTCTGCACAACGAAAGAAGTAAGAGAATAAATTAAAAAAAAGTGGCTCTGAGCGCTACGGGACTTAACTTTTGAGGTCATCAGTCCCATAGAACTTAGATCTACTTAAACCTTACTAACCTAGGGTCATTACACACATCCATGCCCGAGGCTGGATTCGAACTTGGGACCGGAACTACTTGAACCTAACTAACCTAAGGACATCACGCTCATCCATGCCACCGGCATCCCGGCCGGCAATAAATCACATTAAAGGAATGCGAGAAGAAGTTTTTTGTTTGAGTCACAATCCGGCACACAGTTGTGTTCTGGCAGGAACTTTCTAGTTAGTTGCGGTTCGCTTGTCGCTGAAGTAATGTAACTTTTACTATGGTCTTGTGTGCTAATTATAGACGCTCTAACGAGATATTGGCTTCCCCTTACGTACTTTAAGAGTGCTGCCGTCTCGGGGCTGTAAGAGCACCATCCACAGTGATACAGTTATAAAATATTTAAGTTTAGTTCTTATACCTTGTGGAAATACCCAACATCTTTGAGCCAGAGACTCACAGCGAGACGAAGGGGGAAGCGTCGTTGACTTTCTGTCGGGATTATTTAGAAGACCACGTGAAAAATTAGCAACCAGTATCACCGCAACTTGGCTGTTCTTTGCTGTTTAATAGTCAATGAGTGGCTGTAGCTGCAGAGTCTGTTTAAAAAATTGTAACACATGCGGCAGTCTTATAGGAGACAGTAGCGGCCAAAACTGGAAGAAAGGTTCCTACAATTACATGTCCCGAAACCACCACCTGTAGAAATAGGGGCAGTTGAAGATCTACAGTTCACAGCCTACATTGTATTTGCGGATGTAGCAGGCCTTGTAGCTGCAAAAAATCCTGACCTTATCGACGGCGTCGGTATAGCGACTGGTTAGTGACCATCATGGCATCATAGCAACTGTGGTTACCGAAAATAAATCAATCAAGAAGGCTAGGAGAACATTTCCGCTAAATAGAGCATATAAGCAATTGTTAGTATCCCACTTAGACAATGAAATCATACCATTTAGTTCCATTATGATGAACGTTGATGAATTATGGGCGAAGTTTAAACGGATTGTATGTGCCGAGTAAATGGATTAAGGTAGGGAAAGACCCATAGCGGTTTAATATCAAAATTCAGAGATTGCTAAGGAAGCAGAGACCATTGGACTCTAATTTCAAAATATAATGCGCAAATGAAGACCGACAAAAGTCAGTATAAATTCATGTGTCTGTAAAAATCTCGTTGCCCGAAGCATACAACTAAACTTTAGCGGACGTTCTGGTCCTAGGCGGGTGTAAATCCTCTGTCCAGTCATTCGATGACCAGTCTGGTGTGCCAATAGAAGAAAGCAAAACAAAATTCGAAGTTTTAAATTTCGCGTTTAAGAAATCATTCACGCTGGAGAATAGTGCAAATATACCGTAGTTGGCCCTCACGCAGAATACTGTATGGAACACGTAGTAATAGGCATCCCTGGCGTAGATAAGCAACTGAAAGGGTTAAAAACAAATATGTCGCCAGGTAGGGATCGAATCCCACTTTGGTTTTACAGAGAACTCTACGGCGTTGGCCTCTTACTTCGCTTGCATTTATCGCGAATTTCTCGCCCAACACAAAGTCTCAACCGACTGAAAAAAAAAAAAAAAAACGCAGGTTGAAAAGTGGCTGTCCTATATGCTACGCTAAATCTGAGTATGTCATGGGCCACAAATACGAGTTCATTTGTAAATGTAATGAATCTTCTCAACCCTTGTAACATCGCTTTAATATTACATCTACATCTACATCTACATCTATACTCCGCGAGCCACCTTACGGTGCGTGGCGGAGGGTACTTATTGTACCACTATCTGATCCCCCCTTCCCTGTTCCATTCACGAATTGTGCGTGGGAAGAACGACTGCTTGTAAGTCTCCGTATTTGCTCTAATTTCTCGGATCTTTTCGTTGTGATCATTACGCGAGATATATGTGGGCGGTAGTAATATGTTGCCCATCTCTTCCCGGAATGTGCTCTCTCGTAATTTCGATAATAAACCTCTCCGTATTTCGTAACGCCTTTCTTGAAGTGTCCGCCACTGGAGCTTGTTCAGCATCTCCGTAACGCTCTCGCGCTGACTAAATGTCCCCATGACGAATCGCGCTGCTTTTCGCTGGATCATGTCTATCTCTTCTATTAATCCAACCTGGTAAGGGTCCCATACTGATGAGCAATACTCAAGAATCGGACGAACAAGCGTTTTGTAAGCTACTTCTTTCGTCGATGAGTCACATTTTCTTAGAATTCTTCCTATGAATCTCAACCTGGTGCCTGCTTTTCCCACTATTTGTTTTATGTGATCATTCCACTTCAGATCGCTCCGGATAGTAACTCCTAAGTATTTTACGGTCGTTACCGCTTCCAATGATTTACCACCTATGGCATAATCGTACTGGAATGGATTTCTGCCCCTATGTATGCGCATTATATTACATTTATCTACGTTTAGGGAAAGCTGCCAGCTGTCGCACCATGCATTAATCCTCTGCAGGTCTTCCTGGAGTACGTACGAGTCTTCTGATGTTGCTACTTTCTTGTAGACAACCGTGTCATCTGCAAATAGCCTCACGGAGCTACCGATGTTGTCAACTAAGTCATTTATGTATATTGTAAACAATAAAGGTCCTATCACGCTTCCTTGCGGTACTCCCGAAATTACCTCTACATCTGCAGATTTTGAACCGTTAAGAATGACATGTTGAGTTCTTTCTTCTAGGAAATCCTGAATCCAATCACAAACCTGGTCCGATATTCCGTAAGCTCGTATTTTTTTCATTAAACGTAAGTGCGGAACCGTATCAAATGCCTTCCTGAAGTCCAGGAATACGGCATCAATCTGCTCGCCAGTGTCTACGGCACTGTGAATTTCTTGGGCAAATAGGGCGAGCTGAGTTTCACATGATCTCTGTTTGCGGAATCCATGTTGGTTATGATGAAGGAGATTTGTATTATCTAAGAACGTCATAATACGAGAACACAAAACATGTTCCATTATTCTACAACAGATTGACGTAAGCGAAATAGGCCTATAATTATTCGCATCTGATTTATGACCCTTCTTGAAAATGGGAACGACCTGCGCTTTCTTCCAGTCGCTAGGTACTTTACGTTCTTCCAGCGATCTACGATAAATTGCTGATAGAAAGGGGGCAAGTTCTTTAGCATAATCACTGTAGAATCTTAAGGGTATCTCGTCTGGTCCGGATGCTTTTCCGCTACTAAGTGATAGCAGTTGTTTTTCAATTCCGATATCGTTTATTTCAATATTTTCCATTTTGGCGTCCGTGCGACGGCTGAAGTCAGGGACCGTGTTACGATTTTCCGCAGTGAAACAGTTTCGGAACACTGAATTCAGTATTTCTGCCTTTCTTCGGTCGTCCTCTGTTTCGGTGCCATCGTGGTCAACGAGTGACTGAATAGGGGATTTAGATCCGCTTACCGATTTTACATATGACCAAAACTTTTTAGGGTTCTTGTTTAGATTGTTTGCCAATGTTTTATGTTCGAATTCGTTGAATGCTTCTCTCATTGCTCTCTTTACGCTCTTTTTCGCTTCGTTCAGCTTTTCCTTATCAGCTATGATTCGACTACTCTTAAACCTATGATGAAGCTTTCTTTGTTTCCGTAGTACCTTTCGTACATGATTGTTATACCACGGTGGATCTTTCCCCTCGCTTTGGACCTTAGTCGGTACGAACTTATCTAAGGCGTACTGGACGATGTTTCTGAATTTTTTCCATTTTTGTTCCACATCCTCTTCCTCAGAAATGAACGTTTGATGGTGGTCACTCAGATATTCTGCGATTTGTGCCCTATCACTCTTGTTAAGCAAATATATTTTCCTTCCTTTCTTGGCATTTCTTATTACACTTGTAGTCATTGATGCAACCACTGACTTATGATCACTGATACCCTCTTCTACATTCACGGAGTCGAAAAGTTCCGGTCTATTTGTTGCTATGAGGTCTAAAACGTTAGCTTCACGAGTTGGTTCTCTAACTATCTGCTCGAAGTAATTCTCGGACAAGGCAGTCAGGATAATGTCACAAGAGTCTCTGTCCCTGGCTCCAGTTCTGATTGTGTGACTATCCCATTCTATACCTGGTAGATTGAAGTCTCCCCCTATTACAATAGTATGATCACGAAACTTCTTCACGACGTTCTGCAGGTTCTCTCTGAGGCGCTCAACTACTACGGTTGCTGATGCAGGTGGTCTATAGAAGCATCCGACTATCATATCTGACCCACCTTTGATACTTAGCTTAACCCAGATTATTTCACATTCGCATTCGCTAATAACTTCACTGGATATTATTGAATTCTTTACTGCTATAAATACTCCTCCACCATTGGCGTTTATCCTATCCTTGCGGTATATATTCCATTCTGTGTCTATAATTATACACGTTAGAGCAATGTTAGAGACCAGAGATGTTTGCTAGAGAGCTTAGCTATACTTTGTCACAGTAGAGTCGGAGCTCAGTTAAAATTCAGAGTGTCAGTTCGGTTATTTCTTTGTTGGCGGGATTAGTACCCGAAGTTTCATTTGCAATCGTGACTTTATTTGACTGCACACTCGCATTGCACATCACGAGTTGTGTGGTTAGTAACGTTTTTGAGTTTTAATGAAATCCCGTCTCGCATTGCATATCACGTATACGGTGAGTGTAGCTTAATTTTGACAGTCAGGACATTATTTCATAAAAACGAGATTGCAGAGCAGACGAGCGGTCCATTACGCACGGGTAAACGACAAGTTTCTTTATAACTATAGTTCATATTCAGAATCAGGCGCACTGACTGTAAGAGTGCATTTATGAGAACAAATTTAAAAGTTTAATGGCAGTGAAATGTTTTACGAAAGTGCTACATTGTGATTTCAAACGGATGTAACAGGTAAAGTCAGATGCGTTTTATTGAGTGATCATTTGCTGTCTAATTACTATAACTGTTCTGATACAGTAATTTTCTCTAAACTAAGATTCGCAACATTCAGGGCCAACGTTTAATACAAAGTTATTTGTCACACAGGTGGATAGCGTGCGTAAATTTGATTGAGAACGGATTTCTTTCTCGCAGTCATATTGTTTGATCGACCAGATACTCTCGTTTTCACGTCATAGAGCGTTTCTCAATTATTCAGCTTCACATTTTACTGACTGGACAGCTACACGAAGATTAAAACATTTTAAAGGATGCTTTCCAGGTGACTTCTTTATATAAGAAGAATAAAGGAACAGACCAGCAAAATTACAACTCGATACCCTTAATATCGGTTTGCTGCAGAATTCTGTACATATTCTCAGTTAGATTACAATAAATTTACGTAGCTGTAAGCATACCCAGTGTGCAATGGTGGGTTGGATCTGTGAGCATTTGCGAGGCCATGTGCGTGGCGTGCTTGAGTGATGATTAATTGAGTAAGTCCACTGTATCGCAGTGCCGCATACGTTTACTCATGCAGAGCACGCGCATACGTTGTTTGGGTATTTTTTTCGGAAATTTAATGTAGTTAAATTTTCTACTGTGAGATACGCTTTCGCTGGATGCCATGTTTTCCGAGGTATTCGAGAAACATGTACAAAAGTGACGTGCAAAGGCGACCCCACCCTCACACTTATCCCTAGCCAGTCATGTGCTCTCCCTTCAACCACCGTACAAAAATTTCCTACTAGTCGAACTATTTCTGGTATTCGACCTTTTCCGGTCTCTGTTGATTGATCTATTACGCCACCAGGAAAGTCAGCTATTTCATTAACATTATTAATTTCAACGTGCCCGTGAGAGTAATGAAAGGAGAAATAGACTTTTGTAAATGTTGCACTAAAAGCAATAACACTGACAATTTGATATAAACGTATACCTTACAAACACAGTAGTTTCGTTTCGGACGGCCTGCAGATGCTGCATGTTGCTGATTGCTGCACGATGAGTTATAAGCGTTATTCGAGAACTTACCCTTGCAGAAAGACCCCTGCTGTTAAAATTTTCAAAATTATGAGGTAAAAATTACACAAACGTAAATTTTTCATTTTGTAACTGCTGGATTAAAACGCTGGCTTCGTAAGGCAAGTCAATGAAGACCAAGAAAGGTTGAATATGGAAAATAATTCGTGCAGTTGCACGTTTTTGTGCAGTGGTAGAAGGGACAGCCACGAGGAACGTACTAGAAATCCTGGCCGGTGAGGGCTGAGTATGGGAGCAGGAGTGCGTTTTTTTGTACGTTTTTCTTGAATAACCCGAAAATTATGGCCCCTGCGAAAAACATAGGCTATCCCAGAAAAGCCCTGTTCATTTTTTTCTGTACAACTAATAGTTTGCGCGTAGCGAGCTAGATAATATGAAAACCACGCGCGTGGTTTTCGAACGACAGGTACAGTATTGCGGGTTGCATAAAAGACATCGACAGGAGCAACTGAATCACCCTGTATACGGCATAAGTAAAGAAAGCTGTGCGCTCCTTTCGTCGCTGGGACTGACGTCATTACCAGGGCTGCGTTACAAGGTGTTATCGTGAGTTAGTTTCATGTTCCATGGGTCATTTTACACTATAAATTTTAATGATTTAGAATGAGTCATTTTGCGTTCACATCGCAAATTAACTTTTAAATATGACTAAATGGTGAACATTTATAAATTTATTTTACTTTATTTATTTTTTTTAATATACAGACGTGAGTCAATAATTCCTACCCACCTCCTTTTACACACTACAGTAATAAAATTCCTTGACGGAATAGGAAGGGTTGCCAGGGAGAAACATTTTCAGTTTGTTTTGAAATTTTATTATTCTGTCTGTCAGACATTTTATAGCACTGGGTAAGTGATTAAAAATTTTTGTTGCACCATTGTGCACCCCTTTTTCTGATAAAGACAACCTTAATGAGGATAACTGTGTACATCATTTTTCCTTTTGACCTATAGTGAATTATTTACAACAAATTTCATGAGGAGATAGATATACTGTGAAGCATTAGTCAGAATGCCCAATCCTTAAACAGATGTCTACAAAATGATCGTGCCTGAGCACCACTCATTATTCTTACAGCACATTTTCGTACAGTGAAGACTTTCTTTCTTAATGATAAGTCACCCAAATGAATGGCTCTGAGCACTATGGGACTTAACATCTGCGGTCATCAGTCCCCTAGAACTTAGAACTACTTAAACCTAACTAACCTAAGGACATCACACACATCCATGCCCGAGGCAGGATTGGAACCTGCGACCGTAGCGGTCACGCGGTTCCAGACTCAAGCGACTAGAGCCGCATGGCCATTCGGGCCGGCTAAGTCACCCAAGAACATTATTCCACACGACATTACTGAATGGAAATATGCAAAATATGTTGGCTTACTGATTTGGCTCTCCCCAAGATTTGCAAAGACTCCAAGTGTAAATTGGCTGGACTAAGTTGTCTTTGGAGTTCCAAATGTGCTTTTTCAGTTTAAATTCTTATCAATATGAACAACTAAAAATTTTGAAGTTTCAACCGCATATAGTACTTCCTAATCATGTGTTAGACTTGTCATTGGTGTATTACCCCCATATGTGCAGAACTGAATGTGTTGCGTCTTTTTAAAATCGAGTTTGTGATCTTTTAATGGTACTCTTAAAAACTTGATTTACCATTTCTTCTTGTTCTGTATGTACGCTTGGACCGATTACTGTACTAGTGTCATCTGCAAAAAGATCTCATTCTGCTTGTTGTGTATTAGACAGAAGATCGTTTACATATGTGAGAAACAATAGTGGACCTAAGTTTGAACCTTGGGGAACCCAATACGTGATTTCTTCCCAGTCATACTTACGTCCCGCCGAGCGAGGTGGCGCAGTGGTTAGAACAACGGAATCGCATTCGTAAGAACGACGTTTCAAACCCACGTCCGGCCATCCTGATTTAGGTTTTCTGTGATTTCCCCAAATCGCTTCAGTCAGATACCGGGATGGTTCCTTTGGAAGCGCACGGCAGACGTGCTTCCTCATTCTTCCATTATCCGATGAGACTGATGATTTCTCTGTCTGGTTCCCTCCTCCAAACCAACCAACCACTTTAAGACCCAGGACGAATTACAAAGTACAACATCCTGCATTCTTTTACTTAGATGTGTTATTACCCACTGGTTGGCTATACGGTCAATCTTGTTAGACTTCAGTTTATCTAGGAGATTAATGTGAGAGTCAAACGCCTTAGGTAGGTAGCAGAAAATACCTAACCGGCTTGATATCAGCAGATTTTGGTAAATTATTTGTCCAGCGTGTTTAGTTACTCATGTTACTGACCGATGATTTTGTTTACTGGAGCAGCATGCATTCGTTATGGACAGTGGAGATGCAGTACAGATGCAACAGTGCGGCACTACGGAAAATAAACGGCCGTGGTACACTTCCACGGCGAGAGAAGAGTCGTCGCCTCGAGGCGGCTCCCTGTGGATTATTCAGGGCCCTGGGGAGGCGTGCCTTGAGGTGGTGCAGTTCGCAGCCGCCCCTGGACTCATGCAGGCGTAACGAGGGCTCCGGTAGCGTTGGCCGGGCGTGAGCCCACGCGTGTCCAGAGCGGCGGACGCACAATGCGTGGCTGGGTGTGCACGTATCATCCCGCGGGAAATTACACCGGCGCTACCACCACACCTCCCCTCCGTGCAATGAGAGCCTCAAAGGGCACTGGGGGCGCCAGGTACACTCATTTTGGCGTAGAACAACGGAACCTTCACGTTGCACGAGATCTTTGTTTGCTTGGGCCTAAGGGTACGGAGCGTGCTGATGGTTCATCTAGGCAAACATAAATTCAACATTTATTAATAAAAACTCACTTCACTGTAAGAGCAATTTCACCATAAGAAAATAAATTTTTCATCTTACATTTGTTAGTGAAAAATATATTGCTGTAACCTTTCAAGCAAAAGTCTTGAAAGGAGGATATAAGATGAACATCAACAAAAGCAAAATGAGGATAATGGAATGTAGTCGAATTAAGTAGGGTGATGCTGAGGGAATTAGATTAGAACAAGAAACACCTAAAGTAGTAAAGGAGTTTTGATATCTGGGGAGCAAAATAACTGATGATGGTCGAAGTAGAGAGGATATAAAATGTAGACTGGCAATGGCAAGAAAAGTGTTTCTGAAGAAGAGAAATTTGTAAACATCGAGTATAGATTTAAGTGTCAGGAAGTCGTTTCTGAAAGTATTTGTATGGAGTGTAGCCATGTATGGAAGTGAAACATGGACGATAAATAGTTTGGACAGGAAGAGAATAGAAGCTTTCGAAATGTGGTGCTACAGAAGAATGCTGAAGATTAGATGGGTAGATCACATAACTAATGAGGAGGTATTGAATAGAATTGGGGAGAAGAGGAGTTTGTGGCACAACTTGACAAGAAGAAGGGACCGGTTGGTAGGACATGTTCTGAGGCATCAAGGGATCACAAATTTAGCTTTGGAGGACAGCGTGGAGGGTAAAAATTTTAGAGGGAGACCAAGAGATGAATACACTAAGCAGATTCAGAAGGATGTAGGTTTCAGTAAGTACTGGGACATGAAGAAGCTTGCACAGGATAGGGTAGCATGGAGAGCTGCATCAAACCAGTCTCAGGTCTGAAGACCACAACAACAACAACACCTATACGGGTGTAACCGGAATGAGTGTTCATAAAGTAAGGCACCAAAGAAACTAGTATAGGCATGCATATTCAAATACAGAGGTATGTAAAGAGGCAGAACACGGTGCTGCGGCCGGCAACCCCTACATAAGACAAAAAGTGTCTGGCGCAGTTGTTAGAAAGATTAGTGCTGCTACAATGGTAGGTTAGCAAGATTCAAGTGAGTCTGAACGTGGTGTTACAGTTGGCGTACGAGCGATGGGACACAGCAACTCCGAGGTAGCTATGAAGTGGACATCTTCCCGTACAACCATTTCACCAGTGTACCGTGAATATCAGGAATCCGGTAAAACATCAAATCGTCGACATCGTTGCGGCCGGAAAAAGATCCTGCAAGAATGGGGCCAGTGAGGACTGAAGAGAATCGTTCAACGTGACGGAAGAGCAACCCTTCGGACAATTGCTGCATATTTCAGTGGTGGGCCATCAACCAGTGTCAGCGAACCATTCAACTCAGCACTATCGATATGGGCTTTCGGAGCCGAAGGCCCACTTGTGTACCGTTGATGACTGTACGACACACAACTTAACGCCTCGCCTGGGCCCGTCAATACCGACATAGGGCTTTTGATGACTGGAAACATGTTGCCTGGTAGGAAATTGGATCGAGCGGATGGACGTGTACGGGTATTGATACAACCTCATGAATCTGCATGTTAGCAGGGAACTGTTGAAGCTGCTGAAGGCTCTGTAATTGTGTTGGGCATGAGCAGTTGGAGTGATATGAGACCCCTGATACATCTAGATAAGACTCTAACAGGTGACACGTTTACATGTATGAGGAACAACAGTGGACCTAAGACTGAACCTTGGGGAACCCCATACGTGATTTATTCCAACTCAGACTTACGTCCCACCGAGCGAGGTGACGCAGTACTTAACACACTTAATTCGCATTCGGGAGTACGACGGTTCAAACCCGCCTCCACCCGTTCTGGTTTAGGTTTTCCATGATTTCCCTAAATCGCTTCAGGCAAATGCCGGGATGGTTCCTTTGAAAGGGCACAACCGACTTCCTTCCCCATCCTTCCCTAATACAATGGGATGATGACCTCGCTGTTTGATCCTGTCTCCCCCCCTTCTGAAACAATCAACGAACAGTCACAACGGGACAATGTAATGCTTCATTCAAAAGTAACCACCCTACGAATTTAAGACTTTTATCCCACTAGTAGACGAGATGATCAATTCCTGTTTCGTAGACCGCGGTAGGCCGCACTCGTAACCGTACCCATTCTTGCATTCCTTCTTCTGTCTGAAACCACCTTCCATGCATGTCTTTCTTCAGGTCGCCTAAGATGTGAAAATTACAGTGTTTGTCAACCAAGTTGTGAAAGAGAAGCCTTCGTCCGATTGGCAGCGTGGAAGTGGGCGTTATCGTGCATCATCACTTCACGTGGCACCACAATTTCGAACCCGAAGGCAGACGGCAAAACCAAGAGTGGAAACATCCGACGTCTCCCCTGCCCAAGAATTCCAAAGCTGTTCACAAAGGTTCCGCTAAGGTCGTGATGAGCATCTTCCTCGACTGCAGGAACTCTGCTCGTCGAATTCCGCGATCGTTGAACCGAAAACAGTGTGCAACTCTATGCAAACTCTTTGCAGAATCTGCGACGCGCCGTAAAGACAAAACGGCGAGGAATGCTGTCGGACGGAACCACCCTGATGCACAATAACGCCCGCCCTCACAGTGCCGGTCGGGAGAAGGCTGCGCTTCAGCGATTTGGTTGGCAAACACTGCAACATCCTCTGTACAGCTCGGACCCTTCACTGTGTGATTTCCACATCTCTGAAACATTGCTCTGAAGAAACACATAGGTTGACGTCTGTTTGAGTCGGACAAGGAAGTTTTTTTTTGTGGTTTTAGGGCGCAAAACTTCAATGGTCATTAGCGCCCAGACTACGTTAGGAATGAACCGCCAGGCACAAGTTTAAAACAGCAACTAAAAGGGAAAACACGATAAAATACAGACTGACAGGCATAGGTTTAAAAAAAAACAGCATAATCAAAGGTCCTTAGAGAGGTTGGTCAAGTTGATAAAATGAAGAACGCGAGCAGCTGCTCGTGGGTCATCCACTAAAATGGCATCTAGACTACAGGGCAGGCCAAGATCAAGACGCAGTGTGTTAAAATACGGGCAGGACGTTAAAATGTGGCGGACCGTCAGCAATTGCCCACATGGGCAGAACGGCGCCGGCGAAGCCGTCAGCAGATGGCGATGGCTGAACCGGCAGTGTCCAATTCGTAACCGGGCCAAAACGACCTCCTCCCGCCGAGAAGGGCGGGAGGATGACGTCCAAGCCACGGGAAGAGGTTTCAAGGCCCGAAGCTTGTTGTCTGTAAGTGCAGCCCAATCGGCATGCCACAGCGATAAAATGTGCCGACAAATGACCCTGCTACAATCTGACGAAGGGACACAACAAGAAGCTGTCCGAGGCTGGAGGACCGCAGCCTTGGCCGCTGCATCTGCAGCTTCGTTCCCAGGGATACCGACATGGCCAGGAACCCACATAAAACTAACCGGAGAACCGACGTCCACCAGCTGCCGAAGAGAGCGTTGGATCCGGTGCACGAAAGGGTGAACCGGATACGGATCACTGAGGCTCTGGATGGCGCTCAGGGAATCGGAGCAGATGACATAAGCAGAATGTGGGTGGCGGCAGATGTAAAGAACAGCCTGGTAGAGGGCAAAGAGCTCAGCTGTGAAGACCGAACAATGTCCATGGAGCCGGTATTTGAAACTTTGTGCCCCGACAATAAAAGAACACCCGACCCCGTCATTGGTCTTAGAGCCATCTGTATAAATGAAGGTCATATTAATGAACTTCGTTCGAAGTTCGACAAAACGGGAGTGGTAGACCGAACCGGGGGTAACCTCCTTTGGGAGCGAGCTGAGGTCAAGGTGAACGCGAACCTGAGCCTGGAGCCAAGGTGGCGTGTGGCTCTCGCCCACTCGAAAGGTTGCAGGGAGTGAAAAATTAAGGTGTTGAAGGAGGCGACGAAAGTGAACTCCAGGGGGTAGCAGGGCAGAGACATACAACCCGTATTGACGGTCGAGCGAGTCGTCAAAAAAGGAACGATAAGACGGGTGGTCGGGCATTGACAGTAGCCGACAAGGAAGTGCCGGATTGGGTACTGTTGTGCATCCGTCAGCGGCCGACCGTGTTTTAGGAAACAGGAATTAATCAACTCGTCTGACAATGGTATAAATGTCTTACCATGTACGATGGTTACTTTTGAATGGAACCATTCCATGGTCCACTTCTGGCGAGTGTTCTGTTTTCATTTGACTAACACTTCCAAAAGGGCACTGACATAATGACACCCCAACGTCGCTCGTACACATGGTTAATCACAATGTTTGCCCAGTGACGTCATCCAGATAGTGAGCAATTGTGTCTGCCAAACAACGTCGTTTAAACACTGAGGATGGACACTTTACATACCCGTCACACTGCTGTTCCATAGCCGTAAAGTGGGTTCAATGGCTTTGAGCACTATGGGACTTACAACTTCTTACACCTGTAAGTAGGCTGTTTATGTTTTCTTATTGGCAACGTTACGTAGCGCTCTGTATGAAAATCACTGGCTGTGCTGTGTGCAGTCTGTGGCTAGTTTGCATTGTTGTCTGCCATTGTAGTGTTGGCCAGCTGGACGTGAACAGCGCGTAGCGTTTCGCAGTTGGAGGTGAGCCGCCAGCACTGGTGGATGTGAGGAGAGAGATGGCGGAGTTTTGAAATTTGCAATACTGGATATCATGAACTGCTATATACATTATGACTTTTGAACACTATTGAGGTAAATACATTGTTTGTTCTCTATTAAAATCTTTCATTTGCTAACTATGCCTATCAGTAGTTAGTGCCTTCCGTAGTTTGAATCTTTTATTTAGCTGGCAGTAGTGGCGCTCGCTGTATTGCAGTAGTTCGAGTAATGAAGATTTTTGGTGAGGTAAGTGATTTGTGAAAGGTACAGGTTAATGTTACTCAGGGCCATTCCTTTGTAGGGATTTCTGAAAGTCAGATGGCGTTGCGCTAAAAAATATTGTGTGTCAGTTTAAGCACAGTCTTGTATAATTTTTCTAAGGGGACGTTTCACACCTAACTAACACACATCCATGCCCGAGGCAGGATTCGAACCTGCGACCGTAGCGGTCAGTAAAGAGGGAAACAGATTAAGTAGCCTCGACCACAACAGAACGCATAGAGAAGAATTGCGAACAGACGATAACTTCAGTTCTGGCGCTCACTGGCGTGGAAGCTGTATATCTTCTTGCACCCACAGCCAAGCACCATGCTACGAGTGTCAGTTAAAAAGTAACGCTTCGTATTTCTTGTATTTGTCAAGAATTTCAAATGTAGCTAGGTAAATTGAAAACGACAACAGTGACGATTTATTTATGACTTTCCAGTATAATCTCCTTCCAATTCCGAAGGTTTGATCCGTCTTTTAACAAGGGAATGTACTTCAGTATTGCAAAATTCACGTTCCTGCTTCCGAAGCCATTGACGCAAGGACGTTTCCGTGGGCTCCTCATCTTCAAACTGAATCCCACGATGAGTTTCTTTTAGCGGCCCGAACACACAGAAGTTCGATGGTGCCACTCCAAGTTCGGGGGATGAGACAAGACTTCTCACCCATATTTCAAATCTTTTCTGATGACTGCTGTGTAATCAAACCTTTGAGTTTGCAAGTTGTTGAGTAATCAGCGTCACACTACTTACATCGTGCTAGTTTGAGAGATTGCAGGGCACTCTCAATTTCGATACAGTGTCATGCTGCTTAATGTTCATAGGGAAGATGATCTTTATTACTTGGTTGCTATATTTGATACGATCTGACTTCATTCATATGATGAAATGGTTGGCAGTAGTTAATGCTGTTGCTTGTGTGTTCTAGTGAAGGCATAGCAGTAGTCTTTACCCGTGTTCACAGGAAGAGAGTGCCGAGTTAATTGACTGCAGTAAAAGCGTATGGCAGCTGAGAGTCGAGGAGAGTATTTCTGCGGAACCTGGGTGATAGCGTTTGCCGACACCCAAGTCCCACAGTCTCATTGTGCAGACACATTGGGTGGCGCCGGTCTGTCAGCGGCCGCATCCAGGTAGGTTGACTAGGGCCGATGGCTGGCAATAATGCACAGTATGGGCCCTTGTTAGGTAGGGAAAGTGTATGAAACGGCTGTGAGTTTCCGCAAATTTCCGTGGGACAGGGCAGTGGCGCCCAGGCGTCCAGACTCTGCTACAAAACATATTTGCGAAGGCACGAGGCTTTTAGCGAGTTTATGGCCGTTCTTTGGAAAGTTCGAAATTGACGCAACAGGGGAGATAACGATCTTTTTATGGAAGGCTGTGGTTCCATCCAAGTCATGCTTTTGGAAAAGACACGGCGTAAATGCGTGGGAAGGAGGTCACGAAGCTGAATCTTTCTACCTTTTCTCTCAATTAATTTTTGAAGTCGCTGGTTGGTCAAATCTGTGTATGCAGAGCACGGGGTGGTCTCTGACCTTCGAATGCCGAGCTCCAGCTCGTGGTGGGCTTGTGCTAAAGTGGGTGTGGTCTAAGCTTGTAAATGTGGTATGCTATTGAGCTGCAGGGGAAAGCTGTTGAGAAAGGGAAGAACACTCTTGTACTGGCGCTTTGCTAGTAAAGAACGGCAGGTCTTTACCTACACGGTGAGACTTGTGTCGTTTGCCAGTGTGCCACTTGGAGCCTGTGCCAGTCACCATCTGAACTGTCAGAGGTATTGCTTCTTGCATCACGTACACAACGAGGATGCGTGGGTGTACTTATATGTCTTGAGTCGGTCGTCTAAACGTTTGACATATTCTGTCACGCATAGTCGTGTCACGGAGTCAAATTGGTTTGGCAGACCAGCAAACGGGTCCACCTGAGCACTGGAATCCACTGGGGTTTCAAAGGCTCATAGGGAAGTATCTGCGTTCCGAATCAGCTGAACGCGAGACCGCGTACTTGCATATTTCCGGACGCGCGCTGTTACTAACAGATTGCCGCAGTCCGTTACTGCAGTCGCCGAGGGCATCGTGGTCTACCGCCCTGACCTGCAGATGGGTAAAGTATTCGCAGCTACTGCGTACGGCTCCAATATATGCTTCTCACCACCCTGTTCTTTGGAACCATATTTTTCTTTACGGAATAGTAGAGTGAGGATGCTTGATAGTAGCGTAGTTTTTGAGCCATACCACAGATTCACATTCAAGAAGTCAGATGAAGCGATTAGTTCTGGTTAATATGGGGTGTTGATCTACATCTACATCCATACTCCACAAGCCACCTGACGGTGTGTGGCGGAGGGTACATTGAGTACCTCTATTGTTTCTCCCTTCTATTCCAGTCCCGTATTGTTCCTGGAAAGAAAGATTGTCGCAGTGCCTCTGTGTGGGCTCTAATCTCTCTTATTTTATCCTCATGGTCTCTTCGCGAAATGTACGTAGGAGGGAGTAATATACTGCTTGACTCCTTGGTGAAGGTATGTTCTCGAAACTTCAACAAAAGCCAGTACCTAGCTACTGAGCGTCTCTCCTGCAGAGTCTTCCACTGGAGTTTACCTATCATCTCCGTAACGATTTCGCGAATACTAAATGATCCTGTAACGAAGCGCGCTGCTCTCCGTTGGACCTCTATCTCTTCTATCAACCGTATCTGGTGCGGATCCCACACTGCTGAGCAATATTCAAGCAGTGGGCGAACATGTGTGCTATGACCTACTTCCTTTGTTTTTGGATTGCATTTCCTTAGGATTCTTCCAATGAATCTCAGTCTGGCATCCGCTTTACCGACGATCAACTTTATACGATCATTCCATTTTAAATCACTCCTAATGCCTACTCCCAGATCATTCACGGAATTAACTGCTTCCAGTTGCTGACCTGCTACATTGTAGCTAAATGATAAAGGGTCTTTCGTTCTATGTATTCGCAGCACATTACACTTGTCTACATTGAGATTCAATTGCCATTCCCTGCACCATGCGTCAATTCGTTGCAGATCGTCCTGCATTTCAGTACAATTTTCCATTGTTACAACCTCTCGATATACCACAGCATCATCCGCAAAAAGGCTCAGTGAACCTCCGATGTTATCCACAAGGTCATTTATGCATATTGCGAATAGCAACGGTCCTACGACACTCCCCTGCGGCACACCTGAAATTACTCTTACTTCGGAAGACATCTCTCCATTGAGAATGACATGCTGCATTCTGTTATCTAGGAACACTTCAATCCAATCACACAATTGGTCTGATAGTCCATATGCTCTTACTTTGTTCATTAAACGACTGCGGGGAACTGTATCGAACGCCTTGCGGAAGTCAAGAAACACGACATCTACCTGGGAACCCGTGTCTATGGCCCTCTGACTCTCGTGGACGAATAGCGCGAGCTGGGTTTCACAGATCGTCTTTTTCGAAACCCATGTTGATTCCTACGGAGCAGATTTCTAGTCTCCAGAAAAGTCATTATACTCGAACATAATACGTGTTCCAAAATTCTACAACTTATCGACGTTAGAGATGTAGGTTTATAGTTCTGCACATCTGTTCGACGTCCCTTCTTGAAGACGGGGATGACCTGTGCCCTTTACCAATCCTTTGGAACGCTACGCTCTTCTAGAGGCCTACGTTACACCGCTGCAAGAAGGGGGGCAAGTTCCATCGCGTAATCTGTGTAAATTCGAACTGGTATCCCATCAGTTCCAGCGGCCTTTCCTCTTTTGAGCGATTTTAATTTTTTCTCTATTCCTCTGTCGTCTGTTTCGACATCTACCATTTTGTCATCTATGCGAAAATCTAGAGAAGGAACTACAGTGCAGTCTTCCTCTGTGAATCAGCTTTGGAAAAAGACATTTAGTATTTCGGCCTTTAGTCTGTCATCCTCTATCATTTTGGTCACAGAGTGTCTGGACATTTTGTTTTGATCCACCTACCGCTTTGACATAAGACCAAAATTTCTTAGGATTTTCTGCCAAGTCAGTTCATAGAACTTTATTTTCGAATTTATTGAACGCCTCTCGCATATCCATCCTCACACTACATTTCGCTTCGCGTAATTTTGCTTGTCTGCAAGGCGTAATTTTTGCTTGTCTGCAAGGCTTTGACTATGTTTATGTTTGCTGTGAAGTTCCCTTTGCTTCCGCAGCAGTTTTCTAAGTCGGTTGTTGTACCACGGTGGCTCTTTCACATCTCTTACGATCTTGCTTGGCACATACTTGAATCAGCAGTTGTCTTGTGACAGCCAGAGCGAGAGCACCAGCAGCAGCGAGTACTGTTTGTATAAAGCGTTTATTTTCCATTTTGTTTACGACCTTCCACTAAGGAAGGGATTCTATTTGTGTTTATCTGCTCTGCATAGTAACTAACAGTTCTTGATAAAACTTTACGTAGTTTTCGTGTTAGATTTCTTAGTGTTTTCTTGATCGTTTAGAACAGAAAGCGCCCTAAAACCGTCTTTTGTTTGTTTCGCGGCCGTTAGCCACTAGTCACTTGAATCAGCAGTTGTCTTGTGACAGCCAGAGCGAGAGCACCAGCAGCAGCGAGTACTGTTTGTATAAAGCGTTTTTGTACTTATTTGCTGCGCTTAGCTTTTAAATAGTTTTTCTGGGAAAACCTAGCGTAGTTTTCGCGTCTCGTATTTCAGTGAGTGTTTCTTGATTATCAGAGTAGCTCATCAGAAGATTATCTTGGGAATTTGTCATCGTATAGAGTAGGGTAAACATAGTCATGTGTAGGGACTGTGGTTGTTGTGAGCGGACGCAAGGAGAATTGGCCACTCTTCGGGGGCAGGTGGAGGCTTTGTCTGTTAGGCTCATCGAGCTCGAGGCGCAGGCGTGGCGTTGGGGCAACTGTGGTGAGACCTATGCCTACTTCGGTGGCCTTGGAGTCACATGGAATCCCTGATGTCGCTGCGTCTTCCGGCAGTGAGCATCTTACCGGTCAGCCATCACTCCAGGGTGAATGGCGGACAGTGGTGGGCTCGCGCGTGCCTGGCCGAAAGGCGAAGGTGGGATCTGGCCGCGTGGCAGCTGCCTTACCCCTTTCCAACAGGTACGGGGTGCTTCCTAGTGGTGATGACATCGTTTCCGAGCCACCACAGGATGCCTCGCCTGTTGGGCCAGTGGCCGATTCTCCGGCAAGGTCCCGACAGTCACAGAGGGCGGGCCTATTAGTTATAGGGAGCTCCAACGTTAGGCGGGTTATGGAGCCCCTCAGGAAAATAGCGGGTAGGTCGGGGAAGAATGCCAGTGTGCACTCGGTGTGCTTGCCGGGGGGTCTCGTCCGTAATGTGGAGGAGGCCCTTCCGGCAGCTATTGAACGCACTGGGTGTGACCGGCTGCAGATAATAGCACATGTCGGAACGAATGACGCCTGCCGCTTGGGTTCTGAGGCCATCCTTGGTTCCTTCCGGCGGCTGGCTGATTTGGTGAAGACAACCTGCATCGCACGCGGAGTGCAAGCTGAGCTTAATATCTGCAGCATAGTGCCCAGAGTCGATCGCGGTCCTCTGGTTTGGAGCCGTGTGGAGGGTCTAAACCAGAGGCTCAGACGACTCTGCGACTATAATGGTTGCAAATTCATCGACCTCCGTTATTGGGTGGAGAACTGTAGGGCCCCCCTAGACAGGTCAGGCGTGCACTACACACCGGAAGCAGCTACTAGGGTAGCAGAGTACGTGTGGCGTGCACACGGGGTTTTTTTAGGTTAGAGGGACCCCCCCTTGGGCGAAACGATAAAATACCTGACGGCTTACCAGAGAGGACATTATCATCGTTGATAAAGAACGTCCGTCCTCAGAGACCAAAAACAGGAAAAGTTAACGTAATATTGGTAAACTGCAGGAGTATCCAGGGCAAGGTTCCTGAATTAGTATCTCTTATTGAAGGAAATAGTGCGCATATAGTATTAGGAACGGAAAGCTGGTTAAAACCGGAAGTGAACAGTAACGAAATCCTAGACACAGAATGGAATATATACCGCAAGGATAGGATAAACGCCAATGGTGGAGGAGTATTTATAGCAGTAAAGAATTCAATAATATCCAGTGAAGTTATTAGCGAATGCGAATGTGAAATAATCTGGGTTAAGCTAAGTATCAAAGGTGGGTCAGATATGATAGTCGGATGCTTCTATAGACCACCTGCATCAGCAACCGTAGTAGTTGAGCGCCTCAGAGAGAACCTGCAGAACGTCGTGAAGAAGTTTCGTGATCATACTATTGTAATAGGGGGAGACTACCAGGTATAGAATGGGATAGTCACACAATCAGAACTGGAGCCAGGGACAGAGACTCTTGTGACATTATCCTGACTGCCTTGTCCGAGAATTACTTCGAGCAGATAGAGAACCAACTCGTGAAGCTAACGTTTTAGACCTCATAGCAACAAATAGACCGGAACTTTTCGACTCCGTGAATGTAGAAGAGGGTATCAGTGATCATAAGTCAGTGGTTGCATCAATGACTACAAGTGTAATAAGAAATGCCAAGAAAGGAAGGAAAATATATTTGCTTAACAAGAGTGATAGGGCACAAATCGCAGAATATCTGAGTGACCACCATCAAACGTTCATTTCTGAGGAAGAGGAAGTGGAACAAAAATGGAAAAAATTCAGAATCATCGTCCAGTACGCCTTAGATAAGTTCGTACCGACTAAGGTCCAAAGCGAGGGGAAAGATCCACCGTGGTATAACAATCATGTACGAAAGGTACTACGGAAACAAAGAAAGCTTCATCATAGGTTTAAGAGTAGTCGAATCGTAGCTGATAAGGAAAAGCTGAACGAAGCGAAAAAGAGCGTAAAGAGAGCAATGAGAGAAGCATTCAACGAATTCGAACATAAAACATTGGCAAACAATCTAAACAAGAACCCTAAAAAGTTTTGGTCATATGTAAAATCGGTAAGCGGATCTAAATCCCCTATTCAGTCACTCGTTGACCACGATGGCACCGAAACAGAGGACGACCGAAGAAAGGCAGAAATACTGAATTCAGTGTTCCGAAACTGTTTCACTGCGGAAAATCGTAACACGGTCCCTGACTTCAGCCGTCGCACGGACGCCAAAATGGAAAATATTGAAATAAACGATATCGGAATTGAAAAACAACTGCTATCACTTAGTAGCGGAAAAGCATCCGGACCAGACGAGATACCCTTAAGATTCTACAGTGATTATGCTAAAGAACTTGCCCCCTTTCTATCAGCAGTTTATCGTAGATCGCTGGAAGAACGTAAAGTACCTAGCGACTGGAAGAAAGCGCAGGTCGTTCCCATTTTCAAGAAGGGTCATAAATCAGATGCGAATAATTATAGGCCTATTTCGCTTACGTCAATCTGTTGTAGAATAATGGAACATGCTTTGTGTTCTCGTATTATGACGTTCTTAGATAATACAAATCTCCTTCATCATAACCAACATGGATTCCGCAAACAGAGATCATGTGAAACTCAGCTCGCCCTATTTGCCCAAGAAATTCACAGTGCCGTAGACACTGGCGAGCAGATTGATGCCGTATTCCTGGACTTCAGGAAGGCATTTGATACGGTTCCGCACTTACGTTTAGTGAAAAAAATACGAGCTTACGGAATATCGGACCAGGTTTGTGATTGGATTCAGGATTTCCTAGAAGAAAGAACACAACATGTCATTCTTAACGGTTCAAAATCTGCAGATGTAGAGGTAATTTCGGGAGTACCGCAAGGAAGCGTGATAGGACCTTTATTGTTCACAATATACATAAATGACTTAGTTGACAACATCGGTAGCTCCGTGAGGCTATTTGCAGATGACACGGTTGTCTACAAGAAAGTAGCAACATCAGAAGACTCGTACGTACTCCAGGAAGACCTGCAGAGGATTAATGCATGGTGCGACAGCTGGCAGCTTTCCCTAAACGTAGATAAATGTAATATAATGCGCATACATAGGGGCAGAAATCCATTCCAGTACGATTATGCCATAGGTGGTAAATCATTGGAAGCGGTAACGACCGTAAAATACTTAGGAGTTACTATCCGGAGCGATCTGAAGTGGAATGATCACATAAAACAAATAGTGGGAAAAGCAGGCGCCAGGTTGAGATTCATAGGAAGAATTCTAAGAAAATGTGACTCATCGACGAAAGAAGTAGCTTACAAAACGCTTGTTCGTCCGATTCTTGAGTATTGCTCATCAGTATGGGACCCTTACCAGGTTGGATTAATAGAAGAGATAGACATGATCCAGCGAAAAGCAGCGCGATTCGTCATGGGGACATTTAGTCAGCGCGAGAGCGTTACGGAGATGCTGAACAAGCTCCAGTGGCGGACACTTCAAGAAAGGCGTTACGCAATACGGAGAGGTTTATTATCAAAATTACGAGACAGCACATTCCGGGAAGAGATGGGCAACATATTACTACCGCCCACATATATCTCGCGTAATGATCACAACGAAAAGATCCGAGAAATTAGAGCAAATACGGAGACTTACAAGCAGTCGTTCTTCCCACGCACAATTCGTGAATGGAACAGGGAAGGGGGGATCAGATAGTGGTACAATAAGTACCCTCCGCCACACACCGTAAGGTGGCTCGCGGAGTATAGATGTAGATGTAGATGTAGATACTCATCTAATGCATATTGCACGATGGTTTTGAACTCTGTCCACTGATCCTCAACAATATCTGTACTTGAGACAAAACTTTTGTGTTCAGCCGTCAAGTACTCTGAAATCTGCTATTTGTCAATTTTGCTAAACAGAAAAATCTTCTTACCTTTCTTTAATATTTCTATTTACGGCTGAAATCATCGATGCAGTAACCACTTTATGATCGCTGATTCCCTGTTCTGCGTAAACTGTTTCAAATAGTTCGGGCCTGTTTGTCACCGGAAGGTCTAATATGTTATCGCCACGAGTCGGTTCTCTGTTTAACTGCTCAAGGTAGTTTTCAGATAATGCACTTAAAAAAATTTCACTGGATTCTTTATCCCTGCCACTCGTCATTAACGTTTGAGTCTCCCAGTCTATATCCGGCAAATTAAAATCTCCACCCAAAACTATAACATGGGGGAAAATCTACTCGAAATATTTTCCAAATTTTCCTTCAGGTGCTCTGCCACAACAGCTGCTAAGCCAGGGGGCCTGTAGAGACATCCAACTACCATGTTTGAGCCTGCTTTAATCGTGACCTTCACCCAAATTATTTCACATTTCGGATCTCCGCCAATTTCCTTCGATACTATTGCACTTTTTATCGCTATAAACACGCCTCTCCCTTCAGTTTCCAGCCTGTCTCTGCGGTATACATTCCGCTCTGAGTTTAGAATTTCATTACTGTTTACATCTGGTTTCAGTCAATTTTCTGTCCCTAGTACTATGTGGGCATTGTGACCGTTTATTAATGAGAATAGTTCTGGGACCTATAGACGCTCCTGCAGTTTACTATTACCACATTAACATTGTTACTCCCTGTTGCGTTTTGCCTACTCCTACCTTGTCGTGTCTCAGGAGGCGTCTTGTCGGGCCTAAGGAGGGAATTCTCTAACCTAAAAAACCGACATGTGCACTCCACACTTACTCCGCTACACTTGTAGCCGCTTCCTGCGTATAGTGCACGCCTGACCTATTCAGGGGGACCCTACATTTCTCCACACAATAGCGGAGGTCGAGAAATTTGCACCCCAGATCTCCGCAGAATCGTCTGAGCCTCTGGTTTAAGCCTTCCACTCGGCTCCAAACCAGAGGACAGCGATCGGTTCTGGGAACGATACTACAAATAGTTAGCTCAGAATCCACTCCGCGAGCGAGGCTTTCCGCCTTCACCAACTCCGACAACCGCCTGTATGAACTCAGGATGACCTCTGAACCCAGACGGCAGGAGTCATTGGTGCCGACATGAACAACAAATTGCAGTGGGGTGCACCCAGTGCTCTCTATCGCCGCCGGTAGGGCCTCCTCCACATCTCGGATGAGACCCCCCCCCCCCTCCCCCGGCACCCAACAGAGTGAACACTGGCCTTCTTCCCCGACCTTACCGCTATTTCCCTAAGGGTCTCCATCACCCGCCTAACGTTGGAGCTCCCTATCACTAATAAACCCCCCCTCCCCCGTGTGCCTGCTCGGACCTTGCTGAAGGAGCGGCCACATGTCAACTCACAGGCAGAGCGGGCGATGCCACACGGCCAGCCTCCACATTGACCCTCCACCTCGTGCGCCGCGAACGCCGCTGAATCCGCCACTCCCCTTGTGGAGGGGGTGGCCCAACCGCGCCCGGTACCCGCGAATATGTCTCGACAGCAGGGACCGTGGGTGAAGCATGTAACATCTGGGGGGTACCATGCGACGCACCAGACTCCCCGCTGCCGCTACACTCCGAGGCAGCAGCCTGAAGACGGCTGCCCGCGACCATAAACACGTTCAGCTGTTCGCGAACAGTGGCCAGCTCCTCCTGCGTCCGTACACAGCAGTCACACATCCTATCCATTCTAAGAAATCAATTTACTGTAGAGAGTTAATCAATATTTAACTAGACTGCTAATTCAATAAAAGCGGCTGATAGCTGACTAAACTGTTGTTACTAGACACGTCTTGTTGAAAACAATGAAAATAAGCCCTACCTGTCTCTGGACTGTATTCAAAACAAACACGAAATCTATGGAACACCATTACTAGTACTCGAAAATTAAAGCTTCCTAAAAGCAGAAACACACGGAAGAAGAAGTGACAAGTAAGAAAAATACAGTTAATACTTAAATTAACGTAGCTCGCTGCACAGCAGATGTGAATCAGACGGCAGTTACGACGACACTGACGATTGCGATCCCCAGCTGATCACTTTTTTAACCATAGACTGCATTTTAATGAAAGCATTTGTCAAATAAAAATGTTTGTGTGGCGGTTCTTTAGCCATCTTTTGTCATGTGAAGTTAAGAATGAATGAATCAATTGTTATTTAGATGACAACTCCTCCCAGTGTTCTGATTTACATTACCTTTGCCGTTTTATTACAGTCATGGTTGTAATTGAAAGAGTCAGAAGCTTGCAAGGTAACGTGACGCAGATCAACTGCAGTCACCCAGAGGTCACCACAAATGATGTCAACTACTTGTGGGATGTTGTGTGGAGCCACTGGCCTGCTACTCCGCCCTTCGTCAGCGAATGGTGTTCACCCTTCAGTGTCGGTCGTATGACGAAGCCGTCGACTAAGAGTGCTTGTATTCACTGCTGCATCTACGCACACATTTTTCAGTCTTTCATGAACGTGAATGGGCATTTCACCTTCTGCACTCAAGAGTTCTATCACGGAACATGCAACCTCTTCCTTCCTAATGGTCGTACTAGATTGCGATATAATTGACCATGACCACGTATGCCTAATGAAATTTTACCGTGAGTAAGGCTCTCGTTACCAATGGAAAATAATACCGGTTAGTAGGAGGAAATTGTACAACAGACCCTTCTGAAGGCAGAATCTATTCGAAACTTAATCTAAATTTCTGATAACAACTTTGAAATGGGTGGAATTTAGTGCAATCGCTCACGCACAACACAAAGGGGAAAAGCGTACCACGTAATATTTTGATGCAAAAATATTCTGATAATACAAGAAATACTGATTAGCAAAAAAAGGGATAACTAAATGGTCGCCAGCCAACTAGTGCAATGAATATCCAAAATCCTAAGAAAGATACTGGTAAAGAAATTTAAGCAAATAATCACTGGCGTGGCAACAGAAGATTGTCAAGCCTTTCCGCAACACAACAGTTCACGAGAAAATAAGTGAATCAGAAAGCATTGAATTTGTGTTTACTTAATCTGAAGTACTCAAGTTTGAAAGTAAAGTTAAATGATGCTGCTGGTTAAATATATGACTGACTGTAACTGACACTTTATTCCGTAAAAAGAAGAAAAAAAGACTTTCAGTAACCTCAGCATACTGGAATGTAAAATTTGCAAAAAGCCAAGCAGTTTACTTTTAATTATTGAAAGACTGAACAGAGTTTACTTTAAGCAAATCAGCAACTGATTAACTTTTAACATAACAGTAAGGTATCTAACAAGCCAGCAGAAGTCACTCGCTAGGCTAAACACGGTAAATGAAATTGCGCATTCTTAATTTGTACTTAGGTAAATGGAATTAATACACAAAATTGCATTATTTAAGTCTCTGTTATGCAATACAAGAATGAACAGTAACTGAGGCAGAATATTTAGACTAAAACTGGTCATTAGCAAACACACAAAACTGGCAGTAACTAGTTAAGCAATTATTATATTCTTACGACACTGGAAAGGAAAGGGACCCTGCTAGGTAATGATGTCTGAGGACAATGGCAACACAGGGGCCCCACAAGTTTTAACTATTGCAAGTTATTATTCAAGTTAGTCATACTTTGTGAAAGAAAATCAACTGGGTAAAGCCTCTACATTACTATATCTCTCACTTGACAGTCATACGATGTTGTAGCTGTGCGGGCGACAAAGAATGTAGCCGACGACAATGCTGAGCTGCCGTTGTCGTTGCTGCTGCTGCTGTTTGAGAAGCCTGAGTAGTCTCCAGAGCCACGGATATTGATGAGACAGGCAACAGTTAGAACTGCAGCTTCCTCCGCCTGTCCACTCCTACCGAGCTCTCAATACCCGCAGGTTAACGGATCAGGCGCGTCTACGCTGTCGCGAGCATAGCTGCATGCCGCGTATGCGGGAGCAACAAACACTTCCACACTCTTTCATGACTCAAGCTGCTCTGCGTCCTCTCTGCTCGCAATGCGACAGAGAGTCTGCATAAGCAAAGACAAACGACACAGCTACTGCCATTTCGTCGTTGCTACCGATAAATTTTTTTTAAAAAAAGGTGCGTTGGATATTACCCAGCAATTTACAATATTTTCATTATAGTTGCAACAGTGGTTGGGAAGGGAGTGAGACGGGGTTGTAGCCTCTCCCCGATGTTGTTCAACTGTTTATTGAGCAAGCAGTAAAGGAAACAAAAGAAAAATTCGGAATAGGTGTAACGTCCTCTTAGAAAAATTAATGAATTACTGTGCTGGTAAGCCCCTAAGTTATTTGATTTTCAAACAGCTGAGCAGAACTGAACGTACTCAGACATTTCTCACTTTACTTGTTCTGATCATCACTAAATTGACACACAATATTTTTAGCGCAACGCAATCTGACTTTTAATAATCCCTACAAAAGAATGGACCTGACTGACAATAACCTATACCTTTCGTCAATCACTTACCTCACAACAATCTTCGTTACTCAAACTACTGCAATACAGCGAGTGCCAATACTGCCAGCTAAATAAAAGATTCCAACTACTGAATGCACTAACTACTGATAGGCATAGTTAGCAAATGAAAGATTTTGATAAAGAACAAACAATGTATTTAACTTAATAATCTTCGAAAGTCATTATATATCAGTTCATGACATCCAGTCTTACAAATTTACAGTCTCTGTCCAGATCATCCGCTCTGAAACTCCGCCACCTCACTCCCCACATCCACCACTGCTGGCGGCTCACCTCCAACAGCGCAACGCTACATGCTGTTAACAGCAAACTGTCCAACACTACAATAGCCAACAACAATGCAAACCAACCACAGACTGCACACAGCACAGCCAGTGATTTTCATACAGAGCGCTACGTGGCGTTACCAATAAAAAAACCTATAGAGCCCACTTACATAGCCCCCATGCTCCCCACAAAAAATTTTACAAATAGTTTTGGGCCATGGCCGATACAGATTTGAAAAAAGTTTCATAATTACAGTAACAAAGATATCAAAGGCACACACTTATTGATACAATGTTGGTCAAAAGCTAAAATTTTCTCACAGTCCATAAAAACAGTCCTGATCATCCATCACAGTAAAACTGCAGTTTCTTTTTGTCAAAGTCTGAGCAGTAAAAGAAAATGCACACGGAAGTAGTGTATTTCCATGCAGTCTTGAAGAAGTATTGTTGTCCTTCCAACAGAAACACAGTGCTAACTCTTGGCATGCAGACAGGTAATGGGCCACAACAGAGCAAACCCACAGCAAAGTCAGTCAATGTTTTGAAGAATATTCGTAGGTAGGTCATCACAGAGCAGTTTCACTGTAGTCTTGGTAGAGATTATCGTATTCGTGGGCCACCAGAGGTGCAGACGAACTTAGTCCTTGTAGAAATAATGGTCTTGGTGGGCCAGACCCACTGTAGTCCTTGTAGAGACGTCCAGCAGCCGTCTGTTGCGACTGTGCAGGTCCAAAATTACCATCGAAGAGTCTTGCAGACAATATCGCAAGTCCATGAACCACCATATGTGCAACCACAAAAAAAATTTTTTTTAATCGTCCTTAGAACCAGCAATGCTGTTAACCAGTTCCTTGCTGAATTATTATCACACGTGCAAGGTACGGTCCCAGCTTCTCACATACTGTGCATATATTATGACCAACAGAAACGTGTGCAGTGAAATGATACTTAATTTGAAGAACTGCTGTCTATACAATTAAAAGTTTACGACATGTGAATACAATTACAAAGGTACAAAATACACCATTAAAGAACATAACAGTACAGATAACATTTGTAGTAACACAGGCTTTACAAAAGAATCGAAATAAACAGATACATCAGTGTTACAGGAATTATGACATAAGTACATACATAAAAGGTCAGAATAACTTTCGAAACATCAACTTCACACATGAGCATTAAAACAAAACAGAATAAATAATATCTAAACATCTTTACAAAGTAAATAACATATTATTAGAAAAATTCTGCAACATAACTCGTATCAGCTAAACACATAAAGACAGGAAAAACACAAATCCACAAGGGCACACAAACACATAGAGGAATAATACAAGAGGATAGGACAGGGTTTGTTTTACTGCAGTATTTTGCAAACAAAACTTTCTTTACCTCTTGGAGATCTCCCTTCATTCATCATTATTCCCAAAATGCCCTATCTATAGCTGCTTTCTGTATTCTATTCATATCCTCTTTCCGAATAATTATTCTTCATTGTACAGTACCTTTTCTTTTTACAAACTTTTTTCATATAACTTCTCAATGCATTCTTTCCCTATTCTTCATAGTTAGTTTCTTATATAGTCTACCCCCTCCTAAGCTAACTTAAATCTACTGAGCTCAGATGTATATACTATGGGAGGAGGCAATGCAGCAACACGCAACAAATTAACACAAACAGCAATGACAAAAATGCCAAAGCTAGCAGCAATAAATCTAAATTAGCAAAGCAATTGCAATATTACAACTAATATAAGGCACTGTGGAGCAAACAAGAAAAATAAATCAGTAGTAAAACTGGCTTAACAGAGTAATACAAAGTGACATTCAGTAGTACTATGCCTGGCAAACAGCAGCAGCAAATGTAATAACTTATATCTAATCATGACAAACCCACAAGCAAAAAAAATAGTACACCAAAGACAACAATGCAGATAAGGGAAATGTCTATTCACATCTTATTGTCTACCTAATTAAAGTGGTGCACCACAATGTATTCTACAAAAAATATTACCAAGTACTTGGAAAGAAAATTATGTATGCAGTTACTGTTATTAGTCCCTTCTTATTGTTCTTTCCTTTCCAAGTGCTCTTTTTTCAAAGAATGTGGATCATAAAATTATTATTTAATAGATATGTTGACAGAAAGTGTTCACATTAGCAAATGCATTTAATTTTATTTTATAAAACCAATGCTGCAACACAGCTGGAAACCAGATATCAAATGCAATAAGCAACTATGTACAAAGTAAAGCATAAAAATCATTCAATAGTCATGTGGCATTTCATAAGTTAGTAGAAATTCTCTCAACTCTCGTAGAGAAGCGCTTGTCATAATCAGGTGTGCAGATGTAAGTATCTTTCCAAGTAATGAGCGTGTCGTATTTGTGATGCTTTCTAGAAATAGGCGACTATCGCATAGCTTGGTGCCTACAGCGCATTATGTCAAGGTCACTTAGCTTTCTTACCGAAATATGTACGACACCAGTTTGCACTACAGTGACAGTCTCATATAAAAATTTCACAGGTCGAGAATTTGCATTGCAAATGTGTAAAAACAAAATCCTATAAATATAACAGTGTCCAAAAAATATTCGTCGGCATTGTGATACATTCACGCATTTACACATATTTCATAACTCTTAAAGTACGATTCTTGGTTTCCAACATCCTTTTTCACAAATCAGAGTCCCTAACCACTACTCATTACTCCTTATTACACATATACATATTTGTCGACACTTCTTCAATATTACATCATAATAAATACATAGCATAATCAATTTTCCTCATATAACATCAGCTTATTGATCATAAAGATACCTCAACAGCATAATACACATCGTCGTCGTAATAATAACATCATAACACCTCAGTCAAATCTCAAAATCGTTGTAGCTTTCTGCAATAGTTTCAAAACCTAAAAATAATTCTCTGCTCATTTCAGTAACGTCATCTACCTCAAACGTACTTTAAAAATCATGATCCCATACCAAATACATCATTCAAAGCTCTCATAGTATCACAATGGTTCTGAAAAAAATATGAACGGTTCACAAAGTACAGACAAAATACAATTTCGTATGTGTGAAGTTATCCAACTCTGTAATTACGTAAACATCTGTCACTGATGTAGTAAAATAAATGTTTGTCTCTCTCAGTTAAATGATCAGATAGCTGTGTAATTTGTGTGTTAGAGAAATATGGTACCGATCTGTAAAGTTGTATAAGCAAATACCATATTAGCTAGGGCTCCTTGTGCTTGCCAATCACATGGTACACAAAGTAAGCGTGTACCCCCCTGAGGATTAATGTAATTATACCCTCAGGTGTTACAGATTACAGCAATGGAATGAAATGTATCACAGAAAACTTTCTTTGTAATTCAAAAATCTTTAATAATAAATGTTTTAAGTACAAAATTAATCACTCAAATACATGTACTGTAGCGCTAAACTGTGCGTCTTGTTGTAAGATAATCTCTGCTATTACTTAAGGGTAAAAAATGCGCTGAATGTCGGAATTAACGTCGTCCGTAAGCAAAGTTCTGTGGAAGTCAATGTATTTACCTCGTAATAAACAAAAGCGAAATGCTGTGCGTATAGATATCGTAGTTATTATGTACAGTACCGTGATCAAGAAATTACTATACTGTAACGTATTGTTGTGCTACGAAAAAGGCTGTCTCATTGTAGCTATACCACAAAAGTTACTACTAAAACATGTTTTACTTTCCAGAAGAATTCAGAAAAAATGTGCAGATATAAAGCAGATACAGCACAAAAGCAACAATGTAAATTGTGTCACATATTAGTAGCGTCGTGATATAATCGTGTAGCTGTCAAAGAAACCAAAAGCTAAGTCATCTTTAATCTCACAGAAAGTACTTCACATAAAGAATGTCTTTTCAAGTAAACCAGAATGTTGCATTAAAACTTCATTAGCAGTATATGTTCTAAGTATGTGATCCTTATAGCCGTTACGTAATCGTGCAACTAACAAGCAAGAATGTACACACACAATAACACTGTGTCGTCTGTTCACTATAACAATGCATTCGTAATTTCTGTTTAAATAAGTTCTCATGGTTCTTGGCTGGATATTTAACTTCAAACATTGTTGCATGTTAACAGAGTCTAAGTCTGACAAAGCATACTAGTAATGTGAAGTGAAAAATTTTATAGCAAAGACTAAGCTAAAAAGCAGATTATCTTTCAATAAACGGTTTTACATGTGAAATATGGTGTAAACCTTTACTCTTCCTAGTACGTAGAGTTTCAACTTCAACGCAGTTATCATGTGGTTTACCTCGGATTCTGTAAGGTCCATTGTAAACCAGAAAAAATTTGTGACTCAAGTGTTTCTTCTTATGTGACAATGAATGAGCTTTAACGAGAACCTTCTGACCAATATACAGTTTCTTTGAATTTGCTTTACTGTGTAGTTTTCTCCTTTTGTCTGCAGCAGAATTTATATTTTTAATAGCCAAATCAGTTATGTCTTTGTGTCGAAGTTTACGTGTATTCGGAAAAGGTATAAGCTCTCTGATTCTGTTCGATGGTTCTTTATTCTTCAGTACAAGAATAGGTGGTAAAGCCGTGGAGTCATGAGGGACTTCATTCAGCACGTTTTGAAATAAGCGTAAATATCTGTCCCAATACTGATGCTTTCTGTGACAATAAAGTCTGCAAAGCTTATTGATTTCTTTAATAATCCCTACAGATGGGTTACAGTGTGGTGAGTACAATGAAATAAAAACAGGTTTGATTTTATGATTCCGAAGCATGCGTGACCAAACAGCAGACCTGAATTGCGATCCGTTATCTTAAATGACTTTACTAACATGTCCAACTTCACGTAAGAAATTTTTAACAAAGGCGTTGGATACAGACCGTCCAGTGGCTTTACGTAACGGTGTGAAAGAAACAAATTTTGAAGTAAGCTTAACAGCGACTAGAACGTACGAGAATCCATTCGATGTTCTGAAAAGGGGTCCCAAGAGATCAACAGCAGCAAATTCTTTTAATTTAAAAGGAATGATAGGAAACAACGGAGCACGATGTGAGATAATAGATGGTTTCGCCTTTTGACAAAGTTTACAAATAGACAAGATTCTTCGAATTCTCTTTTCCATATTGTTAAAATAACAAGTCGCCCGAAGAATATGATACCATTTTCGTGGACCAAATTGTGCATAGCTGAAATGAATGTACCAAATGAGCTTATTAACTAAATCGTCAGGAATGCAAAGTACCCATAGCTTGTCATCAACAGTGCAGCGTTTGAACAGTAAGTTGTTTCTAACCAGATAATAATGCCGAATCTGTGTGTGTGTCTTTTCATGCCATTTGCTTTCGATGTCTTTCCAAATCGGATCTTTATCTTGTTCATGAGAAATGTCCGTTAACGATGTGGTAATGAAGTTTTTAAAGGCGACTTTCTGAATGTAAAGAATACTGAAATTTTTCTCGAGGTTGCCTTCTGTGTTACTTTTCTCAAGCGTAGCCGGTGCGCGTGACAGTGCGTCCGCAACAATGTTCTCCTTGCCGGGAATGTAGACTATTGTGAAGTGGAATTCTTGCAGAAACAATGCTCAACTTTTTAACCTGTCATGATTTAATTTTGAAGACATAAGAAATTGTAATGGACGATGATCACTGTATACTTTTACGTGCTTACCAGAAAGAAAGAAACGGAATTTGTTAAATGCCCAAACGATAGCTAAAGCTTCTAATTCAGTAACGGAATAATTTTTTTCAGATTTTTTTAGCACTCGGCTAGCAAAAGCAATGGTTTTTTGAACAGTAGTGTCATTTTCTATGGCTTCTTGAAATAAATGTGAATTCCAACTGTGCCTGTTCGTCCCAGGTCCAAATAGTATTTTTTGCAGTGAGAGACCAAAGTTTTGGTGTAACTAGAATTTGCATATTCAGAAAACGACGGTAAAAATTTACGAGACCTAGGAAACGGCGGACTTGTTTTTTTTTGTGGATGGAACTGGAATGGCTCTGATTAATTCTAACTTTTCAGGACCCGGCTGAATGCCTTCAGAAGAAATAATATGTCCCAAAAACCTCACCTTTGACCTACCGAATTCACACTTTCCCAAGTTAACTCTAATTCCACATTCTGAAAAAATACGTAACAAACTGTTGAGGATGCGATTATGTTGTTCCCATGAAGCTTCTGTTATTAGAATATCGTCCACATATAAGGTGAAGTGACGTTTTAAAGAACTCAGGTAATATGGAATTTAGCCCGTGAATAAATGCTGCTGAAGAAATGTTCAAACCAAAAGGAAGCTTCCGGAACTGATAACAAACGCCGAAACAAAGGAAAGCTGTGTATTTTCTACATTCTGGATGAAGTTCGATCTGATAAAAGCTGAATCTGAGATCAATGGAAGACAACACTTTTACACCATTAAAATTTTGAAGAAGTTCTTCCAACGTTTGCGGCCTGTCTGTTTCAGGAATGATGATAGTATTGATTTGTCTCGAATCTAAGACAAGGCTGATCTATCCATTTTTCTTCTCAACAAAATGTAATGGAATGTTGTATGAGCTTACTGCAGGCTCAATAATGTCCTGGTCAAGCATAGATTGTATTTCTGTTCTAACACGGTCCCTATAATGTGCCGGAATTACGTATGGTCTAACACAAAATTCAGTATGCTCACGAACACGAAATTGGTATTGAAATCCCTTGGTTGTTCCTGTTTTGTGAGTAAAAACTGTAGAATGTGCTTGTAAAATCTCAAAAAGGACCTTCCTATCATTGTCATTACAACTCTCAATTGTTTGAATTTTATTCTGAATTAACTCATTAGTATCAAATACGTCGTCGATATCATCCCTTTCAGTACTTGCAGAGTGAGTGTTAGCGTCAAGTTCCGTCGAAAATTCCGAACTGTTGTCTGACAGGAGGTAAAGCCGATTAATTTCCTCATCATGGTTTGAGAGCCAATCTTCAAATTTCAAAGCTATTGACTTACCTTCTTTCTCTAAACTTATTTCAGCATCGGGAAAGTTTAAGATTGCTTTGTATTCATTCAAAAAGTCTACTCGCAATATAATTTCCATCGACAATAATGGAATGATAAGGAAGTTCATAGAGAAACTTTGGCTTTGACAAAAGAATTCTAAGTTGGTTTGTTGGCGTACATCTACACTTTTTCCAACGATTGCACCTTGTAATTTAATCTTACGTAACGGAAGTGTGGGGCAATCGTTCGATTTGTTGCATTTGCTAAAGGCTGTTTCACAAATTACTGAAATGGGACTGCCAGAGTCAAGTACTGCCGTAAATTTTACGTCATTTACTGTAATGTGAATTACAGAATATGCAATGTTGTTATGTTTTACGTCGTGTTCCTGGAGTAAGATGTCCCTAATGTCTTCCATTTTTACGTAATTACTAGCCACCACAGCTACGTCGTCAGCTTCATAAGTATGTTTTGTGGCTGCCAACGGTGTGAGTCATTGCCTATTGTCTCTTAGTTGGCGTGCGTCGTTATTGGGATTTGGAGATCTAAATTTTACAAATTCACCTTTTCGAGAGGGCCCTCCCCTGTTTGAATCCCGCCAGTTCTGATGGAATTCTGGTCTGTCGTTTTGTCAGTAGTTTCCATAGTCTCTTGTTTGTCGGTCATGTGGTGGAGAATTTCTCCCGGAATCATAACTTCATGGTGGACCGTTGCGCCTGAAGTTATTCTGTCTCCCTTGATAATAACTATTTTGGTTCCCATATTGTCCGTTTCTCTGATTGTCTCTGTGATAGTCCTTCCTGCGGAGAGGTGATCTTTCCCTGTAATTATTACTACTCTGCCAGCGGTTGTCATATGGGTGGTGTCTGTTTTGGTCACGATTTACGTTGTAAGAATAGCCTTGTCGTGTCCAGTTATTATTTCTGTCATTGCCGAATTGTGACGGATGTGACCTGTAATTGTTGTGCTCCTGTTTTCGCGTTCCGCGATTGTCAGTGTCAATTTCCAATTCTTGTAACAGTCCCTGAAAAGCTTCAATGTCGTCTTTGCAACGTACTGCCAAAATAATATGTCGTAAATGTTCTGGCAATTTGATTAAGCAAATGCGGATGAGTTCTGAGGGGCTGCATGGGTTTGACACGTACTGATTCTTGTGGAACATGTCTTCAAAATATTTCACAAGACTGGAAAATTCAGATTGTTCGAAATGTTTCATCATTATGATGCTATGTTTTACTCGGTCTTGTGTAGCTTGAGACCAATATGCTGAGAGGAAGGCATGATAAAATTCTCCTTCACTGTGACAATCGTGAATGACCGATCGCATTCTTACAGCTGGTTCATTCTCTAAGTGATGATGAGGATGATGATGAGTCCCATACTTCTTTACAGAGCGTAGGGGAGCGACGCGGGAGACCCGCAAGGTCCTAGTGGAGGTGGTTTGCCATTGCCTTCCTCCGACCATAATGGGGATGAATGATGATGATGAAGACGGCACAACACCCAGTCATCTCGAGGCAGGAAAACCCTTGACCCTGCCGGGCATCGAACCCGGGACCCCGTGCTCGGGAAGCAAGAACGCTACCGCGAGACCACGAGTTGCGCCAGAAATAAATTCTAACCTGTGCTCCAGTGACCAGTTGGGAGCAAAACAATGAGAGAATTGATGAAGCCATGCTTGTGGATGAATGTTGTTGCCAGAATTCTTAAATGTTTTGAATTTACGTGTAGTAATGAACAACTTATAGTCAAAATCATCATGTCGGCGAGTCGCATATCGGTCATTGTTACTCCGTTTCGGCGGTTCAATCTCAAAATTCAGTGCGCCTTGCCAACTTCTTTCATAATTTTAAAAATCCCCTGTGTTATTATTTTGTGACTTTTCCATATTTCTAAGTCCCTCTTCCCGTGTTGGAGCGCGAATCTCCTCTGAAATATGTAATTCTTGTATTACCTGTGTCAACTGATCTTGTACTTCCCGGATTTCTCTTTTGTACTGTGTATTGATTTGATTTTGATTTTGTTTGAATTTTCTAATTTGTTCACACTCTTCTGTGTCAGTGAAGGCTACGGGTCTTGTGTCATTCATATCATCATCTACCTTTGTGGATAAGTTAGTGAACTGATTCGAAATTTCGGCTACTTTCTCCGACAGAGAACTTATTTCCTCAGTTTGTTTTTCTGAACCAAGTTTGAGTGCCCATTTGTGTTGAAATCGTATCTACTGTGTCCTTTAGGTTTTCCTGAGTTTTTGCAAGTTGCGTATCCGAATCGGTAGATGCAACTGAGTCAATTTTAGCTTGCAAGGTATCGTGATTTTCATGAAAAATAGTTTGTAGTTCTTTTATGGCTGCTTCGTGATTCTGTAATGCATTTTCATGACGCGAAAAAATTGGTTGGAAATGTTCATAAATTTGTGTTTTTATGTCATTACAGACTTTTTGACTTTCGATTCGATGTTATGTAACTCAGCAGTTAAACTTTCACGTGTTTGTTCAAGCGTGGTGCCTAAGTTTGGAAGCTGTTGCTGTGTTCGTCTCTGATTTTGCTCCATTTGTTGCATTAATTGCAATAATAATGTATTAGTGTCTGGAATCTGTTCCTCTATCCTTTTCGGCAGTGCATTTGCACCAGCAACATTCACATTTTGACGAGCAGAAAATGTGTCTTGACTTATTTGAGAAAACGGTGAGGACGCAAAACCTGAATCAACAGTATTTGCAAGATTGTGTCCTGTCATTTCGGATTCCTGGGGCGAACTGTTGCCGACCGATCGATCGATAATGCTTCCCTGTTCACTAATTGTTTCACTGTCTACACCATTATTTGCCGCCCGCTCCATCTCCCTATGCACAATTACCAAATTACTACTTTGAACATTAGTTAATTCATTACTCGGTGGCGCTAACACAATGCTTTCGTCTTCACTGTCATTTCTCAGTTTACTTTGGAGCCTAGTATTTCGTTTTTCACACGGCATATTTGTCACAATGTTTCACATGATAACACAGAAAAGCACAATTGGAAGAGTAAAATAAGAAAACACATTAACATATCACTGAAAATAATATCTAGTTAATTGCATGCGCAGCTGCAAAATACTAGGTGCAAATCTACAGGCATGTCACAAGTGTTTTACTGTACAACAATGAAAAACTACAACTACAAAGAAGATTCTCTCTACAATTACGCGCTGGTAATAAACAATAGCTACACTAATTATACAAACTACAAGAAAAAATCTGAAGATTCCAGTGCGGTATCCTCGAATAAGGGTCGACATATGTAACGTCCCCTTAGAAAAATTAATGCATTACAGTGCTGATAAACCTCTTACATTATTTGCTTTTTAAACAACTGAGCAGAACTGAACGTACTCACACATTTCTCACTTTACTTATTCTGATCATCACTAAATTGACACACAATATTTTTAGCGCAACGCAATCTGACTTTTAATAATCCCTACAAAAGAATGGCCCTGACTGACAGTAACCTATACCTTTCGTCAATCACTTACCTCACAACAATCTTTGTTACTCCAACTACTGCAATACAGCGAGCGCCAATACTGGCAGCTAAATAAAAGATTCCAACTACTGAAGTCACTCACTACTGATAGGCATAGTTAGCAAATGAAAGATTTTGATAAAGAACAAACAATTTATGTAGCTTAATAATGTTCGAAAGTCATAGTATATATATATATATATCAGTTCATGACATCCAGTCTTACAAATTTACTGTCTCTGTCCAGATCATACGCTCTGAACCTCCACCATCTCACTCCCCACATCCACCACTGCTGGCGGCTCACCTCCAACAGCGCAACGCTACGCGCTGTTAACAGCCAACTGCCCAACACTACAATAGCCAACAACAATGCAAACCAGCCACAGACTGCACACAGCACAGCCAGTGATTTTCATACAGAGCGCTATGTGGCGTTACCAATAAAAAAAACCTATACAGCCTACTTACATAGGTATTAAAATCCATGGAGAAGAAATAAAAACTTTAAGGTTTGACGATGACATTGTAATTCTGTCAGAGACAGGAAAGGACTTGGAAGAGCAGTTGAACGGAATGGACAGTGTCTTGAAAGGAGGCTATAAGATGAACGTCAACAGAACAAGACGAGGATAATGGAATGTACTCCAATTAAGTCGGGTGATGCTGAGGGAATTAGATTAGGAAATGAGACACTTAAAGTAGTAAAGGGGTTTTGCTGTTTGGGGAGCATAATAACTGAAGATGTCCGAAGTAGAGAGGATATAAAATGTAGACTGGCAATGGTAAGGAAAGTGTTTCTAAAGAAGAGAAATTTTTTAACATCCAGCATAGATTTAAGTGTCAGGAAGTCGTTTCTGAAAGTATTTGTACGAAGTGTAGCCTTGCATAGAAGTGAAACTTGGACGATAAATAGTTTGGACAAGAAGAGAATAGAAGTTTTCGAAGTGTGGTGCTACAGAAGAATGCTGAAGATTAGATGGGTAGACCACATTACTAATGAGGAGGTACTGAATAGGATTGGGGAGATGAGGAGTTTCTGGCACAACTTGACTAGAAGAAGGGATCGGTTGGTAGGACATTTTCAGAGGCATCAAGGGATCACCAGTTTAGTACTGGAGGGCGGCGTGGAGGGTATAAATCGTAGAGGGAGACGAAGAGATGAATACACTAAGCAGATTCAGAAGGATGTAAGCTGCACTACGTACTGGGAGATGAAAAAACTTGCACAGGATAGAGTAGCATGGAGAGCTGGATCAATCCAGTCTCAGGACTGAAGACCACAACAACAACAACAATTGCAATCGATTATAGACAGTCAGAAATGAACAGACTATTATATAGATTGCTTATGAAATATAGTTTCTGTACTACAGCTTGCAGCTTCAGAATCAGAAGTACATTGCAAGTTATCAATACATACTAAACGTCAAAAATTTTGGATGGTGCAGAAGGTATTTTATCTGCATTTTCGGCGTTACAAGCTGTTCTACCAGTCATAGAGAATTACAAATCCATCGTTTCCATAACCACAGATGGTGTGTGCGAAGTTATGGTGACATCCATCCTTGTCTTCTTGGTACTCCACTTTTTTGTCAGCCAGTGTATTTTTGCAATACAGTATCCCTTTACGATAAGTGTGTGTTTGAATAATAAGTACAAGTAATACTAAAATCGAGCAAGCACGTCTATCATTACGAGCGTAGGATGTAATTCGTTGCTACACGCACGTGCCCACGTGTGATTGAGAGCCGGGCGGCGTCTGGAGTAAATTTGCGTGCTCAACAGGGCGTAAATCATACGAATTATTGGCAAACCCTCCAGCGCTTTGCTGAACAAACAGATAGCGGAGTCACCGACGGCATGAACATCGGTAACTAGGCGAGATAGCGCTGCCAGCGGCAATAGATGGCCACGCCTCGCTAGAACTGGCAGCGTAGTCTATGATGTTGGTCACAGACAGAGCACACTCCAATGAACACTAACAGCCACGAACGACACGATCAAAGGAAGCACGTAGCCAGCGGCTGATCAGTTTAATTGGTCTTTCGATACACTGAACAGAACGTTGTCGGACTGCTATCCGCGTCAAGGGATTAAAATTTCACGAGGTTTCGGCCAAGCATTCACTGGACAATGTGAAGTGACATGACTGCCAATCGGCTGCGGGTACACCCCTAGTTACACTAACCGCCTGCAACGGCGTCATTAGTGCCTGTCGAATCGCCGTATACGAACATAGGTTGACTGTGCAGTCGATGTGCCTTCGCAATCGCCGAATCCCACACCTCGGTCAGCTGCAGGCCGCTGTCTCTATTAACGATGTTATCAGCGCATTAGTGCAGAGAGAAGAATGAAAACTTAGAGGTTTGCCGACGACACTGTAATTCTGCCAGAGGCAGCAAAGGACTTGGAAGAGCACTTAAACGGAATGGACAGTGTCTTCAAAGGAGGATGTAAGATGAACAAGACGAACATGTTTTGAAAAGAATTCCTGCATTCTGTTAGTTTCTCGATCCACGGTTTCACATTTTGCAGACGTAACAGAATAAGGTCTGCTTCTAAATAGCTCATGATGCTTAAGAAGTTATTTGCATTCCCAACCTTCCATTAACCCTTGTTTCCTAGCAAGTGCCATATAACAGTACACTTCAGTTAATCCTTGTTACCGTTTTTCCGTTAAATCAGGTAATTGTTGAATTTTGCCACGAATTTTACAAATAATCGCAGTTGCGATTTAATTTTCTTCGACTGCACTGACACGCTTTCTTTCTTTTTTCATTGGACTTCTAACTGGTTTGATACGGCCCGCCACGAATTCCTCTCCTGTGTCAACCTCTTCATCTCAGAGTAGCACTTGCAACCTACGTCCTCTATTATTTGCTGGATGTACTCCAATCTCTGTCTTCCTCTACAGTTTTTGCCTTCTACAGCTCCCTCTAGTACCATCGAGGTCATTCCCTCATGTCTTATGTCCTATAATCCTGTCCCTTCTCCTTATCAGTATTTTCCACGTATTCCTTTCCTCTCTGATTCTGCACACAACCTCCTCATTCCTACCTTATCAGTAGACCTAATTTCAACATTCCTCTGTATCACCATATTTCAAAGGCTTGATTCCCTTCGGTTCCAGTTTTCCAGCAGCCCGTGCCTCATTGCCATACAAAGCTATGCGAAAAATGTACAGTCTCAGAAATTTGATATTAGTAGACTTCTCTTGGCCAGAAACGTGTATCCCCCCTCACTTATCGACCTTAATGACAGTGAAAAATTAAATCGTGTGTACCTAATGGAAATTTGGGAAAAGCAATCGTCACCGAAGTTAATCTGTCGGTAAAGAGGGAGGAAAGGGTTACATGTGGCGACCTGGTGACAGGACGATCTTCGTACTTGAGGTTGTTCAGGACACGAATTTTGCATTGTGCAAATCTCGTAACAAAGTACCGGTTACGAACAGGTCGTTACGTCAGCGAGAATAAGCAGTGGGAGGAATCCTAATTAGATTTTTGTAATTTGGCATTTATATTGAAAATTAGTAAAGTGAGAGTCTGGCTGGAGTAGGGCGGTGGAGCAGGTGTGTTGAGTGACGCGCCCGCGAGTTGCCGCGCTTTCGGGGTTTGGCAGCATGTAATTCGCTCGACTTGCTATGATAGTTTCTGGCACGGTGTCGCGGACGGGAAACATTAGGTGGCACACATCAAGAACCCGTTTCGCCTGGTGACCGTGTCGAGAAGAAGGCGCGCCAACATCCAGCTTCTGCAACAGCTACGGCTGACAATAAGTGACTGTCGCCACCTCCTCGATCGCCGACTTCAAACCTTAAATCAGCCAACAAGGAAGACTGAAAGCACGTAAAGATTTAGAACCGTATGGCAGACCTCAGCTTTTCAAACTGTTCCATTTGCATCACTAAAATACAGCAACTTAGCATGAACCTTTGTTGCTCATTGTATCAATTGCATTACCAATCAGGGCCCCTTCCTTTTCCGAAATGAACCTGAGTGTCGTTGAAATTCAGACGCCAGCTTTAAAGTAATATCATTCCATTTCACTGCTTTAATTTCAAAGTTCAGTTAAAGTATTCATAGCTGGCTACAATATTTAGACTACACAAGCACAAATTAAGAGTGCGAGTTTTGTTACCATATTTTAGCTTACCTGTGACTGCAGCTCAGCTTGGTACGTACTAAATTTTACTATTCTTCGTTGTTCAACATCATTTAATTAAAGTACAAAGTTAAATCTTTTATTTCTAAATTGCGTAGATTCAAGTAGCTTTTGAGATGATTGTTGAGGTAGACCAAGACTAACGTTATTTAATTTAATTTCGTAGAACTTCAGAAGCAAATTTCACTATTAATTTCAGTCACTAAATTAACTTTCAATTTTCCGGTTTTATTAATTATTTTTCTAAATTAAGTCAGACTGTAGCGTAATTTATTACTTCTGACAAACATTCAGTTTTCACACAACACGTCTCAACCTTCAGTTGCCACGCTTTTGGTGCCAATTATATGTGCAATAACCTTTCTTTTTCAGTTATTATAGTGGTTGTCCACAGGACTGGCGACCGTAATTTTCCCCAGTCTCAAATATCTTATTAACGCCAGTTAATTGTTAACGTATCGACCGTACATTTACTTTCTTCATTAACTGTACCCTTTTTCAAATTAATTTCCACCAATTTCATTTGAATTTTTTCTTTCATTTAGATGTAACCCTTCCTCCCTCTTTACCGACAGATTAAGTTCGGTGACGATTGCTTAGCCCAAATTTCCATTAGGTACACGCGGTTTAATTTTTCACCGTCATTAGGGTCGATAAGTGAGGTGGAGATAACAAACGTCCTCTTGACACTGCTAATTTGCTGTTTATGTTCTCCTTATTTCGTCCGTCATGGGTTATTTTGCTGCCTAGGTAGCAGAATTCCTTAAGCTACTTCGTGACGATCAATTCTGATGTTAAAGTTTTTGCTGTCCTCATTTCTAATACATCTCATTAGTTTCGTCATTCTTAGGCTGAGCCTCAGTCCATATTCTTTACTAATTAGACTGTTCGTTGCATTCGCAAAGTCCCGTAATTCTTTTGATTTCCACTGAGTATACCAACGTCATCAGTGAATATTAGCATTGATAGCATTTCACCCTGAATTTTAATCCCACTCTTCTTTTACATTTGTCATTGGTTCTTCAACGTATAGATTGAACAGCTGGGGTGCTACACATTTCTGTCTTACAGCCTTTTTAACCCCTGAATTTCGTTTTAGGTCTTCCACTCTTATTGTTCTCTCTTGGCTCTTGTACGTATTGCATATTAACCGTCTCTTTCTATAGCTTACCACTATTTTTTGCACAATTTTACATTGTTGTACGCTTTTCTCAGGTCTACAAATCCTATGAAAGTGTCTTTATTTTTCTTCAGTCGTGCTTCCATTGTCAACCGCAACGTCAGAACTGCCTCCGCTGCCTTTACGTTTCCTACTACCAAACTGATCGTCATCTAACAGATCTCCAATTTCCTTTTCCATTCTTCTGTGTATTATTCTTGTCAGTTACTCGGATGCATGAGCTGATAAGTTGACTGTGGGGTAATTCTCGCATTACCGGACACTGCAGGTTTGGGAATTGTGTGGCAGATTTCTTTCCGGTAACATGATAGTGTATGGCGAGTCTCATACATTCCACACACGAATGTGAATAAGCGTTTTGTTGCCACTTCCCTCTATGATTGTAGAAATTCCGATGGAATATTACCTATCCATTCTGCCTTATTTGATTTTAAGTCTTCCAAAGATCTTCTAAATTCTGCTTGTGATATTTGGTCCCCTATCTCTTCCATATAGACTCTTGTTTCTTCTTCTATCACGTCTTCAGATAGGTCTACAGGCTCTAACTGTAGTCTTTCTACCTATCTGCCCTGTCCTCTACATTTAACTGTGGACTTCCCATTGCACTGTTAATGTTTCCTCCCTTGCTTTTAATTTCATCGTAGGTTGTTTTGACTTTCCTATATGCTGAGTTAGTCTTTTCGACAATCATTTCTTTTTCAATTTTTCACATCTTTCATGTAGCCGTTTAGCCTTAGCTGTCCTGCACTTACGGTTTATTTCATTACTAAGTAACTTGTATTTCCGTATTCCTCAATTTTCCCGAACTTGTTCCTTTCGTTTATGAAACGAAATGTTCCTTCTGTCACCCATGGTTTCTTCGCAGTTTCCTTCCTTGTACCTACGTTTTCCTCTCCAACTTCTGTGTTTGGCCTTTTTAGAGATACCATACTCCTTCAACTGAAATGACTGCTGAACTGTTCATTATGGAAGTATCTATAGCGTGAGAGAACTTTAAGTGTATCTCTTCATTCCTCCGTGTATCCATTTCTGTGCGTACTGACTCTTCCTGACTCGTCTCTACAACTGCAGTCTACTCCTCACCTTAACCAAATTGCGGTCTATGCCTGCCCTGAGTACACCTTTCAATCCAATATCTGATTCCGGAATCCCTGCCTGACTTTTGAAGTATCTAACTGAAACCTTCCTATTTATCCTGGAATTTTGTAAATATACCTCCTCCACTTGTGGTTCTTGAACAGAGTATTTGCTATTACTAGCTGAAATTTATTGCGGAACTCAATCGGTCTTTCTCCTCTCTCATTCCTAATACCAAACCCTAACTCTCCCGTAACCCTTTCTTCTAGTCCTTCCCCTACAACTGCATTCCGATCCCCCATGATTATTATATTTTCATCTCCCTATGCGTATTATATTACCCGTTCAGTATCCTCATATACTTCGCCTCTCTCTTCATCTTCGGCTTGCGACGTCGGCATGTATGCCTGTACTATCGTTGTCGGTGTTGGTTTGCTGTCGATTCTGATAAAAACAACCGTATCATTGAACTGTTCACAGAAACTCACTCTCTGCTCTACCTTCTTATTCATAACGAATCCTACTGCGGTTATGCCATTTTCTGCTGTTGTTGAAACTACCTTATACCCATCTGACCATAAATCCTTGTCTTTTTTCCATTTCACTTCACTGACCACTTCAGACTTCTGATATTCCACTCTCCGACTCGTAGAACGTTATCCTTTCGTTGGTCATTAAATCGTTTTCTCATAGTCACCTGCCCCTTGGAAATACCCTGCCGAAGATCCGAATGAGAGACTAGTAAGGAATCTTTTGCCAATGGAGAGATCATCATGAGCATTTTTCAGTTAGAGGCCAAATGTCCTGTGGATACTTTCTATGTGTCTTTACTGCAGTGGTTTCCATTGCCTTCTGCATCCTCATGCCGTTGATTATTGCTGATTCTTCCTCCTTTAGGAGCAGTTTCCCACAGCAAGGGCAAGAGAGTGCGCTGAATCTCTGATCGCTCCTCCGAGCTCTTTGACTATGCCGTTGGGAGAATGAGGGTGACTTGTTGTTGTTGTTGTTGTTGTCTTCAGTCCTGAGACTGGTTTGATGCAGCTCTCCATGCTACCCTATCCTGTGCAAGCTTCTTCATCTCCCAGTACCTACTGCAACCTACATCCTTCTGAATCTGCTTAGTGTATTCATCTCTTGGTCTCCCCCTACGATTTTTACCCTCCACACTGCCTTCCAATACTAAATTGGTGATCCCTTGATGCCTCAGAACATGTCCTACCAACCGATCCCTTCTTCTGGTCAAGTTGTGCCACAAACTTCTCTTCTCCCCAATCCTATTCAATACTTCCTCATTAGTTATGTGATCTACCCATCTAATCTTCAGCATTCTTCTGTAGCACCACATTTTGAAAGCTTCTATTCTCTTCTTGTCCAAACTATTTACCGTCCATGTTTCACTTCCATACATGGCTACACTCCATACAAATACTTTCAGAAATGACTTCCTAACACTTAAATCTATACTCGATGTTAACAAATTTCTCTTCTTCAGAAACGCTTTCCTTGCCATTGCCAGTCTACATTTTATATCCTCTCTACTTCGACCATCATCAGTTATTTTGCTCCCCAAATAACAAAACTCCTTTACTACTTTAAGTGTCTCATTTCCTAATCTAATACCCTCAGCATCACCCGACTTAATTCGACTACATTCCATTATCCTCATTTTGCTTTTGTTGATGTTCATCTTATATCCTCCCTTCAAGACACCATCCATTCCGTTCAACTGCTCTTCCAAGTCGTTTGCTGTCTCTGACAGAATTACAATGTCATCGGCGAACCTCAAAGTTTTTATTTCTTCTCCATGGATTTTAATACCTACTCCAAATTTTTCTTTTATTTCCTTTACTGCTTGCTCAGTATACAGATTGAATAACATTGGGGAGAGGTTGCAACCCTGTCTCACTCCCTTCCCAACCGCTGCTTCCCTCTCATGCCCCTCGACTCTTATAACTGCCATCTGGTTTCTGTACAAATTGTAAATAGCCTTTCGCTCCCTGTATTTTACCCCTGCCACCTTTAGAATTTGAAAGAGAGTATTCCAGTCAACATTGTCAAAAGCTTTCTCTAAGTCTACAAATGCTAGAAACGTAGGTTTGCCTTTCCTTAATCTTTCTTCTAAGATAAGTCGTAAGGTCAGTATTGCCTCACGTGTTCCAGTATTTCTACGGAATCCAAACTGATCTTCCCCGAGGTCGGCTTCTACTAGTTTTTTCAATCGTCTGTAAAGAATTCGCGTTAGTATTTTGCAGCTGTGGCTTATTAAACTGATTGTTCGGTAATTTTCACATCTGTCAACACCTGCTTTCTTTGGGATTGGAATGATTATATTCTTCTTGAAGTCTGAGGGTATTTCGCCTGTTTCATACATCTTGCTCACCAGATGGTAGAGTTTTGTCAGGACTGGCTCTCCCAAGGCCGTCAGTAGTTCTACTGGAATGTTGTCTACTCCGGGGCCTTGTTTCGACTCAGGTCTTTCAGTGCTCTGTCAAACTCGTCACGCAGTATCGTGTCTCCCATTTCATCTTCATCTACATCCTCTTCCATTTCCATAATATTGTCCTCAAGTAAATCGCCCTTGTATAGACCCTCTATATACTGCTTCCACCTTTCTGCTTTCCCTTCTTTGCTTAGAACTGGGTTTCCATCTGAGCTCTTGATGTTCATACAAGTGGTTCTCTTATCTCCAAAGGTCTCTTTAATTTTCCTGTAGGCAGTATCTATCTTACCCCTAGTGAGATAAGCCTCCACATCCTTACATTTGTCCTCTAGCCATCCCTGCATAGCCATTCTGCACTTCCTGTCGATCTCATTTTTGAGACGTTTGTATTCCTTTTTGCCTGCTTCATTTACTGCATTTTTATATTTTCTCCTTTCATCAATTAAATTCAATATTTCTTCTGTTACCCAAGGATTTCTACTAGCCCTCGTCTTTTTACCTACTCGATCCTCTGCTGCCTTCACTACTTCATCCCTTAAAGCTACCCATTCTTCTTCTACTGTATTTCTTTCCCCCATTCCTGTCAATTGTTCCTTTATGCTCTCCCTGAAACTCTCTACAACCTCTGGTTCCTTCAGTTTATCCAGGTCCCATCTCCTTAAATTCCCACCTTTTTGCAGTTTCTTCAGTTTTAATCTACAGGTCATTACCAATAGATTGTGGTCAGAGTCCACATCTGCCCCTGGAAATGTCTTACAATTTAAAACCTGGTTCCTAAATCTCTGTCTTACCATTATATAATCTGTCTGATACCTTTTAGTATCTCCAGGGTTCTTCCATGTATACAACCTTCTATCATGATTCTTAAACCAAGTGTTAGCTATGATTAAGTTGTGCTCTGTGCAAAATTCTACCAGGCGGCTTCCTCTTTCATTTCTTAGCCCCAATCCATATTCACCTACTACGTTTCCTTCTCTCCCTTTTCCTACACTCGAATTCCAGTCACCCATGACTATTAAATTTTCGTCTCCATTCACTATCTGAATAATTTCTTTTATTTCATCATACATTTCTTCAATTCCTTCGTCATCTGCAGAGCTAGTTGGCATATAAACTTGTACTATTGTAGTAGGTGTGGGCTTCGTATCTATCTTGGCCACAATAATGCGTTCACTATGCTGTTTGTAGTAGCTTACCCGCATTCCTATTTTCCTATTCATTATTAAACCTACTCCTGCATTACCCCTATTTGACTTTGTGTTTATAACTTCTTAGGGTCGTAAATTTTCGACCGCCATTGTTCATAATTTTTATTCAAAAATTTAAGCATTGGCGGGGTTCTAACCCGCCACCGAGGAAGGTTTGGTTACTTACCAAAGACGCTACTGCTGTCTTTTTTAATTGGTGCTTTAGGGGTACCTAACAAAAGAAAGCTAAAATAGCAGTACTAACCTAACGAGGCACCGCTACTTGTGAACCTACCAAACATAATAAACTGATGCCATCCTAACTAAACTTAATCCCCCCCTCCCCATCTAAACAAACTAAACAAAGCAAATTAAAGGGGCAATAGCTCAAGCGCCAATCCTTAAGGGCGATAGGAACAGAGGATAGCAGATCCCAATATATATATATATATATATATATATATATATATATATATATATATATATATATATATATATATGGTGTTACAAAAAGATACGGCCAGACTTTCAGGAAACATTCCTCACACACAAAGGAAGAAAATATGTTATGTGGACATGTGTCAGGAAACGGTTGCTTTCCATTTTAGAACTCATTTTATTACTTCTCTTCAAATCACATTACTCATGGAATGGAGACACACAGCAACAGAACGTACCAGCGTGACTTCAAACACTTTGTTACAGGAAATGTAGAAAATGTCCTCCGTTAGCGAGGATACATACATCCACCCTCCGTCGCATGGAATCCCTGATGCGCTGTTGCAGCCCTGGAGAATGGCGTATTGTATCACAGCCGTCCACAATACGAGCACGAAGAGTCTCTACATTTGGTACCGGGGTTGCGTAGACAAGAGCTTTCAAATGACCCCATAAATGAAAGTCAAGAGGGTTGAGGTCAGGAGAGCGTGGAGGCCATGGAATTGGTCCGCCTCTACCAATCCATCGGAGGGAGGAGAGGAGGATATTGGTGTTTAACGTCCCGTCGACAACGAGGTCATTAGAGACGGAGCACAAGCTCGGATTAGGGAAGGATGGGGAAGGAAGTCGGCCGTGCCCTTTCAAAGGAACCATCCCGGCATTTGCCTGGAGCGATCTAGGGAAATCACGGAAAACCTAAATCAGGATGGCCGGACGCGGGATTGAACCGTCGTCCTCCCGAATGCGAGTCCAGTGTGCCCAATCCATCGGTCACCGAATCTGTTGTTGGGAAGCATACGAACACTTCGACTGAAATGTGCAGGAGCTCCATCGTGCATGAACCACATGTTGTGTCGTACTTGTAAAGGCACATGTTCTAGCAGCACAGGTAGAGTATCCCGTATGAAATCATGGCGGTGAATCGAGGAAGTACAGTACATACTGACGAAACTAAAATGAGCTCTAACATGGAAATTAAGCGTTTCCGGACACATGTCCACATAACATCTTTTCTTTATTTTTGTGTGAGGAATGTTTCCTGAAAGTTTGGCCGTACCTTTTTGTAACACCCTGTATATATTATAATGATCGAAGCAGACGAAATGAATTAAAATTTGTGCTGCGACTGGGACTCCAACCCGGGAGCTCTTGCTTGCTAGGCAGAACTGCTAACCATTACACTACCACAGCACGATGGTCAACGTTGCTGCACCAACTACCTAAGCCGAGTGTCCTCCCCAACACAAACTTAGATTCATCTTTCCCTTACATATTGTCACTGTTGTCATGGCTCTCCGATATTGGCAAGCACCCCAGCATTGCATGTAATGGGTCGTCCTTGTACCATTGGTGATCTTATAGATCTTATAATTAAATGTTTCCCTGAGACATTTACGTCTCTTTTATTATCTGTGTTAATATAAGATAATATAAGATCACCAATGGTACAAGGACGACCCATTTCGTCCAATGCTGGTGTGCTTGCCAATATCTGAGAGCCCTGGCAGTAGTGACAGTATGTAAGGGAAAAATGATTTGTGTTGGGGAGGGCACTCTGTTTAAGTAGTTCGTGCAGCAATGTTGACCACTGTGCTGTGGCAGTGTAAGGGTTAGAATTTTTGCCTACCAAGCAACAACAACCGGGTTCGAATCCCGGCAGCAGCGCAAATTTAATTCACTTCGTCTGCTTTGATCATTATCGTAGATAATAAAAAGAGACTAAAGTATCTCATGGAAACATTTAATTATAAGATCTAATATATATAATTTTTAGATTTTATAAATTATTCTTCGCTGGCCTGTACTTCTTGATGTATTGGGCCGTGAAAGGTGATCACGTATGCATCATGAAATGAGGCACACCTCCACTGTGGGGATGGCGGGAGGGGGATGGGGGGGTGGGGGGAGGGGATTTCGACGAAATAAGTTAAAATATGGTACATTAACATGAGACATGTGGCATATCGATCGGTGGTTGGAGAGAATCTGGTCGGAGGTTATCCAAGAGGCTGCGTGTTAAAGTCTGAGAGGACCCCCAGCAGTGTCGCAGCATGGTATGCACAATGAGCGCAGTGGATCGCGTACGCACATTGATGAGTCCGAGGCCGCCTTTTAGAGGGAGCAGTTATAGCGGACGCTGAAAAGGACCCCTGCCGACGCAAATTATCCAAATGTCGATTGGAGTTGGTAACCAAGGAGATCTGGGCAACATGTACCAGTTTAGGGGCCATATACGCGTTGACATAGGACACTCGTGATTGGTTGAAACTACGGTGGACGTAGCAGCAAACATGGTGCTGTATACACTGCAAAACCCGGCGGTAAGTAATGCCGCAGTGCCCACAAAGTCGATCCCTAAGTAACGAAGGGTTGTATCGACGGGGATTGGTCTGGTGCCACAACCTCGAGTCCACGCCCGACATGCATCATCACCGATTTGCGGACGTTACCCGCAATACGTCCGTGCTAACCGAGAGAGGTGGTGCAGTGGTTAGCACACTGGACTCGCATTCGGGAGGACGACGGTTCAATCCCGCTTCCGTCCATCCTGATATAGGTTTCCCGTGATTTCCCTAAACTGCTCCAGGCAAATGCTGGGATGGTTCCTTTGAAAGGGCATAGCCGACTTCCTTCCCCATCCTTCCCTAATCTGACGAGACCGATGACCTCGTTGTTTGGTCTCTTTCCCCAAATAACCCAACCCCAACGTCCGTACCGTTGGATCCATTGGATGTGAGCACCCGTAGGCAAGCGGCTACGAGCCTTTGTAGCGAGCGTAGTCTGCGCACGTGTTCCTCAGCGCCGGACGACGGCGAGGAGGAGAATCGGCCACATACGAAGGAGTCGAGCGTATGTTGTGGAGAGGTACCCGCCTCCGTGGCGTGAAGTCTGATGGCTGCCTTGTCGTCGGATGGAGGGACTGCACGGTCTGAAAGGTGGTCTGCTGCCATTTCGCCTCACTATCCTGACGTAAACGTTCGTCATATGTCCCGTACTGATTTCTGCGGTTACTTCACCCAGTGCTGCTTGTCTATGACCAGTGATAAGTATACGAAAACGCCGCTGCTCTCGGTCGTTAAGTGAAGACCGTCGCCCAATGAGTCGCCCACGGGGAGAGGTAATGCCTGAATGTTGTTAATCTCGGCCCACTTTTGATACTATGCTCCTCGCATATTGAATTTCCTAACGATTTCCGAAATGGAATGTCCCATGCATCTACACTACTGGCCATTAAAATTGCTACACCACGAAGATGACGTGCTACAGACGCTAAATTTAACCGACAGGAAGAAGATGCTGTGATATGCAAATGATTAGATTTTCGGAGCATTCACACAAGGTTGGCGCCGGTGGCGACACCTACAACGTGCTGACATGCGGAAAGTTTCCAACCGATTTCTCATACACAAACAGCAGTTGACCGGCGTTGCCTGGTGGAACATTGTTATGATGCCTCGTGTAAGGAGGAGAAATGTGTACCAACACGTTTCCGATTTTGATAAAGGTCGGATTGTAGCCTATCACGATTGCGGTTTATCGTATCGTGACATTGCTGCTCGCGTTGGTCGAGATCCAATGACTGTTAGCAGAATATGGAATCGTTGGGTTCAGTAGGGTAATACGGAACGCCGTGCTGGATCCCAACGGCCTCGAGATAACAGGCATCTTATCCGTATGGCTGTAACGGATCGTGCAGCCACGTCTCCATCCCTGAGTCAGCACATGGGGGCGTTTGCAAAACAACAATCATCTGCTTGAAAAGTACGACGACGTTTGCGGCAGCGTGGACTATCAGCTCGGAGACCATGGCTGCGGTAATCCTTGACGCTGCATCACAGACAGGAGCACCTGCGATGGTGTACTCAACGACGAACCTGGGTGCACGAATGGCAAAACGTCATTTTTTCGGATGTATCTAGGTTCTGTTCACAGCACCATGATGGTCGCATCCGTGTTTGGCGACATTGCGGTGAACACACATTGGAAGCGTGTATTCGTCATCGCCATACTGGCGTATGATGGTATGGGGTGCCATTGTTTACACGTCTCGGTCACCTCTAGTTCGCATTGACGGCGCTTTGAACAGTGGACGTTACATTTCAGATGTATTACGACCCGTGGCTCTACCCTTCATTCGATCCCTGCGAAACCCTACATTTCAGCAGGATAATGCACGACCGCACGTTGCAGGTCATGTACGGGCCTTTCTGGATACAGAACATGTTCGACTGCTGCCCTGGCCAGCACATTCTCCAGATTTCTCACCAACTGAAAACGTCTTGTCAATGGTGGCCAAGCAATTGGCTCGTCACAATACGCCAGTCACTACTCTTGATGAACTGTGGTATCGTGTTGAAGCTGCATGGGCAGCTGTACCTGTACAGGACATCCAAGCTCTGTTTGACTCAATGCCCAGGCGTATCAAGGCCGTTATTACGGCCAGAGGTGGTTGTTCTGGGTACTGATTTATCAGGATCTATGCACCCAAATTGCGTGAAAGTGTAATCACATGTCAGTTGTAGTATCATATATTTGTCCAATGAATACCCGTTTATCATCTGCATTTCTTCTTGGTGTAGCCATTTTAATGGCTACTAGTGTAGCTCCAACTACTACTCCGCGTTCGAAGTCTGTTAAGTCCCAACGTGCGGCCAGAATCACATCGGACGCCTTTTCACACGATTCATTTCAGTACAAATGGCAGCTCCCCCAATGCACTGCTCCTTTATATCTTGTGTATACCATGCTACCAATATCTGCATATCGCAGACCGTGTACAAACGGTCTGAATGAATAGAGAAAGGTACAGGAATTACAGTATTTATACTATAAATTGAAAAGCGCATAAGTATTATCAAGCCAATGGACATTTGAAAATGATATTCAAGGTATACTCCGCCACCACGCTTGTAGTACAAGTGTACATGCCAATCTAAGATGTCGCTGAGGTAGACGTAGAGCATATTTATGAACAACAAAAATATCGAAAGAAAGTGGAAATGTAAAAGTGATTAATATTTAATCGGTAACTTGAACAGCGTTATTGGCATAAGAAGGGGAAGAAATTATAGCGGAGTAGAATAACTGAAAGGAAAGGAGCTTTAAGCTATGAGATTTCAGTCAAGAAACACACTTACGGTTTACTAATACTTGCTTCTAACAAATAACAAGTAAGCAGTAAATGAGGAAAGATCTGGGAAACAAAAGAAGGTACCGAAGAAATTCTGCTCTTGCCGTACAAAGTATTAATTATATCGTCAAAATGGGAAACGCTAATACCAAACCGGGAGAAGAAGTTGATTGGTACGATAATTTACTCGTGATTTATGTGAAGGCAGGACCGAAATACATTACTTGCAAAATAAAAACAAAAATTTGGAAGCGGAATAGTTACGTACTATGGATTAAAAAAAGGAAATTCGTTATTGGAAAAAATAATGTGATAAACTAAATTAAAGAAAATAACGCAATAAACTCGGAATGACAACAGACAAATTTAAGTGAAGGCTAGATAGGAAACAGAAGAGCCTGGGAAACAGTGGTAACTTTGCGAGACAAACTTACGTCCGCAAGCAGTTTAGTTTCGGTAGACCACAAAGCAGCAGCTTACTTCTGAACGCCTGCCTCACGAAAAGTTAACTTTACGTAGACTGTGCCGAAAGTTTCAGCGTCTTAGAAGACGTGAGCTCAAGGAGCGTGGGCAGACTGTCGGATTCCTTTCAGGGGCGGGTAGCAAACACACACAAGTTCCGCTTCCGGTGGCGGTCTTCTTTGTTGACGTGTCCGAGATACGAGTAAGAAACAAAGTGCAGTCACAATGGGGCATCCCAGAAAGCCGTATAGTGTGCGCTCTTACACATTTATCTCTAGCAGCGCTATTTCTTCTATATTTGGTGGAAATAAAAAAAAAACACTCTATAATAAGCGATCCATTAGACACAAGTAATTTTTGTGGCAAAAATTTCACTGTTTGGTAACTGTGGAAAGTCTAATTTTTTATTGATGTTGTTATGTTACCTCAGACTAAAATAACTACAAGGGATATCCGAAAAGTAAACGCCCTTAGACTGTAAAGAAAGTACTGAAACAGTAAAAACACTTTCTTCAAAAAGTGCTCATCTAAGCAGGTCACGTTTTTCCAGTCGTCTATATTGTTAATTGGCAGGAGCCAATTCACGGAGTTTGGAGGAAGCCGAAAGGCACGCGATTAAGCTCACGCAGGCTGGCGTGAGGTCTGGAACAGGTCAGAGAAATAAGACTAGCAAAACAAGAGTAACTGGTAGAATACTTAACTTTAATCCACAATTGGTGAACATCTCTCGTCACTGTACAGGCTTCACAATATTAATTATCAAATGCTATGGCGCCTGGCTAGGTCGTAGCAAATGACGTAGCTGAAGGCTATGCTAACTATCGTCTCGGCAAATGAGAGCGTATTTGTCAATGTAGCTTCGCTAGCAAGTCGGCTGCACAACTGGGGCGAGTACTAGTACGTCTCACTAGACCTGCCGCGTGGCGGCGCTCGGTCTGCCATCACTGACAGTGGCGACACGCGGGTCCGTCGTATACTAGCGGACCGCGGCCGATTTAAAAGCTACCACCTAGCAAGTGTGGTGTCTGGCGGTGACACCACAGTCTAGGTTCCAACCAGAATGGTCATGAACCCAATAGGGGCACTGCAGGTGATGTGCTGTTAGGAAAGGCTCAGTGGTCTCCTGTGATAGCCCATTAACGCCAAATTCGCCGCACGGTCTAGGCGGATACGTTCATGTCTCACACTGATTTCTGCGGTTATTTCACGCAGTGTTGCTTGTCTGTTAAAATGACAACCATAGACATAAGCCGCTGCTTCCACTCGTTAAGTGAATGCCGTCGGCCACTGCGTTATGCGTGCTGAGAGGTAATTAGCTACGTTGAAGCGGAACAAGACCTTCGTATGGAGCGCATGAATGACTCCCATTTTTATCACTAGAGGACAGCAGTGGTCGGCGAAAAACTGAAACGACTGGCTGTGACTATGGAGAAGTCAATATGGAGATCGCAGTATGTAGGGAGGAGAGGAAGAAGCGAGAATTTGTTGGTTGGACTGGTTCATTTGCTAGTTAGGACCCGAAATGTGATCGTACAACTCCAGCACTTTGTCACTTATAATTTTCAGTTGTTTATAGGTGTTTTGGCCAAGTTTTATGCATATTCTTCTTTCTGCAGCTACCAAGCGTGTTCCTGTTACACCCTCTTTTCACTATTTATGTATGTTTTTAATTTTGTACCAAATATGAACAATTTTCGTGCGTATAAAGTCATCATCATCAGTTATCTGCTATATGAGCAGGTCCTTTGCCTCTCCATTTTCTGCGATCCATTGCTTCCTTCTTAAGGCTGCTGAATGTTGTACCGTCCATCATGTCATCCAGTATCTGGAATCTCTTCCTTCCTCGCTTCCTTTTCCCTTCTACATAACCTTCTAAAACTGTTTTTATCAGTCCGTCATCCTTTCTTAATATATGCCCAATCCAATTTCTTTTTCTTCTCTTATTACATCCAGTAGTATAAAGTAATCCGTGAAAATATTCTGTGAGTTACTGACCCATGTATAGGTCGATAGAATTGTAGCGACAGGACGGGAAAAGCTGTAGGGTAGTCCGTGTTAAGGAGGCAAAAGGGTGCCAATGGCAAAGTTGGGAGGCGCATGCGCCCGAACTGTGGGCAACGTATTGGTCAGTAGCCAGCAGCCATAGTGTGCACATCTTGGTTTGAATATGGGGCTAAAATTAACTCCATAGAAATATGGAGACCGTGTACAGAACATTTGTGCGATCCGTTTTTGAGTACTGGTCGAGTGACTGGGACCCCCCATTAGTTCAGATTAAAAGGAGATTCAAAGCAATTCACATGCTGAAAGGTTTATTATCGCTAGGTTCGATCAAAAAGCGAGTGTTATAGTAACACCCCGTGACTTCAAATGAGAGTCCCTGGAGGGAAGAAAGGGAAGTAGATGATGTTTTCGTGAAATACAGTCGGCCGCTGTGGACGAGCGGTTCTAGGCGCTTCAGTCTGGAACCGCGCGACCGCTACGGTCGCAGGTTCGAATCCTGCCTCGAGCATGGGTGTGTGTGATGTCCTTAGGTTAGTTAGCTTTAAGTAGTTCTCAGTTCTAAGTCCCATAGTGCTCAGAGCGTGAAATACAAACGAAAACACCGGCATTTGCGCCTTACTGCAGAGCGACTCTACTGCTGCCAAAGCAAATTTTGCGTAGCGACCACGAAGACAATAAACGAAGTCAGCGCTCGTACAGAAGCATATACTGCAGACAATCGATTTCCCGTCACACTATTTGTGGGTGACACGGAAAAGGAAAAGACAAGTAGAGGCGCAACGTACCCCCCGCCAATCACCGTGTGGCAACTTGCGGTGTTTATATGTTGATGTACAATATGAACATATCCTCCCTTCAATATGTGGTTACCTTTTCCTCCTCGAGGCATAATTTCTAGTGTTTTGGTTTTTTGTGATTATTGCGCTCAAGCACATTGTTACCGCGTTGTTCTGTCGGGTATCTTTTCAGAAGATATCGTTCACTAAAGTGTAGATTTGTTCGGAGCTAGATTTATATCGTAAGCTGATCTCTCTATTCGCCTATATTTTGGTTATAAAAGGGGTTTTACAGACGCGATAGCATTTCTGTGATCGGGTGTCTTTTCATTTCTTTGTAACCAAAGTTCAGCTGAGAATATTATGAGCCGTTGGAAAGGATGCTAATTCAGACTGGTGATTGAGTTCCTTTGTTGCCTCTACTTTATCTGGGACTCGACTTGAGACGAGTTTACCCTACAGTTCGGAAGAATTAGCCCTGATGCTTTCTCTCTTTAAATCTTTTTTCCTTCTTGTTCGTATCCTGGAGATGGGATTAAGTGTGACTGTGTTACGCACAACTGTATTGTTAAATTCAAAGTTGAAAGTTATTGTTCCTGTTTCAGAGCACATTTAAATGTAATTGTTAATAGATAATTTCAGCATGTTGATAGCGTGGGTTTTCAACCACGTACTGTGTGTGTGTTTATGGCCAGAGCGGTTCTTAAGAGATTATGAAAACATAGGATTCTAAATTAAAAGTACACGCTTTTTCCCCGGCAAGAGAGTTTTGACCTGCACTTCTCACAGGATCTCCTCATCCAGTTTCAGCATTATTACCATCCCATGTGTCGCACACACGATTGTAGCACCAGGTCAGTTACTTCATAAAGGTAGCGACATTGCTGTGGCCAGTGAAGCAGGAAAGAAAAACATTTATTCCGCGTAAGTCCCTTTCTTTCTCATTGACTGACTGGGTTTACATCGCGAGAAGTTTTGCATATCATAAAATACACGAAAGGAAGTAATCATACATCAACCCATCTGACCTTTCAATGTGGTTACAGAAATAACATTATACCTAAACTTACCGGTTAAACAGTTAGAAATCAAAAGTTACCCAGGCGTAGCGTATGCGATGTCGGAATTACCTGCGTAAATTTAATCGTGTTTTCGGTTTGAGTCAACTCTACTTTCAGGTCTACGTTTTTTTCGAATTTTTTCCTCTGCACTCGCATCATGGCCATACATGTTACGGCTCAATGCCAAAAGCAGGAATGCGCCATTATTGAATGTCGAGTAAACGTTTTGGTTGAATACATTCTATTATCATGTTTCCGAAATGCTTTTAATACTTTTTTTTTTGTAGAGCATTAAATTCACTCGGGTCACTTTTGGCACGGTTTAATACAATTCGGCACGTTACGGACGAAAATAATATTGCACGCGCAACAAGCGGTGGGCGATGCTACAGGTGGAACTGTGACGTTAACAAAGAGCTAATTGAATACGCTTCGTTACATGTGGCTTGACCGAAGCGCTTTATTGTTAAGCCGCGAGACAATTACCAGTACTGTTTCAAACTTGTGTTTTATGCAGGTGGCTAAACGTGTAAATGATCCGGTTTGCATGACGTACGATAAAGAGCTTTCTTCATAGAAGCATCTCACTCGATGAAATGGTTCCTATGGTTGAGGTGTATGGAGGTGTAAAACATCAGAGTAGCTTTGATAAAGTAATAAATAGAAGTATATGGTTAAAACAATCGTTTACAATATACAGCGGAAAAAAATCTATTATTTTTCAATTTTATTTCAACCAACTACTGTGCACTAGTCCCAGCTCTGTACGAGACTTCTTAGCCGTCAGTGAAGAATGCTTTACCTTGACCTCGAAGCCAGTTTTGTAACTTTTTCTTTACTTCTTCCTTGGATTGAGCTTCATGCCGTACGAGGTTTAGTGTCGGTTTGGAGAAGAAGAATGACTTTCCTCTGCCATCCCGGACGTTTCCTCTCCAGCGTGGGCTTGATTTCGCTTTCAATTGTGCCGAAATCGATCATTAGCCTTCCCTACTTCTGTCCTTACGTGCTCGTTCCATTTCCTATGGCTTTGCAACGTTATGCCCAGATATTTACTCGACCTAACTTTGTCGAGCAGTACATTACTTACGTTGCGTTCGAACGTTATGGGATTGTTTTTCTTTCTAATCTGCATTAACTTACATTTTTCTACATTTATAACACGCTGCCACTCACCACTTCACTAGAAATTATGTCTGTCTTGTATTCCCAATCACAATCATTCGACGACACCTTCCCACACACCACAGCACAGCAAACAGCTGCAGATTTCTGCTGGCCCTGTCCGTCCGGTCATTCATGTATACTAAAACTAAACTAAACTCCTCCAGAACAGGCCATGAAGGCCCAAAGGTACCGTCCGGCCGCCGTGTCACCCTCAGCACGCCGGTGTCACTGGATGCGGATATGGAGGGGCATGTGGTCAGCACACCGCTCTCCCGGCCGAATGTCAGTTTCCGAGACCGGAGCCGCTGCTTCTGAATCAAGTAGCTCCTCAGTTTGCCTCACAAGGGCTGAGTGCACCCCGCTTGCCAACAGCGCCCGGTAGACCGGATGGTCAGCCATCCAAGTGCTAGTCCAGCCCGACACCGCTTAACTTCGGTGATATGACGGGTACCGGTGTTACCACTGCAGAAAGGCCATTGACCATTCATGTACACAAGGACGGAAAAAGAAATCGAATTTTGACACATCGTTTATTTACAATTCTAACAATGTAAACATTTAATATCGCTACTTCACTGTCAGCCAAGCTGTCAGGAGGAAAATAGCATACATAAAAACCAACTAAAGTCAGATATACATCTCCAGAGTACGTCTAAGAAGAAGCTAATAATTCTAAAGAAGAAACAGGACATGGCAGCAACGATGTTACATGGGAGATAAAAACACCAAACGATGTATTACAACTTTTCTGATCATAGTTACAGACCATTATATTAAGACCGTGACTTGAGTTGCTTAGTTCCAAAGTGTCCTTTATCCAATCAGCGTAAATTTCGATAATTAGTAAATAACATATTTAAAAATTTCTGTTGTATGTATAAAGTTGAAATTTTTTCTGCATGTTTCTTAGTTATCTATTTTTGTTATTAAAATCATAAAAATAAATTATTTCAAAATTTTGTTATAAACAAAAAAACTATTGGATAAGGGACGTTTTGGAACCAAAATATGGGGAAGAGACATTTTGAAAAAAAACTTTCGATAAGAGACAGTTTGAAAAAGAAAAAAAAGGAGGTAAATTATAAACAGTGTTTGTTTAGTGAATGCATATAATTTAATTTTTGTGGAAACAATGTCTGTAGGTATTTTTAAAGCAACTGAAATAAATTCTGGTTAAGTTAGGGAAACAGATAGAAACATACACTTACCACAAAATTATTAGAAAACAGCAATACATTAAACCTACACACATTACAGGAAACATAATTTTAAAAGTGCCTTAAGTGTAGTCATTTACTTATATAAATCTGGATTTGTCCTATTGCCTGCTGTGAAGCAATTAAAAGCCATTTTCATCGTCCATGTGTCCACTGGCGTTTTTATCGTAAGATTGTTCTTCAGGTCTGCTCTGTACTGGACTGAATATAATATTTTTGTAGAAGGCCAGGTCTTCATTTTGAGCCCAGTTTTCCCCAAAGTGAAGAGTCAGAAGCCTGTTGACATCTTTTACTTTCAGCTCTTATACCGTTACTTCATGTAGTACTAACGGTAGTTCAAAGTTTTGTTTTGAACTTTAAATCCAGGTTTGAGTACATTTTTCTCCTTTCCGAGATTGGTGTTATATTTTACTAGAGTAACAGTTTCGTAACGTTCGGGCAAAATGTCGACGGTGTAACACTTTAGGTTGTTACCATTTTTCTACAGCATCACGAACCCCTGCACTAAACGGTTGGTTTATAAGATTTGATCGTAGCTTACATCATTAAAGAGCGACTAAACTGCGAGATCGGTAGCTCCGTACGAAAGAATTGTCCCGTAGCCGACTTTGTAGTTCCTGATTCTCTGCACCGCGTGGCTCCCCTCCAGCGTAAACAACCTGTCTGCTCGTATCGCCAAACTTGAGTGAGCCCTCTTCCCTCGCTGCCGTCAGGCTCCGCAGCAGCAGAAGTTTGCTGAGTCGCGAGCAGCCCGCCCTCTGCAGGGCGCTCACCCTCAACCCTCAGGGCCTCGCTCACTTGCTACCGGTTAACTTCTACGGCGCTTGTCTGCCCCGATTTTCCAACGAAGTATTTCTCAAGTTATTTCAGTCCAAAACATTCTAACTCTCTATACACTAAATTCTTCGTTTTATGCGTTACTATAGTCTCTGGACTGGTTAAATCCAGACGATATTTCATTTCATGTCTTTAGCTATAAATCAAGTTTTTTTTTTTCATACTTGCTACTCCAAATATATCTGGTAGTCTGTTTCGCAGACGTCATATCTTAGGACGCATTTGCAGGAGAAGAGAAGTGTGTGGTATAATGAAATTATACGAAAATTTCGTGCCAAATCGGGATTCGAACCTGGACTCTTGCATATTCCAGTCTGCATTTCTACTTACCTGTCTACCATTTTTTTCCACTTTTTCGTCTTTTGCCTCCATCCTATCCCACAGAAACCCGTTTTTCTTGCCAAATAACATACTTCAGGTCAAGATTTGTATTTACAATTGATTTTACTGGAAAAAATGGAGCACGTGCAAGTACTACTCTCGCACTAACGGCTCAGCGCAAACTGAATTATGTATACAGACAGTTCAACCAACGCGTGAATCGAGAATCTTGACGATAGGTGCCTGTTAACCATATCGATAGGCAGGATATTGTGACGTCTCCTGGCAAGACTTTTACAAAATCGTTATTATTATTATTATTATTTTCGATTATTCCCATTTAAAGAGAGCGTTTGAACTTGAATTCCTTTATGATGATTGTTTATGTATTTTCTGAGCCCAAATTTTCTTCATGCGTTCACTGTGTTGTTTCTTTCGCTCCGCTGTCCATTTGCATCCTGGTCTCTTCTGAGTTGTGGTGTCAAATTTATGTTTTTTGATGATGTTCCTGAATTCAGTTATATTTTCTGCATCGTTTACTGTTATGTGTGCTTGTCGGAGGTCCTCTTCAACTTCTTTTATCCATTTCGTTTTTCCCCTACCTGAGTTGATAACTTTAAGAATTCGCTTTGAAATTCTATTTTCATTCATCCTATGGATATGTCCGTAGATCTGCATTCTTCTTTTCCTTATTGTATCCGTAATCATGTCTTTGTATTTATATAATTCTGATGTTGGTATCTTCTTCCGGATTCCTTGCTCTTGTATCGGGCCAAAAATTTTCCTGAGAATTTTCCTTTCTTGTTTCTCTATTTCTTTGATTTTAGTTTGCCCACTTATTTGTGTTGTTTCAGATGAATACAGTGCCTCCGGAAGTACGACAGTGTTGTAGTGCCTCAATTTTGCGTTAACAGATATGGACTTTTTGTTATAATAGTTCCACCTGAGTTTATATGCTTTCCGTAGTTTTTTTATTCTTTCCTCATTGGCCTTTAGGTTGATCCCTGATGGCTGGATGATTTCTCCCAGGTACTTAAAATGTGGTACTTGTACGATTTTCCCATAAGTTGTCACAATAGGCAATTTGTCTTGTGGCACTCTTTCTATGTACTGGGTTTTCTCATACGAAATTTGTAGGCCAGTTCTTTGTGCAATTTCGTGTAACTTCTCTATGGCGTTAGTGGCTTCTTTTCTATTATTTGTGAGGATTGCAAGGTCATCTGCAAAAGCTACACACTTCACATTGAATCGTTATACTATATAAAAAATTAATAAAAATAAACATTTATCTGTATTATTATTATTATTATTATTATTTCAATACTGTATGAATGGTTGTAGATTATTTATAAAAGGAAATAACAGTTTTTCATTTTTGTGTTTGTGCAATATTTATGTATCTATATTTCACAAATAAAGTAATTACATAGATCCATATTAAATTGCCTATAAATAGTGGAGGTTAAAACATTACTCTCTCAATCTTCTTGTAGCCGTTAGAGTTGTAAGAGTCTGTGACGCTCGCTTGAATGCTTATGTAGCCCTCGTTTTACCTTTGATCAAGAAAGACGCCATTGGCGGCTGATATTTGTAAAAGGTGTGTACTTTCAATTTATGTTGATTTTTTTAAGATATAAATTGTTAAAATTATTACCTGTAATAATTTATTGCTAGCTTGCCCCAGATTTCACACCACATTCTTAGCCGTTTTCAGTATATTAGGAATTTTTCATGGCGCAGAGCCGTGCAGCGGACGTGGGAACCGCTGCCGCGGCAAATTCAAATTAAATTGAATGAAAGCAGTTTTCCCGCAATGTAGCGGGCAGGTAACGGTACATTAAAATTATCTCTTTCAGCTTCCTGGAGACTTCAGAGGGAAATTGTGGATTTTATTATGTCATTTTCAGGTGGACATGGGCAGCTGCTGCTATGTTATCAATTACGTAAATAATTCATGAGCGATAAAATTTTACTTGTGTGTGATCAAAGACTGCTGTGCAAAACCTGTTCTGGCTAATAACATAAAAAATAAATTTAATTTTTTTTTAGTTTCATGCTCTCATGTTTGTCGTGGCAGTTAATAGTGTTCATATATTTAAAAAAATCCACTGCAGCTTTTACGTTTAGTAAACATAACATACTGTAACTTCCATACAGGTAATAAGAGTAATTTTCAGTGCATTCAAGAGATGAAAGTAGCGAATGGCATTATTTTTATTCCATAATTAGTTACAGTAATGATACCATGTTCCATATTTAACAAGCCAGATCAGTGTTCCATAAAAATAGTTTGCAAATTTAAGATCGTACGTCCACAGCAGGAAATCTGTCAGTGTTGTGCGTATCCCCACATAATAGGTCAAAGTGCATAAAGTTAAAATATTTTCAGCTGCAGAAACTAATAGTGAGAAGCGTATTTTTATCTGTCGTGCTCGCAACAATAAGCAATATAAAATTAATTAAAATTTTATGTCATATAAACTGCATGTAAAGTAAAAAGGGTGTGCTGTGGGGATTACGCGACAATATCCGTCCCGGAAATTCCAAGACCATATCAAAATCTCTACAGTACTTCCTGAGACTACCCCAGACATACAAAAAGAAGCGAGCGGGGGATTTCAATTTACATATGTAGAGAGAAAAGATATAGCAAAATATTTTTAAAATACTTACTAAAACATAACTACAACTTACATTTTATGTTACACTTTTTTCAGATGATGAACGCAATGTAAGGTCTAATGGCAAAAAGATATTTTTATATGTTATGATTACAGTTTAACAATTTTCGGATTTTTTCCTTTACTTGTTCTGTGAAACCTTGCTTCTTGCTAAATTTCGTGATACTAGGTGAACGGGAAGTACCCAATAGGTTTTGATGAGTGACTTTGCGAGTGTGAACATATGTACCATACATGACCTTATCTTGCGACTGCATTGACCTAGAAGATTAAACGTTTTGGGCCGCGTCACGCGACCGAATAAAATAAATGTCAAGTCGATGCGTCTATTCCTTCCTGAGCAAAAACGGTGAAACGTCCCCTTAGAAAAATTATACATGACTGTGCTTAAACTGACACACAATATGTTTTAGCGCAACGCAATCTGACTTTGAATAATCCCTACAAAAGAATGGCCCTGACTAACATTAACCTATACCTTTCACAAATCACTTACCTCACAAAAATCTTCGTTACTCGAACTACTGCAATACAGCGAGCGCCACTACTGCCTGCTAAATAAAAGATTCAAACTACTGAAGTCACTAACTACTGATAGGATGACACCGAGCGAGGTGGCGCAGTGGTTAGCACACTGGACTCGCACTCGGAAGGACGACGGTTCAATCCCGTCTCCAGCCATCCTAATTTAGGTTTTCCGTGATTTCCCCAAATCGTTTCAGGCAAATGCCGGGATGGTTCCTTTGAAAGGGCACGGCCGATTTCCTTCCCAATCCTTCCCTAACCCGAGCTTGCGCTCCGTCTCTAATGACCTCGTTGTCGACGGGACGTTAAACACTAACCACCACCACCACTGATAGGCATAGTTAGCAAATGAAAGATTTTGATAGAGAACAAACAACGTATTTACCTTAATAGTGTTCAATAGGCCACAGGAGGTGAATTTCAAACGGAGATACAATTTCAAGAAAGCTGATTGGAAAAAATTTGCTAATATGCTGGACAAGGAGATTAAATCTGTGCGACCTATTCCTGAAGAGTATGACAGCTTTGTTCAAACTGTCAAACATTGCTCCCGGGCATCAGTTCCAAGAGGGTGTAGGACAATGTATCTGCAGGGTGTGACACCTGAAACAGCTGCTCTGCTGGACGGATAATATCGACTATATGAAGAAAACCCTTATAGCGAGGAAACTTGTCTGGCTGCGCAAAATACTCTCTCCTCAATCTCTGAGGCGAAGAGAGAACAGTGGATTAAACTGATGACATAATGTGAGATGAGTAGAAGTAGTCAAAAGGCCTAGAGATTGTTACGACACCTTAACAATGATCCCTCCCAACCCAATACGCATACAAATATGAAGGCAGACCAGATCGCACACCAGCTTTTGAAAAATGGTAAACCTGACCATTCCAGTAAAATCGGGAGACGAACCCTGGAAAGGGAGCCCGAACAAGAGGGAAACACTCTGTCTCGACCATTCAGTTTGAATGAGCTCGACTCAGCTCTAAATAAGTGCAAAGTCGGAAAAGCAGCAGGGGTAGATGCCATAAGAAGTGAACACATCAAGAACTTTGGTCCAGGCGCAAAGTGCTGGCTACTCGAGCTAATGAATAATTGTGTCAAGAGCGGCAAGATACCAAAATCTTGGCGGAAATCAAAAATTATAGCTATACATAAACCAGGGAAAGACCGGGATGACCCCAAAAGCTATAGGCCAATCTCCCTCCTATGCCACCTGTATAAGGTATTGGAACGGTTGATCCTCCAAAGAATTACAGATGTAATAGAACCATTACTGATTCCTCAACAGGCAGGATTCAGACAAGGGAAGAGCTGCACAGCACAGGTGTTGAATTTGACACAGCATATAGAGGACGGCTTACAAAGGCGGCAGATAACAGGAGCGGTGTTTATAGATCTTTCAGCCGCCTACGACACTGTCAACCACAGACTCTTGTTGCTGAAGCTATACAAACTCACCAAGGACTACAAACTAACCTGTCTAATTAGAAATCTTCTGCGGAACCGAAGATATTTTGTGGAATATCAAGGACAAAGAAGCAGATGGAGGCAGCAGAAAAATGGGTTGCCACAGGGCAGTGTACTGGCTCCCACCCTCTTCAATACATACACTAATGACCAGCCGTTACCAGAAGGAACACAAAGCTTCATATATGCAGATGACCGAGCAATCACAGCACAAGATCACAGCTTTGAGAGGGTGGAGCGGAAGCTAACTGATGCTCTGAAAGAATTAACTGCCTATTACGGGGACAATCAATTGAAACCAAATCCTTCTAAGACCCAGACCTGTGCTTTCCACCTCCGAAACAGACAGGCTTGTAGAACCTTGCAGATAGATTGGGAAGGAACCTCTTTAGAACACTGCAAGACTCCAAAATACCTCGGAGTCACTCTGGACCGTGCTCTTACATATAAGGAACACTGCTTAAAAACAAAGCAAAAAGTGGCTGCCAGGAACAAAGTGGTTAGGAAGCTGACTGGAACAACATGGGGAGCACAGCCAGACACAGTGCGCACATCCGCATTAGCCCTCTGCTACTCTGCAGCTGTGTACGCTTGCCCAGTATGGTGCAGATCTACACATATAAAGAAAGTTGATGTTGCTCTGAATGAGACATGTCGTATCACTACGGGTTGTCTAAGAGCCAGACCTGTGGAAAAACTGTACTCCTTATCCGGCATAGCCGCCCCCCCCCCCCGAACATCCGAAGAGATACAGCAGCACGGAGTGAAATGAAGAAGGCATTAACATCCGCAGCCCACCCACTACATGGCCACCAACCGGCACAGCAAAGACTTGTGTCTAGAAAGAGCTTCCTTCACAGTACAGAACCACTCACTGACACTCCACATCAACACCGGGAGAAGAGATGGCAGGTCAGATGCCAGCGTCTGGAGGAGTGGCTGATCCCGCAAGAAGTTCTTCCCCCAGGCCACACACAGAAATGGTCCACATGGAAATCACTCAACCGTCTGCGTTCTTCTGTCACAAGATCTAAGAGTAATCTGGAGAGGTGGGGCTTCCAGGTGGACTCTCTCCAGTGTGACTGCGGAGCTGCCGTGCAGACATCGACACATCTACTACAATGCACATTACCTCCAACTGTGTGCACCATGGAGGACCTCGTAAACGCTACACAAAGTGCACTGGACGTTGCAAATTTTTGGGCATCCACTGTGTAGATTAAAATCACCTTATGTTTGACAACACAATCTGTGTCTAATCATTTATTTCATTCTTGACTAGTTTAATTTATAAACCATAATGTACGTATGTATGTAGTAATGTATCTAATATTGTTTTTTTTATTTTGCTTCTGACACGATAAATAATAAATATAGTGTTCAAAAGTCATAGTATATATATCAGTTCAAGACATCCAGTCTTACAAATTTACTGTGTCTGATGGACTGGACACACGTCCAGATCATCCACTCTCAAAACTCCGCCATCTCTCTCCCCACATCCACCACTGCTGGCGGCTCACCTCCAACTGCGCAACGCTACGCGCTGTTAACATCCAGCTGCCCAACACTACAATAGCCAACAACAATGCAAACCAGCCACAGACTGCACACAGCACAGCCAGTGATTTTCATACAGAGTGCTACGTGGCGTTACCAATAAAAAAACCTATACAGCCTATTTACAACGGTTCGTAACAGTCGAGCAGACAAGCAGGCAGGCAGACAGGCGGGAACAAAGCGAGCGCGTAAGCGTTCCGTTTCTACTGATTTGTGTGCGGAACCTGAAAACGACATTCCATCCAGGAGATGGTAGTGGAATTATAAAGTTTTGTTTACTTCAGTCACTATTCCTACAGTTTGACACAATCGTTACCGGTTTCGGCCCATAGTCGCCATTTTCAGATCCTATGGAAGGCATTGGGTGAACAACGCTCTTGCGCTCTCAGACTCATGGTCCGTCTCTCTACGGACTGTCTGCGTGACGATGAGGTATTCCAACGGTCGGCATGATCCCCAGATCAGCCGTCAACTGAAGACGTGTGGGACCACCTCGGACATTTCATCAGTCCCAATGCAAGATATGAATAACCAGTTAGAACAGATGTGGACTAGGAGAGGATACAACGGTTTTATGACACCTTTCCCAAACAAATCAGTGCGTGCTTGTAGGTGAGAGGGGAAGTAACGTCATATTGACAGGTGCGCTCATACAGCCAAGTTCTTTGTAAATCTGGTTCGATTTTGTAATCATGCAAATGTCACATAGCCTCTCAACCCGTGAAGTTTAATTTCGTTTCACTCTCCCCGTTCTAGGTGCTTCACGTTCTCTGTTAGGCAGAGAGTATGTCGAAAGATATTAGCCAAAACAGCAATGCTTCGTAATTATTAAATAAGCGAACTAAGTACGCAGTATTCCTAGACATAACAGGTTTTTCTTTTTCGCAGTCGGTTTTAACAGAAAACCTGTGCCTAGCTGTTTTTAAAAAATATGTAGCGCGTGAAGTATGAGAGATCGCCCTATCGTGCATGAAATTCCTCAAAGATTCCCATATACACAGCACTGTTTACTGTTGTTTCAAAAAATATCGGACCCATAATCCGACTTGCTGACGCGGCAGCAACATTCAGATTTTTTTCTCCATGAAGAAATTCCTCATTAATCGTGTAGGGAATCTTTCTTGGCCAATATCTGGAGTTCTGTGAGTTCACATACCCCGTCAGATGAAACGAGGCTTCATCGCTCATGAAACACAGCGCAGGATTCAACATTCCACTCTCAATTGTTTGACATAGCCACGTACAGTAATAAGTTTTGCCGTATCTTCCTCCTTCAGTTCTTGAACACATGTGATTTGATAAGGCTTCATGTTTATACGGTGTTAAAACAAACTGACGAGACCTACAAGAGATGTTCACTTGTAGTGACAATTTACTTGTCGGTTTTTGTGGACTCTGGATCATTCGTGCTCGAATATCCGCGATCACGGCAGGTGTGTGAACGGACGGGATGCGATTCTTTTTTTGCGTTTGAGCTGACTCTGTAGTACGCCACTTTGTCACCAAATCCTTTATCTTACACTTCGTTGGTATGGAAACGCAAAAATGTCCCGTGTTTCTTTAAATGATACGGTGGACACGTACACCTCCACTACTGCGATCCTTCCTTGAAGAGGATACATCTCGCTGGGATATTTACTTCGTACGTCTTAACAGGAAGCAAGGGCTTTCGTAGTGACAGTACAAAAGGTAGTCGCAGTAGCTTCGAAACAATCGATGACAATTGGATATATATACATCCGTCCGAATGTTCGTTAAAGTATCCTGTAAAAATCTGAAGCAAATCGGCTACAATTTTTTCGAAGGTTTTGGTAGCGACATTCCTCCTTTATATATTACATACATGTTTCTATATAATATATATATCTAAAAATAAAGTCAATGTCAGTCCACTTGTTTAGAGTATGGTGTAAAAATCTGATGCAAATCGGTCAAGCACTTTTCGAGATTTTTGGTAAGAACGTCAAACAACGATTTGTCTTTATTATAGTAGTATTGATTTAACCAGAGTGCTTCTGAGGGTTCAAACACCCATTTTAAACAGAAAGAGAGACACTGAAGAAATCCAAAATAGAGAACGAAAAGAAATCAGGAAAATGATAGGTACAAATTGTACGAAAAACGGGAATATACAGGTTGAGAGCAAACAAGGAAATTTGAACGTATACCGATACCTATCAGGATACGAGAAAATTCAGGCTAAAATACTATATTAAAATATTGGAACAAACCACGTCACTAGACGGTTTGTGGAAAGTCGCGATAAAGCTAAAATTGAAACAGTAAAAGGGATCGGAGCAGCAAAAGAGGACCTGAAAGAACCATGAACAACACAATTTCATAAAACAGACAACAATAAAATTTGGGCAGAAAATTCAAGATTGAACAGTTGGCCTGGTACAAAAGCCCGAATCCTCAACAACTTCGTGTGACGAGCGGGGAGGAACCCATTCTGAGAAAATGAAAGTAATGTGGGAACACAACTAACCCGTGGTCTAAATATTCAGCCAGCACGGCAGCTCAGCGTGTTCGCTCAGAGGGCTGACTGCCCTCTGTTACAAAAATAATAATAAATAAAAAATAGAAAAATGAGTAAATGGATAGAGGTTCATGGCGCTCTCCTGCACGTGGGGTGGGAAACTGCCCGTAAAGGCGGACGATCAGCAATGATCAACAGCATGAGGATGCAGAGGCCAACGAAAACCGCTGCATGTAAGACACACCACGTGTATTCACAGGACGCGTGGCCTGTAATTGAAATCGTGTTGTGATCCATTGACAACACATCCCAGAATACCCCCATTCGGATCTTCAGGAGGGGACTGCCAAGGTGGAGGTAACCATGAGGAAAAGACTGAATAACCAACGAAAGGGTAATGTTCTATGAGTCGGGGCGTGGAATGTCAGAAGCTAGAATGTGGTAGGAAACCTAGAAAATTAGAAAAGGGAACCGCTCAGGTTCAATGTAGTTGTAGTGGGGTCAGTGAAGTGAAATGGAAAGAAGACAAGAATTTTTGGTTGATTGAGTGTAGGGTATTATCAACAGCAGCAGAAAATGCTGTAATGGGACCAGTATTCGTTATGAACAGGAAGGTAGGGCAGAAAGGGAAATACTGTGAACAGTTCAGTAATATGGTTTTTCTCATTCGAATTGAAAGCAGGCGAACACCGATAACGATAGTTCGGGTATGCATGCCGACGTCGCCAGCGGAAAACGGAGAGATAGAGAAAGTATGTAAGGATATTGAACGAGTAATTCAGTACGTAAAGGGAGATGAAAATCTAATAGTAAGGGGGTTCTGGAATGCGATTTTAGGAGAAGGAGTAGAAGAAAGGATTACTGGAGAATATGGGCCTGGTAGTAGGAATGAGAGAGGAGAGAGACTAACTGAGATCTGCAATAAATTTCATCTAGTAATAGGCGAATACTCTGTTCAAGAATGACAAGAAGAAGAGGTATATTTGGAAAAGACCTGGAGATACGGGAAGATTTCAGTTAGATTACATCACGGTCAGGCAGAGATTCCGAAATCAGATATTGGGTTGTAAGGTGTACCTAGGAGCAGATATAGACTCAGATCATAATGTAGAAGCCATGAAGAGTAGGCTGAAGTTTAAAAGATTAGTTAGGAAGAATCAATACGCAAAGAAGTGGGATACGGAAGTATTAAGGAATGACGAGATACGCTTGAAGCTCTCTAAGGCTGTAGATACAGCAATGAAGAGTAGTCCAGTAGGCAGTACAGTTGAAGAGGAATGGATATCTTTAAAAAGGTCAGTCACAGCTGCTGGAAAGACAGACATAGGTACAGAGTAGGTAACTGTGAAGAAACCATGGGGTAAGAAGAAATACTTCAGTTGATAGATGAAAGAAGGAAGAACAAAAATGTTCAGGGAAGTTCAGGAATACAGAAATACAAGTTACTAAGGAATGAAATAGATTGAAGTGCAGCGAAGCTAAATAGCTGCACGAAAAATCGAAAAAGAAATGGTTGTAGGAAGGACTGACCCAACATACAGGAAAGTCAAATACCTTCGGTGAAACAAAAAGCAAGGGAAACATTAAGATTGCAATTGGAATTCCATTGCTAAATGCAGGCGAGGGAGCATATAGGTGGAAAGAGCACGCTAAATGCCTCTATGAGGGTGAAGACTGGTCTGATGACGTGTTAGGAAACAGGAGTCGACATTGTAAAGATAGCTGATCCAGTTTTAGAATCAGAATTTAAATGAGCTGTGGAAGACTTAAGACCAAATAAGGCAGAAGGGGTGGATAACATTCCATCGGAATTTCTAAAATCATTGGGGGGGAGTCAGAAAAGAACGACTATTCATGTTAGTGTGTAGAATGTATGAGTTTGGCGACATAGCATCTGACTTTCGGAGAATATCATTCACACAATTTCGAAGCCTGCAAGAGCTGACAAGTGCGAGGATTATCGCATAGTTCTTAACAGCTCATGAATCCAACCAAGTTGCTGACAAGAATAATACACAGAAGAAGAACGGAGTAGAAAATTAAGGATGTGTTACATGACGATCAGTTTGGCATTAGGGAAGGTAAAGGCACCTGAAATCCAATGCTGATGTTGCAGTTGAAAATGGAACCAAGACTAAAAAAAAAAGAAATTAAGACATGAAGACACGTTCATAGGATTTGTCGAGCTGGAAAAAGCGTTTGAAAATGTGAAATGGTACAAGATGTCAAAATTCTCTGCCAAATAATGGTAAGCTTTAGGGAAAGACACTTAATATAAAATATGTACAAGAGCCAAGGGAAGTAGATTAGAATGCCAAGAATGAAGTGCTCGTATTAAAAAGGGTGTGCTGCTCAATCTACACATCAAAGAAGAGTAGGGTGCTTCAGTAGGTTCTGGCTCAGCCCTAGCTCAGTAGTTCACTCATACCTTGTGAGCTACAACTTACCCAGAACATACTGAAACATCCTACTTTACTCCACTCTTCAGGTTTGACTCAATTTGATTTAAATTACTTAGAAAATTAATAACAATAAATATGAAACTTCCTGGCAGATTAAAACTGTGTGCCCGACCGAGACTCGAACTCGGGACCTTTGCCTTTCGCGGGCAAGTGCTCTACCATCTGAGCTACCGAAGCACGACTCACGCCCGGTACTCACAGCTTTACTTCTGCCAGTATCTCGTCTCCTACCTTCCAAACTTTACAGAAGCTCTCCGCAGGAGGAAAGGCAAAGGTTCCGAGTTCGAGTCTCGGTCGGGCACACAGTTTTAATCTGCCAGGAAGTTTCATATCAGCGCACACTCCGCTGCAGAGTGAAAATCTCATTCTGGAAACAATAAATATTTTTTTGTATCACATGCACCAATTTTCAAAAATTACTTTTTTCATACAAAAGGTGACCAAAATAAAATAAAATTTAATATTCTTTTTTATAAAAGGTGGAGGTAAGAAAAAATAAAATAAATATAAAAAGTAGCTCATATTTTACCATGGTTGATGAGCTCGGACCAAGGAATAACAAATTCATTATCAAAAAATTCCAAAATTTTCACATTGTGAATTCATTAGGCTTTTTATAATTTGTAACGTCCTTATGGTTCTATGGTGTATATAAAGTCTGGGAACACTTTCAATTATTTGTACAAATGTCATACATATTGTATTTTGAAGAGAAACTCCAAAAGGTTTTTTTAGAAACATTTGGTATGCGAACCATCAGTGACCCAGCAGACGTCAATACAGTAATCGAATTCTTGCCATACCTGCCCCAGCGTGGCATCATCGACTCTGGAAGTCGCTTCACGTGTTTTCTCCCAGAGCTCCGCTACATCACGTGGTAGAGGCAGTACATATACCAAATCCTTCTTCACACTTAAATCTACAGTCGACGTCAACAAATTTCTCTTCTTCAGAAACGCTTTCCTTGCCATCGCCAGTCTACATTTTATATAATGATTTCTTCTCGAGCTATCAGCCGAGTGGTGGCGTCGTCTTGTGGCGAAGATGATGGGTACGAAACTCGTCGAATCGTTGCGACAAGACGGCGCCACCACTCAGCTGATAACTCGAAGAATTCATCATTGGAATACGCCGAGAAAGACAGCAATCGCATATACATTTTATATCCTCCCTTCTTCGAACATAATCAGATATTTTGCTGCCAAAATAACAAAACTCATCTACTACTTTAAGTGTTTCACTTCCTAATTTGATTCCCTGAGCATCACCTGATTTAATTCCACTACATTCCAATATCTTCGTTCTGCTTTAGCTGATGTTCGTCTTATATCCTCCTTTCAAGGCACTACCCATTCCGTTCAGCTGTTCTACCAAGTCCTTTGCTGACGCTGACAGAATTACAATGTCACGTATTGTAACACATTTAAATACCGTGACCAATCAGTAATAAAGTAACCTTCTCGGTGGTAGCTCGCATGAGTTCCAGAAACACTGATCATGCGAAATTTAATGTGAATTTTGAAGGTGACGATGTCTTCGAAAACCAGTATATCACCTCACAGTTTTTATTAATTTTTGGATAACAACCTACTGTGCACGTAAATAGATCCACCCTAAATTCACCCCTCATTTTCGTGTAAGGGATTTATGAAGAAAAGCACACTTAAAAAAGAAATTCTTTGTAAGAATACTGTACGCACCGGCACATAAGAAGCCGTGTGGTCCAGTCGGCGGGAAGCAGATCGTGCGACGGAAGTGGGCTCAATCACTGTGGAGGGGGTCACCACGGCAGAGCCGGTGACGTCACATCGGAAAAGTGGCCTGCCTCGGAGGTCGACACGGTTGCACGTGAAGGTGAAGACGGCGAATGACGTGAGAAAAAAGCTGCAGAGATACTGAGACACTTAACAGTTCTAGACAGAACACAGAGGGCATTATATGGGAGTGATCATTCGATAAGACAATTACCGAATAATTTTTATTTTTACCAACAAGGAGATGTGCCCAGTGGTGCGAGCGACTTTTTGAAACTATCTATGCGGTGGTATAGATTAAGATCCGAAGTATCACACGGTGCAGACATTCACCGTGGTGGGCATTCGTTTCCAATTAATTGTGAATTAGAATTCCATCAGGTGCAGTAAATTTTCGTTTTTATTTTTTTGTCTTTCTAAAAGTAACTTTGATCATAATTTTTATTCAGTTAACTAATTTAAATGTAATTTTTTAGTTCCATTCCTTTCTCACACAACTTTAATCACCATACGATCTTTTCGATTTGTTTAATTTTTTTCTTTGTATCATTCTTTTTTCAGTCAGTATTTTTGTGAATATGAATTTAATTATGTTTATCTAACATAATATTCAATTGTTTAAAAATTACGATTATCAGTCAAAAAACAAAAGACGAAATAAACTATTTATATTTGTGCAGTAATGTGAAAAATGTATTTTTGTTACCAGATGAGCAATTTTTTTTGCATGGTAATCGTCATACAAACATTTAAAACATAACCTAAACACCTATTGCACTAGGGACAAAGTAATGCAGAAGAAAGTTTGAATGAAAGACTGGTTTATAAGTAAACGAAATTCAAGCAAAATGTGAAACAGATAAAATGAACGCAATAATGCGGACGATAAAATGGAGTAATGAAACAAAAGAAATTAAATCTAAATTGTTGTTGCTGTTGTGGTCTTCAGTCCTGAGACTGGTTTGATGCAGCTCTCCATGCTACTCTATCCTGTGCAAGCTTCTTCATCTCCCAGTATCTACTGCAACCTACATCCTTCTGAATCTGCTTAGTGTATTCATCTCTTGGTCTCCCTCTACGATTTTTACCCTCCACACTGCCCTCCAATGCTAAATTTGTGATCCCTTGATGCCTCAAAACATGTCCTACCAACCGATCCCTTCTTCTAGTCAAGTTGTGCCACAAACTTCTCTTCTCCCCAATCCTATTCAATACCTCCTCATTAGTTACGTGATCTACCCACTTTATCTTCAGCATTCTTCTGTAGCACCACATTTCGAAAGCTTCTATTCTCTTCTTGTCCAAACTAGTTATCGTCCATGTTTGACTTCCATACATGGCTACACTCCATACAAATACTTTCAGAAATGATTTCCTGACACTTAAATCTATACTCGATGTTAACAAATTCCTCTTCTTGAGAAACGCTTTCCTTGCCATTGCCAGTCTACATTTTATATCCTCTCTACTTCGACCATCATCAGTTATTTTGCTCCGCAAATAGCAAAATTCCTTTACAACCTTAAGTGTCTCATTTCCTAATCTAATTCCCTCAGCATCACCCGACTTAGTTAGACTACATTCCATTATCCTCGTTTTGCTTTTGTTGATGTTCATCTTATATCCTCCTTTCAAGACTCTGTCCATTCCGTTCAACTGCTCTTCAAGTCCTTTGCTGTCTCTGACAGAATTACAATGTCATCGGCGAACCTCAAAGTTTTTACTTCTTCTCCATGAATTTAAATACCTACTCCGAATTTTTCTTTTGTTTCCTTTACTGCTTGCTCAATATAGAGATTGAATAGCATCGGGGAGAGGCTACAACCCTGTCTTACTCCTTTCCCAACCACTGCTTCCCTTTCATGCCCCTCGACTCTTATAACTGCCATCTGGTTTCTGTACAAACTGTAAATAGCCTTTCGCTCCCTGTATTTTACCCCTGCCACCTTCAGAATTTGAAAGAGAGTATTCTAAATTACTACATAAAATTAATTAAAAACACATCAACAAAGATTTCATGCGAAAGGAATGATAGGAATAAAAAGTGAAAGCAAATGAAGAAGTTGATATTATGATTAAAATTATGTGACAACGCGATGGAATTAAAAAGTTACATTTAAATCAATTAATTGAATAAAAATGATGATCGGTCATTTATGCAAACATTTAGAAATAAAAATAAGTTCTTGCACTAAGGAGACTGGACCAAACAACCTCCTGCATGTGAATCAGCTATCCCATCCCTTATACCACGCAACTATGGTATACAATGCAACGTTTTTTAATGACATCGATTATCACACAAAATTCTGAACTTTTTTTCGTCAATTACTCGCAAACGAGGGTCCACTAGGATGAATGGCAGCAGTGTGTGATACCTGGGTTCTTAACCTACATCGCCGTTCAGATAGTTTCAAAAAGCCGATCTCCTCGTAAGTGGTGAGCAAACTGAAATAATGTGGTGCACTCATTCTTAAGAGCGGTTGATAACATTTGGTGCTGAAAACAAGAAATTAGATCTAATAAGTGATAACTAAAGAGAAATAATCATACGTCTATAACACCCTTTAATCGCTTGTATACGAAATAATTTCAAGTAATAATCGACACATACAAGCGGAGCTCATTGGTCATCTTAATGGTAACGCAGAGGAGAATTTGCGCATGTATAACAACGTAACTTTTCCAACATACACAGACAGGGAATTTTCGTGAGCAGAATTGTAAGTTTGCATGTGGGAGATTCATCAGTTACCGTTTCGTAACAGTTAGATAACATGATATAAAAATGGCATAAAAATCAGTTGCGCAGAAAACAAACATTAACAAACTCATGAAGGTTCGTATAAAGGTTGATAAAGTAAATACACGTTACATCTGGCTTCCCGTGTCGGGACATATAAAGCCCAGCACATTATACATGCTTCCACATGTTATGACTTTAATAAAAAGAAACAGTATCAAGTGGCACGCTATAAACTCATAATACAGTACTATCTCACTGCTATGAATAAAGGAAATTGGGATGCTCCGGTTGTTCTAGACATTTTGGAAGCTTTTGATTCAGTTTCACATCAGCACTTTCTAAAGAAAGTACTTTCCTATGATCTGCGTAGCTATGATTGAATCCCGACCGTCTCGACAAAGCAAATTATCCTGGATGGGAAGACAGTCTCAGATGCAAATGTAATATTCGATGTGCTCCAAGTGAGTGTAATGAGCACATTGCAGTTCATGTTGTACACTGTCTTAGAGTACTTTGTTAGTTAAAAGTCTCAGCGTTTTCACATATGGCGCTGTTACCTAAGGCGGAAATCCAGCCGATATTAACAGCGGTGGTATCCAAGTAGATGCCGACAAAATAGTAGCCTGGTTCAAAGGCTCACAACTAGTTCTTATGAAAATAGACAAGTGAATAGTTCTGCGTATCACGAAACATAAAAATGTGTAGTATCCTTTGAACTTAAGATCAATGACTCACAACTGTTGTCGGATATGCCATACAAATATTTGGAAGTAAGAATGTGTACAGATTTCAAGTCGAGGGACGAAAAAGCCGTAGTTATAGACAAACCACATGGCAGACTACAATTTCTTGGCAAAATAGTGGGACACTATAGTTTCTGTACAAAAATAAATGCATAAAAAACAGTTGTGCCCCCCATGATTGAACAACGCTCCAGCCTGTAGAAACCACATTACGTCAGAGTACCAGGAAAAATCGATAACGTGTGCCACTCGATTCGTCACACGATTCAGCGAGATAACGTGACAGAAATACTGGGAAATCTTAAATGACAAATATCCGACGGAAGATGCTGTGCTTTCCTCATGCTGAGGAAACGTCGGTTCGTGCATGTCACGTACTCGTACCGTATATAATGAATGTGCTAATGCACTCGAAAGACTTTTGAGGCACGATACTTGTTAAAATTATTGAAGAGGGTTTAGATACACGCTCTCATTTTCCACGCAGACAAAAATATTACTTAGCTAAAAAAGTGATTTCACTATACAATAAATTTTATGAAGAACAGTGGATGATTACCGATGTAGTCGTACATCATATTCCCGTTGGAAGCCGAACAGAATGGTGCGTACAAGGAAGACAATAATTTCAAACTTCATTGCATAGTAGCTTAGTACCTTGTCGCTGAATTTGCCTTATCTAGGACGTTTACCTTGTACCAAAAAGTAAACGACATATTTCTACTTTACACATAAGTCCAACCCCTCGTCCAAGTCGTGGGAGATGGGCAACGGCACAAAGTAGGGGACTGCCTATAGGGGCGATGTACAGCGGGGACTTCGTGTGCCCCAGGACCGCTACGGTAGCTGAGAAGGCTCTATGGGAACCCTGAAACGTGACGGCTAACGGGGCTCTGGTGAAGCTGCGATAGGCCTAGCAAGCCAGTAGTGGATAAATCAACTGCTTTTAAAAAGGGAACATGCCTCGGATCACGGAACGGATTTAAAGGAAACCGACCAAGCAATGGAAAAGGATTACGAGATGGTTTACGACTGGGCACCTTAAACGTAAGGACTCTAACTGGGAAGTTAGAAGAAATTGTAGAAATGATGGAAAGGAGGAAATTGGACATCTTGGGACTTGCTGAGACTAGGTGGAGAGGAGTTGGTGAAAAACCACTAAGTAAAGGATGTAAACTGTACTGGATAGGGAATGAGAGGGGAAGAAATGGAGTGGCAATAGTGGTCAGAGAGGGTCTGCAGGAGGAGGTGGAAGGTATCAATGATCGAATGATAAAAGCCAGAGTACGAGTGAAAGGAAAAAGCATTGAAATCATCCAAGCATATGCCCCACAGGTGGGGTGTACAAAAAAGGAGAAGGAGGAATTTGAAGATGACATGCAAAAGCAGCTAAATGGAGGTAATCAGATTATAATAGGGGACCTCAATGCACATGTTGGCACAGACAGGAAAGGATTCGAGGAGATAATGGGACCAGAGGGCTGGGGGAACCGAAATAGAGAAGGAAAATTGTTGCTGGAATTCTGCAAGAGGAATGGGCTGACGATCGCAAATTCCTGGTACAAGAAGAGAAGTAGTCACAAAATAACTTGGTACAGTGGGGACTGGTCCCAAACTTCAGTAGTAGACTATGTACTAGTGGATAGGCAGATGATGAGCAGCCTCACAGATGTTAAGGTCGTTCCATCTGAGGCCTTAGACAGTGACCATCGGCTGTTGGTAGCCACCCTGAGAGAGAAAAAAGATAGGAGGGCAACAGATATACAGGAGAAAAGGTTGAAGACATGGATGCTGAAAGAGGATGAACGGAGGACCCAGTACCAGACACTGATCAGGAAGAAGCTGCCAAAGGAAGATCAGAGAACAGTGGAAGAAGAATGGGGAGATTTTAAGAGGGCCCTAGTTGAGGCAGCTGAGATTGTGTGCGGAAGAACTAGCACAAAGAGGAGAAGTAAGGAAACCCCATGGTGGAACAACATATGTAAAGAGGCAGTACTTCGAAAGAACAAAGCCTTCAGAGAATGGTTCCAGACCCGAACAGAGGAAGCTAGGGTAAAATATAAGGAAAGCAAGAAAGCGGCACAGACCATAGTAAGGGCGGAGAAGAAGAAGTGGATGGAAAAATGGACAAGAATGTTAGAAGAGGACAGTGAAGGGAACAAAAAAGTACTTTACACCATGGTAAGAAATAAGAGGAAGGACAGAAGCGAGTGCCTGAGGGTCATGGATAATAATGGAAGAGTTGTGGAGGAAATGCATGAGCTCAAAAAGATTTGGAAGGAGTACTTTGAAGATCTGTTGAATGCCGCCAAGCGGGTAACTAACAGCGATGGAGAGCCTAAGGCAGCAGACGATGATAATCGTGGGGAAATTGATGATCTAACTTGGAATGAAGTGGAAGAAGCCATAAAGAGGATGAAAGGGGGCAAGGCACCAGGTTGGGACGAAGTAACAGTGGATATGATACGAGCAGCAGGAGAAGTAGGAACCCAGTGGCTATACAGAGTGCTGAGGGTGGTGTGGAAGGAGAACAGAATTCCTGAGGATTGGAAGAAAGGAATTATAGTCCCGATCTTCAAGAAAGGGGATAAAAGGAGATGTGAGAACTACAGAGGAATCACCCTGCTATGCCACTGTGGAAAAATCTATGAAAAGATCCTGGAGAAGAGAATAAGAAGCAGTATTGAAAGTAGACTGCAAGAGGAGCAGTATGGTTTCAGACCGGGAAGATCAACAACGGACCTCATATTTGCGGTAAGGCAACTGCAGGAAAGGCACTATGAGTACGGGAAGGACTTAATCATGGCCTTTTTAGATATTGAGAAGGCGTATGACAGTATCTGTAGGGACAAGCTCTGGGATGTGCTGAACGCAAAAGGGATAGATGAAGAGATAACACGAAAAGTCAGAAAAATGTATGAGGGAAGTGAGAGTTGTGTGAAAGTGGGGAGGGAATGTACTGCATGGTTCAAGCTGGAAAATGGGCTGCGACAGGGAAGTGCACTTTCGCCTTTATTGTTTATTATTGTTATGGATGAAATCCTACAGCAAGTGTCAGATGCAATTGGAGATCATAAAATGAAAGCAGTGCTTTTTGCCGATGACCTGATGTTATGGGGAAATTGCGAGAAGGAGGTGCAAGAGCAGTTAGATGCATGGGAGGCAACGGCAGCACAATATGGAATGCATTTCTCTGCAAAGAAAAGTGAAATAATTGTCACAACAAGGAAGACGAATAGGCCAAATGTGGATATAACTTGTGGAGGGGAAAAACTACAAGTGGTAGAGAACTTCAAGTACCTGGGAAGCGTGATTGAAAGTAAAGGGGGAAACGCAATGGAAATAAATGAAAGGTACAGAAAAGCAGGGCAGTTCTACAAATGCATTAGGGGGCTTATTTGGAGCAAGGAGGTGCCACAGAAATCCAAGGGAATTATATACCGAACCTACTTTGTCCCCATATTGGCATACGGAAGTGAGACATGGGTAATGCACAAAAGCGACAAAAGTAGAATACAGGCTAGCGAAATGAAGTTCCAGAGGAGCAGGTTGGGTGTAACAAGACGAGACAGATTGCGAAATGTGTATGTGAGGGAAAGACTAAAGGAGGAACCAGTACAGGACAGGATAGAAAAATCAAGACTGCAGTGGTATGGACACATGAAGAGAATGGATGAGGGAAGAATTCCAAAGAGGATGTTTGATCTGCAACTGGAGGGGAAGAGGCCCAGAGGAAGACCAAGAGATAGATGGGTGAAGGGAGTGAAGGAATGTGTGACGAGAAGAGGAGAGAACTGGACGAAGGTGGAAGAGGGGGAATGGTGGAAAGACAGAACACGATGGAGAGGCTTGTGTTCCCGACAGACCCAGCCAGTGGCTGGAAACTGTCCAAGATGATGATGATGATAGTGATGTTCAATAAAGTTACTATAACACTTGAATCGCAGTCCCATAGTATACCATCTTTGAAAGGAAACTTACTTATGATTTTGTGCATAGCTGTTATTCAGCAGCCTGGGTGAGTATTCTTTCAAACAAATTAAAGATCGTCGTCAGGTGCACAAAAAACTTTATTCTTTATTTTCACATTATCGCTGAATCGAATATTGGTTTCGTTAAACGCATACGTTATATATTTTTGTGATGTAACACTGTTTATAGTTTCTTTAACGAAGGACTCTTATTTGACGTTGGCTTACCCATTGCTTGAGAGGGTAGGACGTCAAATATTTTAAAAAATTCGATTTTTCAGAAATGTGCCTATTTGTAGCACACATATTCTTGGATAGTTTGATGTATAAAATATATATGAGAGATTGTAAAGCTCATTATTTGGTCTTAAGTGTACCAAGATGCAGCGCCATACCCCTTTGCACAGCATTCTTCTGTCATACGTAAGTGAAGAATATCATCACAGGAATTCTCTAGCAACTGCTGTAATGGAAGCCATCAAACCTATGTTCAGGGACCTTGCAAATAAAAACGTGTTGAAGAAATCTCTTCATGGCGATACCCAAAACCCAAATGAAAGTTTTAACCAATGTGTATGGGAAAGATTGCCAAAAACCATTTTGCGGGAAGAAATGCACTAGCTATTCATGTTTATAATGCAGTTTCATGTTTTAATGATGGTGTGAAAAATAGGAAATATGTTTGAGAGAAAATGGGACTTAAGCCCAGAGTGAACTGCATCAAAGCTTTGTATGTGATTGACAGAGAGTGTGTAGTGAAAACAGATAAATCATTTTTGGAGGTGATAAAATCAAGAAGAGTGAATCATAGGAATGTGTAAAGGAAGAAAACCGATTCAGAAAATGAAAAAGAACCTGCTTATGTTGCTGGACAGTTCTAGAAAAAATGACAAATACAAGCAGACACTTTAACGGCCATTTTCCGCAAAACACAAATTTCTGTACTTATGTACACGAAGCACTGAAAATAAATATCCTACTACTTTCAAACTTGGTATGCTTGTTAAACACAAACTCCTTAATGCAAAACTCCAGAATTTTCCAAATCTATTAAAATTGTGGTACAAATTGAGGTAAATAACTATAAAATTTGAGTTTTTTCTATTTGTATAAATATAGACAATGGAAATTAAAATGTCCTGTGATGCCTATGCTGCTCCAAGTCGGCCCGTTTCAAGACTTATCCCCCTTAAGTTTCCATTAAACTTCTCAACATGACAGATTAATCTATTGAACCCGTATCGTGAAAATAAATTTATGTGCATCTAACGTTTGATTTTTACTTTTCTCTATGGACACGAATGTAGTTTTCAAAAAAATGTGATCGAAAGAGCTCTCACAAAATGAAAATATATTCTGGTTGTATGTATAGGCGCTCATATCCAGTTACTGGCATCAGTGACGTTGAAACAGATACAAAATCACTAAAACTAAACAAAGCTCCAAGGCCCGATGGAATACTTATTAGATCTCGAATTGGATGATCTCCTTCATGCTGAGCAGCAGCATGGATTCCGAAACTGGCGCTTTTCTTACAGCACGTTTTGCAATAAATTGATGGAGACAAACAGGCATGTGCGTTAGTTCTCGACTTTCGAGAAGTTTTAGACTGAATACGACACCACCGCTTATTAAACAAACTGATATCACGTGGGGAATGGACCGACAAGCGCTTAGAGATAGCCACCAACTATCCAGCGAAAGCATGGTTACAAAATTTCAAGAACCACTAATCAGTTAGCAGTCTAGGAATATGCTACCAGTACATATATATATTTGAGTCCTTGCTGTTTGTAGGTGTAGATGAACAAAGAAGGAGATTAAAATGAAGGTATTGCACCTATACACAGAATTCTTTTACACCCCCAATAGTTACATTAAGTATCAGAAAATTCATACGTCGATTTTCTATAACCTCTTGAAGCGTGAAAACCCATAAAAGTATTTAAGCGAGAAACAAAAAAAAAGTGGCACATCCAGTCACGAAACGATACTGTAAGAAAGGATTTACTGCAGGAATTTTCTCGCAGGTATATATTTGAATTGAATTGTTAAGTAAAAATCAGGAAATGCATAGCATCGTGTGAGAATGTAAATTCATAGGCACAGGCATATTTATCATTGAAGCGATAGGCCTTAATGTTAAAAGCGGTAGCGCAAATATCGACATTGTAAGTGCACTCAAACATATCCACACGTAGGACGGCATTGTGAGACCCTAGTCTCCCATGTCGCATCACGCATTCCATGCCCCAACACCCCATACTCGCCGGCGCCCGCCCGGCCCCAAACCCAACCGCGCATTACACGCAGATGCACAAACTGTTAAGATGCTTAACCCTTACTGGACCACAGGCTGCGTGCGCCCTATATGCAGTTGCATAAAACTCCGAGATGCATAATTAAGTCATCCTTACCTGCCGAACTCCAATGATACAGTCTCTGGTAAAAATTTAATTAGTAGCAGATCTCACATCTGTTAGTCGTATGCGCTTCTAAACTGTGACCGTGTCCTTAACTAAAACGACAACGGTTAATGTCGCTTTTACGACCAAATACTGTTAATGACTCGCTAAGTGTTGAATAATCACCGTTGAAGTTAAGTTTCGACACTTCGGAGTCGCTCTCGAAAGCACACATTTGAAATCACAGAGGTGCCTGTGACACACTTTTCCAGTATCAGAGACAACTATTCCAGAACGAAAATCACATTATATTACATGTTCTTTTCACACACTACTTTTTAGACTTAAAACGGTTCACGGAAACAGTTAATAGTGAAACAAGAAGGTACGTACCATTACTTGCAATTAATCCAGTTGCTCTCCTTGTGGAAAACCGGTTGCAAGTCCTCATTTTTTGCTGTAAGCTGGTCACTGAAATTTCGTAACATAAAATTTCAACTGTCATTTGTAACGTTTAGAGTGTCATTTCTTTTTTGTAAGTGATTCCAACATTCCCGATTTTTTTAATTTACTCGAGTGTGTGTGTGTGTGTGTGGGCGTGCGAGCACGCATGCGCCGCAGGCCGCTGACCAGTAATCAAAACAATACTCTTAAGAATAACTGTTGTTACAAAAATGTTATATCACTTCTGTTGGTACAGGCAGTCGCAGTTAACAACAGTACCCACTTCTAGTACATATCCGCGAGAACGCAGAAGCGCCGCAACACGACGTAGCAAGGACTTGGGCTGATGTCTGCATTAGTGCTGGAGGAAACTGACACAATGAATCCTGCAGAGCTGTCCATAAATCTGTAAGAGTACGAGGAGGGTGGAGATCTCTTCTGAACAGCACGTTGCAAGGCATCGCAGATATGCTCAATAATGTTCATATCTGACGAGTTTGGTGGGCAGCGGAAGTGTTTAAACTCAGAAGAGTGTTCCTGGAGCCACTCTGCAGCATTTCTGGACGTGTGGGGTGTCGCATTGTCCTGCTGGAATTGTCCAATTGCGACGGAATGCAGGTGATCAGACAGGATCCTTACATTTGCGTCACCTGTCAGAGTCGTATCTAGATGTATTAGTGGCCCCACGTCACGCCAATTGCACACGCCCCACACCACTACAGAGACTCCACCAGCTTGAACAGTTCCCTGCTGACATGCATGGTCCACGGATTAATGAGCTTGCTTCCATACCCGTACATGTCCATCTGCTCGATAAATTTGAAACAAGACTTGTTCGACCAGGCAACATGTTTCCAGTCATCAACAGTCCAATGTCGCTGTTGACGGGCCCAGGCGAGGCATACAGCTTCGTGTCGTGAAGTCATCAAGGGTAAACTAGTGGACCTTCGGTTCCGAAAGCCCATATCGATGATGTTTCTTTGAATGGTTCGCACGCTGACACTTGCTGATGGCCCAGCATTGAAATGTGCAGCAATATGCGGAAAGGCTGCACTTCTGTCACGTTGAACGATTCTCTTCAGTCGTCGTTGGTCATGTGCTTGCGGATCTTTTTCTGGCCGCGGCGATGTCGGAGATCTGATGTTTCACCCGAATCCAGATATTCACGATACACACGTGAAATGGTCGTACGGAAAAATCCCCACTTCATGGCTATCTCTGAGATGCTGTGTCCCATCGCTCGTGTGCCGACTATAACACCATTTTCAACATCACTTAAATCTTGATAACGTGTCATTGTGGAAGCAGTAACCGATCTAACAACTGCGCCAGATATTTGTTGTCTTATATAGACGTTGCCGACCGCAGCGCCGTATTCTGCCTGTTTACATATCTCTGTATTTGAACACGCATGCACATCTATTCTGTTTGACACAAGTGGTTCCTCCTTCAGAGCATTTTTAAATGTAACTCCTGTGGATAACTTGCTCGTGTTGCCATCGTGAGCCTTCCGTAGCGTCCTGTGTACCAGTTTCCTAAAAGATAATGAAAAAAGGATTCTAAATTAGAATTACACATTTCCTACTTCATAAAGAGAGCTATGATCTTTGCTTCTCCCGTCTTTTATTTTGTCGCATACACGATTGTAACACAGCAAACACGAGCACTTATTCGAAGTACGTCGTTTTCCTTCTCGTTTAAAGACCAGGTTTCCACCGTGAGAGATTTGCATGTAAGAAACACGAGAGGCATTAATCATAAGTTAATTTATCTCTCCTTCCAATGCGCTTACAGAAATAACGTTATATGACCTTACCACTTGAACAGTCAGTGATTAAAATGTAGACAAAAATGACAACTGAATTAACCCATATCATTGAAATCATTTTTTTCAGCTTCCATTTCGAAGATTTCTCTCATTTTCCTCTACACTCGTAACACGCCACAAATTTTACGTCTGAATGCCTAAATCAGAAACGCACCACTAATTAATATGCAGCAAACATTTTAGTTGGGTATATTTCATTATCTCGTTATGACATTGCTAGCATGCTGTAATCTTTTAAAATTTATTGTTTCCTTTTTTTTGTACAGCACTGCACATAGCAAGTAAAACGATGCCACAGGTAGAAGTGTGGCCGTAACAAAGAGCTAACTGATTACGCTTCGTTACGCATGGCTTCGCCAGAGCACTGCTGAAAAGCCACGAAACAATTATCAATATTATTTCAAACCCTGCTCCATACAGGAATTGATGTGGATTACACGGCGTACGATAAAGAGCCGGGTTCACTTCATCAACGCGTGTTACTCTATTGCTTGACTCCCAAAGTAGAGGTATGTGAAGCTGTAAGACATCGGAGTAACTATGATTAAAAAGTCGTAAAGGCGAATCTAACATACAAAAAAATGGTTAACATATACAACGGAAGTACGCTAAACTCTCTAAGGTAGACAAGCTATTTCGCATGATACAGTGCTATAACAACAGTCATTCAATAATTGAGAAGATCAGTAGCTGCACACCAAAAAGGTTTATTACGGCATAACTTTTCTTACGATAATTCTCATTTATTTTTCTGTCTCAGTGGCACGTTTTTAACTGGATAACACATGTCGATCACTCTGATCATCTTCAGATCCAAGTAGCTGTGTCAGCAACCAGTTCAATCTACTCAGCGCCACATATCAGAGTGCTGACGCAATTACTTAGATATGAAGACGATCCAGATTGATCGAAACGTGTAATCTAATTAAAAATGTTCAACTGAGACGGAACAGTACATGAGAATCATGTCGAAAGGAGAAAATATAAAAACGCAATAGGTGAAGCGGGCGAACGGGAATACAAACGTGTAAAACATGAGATTAACAGGAAGTGCAAATTGACTAAGCAGGAATAGCTTAGAGGACAAATGTAAGGATGTAGAAGATATACTAGGGGTAAAATAGGTTCTGGCTACAGGAAAATTAAAGATACCGTTGGAGAAAAGAGAACCACCTATATCAGTATCAAGATCTCAGATGAAAAACCAGTCTTACGCTAGGAAGGGAAAGCACAAAGGTGGAAGGAGTATATAGAGGGTCTATACAAGGGACATGCACTTGAGGGCAATATTATTTAAATGGAAGAGGACGTAGAGGAAGATGAGAGGGGAGATATGATTGATGCGTGAAGAATTTGAGAAGGCACTGAAAGACCTGAGTCGAAACAATTGCCAGGAAGTAGACAGCATTCCATAAGAGCTACTGATAGCCTTGGAAGAGCCATCCCTGACAAAATGCTTCCGTCTGATGAGAAGGATGTACGAGACAGGCGAAATACTCTCATACATTAAGAAGAATATAATAATCCGAATTCCAAAGAAAGCAGGTGCAGACAGGTACGAAAATTATCGATCTATCAGTTGAGTAAGTCACGGCTGCAAAATACTAACACAAATCCTTTGCAAAAGAATGGAAAAACTGGTAGAAATCGACCTCGGGCAAGATCAGTTTGGATTCTGGAGAAATGTAGGAGTAGGTAATACTAACCCCACGACTTCTCATAGAAGACAGGTTAAGGAAACACTGGAACACAGACTGGAACACTCTCTTTCAAATTCTGAAGGTCGGAGGGTTGAAATACAGGGAGCGAAAGGCTATTTATAATTTTTACAGAAACCAGATGGCAGTTATAAGAGTCAAGCGGTACGAAAGAGAAGCAGTGGTTGAGGAGGGAGTGAGATAGGTTGTAACCTATCCCCATGCACACTGAGTAGTGTAGTTTGTTTAACGTCAAACGTACACCTTAGGCATTGTATGATTCGTCTGTCATTTGTAGTCGACCCCTATTAAATCATGATGATTAGAGCGCCATCTATTGCTACATTTCGCAACTATCTATTTTTCTTCTGCGCCGGCTGGTGTGGCCGAGCGGTTCTAGGCGCTTCAGTCTGGAACCTCGCCAACGCTGCGGTCGGAGGTTCGAATCCTGCCTCGGGCATGGATGTGTGTGATGTCCTTAGGTTAGTTAGGTTTAAGTAGTTCTAAGTTCTGGTAGAATTTTGCACAGAGCATAACTTACTCATAGCTGACACTTGGTTCAAGAATCATAAAAGAAGGTTTTATACATGGAAGAATCCTGGAGATACTAGAAGGTATCAGATAGATTATATAATGGTAAAACAGAGATTTAGGAACTAGGTTTTAAATTGTAAGACATTTCCAGGGGCAGATGTGGACTCTGACCACAATCTATTGGTTATGAACTGTAGATTAAAACTGAAGAAACTGCAAAAAGGTGGGAATTTAAGAGGATGGGACCTGGATAAACTGAAAGAACCAGAGGTTGTAGAGAATTTCAGGGAGAGCATAAGGGAACAATTGACAGGAATGGGGGAAAGAAATACGGTAGAAGAAGAATGGGTAGCTTTGAGGAATGAAATAGTGAAGGCAGCAGAGGATCAAGTAGGTAAAAAGACGAGGGCTAGTAGAAATCCTTCTGTCACAGAAGACATGCTGAATTTAATTGTTGAAAGGAGAAAATACAAAAATGCAGTAAGTGAAGCAGGCAAAAAGGAATACAAATGTCTCAAAAATGAGATCGACAGGAAGTGCAAAATGGCTAAGCAGGGATGGCTAGAAGACAAATGTAAGGATGTAGAGGCTTATCTCACTAGGGGTAAGATAGATCCTGCCTACAGGAAAATTAAAGAGACCTTTGGAGAAAAGAGAACCTCTTGCATGAATATCAAGAGCTCAGATGGAAACCCAGTTCTAAGCAAAGAAGGGAAAGCAGAAAGTTGGAAGGAGTATACAGAGCGTCTATACAAGGGTGATGTACTTGAGGACAATATTACGGAAACGGAAGAGGTTGTAGATGAAGATGAAATGGGAGATACGATACTGCGTGAAGAGTTTGACAGAGCACTGAAAGACCTACGTCGAAACAAGGCCACGGGAGTAGACAACATTCCATTAGAACTACTGACAGCCTTGGGAGAGCCAGTCCTGACAAAACTCTACCATCTGGTGAGCAAGATGTATGAGACAGGCGAAATTCCCTCAGACTTCAAGAAGAATATAATAATTCCAATCCCAAAGAAAGCAGGTGTTGACAGATGTGAAAATTACCGAACAATCAGTTTAATAAGTCACAGCTGCAAAATACTAACGCGAATTCTTTACAGACGAATGGAAAAACTGGTAGAAGTCGACCTCGGGGAAGATCAGTTTGGATTCCGTAGAAATGTTGGAACACGTGAGGCAATTCTGACCTTACGCCTTACATCAGAAGGAGGATTAAGGAAAGGCAAACCTACGTTTCTAGCATTTGTAGACATAAAGATTTTGACAATGTTGACTGATATACTCTCTTTCAAATTCTGAAGGTGTCAGGGGCAAAATACAGAGAGCGAAAAGCTATTTACAATTTGTACAGAAACCAGATGGCAGTTATAAGAGTCGAGGGTCGTGAAAGGGAAGTAGTGGTTGGGAAGGGAGTGAGACAGGGTTGTAGCCTCTCCCCGATGTTATTCAATCTGTATATTGAGCAAGCAGTAAAGGAAACAAAAGAAAAATTCGGAGTAGGAATTAAAATCCATGGAGAAGAAATAAAAAGGACTTGAAGAGCAGTTGAACGGAATGGGCAGTGTCTTGAAAGGAGGGTATAAGATGAACATCAACAAAAGCAAAACGAGGATAATGGAATGTAGTCGAATTAAGTCGGGTGATGCTGAGGGAATTAGATTAGGAAATGAGACACTTAAGGTTGTAAAGGAGTTTTGCTATTTGGGGAGCAAAATAACTGATGTTGGTCGAAGTAGAGAGTATATAAAATGTAGACTGTCAATGGCAAGGAAAGCATTTCTGACGAAGAGAAGGTAGTTAACATCGAGTATTGATTTAAATGTAAATAAAGTCGTTTCTCAAAGTATTCGTATGGAGTGTAGCCATGTATGGAAGTGAAACGTGGACGATAAATAGTTTGGACAAGAAGAGAATAGAAGCTTTCGAAATGTGGTGCTACAGAAGAATGCTGAAGATTAGATGGGTAGATCACATAACTAATGAGGAGGTATTGAATAGAATTGGGGAGAAGAGGAGTTTGTGGCACAACTTGACTAGAAGAAGAGATCGGTTGGTAGGACATGTTCTGAGGCATCAAGGGATCACCAATTTAGTATTGGAGGGCAGCGTGGAGGGTAAAAATCGTAGAGGGAGACCAAGAGATGAATACACTAAGCAGATTCAGAAGGATGTAGTCTGCAGTAGGCACTGGGAGATGAAGAAGCTTGCACAGGATAGAGTAGCATGAAGAGCTGCATCAAAACCAGTCTCAGGACTGAAGACCGCAACAACAACAAGTTCCAGGTGACTAATGATCTCCGATGTTAAGTCCCATAGTACTCAGAGCCATTTTTCTTCTGCCATACGTTTTCACCATTCTTCGATAATATTCCGTTGCAATTTGACGTCATTGTGACCAGTGTTGTTAATCCTACAGCGGTTTGAAAGTTTAACTTAATTATAATCCCCCCCGTATATCCTGCGGAACCCATATGGCTCGCTGTCGGGCTCCATCACCGTGCACGCAAATCAGAGGTCCGTTATTTACGCGAATTACATGACCTGTGCGTAGACATTAATGCAACATACCTCCACAAACTTTCCAACAAACTGTCGGATCCCTGATACACAGAATGAGTGATGCATTTCGTTACAAAGACGGACAAACAAGCTATTAAGCAGGTGGTCATAATGATTGGCTCATCAGTGTGTAGGTGCGGAGTGCCTTTTGTACTTTGAATTCATGTATTGTGACATGGCACTTTTATAATAAGTTCCATATGATACATGAAATTTTGTATTTTATGTAATAGGTGAAATTAATTGCAGTCTATCTCGCCACCTTCACTATCTTCATATTCTCCCCTTACATCAGGTAATGTTCGAGTCATCTTGGAACAACAAAAATTTCTGTACTGTGATCGCAGCTTGCGAAGTGTGTACTTCATTTCCGTTCAGAGATGAATTGTGGTTCCCCACTAACGTGGATGAGCATCGTCAGCGAATGTGAGGAGGATCCAAGGGAGGGCGCTATTCTTCCAGTGTTCTGGAGAGGCACGGCGTCACGTTGTGGGAGGCATCGGGTAGGTCCTCAGGTCACGGCTGGTGGTGAGTAAGCGAATGCGATGACGCAGTGATTCGCCGCAAACGTCCTGTGTCCTCGTATGTTACTTGTCGTGCGAAAGTATTGGTTACCATTTTTCAGTAGGACAATGCTTGTGCACACTTGGAACGTGTCTCTGTGAACTGTGCGCGTGATGCTGAATCACTGCTGTGGCCAGCAAGATTCCCGTAACTGCCCCCAATAAAACACGTGTAGGACCAGTTCTGAGATTAACTACATCCCAGTGCCAGGATCAAGGATATCAAGGACCAGCCATAACAGTTATGGGTCAGCTTGCCTCAGGACAAGACATAACGGTTTGATGTCGCCTTTCCCAGTCGACTCAGTTTGTAGATATGGGTCAGAGGGGGTGCTAAGTCATACTGTTAAGTGGGCTCAAACTGCCGAAACAACGCATAAGCTATCAACTCGTGAAGTTTCATTTCGTTTCCTCCTCCGCTTCAGGCAGTGTATGTAAATGGAGATGCTGACCACTCCAGTCTACTTTATGTAATGTGAATGGATACCTAATTACACCTATTTCTGTTTTCTCCCTGTTTACGTGTAGAAAAAAATTTTTCCGCTCCATATTTTCAGGTGCAAAAATTCAGTTTATGTTGCCTCTTTTTTCCTAAATGTGCCGTCTTTAATTAGCTGCGACATTTGATTCTTGAGTGTTACTGGATTGATAATGTGATAATTTTCACAGCTCTCTGCTCTTTCGTTTTTCATAACAGTTATAACTAAGTTCTTATTCCGCTCTAGCGGAACTGCACCAGTATCTTAACTCCATGCACGTGCTCGAGTAGTTTAGCCATGCAACTTTCTTCTTGCAACGAATCCGGGCAGTCGGCCGGAGTGGCCGTGCGGTTCTAGGCGCTACAGTCTGGAGCCGGGCGACCACGACGGTCGCAGGTTCGAATCCTGCCTCCGGCATGGATGTGTATGATGTCCTTAGGTTAGTTAGGTTTAATTAGTTCTAAGTTCTAGGCGACTGATGACCTCAGAAGAAGTCGCATAGTGCTCAGAGCTATTTTTGAATCCGGGCAACTGTGGACCACGTAAAACAGTTGCTCAAAGGAGACGTTATTGCGAATGAGGTTCCGCTTCCCAGCTCGCAAGTACTTTATCATTTCCTCGCTCTACTGTTCTTTTTGAGCCTGGCTGAAGATTCTTCCACGTTTGTTCCCTTTTTCTCGATATCACTCGAAATTCTTTATTTGATTCAGAATTTTTCTCTGTTCTGAATGTCTTCTTCGGTTATGTTCATCTATTCTAAGTCTTTATGAGTATCTTTGATCAATTGATCTTTGGGCTCTTTGTTACAAGAATTTTGGTCTATTCTTGTAATTTATTTCTGCTCCTCGATTCTTTTCATTTCTCCAAAGAAACTGACTCACCTTCTCCGTACAGTGTATGTGTCTTTGGAAATTTTTTCACAGAGTTCTTGGTTCGTTTTGAATTTGTAGTTGCCATTTTTGTCTATGCCGGTCCCTGAATTTCTCGAAAAAATGCTGTCTTTTTTCTCCATTTTTTGCGTAGAGCGCTCGTGGATTTGTAACTGTTTCATATTGTCTAATTTTCACATTAATGACGATTTATTTTTAATTGTAGGTGTTCTAGGAGAGCTGATGTGCCATTTCCGTTTTCTGAGATATGGTATTGTTTGCCTCTTTGAACGATTTCTCTAAGACATTTAAAATATGTTTTCAACGATTTGAGGGCGCCTGGGATATTTATAATATATTGTATTTTCCATGTCGAAATTTATAAGCATGTTTTCCCTCGGATTCTTCCGCGGACATTCATTTGGGTGTTACTGGCTTTTATGTATTTTGCTTTTATTTAAACAATACACCTTTACACTCTTAAGCTTAAACCATCAATAGAATCACGTTAAAAGAACGTCGATACACAGCATCTCGTCAGATTTCCCTGTCAACCATGCCATGGACTCTGGCTGATAGATTGTACGTGGAAACATGACGAGATACAATGTTTAGCCGTTTTCTTAATGTGATTCTATTGAAGGATTCTTTAAGTCGGAAGCTATCTGTTATATTTCCCAACTTTCATACACTACTGGTCATTAAAATTGCTAACACCAATAAGAAATACAAGTGATAAACGGGTATTCATTATTCAAATATATTATACTAGAACTGACATGGGATTACATTTTCCCGCAATTTGGGTGCGTAGATCCTGATAAATCAGTACCCAGAACAACTACCTCTGGCCGTAATAACGGCCTTGATACGCCTGGGCATTGAGTCAAACAGAGCTTGGATGGCGCGTGCAGGTACAGCTGCCCATGCAGCTTCAACACGATACCACAGTTCATCAAGAGCAGTTTTAATATTTTTTGGTGGTATTCGAAAATTTGAAAACCTCTCTCACACCGACCTGATTTAGCTTCACTGATCAGGATAGTAAAAACATGCGTATGTTAAGGGAATTTTCATTCACAAAGCAGGCTTATCATATTCACACAGTTCAATACTGTTCTATCCTGAGTAAATTGAGCTTAACTTAAATTCCATAAGGCAGTGAAGCAATTTCGAAGTCTCGGTGCGACGAAAATTGTCAGTCGATCTCCTGAAATCATTTGTAATAATTATTAACTTTCGGTGATCACATGGGGAAGACCGGAGATCTGCTGGTAAGACCGTGTTAACCTATTTATTTGAAGTAACTGGATACCTTGAGCATACAAAACGGCAGGTTCGTCCAGTGTAAATCAGACGTTCCCCACTGATCCAGTGCAACACAACGTAGTAAGCAGACACTGTCAATAATAATCAGTTAACTAATACGCGAACACACTTACTTTAGTTTAGTTCATGTATTAAATTCCTTCTCATACAGAATCTCATCAAGATGGCGACTAGCTCAACAATACATACATATACATCCTCCTTCTTTCACGACTAATCCGCAAGAATTCCTTCATTCTTTTCCTAAGAGAAAACATAGAAGAGAAGCTATTACATGGAGTAAATGGACGCTCCAAGGAATAATAGGGCTCGTAACTACTTTGCATTGATGATTATCGTATATTAAAGTTTAGGAATCGGTAAGATAAGAAGAGATATTTCGAGATATGTACTGAGTTATATAATTTATAAAATTTCCGAAAATATCGCGGAGAGACCGCTGCAAGAGGCATTACACAGTGACTGGCGTATTGGGACGAGCCAGTCGCTCGGCCACCATTGACCAGACGTTTTCAATTCGTGAGAGATCTGGAGAATGTGCTGGCCAAGGCAGCAGTCGAACATTTTCTGTATCCAGAAAGGCCCGTACAGTACCTGAAACATGAGGTCGTGCAGTATTCTGCTGAAATGTCAAGTTTCGCAGGGATCGAATGACGGGTAGAGACACGGGTCGTAACACATCTGAAATCTAACGTCCACTGTTCAAAGTGCCGTCAATGCGAACAAGAGGTGACCGAGACGTGTAACCAATGACACCCCATACCATCACGCTCGGTGACACGCCAGTATGGCGATGACGAATACACGCTTCCAATGTGCGTTCACCACGATGTCGCCAAACACGGATGAGACCATCATGATACTGTAAACAGAACCTGGATTCATCCGAAAAAATGACTTTTGCCATTCGTGCACCCAGGTTCGTCGTTGAGTACACCATCGCAGGCGCTCCTGTCTGTGATGCAGCTTCAAGGGTAACCGCAGCCACGGTCTCCGAGCTGATAGGCCATGCTGCTGCAAACGTCGTCGAACTGATCATGCCAATGGTTGTTGTCTTGCAAACGTCCCCATATGTTGACTCAGGGACCGAGACGTGGCTGCACGATCCGTTACAGCCATGCGGATAAGATGCCTGTCATCTCGACTGCTAGTGATACGAGGCCGTTGGGATCCAGCAAGGTGTTCCGTATTACCCTCCTGAACCCACCGATTCCATATTCTGCTAACAGTCATTGGATCTCGACCAACGCGAGCAGCAATGTCGCGATACGTTAAACCGCATTCGCATAGGCTACAATCCGACCCTATCAAAGTCGGAAACGTGATGGTACACATTTCTCCTTCCTTACACGAGGCATCACAACAACGTATCACCAGGCAACGCTGGTCAACTGCTGCATGTGTATGAGAAATCGGTTGGAAACTTTCCGCATGTCAGTACGTTGTAGGTGTCGCCACTGGCGCCCAACCTTGTGTGAATGCTCTGAAAAGCTAATCATATCACAGCATCTTCTTCCTGTCGGTTAAATTTCGCGTATGTAGCACGTCATCTTCGTGGTGTAGCAGTTTTAATGGCCAGTAGTGTATATTCTGTTTATACTGAAGTGACAAGAGCCATAGGATGCCTCTTAACATCGGCCAGCACCTAATTTGGCCCGGAGTAGTGCAGCAACTCGATGCTGCATTGACTTAACAAGTCGTTGGATATTCCCTGTAGAAATATTAAGCTGCGCTGCCTCTATAGCCGTCTATAATTGCGAAAGTGCTGCCGGTGTAGGATTTTGTACGAGAACTGACCTCTCGATTATGTCCCATAAATATTCGATGGGATACATGTCGCGCGATCTGGATGGCCAAATCATTCGCTCCAACTTTCTACAATATTCTTCAAACTAATCGCGATCAATTGAGGCCTGGGGACATAACGCACAGCTATCCATAAAAAATCCATCATTGTTTGGGAATGGCTGCAAATGATCTCCACGTTGTCGAAAATAATCATTTACAGTTAATCTTCGGTTCAGTTGGACCATAGGACCCTGTCCACTCCATGTAAACACCGCCCACACCTTGATGGAACTACCAACAGGTTTCACAGTGCCTTGTTGACAACTTGCGTTCAAATGGCTCTGAGCACTAAGGGACTTAACATGTGAGGTCATCCATCAGTCCCCTAGACTTAGAACTACTTAAACCTAACTAACTTAAGGACATCACACACATCCATCCCCGAGGCAGGATTCGAACCTGGGACCGTTGCAGCAGCGCCGTTCCGGACTGAAGCGCCAAGAACCGCTCGGCCACAGCGGCTGGCTCAACTTGGGTCCATGGCTTCGTGGGGTCTACGCTACACTCGTACCCTACCATCAGCTCTTAGCAACTGGAAAGACTCATCTGACCACGCCGCTGTTTTCCAGCCGTAGGATCCAAGCGATATGGTCACTGGAGAGGCGCTGCAGGCGATGTCGTGCTGTTAGCAACGGTACTCGCGTCGGTTGTCTGCTGCCGTAGCCCATTAACGGCATATTTCGCCGCACTGTTCTAAGGAATGCGTTCTTGGTACGTCCCACATTGATCTCTGCGGCAATGTCACGCAGTGTTGCATGTCTGTTAGCACTGACAGCACTCTAGGTCGTTAAGTGAAGGCCTTCGGCCAGTGGGCCGTCCGTCATGAGAGGTAATGCCTTACATTTTGTATTCTCGGCTCACTCTTAATACTGTGGATCTCGGAAGACTGAATTCCCTAACGATTTCCGAAACGGATAGTCCCACGCGTCTAGCTTCAACTAGCATTCTGCGTTCAAAGTCATATTTCTCGTCTTGCTAACACAATCACGTTGGAAACTTTTCACATGAATCACCTGAGTACAAATGATAGCTCTGTCAATGCCTGCCCCTGGCGCCATCTGTATATGTGTATATCGCTATTTCGTGAATTTGGTCACCTCAGTGTATTACGTGCCGACTACTTGTGTGGAAGTTTCACTGTTATCTCTTAACTCCCTGGTCGGTTTCCGCGTGTACTTTTCTCTTCCGGCGATCTTTGAGATACGCGTGACCTCAATCAATGAAGAGCAAGTGAACTCAGAAGCTAGGCGTGATTTGCAAGTTTTGAACGAGGACAAAGCGATCACGTACGCTGTGTACCGTCCAAGTATCTGCTAGTGCGAAGACGTACTTTCCCTTCGGTGTGATATCGTGTTCTGCTAAAAGTGTCTGCATTTATGTGTGCTGAGAAGGATATAGAGAGAGCTATGTAAAAAAGAACAATGGGTTTGCATTAGCGAAGTGCTACGTAGAATTATACAGCTCCTCTCAAGCCACCATTGTGCAGTAGAAGTTAACCTTTTTTGCGCAACTAATGACGACCCATATTGGTTTGTCGAGAATTCTTGAATTCTTAGGCAATAGTGTTGAATACAAGTGGCCCTCATGATTACCATCAAGTGGGGCAGTTTATATCATGTTTATGTGCTGTATCCGATTTGCGAGTGGGTTCAGAGAAATGGTATTACATTTACTTTAAATAGGTTTTGCATCTTATGTGCTTTTGCAAATATATAAAAATGGTTCAAATGGCTCTGAGCACTATGGGACTTAACATCTGAGGTCATCAGTCCCCTACAACTCAGAACTACTTAAACCTAACTAAGCTAAGGACATCACACACATCCATGCCCGTGGCAGGATTCGAACCTGCGACCGTAGCAGTCGCGCGGTTTCGGACTGAAGCGCCCAAAACCGCTCGGCCACCGCGGCCGGCTGCAAATGTACGGTAAAGAGGTGGTCATTGTGTGACTGTGCTGTGGCAGCACACGTATCTCATGTGTCTTATGTAACCTTAACAGTCCTGTCCTCTGTAACATCTTTGTACTCTTAAGACCAAATAATAATCAGAAGATTAGCATATCTTTCTTATATATTGATTCCATTCGCGAAGTTATTTAAATAAAGTTCGAATTCTGCAAGATGGTAGTAGTAAATATGCACGAGGCCTTGCATCAATGTTTCGTGCGGAAGAAATTAAATAAATATTCTCATACCTTTAACTGAATCACCAGTTCAGTTAAGAACTACTTCTACTCATAGTAATTATTTGCATTAGTAAATTATTTTCAGATACAAAAGGTAAATTTGCTTCGAGATCTCCAGGAGAGTAACTGCTGCGCCATTCTGCCACTGTTTTGTGATGGTGTAGCTTCACCAGGTGACAACAACGAAGAATTATAATTTTGTGAATGTATGAATGCGTGATCTTGAGTAAGTATCCTGCTGATTAGTAAGGACGAAATGTTTCTGGGATTCAAAGTGGATTTGAGTAAAGAGAAAGTTAATCAATGAATACTAAAATATTTCAGATGCTAAAAAATATCTTAGAAAATAGATTAAGGAAAGGCAAACCTCCATTTCTAGCATTTGTAGACTTAGAGAAAGCTTTTGGCAATGTTGACTGGAATAGTCTCTTTCAAATTCTAAAGGTGGCAGGGGTAAAATACTGCGAGCGAAAGGCTATTTACAATTTGTACAGAAACCAGATAGCAGTTATAAGAGTCGAGGGGCATGAAAGGGAAGCAGCGGTTGGGAAGGGAGTGAGACAGGGTTGTAGCCTGTCCCCAATGTTATTCAAATTGCATATTGAGCAAGCAGTAAAGGAAACAAAAGATAAACTCGGAGTAGGTATTAAAGTCCATGGAGAAGAAATAAAGACGTTGAGGTTCGCCGATGACATTGTAATTCTGTCAAGAGACAGCAAAGGACCTGGAAGAGCAGTTGAGTGCAATGGACAGTGTCTTGAAAGGAGGATATAAGATGAACATCAACAAAAGCAAAACGAAGATAATGGAATGTAGTCGAATTAAGTCAGGTGATGCTGAGGGAATTAGATTAGGAAATGAGACACTTAAAGTAGTAAAGGAGTTTTTCTATTTGGTGAGCAAAATAACTCACGATGGTCGAAGTAGAGAGAATATAAAATGTAGACTGGCAATGGCAAGGAAAGCGTTTCTGAAGAAAGAAATTTGATAACATCGAGTATAGATTTAAATGTCAGGAAGTCGTGTCCGAAAGTATTTGTATGGAGTGTAGCCATGTATGGAAGTGAAACATGGACGATAAATAGTTTGGATAAGAAGAGAATAGAAGCTTTCGAAATGTGGTGCTACAGAAGAATGCTTAAGATTAGGTGGGTAGATCACACAACTAATGAGGAGGTATTGAATAGAATTGGGGAGAAGAGGAGTTGTGGCACAACTTGACAAGAAGAAGGGACCGGTTGGTAGGACATGTTCTGAGGCATCAAGGGATCACAAATTTAGCGTTGGAGGGCAGCGTGGAGGGTAAAAATCGTAGAGGGAGACCAAGAGATGAATACACTAAGTAGATTCAGAAGGATGTAGGTTGCAGTAAGTACTGGGAGGTGAAGAAGCTTGCACAGGATAGAGTAGCATGGAGAGCTGCATCAAACCAGTCTCAGGACTGAAGACAACAACAACAACAAAAAATATTGGGTTGCATTTAAGTATGTGTCTGTGACGAATCATACCCGAGAATAGCCAGCTTCTGTAATATTATTTCCTGTGAGGTTCACTCACTTTGAAAAACAAGGGCAACTTTTATTTGGAGTTTAGTGACAACTTCAGATATCAGCACAAGCACACACACAGCATAATTTACAGGTACCATACAAGTTGTATAGGTTTTAGAAAATAATAAAACGACGAAGATGATAAATTACTCTGACTACTGACATGATCGCAGACTCCTAAAAAGATTTTTTTCATTTATTGATAAATATAACTGTATAATTACTCGTGGAATTTGACATGGTTATTCTGTTGAAGATATTTGCGTTCATCCTGTGCACCAACTGAAAAATTCCGTGGAATCCGGCACGCTTTGCTGTACGACACTCGCTACCGGCAGCTTTCACGAGGTGCCATTTAGTGTGACCGGAGAGGCTCCGGCACCGGAAAGCATTATCCTTAGCGAACGGCGTGCCGTCGCGAGCTGCGGGCGCCGGAGCGCCTGAGAACGGCGGCAACCCGCGACACAGTCGATTTGTTCGGCGACGGAGACGGCGACGGCGAAAGTGTGCGGCGAACCGTGAGCCAACATCCAGCCAGCGGAAGCGGTCGGCGGCCGTGACCGGACTGCCGGAGGTTCCCAGTCGGTCTGAACTTGTGTAATATCGCGAGCCGCGCACGGCCCAAAGCGTAGCGGCCTGTCACAGCCAGCGCTGCGGGAGTTCAAGTCGGCCTGTTGGTGCTCGCGAGAGCCACGGTTTTCGCATGATGATTAACTGCTTGCACACTAACGGCGTCCTGTGACTTTGTATTACAATAAAAGGCAGACTGAAGGTTAATTCCTCTGGATTGTAAAGCGGAGTGATGTTTCTCTTCAGATTTCTGTCTCAGGAGTCGATGTGAGAACACCTCTACTGACATCTTCACGACTTCTTCGGTGTGGGAGTGAGCGAGTGGAGCAGAAACAACAACTGAGCATTACACTTCATTGTCAGAGCGATCTCACTTACCTGATCATAACGCAGTTTGATTTCGAGATGTACACTGAAGAGCCAAAGGAACTGGTACATTTCCTAATATCGTGTAGCGCCCCCGCGAGCACGCAGAAATTCGGCGGCATCACGTGGCATGGACTCGAATAAGGTCTGAATTAGTGCTGGAGGGAAATGACACCACGAATCCTGCAGGGCTGTCCATAAATCAGTAAGAGTATGAGGGGGTGGAGATCTCTTCTGAACAGCACGTTGCTAGGCATCGCAGATATGCTCAATAATGTTCATATCTGGGGAGGTTGGTAGTCAGCAGAAGTGTTTACTCAGAAGAGTGTGATATACAGGACATAAAATCCCGTATGAGGCCTGCGATAATTTTTATGTTAATACTTGGCAACCAATGCTGTACAATGGCAATAAAGTCATGAGATGTTCAACTGACTCTTTTATTAGAACATGTTACGTATTTCGGGATTACACCCGCTCTGTTTCAAGACTGCTTGTGTCGCAGTCATATGTTATTCGACACTTGCTCTGAGTTGTCAAGGCTGTACGCCTGATTGGTTAGGAAGGAGTTGCAGTTTGTGGTGTCTGAAGATGGGTGTAATCCCGAAACGCGTAAGATGTTCTAATAAAAAAGTCAGTTGAACATCTCATGACTTCATTGCGACTGTACACGATGTGTTGCCAAGTACTATCAGAAGAGTGTTCCTGGAGCCGCTCTGTAGCAATTATGGACTGTCGGGGGTCGCATTCTTCTGTTGGAATTGCCCAAGTCCGTCGGAATGCACGATGGACATGAGTGGATGCAGGTGATCAGATAAGATGCTTACGCACGTGTCATCTGTCAGAGTCGTATCTAGACGTATCAGGGGTCCCGTATCACTCCAACTGCACACGCCCGACACCGTTACAGAGCCTCCATCAGCTTGAACAGTCCCCTGCTGACATGCAGCGTCCATGGATTGAAGAGGTTGTCTCCATACCCAGACACGTCCATCCAAACGGTACAATTTGAAACGAGATTCGTCGGACTAGTCAACATGTTTCCAGTCATCAACAGTCCAATGTCGGTGGTGATGGGCCCAGGCAAGGTGTAAAGTTTTGTGTCGTGCAGTCATCAAGGGTACACGAGTGGACCTTCGGCTCCGGTAGTCCATATCGATGATGTTTCGTTGAATGGTTCGCACGCTGACACTTGTTGACGGCCCAGCGTTGAAATTTGCAGCAGTTTGCGGAAGGGTTGCACTTCATTCACGTTGAACGATTCTCTTCAGTCGTATTTGCTCCCGTTCTTGTAAGATCTTTTTCCGACCGCAGAGATGTCGGAGATTTGATTTTTACTGTATTCCTGATATTCACGGTATACTTCATCACTACCTCGGAGATGCTGTGTCGCATCACTCCTGCGTCGACTATAACAGTACGTTCAAACTCACTTAAATCTTGATAACCTGCCACTGGAGCAGCAGTAACTGAACTATCAACTGCGCCAGACACTTGTCTTACATAGGCATTGCCGACCGCAGCGCCGTATTCTGCCTGTTTACATACCTCTGTATTTGAATACACATGCGTATACCAGTTTCTTTGGCTCTTCAATGTATTTCATCAAATTTGGCAATAACAAAACACATCTTTCACCTTACAACTGGTTGTAGAAAATAAATGCTATACTCTTTCAGGCAGATCAATAAATGGTAAAACACAACCATTCGTAAACTATTAAGCCAAATCTTCCACCAAAAGTAATAACGGAACTGAATGCTGATGATCAATTTCGAAACAAAGAATTTTCAAGTTGCAGCAACTTCCTAATCACTGGTAGTTTCTGCTTAAGCATCACAAAGGCATTTACAAATAGTTAACAATTTCTTGAAAAATAAATCTTCGATAAAACTCTACAAAAATACACATGATAGATATAGATCAATTAGCTTGGCGTTCATTGAACTCTTGACATAACCTTCGCATAACTGGTGCTCTAAACTTTACACATTTAAACGGTGGCAACCATACATCCATCAAACCAACTGTTACACAATCTCAGCGTTCCAGCGCAGTAAATATTAAAAAACAATCAGTGGCGAAAGCTTCATAAATTAACCTATCAATACAACATCACAGTCTTTTGCACTGTTTAGAAGACATATGACTGCAAACACATGTAAGCAAAAGACGAGCCAACTTAAGATTAATTTTAAACCAGAGACAACCGAGACATAAACACGGAATTCAAAGCAACCCCTCACTTCTAACAGAGACCAATGCACTGACACACATAAGGTAACAAGGAGACAAACTGACGCGAGGAAACAATATTAACTGAACAAGTGACACAAACATGGCGGCCGCGCGGGATTAGCCGAGCGGTCTAAGCGCTGCAGTCATGGACTGTGCGGCTGGTCCCGGCGGAGGTTCGAGTCCTCCCTCAGGCATGTGTGTGTGTGTGTGTGTGTGTGTGTGTGTGTGTGTGTGTGTGTGTGTGTGTGTTTGTGTGTGTGTCCTTAGGATAATTTAGGTTAAGTAATGTGTAAGCCTAGGGACTGTAGTTCCCTCTCTAGATTGTCACACAGATGACAAAATGGTAGATATCGAAATAGACGACAGAGGAATAGAGAAACAATTAAAATCGCTCAAAAGAGGAAAGGCCGCTGGACCTGATGGGATACCAGTTCGGTTTTACACAGAGTACGCGAAGGAACTAGCCACCCTTCTTGCAGCGGTGCACCGTAGGTCTCTAGAAGAACGTAGCGTTCCAAAGGATTGGAAAAAGGCACAGGTCATCCCCGTTTCCAAGAAGGGACGTCGAACAGATGTGCATAACTATAAACCTATATCTCTAACGTCGATCAGTTGTAGAATTTTGGAACACGTATTATGTTCGAGTATAATGACTTTTCTGGAGACTAGAAGTCTACTCTGTAGGAATCATGTTGGGTTTCGAAAAAGACGATCGTGTGAATCCCAGCTCGCGCTATTCGTCCACGAGACTCTGAGGGCCATAGACACGGGTTCCCATGTAGATGCCGTGTTTCTTGACTTCCGCAAGGCGTTCGATACAGTTCCCCACAGTCGTTTAATGAACAAAGTAAGAGCATATGGACTATCAGACCAATTGTGTGATTGGATTGAAGAGTTCCTAGATAACAGAACGCAGCATGTCATTCTCAGTGGAGAGAAGTCTTCCGAAGTGAGAGTGATTTCAGGTGCGCCGCAGGGGAGTGTCGTAGGACCGTTGCTATTCACAATATATACAAATTACGTTGTGGATAACATCGGAAGTTCACTGAGGCTTTTTGCGGATGACGCTGTAGTATATCGAGAGGTTGTAACAATGGAAAATTGTACTGAAATGCAGGAGGATCTGCAACGAATTGACTCATGGTGCAGGGAATGCCAAGTGAATCTCAATGAAGACAAGTGTAATGTGCTACGAACACATAGAAAGAAAGTTCCTTTATTATTTAGCTACAATATAGCAGGTCAGCAACTGGAAGCAGGTAATTCCATAAGTTACTGGGGACTAGTCATAAGGAGTGTTTTTGATGTGTTGGCAAATGTGCCAACACCTTGTAGATAGACGAGGCCGAAATGCACGCTATAATCTAACGCAGACGGGCGTGAGGTCTGGAACAGGATACGTTATGAATGCTATAAAGAAAAGTACGTAGCTGCGGTTATACTTAACTTTAATCCATCATTTGTATACAGCATTCTTGATTATACATGTGAGACTCTCTCTAGAATATGGTTAATGGCGCCTTGCTAGGTCGTAGCCATGGACTTAGCTGAAGGCTATTCTAACTATCTCTCGGCAAATGAGAGAAAGGCTTCGTCAGTGTAGTCGCTAGCAAAGTCGTCGTACAACTGGGGCGAGTGCTAGTACGTTTCTCTAGACCTGCCGTGTGGTGGCGCTCGGTCTGCAATTACTGACAGTGGCAACACGCGGGTCCGACATATACTAATGGACCGCGGCCGATTTAAAGCTACCACCTAGCAAGTGTGGTGTCTGGCGGTGACACCACAGTTTTAAAATGGACTGATCATATAAAGTTGATCGTCGGTAAAGCAGACGCCAGACTGAGATTCATTGGAAGAATCCTAAGGAAATGCAGTCCGAAAACAAAGGAAGTAGGTTACAGTACACTTGTTCGCCCACTGCTTGAATACTGCTCAGCAGTGTGGGATCCATACCAGATAGGGTTGATAGAAGATATAGAGAAGATCCAACGGAGAGCAGCGCACTTCGTTACAGGATCATTTAGTAATCGCGAAAGCGTTACGGAGATGATAGATAAACTCCAGTGGAAGACTCTGCAGGAGAGACGCTCAGTAGCTTGGTACGGGCTTTTGTTGAAGTTTCGAGTACATACCTTCACCGAGGAGTCAAGCAGTATATTGCTCCCTCCTACGTATATCTCGCGAAGAGACCATGAGGATAAAATCAGAGAGACTAGAGCCCACACAGAGTCATACCGAGAATCCTTCTTTTCACGAACAATACGAGACTGGAATAGAAGGGAGAACCGGTAGAGGTATTCACGGTACCCTCCGCCACACACCGTCAGGTTGCTTGCGGAGTATGGATGTAGATATAGATGACCTTAGCAGTTAAGTCCCATAAGATTTTACACACATTTGAACATTTTTGAATAAACATGGCGGGAGAGACACAACTAAGAGGACAAATCTGTAATGACCCACAGTGACTACCCGAAACAACGTATCTCATACGTGATCAGCCACAATGTCTGACAAGCGACGCCACCGAAATACTGATCAGTTATAATGTCTGCTAAACAACGCCGCTCAAACACTTCGGAACCGCGCTTTAAGTACCTGTCGTACTGCTGTACTATCCCACAGCAGTAAAAGAGTAAAACAGACTAAGTAGCGTCTACAAGACCTGCACTGTGAACGGTCAATAACTTCAAGTCTGGCGATCGCTGGCGTGGCGGTTATTTATCGTCTTGCGAGCACGGCTGAGAATCACGCCAGCATAGTCCCGTCACTTCCGCATCCACCTTTGTTGGATCGTGACATGCAGAGCATCCACCAGGATGCTTACTCCGCACACGGCAGCGAGAAATACACTCCTGGAAATGGAAAAAAGAACACATTGACACCGGTGTGTCAGACCCACCATACTTGCTCCGGACACTGCGAGAGGGCTGTACAAGCAATGATCACACGCACGGCACAGCGGACACACCAGGAACCGCGGTGTTGGCCGTCGAATGGCGCTAGCTGCGCAGCATTTGTGCACCGCCGCCGTCAGTGTCAGCCAGTTTGCCGTGGCATACGGAGCTCCATCGCAGTCTTTAACACTGGTAGCATGCCGCGACAGCGTGGACGTGAACCGTATGTGCAGTTGACGGACTTTGAGCGAGGGCGTATAGTGGGCATGCGGGAGGCCGGGTGGACGTACCGCCGAATTGCTCAACACGTGGGGCGTGAGGTCTCCACAGTACATCGATGTTGTCGCCAGTGGTCGGCGGAAGGTGCACGTGCCCGTCGACCTGGGACCGGACCGCAGCGACGCACGGATGCACGCCAAGACCGTAGGATCCTACGCAGTGCCGTAGGGGACCGCACCGCCACTTCCCAGCAAATTAGGGACACTGTTACTCCTGGGGTATCGGCGAGGACCATTCGCAACCGTCTCCATGAAGCTGGGCTACGGTCCCGCACACCGTTAGGCCGTCTTCCGCTCACGCCCCAACATCGTGCAGCCCGCCTCCAGTGGTGTCGCGACAGGCGTGAATGGAGGGACGAATGGAGACGTGTCGTCTTCAGCGATGAGAGTCGCTTCTGCCTTGGTGCCAATGATGGTCGTATGCGTGTTTGGCGCCGTGCAGGTGAGCGCCACAATCAGGACTGCATACGACCGAGGCACACAGGGCCAAAACCCGGCATCATAGTGTGGGGAGCGATCTCCTACACTGGCCGTACACCACTGGTGATCGTCGAGGGGACACTGAATAGTGCATGGTACATCCAAACCGTCATTGAACCCATCGTTCTACCATTCCTAGACCGGCAAGGGAACTTGCTGTTCCAACAGGACAATGCACGTCCGCATGTATCCCGTGCCACCCAACGTGCTCTAGAAGGTGTAAGTCAACTACCCTGGCCAGCAAGATCTCCGGATCTGTCCCCCATTGAGCATGTTTGGGACTGGATGAAGCGTCGTCTCACGCGGTCTGCACGTCCAGCACGAACGCTGGTCCAACTGAGGCGCCAGGTGGAAATGGCATGGCAAGCCGTTCCACAGGACTACATCCAGCATCTCTACGATCGTCTCCATGGGAGAATAGCAGCCTGCATTGCTGCGAAAGGTGGATATACACTGTACTAATGCCGACATTGTGCATGCTCTGTTGCCTGTGTCTATGTGCCTGTGGTTCTGTCAGTGTGATCATGTGATGTATCTGACCCCAGGTATGTGTCAATAAAGTTTCCCCTTCCTGGGACAATGAATTCACGGTGTTCTTATTTCAATTTCCAGGAGTGTAGAAATAAACAGGCAGACAGGCTGTAGCTCGGCAATGCCCTCGTCGCTCTGTGGTCGCACCTCCGTGAGTGCAGTAGACAGCCCAGCCCGCGTGATCGCCGACCGAATCCAGCAGACGGTATGTTCACTTCCTCTGCCAGCTATACTGCTTGCCGAGAGTCCGCACTTGCCAACGCTGCTTCACTTGCTCCTTGACTGTAGGTAACCCAAGCCAAAAACACTAGCAGCAAGTCATCTCTGACACTGATAGGCACAGACTATCCTGGAGGGGCGCAGCATTTACACTACTGGCCATTACAATTGCTAAACCAAGAAGAAATGCAGATGATAAACGGGTATTCATTGGACAAATATATTATACTACAACTACCATTTGATTACATTTTCACGCAAATTGGGTGCATAGATCCTGAGAAATCAGTACCGAGAACAACCACCTCTGGCCGTAATAACGGCCTTGATACGCCTGGCCATTGAGTCAAACGTGTACAGGTACAGCTGTCCATGCAGCTTCGACACGACACCACAGTTCATTAAGAGTAGTGACTGGCGTATTGTAACGAACCAGTTGTTCGGCCAGCATTGACCAGATGTTTTCAGTTGATGAGAGATCTGGTGAATGTGCTGGCCAGGGCAGCAGTCGAGCATTTTCTGTATCCAGAAAGGCCCGTGCAGGACCTGAAACATGCGGTCGTGCATTATCCTGCTGAAATGTAGGGTTTCGCAGGGATTGAATGAAGGGTAACACATCTGAAATGTAACGATCACTGTTCAATGTGCCGTCAACGTGAACAAGAGGTGACCGAGACGTGTAATGAGTGGCATCCCATACCATCACGCCGGGTGATATGCCAGTAAGGCGATGACGAATACACACTTCCAATGTGCGTTCACCGCGACGTCGCCAAACACGGATGCGACCATCATGATGCTGTAAACAGAACCTGGATTCATCCGAAAAAAATGACGTTTTGCCATTCGTGCACCCAAGTCCGTCGTTGAGTACACCATAGCAGGCGCTCCTGTCTGTGATGCAGCGTCAAGGGTAACCGCAGCCATGTTCTCCGAGCTGATAGTCTATGCTGCTGCAAACGTCGTCGAACTGTTCGTGCAGATGGTTGTTGTCTTGCAAACGACCCCATGTGTTGACTCAGGGATCGAGACGTGGCTGCACGATCCGTTACAGCCATGCGGATAAGATGCCTATCATCTCGACTGCTAGTGATACGAGGCCGTTGGGATCCAGCACGGCGTTCCGTATTACCCTCCTGAACCCACCGATTCCATATTCTGCTAACAGTCATTGGATATCGACCAACGCGAGCAGCAATGTCGCGATACGATAAACCGCAATCGCGATAGGCTACAATCCGACCTTTATCAAAGTCGGAAACGTGATGGTACGCATTTCTCCTCCTTACACGAGGCATCACAACAACGTTTCACCAGGCAACGCCGGTCAACTGCTGTTTGTGTATGAGAAATCGTTTGGAAACTTTCCTCATGTCAGCACGTTGTAGGTGTCACCACCGGCGCCAACCTTGTGTGAATGCTCTGAAAAGCTAATCATATCACAGCATCTTCTTCTTGTCGGTTAAATTTCGCGTATGTAGCACGTCATCTTCGTGGTGTAGCAATTTTAATGGCCTGTAGTGTACTTATAAAAGAACTAGTGACCCGCTCCCTCTTCGCATAGACAACATTCAGTATCTACAGCAGAAAGACTTGTCTGGCATAGCGCCAATAAATTATATGCTCTAACTGTCCTCGTAAATCAGTCTATCTATATGTGAAAACCGTATCTCTATTCTTGTGGTGTACGAGAAAAAATAGCACCACAGCTGTAGCTTGAGAATGTCTTCATTGTATCACACGACTAGTTTCGACGGTACATTACAACTACATCTACATCGTATTCCGCAAGCCACCTAATGGTGTGTGGCGGAGGGTACCTTCGGTATCACTATCTGATCCCTCCAACCCTGTTCCAATCGCGAATAGTGCGCGGGAAGAATGATTGTCGGTAAGCCTCTATACTGGCTCTAATTTCTCGAATTTTCTTTTCGTGGTCAGTACGCGAGATGTATGTGGGGGGAAGTAATATGTTGTCCGACTCCTCTTGAAAAGTTCTGTCCGAAATTTCAATAGTAAATCTCTCCTTGATTCGCAATGCCTCTCTTGTAACGTGTGCCAGTGGAGTTTGTTAAGCATCTCCGTAACGCTCTCTCGCCAGCTAAACGATCCCGTAACGAAACGTGCCGCTCTTCGTTGGATCTTCTCTATCTCCTCTATCAATCCCACTTGATAGGGATCCCAAATAGATGAACAATACTCAAGAATCGGGCGAACAAGTGCCTTATAAGCCACTTCTTTCGTGGATGAATTACATTTCCTTAAGATTCTTCCGATGAATCTGAGACTGGTGTCTGCTTTTCCCACTATCTGTTTTATGTGTCACTCTACTTAAGATCGCTCTGGATACTTCTAGATATTTTACGGCAGACGCTGCCTCCTGCTGTTTATTATCAATAGCGTAGCTGTACAGTAGTGGATTTCTTTTCCAATGCATGCGCCACGCCATATGTTACATTTATTTACGTTCAGAGACAACTGCGAAAGCCTGAACCGTTCATCAATTTTCTGCATGTCGTTCTCCTAATTCTAACTATCTTCTGGCGTATCTACTTTGGTATAGACAACTGCATCATGTGTGAATAGCCTTAAAGAGCATCCGAGGCTTTCTACTAGATCATTTATATATATTATAAACAGTAACGGTCCTATCACACCCCCTTCTCGTACTCCGGATTTACCATTACATCTATCGATTTTGTTCCGTTAAGACCGACCTGTTGAGTTCTATTTGCAAGAAAGTCTTAAATCCAATCCAAGTCTGTTCCGATACCCCATAAACTCCTATTTTTTTCATTAAACGGCAATGCAGGACCGTGTCAAATGCCTTACTGAAATCAAGTAACACGGCATCAACCTCAGCGCCGTTGTCCATTGCGCTGTGGATCTCACGGAGGAACGGAGCGAGCTGAGTTTGGCAGGATCTCTGTTTGCGAAATGCGTGTTGTTTTTTATACAGGAGATGTTCATTTTCCAAATATGTCATAATTCTTGAGCATAAAACATGTTCCAAAATTCTACAATAGATTGACGTCAACGACATATGTCTACAACTGTATGGATCTGTCTTACGGCCTTTCTTAAAAACGGGAATGACCTGCGCTTTTTCCCAGTCGTTGGATATCTTTCGTTACTCAGGCGATCTACGGTAAATTACAGCTACAAGGAGAGCAAGTTCTTCAGCATAATCTTTGTAGAATCTTGTAGTTATCTCGTCTGGTCCTGACGCCTTTCCACTACTGAGCAATTGTAGCTGCTTTTTAGTTCCACGATCGGTTATCTCAGTATTTACCATTTCGACGTTTGTACGACGATTGTACGGAGGGACAGTGTTACGTTCTTCCGCGGCGAAACAACTTCGGAAGACCGAATTCAGTATTTCGCCCTTCTCTCTGTTATCTTCCGTTTTGGTGCCGGTGTGGTCGCTGAGAGAATGAACAGATGATTTTACATGCGACCAAAATCTCTTAGGGTTTTTGCTCAGGTCGGTTGACAACGTCTTACTTTCAAAATTATTGAACGCTTCTCTCATTGTTCTCCTTACACTCATGTTCGCTTAGTTCAGCTTTTGTTGGTCAGCTCGGTATTTACTTCTCTTGAATCTGAGATGAAGCGCTATTAAAACGTGGTGGATCTTTTCCATCCCTTAAAACCTTACTCGGAACATGCTTGTTGTCTAGGGCATATTGAACGATGCCTTTGAATTACCGGCATCCTCAGTCGCAACGATTGGCAAAAGACTATTTTTTTATTGCCTTGGCGCATTTACTGTGGGATCCTTGCTACTAGCAAACGTGGGCTAGCTTTCATCAGGAGTCTATAATGGACTGCGACACCCCACACGTCCAGAACTGCTACAAAGTGGCTCCTGGAACACTCTTCTGATTTCAAACACTTCCGCTGGTCACCAAACTCCCCAGACATGAACATTATTGAGCATAACTGCGATGCCTTGCAACGTGCTGTTCAGAAGAGATCTCCACCCCCTCGTACTCTTACTGATTTATGGACAGCTCTGCAGGATTCAGGGTGTTAGTTCCCTCCAGCACTACTTCAGGCATTAGTTGAGTCCATTCCACGTCGTGTTGCGGAACTTCTACGTGCTCGGTGCGGTGTGGGAGGAGGCGGCGGCTACACAATGTTAGGCAGGTGTACCAGTTTCTTTGGCTCTTCAGTGTGTGTAGATGTACAGATTTTGACAGCAATTATTTCGTGTGGCTCAACTTCCCTGTACAAACCTTTCTATTGGACGCTACTTTGGCGAATTGCGTCTCAGTAACCTACTCCACTTCCTAGTGGATTAAGGGGCCCTAAAATTTAACGTGGAATCCGAACGACGTGACGATTCTGGCGGATCTCTATATCATTGAGCTTAAAAGGCAGACTGACACATCCGTGGTCCTACCAGGATTCGATCACAAACCCTGTCGGTTTCCAGGCACGCACTATACATTTTTCTCCTCTTTCTTTCTTTTGTTATTTCTTGTTTGTTCTTCGTATTCTTTGGTAGTTCTGTGTGGATGTCATATGACGTCTCTCAGATTCCAACGACGAGAACTTTACTCATTTTTTTTGGGTTTCATGTCTCACTCCGGAAAAATTCGACCCATAAAGGATCACTTTATTGTCCATCTTTCTGGCTATCTGTCTGTACGAGTGTTCAAAATCCTTTTTCTCAGGAATGGATGCATATATCAAGTTCAAATTTATGTCACATATTATGCTCTACAGTTTCTTAGGGATATAAAAACTGAAGCTTCTAAGTCAATGCAGTCAAAAGATATTACCATTTATGTCACATATTATGATATTCGCGAACTCAGTCATCAAAATCTACAGGGTGCTTCCCGTGGCCTAGAGTCAAGATATGTAGCAGGCTCTTTAGTGCTTTTCCTGCCAGATACCACCTGCGCTGTAGCTGCCCAGTTCGTGGCCCCCACCACAGCCACGAGATGTCACTCCAAAGCCACTTAAATATGGCACAGATAACAATACGTATATTACACACTCATCAGTGCTTAGCAGTAATAAATTATGAGTGCGTGCTGAAAATTAATGCCTCCAAATTATTTATTCTGTTCTCAATATCAGTTGAGGTATTACATGTCATGCATGTGGTGTTCCTCAAGGTTCCATCTTGGGTCCATCGCTTTTCCTTGTGTACATTAATGACGTCTCGTCTGTTACATTGCCAGATGCTAAATTTGTTTTGTTTGCAGATGATACAAACGTTGCAATAGGAAGCAAGTCAGTACATATTTAGAAATAGCTGCTAATCAAATTTTCACTGACATTTAGAGCTAATTCACTGTCATTAAACTTCGAAAAGACCCACTACATGTATTTCAGAACCTCTAAGAGATTTCCTTCCAGCATGTGTATAACATATGCAGATCGAAGAGGCTGACAGTGTTAAATCTCTGGGATTACAACTCGATAATAGATTCAGCTGGGAAGTGCATACCACAAAACTGCCCAAGCGCCTAAACGTATTTACAATGAGAATGGTGTCAGATGTAGGAGACGTAAATATAAAAAAACTTGCTTTCTTTGCTTACTTTCATTCTGTTATATCATATGGGATCATATTCTGGAGTAACTCATCAAACTGAACAAAAGATTTTAGCGAGCAATAGCGTGTAATAAGAATCATTTGTGGCGTATATTCAGGAATATCATGTAGAAACCTGTTCAAGGAACTTTGTATTCTAACCACTGCTTCTCAGTATATTTATTTCTTAATGAAATTTGTTGCAACCAATAACTCAATACATAGCTTCAACACTAGGAATAAGAACAATCTACATAAAGACCTAAAATCACTTACCTTGGTTCAAAAAGCGGTGCAACACACATTTTCAGTAAATTGCCAGCAACCATTAAAAACTTTGTTTCAGATAAAGCACGGTTTAAACAGAGTTTGAAAGAGTTTTCAATGGGCAATTACATCTACTCTATAGATGAATATCCTAACAGAGACTGTTAGGCCAGCTTAAGTAAAAATGCCTGTTAGAATTCTGTTTTGACAGCACTTCGTCACAACAGACAATATTAGGCATTTTGTGTATGATAAATTTATTAGTAGTGCATAACAATGTTTCATTATGACACCGTATTAATCCTGTAAATGTAAGCTGTCCCAGTTTACTGTATTGTATTCACTTATTTTGACAATCTCCTGGCAAATGATCAGGGTCATAAGTGTTATATTCAAACGTATTATGTTTTTTGTGTTATACTTTCTGACATGTTCCACACCCACGAGAATCATCTCATTTTTTGGGTCTATGTATCGAAAACTGGATCTAATCTAATCTAATCTAATTCGGTCGAGTTTCCCGCTTCGCTGATGCAAGTTACACCCCTCCGATTTGTGGGGCATAACGTGGCGGTATGTAACGTAACTGTGTCGGTGCTTGAAAAATAGCGTGCTGTAGACGAGACTCTAACCAACTGAAATCCCTAGAAGAATGGAAATTGTGTTCGGTGATGATTGAAACGACGTTAGTAATGCGCGACGTTGGATTCTTCGTGCTCGTAATGAAGGAAAGTAGTGGTACCAACCTAAACATGTGCGGCAGAGCTCGAAGTGGACGACCGCGTACGGCAAACGACGAGACTCGTTGCAATAGCTGTGATGAACTCATCAGAGAAAACCGTTGGAGAAAACAGACACAGCTCTCAGATAATGTTGCACATCACGTCAGCGTTTTGTAGCACTGTGAAACAGAAGAATGTGTGGACGGTGAGTGCCTCGAATGTTCACTCCTGACATGAAGCTGAGAAGATTGGACGTCTTCCAACAATTTCTTTTGAGTTTTGAGAGAGAAGGTGCCGGTGTCCTTAAAAACATTGTGAGGGTTGGTGGAAGCTCAGTTCAGCATTTTGATCCCGAAACGAAGAGAGCGTCATTGGAGAATCACCTACGTCAAAAACGTTCAGTATCATGCCATCTGCAGGCAAAGCCATGCTCACAGTGTACTGGGACGCTCAACGTGTGGTGTATTTGGAATTCATGCCTAAGGACACCACCATAAACTCTGCAAGATACTGCGAGGCCCGCAGATAACTGAAAGCACGAATTCAAAGTGTTCGTTCACTCACTGAACACCCTCTCCTTCAGCATGAAAGTGCCAGACCACACAGAGGCGCTGCAACCTTTGCAACAAACCGACACCCTGGATTAACTGTCATCAATCATTCACCATACCGTCCCGACTTGGCCCCATATGATTTTCAGCTGTTTCCTAAACTCCAAGTACGCCCGAGGACTTCACTTTTATTGCCATGTAGCGGTACATCTACATCTACATGGATACTCTGCAAATCACATTTAAGTGTCTGGCAGAGGATTCATCGAACCACCTTCACAACTCTCTATTGTTCCAATCTCCTATAGCGCGCGGAAAGAACGAACAGCTATACCTCTCCGTACGAGCTCTGATTTCCTTTAATTTATCAGTGTCGTTTCTCCGTACGTAGGTGGTGCCAACAAAATATATTCGCATTCGGAAGAGGAAGTTGGTGACTGGAATTTCGTGAGAAGATTCCTCCGCGACGAAAACCGCCATTGTTTTAATGATGTTCATCCCAAATGCTTTATCATTTCAGTGACGCTCTCTCGCATATTTAGCAATATTAAAAAACGTGCTGCCCTTCTTGAACTTTTTCGATGTACTCCGTCAGTTCTGTCTGGTAAGGATCCCACACCGTGCACCAGTATTCTAAAAGAGGACGAACAAGCGTAGAGTAGGCAGTCTCCTGAGTAGATCTGTTACATTTTCTAAGTGTCCTACCAATAAAAGGCAGTCTTTGGTTAGCCTTCCCCACAACATTTTCTATGTGTTCCTTCCAATTTAAATTGTTCGTAAGTGTTATTTCTAGGTATTTAGTTGTACTGACGGCCTTTAGATTTGACTGATTTGTCGTGTAACTGAAGTCTAACGGCTTCATTTTAGTACTAACGTGAATGACCTCATACTTTTCGTTATTTAGGGTCACTTGCCAGTTTTCGCACCATACAGACCTCTTTTATAAATCGTTTTGCAATTTGTTTTGATCTTCTGAGGACTTTATTAGTCGATAAACGACAGCGTCATCTGCGAACAACCTAAGCCGGCTGCTCAGGTTGTCTCCTAAGTAGTTTATGGAGGTAAGGAACAGCAAAGGGCCTATAACACTACCTTGGGGAACGCCAGAATTCAATTCTGTTCTACTAGATGACTTCCCGTCAATTACTACGAACAGTGACATCTCTGACAGGAAATCAAATCCAGTCACTGAGACGATATTCCATAAAGACGCAATTTCACTACAAGCCTTCCGGAAATCCAGAAATAAGGAATCAATTTGAAATCCCTTGACAATAGCACTCAACACTTATGGAACATATACTGTACTACAACTAGCTCTTTATACTCATGAAGCAATGAGTGCTATCGACAGGAGATGCCAAACTGATTTCATATTTTTAGATTTCCAGACTGCTTTCGTTCCTCACAAGCGCCTTCTAACCAAACTGCATGCCTAAGGAATATTGCCTCAGTTGTGCGAATGGATTCGTGATTTCCTGTCAGAAAGGTCACAGTTCGTACTGATAGACGAAAAGTCATCGAGTAAAACAGGAGTAATATCCGGCGTTCCCCAAGGAAGTGTTATACGCCCTCAGTTGTTCCTGATTTATATTAACGACATAGGAGACAATCTGAGTAACCCTCTTAGATTTTTTGCAGATGATACTGTTATTTACTGTCTTGCAGAGTCATCAGATGACCAAAACGAACTGTAAAATGATTTAGGTAAGATATATGTATGGTGCGAAAATTGGCAATCGATCCTGAATAAAGAAAATTGTGAAGTTACTCACGTCAGTATTAAAAGAAATCCGCTAAATTTCGATTACGAGATAAGTCACACAAATCTGACCACTGTAAATTCAACTGAATACTTAGGGATTATAATATCAAATAACCACATAGATAATGTTGTGGGTAGAGTAAAGGAGAGACTGCGAGTTATTGGCAGAACGCTTAGAAGGTGCAACAGATCTACTAAAGAGACTGCTTACACAACGCTTGTCCGCCCTATTCTGGAGTACTGTTGTGCAGTGTGGGGTCCGCATCGGGTGGGATTGACGTATGACATCGAAAAAATTCAAAGAAGGGCAGCTCGTTTCGTACTATCACGAAATAGGGGAGATAGTGCCAGAGACATGATACGTGAATCGGAGAGGCAATCTTTAAAACACAGGCGTTTTTCGTTGCGACGGGATATTCTCATGAAATTTCATTCACCAGTTTTCTCCTCCGATTGCGAAACCATTCTGTTGGCACACACTTACATAGTGAGAAATGATCACGATAAAATAAGAGAAATCAGGGCTCGCACCGAAAAATTTAAGTGCTCGTTTTTCCCGCGCGCTGTTCGAGAGTGGAACGGAAGAGAGACAACTTGACGGTGGTTCATTGAACCCTCTGCTAGGCACTTTACTGTGAATAGCAGAGTAATCACGTAGATGTAGATGTAGATCTATAAAGGAGACCGCCTACAGAATACTAGTGCGACTGCGACCCATTCTTGAGTACTCCCGCAGTGTTTGGGCTCCCACCAAGTGGGATTAAAGGGAGACATGGAAGCAATTGAGAGACGTGTTGTTAGATATGTCGGCTGTAGGTTCGATCGACACGCAAGTATTACTGAGATGTCTCTTGATCTCCAATAGGAGTCACTGGCGAGATGACGACGTTCTTTTCGCAAAAGACTGTTGAGAAAATTTAGAGAATCTCCATTTAATGCTGATTGCGAAACGATTCCTACTGCTGCCAAAGTACGTTTCGCGTAAGGATCGCGGAGGAAAGAGAAATGAGGGCTCATTTAGAGGCGTACTGACAGTTGTTTTCCTCGCTCTGCTCGTGGAACAGGAAAGGCTCTGAGCACTATGGGACTTAACATCTATGGTCATCAGTCCCGTAGAACTTAGAACTACTTAAACCTAACTAACCTAAGGACATCACACAACACCCAGTCATCGCGAGGCAGAGAAAAATCCCTGAATCGAACCCGAACAGGAAAGAAACTGACCCTCAGTGTCGCAAGGCTACCACCACCATGTACCAAACGGTGGCTTGCGGAGTGTGTATGTACAGGGTGTTTAAAAAATGACCGGTATATTTGAAACGGCAATACAAACTAAACGAGCAGCGATAGAAATACACCGTTTGTTGCAATATGCTTGGGACAACAGTACATTTTCAGGCAGACAAACTTTCGAAATTACAGTAGTTACAATTTTCAACAACAGATGGCGCTGCGGTCTGGGAAACTCTATAGTACGATATTTTCCACATATCCACCATGCGTAGCAATAATATGGCGTAGTCTCTGAATGAAATTACCCGCAACCTTTGACAACGTGTCTGGCGGAATGGCTTCACATGCAGATGAGATGTACTGCTTCAGCTGTTCAATTGTTTCTGGATTCTGGTGGTACACCTGGTCTTTCACGTGTCCCCACAGAAAGAAGTCACAGGGGTTCATGTCTGGCGAATAGGGAGGCCAATCCACGCCGCCTCCTGTATGTTTCGGATAGCCTAAAGCAATCACACGATCATCGAAATATTCATTCAGGAAATTAAAGACGTCGGCCGTGCGATGTGGCCGGGCACCATCTTGCATAAACCACGAGGTGTTCGCAGTGCCGACTAAGGCAGTTTGTACCACCACAAATTCACGAAGAATGTCCAGATAGCGAGATGCAGTAATCGTTTCGGATCTGAAAAATGGGCCAATGATTCCTTTGGAAGAAATGGCGGCCCAGACCAGTACTTTTTGAGGATGCAGGGACGATGGGACTGCAACATGGGGCTTTTCGGTTCCTCATATGCGCCAGTTCTGTTTATTGACGAAGCCGTCCAGGTAAAAATAAGCTTCGTCAGTAAACCAAATGCCGCCCACATGCATATCGCCGTCATCAATCCTGTGCACTATATCGTTAGCGAATGTCTCTTGTGCAGCAATGGTAGCGGCGCTGAGGGGTTGCCGCGTTTGAATTTTGTATGGATAGAGGTGTAAACTCTGGCGCATGAGACGATACGTGGACGTTGGCGTCATTTGGGCCGCAGCTGCAACACGGCGAACGGAAACCCGAGGCCGCTGTTGGATCACCTGCTGCACTAGCTGCGCGTTGCCCTCTGTGGTTGCCGTACACGGTCGCCCTACCTTTCCAGCACGTTCATCCGTCATGTTCCCAGTCCGTTGAAATTTTTCAAACAGATCCTTTATTGTATCGCTTTTCGGTCCTTTGGTTACATTAAACCTCCGTTGAAAACTTAGTCTTGTTGCAACAACACTGTGTTCTAGGCGGTGGAATTCCAACACCAGAAAAATCCTCTGTTCTAAGGAATAAACCATGTTGTCCACAGCACACTTGCACGTTGTGAACAGCACACGCTTACAGCAGAAAGACGACGTACAGAATGGCGCACCCACAGACTGCGTTGTCTTCTATATCTTTCACATCACTTGCAGCGCCATCTGTTGTTGAAAATTGTAACTACTGTAATTTCGAAAGTTTGTCCGCCTGAAAATGTACTGTTGTCCCAAGCATATTGCAACAAACGGTGTATTTCTATCGCTGCTCGTTTAGTTTTTATTGCCGTTTCAAATATACCGGTCATTTTTGAAACACCCTGTATATGTAGATGTACGGCTCGCGTCAGTGACAATGTGTCGCGAAACGGTGCAGCCAACAAGTAATTAATTAAAAACAAACGCATACCAGATTTCAACGTTTATTTTATAAACATGCAAACTCACGTCCCTAACGCTTATATTACTGTAGAACAAACATAGCTGACATGTCGCCAAAGTAAACAGTTTCCATAGCAGACAGTGGTACCTGTGAGCTCGCGAGGATCTAGTGTTCTATCGGAAGTGGTCTACGTAGAACAAGAAACGCGTGTACCGTTCTTTTAAAAAGAAAACTATACGATTACGTTGAATGAATGTCTGAACTGTGGAATGAATACTAAACTCGAATTATCGTGTAGCGTGTTGCAAATGCAAGTGGTGTACATACTCTGAGTTATTGTTAGCAAAAACTTTATACGAATTGATTGGGTGATGCGACACCCAATACCAATAAAGAAATACAGTCACTGCAAAATACATTCTGCCCCTTAGGCACTGAATCCTCTGGCCCTCTTCAGAACTGATAACTTTGGTCCCCGTGCACATAACAGTAAATTAAATTGTCTTGTCTCTAAAGCAGCAACGGTGGAACGCAATATATTCTGGTCTCTCATAAAATATGAATGCTAGCTAAAGTCTCAGGGGTGTGCAAAGGGTGGCCATAATACTTGAAATTCACATGAAATTCTTTTGGCTCATAAACGAGAACATTAAAGAAAATACAATTTCTTGGAAACATATATAATCTGGACAGGGAGGCGGTACTGATTGTGGTGAATTACTAACACATATTTTTATAGTGTAATTATATTCCAAGTTAAGTTTGGCTTTTCAAAACCTTGTAACCTCCCAACAGAATTCCTTCTCATTTGTAACCTCGCTACAAAATTCTTTTCACTTTAACCTAAGCTCAAAATTCATTCACATTTAGCGTAACCTCAAAACAGAATAAAATTCCGTAACCTCTCAACAGTAAAAATTATGGTAAATTTTGGACGACAGCAGTGCTGCGTCATGGCCCTGTAAGATCGTTCTGAATAAAAAGCAAAAATTCTTACCTCAATAAAGTCGCCAACTATCTGCTCTTACAGTAACTTCTTCCGGCACAGCTCTGGGCAATGCTGGCCGATAGATTTGTCATTTATGAAAGGAAGCAACTGATTTTTCTTTTGCAACAATCGGAATGATCATGGATTGGAGAAATTAGTAAATTCTTTAAATTGAAATGAATGCTTGTTGGAAATTACTTTATATGACAAAGATTATTATTAGGACACTTTTAAAAGATTTACGTGGGAGTTCACATAACATTACTAGATATGCGCGAGGCTGCTTTTTACCTTATACAATAATACTCAGGCTCCGGCATCGCTGCACCGCGACCGGCCTAGCCAACATGATACACTATACCAGACCAGAGGAGACTCTACACAAGCGCAGACTAGCAACAACTTACTGCTACAGCTACACAGTTCGTACTGAGTCAACACTACTCTCTGGTCAGCGATTCTCTTATACCTTGCATATCGCAGCAGCGCATGAGAAATACATCGAAATTACATCTGCTCGGACTTCTTACATAACCCTCCACTGGGGGGGCAAAAATTTGGCAGCGATGGTGAGTCAATTGGACTTGCCATGAGCAACAAATTTTTCTTAATTAACTAAGTTTACACTCACAGAGTATATACATATATGTATAAGTGCAGAACATGAAATGAAAGAGAGTGCACATGCACTGAGTACAGAACATATCAAGAAATTACAAAATGTATACGCAATGAGTACAAAACATATTAACAAATGACATAAAGTGCCTACGCACTGTAGTACAGAACATATCTAGCAATGACAAAATGTATACGCAATGAGTACAAAACATATTAACAAATGACGTAAATGCATACGCACTGTAGTATTTTTTTACCATTTTACAAGAACTAGGACAGGAAAGGGAAGGATTGCATCATGGTTGTAGCACAGTAGGTTGCACGTAGCTGCACTGAAAGTCCATATCTTTCTACAGAAGCACAACAGCAAGTGAGTCAATCTGAAGTTCTCTTCCCTGAAGTATGAATCAGTGTAGCCAAGACACTGAAATGTCGTATTAATATTCAATGTTATCATTTTGGTTGTACATTAGGTACACCAAACAGTGTGACCATAATAACATCTCCATCGTTCAAGGTGGTGGACAGCATGATGTGTCAACACCACACTCCTGCAGAATTGATACTTTTTCACCAACGTAGAATTAGTGCAGAATCCAAATATAGTGTTCCATGATCATGAGGATGGACAGGACAAACGGATATTGCATTTAGGTCAGAAGGTGAAGGACATTAAGTCTTATACTAGTCATCATAGAGAATTACACTAGTCTGTCAACTGAATTGAGTAATTGTTGGCACTTATTGCCTAGTTACTAAACATTTCTGTACTATGTATGGAGTATTACAGAACAGTATTCATAGTCATCTGATTACACTAAATATTGGCACTCATTGGCCAGTTACAAATATTTATGCATTGTTCAGAAGTCATCATTCAAAGCAAGAGTTAATTAATGGCATACCATTTACGTAATTCTTCTAGTTATAGTAATCATTGGCACTCATTGGCCAGTTAGAAATGATTTTTATGCATAATTTGGAAGTCATCATTCAAAACAAAAGTTAATTAATGGCATAGTATTTACATAATTCATCTAATTATAGTCATCATTGGCACTCATTGGCCAGTTACAAAGTATTCATATAGTTTTATAAAACATTATTCAGTATTATACACAAGTCATCATTCAAAATGAGAGTTAATTACTGGCATAGAGTATAAAAAAAATATTATTTACAGAAATTATTGGCATAGTATTTATGCATTATTACAAGACATCATTCAGTATTACTCAGAACTCATCATTCAAGTGACATAGGACATATTTAAAATGCAACACACTATAACTATTACTCAAGGTCTGTGGTTAGAAAACATCATTCAGTATTACTCAGAACTCATCATTCAAGTGACATAGGACAGATATAAAATGCAACACACTATAACTATTACTCAAAGTCTGTGGTTAGAAAACATCATTCAGTATTACTCAGAACTCATCATTCAAGTGACATAAGACATATTTAAAATATAACACACTGTAACTATTATTCAAGGTCTATTTTTTTGTGCTAGCAATGCATTGCGATGGGATCTATAATTAATTACTGGGGGATGAAAATATTTGCTTTTGACTTATTGTTGCAAATAAGGATTAGTAACGTCATTCGTCATGAGTCAGCTGTAGCAAGGTTATGAAACAAGTAGAGTATTTGTGATCACATTCATGAATGACACACACAAATGGGTAAAAAAATGCAAGTACTACAACAGGTTTAATAACTAACTGCTTATAGCACATTAATTTCATGAATAGCTTCTCCTTTAAAAAATACAAAATGGATTATTCAGCTGAAAGAAGAATCGCATATTATGCTGAAAAGTAGTGAACTTCGAATTAACAGGTAATGAAACGTGTACTCAATATGTATATACTCTAGCTGTCCTTTCCAAAACATTCAGTCATTATACCATGCGACATAAGACATACTGTCAAAACGAACTGCAACAAATACTTAAATAACTACATAGCATCTCTTAACTAATATATAAACTTCATCATTATTCTCATCTGCAAAGAAAAACTTAAAAGTGGTGTGTTAAGTGGCCATATAAAATTCATCACTATCATCACCTGCAAAGAAAAACTTCATTATTCATATTACCATATTCTTCATATAACTATTCATCATCATTCATCATCATCTGCAAAAAGACACTTCATTATTCATTATTCATATTACCATTTACTTCATATAACTATTCATAGTATAGAGTTTCTTATTTCTAGCACATTTCATCACTAAAACTAAGATGTGTAGTTCTTGTCTGACAGCCTGCATCAATCGCCTCGTATTCTGAAAGAAAATTAGTTAGTTAAGACTGCTATCATACGATGTGTATAGTATATTCTTGTTAATGCTTGTTAATTCTGATCCATTTACTCTTCACCACTAGGTATTCCATTTTCTTTCGTTCATTCCGAAGGTCAAATTCCCATTTCATAGTAATCCACTGTGGTTTGTTTAATTTATTTCTTTTACACGTTATTGCTTTCTGAAAATGATGAATAGGGATTAATATCTTGCATTTAAATCATATACCCATTAAATAAAAACTGGTTTCTAGTGATATAATTAAGCATACAGCACAGCATGACAGAAAATGTATTATGTCAAAAACATAGACAGTGTTCAGGTGCAAAAATGTTCACAGAGTATCATAATGTAGTAGCAAATAAAAATGTAAAATAGTCACGATGTTGAGATATCATAAGGCAAAATGTCAAAGTCAACTGGTGTTTGTTATATCTTAAAGATTTCGTAGTGCATACAAACAAAACAGGAAAACAATCATACATACATGAAAAATGGAAAATGTGCGCGCTCTGATATATAACGACAAGAAATGACTTTCTTTGTGTTCAGCTTGTATGTTGTGTAGTTGATAGAGGCGAGAGTTGAAGACTTTAATGGAGAAAGAATTTGATAAAATTAATATGTCACTAGATAGAATTGCATAATTTGTCATAAAATATGTAAGTTTATCTGAAAAAATGTGCACGGTCTGATGTGTAACGACAAGAAAAGCGACCTGCTAACCTTACCTTGCCAGGCACTTGCCAAGAAAAAAATATGATAATCATCACTAAGTAGTCACATAAATATAACTGCTTAAGTGGTCATAATATGTGTAAGTTTATCTGGAAAAATGTGCACTATCTGATGTGTAGTGACAAAAAAAGCGACCTGCTAACCTTACCTTGCTGGGCACTTGCCAAGAAAAAAAATACGATAATCATCAGTAAGTATTCATATAAATATAATTGCATAAGTGGTCATATAAAAATCAGGAAATGGCATTACAGTGTGATAAATCATAAAGTATGTTCATTCAATAAAGGGTTTAATATTGGAGACATGGTGATTGCCTTTACTTTTTCTGGTTCTCAGAGTTTCGACGTGTACTACATTGGGGTGAGGAATGCTGCGAATTCGATATGGACCTGCGTATAGAAGCTCAAATTTACTGCATCTACTCTTCCCTCTGTTGGATAAAAAATGTGTGCGTACTAATATCTTCTGTCCAATGTCAAAGTCACGGCGTGTACAAACCTGTTTTTGCTGTCTTCTCCGGCGCTCTGCGGCACGTTTGATGTTGTTCAGCGCAATGTCAATTATTTCATGGTGTCGTAGTCGACGATATGTAGGAAAGGATCCTAATTCTTTAATTTTGTTAGGTGGTTAAACATTTTTCAGTATAACAGTCGGAGATAGCATAGTAGATTCATTTGGTATGGAATTAATTACATCCTGGAATGACAGTATGTGTGTGTCCCAATCAATATGTTTTTTATGGCAGTATATTCTACATAGTTTACCAATTTCTTTAATTAGTCGTTCACAAGGGTTCGAAGAAGCGTGGTACCTGGATATATAGATCGGAGAAATGTTTCTAGCTCGTACCATACGTGTCCATATAGCAGATCGAAAGTGTGATCCATTGTCGGAAATTATTTTCAATACATGCCCTACATGGAATAAAAAATGTTTTACAAATGCATTCGAAACAGATTTAGCAGTAGCTTTGCGTAACGGAGTGAAGGTAACAAATTTCTAAATGAGTTAAACAGCGACAAAGATGTAGCAAAAACCTCTATTAGTTCTGGGAAGCGGACCAAAAATGTCTACAGCGGCCATGTGTCTCAATTTAACAGGTACAATGGGATGTAACGGAGGAATATGTGAAGTCTGACTTAGCTTTCTGGCAGATTTTACATGACGCTAAAACTCGTCGAATACGTTTCTCCATGTTGGCAAAATAACAGTTCTGTCTCAGTATAAGAAAACATCTTCTGGCTCCATAATGTGCGTAACTTAAATGAGTATACCAAATTAATTTGTTAACAAGTTCGTCAGGAATACATAATAACCAATTGTTGCTGTCAGGGTGAGAGCGGCGAAACAGAATATTATTGCGTACAGTGTAATGGTTTCTAATGGTAACATTATTCCTATCTTGCCAAAGGTGTTTAATTTCTTTCCATGCGTTGTCGTTGCTCTGCTCTTGTGCAATGTCTCGTAATGACGCCGAAATGAAATTTTCAAATGCAACTTGTTGAATATACATGACGCTAAAATTTGCTTTGCAGAAGTTGGTTGCGATGTCTTGCTGTTTGTTGCTGAGAGAACGGGATAGTGCGTCTGCTACAATATTTTGTGTACCGGGAATGTGAACAATTGTAAAATTAAATTCCTGTAAATAAAGTTTCCATCTGCTTAATCTGTCGTGTGTAAATTTAGCGGAAAGTAAGAACTGTATAGCTCTATGATCTGTGTAAACGGTCGTATATCTTCCATAAAGAAAATGCCAAAATCTCGTAAATGCCCATACAACACATAATGTTTCAAGTTCTGTAACAGAATAATTGCGCTCAGCAGGTGACAGAATGCGACTCGCAAAGGCGATGTTTTTAATTACTGTACAACCATCTTCTTCAGTTTCCTGAAAAATGTGTACGCCTAAAGCGGTGTTAGAATTGTCGGTGGCAATGGAAAAAATTCTTGTAAGATCTGGGTGTGAAAAAAGTGGTGCATTCAACAAAGCTTGTTTTAGATTGACAAATTCAGAATGTGCTTGGCTATCCCAGGACCAAATAGTGTTTTTACCGAGTAATGAATAAATTTACGAAAAAAGTTTATTAAACCCAAAAAGCTGCGTAGTTGTTTCTTCGTCGTAGGAACAGTAATGTCACGTAAAGCTTGAAGTTTTTCCGGGTCAGGCGCAATGCCTTCTGCTGAAATTACATGTCCAAGAAATTTTATAGAAGTTTTGCCAAAGTGCGATTTGCTAAGATTAACTGTGAGTCCTTGTGCACGAAAAGTTCGTAACAGTTGTTCAAGAATCAGATTGTGTTCAGACCAGTTAGCTTCTACAATAAGAATGTCGTCTACATACGTTGTGATTCTGTCTTTTAATTCTGTCGGAAGTTAGTATTCAATCCGCGAATAAATGCTGCTGAAGAAATAGTTAAACCGAACGGTAATTTACAAAATTGATAACAGTCACCAAAACAGAGAAAAGCCGTGTACTTTCTGCAGTCCGGATGGAGCTGAATTTGCCAAAATCCAGATTTCAAATCTAATGTGGAATAAATTGCAGTACCATGAAATTTCTGTAGAAGTTCTTCTAGTGTCTGTGGGCGATCTGTTTCATTAATAATAATGTCATTGATGTGACGCGAATCAAGTACGAGGCGAAGTGAACCATCCTTTTTTTTAACAATATGGAGCGGGTTTATGTACGGACTAACTGCCGCTTCAATAATTCTTTGGTCAAGCATAGCTTGCAATTCTTTCTTAACTTGTTCTGTGTGAATATATGGAATGGGATAATGTTTGGCTTTAAATGTATCGTGCTGTTTAACTTGAAATTCATACATAAAACCGGACATAGTACCAGGGACGTTGTCAAAAACTGGAGCTTGCTGTAAAAGAATTTTGCGTATTTGAGTGCGTTCCTCGTCTGTATTTGCACTGCTCTGTTTAGCTTTATCAGAAATCATTTGTATAACGTCATAGTCGGCTTCGACTGGAGTATTATAGTTGTGTACGTACGTTCTGTGAACAATGTGGAATGGCAGTCTATGTTACCTGATGCGGAAATGACCTCTGTACGATTAATTGTTTGTTCTTCTGTAGATAAAGAGTGCTGAAATTCTAAAGCCAGTTGTACATTTTCATCCTTTAACATTAAATAAGAATTTTGAAAGTCAATAATTGCGTCGTGTTGTACCAGAAAATTCGTACCTAAAATAACGTCTGTTGTCAATAAGGGAACAATCCAAAAATTTGAGTGAAATGTTGCATGGGGGCTTAATTATTTAGAATGCAAATATTTTTAATTTTAGTAGCTGACTGTCCGATTACGAAGTCTCGTAACCGGTTGGCCCTGACTAGTATTAGTACGCAATCTGACTGCATAGAATAACAACAAAGAATGAAAGGAAATTTCCGTTACCACAATTAATTAATTAAGTCCCCAGCAACTATAAAAGCTACGAAACAAAAACTACGAACAACAAGCACAAGTGTAACTGTTCTGTGTGTGGAAGTGTGATTCAACGTACACATCTGGCACGGTTCTTCCTCAATAAGACAAGATATTTTAAATACCGTTTACACTGAATTAATTAAATAAAACTGAAATACTATAATTGCACATAGAAACCCGAATTACAGTCTCATATATGAACACAAGCCAGATGCTTTGTTGACTGAACCTGTGACCAAGAGGGATTGTTAGTTAGGAAATTTAAAAAAAAAATTTAAAAAAATGTTTTTTACCTTCATATATATTGACTAAAAATCCACTCTGATCATTACAACATCTCCATTCGAACAACATCTGCTGTCTAGCCCATCAAAACAACTGCACTCTACATGGCCTCAAAAAGTACAGCTATCAACATCCTCTCAGCAAAGCACTAACCATCACAACTTTTGAACAAGCACTGCCAGTGGAGGCGGCGGAATAAAACTCTTTGGCGCAATCTCTGGCGCTGTGACTCAGTGTAGCCACCTTTCATATGCCCCTCCTCCACGGGCTAGAATTTGATGGTATTTTTGCCAGCATTGGTAATGAAAATACCACCAAATTCGTCAAAAAAAATACAGACAAAAATAAAAGATAATATTAATAAGTAAATATCACATAACTAAATAAATTTTGGCTTTGCACTGACCCTTCAATAACCTAATATACAAAATACAGTAAGGAATACAAATGCTTTCATACATGTGATTTTACATAATAGTTTACACAAGTGTCATTGAATCAATGGCACCAGCAATAACGAATAGGTGTAGGTAAGAGTCTCACAACATTTCGTAAACAGTAAATACACAAAAAAATCTGTTTATACAAATATTCACATAAAATGCTTTCAATAGTTCAATAAACAAGTAGCACTCCTTAGAGTAGTTGACAGTTCCAGCAGTAGCACCCAGCAATGGACAACAGGTGCAAATAGCAGTCTCATAACATTTCATCAGCAGTATTTAAACAGCTCCAACAGTGGCACCCAAAAATAGCGAGCAGGCACAGACACTAAAACATGACATCATTTCAGTAGAAGAAGTTCCATCCGTGGCACCTAGTAATGTTGACAGGTGCTGACAGCAACAAGTGACATTATTTCAGTAGAAGCAGTTCCAACAGTGGCACCCAGCAATGTTGAACAGTTGCAGACACCAACAAGTGACATCATTTCAGTAGAAACAGTTCCATTAGTGACACCCAGCAATGTTGAGCAGGTGACATCATTTCAGTAGAAGCAGTTCCATTAGTGGCACCCAGCAATGTTGAACAGGTGCAGACACCAACAAGTGACATCATTTCAGTAGAAGCAGTTCCATTAGTGACACCCAGCAATGTTGAGCAGGTGCAGACAGCAACAAGTGACATCATTTCAGTAGAAGCAGTTACATTAGTAGCACCCAGCAATGTTGAGCAGGTGCAGACACCAACAGGTGACATTATGTCAGTAGAAGCAGTTCCATCCGTGGCACCCAGCAATGTTGAACAGGTGGAGACACCAACAAGTGACATCATTTCAGTAGAAGCAGTTACATTAGTGGCAACCAGCAATGTCGAACAGGTGCAGACACCAACAAGTGACATCATTTCAGTAGAAGCAGTTCCATTAGTGACACCCAGCAATGTTGAGCAGGTGCAGACAGCAACAAGTGACATCATTTCAGTAGAAGCAGTTACATTAGTAGCACCCAGCAATGTTGAACAGGTGCAGACACCAACAAGTGACATTATGTCAGTAGAAGCAGTTCCATCAGTGGCACCCAGCAATGTTGATCAGGTGCAGACAGCAACAAGTGACATCATTTCAGTAGAAGCAGTTCCATCAGTGGCACCCAGCAATGTTGAGCAAGTGCAGGTAACAGTCCATAATATTCACTATCACTAATTAGACAGCCCATCAGAGATCATCAGCAGAAATTAAACATTTCCAAGTGGCACCCAATATGTTGAACAAGTGCTGGTAACAGTTCATAATATTCACTATCACTAATTAGACAGTTCATCAGAGTTCATTAGCATAAATTAAACATTTCTAAGTGGCACCCATCAATGTTGAACAAGTGCAGGTTTGAACAACAGTTTGAATGCACACACAATTGCTTTTACAAAATTACTATTAATGCTCTTACATTAAACATACAAATTATAATAAACACACAAATGATATAAGATAATTGTCATATTAACTATTACAATACACAAATAACAGTAAACCTATAATATTTATGGGTGTCAGTGCAAGCCACAACAACAAGTAAAATAATATTTAGGAGATAGTCGGTACCAATTATTTGGGGTTAGGAAAGGAAAACACACAAAACACACTCACTCACCTTTCATCCACATTAAGTACTACTGTGTAATTGAATAGTGTTAACTGTGTAAATGCAATTCTGTCAAAGATTTGATGTTCGACATGTGTATCAAGTAGTAGTGGGAGCAATGTATAACAGTCAACAACAGTTAGTCAACGTCATAGTCATCATGTCAAGACCAATGTTTGCCAAGCCAAATCGAATGTACGGTTGCTGAACAACTGTCAGTGAGCCAAGATATGCAAATACTTCCTCTCTCCAAAAAAAAAAAGTATATATTGCTTAGTGATTTAAGAAAAGTGTGTGTGTAGACAATCTTCCTTCCACTTGAGTGTTCTAGTCTGCCATCTTCATCCTCCTTGTTCCATATAAACCAACAACAACAAAAATGCTCCTCACTTACTTTACCTCTTATCCACAAAAACTCCAATAATCATCAGCATCACATAATCTTAATATTTCAATAATATCTCTTACGTCGATACATATAAACTTTATCATCAATATCATTTACCTTACCCCTTGTCCACCAAAACTCCAATAATCATCAACTTCACACAATCTCAATACCTCAATAATACCTCTTCAATACGTCGACACATATAAACCTTATCGCCAATATCATTTCACTTCCATAACAACTCTTTCCTCTAGTCAGTCTCCTCGAACAAGTACAGATAAAATCCTAGTGCAAACTTCAATTCATCATCCCATACAATCCGAAGACACAATGTCCACACACAATCTCTGTGTAATCCATCTGACCCAAATCTTCTACTTATTATGAATTATAAAATACATTTTGGTTACCTTGTCCATCATTAAATAAAAGAAATGCTTACCTGACCTCTAACAGCCTTTAGTTCGAATAACTTTCAGTAAGTAAGTACGAGTACGGAGTGTGAATGATAGTAATAATTCACAGTGTGTACACCACTTAAGAATCATGGCAAAACAGAAGCAAACATGTGGAGTATTTCTTATGTCAAATGTCACTTGCTATTTCAATTGCTCACGAAGAATGCAGTGTAATAACTGTCAATGGTCTAAACGTAGTGTTGGTATGTCATGTCGTTAGCTTCCTTCCTATTAGCATAAATTTATACAGCTTCCATAAAACCTCCAGCTCATGTGACTTCTATGAAGTTTCTTGTACTAATGTCGTTCATCGAATTATAGCAGTTTATTTTCTTATCTTAAAAATATAAGGCACTGAGCGTAAGCAAAACATGCAATAGCGAGTAAATATACCACTAGAGAACAGAATGTCAACAAGTGGATGCAGCACAATTCCTACAACGAGGCTCTGCCAAGCGAACAATCTATAATTAATACCATAGTGTGACTTAAACTCCATGTTCGTACACCTTATATCAGCATTTCTATATACCAAATTAGAGTATATTTATGGCAACAAAACAGAAATGTGTAAATACGCAATCCTTACGCAAGGCAGCAATTTTGTATCTTACATAATAAACAGGTCATTAGCATTATATCAGCATACGCAAATAAACGTTCATATGTAATCTTAATAAGTAAACATGAAGGCGCAAGCAGATAAATCACAAAGTGTAACCTACATACATATCCACATCAGCACAATTAATCAGGTGACAATTATAATTTAAATAAATAAGCACAGCAGGCACATAATAGAAAAATATGACTTCAGTGAAAAAGCAGTGCAGCCAAGCGATGCATAGTATACACAAGTAACAACCCTGTTCATTAATCAAGCATTGTCAATATCAGTTAACACGAAGTATGAATCACGTAATCGCGAGCAGCAAATTACGTCTAAAGTACGTACCTAAGTGGAAATATGTTGCCTGAAAAATAAACTCAATTAATAGTTACCTTTTTAGTTTATTAGGTTCTTCTTCGAAATTACATTCTTCCTGATATTTTCTCGATAGCAAGTCCTCTTAACGTCAGACACACACAGAATTAACCTGAAGTTCTTAAATATTTTATACAACTGTATCCTGAAAAATACTGAACGTTAATAACATAATTTATCAAGTCACTATAGCTTTATACTGAATTTAATCAGAGAAATTAGACCATGTATTTGTTTACGGCTGTCAGTGCATTCGCACTGAACGCTCGATCAGCTGTAGGTACGCGTGACGTAGGAAGTAATTGTTTACGGTCAACGACTGCCTTGTGCGCCGCGCAGACTTGACTGTTGCTTTGAGTATGTGCCGCCGCCGGAACACGGCACGGTATCCTTGTATTCTCTGCGTATTTACATGTAACTGTTAGTCTCTCAAAAGTATGTCATTCCACAAAAATTTTAACGTTCGATATATGATGTACTCCCTTAGAGCGTCGAGATTTAAGAGTTTCTACTTCAACAGTGTTATCATGAATAATTTTGCGAACTCTATATGGACCGTTATAAAGCAGAAAAAATTTGCGACACAAGCCTTTTCCTTTGTGAGACAAACGATGAGACTTAATTAACACCTTTTGAGCAACTGACAAGGTTTTTAAACGACCAGGACGTTTAGCTGATTTCTCTCTTCTAGCAGTCGCAGATGCAATACTTTGTAGAGCCAGGTTGACAACTTCAGAATGCTGCAGTTTCCGTGAAGGCGGAAAAGGAACGATTTTAGAAATGCGATTTGTCGGTGCTTTATTTTTTAATATCAATATAGGCGGTAAAGAAGTTGAATCATTAGGGAGTTCATTCAGAATGTTTTGAAAAATATGAAGATTCTGATCCCAAGTTCTGTGATTCTGATGACAATAAAGATGACACAATTTATTGATTTCCTTCATCCATCTCTCTGAAGCGTTAGATTGAGGGTGAAAAAGTGAAATGAAAATTGGTTTAATCTTATGACGCCGTAGAGTACGAAGCCAAATTTTAGACCGAAACTGTGATCCATTATCTGATATAACCTTATCAACATGTCCCACTTCTTTAAGAAAATGTTTGATGAAAGCGTTAGATACTGAATGAGCTGTTGCTTTGCGTAAAGGTGTAAAACACACATATTTTGATGTCAATTCCACTGCTACCAAAATGTACGCAAAACCATTAGTAGAACGAACCACTGGACCGAACAAATCGACTGCAGCCATGTCCTTTAATTTCGCTGGAATGATAGGAAACAATGGTGCTCTGTGAGAAATAGTTGGCGTCTTAGCCTTTTGACATAATTTGCATTTGGCAAGAACAGATCGAATACGTTTTTCCATATTACTGAAGTAGCAATTTTCTCGTAATTTATGAAAGCATTTTCTGGGACCAAAGTGTGCATAACTGAAATGTGTATACCAAATCAATTTATTAACCCACTCATCAGGAATACAAACCAACCAAACAGAGTTGTCGACCGATTTTCGTTTAAAAAGAATACCATTGCGAACTAAATAATACTGTCTAATCGCTACGCTTTCCTTTCTCCTCCACTTCTCCTTAATGTCCTTCCAGATTGGATCCTTATTTTGGTCCTTAGCGATGTCCTGGAGCGAAGACGAAATAAAATTTTCAAACGCAACACCTTGAATATACATCAAACAATAATTGTTTTCTTTGCAGTCCTCCTCAGCACTTTGTTTCAAACCCATAGGTGCACGTGATAAAGCATCAGCGATAATATTCGAAGAACCCTGTGTGTAAACAATACTAAAATCAAATTCCTGTAGATACAGCGCCCATCGTGACAATCTTCCATGAGTTAATTTTGTTGACATGAGAAATTCCAGAGCTCGATGATCGGTGTAAACCTTAGTATGTCTGCCATACAAAAATATGCGAAATTTTGTGGAAGCCCATACAACAGCCAAGGCTTCAAGTTCCGTAATGGAATAATTCTTTTCTGATTTAGAGAGAACACGACTTCCAAATGCAATAGTTTTCTGTACTACAACGCCGTTTTCTTCTATCTCTTGAAATAAGTGTGCACCTAGGCCTTTGTATGATGAGTCCGTCGCCAAACAAAAATCTTTAGATAAATCCGGATGTGAAAGAAGTGGGGCAGCAACTAAAGCATCACGAAGTTGTTCAAATTCTGATTGAGCTTCCTCATCCCAACACCAATTAGAATTCTTTCCAGATAGTTCACATAAACGAGGTGTGGCCAAATTGTCCAATCTAACAAAGCGTCTAAGAAAATTACAGACACCAAGGATACTAGGAACATCACGTTTTGTGGTAGGAACAGCATAATTACGAATAGCATCTAGTTTCTCTGGATCAGGAAGAATACCTTCTGTAGAAATAATATGACCAAGAAATTTCACCTGAGAACGACCAAATTCAGATTTTTCTAAGTTCACTGTAATGCCAACTCTTGCAAAAATACGTAATAATGAATCCAAAATTTTGTTGTGCTCACTCCAAGAACGTTTACCAATAAGAATATCGTCAACATATGAAGTGATATTGTGACGAAGATAAACAGGTAAAATTTCATTTAAACCACGAATGAATGCTGCTGAAGATACAGTAAGTCCAAACGGTAATTTCCGAAATTGGTAACAGTTACCAAAGGCTAAAAAGGCAGTGTATTTTCTACAATCAGGGTGGAGTTCTATTTGCCAAAAACTTGCGCGCATATCAATCGTGGATAAAACTTTAATTCCATGGAAATGTTGAAGAAGTTCATCTAAATTTTGTGGACGGTCAGTTTCAGGAATGATGATATTATTTATCTGTCTGGAATCCAGAACCAAACGAATTGACCCATCCTTTTTAAGAACGACGTGTAATGGTCTGGTATAAGGACTGACTGCTGGCTCAATAATACCTTGCTCTAACATGTATTGAAGTTCACTCATAACCTTGTCTCTGTAAGCCAAAGGAATAGCGTACGTTTTTCCTCGAAATGGTGTGTGTTCTTTTACTTTAAATAAATATTGTAAGCCTTGTATAGTTCCTGTGTGATGACTAAATACTGTAGCATGTGAAGTCAATATTTGGTGCAGTTCTTCTCTTGCAACGTCATCTGGTACTTCAGCTTTCTTAACCTTTTCATTAATTAATTCTTCGCTATTAATTATATCATCCATCGCGTCTCTGTATCTATTGTCGTTGTCATGAATGAACACATTGTCGTCATAACATCAGAAGTAGGAAACCTTAAACATTTTGTGTCTGATTCAGCTTTTGTTAAACACTCGAAAAATTTCAAACACTTCGGCATTCCGGCAACAGTCAAATTCACACTTCCTTCTTTAAAGTTTAAAATTGCCTTATGTGTGTAAAGAAACTCCATACCTAATACAATTTGTGTATTGAGTAGTGGAACAATAATAAAATTAGCAGAAAATTCGTATCCTTGACAAATGAAATTTAGGTTGGTCTGTTGTTTGACTTCCACACTTTTTCCAGAAATAGCTCCTCGAATTGTAGTTTTAGAAACAGGTAACACAGGACAAGCAATAGTTCTTACACATATACGAAAAACTGATTCACTAATAACATTCAATGGGCTCCCAGAATCTAAAACCGCAGTGAACTTATTCTTACCCACACATACTTCAATAACAGGATGTAAAAATGCGTCTACATTGTTTTCCTTTCCGTCTAGCAAAATGTCTCTCATGTCTTCCAGGCGTACGTAGTGTAAAGTCGTAGTGTCATTACTTTCTGAACCGTCTATATTGCTGCCAGAAGCCGAAGCTACGAGTCATTGTCGATTGTTTGCATCACGTCTTTGATTATTCGCGTCATTTCGCGGATCAATTTCTACGATTTGCACTTGTCTCTCTGAAGTTCTGTCATGTGGAGGATGCCAATTAGGTCCCTTCTGTCTGTTAGATGCAAATTCTTGGTTGTGTCTGTTATTAAAATTTCTATTTTCCTGTCTATCTGCATGACTGCTTCTTGTGTAATTTCGACTGTCACTTCTGAAATTATTGTTATATCTACTACCCTGGTTATTTCTATAGTAAGAATTTCTATTATTGTATGAATAATTTCTGTCTTGATGATACCGATTACTGTTTCCGTAGATTGATCATTCCGGTAGGAATTTCCGTTATAATAATTGTCTGTGTAATTTCTGTTAGAACGTCTGTTATTGTCATAAGGCTGGTATCTATTGTCCTGTCTATTTCGTCTGTCATTCTCAAAATTACCCATATAACGTCCGTTCCGATCATTATCCCTTCTCTCTGAAAATCTATTGTGATTACCGTTACTGTAAAAATTACAAGAAGTCACGTCGTCGTTGTCATACTCAAGTTCTTGTAGCAAAGTCTTAAAAGTCTTGTAGCAAAGTCTTAAAAGGATCTGATTCGTTCGAATCATGTCTTCAAAGTATTCTGCTGGCGTGCGGAACTCAGACTGTTTAAAATTACGCTGCATAATAAGACTATGTTTGACTCTGTCTTGCGTGTTTTCGGACCAATATGCCGATAGAAATGCATGATAAAAATCATTTAAATTATTACAATCTCTAATAAGTGCGCGCATCTGCGTCGCCGGTTCGTTTTCTAAATATCCACACATAAATTACAGTTTGTGACTTACAAGGGGAGGCCGCCAATTGTGAAATTCAGATTCCATTCATACTGCGCATAATAAAAGCTCATGGCCAGAAGTGTAATGTGGCAAAGCACCAAGATGCACTTCTCAGCCGTTGTCGAGAAAATCGACAGTTAAAGAGAAACCGTTGTGGTGAAATACTCTCTACGGTTAATAATTTTCTACAGCGTCGTGGCGCAGCGGTAAGCGCTCGGGCTCGTAATCCGAAGGTGGCCGGGTCGATTCGCGTGCTATGCAACTTTTTTTTTAGTATTTGTTTTTTTTAATTCAAATGTATACACACACACACACACACACACACACACACACACACACACACACACACATATATATATATATATATATATATATATATATAATTCCCGGCAAACAGTTGCAACAATTGTGCATATAATAAGTTGTTGAAAGTCGTTTATCGTGGAAAAACTGGCGACTTCGAACATCATTATGTTTTCCGCAAACGAGGTTGTAGTTCACAAATGTTTACGACGTATAGTTAATGGAAGACGTAGAAACGATATTCCGAAACGAATACGTATAGTGTAAGTCAAACGTTCGAATTAGAATAGAGACCCCACGAACACAAATTTGCTGTGGCAGGTACGAAATATTAACTCCGTTACTCGCTCGTTACACTTGAAGGACAGATGTCGAATGGGCCGAAACGAGCCGCCGCATAACAGCGTAGTTGCCTGCTAACTTCGAAAGAAGGTAGATGCGGTCCCTAGCGCAACTTATAACATCGTCGAAAATCAGTGCGTACGTGAGAGCTTTGGTACACTCTGTTAAACAAACGGAAAAATGGAGGCGGTACAATTGGAGAGCGATCCGGGCCCTTCGCATGGAAGTGATGTGATCTAAGAAGATTCTATACAAAGTGAAGTGGCGAAACAACAATTGAAACATGCGTTGGTGTATTTTGAAAGCCTCCTTCGTAACAGTAATCGCATCGCAGCAGAACCGTCATCATCAATCAACGAATAAGCCATGGTAATAGGGGAAGAAATGTCGCAGAATACGCTGCAAATGCTCGCCGAAAAAACCCTCTTTCATGATGAGGAACAGATAGACATTAATGAAATCGACGATAATAATGCCTACGAAGAAGTTGAAACGAGTCCCATTGCCAACGAATCATCAGACGAATACGAGTCGGACGAGAAGAAAAAAAAAGGGTAGGACTACATTTCTCTGGATTACAAAATTAGAGCTGTCAATCTGGCCAAAGAACATCCAGGCTGGAGTCTCAAAACTCTACAAAAAAGGGGTGCTCTCGTTTGACAAATATCGGCTATTTATCCAGGTGGGAAGAGCAAATCAAACGTGGCGGTAGCAAATAAATATTGTACCATCGATTCATGGGTGCATGATCGCTTCGTAGAAGCTCGACAAAACGTCCAGCAAGTTACCACCAGAAACGTGCAGCAGTGGGCCTTGGGCGCTGTAAGTCAGTTCCCAGATTTCAACTTCAAAGCTTCAAAAACATGGGTCACCGAATTTGAAAAGAAGCATGGGATTCGGCAACGGAAAATCACAAAATTTGTTTCCCGGAAAGAGACGGCTACCCATGACGAAATTTTGGCCGCAGCGGACACATTTCGGATCGAGACGCGAATGTTGATAACTAACTTCGACTAAGATTTCATAATTCATACTGATCAAACAGGTACGTAAAGAGCTGTTCACAAATGTCATATGACATGATAGAATATCATAATCTGATATATGATAGACAACACAGATTTCATATATTTCTTATATAAACGATATTTTTATATTTTGTTTGTCAGGGTGCCCGTACCAGTCCACGTTCAACAGAACTCTCGCCGAAAAAGGGTCAAAGGCTGTCCTGGTAACCCGACACGACGTGAACAGGGTACAATATTCAATCACGATGTCTGGACGAGTCTTGCCTCTTGTTTTCGTATGCCTCCAAGAGTCCACAGGTACGTTTGGACCCAGAGTACAGAAAAAAAGTCGATGAGTACGCCAAGAAGTACGATGAGATGTTCCAGGACGATAAGAAGTTACCAACGTGCACTATAAAACTCATTCCTCCTAAGTGCACTCCTCTCGTCCAACCGTGTGACGTGTATTTTTACCGGCAGGTAAAAAATTTGATCAAGCGCCTTCAAAATTGTGCTTTTTTAATCGAGCGAAACCGTGACATCAACTACAGAGACGATTGTATAAAAATCCAATCCATCGTCCATCACCAATTGTCTTCTCCGATTTTTGCCGATATACGATACGCATGGTATGCATCAAACCTGACGAACGATAGAACAGTTTTTCAGAATGTCAATCAGGTGTGTTTCCCAATAGATAATTAAAAAACAATTGTTCTTGTAAAAACGCATCGTTTATCAGATGTGCTCGATGTCGTGCTGTTTTCTGCTTTCCATGTTTCTGTGATAACTATCACTCTGGTTCGTGCGATACTCCAGCTACTTCTGGTCACTAATTATTAATTATGTGCGTGTGTATACCGAACTTTTCAATAAATTGTATCCACTTGAATATTACTTGTGATATTGTATGTTATTTCAAGTATTATTTTTCCACGACAGACGACTTTCGACAACTTATTGTATGCATAATTGTTGTAACTTATTGCCGGGAATTATATATATATATACATTTGAATTACAAAAAACAAATACTAAAAAAAAGGTTGCATGGCGCGACCTTCGGATTACGAGCCCGAGCGCTTACCGCTGCGCCACGACGCTGCAGAAAATTATTAACCGTAGAGAGTATTTCACCACAACGGTTTCTTTTAACTGTCGATTTTCTCGACAACGGCTGAGAAGTGCATCTTGGTACTTTGCCACATTACACCTCTGGCCATGAGCTTTTATTATGCGCAGTATGAATGGAATCTGAATTTCACAATTGGCGGCCTCCCCTTGTTAGTGGCCAATTTGGTGGAAGTGCGTACATAAATTGATCTAACCATGAACTTGGATGTATATCATTCTTAGAATTGCGAAAGATCTTATATTTCCGAACAGTTAAAAAGTGTTTATAGTCAAAGTTTTCGCCTCGTGGCGACAAAGACCTACCGCGTCTGTCCCAGTCCGAATGTCGATTATTGTCAAGTACGCGCGCCTGGCGCTCTCTTCTTGCATCTTGTAAATGAAACAAATTACTTTCTTCAAAGCCCTCTGCTATCTGTGATTCTAAATTCCTTCTGCTGTATTTTCCTACGATTTCGCCTTCAATTTGTTTGACTTGCATTCGTAATGCCTCAAATTCCCTTTTAACGCGTTCATTAAATTTTCCCTGATTTTCAACATGTTTATTTATGCTCTGGTACTCTTCTGTTTCTGCAAATGGCAATGGAGCTGTATCATCTGAATCTCTGTCCCCATGTAAACTAAGATTTGTCAATTTATCTGAAATCTCCTCAACTCTTTCCCATAAGTCACCTATTTTTTTCTTTCTGTTTATTTACGTCTTCCGTAAGTGTCGCGACTCGGGTTTCAGTATTGACACATGTAGTAGTTAACTGTTCATACTGTTGCGTTAGGTTATTTATTCTGTCAATTGGTACTGATTCCTCGATTCTTTCAAATATTTCTTCCTTATCGTGTGCACATTGTAAATGTAACTCTGAAAATTTTTGTACTATCACGCGATCTCTTTCTTCCTGTTCTCTATCCTGTTCCTTTTGTCTAATTTCTATTGAAATTAATCTGTTATTGTCAGCATTCAAAATCGGTTGTACTTCTTCTCTAATTTCTTTCTTTAATTCATCTTTCATGTTTTTGAAACATGTCCCTATTCGTGAGTCTAACCATGTTTCCATTGTTTCCATCTCTGTTTTAATTGTTCCTATTTGTGAGTCTAACCGTGTTGCCACTGTTTTTAATTCAGATCCTAACTGTGATCCCAGTGAGTCTAACCGTGTTTCCATTGTTCCCATATCAGTTTTAATTGTTCCTATTTGTGATCCTAACCGTGATCCCAAATTTAATATTGCACCCATCAACTGCTCCATTTTAACTGGTTCGAAATTCTTTTCGCCCCTAATATTTCCTGCAAAACCAGCTTCCTTCGTCATAGCTGTAAAGCTATCTGTGTTCGATACTATTCCAGAATCTTCTGTCGTTAATCTCGTATTCTGAAAATTCTTTAATTGTGAAAAGTTTTGAACTGGTTCTGGACTATTTTCCGTGCTTATTAAATTGTTTTCTACTTCATTATTCATCATACTGTTCTCCTGTGTTGGCGAATTCGCCATGTTAACAATTTCGTCATTCTCACTATCCATCATTTTTGCCTTTTTCATCGATCGCGTAATCATTTACAAAACATACAAAACTCGTCACTATACGAAAATTACACACAATATGACACTTTATCACCAACAATACCATTTATACGAAATGCTTCCCTCAAACACGATTAACGAACAATTGAAATCTTCATAATTGCACAAAATTGTCAAACGCATATACAAGACATCAAAAATTAAATTCTGCAAAAATACCATTAGAAGAAAGACAAGACAACTACAAATGTTCATTACCAAATCTACACATGCAATATAGACTACAATTACTAAACTAAAAATTACTACAACAATACTACTGTCTGCTATTTTACTATCAGAAGATTTCCAAAGGACAATCCGAAGTAAATGTATATTGACTAAAAATCCACTCTCATCTTTACAACATCTCCATTCGAACAACATCTGCTGTCTAGCCCATCAAAACAACTGCACACGACATGGCCTCAAAAAGTACAGCATGGGGGCTTAATTATTTAGAATGCAAATATTTTTAATTTTAGTAGCTGACTGTCCGGTTACGAAGTCTCGTAACCGGTTGGCCCTGACTAGTATTAGTACGCAATCTGACTGCATAGAATAACAACAAAGAATGAAAGGAAATTTCCGTTACCACAATTAATTAATTAAGTCCCCAGCAACTATAAAACTACGAAACAAAAACTACGAACAACAAGCACAAGTGTAACTGTTCTGTGTGTGGAAGTGTGATTCAACGTACACATCTGGCATGGTTCTTCCTCAATAAGACAAGATATTTTAAATACCATTTACACTGAATTAATTAAATGAAACTGAAATACTATAATTGCACATAGAAACCCGAATTACAGTCTCATATATGAACACAAGCCAGATGCTTTGTTGACTGAACCTGTGACCAAGAGGGATTGTTAGTTAGGAAATTTAAAAAAAAAATTTAAAAAAATGTTTTTTACCTTCATATATATTGACTAAAAATCCACTCTGATCATTACAACATCTCCATTCGAACAACATCTGCTGTCTAGCCCATCAAAACAACTGCACTCTACATGGCCTCAAAAAGTACAGCTATCAACATCCTCTCAGCAAAGCACTAACCACCACAACTTCTGAACAAGCACTGCCAGTGGAGGCGGCGGAATAAAACTCTTTGGCGCAATCTCTGGCGCTGTGACTCAGTGTAGCCACCTTTCAATGTATGACCTGCAATACAAAATGATAAATGTGTCTGTAATTTTACATCTACTCCTTTACCAGATACTGCTCCTTTTACTTTAATTTTGCCTAATGGTAGCGTAGGATAGGTATTCTCTTTGTTACATTCGTTGAAAGTTTCCTCATTTATAACTGACATAGGTGATCCAGAATCGATTACTGCTGAAACTTTGGATGATCCAATCTTTACTTAAATGACAGGGGTGTGAAATGGTTTTTTGAATAAGTGGTGTTTCCTGCAAAAGAGTGTCTCGGATGTCGTCAAAAGTAATAACATTTTCGTGAACAATATTCTGTGTGTCAAAAGTATTGCTTGCGTTGCTGGAAGATGCAACCTGTATTGTATCTAGTCAAATTCTATCTGACGTGCTATTATTTGCAGGAGGATGCTGTGGCATTTCGACTATTTGTACCGTTCTGTTATTTCGTCCTGACGTATTACGTTCGGGATGATATCTACTGTCTGGTTCATTCATGATAATTTGTTGTTGCGGATGATTTTGTTGCTAGTAAGACCGACTGTTATTAAACGTACGCTGAAAATTGTGCTCATTACTTTTACGTCTGTCATGATAGTCATATCTATACGGTGCATTGCGATATGAGTTGAAATGGTGTGTTCCCTGTACGTACTGATTGCCTTGTTGCTGTGCGTTACTATTTGGTGTGGCCGACGCTATACGTGTAGGCGGCGAAACATTAAAGCTTGGTTGACCTTGCAGACTGCATTGTTGGTTAGGTATGCTAACCGGTTGGTTTTGTTGCTGTTGTTGGGAAAAACCTCTATTGTTACCAAAACGTGGTTCCTGTTGCTGATAATTTTGACGATACTGATAATTAAAATTTTGTCTCTTATTAAAATTATACTGGTATTTCTTGTCATTTCGGGAGCGTCTAATGAAAACTGTTACTTTCAGGTAAAACTTGTCATATCGGCTTTTCTTTATTCATTCCTAATTCCAGATAGATCGATAGCTGACGAGCTGTTTTGATAGATATAAAGGATAGTAAAAGAGAAGGCAGCAGTGCAGAAAACTAAAGATGAAATAGCACTACTACGGCTCAGGGCCCTGTACACGCTACGGCACATATTCATCGAAGTGTAATGAATCCCCTGAGGTCACTTACGCGCTGCAAATAAATTTTAGTTTCTGCGTTACAGGCAATGCCGGTGAAAATTCAAAAGCAAATTGTTGTATCCAGTCCAATGCTAGTTTCTGCATTACAGGCCAAGTTGATGAAAATACAAAAGCAAATTGTCGTATCCAGTCTAAAGCGTGTACCTGTGATCTGTCATTATTAAGTACCTTAGATTTTTTTACGTAAAAAAATTGCTTATAATCAACGTTATCGTCTCTGAATGTGTGAACAGGTTCAGGATTGCCTGAGAATCTGTTTGTCTGTGTCTGTTCGGTATCTAACTCACATACTCTCTGTAAATTACCTAAATTATACTGGCTGTGTGAGTCTGACTAATGTTCGAAAAGTGGCGTATGCTGTGATGTGTTAAAGGCTGAAATATTTTTCTTCTCCGTCACTTCGTGTTGGAAACATGACAATTTTCTACGTAATGTATTATTAGACGAACCTATCTCACTCATCGTCTGCTGTAAATTTTGGAATTCGGGTGTTTGATTAAAAGAAACTGGTGACGTATCGTCTGATTTGGTGTCATTATTACTTTCGATAACGTCAATACGACTGGCCAATTCATCATATTTTTCAGTCAGTGCTTTTATCTGATCATCGTTTTTAGTGTCACAAGCATTAATTTGTTTTTATATTTTACGTGTGGTTTGGTTCAACTTTTTAACGTCTGCTTCGATGGCATCGGGATCCTGTATTAGTTCCAACTTTTCAAGTCTGTTGGTCATTGTCTGAAAGTCTAATGTGTGTGTATCTGTTTTTGTTTTAAGATCGGAAATTTCATCATGCAATTCGGTGTTCAACTGTTTGATTTCGTCTGATACTGTAGCAATATTGTTGTCTACGTATGTTTTTGCTTTCGTAAACAATTTACGCTTATCTTCCTGTCTCTGTGCAGTAATTGTTCCCATGACTTGTTGCTTTACTTTATTCTGTTCCTGTATAAATTGACAGTAACGCGTTTCACTGTTTTGTAGGTGGTGATTAAAACGTTCATCAATTTCGCTGTTCTGTTGGTCAAATTTCGCGTCTACTTTAGCATCCAGTGTGCGCGAAAGTTCTGCTGACATTAATTTAAACTCGTCGCGTAACTGTGTTGCGTTTTCAGAACATTGTTTAGCGACTGCACTGATTTCGTCACTAAGTAATTTAGTTGTGGCTGCATGTGTATTACTTAATTCTTGAGCCACAGATCTAATTTCTTCACTACTGTTCCTAGCACAAGCCTCAATTTCCTCATGTAATTGTTCTTTAGTATCGTGACACTGCACGGCAACGGCTGTAATCTGTTCACTAAGCTGTTTGAAATTGTTATCTTGTTTTTCATTCAAATGTTTGTAATTGTTGTCTAGTTTTTCAATCGACTCTTTGGAATTGTTGTCTAGTTTTTCATTAATTTGTTTGTTCGATTCATTAATTTGTTGTTTGAAATTTTCATTAAGTTGAAGCAATAATGCCATAACTTGATCCATACCAATATTACCTACTCTATTCTCTGTGCTGTTTGATGGCGTACCTGCAATTGTCACGTTTTGTGTAACCATTTGGTCATTTTCTGATTCTTGAAAAGGTTCGCCAGTTGAATGTGCACTGTTAGTCACTACCTCAGAATCAAATAAATCTGACGTATTTTGACTACATTGCTCATCTGTTCACTATGCAAATTTTGCAAATCAGGCGTGTCAAACTGGGCAGCGTTCATTGTATCGGAACGTGCCGCGTCATCAATTGTTACATTTACTGTGGACATAATTGAATTTGTTTGTTCATCATTAGGATGAACCATGAACCATGGACCTTGCCGTTGGTGGGGAGGCTTGCGTGCCTCAGCGATACAGATAGCCGTACCGTAGGTACAACCACAACGGAGGGGTATCTGTTGAGAGGCCAGACAAACGTGTGGTTCCTGAAGAGGGGCAGCAGCCTTTTCAGTAGTTGCAAGGGCAACAGTCTGGATGATTGACTGATCTGGCCTTGTAACAATAACCAAAACGGCCTTGCTGTGCTGGTACTGCGAACGGCTGAAAGCAAGGGGAAACTACAGCCGTAATTTTTCCCGAGGGCATGCAGCTTTACTGTATGATTAAATGATGATGGCGTCCTCTTGGGTAAAATATTCCGGAGGTAAAATAGTCCCCCATTCGGATCTCCGGGCGGGGACTACTCAAGAGGACGTCGTTATCAGGAGAAAGAAAACTGGCGTTCTACGGATCTGAGCGTGGAATGTCAGATCACTTAATCGGGCAGGCAGGTTAGAAAATTTAAAAAGGGAAATGGATAGGTTAAAGTTAGATATAGTGGGAATTAGTGAAGTTCGGTGGCAGGAGGAACAAGACTTCTGGTCAGGTGACTACAGGGTTATAAACACAAAGTCAAATAGGGGTAATGCAGGAGTAGGTTTAATAATGAATAGGAAAATAGGAATGCGGGTAAGCTACTACAAACAGCATAGTGAACGCATAATTGTGGCCAAGATAGATACGAAGCCCACACCTACTACAGTACTACTAGTTTATATGCCAACTACCTCTGCAGATGACGAAGAAATTGAAGAAATGTATGATGAAATAAAAGGAATCATTCAGACAGTGAAGGGAGACGAAAATTTAATAGTCATGGGTGACTGGAATTCGAGTGTAGGAAAAGCGAGAGAAGGAAACGTAGTAGGTGAATATGGATTGGGGCTAAGAAATGAAAGAGGAAGCCGCCTGGTATAATTTCGCACAGAGCACAACTTAACCATAGCTAACACTTGGTTTAAGAATCACGATAGAAGGTTGTATACATGGAAGAACCCTGGAGATACTAAAAGGTATCAGATAGATTATATAATGGTAAGACAGAGATTTAGGAACCAGGTATTAAATTGTAAGACATTTCCAGGGGCAGATGTGGACTCTGACCACAATCTATTGGTTATGACCTGTAGATTAAAACTGAAGAAACTGCAAAAAGGTGGGAATTTAAGGAGATGGGACCTGGATAAACTGAAAGAACCAGAGGTTGTACAGAGTTTCAGGGAGAGCATAAGGGAACAATTGACAGGCATGGGGGAAAGAAATACAGTAGAAGAAGAATGGGTAGCTCTGAGGGATGAAGTAGTGAAGGCAGCAGAGGATCAAGTAGGTAAAAAGACGAGGGCTAGTAGAAATCCTTGGGTAACAGAAGAAATATTGAACTTAATTGATGAAAGGAGAAAATATAAAAATGCAGTAAATGAAGCAGGTAAAAAGGAATACAAACGTCTCAAAAATGAGATCGACAGGAAGTGCAAAATGGCTAAGCAGGGATGGCTAGAGGACAAATGCAAGGATGTAGAGGCTTATCTCAATAGGGGTAAGATAGATACTGCCTACAGGATAATTAAAGAGACCTTTGGAGATAAGAGAACCACTTGTATGAACATCAAGAGCTCAGATGGAAACCCAGTTCTAAGCAAAGAAGGGAAGGCAGAAAGGTGGAAGGAGTATATAGAGGGTCTATACAAGGGCGATGTACTTGAGGACAATATTATGGAAATGGAAGAGGATGTAGATGAAGATGAAATGGGAGATACGATACTGCGTGAAGAGTTTGACAGAGCACTGAAAGACCTGAGTCGAAACAAGGCCCCTGGAGTAGACAACATTCCATTGGAACTACTGACGGCCTTGGGAGAGCCAGTCCTGACAAAACTCTACCATCTGGTGAGCAAGATGTATGAAACAGGCGAAATACCCTCAGACTTCAAGAAGAATATAATAATTCCAATCCCAAAGAAAGCAGGTGTTGACAGATGTGAAAATTACCGAACAATTAGTTTAATAAGCCACAGCTGCAAAATACTAACACGAATTCTTTACAGACGAATGGAAAAACTAGTAGAAGCCAACCTCGGGGAAGATCAGTTTGGATTCCGTAGAAATATTGGAACACGTGAGGCAATACTGACCTTACGACTTATCTTAGAAGAAAGATTAAGGAAAGGCAAACCTACGTTTCTAGCATTTGTAGACTTAGAGAAAGCTTTTGACAATGTTGACTGGAATACTCTCTTTCAAATTCTAAAGGTGGCAGGGGAAAAAAACAGGGAGCGAAAGGTTATTTACAATTTGTACAGAAACCAGATGGCAGTTATAAGAGTCGAGGGACATGAAAGGGAAGCAGTGGTTGGGAAGGGAGTAAGACAGGGTTGTAGCCTCTCCCCGATGTTATTCAATCTGTATATTGAGCAAGCAGTAAAGGAAACAAAAGAAAAATTCGGAGTAGGTATTAAAATCCATGGAGAAGAAATAAAATCTTTGAGGTTCGCCGATGACATTGTAATTCTGTCAGAGACAGCAAAGGACTTGGAAGAGCCGTTGAACGGAATGGACAGTGTCTTGAAAGGAGGATATAAGATGAAAATCAACAAAAGCAAAACGAGGATAATGGAATGTAGTCGAATTAAGTCGGGCGATGTTGAGGGTATTAGATTAGGAAATGAGACACTTAAAGTAGTAAAGGAGTTTTGCTATTTGGGGAGCAAAATAACTGATGATGGTCGAAATAGAGGGGATATAAAATGTAGACTGGCAATGGCTAGGAAAGCGTTTCTGAAGAAGAGAAATTTGTTAACATCGAGTATAGATTTAAGTGTCAGGAAGTCATTTCTGAAAGTATTTGTATGGTGTGTAGCCATGTATGGAAGCGAAACATGGACGATAAATAGTTTGGACAAGAAGACAATAGAAGCTTTCGAAATGTGGTGCTACAGAAGAATGCTGAAGATTAAATGGGTAGATCACGTAACTAATGAGGAAGTATTGAATAGGATTGGGGAGAAGAGAAGTTTGTGGCACAACTTGACCAGAAGAAGGGATCGGTTGGTAGGACATGTTCTGAGGCATCAAGGGATCACCAATTTAGTATTGGAGGGTAGCGTGGAGGGTAAAAATCGTAGGGGGAGACCAAGAGATGAATACACTAAGCAGATTCAGAAGGATGTAGGATGCAGTAGGTACTGGGAGATGAAGAAGCTTGCACAGGATAGAGTAGCATGGAGAGCTGCATCAAACCAGTCTCAGGACTGAAGACCACAACAACAACATCATTAGGATCAAAATCATTACTAGTGGTCGGTACGCACTGATTATCTGTAACTAGGCGATTATCACTATTAGACTGAGTGTCGCTAGTATTATCTGTCAAACTATTCGAGTCGGCTATTTCACTCATTGCACATCGCGATGTACTGTTAACAGTTTTTCGCAGCATTTTTCGCAAATCAAAATTAAGCACAAAATGAAACAAAGTCAAAGCAAAAATGGAACAAACACAATTACAACAAAGAGCAATAAATTGCCGATGATCTGTGAAAGAAAGAGTGACAAATTAGTAAATGCGTTGCGCCAGATGCAATCTACATTTAAGTAAATAAGAGCAGATCTATGACTACTTGTCAGAGATTCACAAAGAATACGATCCTGGCCGGTTGCCGCCAAGTGTAACCTCCCAACAGAATTCCTTCTCATTTGTAACCTCGCTACAAAATTCTTTTCACTTTAACCTAAGCTCAAAATTCATTCACATTTAGCGTAACCTCAAAACAGAATAAAATTCCGTAACCTCTCAACAGTAAAAATTATGGTAAATTTTGGACGACAGCAGTGCTGCGTCATCGCCCCGTAAGGTTGTTCTGAATAAAAAGCAAAAATTCTTACCTCAATAAAGTCGCCTACTATCTGCTCTTACAGTAACTTTTTCCGGCACAGCTCTGTGCAATGCTGGCCGATATATTTGTCATTTATGAAAGGAAGCAACTGATTTTTCTTTTGCAACAATCGGAATAATCATGGATTGGAGAAATTAGTAAATTCTTTAAATTGAAATGAATGCTTGTTGGAAATTACTTTATATGACAAAGATTATTATTAGGACAGTTTTAAAAGATTTACATGGGAGTTCACATAACATTACTAGATATGCGCGAGGCTGCTTTTTACCTTATACAATAATACTCAGGCTCCGGCATCGCTGCACCGCGACCGGCCCAGCCAACATGATACACTATACCAGACCAGAGCAGACTCTACACAAGCGCAGACTAGCGCAGACTAGCAACAACTTACTGCTACAGCTACACAGTTCGTACTGAGTCAACACTACTCTCTGGTCAGCGATTCTCTTCTACCTTGCATATCGCAGGCAGCGCATGAGCAATACATCGAAATTACATCTGCTCGGACCTCTTACAACCTCTGGCAATTTAAAGTACATTGGTCAGAAACATACATCATATTTACTAATTGGTGATGATGGCTCTGAGCACTATGGGACTTAACTTCTGAGGTCATCAGTCCCCTAGAACTTAGAACTACTTAAACCTAACTAACCTAAGGACATCACACACATCCATACCCGAGGCAGGATTCGAACCTGCGACCGTAGTGGTCGCGCGGTTGCAGACTGTAATTTACTAATTGATCCACAAACAATGAGATTTAAACAGCAAGTATTATCTAATCTGACTAAACGAGCATAAATACAAATCATCAAATTACATATAGCTCTGTTAACAAATCTTAGAAACATTGAAAACGTACAATATCTAACTAGCCTTTTTATCACTCAGTTTAAGTAAATTCTGGTGTTACTCAACAACTGAGAATTATCAACCAACTCATGTATACTAACGCGCTGGCAAAACAAAAATCATAATTATTTACCTTGCTTGCATGAAGACTCCTGCTTCCATGTTCAACAATATTGACATACGTACATTAATCTAACACTTGGTGGCTTCACCGAGCACGCCACAAAAACTGCCTACTCCATCCTCTTTCGCTCACAGACAGCTACCTACAACTATGCGCTCAGCGCTGTCTTACTCCAACACTACAGTCTCAGACCAAAAACAGTATCTTTGGCTCTACGGTCATGCACAGACAGAGATCCGCTTTATAAGGCCCATCAGAGACATTCGTCGTTTATAATATCATAGTCTGAGTTTAGTTTACATTAATATTCTTTCATATTTGGGTGCCAGATACAAGTGTGCCCCAGTGGACTCCTTTCGCACAAATTTCGTCAAAATGTTCGAGTAAAATATATTGTATCTAATTTTGTTTGTTCAAGATGATTTTATATACGGCCTGGCTCGTCTTATTTTTTTCTCTTTCTGATGTGATAATGCCATTAATAATTCGACAGAACATGTTCAGGCTAAAGGAATCTTTTTCTGATGTAATACGAGGATAACTGCAGTGATTGAAAGGTCCGATCACCTACTTCTCTAATTAACAATATGGGTTTATGTAGAGGTCGGATTTCGCTTGTGAAACACAATTTTTGGTGGGGTGGTGAGAGCGAAGCGCGGACAGTTGCGTGCCCCAACCCTGGTACGCTGAGGCGAAGACGCGCAATTCTATGGCACAGCGGGGAGGCACAGCAAATATATGCAGATGTGACATCACGACCCAGACAGGGCCATCTGTCGCCAGCTGAAGGACAATACTAGCCGTCCAGTAAGACGGCGCCGTGGAGTATCTTCCCAGCGGAGGAGTGACAATTTTTTTCTTCTCTCCTACGAAAACACGGCCTGTGTTTCGAGCGTTGCTGGATGTCCGGCGATTCCGCAGAAGACGCGACTAAGGGGGCCCATTTCTACAGACGCCTGTCTTTTCCCCTTGTCCGAAAGCAAGTAAAACTTTCCGACGGGCTTCCTGTTCTTTTTTCTATTTTTTTAACCATCAGTTGCAGAGGCGACTACAGTGGGATGGAAGGAGTTTCCCCACTCATAGACAGAAAGAAGCATCCTGAGACCTCACGAAAAAATAGAGTGCTGTTTTAGTATTTTTCCATGCGAAACGTCCGGTCATTTGCTGACGGTAACACGTGCATATGTGATGGAGATCCAAGGTCCAGAACTCTCGGTACAAAGCAAACCGACAGACACTGGACTGGAAGCTGCTTCTCTTACAATCTTTGCTGGGAGTTGAAATACAAATACTATTGGCAGAAGCTGAGGAAAATCTTGTCACTGGAGGACAAAGTTTTTTTTTTTTTTTTTTTTTTTTTTTTTTTTTTTTTTTTTTTTTTTTTTTTTTTTTCACAGAGCAGATGCTGGGAGAGCAATGTCTTCGCTTTACGTCAGACTTCCGTTCAGACTGGAGTGCAGACTTCTATTGACGTCAATTCGCATGCAGGGGGCCTGGGAGCTTTTGGACGTGACTGGAGAATGGCGAAGGCGATGTTCCCAACTAGACCAGTAGCAATCGGAATTCTGGTGACCTCTACCTACACGACTGCGGTCGTCTCGTCTGGTCAAGTTATGGTAAGGTCGCACAGCAGTAATGGCGGATTAGGTGATAATGAAGTTAGGGCTTCGTATGACTCAAGTAAATTCACACGATCAATTTTTCCTCAGATTCTACTGCATTTAATAAATATGTTAGGAAGCGGATTATCACTGTCCAACATACCATTATCGTATAGGTTTCCCAGACCCTTCGTCTTCTGATCGATTTCAGGTACCGGTTGAATGTTAATAAAGTGTGTGTTATGAAACAATGTAATGTTTTCTATTAATCTACGCACACACAACCTGTAATAAAATTGCTATTTACCTGCGCAATGCATTTAATTTCATAATGAGTAGGTCCCTCTCATGAGAGTAATCGGATAGTAATTGTGCAATTGACGGTACTTGGAATTCAATGCTAGGGCCACCTAATTAACAAAATGGCGTTAAATTTAATTCCGTAGCGTAACTTTATTAGTTAGAGGGAATTTTAGAGTCTAAACTGTAGAGGAAGACAATGACTGGATTACATCCAGCAACTAATTGAGGACGTACGTAGCAATTCACACACTGAGATGAACACGTTGGGACAGAAGGGAAATCCGTGGCGATACGTGTCAAACTAGTCAGAAGACTGATGGCTCAAAAGAAAAAGAATGATGACGTGGTAAGACAACAGGCTCGCTAAACTGACTGTCTATCACAATCACAACGACAATTGAAAAGTTCCGTCATGTAGACTCAAGCACAACTTTACGAATTGTGTTTAAAAAAATTAATGAATAATACATTGGAACTTGAGCACCAAGACCTGCAATGACAACTCCTCTCTGTAACCATATATATCTCTAGAAACCAATGCCAGTGGAACAACATGTGTTAGATAGTTTTAATCGAATCACTCTCTATTATCGCCTCTTGAAATATCAGCTGTATTATCGTGTACACAGGGTGGTCCATTGATCGTGACCGGGCCAAATATCTCACAACATAAGCAACAAACGAAAAAACTACAAAGAAAGAAACTCGTCTAGCTTGAAGGGGGAAACCAGATGGCGCTATGGTTGGCCCGCTAGATGGTGCTGCCATAGATCAAACGGATATCAACTTTTTAAAAAAAATAGGAACCCCCATTTTTATTACATATTAGTGTAGTACGTAAAGAAATATGAATGTTTATTTGGACAACCTTTTTCGCTTTGTGATAGATGGCGCTGTAATAGTCATAAACGTATACATACGTGGTATCACGTAACATTCTGCCAGTGCAGACGGTATTTGCTTCTTGATACATTACCCGTGTTAAAATGGACCGTTTTCCGATTGCGGAAACCATCCATAACACCGATTCCTACACCTTTTTTCCCTCTGCCGGTGTGCCCCAAGGCTCCGTCCTCTCCCCCCTTCTGTACCTTTTGTACACGGCGGACATGCCGCCGCCGACACCCCCCGTTCACTTTCTCCAGTTTGCCGATGACACCGCCTTCCTTGCCCTTGCCCCCACCCTGCAGCGCTCCCAACACCTTCTCCAATCCCATCTTGACCGGTTCACCACTTAGTGCAACCAGTGGTTGCTCAAGGTCAATCCTTCCAAAACCCAGGCGATCATTGTAGGCAAAACCACTCTTTCCTTCCGCCTCCTTGATTTCTACATCACCATCTATGGCCGTCCTATCGCCCTCACTCCCACCCTTAAGTACTTTGGCGTCACCCTCGACCGTCGCCTCTCCTGGACTCCCCACCTCCGGATAATCCAAGCCAAGGCACGCTCCCGACTCAGTCTCCTCAAGCTCCTCTCCGGCCGTACGTGGGGTCTGGACCCCTCCACCATCCTCCACACCTATAAATCCCTCATCCGCCCTATCCTTTGTTATGCCCATCTGGCTTGGATCTCCGCCTCCCCTACCTTTTATAAATCCCTCCAAATCCTCGAACGCCATGCTCTCCGCCTTGCCTATCGCATCCGTCTCCCCTCCCCCACGCGGATCCTGTATGATCTCATCACCTTTCCCCACCTCCTCCTTTTCCTTGAAAGGATACGGATCCTGTACACCTCCCGTAAACTTGATCCTCCTCACCCTCTCATCTCCCCGATCCTTTCCCACCCCCGCCCGCTACCGCGCCTATATTCGCATGTCCCACCCGGTCTCCATCTCTCCACCCTCCTTATCCTCTCAGAAGGTGGCTTCCGCCAGCTCCCCCTCCCTGATGATGTCCTCGTCCCCTCCATCTACCCCTCCTATCAACTTTGACACTGCCCCCCCACTTCGGGTGTCCTTTCCTTTCGGCACCCTCTTGCCCTTCTCTTCTCTTCCCTTCTTTTTCCTTTTCCCCCATCCCCTCCCTTCACCCGTCTTCCCCCGGGCTTCCACTCCCCCTTCCTCCCTCCCCCCTATCACCCCTGCCCGTGGCATCTCTGCTCTCCCCTCTCGCTCTCCCACTCCCCTTCCTCCTCCTCTCTTGGCAGGTCCCCGGACTCGCACACGCATAGTGAACATTCGCGCGCCGGAGATCATCGCCATCAGTATCTCGTGTGTGTGCTTCGTTTTGTGTTTCGTGCACTTACGACTCCACTGTTCACATGTGCCATCGCCGTTCTCCGTGTTTTGTGCGCCGTGTCCACAAGTGTTAGTGTTTCTATCGTCCAACGTGAACGGCTTCATGTTTATTGTTTTTTTTTGTATCTCCATTTTTTGCCCGCCGTTTTTTGTATTGTCTGTATCACCTCTATGTCATGTTATTGTTTCCACTTAAGGCTGAAGAGTAGCGTAATGTGCTGCTGCCAGCCCGCCTGTATAGGTGATTAAAATTCCAATAAAGGAAAAAAAAAAAAGATTGCGGAAAAGGTCGATATCGTGTTGATGTATGGCTATTGTGATCAAAATGCCCAACGGGCGCGTGCTATGTATGCTGCTCGGTATCCTGGACGACATCATCCAAGTGTCCGGACCGTTCGCCGGATAGTTACGTTATTTAAGGAAACAGGAAGTGTTTAGCCACATGTGAAACGTCAACCACGACCTGCAACAAATGATGATGCTCAAGTAGGTGTTTTAGCTGCTGTCGCAGCTGATCCGCACATCAGTAGCAGAAAAATTGCGCGAGAATCCGGAATCTCCAAAACGTCGGTGTTGAGAATGCTACATCAACATCGATTGCACCCGTGCCATATTTCTATGCACCAGGAATTGCATGGCGAAGACTCTGAACGTCGTGTACAGTTCTGCCACTGGGCACAAGTGAAATTACGGGACGATGAAAGGTTTTTTGCACGCGTTCTAATTAGAGACGAAGCGTCATTCACCAACAGCGGTAACGTAAACTGGCATAATATGCACTATTGGGCAACGGAAAATCCACGATGGCTGCGACAAGTGGAACATCAGCGACCTTGGCGGCTTCATGTATGGTGCGGCATTATGGGAGGAAGGATAATTGGCCCCCATTTTATCGATAGCAATCTAAATGGTGCGATGTATGCTGATTTCCTACGTAATGTTCTACCGATGTTACTACAAGATGTTTCACTGCATGACAGAATGGCGATGTACTTCCAACATGATGGATGTCCGGCACATAGCTCGCGTGCGGTTGAAGCGGTATTGAATAGCATATTTCATGACAGGTGGATTGGTCGTCGAAGCACCATGGCCCGCACGTTCACCGGATCTGACGTCCCCGGATTTCTTTCTGTGGGGAAAGTTGAAGGATATTTGCTATCGTGATCCACCGACAACGCCTGACAATATGCGTCAGCGCATTGTCAATGCATGCGCGAACATTACGGAAGGCGAACTACTCGCTGTTGAGAGGAATGTCGTTACACGTATTGCCAAATGCGTTGAGGCTGACGGACATCATTTTGAGCATTTATTGCATTAATGTGGTATTTACAGGTAATCACGCTGTAACAGCATGCGTTCTCAGAAATGATAAGTTCACGAAGGTACATGTATCACATTGGAACAACCGAAATAAAATGTTCAAACGTACCTACGTTCTGTATTTTAATTGAAAAAACCTATCTGTTACCAACTGTTCGTCTGAAATTGTGAGCCATTTGTTTGTGACTATTACAGCGCCATCTATCACAAAGCGAAAAAAGTGGTGCAACTAAAACATTCATATTTCTTTACGTACTACACGAATATGTAATAAAAATGGGGGTTCCTATTAAAAGAAAAAAACTCAGCTGCTATCACTATCAATGGACCACCCTGTATAATATGAAGTTTTCGCATATTTATGTAAGGATGATCACTCTCAACTTTTCAAGCATTCATTTTCAGTTTGCAATTCGGTTTAATGACACAATACGTGTTTGTACTACGTGTGTCGAGTTACTTACTGTAACGAAATTTTAATCATCACAAGATGATTGTTTGGCCAATCGAAACCAGCTATCATAAATATGCAATCAAGACAATCTTCATATTGAAAAATTAAAATCACGTAGTCCACAATCTTAACCAATTACGTCTTACACAGGCTGTTAACAAAATTTTGGAAATTTGTTGTAAGGACTGCTGAGGTCATTGGTCCCAAGGCTTACGCACTAGTTAATCTAACTTAAACTAACTTACGCTAAGAACAACACACACACCCATGCCCGAGGGAGGATTCAAACCTCCGACGGGGGTAGCCGCGCGAACCGTGACAAGACGCCCCTGACAGCAAGGCTACCCCGGGCGGCTGTTAACAAAAAATGTCGAATATTTTGAAAGATGGTAGTAACCATAGGATGACCACTCTCAACTTCGCAAGCATTCGTTTTCAAACCATCTGGTTCTAGACAGCAATTCGGTTTAATAACATAATACGTGTTTGCACTAAATGTGACGAGTTATTCACTGTAACCAAATTTAATGATCACAAGATGATCGTTTGGGCGATCGAAGTCATCTATCATAAATGTACAATCGAGACAAATTTAATATCGAAAAATGAAGATGACGTAGTCCACCAACTAACAAAAAGTATCGAATATTTTGAAAGATGGTAGTAACCATAAAAAAAAGAAACATGATGTCTAAAAGGCATACCTTAAAATCTATGAGATGTGTTTGACTATAGTGAACCTGAACGAGTGCACAACACATTGCGTTGTATTTCGCGGCCAGAGTCAGTTGACGTAAAAGTTTTCTGATTATCGCACCGCGTCATAATGTAAAAAAACTGTACTGGAGACACGATTACAGTGGCCTTCTTCTGGGACTACTGATGTGGTTTATATTCAGCGATTCCTAACAGCTAAGGCACGTAGACCGAGAAGAAGGCCAGAGTAACCGTGGCCGAAACGTTGGTTTCTCCAGTACAGTGTTTTACATTATCACGCGGTGCGATACGCAGGAAACTTTTATGTCAAATGCTCATAGCTCTAAAGTATGCATTTTAGATCTCATGTTTATCGTGTTTATCGGACTTTTTCTTGTTTCGATGGCTACTGCCATCTCTCAAATATTCAACACTCTGTATATACACTGGTCACGTAAAGTGCTTACAGCGAATCACTTTCACCAAAGAATTCAGCTACCGCAAATCTTAAATATTAAATCTTCAAGTTTAATGACAAAATAATATTCGATGTGTGCTCGACGGTAACACATAAAGCGAGACAAAGATTTTAGTTGACGTCGAAACGTAACTCTTAACGCTTACTGAATTATTATCACAAAATCAACAAAACTTCGTGTCGTGTGTATATAAAATAATAATAAGATGTAAATTTCTGCTAGGAGTAATTCGCTTTGCTTGCTCGTGTTTCGTCACCCACCTATTGCATGCATTTTCTTTGCAATGAAGACATTATCCTCTGCCACAAGCTCTCGCGGAGCAAACAGTGCTTGTTGTCAAGGAACAATTGACTGGTTTTAAAAATCGATAGCCGGTCGATTGATTTTTCTTTCACTCGGGTTTTGCTGTCGAATTTAACAACCGAATGAAACGGGTCTCTGCTGGCACTTGCACTGTAATTACTCCGCTTGACGTTTGCCAAGGATCAGAGACATTGTCAGATAGGAATAGTCAAAGGCAATGATGGACGACATGTAACATAGTACACGTGTAATATAGGTAGATGGAGTGGTATATTTAAAAAGAAAAATTGTACGAACTTCACCACATGGGAAGGCAGGGTAACAGACATAAATAACGTTCATGTTTGGCATAGGTCAGACTCCCAACACAAAGATCGATATCGGATTCTCAGTAAAGAATATTACCTCCTCGAGCACTATTGCACGTTTTGCATTTTCTTGCACGTTTCGGGAAGGGGCTGTCCGTCGAGAAACGCTTCTCTCCCAGGCATGCCCTATAGGGTTCTACTATGCACCCCACATACGTTCGATATCTCAACTTTCCAGTATATCCGACACCTCAGCGGTCCCGTGTGGGCGGACATTGTTTTCCAGAAAGAGGTAGTCGAAACCTGCCGCATCCGTAAACAGACGGACGTGATCCCTGCAACACCGCTGTTCTGTGACGGTACTTCGCATGAAAATACGCAGCGGTGTTCGTCCATTGCGCATAATGCCTACCCCTCCCACAACGCCTGCGCCACACTGATGACGTTCCTGAACACTCCGTCGTGTTTAACGTGTTCCCCTCTTTCTCGACAGTACTTGTTAGCAACAGTCACACCACATGGAAGCGGGATTCGTCGGAGAACATCACTCTGCACCACTGTTCCTAACCCCAACCAATAAGCACCTTACACCAACGAGATTTTTCTCTATAATGGCGTGGTGGAAGTGGGATACATTTAACAGGCTTCTGAGCATACAAAACAGCCTACTTTAATCGCCGCGAAGTGGTTGTGGCAGAGATACGTGTACCAGTAGCGGTTGCAAGGTCTGCAGCGATCTGCCTAAGAGTGAGACGAACGTATCTTTTCGCCACTGAGGCTACGTTCCCATCCTGTTGCGGTGTGGTGGTCCGTCTTTGACAACAGGTATGTTTTTACATATGATTTTCACCTTCGGCGCCTTTTTCAATCACGAGATAACACCTCTGGACACATCCGTTTCTGTGCCACAGTAGTGACACTGACCGGCTTCGAACCGCCCAACTGCTCGTCCACAACCGAAAGCACTCAAATGATCTCTTGCAGGTATGTTGCCGTAACACATGGAATGTCGCATTGATCAGTTCCACGGCAGCCGTCGTCAAACACTGTACTGCACGAACTGTCGAACGCATACAGAGCGTCCGAGCAAAGACTTCGCTCCAGTTAACACTTCTTGCCCTCTACATTTTGTACCACAATCGCTGCTCATGAGCTTTTCCATAGCCTCTGGCAGTTGTTCCTTACCAAGTGTCAGTTGCTCCTAGTTGTCAAGTAGTGTATTTTCCACTCCCTCTTCGGGTTCCAGTGGTTTCCATTATTATGAGACAACCGACTGCCAAGTCTTTGACGGTTACGACAGTTATGCTGGGTATTCCAGGAGGAATGCTCAATATTCAGGCGTACTGCAGGAACTTTCATTTGAAGCAAAAAGCTTCATATGAACATGTGTCCTATTTCGAATACTTTCCGAGATACAAAACATTCAATGTACATTTGTTTTGGGTTAGTGACGTACACGTAAGCCTCTTAACGACCCAACCTTGGATTTTTATTGTAGCCCAACCTACCTCGTTATTCTCAACCACTCTGCTTGGGATGACTTTCTGCCTTTAAACTAGAATGTCGAATGCGCAGTTGTCCATAGTGTGTTGTGAGGGAAGCAGAGCGACGGATTGAGAGAGTATCAGCGACAAAGCATCGATTAACTGTGTTTGTACACACACTAATGAAGAATACGCAGATATAGTTTGTTGCTGTTGTGCGCCAAGATCATCTTCAATTTATCTGCCTTCCGTGCTTCTTCTGGAGAGTCCGAGTAATATTTTAATTGCCCCATTACAGGATACCGGCCTGTAGCTAGGATTTCTAGGTGGTGGGGAAGATTTTTGGAAACTTGTGGTACGTTCCTATGGGACCAAACTGCTGCGGTCATCGGCCCCTAGGCCTACACACTACTTAATCTGATTTAAACTATCTTACGCTAAGGACAACACACACCCATGCCCGAGGGAGGACTCGAACCTCCGACGGGGGAGGTGGTGGAGCTGCCGTCTTTACACGTAGGTATTCAAACACACCTGTTTTTGTTTGGAGGTTGTTCCCCTTAAATGGTTGCCTTCACTACAACTGTGGATCCATCTCTCCGGGTTTTGTAGGGCATCCTTCACTATTTTTCAGCGAGGTTGTCTCCTCTAATAGAGTGGCTTTTCGAGGCCTAGGAGTGTAAGTAGGCTGCTTATGTTTTCTTTATGTAAGTAGGCTGTTTATGTTTTCTTATTGGCAACGTTACGTAGCGCTCTGTATGAAAATCACTGGCTGTACTGTGTGCAGTCTGTGGCTAGTTTGCATTGTTGTCTGCCATTGTAGTGTTGGGCAGCGGCAGCTGGATGTGAACAGCGCGTAGCGTTGCGCAGTTGGAGGTGAGCCGCCAGCAGTGGTGGATGTGGGGAGAGAGATGGCGGAGTTTTGTAATTTGTCATGAACTGCTATATATATATTATGACTATTAAGGTAAATACATTGTTTGTTCTCTATTAATATCTTTCATTTGCTAACTATCCCTATCAGTAGTTAGTGCCTTCTGTAGTTTGAATCTTTTATTTAGCTGGCAATAGTGGCGCTCGCTGTATTGCAGTAGTTCGAGTAATGAAGATTTTTGTGAGGTAAGTTATTTGTGAAAGGTATAGTTCAATGTTAGTCAGGGCCATTCTTTTGTAGGGATTTTTGAAAGTCAGATTGCGTTGCGCTAAATAATATTGTGTGTCAGTTTAAGCACAGTCTCGTATACAATTGTTCTAAGGGGACTTTTCATAGGAGCTACCTCTGACCCTCCCCCCCCCCCCCCACCCACCATCACCACGCAGTCCTCGAGGAGCAGGCAGCATACAAAATGTGGCTGAAATAAACGAAGGAGTTAGACGAGGGACGCTCTCAGCCACACTTTTTAATATATGCGTCTCGACGATTTTAAAATTAACAGTGTCGATGTTAGTACACTCCTTTCTGCTCACGACCCAGTAATTGTCATTCACAATTAAAATGACTTGCACGAAGTTGTCTTTTATTTAAGGGGAGCAGGAACGATGAAAATGACAAAATTAACGTTTTTTGGTTTGTTTCATTATAAAATTATTTGGAATTTTCTGAACAAAACAAATCAAATTTCACCCTTCTAAGTGAACTCTAAATGTGTTTTTTAGCGCTGCAGAGTTGACGCGCCGCAGAAACGTTTGCAGCGACGTGGTGTGTCACCTCGGACGGCGCCGCCCGCTGGCTGCAAGCAGGGTATCTTCGCGGAATTAGACAGTGTTTTGTTTTCCAACGTTGTATGGCTTTATCTCTGTGACAAGTGACTGTTCATATCTGTAAAGATAGACGCTATACCGTGTGTGTTGACTTGTGGAGTTTGCTCTGTGTTGTTTAGCTGTTCAATTTTGCGTATTTGACGAATTTTGCTCGACCTGTTTTACGTAGTTGGTTTGTGGATGTCAATATGCCCCGTTTCAGCAATCGAGTGTTAAAGAAAAGGCTCAATGAGTGGAAGAAGAACTCTTTTGTTGTTTAGAAGGGAGATGCTTCTTAGACTGCTTCTCCGACTAATCTAAATGAATGTGATAAAACTACTTCCAGCAAAGAAACATTTGGAAACTATGAAAGTGACAGTAATGATGTGAGTGAAATAATTAACATTTCGTTGCTCTCTAATATTTTGAAACATAACGTATTGTGCCAAGTTTGCAACGAAAGAGGACTGGAATTCAAAATAACGTCTGACATTGGTTTGGCATGTAAAATGTTATTGAAGTGTAATAAATGTGTTTGCAGAAGATTCGTTTTCTAATTCTAACAGTATTCCTCGTAGTGGTAATAGTGGAAAGATGGCGTATGATATAAATGTTCGGCTAGTGTATGGCTTGCGTTGCGTTGGCAAGGGCAGTGCTCCAGGGACAATGTTATGTGGAATTATGAACTTGCCAAAACCACCAACCAAGTTTGGGTTTTAAATTGAATTGGTGGGATCTTCTGCTGAAGATATTGCTCAAGCAACAATGAAGAAAGCAGTTGAAGAAGCTGTGTCAGATAATGGCAATTGCAGAGATTTAACTGTTGCTTTAGATGGATCATGGCAACGTAGAGGCCATAAATCTCTAAATGAAGTTGTGACAGCTACCAGTGGAGGCAGTTGCAAAGTAATTGATATGGCTATTCTCTCAAAACACTGTACATGTAAGGGCAATACCAAGGACGAACATAGTGAAAGTTGTGAAGGAAATTTTCGCGGCACGAGTGGAGCGATGAAAGTAGAGGGAGTGAAAGTAATTTTTTGGGTGTTTTATCCGGCACCGATCCTCGCTCAGGGCAGAGGATTCCTTGCAGCCGCTACCGTCGCCACAATATGCCTTTCCTTTACATACATCAAAGGACAGTGTGCCGTGGCACTGCTCGACCATTGTGGGAAAGTCAGTCGCTTTTGGTCCGAAATTGTGGCTTATCCAACCGACTGAGCAGCCCTCCCCACTGGGCTTGGTGTGAAAGGCCCACCAGTCAAGGACACTCTGCTCCAGAGGCGTACAGACCTTATGATTGTTAATGTGCATTTTTTACGCTTAGAGCGGGATGTTTCTACTGCGTTCACTTGGTTTTTTTTAGTAAAATATTTTCATTCGTCACATTGGCGACAACATTACGTCGGCCTTTCCATGGACGTTTTTTTTATTTGTTTATTTTAAGTGAAAATTTGGTTTTGAATGAAGATTCTGAGTGATTCGTCTCCCGGCCGCCGTTTGGTTCTGATGAGCGCACTCTAGCTGATTTTTCTGAAAACGTGTTGTAAACTCCCCTTTCTTGATCGGCCTATTGGATTGCGATATAACTAACTGTGATCACATATGCCTAATTAAATCATACAGTGAGTAAGGCTATCGTTACCGAAGGAAAATAACACCGGTTAGTTGGAGAACAGACTCTTCTGAAGGAAGGATCTATTTTAACTTAGGCTAGAAACTGATGATGATTTTGAAATTGGTCGATTGTAGTGCAATCGTTCGCGAACCGCGCAGGGGGGGAAAAAGGGTGCCAAGTAATATTTACTACAAAAATCACTGGTAACACAAAGAAAACACTCATTAAATAAGAAAGGGATAATTAAACGGTCGCCAGCCCACTAGGGCAATGAATCTCCAGCGTCTTGAGAAAGGTAATGACAAAGAATTAAAGCAAATAATCACTGGTGTGGCAAGAGAAGTTTGTCACGATTTTCCACAGCACAACAGTTTATGAGAAAATAAATGAATCAGCAGAAAGCACAGAGTTTTGCAGTTACTTATTCTGAAATGTCCGCCCCTGGTAGCTGAGCGGTCAGTGCGACGGAATGTCATACCTAACGGCCCGGCTGGTTCGGAGTTTTTCTCCGCTTAGGGACTGGGTGTTGTGTTGTCCTTATCACCATCATTTCATCTCCATCGACATGCAAGTCGCCAAAGTGGCGTCAACTCGAAAGACTTGTACCAGGCCCTAGCCACACGGCATTTTTATTCTGAAATACTAAATTGTGAAAGTAAAATTAAATGAAGTTACTGGTTAATTAAATGACCGGCTTAACTTAAACCTTGTTATGTAAAATATAACATTCAGTAGCCTCATTGTAACGTAATGCAAAACTGAAATTAAAGGTAAGCAATTTACTTTTGATTATTGAAACATTGAACTCAATTTACTTTATACAAATGAGCAATTTATTTTACTTTTGAAATAACGACAGTAAAATACATACCAAGCCAGCAGAAGTCACTCGCTAAGCTAAAAGCAGAATAAATGATATTGCATACTCTTAATTTTTGCTGTATCTTTAGTCATTAGTTTTTCCAGAGAAATTTTACTTTACCTAAAGTAGCCTCTGTTATGCAATACAAGAATGAACAGTTGCTGAGGCAGAAAATTTATACTGAAACTGGTCATTAGCAAACACGCAAAAGTGGCAGTAAATAGTTAATCAGTTTTCATATTCTTACGACACTCGATGATTGCATGGAAAGGAAAGGGACCGTGCCTGGTAATAATGTCTGAGGATAATGACAGCACAGGTGCCCTACAAGTTTTAACTGCAGCTAGTTATTATGCAAGTTATTCATACTTTGTGAAAGAAATGTTGCTAGACAATGCTAACGTAAGTTTATAATTTTTCACTTAACAGTCTTACGATATTGCAGCTGTGCGGACTAGAGATGGGGGATCCGCTCTTGAACTGATTCATAGAGTTGAATCTTTCAAAGGAGTGAACAATCAGTGATTCAGAAAAAAAGAACAGTAGCTCCAAACGTTTCCCACAGCAGAGAGAGAGAGAGAGAGAGAGAGAGAGAGAGAGAGAGAGACGGAGCATATCAGCAGCGCCTCTTCTGGTCACAGCACAGTGCACGCCACACAACACAGCCAGCGCCGGCCTCTGCCCTGCTTCTACCTTGGCTGCCTGCATTGTGCAGTGCCCCATTGGATTTTGTGTTTCACATATGCCGTGCCGTCTCTGTGCGTCGTCTGCCGTGTGCACTGTGCAGTGTCTGGCGCAGCTTAACTTCACATCGCACTCTGTCGGCGATTGTTTCAGTCGCACGTCCTGCCCTCTGGGCAGTTGATGCGAGCAGCAGGACAGAGAGCCACCTAGCAGATAACATAGGAACTACTTGCAACAACCTGCTCGCAAGGGAACGGACGATTTGTCTCGGAGCGGGTGAGTGGTGGCCGTTCACCGTTCCCCCCACCCTCGGAACTCGCCCACTCAACGCTCACCCCACCGTTCTTGACTCAGGTGTCACTCTGGTCTCTGCGGTCTTAGCTCACGCAGTAATACAGCTCGCGGCTCGACCTGCTCGACTCAGTGCTTCTGCATCAGAGTTCGTCTCTACTGGATATTGTTCTTCGTAGTAATACCACTATGTATATTACATTATTATGTTATGTATACATCATTTGTTTCTATTTTATTTTTATTTGTTTAAACTGATCAGATTATGTTCCTGATGACTCCTCTTACTATAGGATTTTTATTATGGACACTCGAATTTACGCTTTAATTACGAGCGAACCGATAAACGAATCGCAAAATGTGATACACCAATATTTTCCTTGTTTTATTCTGCGTAAGGCTATATGCAGCACTTTCGTTTTACAGTCAAATTTATATTTTTTTTTCTTATTCTGGTACGGATTTTGCGATTTTAGGCGTCTTCGGAAGGAAACGTTCACTTTAAAAATATATGGCTTACGATGTATTTGTATGAGGTTAATGAAATTTTAATACATTATAGCCAAATATATTGTTAATGTAAATCTCAAGTTACAACATTTTCCGATCACCCAAAAAACCACGATAGCGCAAAATAAATCAATAATCAAAAACTTCGTCATATCGTGGAAATTTCAATAAACAATACAAAATTCTTACTCATTATCTGTGTTACTTCAAAATAGGATCAAATAAGATCAAAATACAGGTATAGTACTGGAATAAACCAAGTTTAAAGGGCAATGTGCCTTCCATTTATTTTCTATTGTAAATGAGTGGTGAGTCATGAAAAAGAGCTAATTCATTTCGGGGAGTGAACAGTTCTGATCCGATCTCTGAAAAGAACAGTTTTGCCCATCTCTAGTGCGGACTACGAAGAATGTAGGCGACGACAATGTTGAGCTGCCGTTGTTACTGCTGCTGCTGCTATTCGATGAGAACCCCGAGTCGGCTACTGAGCTACGGATAATTATGGGACAGGCAGTAGAATAGCAGCTTCCTCCGCCTGTACACCCCCACCGTGCTCTCCATACTCGTGGGTTAACGAATCAGGCGCGTCTACACTGGTGCGAGCTTAGCTGCACACCGCGTCTGCCTGAGCGCCCAAGAAACACTTCCATATTGAAAGATAAACAACGGCACAGCTACTACCATTTCGTCGTTGCTATCGATATATTTCAATAAAGTTCATATACATTCTGTAATATAGCTTACAGCTTCAGAATCAAAAGTACAGTGCAAGTTATCAACGAATATCAAACGGCGAAAATTTTGGATGAGACAGAAGGTTTTTTATATGCATTTTCGGTGTTACAGCGTCACAACTGCGATAGCGCGATCCTCGTTCTGAGCGGCTCGCTACACCACTTCTCTCGCTTGCTTGGTTGTAATTTGTGGCCTCCTTTCTTCTCGTCAACTTTGATTTTATGAGCTGCCCAAATGAGATCTTGCTGTTTTCTCTATATACTGGTAGTCTTTCATATAATTTGGTACCTACCCACAGTGTTATCGTCATTTTGAAATTTCATTTGAGCTTTTAAAAAACTTTGGTCTGTGTTAACGTTATGTGAACTAAGTGAATCATTAAGAGCAAATAAATACCTGTTACTTAGATTTTAAGATCCCTTACTGTCCTGCAACGTATCCATGGTGAGGTAGCCCACACACAACAATAATAACTTATTATATCCCTAAGCTGTTGCTGTCACTGTGAAGGTGTTTTCATTGTGCACAGGGGCCAAACTCGACGATTAGTTACTTAGAAATACAGAGAAGGGAACGAGCGTTCCACTGTTTCGTCTTGTATGATCATAGATTCGTTTATTGACCAGAGACAGTAATTTCGATTTCTCCTTGATCTATAACTTGGTTTTGCGTTGTTTCATGACACTACGGCTGACGAACTTTAAGACATATACCACAATTTTCATACTTCTGGAATTAAAAATCAATATTTAGTTGGTTTTAAAAGCTCAATAACGGTTGCAGTATTATAAATTTATGTTTAAATAAGTGAACAGTTACTTTTTTAATTTAAATTTACTGTAACTATGTCTCTGTCTTCCCACGGTATGCACTAATCACAAATAATTCTCTTTCAGCAAATTCTGAGGCGATGTGAACAGAAAACATATAGCGAAACAACTGATTTTTAAATAATAATAATGGCGTGTGGCGAGGGCCTCCCGTCGGGTAGACAGCTCGCCTGGTGCAAGTCTTTCGATTTGACGCCACTTCGGCGACTTGCGCGTCGATGGGGATGAAATGATGATGATTAGAACATCACAACACCCAGTCCCTGGGCGGAGAAAATCTCCGAGCCAGCCGGGAACCGAACCCGGGCCCTTAGCATTGACAGTCCGTCGCGTTCACCACTCAGCTACCGAGGGCGGTCACTGATTTTTAATTATTGTTACCGAGAGGGATAGCGCAGTAGTTAGCAAACGGGACTAGCATTCGGGAGGACGACGGTTCAAACCCGTGTTCGGCCATCCTGATATAGGTTTTCTGTGATCGCCACAGTCGGCTTTCGGCCGTGGTAGCGTGCGGACCGGCTCCGCTCGCCGGACAGCGAGCGCAGTTATTTACTTCCGCGTCGCGGTATTTCGTGTTGTGTAGCGGCCATTACTACTGCACCTCATGGAGCACTGTTACCACCGAGCGACACTTAAAGTAACAATCCGAGCCGGACATGCACGACCACGCGCTTATGAAATTGAACAATTCATTCGCGAAGATCTACGTCTGGACCCCTAGGAAATTATACGTATTCACTTCTCTGTCACCAGATTGCTGTCCTCCGGCTGCGTTGGGCATTTTCTCCACTCAGGGACTGGGTGTTGTGTTGTCTTCATCATCATTTCATCCCCATCCGGCGCGCAGGTCGCCCAATGTTGCGTCGAATGTAATAAGACCTGCACCAAGGCGGCCAGACCTGCCCCGTAGGCTGCCTCCCGGCCCATGACGCCGAACTCTCATTTCCAACTTCTCTGTCACTGGCAGTATCGTCTGTATTAAGATGACGACGGAGGAAGCGTGTGCTGAGATAGTTCGACAACACGCACACGGACTAAAATTCAAGCATTCTGATGGGAATATTGGAGAGGTAACGGTAAATCACTCTGGTTTCTGTCTTCCAACATTTCGGGTCTTGAAGCTCCCTTTCAAAGTGCTACGAAACGTGGTCGTCGAAGGTTTCCGATCCTACGGCAATCTAGTGGGGCACATCGCGGAAGAATGGCAGACGTTCACGACATACCACGTGTTGAATGGTGTCCGCCAAATCAAAATCGAACTCTCCAAACATGTACCACCCTACCTGCTGATAGGTGGCGTGCGAGCCATCGTTATGTATGGTGGCCAGCCGCGGACGTGTGCTGATTGCGGACAAGAGGGCCATGCTGGGTCCCACTGTCTCCGCGGACGTTTGCTCTAAGTCCTGACCAGTGACTCAGCTCGCAAAGCGACGGTCACTTCTTTACCAGACAACTACGCCACAGCCGTACACAGCCCCGATGCGCCACTTCAGGAAGCGCCTGTTGTCTTCCCGCACTCCCCATTGGAAATGACGGTGCGGCCGCTTCGTCATCGGCACCATTTCCCCCGACGGCTACGACACTACCAACTCTCCAGAGCTCGTTGAAGTTCTAGATGCTATCAAGGTGGAAGCTGCCAACAAGTCCACTGGAACTGATGGCCTCCGCCTCGAATTTTACAAGTGTTTTAGCTATCTTTTGGTACGTCCTTGGACGATCATCCGTCGTGAACTGATGTCACCCACAATGACGATCCCAGCCACCTTCCTTGATGGGATCATCATCCAGGTCTCTAAGGCACATGGGCGATCATGGATCTGTGAGTACGGGCCCGTCACTCTACTGAACAGTGACATGAAAATTTTTACCCATTTGTTGGCATCACGACTCAAGAAGGCAGCAAGATACGTCAATTCTCTTCATCAGACTTCTCTGGGTGATGACAACGTCCATACTGCCCTTTGCGTTACGTGGACATGATCGCGCTCCCTCAGTCGCAACATTTACCTGGCGCTTTAGCATCGCTTGACTTCAGTCAGGCATTCGACCGCGTCGACCACAGTTTTCTAAAATCGGTCCTCCAACCCATTAGTATTTCAGCTAGTATAGTAACAGTGGTAATGCGGCTCTTGAGCGGCGCGACTTGAAGAATACTCTGTAGTGGTCGCCTCACCGCGCCTCTAGCGATCGAGCGCTCCTGTCCGACAGGGTTGTTCACTTTCCACGATACTGTTTGTTTTGGCATTACAGCCCATACTAAAAGGGCCTCGCCAACGTCTGGTGGGCCTGACAATTGCATGGGCACCGCTTCTGTTGTACAGCCTATGCTGACGATCTAGTCCGCAACGAAGACGATGTTAGCGCTGCCGTGACTTGGGAGGTGACATATCGGGACGCATCGTGCAGTTCTCTCAACATTTCCGAATCGAAGGTTCTGGTCTTTGATGAGGGTGTATGTCTCTCCTCTAAGTGTGGCCACCAGCGTCCGCTGTTTGGGCATTGATTTTATGAATGACCTCCATTGTTCAGCGGCAACCGACAGTAGACGTCTCCTCCAAACGATCAGGGCTGGCCTTGTGGACCACCGGCTTAGATCCCTCGACACTGTACAGCGTGTGCAATATGTGAATGTTTACCACGCCTCACTCATCCCCCATGTGGCACAAGTGTTCCCAGTTCCGATTACCCTCGCACGTCGTATGTTGATGGCGATGGAATCCTTTGTTTGTACCGGGATGTTATTTAAAGTTCAATATTCCTCCGTTGCCCACCCGCGGGAGCGTGGCGGAGTGGGCTTATTCCGTGCGCCAGACAGATTTATGGCACTTGTTGTTAGCTCCCAACTGAAAATCTGGCGTCGCTGCCCGACGAGGCTGACTGGACTGCTTTTGCATGAATACGCGCCAGTCTCCATGTTAGCCGCAGTCATGTTAGCAGACGTTCCACCCCCCATTTATCACTTTCGGCAATTCTTTCTTGAATTAAGTTACATCCTGCACTCCTTACTCCTTCCACGTATAGTCCAGACAAAGACCGTAAATGACACATTACATATGCGTCAAACCCCTGTAACCACCCCCTCACTTATCGACCTTACTGACAGTGAAAAATTAAACCGCGTGTACCTAATGGAAATTTGGGAAAAGCAATCGTCACCGAAGTTAATTTGTCGGTAAAGAGGGAGGAAAGGGTTACATCTACATGAAAGGAAAAATGCTAATGAACCTGGTGGAAATTAATTTTGAAAAGGGTAAAGTTAATAAAGAAAGTAAATGTGCGGCCGTTACGTTAACAATTAACTACCGGTAATTAGATATTTCAGATTTGGGAGAAATTATGGTCGCCAGTCCTATGGACAATTACTATAGTAACTGAAAAAGAAAGGTTATTACACATATAATTAGCACTAGAAGCGTGGCAACTGAAGGTTGACAGTTGTAGTGTGAAAACTGAAAGTTTGTCAGAAGTAATAAATTTCGCTACACTCTGACTTAATTTAGCAAAAGAATTAATAAAACTGGAAAATTGAAAGTTGATTTAGTGACTGAATTTAATAGTGAGCTTTCTTTCTGAAGCACATCGAAATTCAGTAAAATACGGTTAGTCTTGGACTACCTCAACAATCATTTCAAAAGCTACTTGAATCTACGCAATTTAGAAATAAGAGATTTAACTTTGATCTTGAATTAAATGATTCTGAACAATTAACAATACTAAAATTTAGTACGTACCAAGCTGAGCTGCAGTCACAGTAAAGCTAAAATATGCTAACAAAACTCGCACTCTTAATTTGTGCTTGTGTAATCTAAATATTGTAGCCAGCTATGAATACCTTAACTGAACTTTGAAATTAAAGCAGTGAAATCGAATGATGCTGGCGATTGAATTTCAACGACACTCGGGTTCATTCCGGAAAAGGAAGGGACCCTGCTTGGTAATGCAATTGGGACAATGAGCAACAAGGGTTCATGCTACGTTGCTGTAATTTTGTGATTTGAACAGTTTGAAAAGCTGAGGTCTGCCATACAGTTCTAAAACTTTACGTGCTTCCAGTCTTCCTTGTTGGTTGATTGAAGGTTTGAAGCCGTCGATCGAGGAGGTGGCGACAGTCACTCATTGTCGGCCGTCGCTGTTGCAGAAGGTGGATGTTGGCGCGCCTTCTTCTCGACATGGTCACCAGGCGAAACGGGCTCTTGATGTGCGCCAGCTAATGCTTCCCGTCCGCGACACCGTGTCAGAAACTATCATAGCAAGTCGAGCGCAATTACATGCTGCCCAACCCTGAAAGCGCGGCAACTCGCGGGAGCGTCACACAACACACCTGCTCCACTGCACCACCCCAGCCAAACTCCCCTCTGCTCTGCCCGCGCTCCACGCGGCAGAGTTAACACTACCAAAGATCCTAAACACTCTGGTTCTCCACACGACCTATCGACGTATTCGTTCGACAGCATAGTTTTCCCTAGGCAAGACCCAGCGTAAAAATACAAATAATATTTACAAAACAACAAATTATACATCGACATAAATGCATAAATATATATATATATATACAAATAGTAAAACAATTACAATATATAAAGACACAGAAATGTCTTGAGGTAACAAAACAAGGAAAAAAAATTATAGTACAATAGATGGAAATAGGAGGATATGCATTTCCGGCGTTACACCCCATCGAACACAAGTTTCCCCATAGCATACGCCGTCGTGTGTGGAAGCGGTGCATGCTGGTTATATCGACACCAGCGTCCAGTCCATCTGGTATATCACCGTCAATGAAAACAGGTCAACCAGTTTCGTTTGCACTGCATCGGCCTTGCTGTCACACCCCTCTGTGTTCACTGTGCTGTGGAGGACACAGAGGCTCAGCGATACTCATGTGGTCCATCGTCTGACGTCTGGAGGCTCGCTTTCCTGATGCTTTTATTTCCAGATGTAATTCATTACTCCGCAACAAAAACTAACGCTGTGAATGAGATACACGGTCATAGGGCCCGCTACCTTTTTGGCCCCGATGGGAATTCAGAACTAGGTTATTGGCCGTACTGTGCATTTCTTCGCATCCCCAGAAACAAGCAGTTCTTTTCCAATTTTCCACGGAGCACCTTCCATGACCTGCCTTCCAGCTGCAACGTCCAAGCGATGAGACGCTGATGCTTTTCCGCCGACATGATGTTTCTAAATGCAGTACAAACGTAACCTCCATGAAAATTTCGATTAGACACGTTTGGATGATCCGTCAATCAGAGGGCGCTAGCGACTCCTGCAATTCTGGTACATGGACTACTGAAATTTAATAAAAAAATAAAAAACATAAAATAAATAAATAAATAAAACAAAATAAAAATATACATCCAAAAAACGAAAAAAATAACAAAAAATGCAATAAAATAAGCTAAAAAAACAAAAGCCCGTACATAATTGTTTTAATTTTCATCGCTACCCTCTATGTCCTTTCCCCCTACTTTCTTTCTTTCCTACACCCTTGTAGTGATAGGTTAGTTGTTTTGGGATAAGCGTAGGTAGGTGCCAACGCCTGAAGAGGTGCATTTTATTTTCTTTTGTTAGGACACAAGTGGCGGTTGCAAGTAGATTTTTTTTGTAGACTCCCTTTCCTGTCCAGGGGCATAAAAAAAGGTAACCAAAAGATCCTGGGTTCAAACCCTGGCTCATGCAAACATTTTTACTCGTCACTGATTTCACATAAACCCCTTATGAATGTTTCTTTTCTCCCCCCTCCAACCTTCACTTTACGTAATGAATATCAATCAGCCTTCCGAAAACCTCATACTAGAACAATTGCATTAATTACACAGCTAGGATCAAACATGCCATGCACAGACGTGAAGCAACCATTAACAAAAACATAAGATGACCGCTCGCGAAATCCGGATTCGAGTTCCGGTCGGGCACAAAATAAATAAATAAATAAATAAAAATAAAAGATTCGCTTAAGGCAAATTCCGGGATGGTTTCTTTGGAACAGCACGGTTGCTTTTCTTTTCCATCCTTCCCTAATCCGAACTTGTGCCTCCGTCTCTAATGACATCATTGTCGACGGGACGCTAAATACTAACCTCCTCCTCCTCCTTCTCCTCCTCCTCCAACTGTTTGGTAACTTAACTTAATCACTTAATACTTTTGAAGAATATATTGCCACTTTTTGGATCTACTTTTCTGCGAAAAATAGTTACCATCCTTTGTCAGTATTCTGTGTGTGGTTAACCAGCCCTGCATGGGTCCAGACAAGTGTAGGAAACCGCTTAAAAACCACATTCAGACTGTCCGGCAGAATCTACATACATTAGACTGGTTTTACTCGAAAAGAAAACATTAATATTTCGATCAGTAAGCAAGACTACAACGGACTGTATAGACGGTTTTCTTGCGGTTGGTCCTACAAACTCGTTTCACAGGAAAGAAATGACTGAATATCAAACCACCCGATACGAAAACTACTAGCGACTCGCTCGATTGTTTTCACTTGTTTGTTGCCACAGACTGGTTCCACTCAAAGGAGTAAATGACTAACTCAACCGATACGTAAAACCGCAACCAAATAAGTCGATTGTTTTCCAACAACCGAGTGGTTCGATTGTTTCGACTCAGTTGTTCCTGTCACTATGCTTGTAAACCTCGACGTCGTTGGGTGAAGGAGAGACAGTGAGCTTAATTGTTTGTTAAAAATTTTAATGATCGCAATCAAATATAACTTGCGGATTACCTGTGGCAGGTGACTAGCAACGATCCTCAGACCATGACTGCTAAGGAATTGATACGTGTATGTGGTATCAAAAATTTGGAAACAGTAAAAATACAACACATCACTATGCATAATAAGGGACAGTAAAACCGCTGGGATTCAAAACAGCTTCCAGTCGTCTCGGAACGGATAAATACATTTACTGCATGGTTTTCGAGGAAATCTCATAGCATTCTTCCTGAAAAATAGTGGCAAGTTTAGGTAATGCTGATGGACAGCGTTCACGCACCCTTTTCTCCAAAGTAGACCACGAAGGTTCAATAATTCAGAGATTTGGTAAATGTGTTGACCTGGAGAGATGCGACAATTCATCTTCGTCCTCAGAAAACCTGATGATGATGATGATGATGTTTGGTTTGTGGGGCGCTCAACTGCGTGGTTATCAGCGCCCGGACAATTATCCAATCTTTGCTCAGTCCAATTTCGCCACTTTCCTGGATGATGATGAAATGATGAGGACAACACAAACACCCAGTCATCTCGAGGCAGGTGAAAATCCCTGACCCCGCCGGGAATCGAACCCGGGACCCCGTGCTCGGGAAGCGAGAACGCTACCGCGAGACCACGAGCGGCGGACACTCAGAAAACCTGTCCTGGGCGATGCACGCTGTGTGAACAGAGACCCTGTCTTCTGCATCACAGCATGGGCATTGTAGACCAAACATTGTACCACGAGGTGAACCTTGTCAGGCAAAACGGTCAAGTATTCCTTGGCAATAATTCGACCTATCAGAGGAACCGTAGGATACATCTAATACCACAATATGGTTGCTCAAATCACCACCGACCCCTCCATATTTTAGTCTTGGGACGTAAACTAGGCCAGAAGTTGGAAAGAGATTGAAACAAGACTCGTCTGACCTAATGACATGCTTCCATTGCTCAATATTCCAGGTTTTTTGCGTTCGCAGCCACGTTTTCCTGTTCGCGTATTTGCATCATCCAATGTGGTTTCGGAATTCCAACTCGCTCTGCAGTTCCTTGCTTATGGAGCTCCCTTCGTGTTGTTTTGCTGCTGACAGGATACGGCCGGTATTACACTATCAAATTTCTTTGTCAAATATCTTTGTCAAAAATCTTTGTGAAAGATATTTGATGGTGTAATAGGGAACTTTGCCAAATGTCGTCCAATATTTGATCAAATCTAGGGCCTCGCTGTAGATTTGATCAAAGAAGTCGCTTGTCTTCTGTTCACTGGAGCGCTAGCATCGCTGCAGTGCTCAGTCGTCTGTAGTGTTTTTATAAACATTGCCGGTAAATACAATTGTTGTGTGCTGACAACTACAAAATTAATAGAGATGTATGGAGCTGATGAGGCGCTTTACAACGTGAGGCACCCTGAATACAATAATAGATTAGGAACCTGACCTAACCTAACCTGACCTAACCCTCTCCTGTAGCAAGGAATCGGAGTGTTACAGGTGAGCCTGTCTTCTGCAGACGTAGCAGTTCTTAAGTGAATATTGTGCTTTGTGATATGAGGATACACTTCACTGAGCACATACAGAAATGTGTGCTCATCCATTCTTAAGTAATTGATGTACGACTTGACGTCCTCCGCTATAAGCTCACGTAACAAGTTTTGTTGAATGCTTTTATCGTGTGGTCGTAAAACCCACGGCTTCACCCAGGTATGTTTCCTTTTTTCCCCCGCTTCTCTTCCGCATGTACACACAGTGCAATTGTGGTACATGCAACTGATGCGGTTAATAACAAGCTATTGTTGTCAGCCATCCTGAACTTTGACGAAAAATATGATGACAGTGTAATACCCTTCCTAGCACTACGTAAAAGATCTTTGTCAAATATATTTGACGGAATATTTGATCACATCTTTGATCAAATCCTTGACAAAGAAATTTGATAGTGTAATACCGGCCTACGCGAGTGCCAGTTTTGCAGTGACTTTTGCAGGCGTTGTCCCTTATTTTTCGTCATAATCCTCTTCACCCATCGTCTGTCGCGACCACTCCACACACACTTCTGCCCGCATTCTGACTTAGTGGATGACGTTTCTCTGTTTTTCTGTATGGGGTCCGATGCGATGCCTCTTGAAGCACGAAACGCTTCTGGCCCCTTGGTTACGGAAGCACCCACCAATGGCGCACCATCAATTTCTCCACGTTTTAAATCACTTACCTACGGCTGTGGCGACGGGTGCGATTCTGCTACGTACAAAGTTCCACTCACCTTGTAGTGAATCACTTCTCATACGCACGCTTCCTTGAAATTACTGAAATGCGTTTCTCAGGCGGAGAAAGCTATAGAAAAAAACCGTTGTACACTAGTAACCACAAGTCGCTACAAAAATTGTATTTTCGTCGGAGAGTTGACGGCACTTAAATGAAAGTATTCATGTGCGCAAAATTTCACTCTACTGCGATAAGCTTGCATACATCACTTACTACCGAGCCTTACTCTAAACTGTACAAAGTCTGGAAAGTCCGCACGCACACGTCATTCATAACCGTGGCAAGTTTATGGTAATCGTTAATTGTTCTTCACAGAAAGTTTACAAACGGATTGTTTCTTACAGAAGAGTTCGCTCAAATGCTGCTATAATCAGACTCTCGTAACAAAATGTTCACGTTCGCGAGTGAGCAACACGCCACGTGGAATTTAAGTCATTTTAAATGTCACCAAAATTCTAAATATCACTCCGTTCATTAAACCAACTCTCTCCCACACTTTACGACACTTCTGAAACATTTCGATACCGAAATATCACAATGTTAATAATTTTCATCGGAGCACACAGCAAAAGGCGTGATCACTATGAAACCCAAGCCTCGATTCCGCTCCTCTTTCTGCACAGAAGAAGCTTCTAGTGCACAAAATATGTGCGAATATGCTAATTTCTGACTGGCAGAGAAACACCGGAAAGCAGTATCACACCCGGTCAACCAAGCGCATATATTAAAAACCAACAAAATTTTGTCACTTAGTCAGAACAGTAAACTAATATAAAAATTTTTTGAAAACGCACAAATATAAAATTAACTCCCTCTTAACAAAACTACTCTACCAAAATAATATCTCGTTTCCCTAGTACCATAAACTGACGAAATAGTTTATAACAAACTCACTGTTGCGTTTGACTAACACGCACGTCATTCTCGAATATTCACCAAGAGACCAGTTACTTCGAGGTATAGTATAAAAACTTTCACACCTTCATTCATTCTCATAACTAAGCTCAACTATAATAGTAACTAGTACACAATTAGAAATGTAAGCAAACTGAACTGCAAATAAAAATGACAGTATTTTGACTGCAACGCAGTGACTGTTAGCTAGTGACCTCTACCAGATCGCGTAGAAACTAATATACACGGCGGTATCTGACGCCACTTGTCCTACGAGTGACTCACTCACACTGCACGTCTGCTCACTGCTTTTACGATCGCAATAGGCACGATGTAGCATTTAAAACAGATTCGACATAGTTCGTGTTTGCACTGCACACGAAAGCCGATTCCCGCACAGTAGGCCGCGCGGGGTGGCAGTGCAGTCTCAGGCGCCTTGCCACGGTTTGCGCGGTTGCCCCCGTCGGAAGTTCGAGTCCCCCCTCGCGCATGGATGTGTGTGTTATCCTTAGCGTAAGTTTGTTTAAGTTTGTTTGAGTTAGATTACGTAGTGTTTAAGTCTAGGGACCGATGATCCCAGAAGTTTGGTCCCATAGGAACTTACCACAAATTTCCAAAAAAATTTCCCGCACAGTAAAGAGCCAACCGCAAACGCAAAGTGCCATTTGTGGAAATGATTACACTCGAGTAGTAACGCCTACCGATATTATCAATTGACTAGAACACAAATGGGGTGCTGAGATCCATAAGGACCTAAACCACACCGCCACCAATCTCACAGTTAAGTGAATATCAGAGAAATCAGTGATACAGCTATTCGTGAATTACCACGTACGTAGTGTGGACCTACAGCACGGATAAACCTGACTCACCATAAGATCAACAGATTTCAGAAGTATGAATAAATGCTACAATCTCACAATCGACAGTGTTTTGCTTTAGGCCCTTATGATTCTCAGCGCCTCAGATGGATAAAAATTCGTAATTTAATAGTCTATAACTCATTCAGAAACGCATAATATAGGTTTACTGCCAGTACAACTTTAACAAATACTGATGTCGATCTAATTTTACTACAGTATATAGTGAGTGAATTAACATATCTGAGGACTGTGGTGTCATCTAGCAGGATTTATGCATAGTCAGCAGGGATAAAAGTCTGCCGCAGTTGCACTGACGTGAACTTTTAGTTAAGTGACGAGGGCTAGTTGTGCACATCATGAACTGTGCACATTGCTTATCAACTCAGTACGTATTTGGCCTGTAAGGCAATTACGTCACGCGAGTTGCGCATGCCCAATAGCTCCTCAAAACGGGCGCAACAGAAGGTACGCTCGTGACCTTGTTGCCAAGTTTCACAAAGTATAGAGGAACACTAGCAAGGTAGATTTAAGTGACGTATCTTTCAGATTGCAACATCTATGTTACTTTTAACATCGTTCAAAGAAAAATAACCAATAAATCTGCAAGGTGTCGAACGTGAGGGTGTTCACATGCTCTTGTGCTCTAATACAGCAGCTTCCAGTGCTACACACAACGCTATTCTGGTCACAGCTGCAACCAACTGAGGACATTGCACAGGTGCTGTTCCTAGTCAAACACAACAGCGCAACCCACAGGCTTAGCTAGCATATTCATTTATGTTCAAGCATGTATTTCCCACGGTATTTCCATATTTTTGTGCCCCATCTTTAAGTGTACCCTTGGCTACAACACTACTGTAAGTCTTGCTTGTCAGTATTAAGAAGTTGCTCAAAACATCACGGTTTCTCATTTTGGGGATAAGACCACTTCAACTGTAAGCACTTTAGTTATAAACACGAGAGTTTCTGCAGCATTTTAGCTGCATCGTCAGATGCAATAAAATCATGTTCTGATCGAGAAATGAGAATGGGATGAACCAGCGTTCAAAGTCAGCATTTTGCCCTAGGTGGCTGCCCTAACTATAAAGTCTTCTGCATCACTGTTAACGTATAACATCAACAGAAAGTTATGAGTCGTGCTTTGACCAACTTTTTAATATTCACACCCCACACTTGTAGCAATGGTGTTTTGGCCAACATTATTTAGATACCGATTTTTTAATAAGCGTGATCTGAGGATGGTTGCTAGTCAGGCGAAACCAGCAATCAGCAAGTTGTAAGAGGTCCATGATTAAGGAATTTGTTGCTAGCGCACTCGAGCAGATGTAATTTCGATGGATTGCTCACGCGCTGCCTGCGATATGTAAGCTATAAGAGAATCTCAGACCAAAGAGCAGTTTTGTATGCAGTAGGAACTGTGTAGCAGTAGGAGTAAGTAGTTGCTGGCGAGCAGTCGTGTGTGTGGAGTTGGCTGGGCCGGTCGTGGGGAGCGATGGCGGAGCCTGAGCGTTGTAGTATAAGGTAAAAGCAGCCTCGCGCATATGTACTATTTTTATATCAAGTCCCATGAAAATGTTTAAAAAATCTCTTAATAATAATCTTTTTCATAAAAAGTAACTTTTGACAATCATTCATTTCAATTTAAATAATTTACTAATTTCTGCAATCCTTGGTCATCCCGATTATTGAAAAGAAAAATCAGTTGTTTCTTTTTATACATGACAAATCTATCGGCCAGCATTGCACTCGGCTGTGCCAGAAAAATTTCTTATAGGAGCAGATATATATGCATTATCCGGCGACCTTATTGAGGTAAGAATTTTCAATTTATTCAGAATGATCTTTCAGGGCCATGACGCAGCACTGCTGACGTCCAATATTTATCAGTTTAAATTCACAGTCAATTATTGAAAGGTTATAAGTGAGCTACAATTTTTTATTGAGAGATTAGTCACATTTTATTATTGATAGGTTAGCAATTTATTTATTGGGAAGTTACGCTAAATGTCAATGTTATAGTTATGTTTTTTATTGTTGGGAGGTTTCGGAACTTTTCTGTTGGTAGGTTACACTAATTGTGAATATTATTCATAATATTTTATTGTGGGGAGGTTACAAAGTTGCTGTTATACTTTATTGCTATCAAGAGTATTAAAATTTTTGGCCGGCGCTGTGTCGCAAACATTTTTGTTCTACTTGCAAGCCCCACTGCCGTGGCGGCAGACTTTTGGATGGCCAAAGAGCAGGAGAGCAGGGAGGGAAGCAGCGGCCCGCGGCTGACATGCGGAAGTTACGGGAGGCCTGTGTCCCGCTGTGAGGGGTGAGGTATTGTGTGTGCTCCACCATGTGTGCCGGCAGGCAGACCCGCGCCGTTGTTTGCATCTGCCCGGGCTGGGAGTGGCCGCCAGTTTGTGTCCCCGCGTGACACACGAGGCAGCCAACACGGCGGCAGCAGCAGCAGCAGCGCCAGCGGCGGTGGTCGTCTGCACTACAACTTGTGCAGCCCCACTGCGGCTCAGCACGGATACAGCAGAAAGGATGAGAGACAACCTTTACCAGCCCAGTACACTAGTGGGAAACGAAACGTGAAAACCTCGAAATGGAACCAATATTACCTCTAAACTATTGGCGTGGAAAACACCAGGTCTACTAAGGACACTCGATATGGAAATTTGGGGGAAACGATTCCACATTTGCAGAGCATCTCAAACATTAGATTAGATTTACTTTCATTCCAATTGATCCGTAGTGAGGAGGTTCTCCAGGATGTAGAACATGTCAGACAAACAACAATACATGAGAAATATTTACAACTCAAACAAATAAGCTAATGTATCATTCCACAGGTCCCAAGTGGAATGATCGTCATTTTTTAATGAACACTATATGAAAGAATCATTTTACAAATTCTAATGCACTGAATTGAAAATAAAAACGTTTTTATTAATTTATAAGGTAATAAACGTGTGATACAACTACTATAATACTTATTTGCAATGAACACATTACTGCACTGAAATGGTGCAGATGTCACATTGTACTCACACAAACACACACACACACACACACACACACACACACACACACACACACACACTTATTTACAATGGACACATTACTGCATTGAAATTCTGCAGAAGTTATATTGTACATACACACAAATCAGTTGGTTCTTCTGAGAAATTCATCAATGGAGTAGAAGGAGTTGGCCATCAATAAATCCTTTAGGCTTCTCTTAAACTGATTTTCATTTGCTGTTAAGCTTTTTATGGCTGCTGGCAAGTTATTGAAAATGTGTGTTCCCGAATAATGCACACCTTGTTGTACAAGACTAAGTGATTTTAAATCCTTGTGAAGATTATTCTTATTTCTAGTACTGATTGCATGAACTGAGCTGTTGGTTTGAAAAAAAGATACAATTTTAATGACAAATTTCATTAAAGAATTAATATATTGGGAAGCAGTAGTTTGTATCCCCAGTTCCCTAAACAGGCTTCTTCAGGATGTTCTTGAGTTCACACCACATATAACTCTTACTGCACGTTTTTGTGCCCGGAAAACTTTAGCTTGGCTTGATGAATTACCACAAAAAGTAATCCCATATGACATTATGGAATGAAAGTAAGCATAGTATGCAAGCTTTTTCATTTTTATGTCCCCTATGTCTGAGACAACTCGCATTGCAAATAGAGATTTGTTAAGACGCTTCAGCAGTTCTGTGGTGTGCTTTTCCCAGTTGAATTTATTATCAAGCTGTAATCCCAAGAATTTGACACTGTCCACTTCGTCTATCTGCTTGTCATCATATGTTGGGCATATATTCGTGGGACACCCCTCACAAGTTCTGAACTGCATGTAGTGTGTTTTTTCAAAATTTAGTGACAACAACCACTAATTAATGTCCAGAAATATTTTATTAGCTGATCTTTCTAAGACTACACTTGATTTGCTATTTATTGCAATGTTTATATCATCGGCAAACAAAACGAACTTGGCATCTGGTAATGCTACTGATGAAAAGTCATTGATATACACAAGAAAAAGTAAGGGCCCTAAAATGGAACCTTGTGGGACCCCACATGTAATTAGTTCCCAGTTGGATGATTTCAGATAGCTTGATACTTGTCTCTTCCCTAATAACACCCTTTGTTTCCTGCCAGAGATATAATATTTGAACCATTTTGCAGCTTTTCCTGTTACACTATAATATTCTAATTTACTTAAAAGGATATTGTGATTTACACAGTCAAATGCCTTTGACAGATCACAAAATATACCAGTTACCTGCAATTTTTATCTAATGAATTAAGCACATTTTCACTGTAAGTGTAGATAGCCTTCTCAATATCAGAACCCTTTAGAAAAATTGGGTCAAATGGCTCTGAGCACTATGGGACTTAACATCTATGACCATCAGTCCCCTAGAACTTAGAACTACTTAAACCTAACTAACCTAAGGACATCACACAACACCCAGTCATCACGAGTCAGAGAAAATCCCTGAAGCGCCGGGAATCGAACCCGGGAACCTGGGCGTGGGAAGCGAGAACGCTACCGCACGACCACGAGCTGCGGACACCCTTTAGAAATCCGAACTGTGACTTTGACAGTATGTTATTTGAGATAAGATTGTTATAAAGCCGATTGTACATTACTTTTTCAAAAATTTTTGAGAATGCTGGCGAAAATGAAATTGGACGGAAATTTGATGCTATTTCTTTATCTCCCTTCTTAAACAGTGGCTTAACTTCAGCGTATTTTAACCATTCAGGAAATATTCCACTCATAAACGACTGGTTACACAGATAGCTTAATATGTTACTTAACTCAAGATCACATTCTTTAATTAGGTTTGTTGATATTTCATCATTCCACTAGATGTTTTTGATTTTAAAGATTTTATGATTGACATTATTTCTGCTGGGGTAGTGAGGATGAAATTCATATTATGGACGTTACTTGAAATGTCTGGTCTGAGATATTCCACAGCAGCATCTACACAACCTGCCAACTCCATCTTTTCAGTAACAGTTATGAAATGTTTGTTAAAATGTTTTGCAACACTATACACATCTGTCACCTATGTATCATTTATATAACGACAAGGCAACCTCTAGATAAGAAGACATGAAAACCAGAATGAACAATAACAAACACATTTACTTGCATGTCTGGATGAACAGACATTAATGACGATTGACAGCTGTTCAAAATTAATTCTAAATAAATGCGCTGAAATGCGAATATCTTGGCATCAGGTGTGATAGGTACAGACTTATTACCTGTTAGAGGCATACGAAAATTTTTGCCTGACTGGGACTTGAACCCAGATTACCGCTTATCACGAGCAGTTGTCTCCTGTTCCGAACCAAACTTCCATACGTCACACAGTCTTCAACCCTGGCCCAACAATAATTTTCATAAGTCACTAACAGATAGAACATCCATATGTGTCACAGCTGAAGCCAAGATGTTCCCATTCAGTAAATTTTGGACATTCAAGTAAATATTACATGCCAAAACTTGTACAAGGCGACAATATCATGGTCTCGATTCCACACAATCTCATTCTCACTGGTTCAGGAATACAGACTGAAACTGTGAGCATTAAGGGTTGAGTGGAGGTGACTATGATGTAGAGATACAGACAGTGTGACATACTTTCAAATGATAGATCAGCAATCAGTCGTCCTTTTCTTTCAGGTTTTATTAGGCAAATCTAGATTTCGGCTAGTGCCTAGCCATTATCAATGCACTATTTCATGGTACCAATGCATGTCCTAGTACGTCAGTCTCCTGTTGTTCAGGCTTCGGTTTGAACATCAGGGAGAAACGTTGCAAAGCGATATGAAATGCAATGTGCATGTGAAGATTGTGACCGCGAAGGCAAATGGTCGACAGCAATTTATTGGGAGAATTTTAGAAAAATATGGTTCATCTGTAAAACAGATCGTGTACAGACTGCTAGTGCGACCTATTCTAGAGTGTTTGGGATCCGCACCATGTCGGATTAAAGGAAGACACCAAGGCAATTCAGAGGTGGGCTGCTGGTAGTTCAAACTTGGCTCCCCCATCGGAGGTTTGAGTTGTGCCTCGGGCATGGGTGTGTGTGTTGTCCTTAGCGTTAAGTTAGTTTAAGTTAGATTAAGCAGTGCGTAAGCTTAGGGATCAATGACCTCCGCAGTTTGGTCCCATAAAACGTTACCACAAATTTCCAAATTTAGTTCAAACAACAGAAGCCCAGACAACAGGAGACTGACGTACTGGGACATGCATTGAGACCATGAAATAGTGAACTGGTAACGGCTAGATTTGCTTAATAAAATCTGAAAGAAGAGGATGACTTATTGCTGTGCTGCATCATTTGAAAGTCGTATCACAGTCGTAGAGGGCACCCCATTCCTAACGGAAAGTAACTTGAGTGTGACACATGGAAATTCTGGTCAATCTGGGAAGCGTGTACTAATAGCTGAAGGGACAGTTTGCATCCAGCGGCGTAGCGGCACGGACGTCTTGTCTAAGTTCTCACTTTGCATCTCGCACAAGTTCGTTTACGTGATCCAGCCGTCTTTGTGCGCTATATTTTCTTGGAACGAGGATGGCTTGTAGCTAATGTAAACTGACACTAAAGATAAGATCTTTGACTATATATGCATGACTGTACGCATCAGTGACATGACTGTGGAACTAGTGCTAGTTCAACTGTGGACGACACATGTATTTCAACTCCCTTTTGAGATCACTTCAGAGATGATGATATCTGCAGTCTCCTCATATGGAAAGGTGATTAGCGGTACAGGTGAAAAACGAACTCAGTTTACCACCTACCAAGTTCTCAATGGGGTACGACAGATCTGAATTGAGCAAACAAAACATGTGCTGACCTGCTTGCAAATTGAGGGATGCACATGCCATTATAATTTATGACGACCAGCCAAAGACATGCCAAGAAGGGCACTGCCATTCCAACTGTATTACACATTTACCTCCTGCAAGACGTTCGCCTAGAAATGTTTCCGGCTATCTACGGCTATGTTGCTTGTGTCATGCTGTGTGCTGACAATGGCAGTAATAATAATGTCTGTCACTAGGGCCTCCCGTCGGGTAGACTGCTCGCCAGGTGCAAGTCTTTCGATTTGACGCCACTTCCGTGACTTGCGCGTCAATGGGGATTAAATGATGATGATGAGGACAACACAACACACAGTCCCTGAACAGAGAAAATCTCCGATCCAGCCGGGAACCGAACCCGGGCACTTAGGATTGACATTCTGTCACGCTGACCACTCAGCTGCTGGGGGCGGACACAATGGCAGTGGGACAACTACACTTCTAAAACAAGGTATTGGGATTGATGAAGTGGCTTCCCTACCATCAGCTAGGGTTCTTGCTGTGACCTTCCATGGTGTTCGAACCATCATTATTTATGATCTCTTGGGCACGGCCAATCGACGGGAACAGTCGCGATTCTATTCATAAGAGGCCGCACTCAATATGCCAGGTGGTCGGCGGTGGACATCCCAGAATGATATCGCAGCCACGTTTTCGAACCATTACAACCAGTTATATGTGACAGAGGCCCAAGACATCACAGCAATGGATATCGCCCTCCAGTCGTAGACGGGAACTCTTGATGGGGAAGCTGTGGAGATTTTTGCAGCGATGATTACACTTGATGACTTTGCCGATGCTCTTCATAAGGGAGTAGCAAACAAATCCCCAGGCCATGGCGGCATTCCGTTAGAATTTTATTGCTCATTCCACATCATCATGGCTTGACGCTGGAATGAGATGTATCAAAAGTTGGTGATCCCTGATGTTTCCTCCCGAATTCGTAGAAGTGCTGCTTATCCCGATCCCCAAGCCATCTGGAGCTCAGGGAGTTGGACATTACCGGCTGTTGACCACGTTAAATTGTGACTTCAACATTTTTACCCGGATTCTTACCGCCCGCCTTCGGTGCGTCGTCCCTTAATTCATCTCTACGGATCAAACGTGCTTTCATGGTAACAGTAACGTTCAAACGGGCCTCAGTGATTAATGCGACATCATAGCTCTGCCAGCATACTGCCGCACTCGCCTTAGTGACAATGTACCTCGACCACGCCTTTGATAGGGTGAGTCATGGGTTTGCTGAGGCAACGCAATGATGAATGGCCTTCCCCCGTACATTTACAGACATTGTCTTGTGACTCCTCCGAGACGCCACGTCACAGGTGTTTTGGCTGGCCCTGTTACTATTACGCGATCGGTCCGCCAGGGACGTCTGCTGTCGATGCTTCTTTATGCCATCATCCTTGAGTCACTATTAGGTAGTTTTCAGAGCCGTCTGAATGCGATCACAATGAGGGGGCATGAAATTCATTTGTCATGTAACTGGTGTTCTGGTGTTCTTAGTTCAATTGCGGGATGAAGTGTGAGAGGTGCTGTAACGGATCAACTGGTATGGGACTGCTGCGGACAGCTTTGTGTATCTGACGAAGTTGGTGCTATATTCGTTGGCAGAGGTCTTCCAGCAGGGATTGTAGCAGCACTGCCGTAACTTGACAAGCTGAGGTGTTTGGGAATCACCTTCACACATGACACAGAGCGAATGGCCTCACGGCATTATGAAGTTGCGAGGTGCTGGGGCTAGCAGTGTATTTAACACTCAATTCTTCTAGAATCTACATATGTACATGATGCTCTAAGCCCCCCGTAACTCCAACTTTTGCTGTTGCACAAGGATAAAAGAAATACGCGAACTGACTCTAATCAACCCTGCCAGTGGAGTATAAGAGAGTTTGGCACCTTCAATAATTTAATTTGATAAATAAGTTAATTAAACGAAGGTTTCATTAACATAGTGAGGAATGATGGGGTTGCTCTACCGATTAACAGAATGAAAGTTCTGTCCAAAATAACAATATGATTTATTAAGACTAAACACAAAATAATAAACAAAAACACATGAAACATTAACAATACATCAAATTGGCTCAAATTGGATACTCAAACAAACGCTGTGAATGTGAAGTTGCCCCTAAACTAGATTGTGAGGATTATGACGAAGTGGTATGTGCAGCCAATTCCTTGCAACTTAAATCTTAGAGAAAACACATAGCCAACCCAACATTAATTGCTGCTACTCAAGACAGAACAAAGTTAGAAAAAAGACGAACAGGCGCGCTCTGCTGAGCTCTGATTATCACCTAGGAAAATCCCTATCTGCCGGTGCTGTGGACATACATTACCAAACTGACTTCTTGACTCCCAGGACACGATCTGGCGTACCGGAGCCGTTGGCTGGTTGCTTCGACGTCCTCGACCGAAAGGCGAGAGCCGACTGCCTAGAGCACCCGTACAAAACCGAACACAGAACATTCCCGCCCCCACGACAGTGGCCGTGGTTAAACGTTCCAATCAGCAACTCGAAAACCGGCGGAAAATTCCACTCCATTGCCGGAACACTACCATTCCACCAATGGAGATTCTTGGCGCCAATTTCTGCGCCGATCTTGCTACGTCACGGAGCTATGCCCTGAGCAAGCCAATCACAGTTACTGTTTTGCAGGAAGCGCGGGAATATTCCCGCCACAGCGGCCTGGGTGCACAAGTCATTCCCACGCCTCGCTGGTAGCCCGCCAGAAAGTGTTTCCGCTAAGTTTCTGCGAAGTAACGGAACCTGCGGGCGTGCCTCTTGACAATGTCGGCGTCTGGAAAGCATTCACTCGACTCCCTCACACCTGTCGGCTTACCCTTTCAAAGTCAGAGCCCGCCTGTCACTGGACCACCCGGGTGGCGAGAGACGCTGCGTGGGAAGTCCGCGTGTGAAGGAATAGCAACTTTCCACCGCATGCAATTAGAGAGGAGAATCGTAAGATAGAAATATGAGAGGGGGCTCATGCCACCTCTCAAAGTGATCCGCACAACCTGTATGGCAACCTCCGGCTACAGTTAGACATGATACAACAAGAGGATTTTGTTAACACTTATTTGGCGTCGCGACTAGCCAGTTTGGCACAGATTTTACAGATGACAAAGGCGACAGCGCACAGACTGAAGGCGGCGTTGGGCTATCTGGTAAGCGCAAGTCTTATCATCAGTGTCCGCTACGACACGCTAACTCTTCCTCCTCGAGACGACGGAGTTGGTCTTGTCAACGTCCTTGCGAGAGCGGCTGTTCTTTTTCTAATTACGATGGTTAAATCGTGGACCCGCCACCGAACCGGTTTAACGAGAAGCCTGATTGATGAACTAGCCCCTCCCTCCCGTGTGGCGCCCGTTGCATTAGCACATATTTCTGCTTCTCTCTCACACGTCAGTACCTTCTTCAACAAATTCTGTTATATCCATGCCGATGTGCTTTGTAACAGGAACCCTATGGCATGTGTGTTTCTCGCCAATACTGAGAGATCATGCTCGGAATGTTGTGGAAAGCTGATACCCTATCATCGCATGGCCTGTGTTCTAACGTAGTGTGTGCCAAGTTCCCCTCGACATGAGCACTCGTGCATCCTGGTATCTCGTTGTTAAAGGGAAATACATGACAAAACTTCGTCTATATGCCATTAATATGACAGATTCACTGCCTTGCCCCCCGTGTCACACGCTGCTTTGCCCCCCCCCCCCCCCCCCGAACACCCGTGTCACACGCTGGACAAGGGTGATTATCGACTAATGTGTGGATCTTCTGCAGGGGTGTGGCAGGTGATTCGCAAAATGCTTGCCTTTCTTCTACAAAGGGCTCCCTACACCATCGCACTGATGTCACTTCTATTCCCAGATGAGATCTATTTCCAGCAGACGAAAACCAATGGAGTGAACTTGATAATAGGTCCATCGATCACTTACCTGTTTCATGAAGGAGACAAGAGCGTTCTTGAAATTTGGACGTTCCTGCAAGTTCACTTTACCTTTATAACGCACAAACCGATATATCGTCTATACCGTCAACACCATATCACTCGCCCCCCCCCCCCCCCTTTCCGCTGCAGTTGTGGTGCCCCAGGTATGAAAATGTGATTTGAATTTATGTAATAGCATGACTTGGACCAGTGTACCGGCAAAATGGAATATTCTTCGAGAAAACATGCTCTATTGACTTGGGGTTCCGAGTACATCTATCCACAGTTGGCGGCGTGCGTAAGCCATTTTGTTTTTTTTTTTTTTTTTTTTTGGCCGCGAGGGCGTTTTACTTCTATTTCAGTTGTTTGTTATGGATGCTTACCGCACATCGGTGTGAATCTCTTAGACAGTCACTCTTCTCACACTGATTTTCATTATTTCTCGCCTGGAGGACGCCCTATTTAATCGTAATTGTATGTTATTCTGATGGTGATCACACATAATGTATGAACCTATAGTACGTTTTCATCTGTACATTCCTTTTTGTTAAAAAACAAAATAAAGTTTTATTGTACAAAAATAAAAAAGGTGATTAAGGCGACAAGTAAATTAACTAAATAATAAAAATGGCGGCGGTCAAGGCAGGAAAAAAAAAAACAAAGAAGAAAGTGGTTAAGGCTACTGCTCGCAATAAGCAGGAGCCGGCGGCTGTGACCGAGCGGTTCTAGGCGCTTCAATCCGGAACCGCGCTGCTGCTACGGTCGCAGGTTCGAATACTGCCTCGGGCATGGATGAGTGTGATGTCCTTAGGTTGGTTACCTCTAAGTAGTTCTAAGTCTAGGGGACTGATGACCTCCAGATGTTAAGTCCCATAGTGCTCAGAGCCATTTGAACCATTTTGAACCAATAAGCAGGAAATCCGGGTTCGAGTCCTGCTCTGGCACAAGTTTTTATGTGTCACTAATAGGTAGTACATCTATACTTATCACAGCTGATGCCAAGATATTCGCATACAGAAAATTTATGTCGATATAATTAATAAACAGCTTACTTTTTTTAATTGTGGAAAGTTCCTATGGAACCAACTGCTGAGGTCATCGGTCCCTAGGCTTATTCATTACTTAATCTGACTTAAACTAACTTACGCTAAGGACATACACACACACACACACACACACACACACACACACACACATGGCCCTGCCCGAGGGAGGACTCGAACCTCCGACGAGGGGAACCGCGCGAACCGTGTCAAGGCGCCTATGACCGCGCGGGATAATAGCCGATCTTGCAAGAAATTCACGAAAACAGATTCAGAGAAAAACACGTTTGAATTACCAGTGACATAGAGTACATGGAAAACAACTTATTATTCACATTAACAGATAAAATAGCAGAGTAACAGTCCAATAGTTGACCATCAGAATAATGCTATGTATCTCCTATCCCTACACACGCACCGTGGATCTTCACCATGAATACCGCCTTGATACCCTCAAGGAAGTATTCAAGAAACACGCCACACGACTATACAGGAACTCGAGACACTCGAACAATCCTTTCATCCTCACTCTGGGAAGCTACGATCACAACCACAGGTGGAAACACAAGCGATCAAAGACACTGCTAGCTAGGGCATAACCACCTATGGTAAACTAACATACGCAAACAGCGACAAACGTCGGTTAGCCCCTGCATATCAGCAACACTGACTGGCAACTACCAGCTGCTATTAGAGCCGACCAACAGGCCACAGCAGGGACACCGACGAGCTCGCCCACAGACGCACGAACAATCTGCCAACACTGCCTCACACTGTGCCTCCGGTATATGACCTATCGGACACAAGACCGATAACAAACCTAACTGTTGCAGGTTGCAGGACGCTGAACGAGGACTCTGTACCAGCACCCAGCGCCAGCCGCCGAGCAGCACAAACGCACAACGTCAAGGTATCGACATGCATGATACCCACTACTAACAAAGCCTATCCTTGCACAACCTATCGCAGGCAGCAAAACAACCGCTACTGCTCTTGCCGCCCGACCTAAATTTCGCAGAGGTTTTTTTCCCTTGGCTCTTGCCTTGGCACTTTTTTTCCTCTGCCCTTCAAACCGCTACCCTTCGTAAGATTTCGACCAATCTATCTCCAGATGAACGCGTATTAATGGTTAATCCTAACCAGACGTACGCAAACATCGCAGTACCCACATCCTGCGACACCTCACTTTAGTGAATACTAACTCTTATGCAGAGATGGCAGTAGACCTTTTGTGTTGGCCATCATGCCGGTGTGGGCGTGGAGGGGCTCCACCTCTAATAAAAAAAAAAATATCCCTTTACTCTTTCGTTATCCCCTCTAAATAAACTCTGAACAAAAAATCTAACCCCCCCCCCCCACAACCTTTTTACGATATACGAACAGTCATTCGTTTTGCATAATTTACTTCGTTAGGCTGGCAACAATTAAGTAACAATTAAGAAAAGAGAGGTCAAGTCAACATACAGTCACGACAGAAATCCCTAATAGTTCTTGTGAGAAAAAACTTCAGTTAGTGCGGTTAGTGTCAGACTAGTAGTGGTGTTCCATAGTAGTTAGTTTACGAAATAAAACGGGTAAAATTGTCGATGTTATATAAAGAGACAGGTGACCTCTAGCCAATGACCAGATGAGAAGAAGCGCATATTTCCACCGGAAAAACAAATAACTGTAAGTAGTAGTTATTTATGTAAAAATTTCGTTGTGAAAAGTTTTCTATCATATAATGATCATATATAAAAGCAAAACTGTATTATTTCAGGTTAAATTCACTGACAAAACCTTAATGTAAAAGACGAAACGCATCTGGAACATAAGTAAACATAGAATGACAAAGTAAATGTAGACTGCAGCAAAAAAAAAAAAATGTTTGAATTTGGAAAACGAATAGGTAATTATATTTTAGAGAATATAGTGGTTTCTATTTTCCTAAAATTACAGGTTCAGTAATCGCTTCGAGAAAGCGTAAAAAATCTAATTACGATTTCTTTTCATTGTGATGATGTAAAATGCAGTCCAGTTACTTTTGGTAGTAGATTGATTACGTTCTGATCAGTGGAGCTAATTAGCATGTGTATATTCATTTTTTTTCAAAACTTTTATCAACGAAACAAGAAAGCAACCCACGACAATTAATGTTACAAAAACATAAGAACAGCGTCTTAGCGGTGGCGTTGAGTTCGTCTTCTTAATCTCTTTGGGCTGTGCGGCAGGCGCTGCTGTTGGTCGTTAAGTGAAGCCCGTCGGCCACTGTGTTGTCCGTCGTGAGAGATAATGCCCGAAATTTGGTATTTACGGCATGTTGTCGACACTGTGGATCTCGGAATATTCTATGTCCCAACGAGATCCGAAATGGAATGTCCCATGCGTCTAGCTCTAAGTGCCATTCCGTCGTGAGGCCATAGCCATGTCGGAAATCGTTTCACATGTATCAACTGAGTGGAAACGGCAGCTCCACTAGTGTATTGCCGCTTTATGCCTCGTGTACGGGATACTACGGCCATCTGTATATGTGTATATCGCTGTTCCATGACTTTTTTTTTACTTCAGTGTATGATATTAGTAAACTGCAAGAGCATTCCTGGTAAGGTCCCAAAACTAAATTCTCTTATTAAAGATAATAATGCCCAGATAGTGTTAGCAACAGAAAGTTCGTTGAAACATGAAACGGATAGCAACTAAACCCTAAATTCACATTGGAATATTTATCGTAAGGACAGGTGGGACGCTGAAAGAGGCAACGTATTTACTGCAGTAAGGAATTCGACGATATATAGTGAGGCTATAATGAGTTTCTAATGTGCATTAATCTGGGCGAAGTTAAGCAAAGAAGGCGGGTCAGATATGGTAATCGGATGCTTTTATAGACTGCCTGAGCCAGGAGTTGTTGTTGTACAGCTGTTCAGAAAGAACTTGCAGAATTTCGTGAATGAGTTTTCTGATCATGCTGTTGCAATAGTGGGCGACTTAAACTTGCCATTTATAGATTGAGAGAGTCATGTGATCAAAAGTGGCGCCAAAAACTAGGATCTGTGTGCTACTATTCTGGATGTCTTGTCCGAAAATTACAACAAGCACGTAGTTAGAGGACCAGCTCGTGAAGGTAACGTCTTGAACCTCCTAGCTACAAACAGGCTCGTACTTTTCGTAAAAGTTAACGTACACGAGAGTATCAGCCATCATAAGAGAGTTGGTTCAAATGGCTCTGAGCACTATGGGACTCAACTGCTGTGGTCATCAGTCCCCTAGAACTTAGAACTACTTAAACCTAACTAACCTAAGGACATCACACACATCCATGCCCGAGGCAGGATTCGAACCTGCGACCGTAGCAGTCGCACGGTTCCGAACTGCGCGCCTCCTAGAACCGCGAGACCACCGCGGCCGGCCATAAGAGAGTGATAGCATCTGTGACAACAGGTATTACAAGGGACGTTAAGAAAGGTAGGAAAATATTTTTGCTTGGCAAGAATAACAGATTACTAATTGCTGAACATCTGAGTAGTCAAAATTTAATATTCAGTGCTGAGAACGATGCCTTAGAGCACAAATGGAAAAAAAATTCAAAGGCATCGTTCTGTATACCTTAGACAAGTATGTTTCGAGTACAGTAAGGTCTTAATCGATGTGAAAGACCCGCCGTGGTTTAATAAAAGTGTCACAAAGCTGTAACGTAGACGAGGAGAGCTTCATCTGATCACAGATTTAAGAGAAGTCAAAACATACCTGACAAACAAAAGCTGAACGAAGCGAAGATTAGCATGAGGAGAGCTATGAGATACGCGTTCAATGATGCTGAAATAAATCTTGGTCAACTGATCCGAGTAAAAACCCTAAGAAGATTTGGTCTTACGTAAAATCAGTAAGCGGACCGAAGTCATCTATTCACTAACTGGGAGACCATACTGGCACCGACGCGGAAGATGACTGAGAGAATGCCCAAGTAATGAATTCGGTCTTCCGAAATGGTTTCACCGCGGAAGGTCGCAATACAGTCCATCCTTTCAATCATCGTACGAACATCAAAATGGCAAATATTTGGATAAGTGATAGAGGAATATAAAAGTAACGACAACTGCGTAGTAGCGGAAAGGCTTCAGGACCAGATGAGATACCTGTAAGATTATGCAGAGATTATGCGAAAGAACTTGCTCCCCTTCTAGCAGCAGTTTATCGCAGTTCACCCGAGAAAAGAAGGGTGCTTAGATACTCGAAAAAAAAAAAACGTAGGCCATTCCAGTTTTCAAGAAGGGTCTGAAGACATAATTGTTGGGCTATAACGTTGACGTCAATCTTTTATAGGACGTTTTATGCTCAAGAACTATGACGGTTTTAGAGAACGAAAATCTTCTCCATAAAAATGAAGAGGTTTAAAAAATCAGCCAAACAATTGCAAACCAAAGGTTTATTTAGCCCTTGATCTAGATTTCGATATTCCTCAAAATAGCTTCTTCAGAAGGAGTGCGCCTTGTTACATCACCCACTCCTTCTGAAGAAGATATTTTTAGAAATATCGAAACCTAGGTCAGGGGCTAAATAAATCTTTGGTTTGCAACTGGTTGGCTAATTTTTCCAACCTCTTCAGATTTATACGGTTGCCGATTCGCACCTGCGTTTAAGATTCTCCATAAAAATTAGCACAGCTTCCGAAAGCAGAGACCTTGCGAAACTCAGCTCGCTCTGTTCCTCCTCGATATCCACAGTGCTGTAAACATTAGCGCTGAACTTGGTGCTGTGTTCCTAGACTTCAGAATGCCATTGTGCACCGCCCCACACAGCTGTTTCGTGAAAGAATACTAGTTTACCGAGTATCGGACCAGATTTGCGACTGGATTCAAGAATTCCTTCCAGACAGAACTCAACACGTCGCTCTTAATGGAACAAAATCGACAGATGTAAAGGTAATTACATGAATACCCGGAGGAAGTGCGATGGGTCCATTACTGTGTGCCGGCCAATGTGGCCGAGCGGTTCAAGGCGCTTAATCTGGAACCGTGCGACCGCTACGGTCTCAGGTTCGAATCTTGCCTCGGGGATGGATGTGTGTGATGTCCGTAGGTTAGTTAGGTTTAAGTAGTTCTCAGTTCTAGGGCACTGATGACCTCAGATGCTAAGTCCCATAGTGCTCAAGGCCACTTTAACCAATTTTTGACTGCCAGCTCTGTATTGGACCACAGTGAGTGTACTAGGATGAGGTGGGAGTGTGGAACGGGGAGGGGTGAGAGGTGGGAGGTGGAAGGCAGGAGAAGGGTTGGGGAAGCGTCTAGCAACTCATGAATGAGTGGGTAGCTGTCTGCGGGCTAGGTTGGAGGTGTAGGTAGAGGGAGTATACCCTTACCACCCACTGTTGATGCAACCTCCCTATACACACACCAACGTCCCTCATGCCCATGGCCTTGACATGGTTGAACAGTACCTCTCCCAGAGCCCTGCATATTCCAAACCCACGAATTCATAACTTGCACACCTACAAATCTATCTCCATATGCAAACAATTTCACCTTTGAAGGGAAGGTATACAAACAAATTCATGGCACAGCAATAAGCACCCACATGGTATCCTCCAATGTCATCCTCTTCATGTGGCACCTAGAGGAAACATTCCTAGGTTCATAAAACACTAAACCCTTAGTCTGGTTCAGGTTTACTGATTACATCTTTATAATCTGGATTCAAGGCTAGGACACCTTATCCTCATTCCTCCACAATCTCAACATCTTCTCTTTCATCCACTTCCTCCTCCAACTATCATGCCACCTTCCTACATGTTGGTCTCCTCAGATGGCTCCATCCACACCTTGGTTCATGTCAAACCCACCAATCACCACCAGTACCTGCGCTATGACAGCTGCGGCCACTTTCACACCAAAAAATTCCTCCAATACAGCCTGCCCACCCATGATATATGCATTTACACCGATGAAAACTCCCTTGCCTCAGAAAGGCCTTCACACACAGACAATATCCTGCAGACCTACTTCACAAATCTATTTCCTGTGCCATATCCTGACACACACACTTCATCACACCCATCCCAACAACCGAACATGAAGAAACGCCCACCTTGTCACCCAATACCATTCAGACTGGAATGACTGAACTATGCCCTTTGTCAGGACTTTGATTATCGTAATGACCTGAAATGACGGATGTCGTATCCAAGATACTTCCAACCCCTCCCAAAGTGGTGTTCCACTACCCACGCAACCACCACAACATCCTAGTCCATCCCTATTACACTCCTACCCCCAATCCCCTGCCGCAGCGATCATATCTCTGAGGAACACCCAGTTGGAAGACCTGCCCAATCCACCCACCCAGTACCACCTACTGTATTCCTGTCACAAGATTACCTTACGCTATCAGAGGCCAGGCCACCTATGAAAGCAGAAATATTATACACCAGCTCTGCTGCAACCACTGCACAGCGTTCTACATTGGTATGACAGTCAATCAGCTGTCAACCAGAATGGCCACCGCAAAACTATTGCTGAAAGCAAGATGGACCACCCGGTGGTACAACATGCAGCAGAGCACAACATGCGAGATTTCAGTGGCTGCTTCACAACCTGTGCCATCTGAAACCTCCCCCACCACTAGGTTTTCGGAGCTGCACAAATGGGAGCTATCCTTATAACATATCCTTTGCTTCCATAACCTTCTTGGCCTAAACCGAAGGTAGCTCAGTGGCCCCACCTCTCTGCCCCCATTCCCCACCCAATAGTGTGTGTGTGTGTGTGTGTGTGTGTGTGTGTGTGTGTGTGTGAGGTGTGCATGTGAGTGTTTATACGCATCATAACCTGCTGCAGTACCCCTGTCCAAATTGTGTCCCCACATCATCTAGCTGTATGCTGTTATCTCACTCCCTAGCCTATGGAATGGTGTGCCCAGCCGTTTGTCACCTGACCCTCTACTTGAACCCCTAGGTAGCCCACAGATGACTCCCCATAGTCCCTCGAGCCGCTAGAGGCTTTCCCCCAATCCCCTCCCTGTCTCCCACCTCTCACCTCCCTCCATCCCTCACCTTACCTCACCGCACATCCCCACCTCACCCCAGTATACTCACTGTGGACCAGTAAAGAGCTGGCTGTCAACTGAGCACATTATAGGTAGCTGGACATGTGCATGTGAGTGTGTGTGTGGTTGTTTTTTCTACAGCTAGGAAAAGGACGTACGTTCTAAAAGCTAGCCAAGCTCTACACCTTTCGTTTGTGTGTCTATCGACGATGCACTGCTTCTGCCTGTCGGTGAGTCATCTCCTTTATTCCTAAATAATTCGTAATTTCCAAACAGAGATTTCCATAAATTATTAAGGAAATGTAACTCATCCACGAAGGAAGTGACTTGTAAAACTCTTGTACGACCGATTCTTCAGTATTGCTCATTTCTCTGGGACTCTTACAGGGTAGAACTACTAGAAGAGACAGAGAAGATACAACGGATACCACTGTGTTTCGTCACAGGATCGTTTAGTCGGCGAGACAGCGTTACAGAGATGCTCAACAAGCTCCGAGAGAGTACATTACGGGGAAAATCGGACAACATATTATGACCTCTCACATATGTCTTGTGAAATTATTATAACGAGTAACATTGTGAAATTAGAGCTAATGCAGATGTCTACCGATAACCATTTCGTCCATGCACCATTTGGGAATGGAACATGGACGGGCGGATCAGATAGTGCCACCACAAGCACCCTCCGCCCCACACAATCAATTGGCTTGTGAAGTACTGATGTAGATGTAGATCAGAATCGTGTACTTAGCTGTGGAAAAAAGGTGTCTTTAAATGAGAAGAAACAATTCATTGGACAACAACCACAAATACATTTTAAATTCTACAAGGAAGGTAACCATTGCTTTTCAGCAGCTAGTCACTCACCGTTTTATCTAGTAAAAATCTAACGTGAAATGAGAGAACAGGTAGAACAGGCAGTTCGTAAAGAACAGCGCTAATATGTAAATAGTTTTAGTAAATGACGTGAGTCCGCTTCGTCATTCTCATCCTTGTAGAGTTCCCAGTTGTCTCATTTCCTGTTTGTATTATTCGTGCTGCATATGATGACAGTGCCTGGTACGAGAACTCTACTCGGAAGCGTTTACACCGCAATAGTGATGCCCAGGTGCTTACGTTTCAATTTTAGCACATTTCTCTCGTTTCTGTGAACAGTTTCAAGGTTTACATCAGCAACCGTAATCTCACTGCACTCTGTACTCCGTACAATATCCTCCGAGACAACACATGAGCAATGTCGGAAAACAAGGTCAGTGGCGTGCTATATCCAACACAACAATTATCCACTCAAAATAGCAGCACAAAGCATACATAATGCTCAAAGAATCACTACAAAGACACTCGGCAATAAAATCAACAACACATAAAACTCTAATTTGTATTTCGGTATCTGGGGGGTACACTTTGACAAACAACATATCTTCACTAATCAAGAACAAAGCCAACGGTGTACTCCACAAACTACCGACATTGAACTCGGCATCATACAGGCTACCACTTCATCCGTTCTACGGCCACCATCACACCCCCCACTCTACCCACCACGATACACCACTGTATGGGACGCATTGCAGAGACACATTGCACCACGTCCACATTCGCATGCACCAACGACATTCCAGCAGTTGTGAACCGTGCTGGTGGATTAATTTCTTACCAACCTTGCGGCCAGCATCGGAGCACGTTGTAGAACATGCATTTCTGTCCATGGTGGTCACAAACCCTATTATGGGGCGATTTATTTAAAAAAACATTACAGCCATATATATTAATGTACAAATCTAAAATTTTGCATGTGTAAAGGAAAACAGCTGTATTTTAACGGAAAAATATAATAAAATATGCAGGATTAATATTTTGCCAGAGATTTGAATTTTTAAGTTCTTTGCTGTTTTTATATAAAGAGCCATAACTCAGATTCTAATCATGCAATTAATCTAAAAAATTTATTGTAATGTCCTGAGAAAGTTATGATACCATTGAACTACTGTTATTAATTTATGGTACATATTGTATCATTAACAGAGTTTTTAGTTTTACACATCCAAAATTAACTTTTTTCTACATACAATCATCTAAAAATCATAATGTAATTGCCGGATCTCGTATTTTTTAGTTTCAGGGATATATAAACACATTGCGAACAGTTCCTCAAAATTTCATGGCATTAGCGCATATACTATTTGAGAAAAGGCTTCTAATAACATAAAAAATGTAACAGAGAAAAAGAGGTTCAAAGATTTTCTTCTCAAACTTTTACATGCAATAAGCTTACCTCAATTTTAAAATCCTCCATACTGATACTCCTCATCCTCCAGGTTTCTCTTCTCTCCTCTTCGAATCTGCCTGGCCTGGATTTGCAGGTAAGACACTGATCTGTTACGTTTCTTGACCTTGCTCTCGTCGATGGTGTAAAATGCTTTTGTTGTAAACATGCCAGGATCTATATCAACTCTCTTGAGCACTTCAATTCTGCCATTATTTCCCTTATTGTAACATAAAAATGCCGCCTATTTTGAGTACTTAAAGTCCACAGAATGTCCTTTTTGAGCATCTAATCAAATAAAATTATTGAGGCTTTCATTTGCATTTTGAGTCTTTGCATGAAGACACTTCCTCAATAAATCAAGGTTTTCAATAAACCTGAATGTGGGCTTAATTGCATTCATAACAGGATCTGGTAATGAGTGTTTATGTAAATATGTCTCATTTCTGTTGTTGAACTTACACCAATCGACTTTCGGACACAGATTGTGCATTGGTGTTTGATCAGTGGATAGTTTGTGGAAAAAAATTGCCACACAGCACGCCTCATTGCCTCTAAATTATGTGTGCGCTTCCTGATAACTCTCCCATAAAATAACTGAAGAGAATCGATTTCTTTTATAGTAAGCCTGCCTATTCCTCCTAGTGGTTTTCCATCCTCAAGTACTTCAGCTTTCTTCTCTTTCAGCAAGCGACGAAGCCTACCACCAAACCTCTCTTGGATGTGGCCAACACATTCCAACTTTTCTATTGTTATATTGTACGGATTTTTATCTGTTACAGCTTTGAACGAAGAGAAGTCCCCATCACCGAGGTATTTAGTATATCTAACAACATACTGGTCCTCAGATCTGGAGAACATCCTCACAACTGCAGCAGCCTCCATGCCCCCACTTGAGCCACTATAATTTTTAGAGCATGCTACTGCACGGTTTCTCACTGTCTTCATTGTTGGACGTTTTCCTTATTGCACACTGGTGGCAGTATTTAGACATAATTTCTACATCTAAAACTTCACCTGAGTCAATACCAATAACAGATGCAACTCCATACAGAGATGTGTTACCCCATTTCATCCAGGTCCCACCTACAGACATACACAGGTCAATAACATTTATAGTGGATTCACTGTCACGAATATCTACCCCAGGATTTATTTCTTTTTGGTTTATTTCCACCAATTCCTCCACTGCTTACTTCATAGAAATTTTGGCAGTATCGCATACAGCATCAGATATTTATTTATTTATTTTTTCACACCTTGCACAAGGTGGAGGCATATGCAGAAAACCAAACAATAAATTACCTCCTTCCCTGCCCTGTCCAAGGAATCTCAGAACATATGATAGCCTAAAATTGCTTTCATAGGTACCAGTGACAGTTTTCTCGAAGGAGGAAAATGAAAATTCATAGCCACACGAATTACAAATTAATTTAAAATCCCAATTTATTCCCACTCTTCTTTCTCAAACAACAATCATGCATTCCGTATTTTTACAGCTAACACATGTACATGAAAACTTTATAGCCTGGCAGAGAAGCTCTAAATCAATAAGTGTGAATCCAGTGGAATCCATATCAACATCATTCATGCACCTGTACAATTCTCCTGTCCCATGTTTTGATGCTGAGTTGAGAGCTTATGTTCTTCATTTCGAGTTGCTTCCTTTTTTTTGTTGGTAAATCGATTTCCATGATATCTCCGTTTCCTAAACACAATTTTCCCACCATCATTTATGCATAAATCTTGACTTCCACATAAAGGTTAGTATTGTCAAAACGTAAAGAAAAAACATGCTAGGAAATTTTCAGGCGAAAATATAGATGTCAGCCAGAGATATCGAAAGAAAATAGCCTACACACTGACAAAAATTCCTCTGAAGCACGCAGTTTCCCAAATGTCGGATATGGTGGGAGGGGCGGCCAGTGCAGAGTTAATCAGTTTAACAATTTAAAGCATTTCTAAAACTGCTATCAGGATACAATTCACACACAACACAGATTAAGCTGTGTAGACCAAGAAAATAATATTTTCGTAAAGTCAATTTCTTTGAATAAAATCCAACTATGTCGCGTCTTTTGTAATGTCCAGGGGAACATCATAAATCGAGATGAATTCAGTGTACTTATTGTCCCTTGAATAAAAGTGTCATTTCTTTTCATACATTCGTATTTTTTTAGTTACATCTGTACTATACTGTAGCAGTTCATTCTATGTATGTTCCAAGTTTTTATCGAGCTATGTTACTTTACAGTCACATATCAAGTGAATTTTACTTTTGTCCTTCACGTTTGTTCTTTGCTAGTGTCCAGCAGTTTGAATGTGACGGCATGAGCATGCTCATGAAGAGAAGAGAATCGAAGCATTTGAGATGTGGTGCTACAGACGAATGTTGAAAATTAGGTGGACTGATAACGTAAGGAATGAGGAGGTTGTGCACAGAATCGAAGAGGAAAGGAATATGTGGAAAACAGTGAGAAGGAGAAGGGATGGTATGATAAGACTTCTGTTAAGACACCAGGGACTGACTTGTATGGTAAAAGAGGGAGCTATAGAGGACAAATGCGTAGAGGATGACAGAGACTGGAATACAGCCAGCAACTAATTGAGGACGTTGGTTTCAAGAGCTATTCTGAGATGAAGAGGTTGGCACAGAAGAGGAATTAGTCACGGGCTGCATCAAACCAGTCAGGAGATTGATGACTAAAAACAAAAAACATCATCGAATATAACTGTTTGGAATGAATTCTACGAAAGAATATTGAAGAACCTGCTCATACGGTCCATACAATACTGAATATGAAGAGTTGGTAAAAATTCTGTTTCTTGAAACAATGCTCTCCATTTTCCGTTTGTGTTAACATTATGCAAACTACGAAATAATTCACAACTAGACTGTTTTAAGATCTCGTAACCAAGGCTACAGTTTAAAGCAAGTTAAATTTTCGTCTATTAGAACGGAAAGCTTACTCATTTCAAAAAGCATTGGCATTGAGATAAAGAAAACATTCATTTTCAGTTTTGCATGCCACGGAATCGTATCATAGATCATGAGTAATGCAAGGAAGTGTCGATTGATATCGTAGCAATGAAATAGCGTAATACGAAGCATTACGCCGAAGGCTGAAATTTTGTTTGTAAACGGTTGTTTGGAATCTAATAAATGCATAAAAATTATTTTGATATTGGTACGTAACTCTTCGTGCGGGGCAACAGAACTCTCTGAAGCTCACACTGCCCACTATGAAATCCAGATTAGCGAGTACATCTCGCCTGCGAGAAAGCTATCCGTTTCAATTTAATTTACATATGCTGTTTGACCGCAAAACTAAATGATACAGATTGAACTGTTGACCCTGAATATTGCTAATCTGTATCTTTTGCTTAGCAAAGAATCACTGTACCAGAACAGTTATTCTAATTACACAGGAAAATGAATTTCACATTTATCGCACCTGTCCTTCTGATAAACTGCTTGAAAGCTTACAAGATAGCACTTTCCTGAAATCTTTTACTGATAGGAAACCTCTGAACTGATTTGAGATGTTCACAAATACATTCCGACAATAACTGTTCCTTACAGTAGACATGAATTTTGATGATAATTACATTTGTTGACCTATCTGTGCGAACGGAACGCTCGCCCGTTCTGCTGCCTGTTACTATTAAGATAACGATGAAACTATCAAAAATTAATTTTGATTTAGAGTACTTGCCATATCCAATGCAAGACTGATCCTTATCACTTTTTATAAAAATGCTTCTGGGCAATGCGAGTATACAAAACCACATTCATGAAGATAAAGAATGAAAAACGAATCATAAATGAGAACAAATACTCGAAGTTAAACTACGTTTCACTAAGCCATAACAACAAAACACCCTTTCATAAAGTTCACACAACTAGACAAACCAACAAAACGTTGTGAATGTGGTGAAAACTACGAACATCATTTGTTGGACGAAAACTATGAAAGCAAATACTCCAGACCGATATTTCACGGAAGTCACATCCCAGTGCAAATCTGTAACGCAACCATCTGTGTGGCGTGCTTATAATTATGTATTATTTATATTTTAGGATAAGTAATAAATAAAAAACGCACCACATGTTTTAATGAAAGCATGTAAGCCGTCTGACGATGAATTGCAATGATTCGAAACCAGTAATGGTACCTTCTGAATAAAGGAACTCAAAATAAATTTGTGGCTGGTTGTTGTCTCAAAACTATCAACATTTGTTTCCAAATAATAGCCACGGCCTCCAGCCATGTCATCATATGACAAAATGCATGAATCAACAAAACATTTCTTAATAACTTTCTTGTGTATAATTACTTCCCGTAACATTTGTTTCAACTATAAGACTAAACCATATGTTGCATTATATAATTTATACATTAAGCTTCAAAAAATGTTTAGATGTGTGTGACACCTTATGGGACTTAACTGCTAAGGTCATCAGTCCCTAAGCTTACACACTACTTAACCTAAATTATCCTAAGGACAAACACACACACACCCAAGCCCGAGGGAGGACTCGAACCTCCGCCGGGACCAGCCGCACAGTCCATGACTGCAGCGCCCAGAGCGCTCGGCTAATCCCGGGCAGCCATTAAGCTTCAACGATACACAATATTCCAACGACTAGAAATTACACAGTTACATATATATACTAAATTACCTTAAAAATTAGACTGCCGGACTAGCCGCACGGTCTAACGCGTTGCTTCCCGAGCGGGAAGGCGTGCCGCTCGGTGGATTTGTGTCGAGGTCCGGTGTGCCGGCCAGCCTGTGGATGGTTTTTAGGCAGTTTTCCATCTGCCTCGGGGAATGTGGGCTGGTTCTTCTTATTCCGCCTCGGTTACACTACGTCGGCGATTGCAGCGCAAACACTGTCTCCACGTACGTTTACACCATAATTACTCTATCACGCAAACATTTGGGGTTACAATCATATGGTATGAGACGTTCCCGTTGGGGGTCTACTGGGGGCCGAACCACACAATAAGCCTGGGTTGGGTGTGGGGCGGGTGGCCTGTTATGGGGTTGTGGACCACTGTGGGCTACGGCGGGACGAAGCCTCTCCGTCATTTCTAGGTCCCCGGTGCAATATACACAATACACACACCTTAAAAATTCCTCTTTTGACATTCCTGCTTCATATAATCTCATTTCCACAAAATATTCCCCAGAAAAAATTATTAAAAACCCTTTGTAAATAATTTTGCCTCCACTGCACGGCAGACCAGCTTTCATGCTTCTCAAAATGATGCAAATGGCTCTGAGCACTATAGGACTTAACATCTAAGGTCATCACTCCCATAGACTTAGAACTACTTAAACCTAACTAACCTAAGGACATCACACACATCCATGCCCGAGGCAGGATTCGAACCTGCGACCGTAGCAGTAGCGCGGTTCCGGACTGAAGCGCCTAGAACTGCTCGGTCATAGCGGCCGGCTCTTTCATCCTTCTAAAAGAAGCAAATAGTCAGACTGTTTAACACACACTGACTCACTGCTACGGTATGACAGTAACATCTTTGGTTTCATAATACAGATTTACAAAGTATATGATTACATTGATATTATGAAGGTTGAGTACATTTATCAGATTCGAAACTTTATTCACTATTATGGTCAAAATTTATTGAAAATCGAGATGGCAAATCGGACACTCCCCTTTCAAGGCACAAAATTCTTGTAGTTAATTTTAAAAAATGTCTCTAGGCACTATAGGACTTAACATGTGAGGTCATCAGTCTCCTAGAACTTAGAACTATTTAAACCTAACTAACCTCAGGACATCACACACATCGATGCCCGAGGCAGGATTCGAACCTGCGACCGTGGCGGTCGCGCGGTTCCGGACTGAAGCGCCTAGAACCGCTTTGCCACTCCGGCCGGCTTGTAGTTAATTTTAGATCATAAAATACTTTCATGTAGAAAATTACCCAATTAATCTTTGAAAATCAGTTAATCACGTAGCCTCCATTAAAACTCGTAACATCCAAACATTTCGCTTGTCAGTTACACGAGCAAACATATGTCATCAACCATTCTGAATATGAACGTGTTTACAATCTATATGGTTTACTTTGGCACCGCAGAACGTACTCGTTCCACTTACGTGACCGACATAGGAAGATAGGAGAATTCAGCGCAGTCCACAAAATATCCTCGTAGCAACGACGTGCTCTATCAAAATCTTTGCTCGCACATTTCGTTCTCTGGTCTGCTGCTTTGCAGTATGAGAACGAACCTCCCCGATGACGAATGGCTGTGCTTTATCCTCGTTCCTGCATCCGTCACACATTATCATATGTTTGCCGCAACCCTTGTGAGGGGCGGTCATACCAAGATGCGAATGCTATCTCTGCAGGAGAAACCTCTTTCCAGCGGGCATTTGTTTAACAGTGAGCGTATGAACAAGAACGAAGCGTCGTGTTTTAAAGAATCTATTACTTATAATACAGCTTTCTGCATTCATAAATCACTCGTGAAACTGAATAGTTACAAAGATCACGCCAAAAAGCGATGGAGAGATGTACTACCGTTATAACGTCTCCACATTTGGACATTAACGACTACGTGACTTTTGTAACTTACTACTAAAATGTCTGAAGTGTACAGTAATTACTTTTCATCAGAGACATTGCGTAAACAACACATCTACTATCACTGAAAACTGAAATAATAGATAATAATATCTTTTCTCGTTCTATAAAGGATTCGGTCGTAATAGCCATTATCTCTCCTGCCTGGCTCACTTTTTACTTTTCGCTGTTCTTCGAGAAAGAGTCATTTACGTTGAGGAGGTGTGTATGTTGTAATTGTTAATGTATGTGTGAAATGTCAGGCTTCTTATTATTGAAAGTAACCTTCCGATCCCTCATGTCAATGTTCGGAACATTTAAACGATTTCTAGCAATTTATAGCTGCCGTGTCGCCAGGAAACAGAACATCGATGCTATGCAGCAATCAGCAGCCATTACGCGTTTCAAATATTACAAAATATTTGATGTCTTTTTCCACAGCAGCAGCCACAAAGCAATTTAAAGCATTTCATTGAATAATAGCTTGCATAGCAAAGAGTTTAGTTTTTTTACAATGTCAGTATTTACAATATTTTAGATCCATGTTAGATACAGCAGCTTTGGCCTTGTCAACGAACAAAAGAACCTTAAAATATATAAACTGTTTAGGTGCCTTGTATGATGAAAGTGAACCCACCAACAAAAACTAAATGCAAAGCCAATATATCAATCTGTTTACCTATTCTTACTTCATTGGCTTGCCTACGGAATGCTGACCTCTATTATATGCAAGTTTACGTAATTTATAGGCGGGCTTGATGTCGGAATATCAATTAACGGACTCGTAAGCAAGAATAAAATGAAATACAGTTTCTGTGTACAAGTTAATCAAATGGTTCAAATGGCTCTGAGCACTATGGGACTTAACTTCTGAGCTCATCAGTTCCCTAGAACTTAGAACTATTTTAACCTAACTAACCTAAGGACAGCACAAACATCCATCCCCGAGGCAGGATTCGATCCTGCGACCGTAGCGGTCGCGCGGTTCCAGACTGCAGCGCCTAGAACCTGTAACACCACAGCTCTTATGCTGTATGGATTTATTTTGCTTTTGCTTTATTTAATGTCACAGTGTTGATCTTCTGTAAATGTGTTTAAATCGATAACATAAAATTGTGTACTCTTTTCTTTGTTAAAAACTTTGATGTCGTGGTTTGTTTCTATGCAAAGTAATGTATCTGCAATTTATATTCTTTGTCCCATTTGGAGGGAACAAAACTTACTGCATATGATTGTAATTTTGTGAGAATAATTTTTTGTAGAGATGTCAGTATGTGCAAATGTTCTGTTCTATTTAATGTATTTGTTTGCTGTTATGTAAACTGCTGATCCTCACTTAGGGCTCTTAGTTATTCTGTATGTAAAAGGTGTAGTGGTTCCCCTCGGGAACGGAACTGTGTAGCGCACGCAAATTGTGGTTGGCCTAGGTGGAAAAGGTGGAACTGATAGTCAGTCGGAGACGAGCAGCAGTCGGAGACGAGCTAGTCGTCGGAGACGAGCTACGAGTCCGTGCACTGCTAGTATAAAGGTGCATATTGTGATGAGTCAGAGAGAGGCTTTTCCTGCTTCTTTCCAAGGCCTCGGATGGATGGATAAATAGCTGGAACTATTCTGGAATTTGTATGAATCATCGCCACGAAGATATGATAGAGTCCGGCAATTCTACCTGCAATCCCACCTACCAACATGCAGTTGCCACCACGTTGCGCAATCACTGTAACGTAATACTATATTGATGTACAGTGAAGGATCAGCCTAATGGATGTGTTAGTGTGCTGAAATATAAGGTAATTCATATCTGAATTTATGTACCTACCTTGATTTTACTCCTCATCATAACACCTCTCAGGGTCCTCTCCGTTTGAAGTAAAGTGATTACCGAGTGTCCTTACTGAAAGTACATTGATACCTAGTGTTCAAATTGATGCCCTTTGAACATAGTAAAGAGAAAGTTAAAGTTAATTATGCTTGTTGAAATAATTTTCCTAGTAAAACTGCTTACTAAAGTGCTGTTACCAACTTCAAACTTAAAAGTTCTTAAGACTGAGGCTTATAAAGTAAATGATCACGTTGTTGTCTGTGGTAAATTCTAAAAGGTGAATCAGTTTCTTGCAATTTCGTCAACTTTGTGTTTCGCTGTAGTAAAAAGTAGAAAACTGCATAGTAGGAAATTATATGTTCATGATCACTAAGTGTTTATCTCTCTTGTGGGCATATTAACAGTATAAAGACCATTCAGTTTGTGTAAACCCTGAGTGTGATAGTGCTTTTCTGTACGTGTTATAATTTTGCAAATATTTTTTGTGCTGCTCCAGTTGTTAGCTTCAACCTTAAAACATATGTGTGTCAGAGTTCATTGCACTCGCGTGTGGCTAAGTCCAGGTTGTGTTTGCCTATTATAATTACTTATACCTACTTTCATAAACGAGAACGTTAATCTTTCTCTTGCCTATTTAGGCTGGCGACCGTTTCCCTTTATTCTATAAACAGCATAGCTAGGCGAAATTTTGTTTGTCACTATTCCAATATTAACGTAATTCTGACTTTCATTTCCGATAAGCCATCTCCATTAGGAACAACACGGTCAACATAACAAAATTCCTCTCAGAGGGTAACACTGTTCTGTTGCTTTGTGCCATAGTTGCTTTTACAAAATTGTCTTATGTCATAACCTGTTTCTAGCTTTGAGGTTATGTTACAGTAGCAGCAGTTAAGGGAGTGTTATACGTGGCGCCGCGTGACAGGACGTTGTTCAGTTGCACCTACAGACGGAAAAAATTATAAGTAGTTAGCATTTTACAAACATAGAGTGAACATAAAACGTCCAGCGGCACGAACCTGTACATTAGTTGACAGAACTAGTAGTGAAAGTTCAGTTTAAATTAAAAATAAAAGGTATCAGTACTTAATAATAGCTAAAATGGACAGGAAATTAGAAATAAATGTAGACACGCGAGAGCAGTATGCAACCGAGAGCAGTTCAGGCAGCACACCAACAGATGGCATAACGCGCGAGTTAAATTACGTACGTTATCACGCAGACGTTAATAAACAGATCGAAGCTATGTGTGTAGCGCGTACCAAGCAAGACAATGTAGGCGATGTTGTCGAAGACAGTGGCTATGCTGATGTATCGAGGGATATGTTTGAATCACCAAAACCAGAGAGGGGTGTAGGATCAGAACACGAAAAGGCAGTAGAATCTAAAAGTGAAAAGACACTAGATCTGACTGACTTGCTTAGAATACTGTCTGCACAAAATGACAATATTAAGGCACAAATTGCAGCACAGGGGCAATAAAATGCAGCAGAAAATGACAATATTAAGGCACAAATTGCAGCACACAGTAACAATATTAATGCACAAATCGCAGCACAGGGGCAACAAAATGTAGGACTTAGTAAACAAATTGAAGAAGTCAACTCAAGGGTAGGAACAGTGAGTAATGAAATCAAAAGTATTAAAAGCGAAATTACGTCATCAATGGCAATATTGCCAATGTACAAGGACAAATTGATGACATTAACGAAAGATTTGACTCTGAAGTAATTAAAACTCAAGATCAAATTGAACCCTTAGTCTGTACTAAGGTTGACGAAAAGGTATTCGGTATTAAATCCGAAATACAAACAGAATGTAACGTGGAATTTGCACAGATCAAACAATCTGTAACAGAAACAAGTAGAGAATTAACCAAACAGCTTGTTACTTGCGAAAAGAAGTGTGAACATAACGCTTCACAAATCCAAGGCAAAGTGTATGACTTGGAAAGAAAAATACAATCAGTACCTACACATTTTACTGAAAAAATTCCCTTCAGTAAAATATTAGAGAGCGAGGAAAAATTCGACCCAGCAAAGAGACATAACGGCTGGCACCCCCTTGATTTTGTAAAGAATTGCAAAAGAAATTTTCCTGAAGATTTGAGTGACCAGGAAAAAATTAATGTTGTAATCAGTGCATTAACGGGAGAAGCAAAAAGGTGGGGGTTGAATCTTGATACTAACCAGATGTCTTTTCAAACCTTCAAACAAAAATTTATTGACGAATACTGGTCAGAACAAAAACAAGACCAGTTGTGGCGTGAATTTCTAATGGCCAGGTTGTATGACATAAGAGGTAGGCAAACCATGAAAGAATTCTGCGAATCATGGTATAGAAAACTGATACATTTAAAAGCAAGAAGAACTGAAGCCGAGATCGTTTGGGTTCTTTGGCAGAAATTGCCTGAGGATTCGAAACGATATGTTGGAGGTACCCACAGAAGTTTTTCTGCATTCTTGGAAAGGGTAGAGGATGAAGATCACTGGCGAAGAAATCGCGAGTCCCGTCCCCATAATAACAACAATCATTCGCGAGAAAGTAATGACCAAGCTGAACGACATGAAAATGATAGATTTCGTGTAAACGCGATTCAAAGAGGTCGTGCGAGAGGGAGGGGAAATTATACTATGCGCGGTTGAGGATACATGGCACGGAATTCCCAAAATACAGACGAAATGGAAAACTAAAAACCGCGTGTGTTACGGGCCGGATTCACGCGGAAACCGGTTTTGGGCCCAAAGAAAAGATGCCAAATATTAGATTCGAGAAGGAAAGATGTAAACTACGGGGCGGGAAGGTTAAGGGCGCGCCTATGAAAGACGGGCGCGGAGTGATACATAGTGGCGTTCCCAGTGCGAAGTCACGTGACCGTTCGTGCTCGGGCCAGCGGTTGCCGGAGCAGCGTACATTGGACTTGGCAGCAGACACAAATGGCAGACGTCAGAACAGGATGGCTGCCGTAGAGAGAGACAGCAGAGGCGGGATCGGACACTTCCGATGGCCGGTTTCAGTAGTAGATGAATGTAGAAATGAAAATAAAATTAATATGTCATATAATAAAGATAACTCGGTATCGGAATCGTGCGAAAAGACTTCATTAAAGGATAAAAGGGAGCCAGAAAAGGCGAGTGAAAAGGAGAACATTTGTACTGTTAATGACGTGTATGAGGTAAAAGATGTAGATGTGGGGGAGGTTGTGATGAATAAAGAGGAAAGGGAGGTAGAATATGTCACGCAAAAGACGTGTGCACAATTAATAATAGGTAAAAATGAGGTACAGGAGGACGTTAGTAATCATGACATTATGAGCAGTGCAGATGAAATTATTGTTGATGGAAAGGTGTTTAATAGTTTTGATGCAGAAGGGCCTAGTAAGAGTTTCGCACGATTACCTGAAAATGACAGCATGGAAGAAAATGAAATGAAAGTTATTGATGTATGTGACGATTATACTAAGTATGAAGTTAAGGCTGAAATCGTTCAAAGTGATGTAACAGAAGTGCCTGACTGTCCAAACGATGTGCATTGTGTAGAAAATGAGTCGGAAAACGAAGTGACTGAAACATCTAGTGATAATCTGCCTTACTGTTTAAAAGTTGCCTTATTGCTCGAATCTGTTGACGAAATAGAACCTAGCGATAGTTCAGACGATGAAGGATATATGAATACAGATAAGAATGAATATAATAACTTTCCCTATTGTTCAAAAGTCGAGTACTTAAGTTAATCTGATAGTGAGGAAAAGAGTAGTGATGACTCCAGTGAAGATGAATTCTCAGGTGTAAATGAAAGTGAATATACTTTTACTGAAAGAGGGTATGAGAAAATTAGTGACATTTTTCCAAGGCAAGATACAGAAAGTAAAACTGGGCCAAAACCGAATGAATTATTCAGTAATGTAACACAGGGGCATAGTTTGCAGGAACCTCCAGATGATACTATACTGGGGCAAGCCTTAACAAATGTTTTGAAAGAGTGTGAATTACAGGAACAGAAAGAACCTCATGATAACACTATATTGGGGCAAGCTTTAACTAATGTTTTGAGTAAGTGTGAGGCACAGGAACAAAAAGAACCACCTGATAAAATAATAGCAGAACAGGAAATGTTGTACCTTGCTAAAGACTTTGAAATTCCAAAACCTAAAAAGCCACCTGATGAAACAAAACGTTGGCAAGATCTGAATAGCATAGTGAAAGATGTAGAAGATAGGAGGCCTAAAAAGCCACTAGACTTAGTATCTGTTTTATGAACCATAAAAGACTGCCTGGTTAATAAAGAGGCGGGGGGCAGGCTGCTGTATTTGTATATATGTTGTTAATATAATGCATGACTTTATTATTATTATATCTGAGTGTTACCTGAAAGTGGATTATTGTTTTGTTGATCTTGAGGCTTGTGGGAGGTTGTTGCTTATTTACTATAGTGTACTGTTTGACTTTGCTTAGGAAATGTTTATTTTCAATTGAATACTAACTGTTGCCAGTCTAATTATGAAGATACGGGGCATGTAGAGTGAAAAATTTGAAAACTTTATGAATAATTATGATTATGGTAACTTAACGAGAGTGCAAAGAAGTCCACTAGACAATAATTAATTTCTAATATACTTAAAATTCAGAAAGGGCTTATGTTTACACTATGTTGTGTATTTGAAGATACATGTCCTCAGATGAGGGTTGTTAACCCTCAGGGGGCAATGCACTCTTTGCATTGTCAGGTGCCTGACGAGCACCAGGGACCCGAGTTGTTGCTAGCACTACTTCCGTTTCTTTTCGTGCTGCCAACCTTCCTCTTCATCATTCAGAACTTTTACTATCTTCCTTCCTTCTTCTCTATCAGAGTGTATTGAATAGTGTGGCAATGATGTAAGATATTGTGTATTGTTTGTGGATAAGTAAATAAATAATTACATTGGATACACTAGAAAATGGCAAAGAATAATGGAAGCATAGTGGGTATTGTAAAGAGAAAATGTAATGGAAAAGTAAAGGGAAAAATAGATGAGAAAAGAATAGGTTACTGAAAACAAAAAGGTAAATAAATGCCATAATATAATTAAATGTAAATGTTTTTGAAAAAGAAAGGGGCAAATATGGTGTTGAAAAACTGTATATGTGTTTGAAACTGAGGAGATGAACCTGACAAATATGTGTAAAGTAGAAGTGAGATGTATGTGTCTAGTACCACAAAGGGTTGGCAGAAATCACTTGCAATAAGATATGAAATTATTGTCCTGGTCTTGATGTATGTAATGACCTAACTGTGTGTGGAAAAGCAATGACAAATGAGTAGTAAAAATACTTTATCCTAACTTGATCCTGAATATGACATTTAATTCTTTCTCGATTAATGTATATCTTACCTGATTGTGTCATTTGAAAAGAAATGGTTTTGTTACCAGTGTCTAATTACTGTTTCAAAGTTGCAGGTTTAATGTTTTATACCATTAATGCAAATTTTACCAAAGATGTGACATAATGATGAAAAAGCTTAAAGATGATGACAATAAACTGCTCAAAAATATGTTGTTGGGCAGCAAAACAAGACAAAAGAATAAGAATGCTGTGGTCCTGAAGCTAAGGACTACAAAATATGCTATGTGAGCAGTAGCCAAAGGGCTTGCCATTGTGGGGCAAGAAGTTGATAAGTGGTCACGAACTACCAAACCTAGAGGATGGGGCAGTGAATTAATTTAAAAATGTGTTTTTTTTTGTGTGTTCTTAATCTAAATTGTGTTTTTGTGTCTAAATGTGTATGTAAAAAGACTGCTAAACCAATAACGGGCAGAATGAGTAACATGAACTGATTATGCTGAGGCAAGCAGTGAAGTAAGTTAGGGTTTTTGACCAATGTGTTATGAACTGACTATTCTTATTGAAGTCAGTGAAAAGTTATTACAAAATACGTATGCATTCTTGTTCAAATAGTTATTGATGTTTTGAGACTAGGTTTTCTGGTGTAAATTAAAGTTTTGGACTGCCTTGTTTTAAAACACAGCAGTGATGATTAAAGATAAGTTCTGAATAGATTAGTGTGTTTATGTGCAACAAATATTTTGGACTGCTATTAATGAAGAGCAGCTTTAAAGTTAATTATTTTGAAACAACCTTGCAAAGTTACTTTGGTATTTAAAGAATCAGTTGGAAAAAGGTTCTCATAGTTGTTTGTGTAAATAATTGTGCATATCTGGATGCAAACTGAAATTTTCAATATTACATTAATTGTTGAATCTCGTAAAATGTACTGTGATCATGAGTATGCTTGAGTGTCTGTGAATATTTACCTTCTTTAAAAATATTTAAAGACAAATTTCTGTTTTGTTAAGTTAAAAATGTTCTGTGCTATTGTATATGTGTATTTTCTTTATTTTATTTGAAGGATATACCATATTCTACTAATATGCAGATTAATTTTGTACTGATTGCCTATTAATTGAACTGTATGTGTATGAAAAGAACATGCTTAAAGATATCTTGTGTAATGATGCAAAATTAGTTTCCTTAAACCAGTGTGAAATTGAAAATTGCTTTAGATGTTTTACTTTGAAAATCTTTTGGAAGAAATGTATGCAATTTCTTAGTGTATATACTGTATGTTTGTAAGGTGTGTATTTTTTTTCTCCCAACTGAAGTTGGATGGAATAATTTTTTTTCTCACAACCAGCACCACTTATGTGTTATGGATGTTTCCTTAAAGTATCCCTGATGGGAAACTTCAACGAAACATGGGGCATGTGTAACACCACAGCTCTTATGCTGTATGGATTTATTTTGCTTTTGCTTTATTTAATGTCACATTGTTGATCTTCTGTAAATGTGTTTAAATCGATAACATAAAATTGTGTACTCTTTTCTTTGTTAAAAACTTTGATGTCGTGGTTTGTTTCTATGCAAAGTAGTGTATCTGCAATTTATATTCTTTGTCCCATTTGGAGGGAACAAAACTTACTGTATATGATTGTAATTTTGTGTGAATAATTTTTTGTAGAGATGTCAGTATGTGCAAATGTTCTGTTCTATTTAATGTATTTGTTTGCTGTTATGTAAACTGCTGATCCTCACTTAGGGCTCTTAGTTATTCTGTATGTAAAAGGTGTAGTGGTTCCCCTCGGGAACGGAACTGTGTAGCGCACGCAAATTGTGGTTGGCCTAGGTGGAAAAGGTGGAACTGATAGTCAGTCGGAGACGAGCAGCAGTCGGAGACGAGCTAGTCGTCGGAGACGAGCTACGAGTCCGTGCACTGCTAGTATAAAGGTGCATATTGTGATGAGTCAGAGAGAGGCTTTTCCTGCTTCTTTCCAAGGCCTCGGATGGATGGATAAATAGCTGGAACTATTCTGGAATTTGTATGAATCATCGCCACGAAGATATGATAGAGTCCGGCAATTCTACCTGCAATCCCACCTACCAACATGCAGTTGCCACCACGTTGCGCAATCACTGTAACGTAATACTATATTGATGTACAGTGAAGGATCAGCCTAATGGATGTGTTAGTGTGCTGAAATATAAGGTAATTCATATCTGAATTTATGTACCTACCTTGATTTTACTCCTCATCATAACACCTCTCAGGGTCCTCTCCGTTTGAAGTAAAGTGATTACCGAGTGTCCTTACTGAAAGTACATTGATACCTAGTGTTCAAATTGATGCCCTTTGAACATAGTAAAGAGAAAGTTAAAGTTAATTATGCTTGTTGAAATAATTTTCCTAGTAAAACTGCTTACTAAAGTGCTGTTACCAACTTCAAACTTAAAAGTTCTTAAGACTGAGGCTTATAAAGTAAATGATCACGTTGTTGTCTGTGGTAAATTCTAAAAGGTGAATCAGTTTCTTGCAATTTCGTCAACTTTGTGTTTCGCTGTAGTAAAAAGTAGAAAACTGCATAGTAGGAAATTATATGTTCATGATCACTAAGTGTTTATCTCTCTTGTGGGCATATTAACAGTATAAAGACCATTCAGTTTGTGTAAACCCTGAGTGTGATAGTGCTTTTCTGTACGTGTTATAATTTTGCAAATATTTTTTGTGCTGCTCCAGTTGTTAGCTTCAACCTTAAAACATATGTGTGTCAGAGTTCATTGCACTCGCGTGTGGCTAAGTCCAGGTTGTGTTTGCCTATTATAATTACTTATACCTACTTTCATAAACGAGAACGTTAATCTTTCTCTTGCCTATTTAGGCTGGCGACCGTTTCCCTTTATTCTATAAACAGCATAGCTAGGCGAAATTTTGTTTGTCACTATTCCAATATTAACGTAATTCTGACTTTCATTTCCGATAAGCCATCTCCATTAGGAACAACACGGTCAACATAACAAAATTCCTCTCAGAGGGTAACACTGTTCTGTTGCTTTGTGCCATAGTTGCTTTTACAAAATTGTCTTATGTCATAACCTGTTTCTAGCTTTGAGGTTATGGTACAGTAGCAGCAGTTAAGGGAGTGTTATAAACCGCTCGGCCACTCCGGCCGGCACAAGTTAATCATCAGCCCACAAATCATCTGATCACATTTATATACAAGGTGTGTCTGAGAAGTTTGGCAAATGTTCTCAGAAAATAAAGGAAACTATAGTTGGAGTCACGAACGAGATCAGGCTTGTTCTGTGCTTTTACGTCACGCATGCTCCGACAGCCAATGAGGGTTCAGTAGTATTCTGAGCGCTCTACTCTGAATTCCGTAGCTAATGGGAGCATTAAACGTGACCGTAGCGAGTTGTTTAGTGCATTTATATTTCATTTGTTGCGAGTTGTCATTGCTGACGGTGGTGGTAAGTGGTAAATTCTGCATAAGCAAGCGAGAGACATAATTTGCGGGATATACGCTTCCTTCAAGCGGAGAGCAAGAGCATGTGCATACCGCATCTGTCGCCTGCAATCGTCGACAATGACATTCCCGTCCGTGCCTCGACAGGCGCGAACCGCTATTATTCGTGGATCGGACTATAGAGTTACAAGCAAAATACCTTTGCTGGCCTTCAACTAATCAGCGTTAGCTACAACACACTTGTGACATCGGTTCTGAAGTTGCTCGAAACTGTCTGAAAATGCTTCTTGTGGAATCATCGTGGCCGTGCGTTGTTGGACATCCGCGTCATTACGGGAGGTGAGACCTCGCGCCACCAATAAGATACGAAGATCAAGCGTCAATCAGTGGCATGGTATCCGTCGTCTTCTCCAACTCCGAAAAGTCGACCAACAAAATCCATCATTAATACGACGTTGATCGAATTTTTGGACAACGGCTTGAGCCATCATGACTATCTGACCAAGGGAAGAGGGGAATACGGTAAAAACCATGCCGTTTCCTGACGCTTCGTCTGTGGATCGTACTGGAAGCACCAGGTCTCATCTCCTGTAACAATGCGGATGTATAACAACGTGAGACCTCAGTGCTTCGACTGATTCCACAAGAAGCGTTTCTGACAGTCTCCAATAGCTTTACAACCAATGTCAGAAATATGTTGTAGCTAATGGCGATTACACTTGTTTTCTTTATTTTCTGAGACGATTCACCGAACTTCTCAGATGTGCCTTGTATAACCCATCATAATTTCTATAATGACCATTCTCTCTCTCTCGTACGAAACTTTTAAGGTCAATTATACTTTTAAATTTCTACCTGACGTTGCAAAAATAGAAATTTCTAAGCAGGCAAACATGCTGTGAGAGCACTGTCATCCCTTCTTACTCTGTATTTTGAAACATCCCCTTAGAAAAATTATAATCGGCACTGCTGGAAAACCTCTACGTTATTATGCTATGCATAATACAAACACAAGTAATTGCTTATCTGTCAGCAGGTCAAAGCAATTTCACAAGGTGTTTTCAGAAGATTCAAAACTTTTGTAAAACGTTTCATGAAACTTGTAAACTGTAGAATGATAACCAGTTCTTGTTAGACGCAATTATTATACATGAAACGCTCTGACTGTATCACTGTAGAATCTGGTAGAAATTTACGATGGGTCTGATAAGGACCAGGTGCAGCAAGAAAATAAAAAGGAAGCGTAGGTATCTACGTGCTACCGATACGATATTGGACGTTGCTGCTAGATGTGCAGTCCAAGAAATCCTTCAGTTTATAATTAAATGGGACTTTATTGAATCATTAACCCATACAAGACTACAATCCGATACTTCTGGACCATTTGCGTACCATGTGAGAGTTTCTCTAAACTGAAACTAACAAAAAATTATCTTCACTCTTAGATAAACGACTAGCCAATCTGTGCGTTTTATCAGATGAAAGAAAAGTTTCAAATGAAACAGATTTCAATGACATTATTGTGAATTTCAGTAAAATAAAGGAATGAAAACATGTACTACAATACATCTATATCTACTTCTGCACGACTACTCTGCAATTCACCGTTAAGTGTCTAGCAGAGGGTTCTTCGAACCACCTTCAGATTATTTTTGTACCGCTACACTCTCTACCAACGTAGGGAGAAATGAACACTTAAAACTTCCTGTACGAACTCTGATTTTTCTTATTTTATTATGATGATCATTTCTCCCTATGTAAGTTGGCGATAATAAAATATTTTCACTTTGAGAAGAGAAAGACGGTGATTGTAATTTCGTGAAAAGATCTCGTCACAACGAAAAAGCCTTTGTTTTAATGGTTGCCATCCCAAGTCGCTTACCATATCCGCGACACTCTCCCCTCTATTTCGCGACAGTACAAAGCAAGGTGCCCTTCTTTGAACGTTTTTTATGTCCTCCATCAGTCGTATCTGGTAAGCACCCCATATAGCACAGCAACATTCTAGCAAAGGACGAACAAGCGTGGTGTGGGCAGCCTCTCGAATACACCTGTAGCATCTTCTGAGTGTTCAGTAAAATGTTGTCTTTGGTTTGCATCCCCCACAACATTATCTATCTGAGCTATCCAGTTTAAATTGTTCGCCATAGTAATTCCTAGGTATTTAGTCTAATCGACAGCATTTAAATTTGTGTGATTTATCGTGTAGACGATATTTAACGGATATCTTCTTGTACTAATGTGCATGAGCTCACACTTCTCCTTATTGAGAGATATTTGCCAGTTTTAGCACCATTCAGATATCGTTTCTAAGTCATTGCCATATTTGGTGTTGATCTTCTCCTGACTTTTACTAGACGGTAAATGACAGCATAATCTGCAAAAAATCTAAGAGGGCTGCTCAGATTATGTCTTAAATCTTTTATGTAGATTAGGAACAGCAGAGGGCCTATAACACTTCTTTGGGGAACGCTGGATATCACTTCTGTTTTCGTACGTGCTGTGTGACCTTTCTGAGAGGCAATCTCAGAATCAGTCGCACAACTGAGACGATAATCCATAGACACGCATTTAGCTAGACGTCTCTTGTGAGAAACGGTATCAAAAGCCTTCTGGAAATACGGAAATGTGGAAATATGTGATCCCCTCTCGATAGCAATAATTTCTTCGTGTGAATGAAAAGCTAGTTGTATTTCACAGAAACGATATTTTTTGAATCCGTGCTGACTGTGTGTCGAGAGACCGTAACCATCGAAGTAAATCATAATGTTCGAACACAGTATGTCTTCCTAGATCCTTTCGCAAATAATATCTACAAATACTGTCATATCAAGAATACGAAAGTAACTGTTATTATAACTGTACAGCTTTGTTTCCAGGAGTATAAAATAAATGGTAATTTTCTTACTCTGTCTTTTATTACTTCTTTGCACTCTACGTGACAGTTCTTGTGCCAAATGCTGATTCGTATTCTAAATTACTCACCTGTATCTGTATGTATGCAAATTACAGCTACTAGAGCGTAGAGTAAACACATTATAAATACTTGATTCCTTCAGACATTACATCTGTATTATTCATTTTTAACAAAATGTACACTACTGAAACACGTATGTATTCATTACCAGCGATGGCGAGGCATGACAGAATCTCTGACGAGAGAGTTATTTATCGTTGCTAGTCTGCGCTTGACCGCGCGAGACGACAGTAGTAGCGAGTAGTGAGTCGGCAGGAACAGTAGCACGTAGCGAGTCGGCAGGAACAGTTGTTGTATGTAGCGAGTCGGGAGAGGTAGCAGCCAGTCGACAGTAATAGCGAGTGGACGATTGTACTGAGCGGGCGTTGGCATGCGTCGGCGGCGTGCTCTTCTCGCGACTCTGGTCACGGTTCGGGACGATGTATATTGTTATAGAAGGTAATGAAGCAGCATTGCGCAAATCTAATAATGTATGTTAATTGTAATTAATTTGTTCAAAAAAAATGCCCCAATAATAATTTTTTTATAAAGTAACTCTTTTAAAGAAAAACATTCATTGCAATTTAAAGAATATTTCCTACGCATTTCCTCCAAGAATCAAAATTAAATATAAGCCAGCATTGCACGAAGCTGTGTAGTAGAATCTACAATTAAGAGCAGATATAGATGCAGTTTTTTATTGAGGTAAGAATTTTTGCTTTTTTTCTATTCTGAATACAGGGCCGAAGGTCAGCGCTGCTGTCCTTATAAAATTTATCAGGTTTAATTATTTCTGTTCAGATGTTACATACGGTTCACGATTCATTATTTAATTACTATTATTGTGGGTTAATGATCAATCTTCATCCCTTAACGATATTTTGTGGGGAGTTAATATTCTGGCACGTTTTCATTAACATAGACATTTCATCAAATTCTGCAGGGAGGTTACACTACAAATACATCAATTTCTAAACAGACCATGATCCTCATTTGGTTTCGCCTCCGACAGGTTCTACTTCTGCTGAAGGTACAGAGTGACAGATATTGAACTCTATGAAAAAAACGTAAATTAGTTACAAACTACGGCATGTACGCACTTTCAAATGGTTTAAATGGCTCTAAGCACTATTGGATGTACACAGTTCATTCAACATGTAAACGTCACTACAGATATTCGGATTTAGCTTATGACATGTACGATATGGCTGCCATCCTTGGTGATGAATGTGGCGCAGAGGAATAACGAAATTCTGCATGACCCGATGAAGTGTCGCTACATCGATGATGTCGATAACCTCCTGAATGGCTGTTTTCAGCTCAGCGATAATTTTGGGGTTATTTCTGTACACCTTGTCTTTAATATGGCCCCACAAAAAGGAGTCGCATGTGTTCAGATCCGGAGAATATGGCGGCCAATCGAGGCCCACGCCAGTAGCCTCTGGGTACCCCAGAGACAGAATGCGGACCCCAGAGTACTCGTCCACGACATCAAACACTCTCCTGCTTCGATGGGGTCGAGCATGAACCACATCCTGTCGAAATCGGGTCACATTGGACAATGGGAATGAAATAATCTTTCAGAACCTTCAGCTACCGTTCTGTAGTCACCGAGCCATCAAGGAATATCATGCCGATTATTCCATGACTGGACATTGCACACCACACAGTCACTCGTTGAGGATGAGGAGACTTATCGATCGCGAAATGCGGATCCTCAGTCCCCCAAATGCGCCAAATTTGCTGACTGACGAAACCATGCAAATGAAACAACAAGGCGCGTGCGCATGCGCATACCAATTCCCATCAACCCCTGTGGCCAACCGTGCAGTCTGAACGTCGTAATAACGCAGCCCATTCAGAAGTTATGACGATTTTATTTTACTGGGTGATCAAAAAGTCAGTATGAAGTTGAAAACTTACATTAAATTTCTTCGCGAGTCAACATTTCGGTTTGTCAACAGCAAAGCTACAAGACCGCCACACGAAGTATGCAGTGATTTAGAGCGCAGCTTTATTTCTTCAACTTGCATCAAGCGAACATTTGAAGCTGCCGTGCATATCAACTATGACATATTATCGTGAGTACTAGATACAGGGTAACAATTACAGAACTATATACTGGGTGATCAAAAAGTCAGTATAAATTTGAAAACTGAATAAATCACGGAATAATGTAGATAGAGAGTTAAAAATTGACGCACATGCTTGGAATGACATGGGGTTTTATTATAACCAAAAAAAAAAAAATACCCTATATTACTAGACGCGTGAAAGATCTCTTGCGCGCGTCGTTTGGTGATGATCGTGTGCTCAGCCACCACTTTCGTCATGGTTGGCCTCCTAGGTCGCCAGACCTCAGTCCGTGCGATTATTGGCTTTGGGATTACCTGAAGTCGCAAGTGTATCGTGATCGACCGACATCTCTATGGATGCTGAAAGACAACATCCGACGCCAATGCTTCACCATAACTCCGGACATGCTTTACCGTGCTGTTCACAACATTATTCCTCCACTACAGCTATTGTTGAGGAATGATGGTGGACATTTGAGCATTTCCTGTAAAGAACATCATCTTTGCTTTGTCTTACTTTTTTATGATAATTATTGCTATTCTGATCGGATGAAGCGCCATCTGTCGGACATTTTTTGAACTTTTGTATTTTTTTTTGTTCTAATAAAATCCCATGTCATTCCAAGCATGTGTGTCAATTTGTACCTCTCTATCTACATTATTCCGTGATTTATTCAGTTTTCAAATTTATACTGACTTTTTGATCACCCAGTATATAGTTCTGTAATTGTTACCCTGTATCTAGTACTCACGATAACATGTCATAGTTGATATGCACGGCAGCTTGAAATGTTCGCTTGATGCAAGCTGAAGAAATAAAGCAGCGCTCTAAATCACTGCATACTTCGAATGGCGATCTTGTAGCTTTGCTGTTGACAAACCGAAATGTTGACTCGCGAAGAAATTTAATGTAAGCAGTTCGTATTCTCGCAGTAAGCCGGATGGGGGTACAGTTTAAGGCGCTTACCTTTACTGCGCTTCGCTGACGGGAGAATGGCAGCGAGCTGGGAGTTGCAGACGCAGCGGCGCTATTCCTTTTTTTCCCCCGCCGGCGAGGTCTCTGCTGGGATTAAGGGCGCTGGCGGCAAGGCGAGAGGGAGGCACCAGAAAACCTAGGAGAGATGACAGCCGCCTGCCCTAATGGGGGGGATTAGCACTGTGGCCCCGCGACTGGCGCTCTTCCCTGTGTCTGAGGCCCCGAGGAGTTCAGCAAGCAAAGTACTGCGGGTGCTGGACCCATTCGAGACGTCTGCACCGCCAAGAAACAGTAATAACCTGCCACGCGACGACTAAATGAGAACCAGGACTTGAATGATCTTCCTTGTTAGTACTTGGCAACAATCTTTCGTTTCCTGTATTTCGTTCTTTTTTTTCTTTCTTTATTGTTATATCTTCCTCTCTGGTCCCAAGCGAAGGAGTGGGGGCTTCAGGAGGGAGGGTGGGGGGGGGGGGGCTGGCTGTGTGAATCAAGGAAGTCGAGTGACTGTCAAAAAATGGACGAAGAAGAATTTCGTGTGGTGATTAAACATTACTTTATGAAAGGCCAAACGCCTCATGAGGCTCAAGAGAAGCTTGATAAACATCACGGTGACTCTGCACCTTCGATTAGAACAGTTTATAAGTGATTTCAAAATTTTCGGATCGGCCATATGGGCACAATTGATGCTGAATGTTCTGGACGCCCTGTGGAGGTTACGACTCCAGATATCATTGATAAAATCTGTGATATGGCGATGAGTGACAGAAGAGTTAAGGTGGGTGTGATTGCTAGTGCTGTGGGCATCTCGAATGAACGGGTACGTAATATTTTGCATAAACATTTGGACATGAGAAACCTATCCGCAAGATGGGTTCCGCGATTGCTCACTCTTGACCAAAAATGGAATCGTGTGAAGTGTTGCAAGGATGGTTTGCAGCTGTTCAGGAGAATCCTCAGGACTTAAAGCGTCGTTCCGTCACTGTGGATGAAACATAGCTACATTACTATACTCCTGAGACCAAACAACAATCTAAACAATGGGTTACCAAGGGATAATCTTCACCAAAAAAAGGTAGGAAGGGTTATGGCTACTGTCTTTGGGATTCGCAGGGGATAAGCCTCATAGACTATCTGAAAAGATTAAAACTATTACAGGTGCATATTATTCATCGTTATTGGACCGTTTGTAAACCGAGCTGCAAGAATAACGCCGGCGATTGCACCGCAAAGAAGTCACTTTTCCATCACGACAATGCACCAGCACATACCTCAGCAGTTGTGGTGGAAAAATTAATGGAAATAGCATTCCAACTAGTTTCACAGCTCCAGACGTGGCTCCCCCGGACCAGTATTTGTTCCCCAATTTGAAGAAATGGCTGAGGGGACAAAGATTTTACTCAAACGAGGAGGTGATTGCAGCAACTAATAGCTATTTTGCAGACTTGGACAATTCCTATTACTCAGAAGGGACCAACAAATTAGAACAGCGTTGGACGAAGTGTATAAGTCCAAAAGGAGACTATGTCGAAAAATAAAAAGGTTTACCCCAAACACGTAAGTAGTTTTTATTTTTGTACGGACTTTTCAAACGCTCCTCGTACTCCTTCCCCAGGTGCGTCTTATAGGAGCGCATTCGGCACGGAATTTATATTTATGGATGGAAATGCGCTGCCGCACCCAACAGCGCAGGTGGAGGAGCCTTTGGAACGAGAGGGTATTCGGCAGGTTGGCTGGCCTGACCTTCCTCGCTGCTTAAACGGCATCGAACATGTGTTAGGGAGACGTACTGAAACACGTCTAAATGCACCAACGAACATCCAGCAACAGCGTTAGTGGATGAATGCAGCGCTCTACCACAATAACTCCTTACCAACATTGTGTCCAGCATGGGAATACATTGCACACGATGTATTGTCGTCTGTGGTGATCACACACTCTATTAAGGTCAAAGTCTCGCCGTTCTCCTGAGGATCACCATAAATCACGGTGACTACAGGGTAGCTATTTTCTTTGAAAAAAAAATCTTTTCGTCGCTTTCAGTTACCTTCTGTGCCGTACTATAGCAGTTCTTTCTATGTATGGTCCAGGTTTCATCGAGCTATGCTATTTTTTTTTCAGTACTCAGTCTTCCACATCCTCAATTATTTGCTGTATGTCTTCATCCAAATTTTTTGCCATCCACAGCTCCCTCTAGTACCATGAAAGTCGGCCCGCATCTCGTGGTCGTGTGGTAGCGTTCTCGCTTCCCACGCCCGGGTTCCCGGGTTCGATTCCTGGCGGGGTCAGGGATTTTCTCTGCCTCGTGATGGCTGGGTGTTGTGTGTTGTCCTTAGGTTAGTTAGGTTTAAGTAGTTCTAAGTTCTAGGGGACTAATGACCACAGCAGTTGAGTCCCATAGTGCTCAGAGCCATTTGAACCATTTCAACCATGTAGGTCATTCCCCGAGGTCTTAACAGTTGTCTTATCATCCTGTCCCTTCTCATTGTTAGTGTTTTCCATATATTCCTCTCAGATTCCGAGCAGAACCTCCTCATTCCATACCACATCAGTCCACCTAATTTTCAACATTCGTTTGTAGCACCACATCTCAAATCCTACGATTCTCTTCTGTTTGACCCTAAATAACGAAAAGTGTGAGGTCATCCACATGAGTGCTAAAAGGAACTCGTTAAACTTCGGTTACACGATAAATCAGTCTAATCTAAAAGCCGTAAATTCAACTAAATACCTAGGTATTACAATTACGAACAAGTTAAACTGGAAGTAACGGCCGGCCGCGGTGGCCGAGCGGTTCTAAGCACTTCAGTTCGGAACCGCGCGACTGCTACGGTCGCAGGTTCGAATCCTGCCTCGGGCATGGATGTGTGTGATGTCTTTAGGTTTAAGTAGTTCTAAGTCTAGGCGACTGATGACCTCAGATGTTAAGTCCCATAGTGCTCAGAACCATTTGAACCATTTGGAAGTAACGCATAGAAAATGTTGTGGGGAAGTCTAACCAAAGACTCCGTTTTATTGGCAGGACACTTAGAAAATGTAACAGACTTACTAAGGAGACTGCCTACACTGCGCTTGTCGGTCCTCTTTTTAGAATACTGCTGCGCGGTGTGGGATCCTTACCAGATAGAACTGACGGAGTACATTGAAAAGGTTCAAAGAAAGGCATCACGTTTTGTATTATCGCGAAATATGGGAGAGAGTGTCACAGAAATGATACAGGATTTGGGCTGGAAATCATTAAAAGAAAAGCGTTTTTCGTTGCGACGGATCATCTCACGAAATTCCAATCACCAACTTTCTCCTCCGAATGCGAAAATATTTTGTTGATAGCGACCTACACAGGAAGGTACCATCATCACGATAAAATAAGGGAAATCAGCTCGTACGGAAAGGTATAGGTGTTCATTCTTTGCGTGCGCTGTAGGAGATTGGAATAATAGAGACTTGTGAAGGTGGTTCGATGAACCCCCTGCCAGGCACTTAAATGTGATTTGCAGAGTATCCATGTAGATGTAGATGTAGATGTCCCGGTTTTCCCACAGCCCATGTTCCACTACCACACAATGCTGTGCTCCAGACGTGCGTTCTCAGAAATTTCTTTCTGAAATTAAGGGTGTAGACTTCTCTTGGCGGCGAATGCTCTTTCTGCCAGTGCTAGCCTGTTTTTGATGACTTCCTTGCTCCGTCCATCATTGGTTATTTCGCTGCCTATGTAGCAAAATTCCTTTACTTCATTTTCCAACCGTGGTCTAGGGGTAGCGTCTTTTATCTGGAATCAAAACTGCCTCGGTCCCGGGTTCACAACCCGCCACCGCTTAAATTGTCATTACTATTAATCAGCATTGGCGGCCGAAGACTTCCGTCATAAGAAGTCAACCTAATTCTGCCAACTGCCTTGTCAAAGAGAGCAGAAGAATCATGATCAACGGCATGAAGATGCAGAAGGTCACGGAAATCACTGCTTTAAAGACACATAAAATGTATCCACGGGACATGTGGCCTGAAATTGAAAAGAGTCATGACGATGTCTCCATTGGCAAAAGATTCCGGAATATTCCCCCATTCGGATCTCCAGGAGGGAACTGCCAAAGGGAGGTGACCATGAGAAAAAGACTGAATAGATGTTATTTAGCACTGATATTTTGTACTTCTACGGAGTGCTCAAAAAGTCTCTCCGCAGCGTCGTATGATCGTTAGCTGCGCGTGCCGTATGATTGTTCACCTGCTTGGGTTACTTCCCCTCAAGTGGACTCTCCCAACATTCCATTTTTTTTCGTTTACCTCAGCCAGCGTCAGTAGAATCGTTGGTGTGTGTCGTTACGTGTTGGCGTGAACGTTTAAGTTTAGTTCTTTTGTTCGTTTGTTTCGTTTATGTCACTTTTGAAATGCTAAGCGTTGGAGGACGTGTGTTTTTAGTCGAACAAGTGTTCAAAGCTGGCGGCAAATACACAGTTTCATTTCGTCAAACATTTAATTCAGTTTTTCCGGAGACAACACTCCCACATCGCGATACTGTGCGAGATTCGACTAACAAATTTCGAAGTACGGGTTCAGTGACAGATGCACCGAGAAGTGGTCGTCCTAGCGTTTTGTCTGAGGATAAACTACTCGATATTTCCGATAAAATATCCATGAGTCCGAACACTTCAGTAAGAAATCTCGCCCAGGAAATCGATGTTAGTGTCGGAACGGCCCACACAGCTGTAAGGCAAAAATTAGAACTTTTCCCATACAAAGTGACAGTCGTGCAAGAACTGAAAAATACTGTTCAAGGCAAGAGACTCCATTACTGTCAACGATTCAAAAATTTCGTTCAACAAAATGGAAGGTATATTCTTAAGGAAACGTTTTTCACTGATGAGGCGCGGTTTCATTTATCTGGGTACATGAACTCGCAAAATTCTCGTATGTGGAGTACTGCAAATGCATTGTGTATTCATGAGGAACCACTTCATTCTGTGAAAATAGCAGTTTGGATTGCAATTTCTAGACGTCGGATTGTGGGTCCCATGTCTTTCAACGAAACAATAAACGCACAACGATACTGCAGTGATATTTTGTACCCATTCACAGGAGAACGTGTGTTAAAAGTCAGACACTGAACGGCTATTTTCAACAAGATAGTGCAACCGCGCTTACACCTCGCGTTTCAATGTCACTGCTTGCTGATGTTTTTAGTATCTCATAATTTCACAGAGACATTGGCCTCCACAATCGCCTGACCTAACACCACTTTTTCTTCTGGGGTGCAGCGAAAGCAACTGTCTATAAAAACCGTCCAAAATCCATCGATGAATTGGAATTTAAAACTGCAATGTTTCTGTTTCAGAAGAAATGTTACAGCTTGTGTTTGGAAACATGATTAGACGAATTGAATTGTGTATTCAACAACAGGAGAGACACATCCAACATTTAATATGAAAATTTGTAAGTAAAAATGAATATTCAACAAATTAATGAGTTGTATTTCACTGAGTTTCATTTCGGTATATTCACTGCGGCATACGGAACGTATGGCTAACAATCAAACGACACCGCGGAGACATTTTTTGAGCACCCTGTATAACGGAAACGTTCGTTCTTTCTTTTGTTCGTGGTACATGTAACATCTTCCACCAACACCACACTTCAAAGACACTAATTCGGCGCTTGCCACTTCCTTTCAGAGTCCATGTCTCGCGGCCGTACAAAGACACGCAGAGCACTAATAATTCCACCACCCGGATCTTCGTGGCTTTTGATATTGAGTGTACCGTTCACGCCAGCCGTGAGTTTATCTTTGGCGGAGCAGCGGCTGCTGCTGAGGACAGGAAAGCTACAGGTAAAGTAAAGTGTACTGAAGACGAGGGTGGTTTTGGGTAGGGGAGTTACGACGCCAAGTGGACGTCTGTACGCGCCCAGTATATGTGGTGAAGGTGCTACTGTGTTGCAGGCAGTTAAATATTGGCATTGGCGGCAGCCGTTGGAAACAGGAGCAGTTAGGCATCGAAGCAATCATACCGTGTGGCTATATGTACCGGAGTTACCTGGAGGAGTTATTATTTTGCTAGCGGACTAACCACCTCATTTTCGGGAGGAGACTTTCTATTTTGGCCTGTGGTTAGCAAGTACTAAAACTTGGTCATTTCTTGAATCTGAGCCTGAACGTACTTTTAGAACTAGCCTTTCAGTTTTATATTTCTGTTTAGTTGGTAATTCTGCTGTATCTTATTCGTATTTGATCCCGGTCGTGTGCCTTGAGTGAACTGTGTGGTAAGTCATACGACGGTTGTAACTCCTTTATTCTGCTGAGTGTTCGTTGTTCAACAGCGAGCGGGAGTGTACCTGTGTTACTCTTGTTCCTTAACTGGCTTTATGTGTATGTGTTGCAGTTGTTTTACTGTACAATTGGCAGAAAGCTCATGTTTGTTTGAGGTTGGCGGCTTCTATTTAAATGGCGCGACCGACGAACGTTGATGCCTACAGAATTTTGAGGAGCTTCATTGAGCAAGGACTCCCACAGCGGATTAGGTACTTTCTGTATCAGATCTTACCACTTATCTTGTTGTGTGTTAACTGGTCGCTAGAGAGTAAGAGTTTTTCTACTTAGTATTTGGTTTTGGCAAATTTCTCTTGTAGTGTATGGAAAAAAAAGGTTTTTTTCGGAATATGGCTTTCTGTATAGATAGTAGTATGTCACTCTGCCTGGAAATTGGTCTGCTGCTGGGGTGCTTACGATTAACTAGTACTTATTTTTAGTCGTTTTAACGACGCCGTGTTAAGCGTGTGGACGCTTGTTTGTTCTTTATATATATATATATATATATATATATATATATATATATATATATATATATGATAGAGGTCTGTTATTAGACTGCAGTTAGAGCGCCTTGAAATTTTCTGTTTATGTTCTTTGATTAATTGTCGTTTGCCTTCTGAAGGTTATTATTTTATACACCGTCTTACTGCTAGGTATCAGTCTTGCGCCCGTATAAATTCCTTGAGACTTCTTTTTTTTTTTAGTCCCGGCTTGTGTGGTCGTTCGAAAGACGCTACACACTCATAATTAGGAGCAGTTTCTTATAAGCACCTTGATGAATGGAAACTCGGCCACGAATTTTGTTAGCTCGAGGCCTGTGCTTCTCAGATAATTGATTTAAAGTCGTCCTACTGAACTTCTTGTTACACGCTATGGCCGTCAAATATATGAAGTTGTCATCCACCTGACGAAATTGCTATTGTACTGCATGCTGACCCCGCAAATGGACCTTTCTTTTTTGTTATACTTTTTGTGATAATTATTATCGTTAGGGTTGTGTTATTTCATCATTGTGGCTAAATCTGGACAGCCGTTAATTATTGTTTTGCAGCTCCACCATCTAATTTTTTCTGTTTCAAACAGCTTACTGAAAGATTTGGCGAGCTATGGATGCAGGATAAAGTTAAAGTGAGATTTATTTTGACTGTCGTTTTTTTATTGTATAGAACAGGGGTCTCCAAACCTTTTAGTCCACGGGCCACATTGACTCCTCCACGAAGTCATAAGGGCCAAGATCTACCTAGTGGGATTAAAGCACCCTATCACTCCATGATCACCACAATGTAAGGCTAAAGGAAAGATGAAATCGCAAAAATCTAAGGTTGTGGGAATAGCTAGCACTGAAACGAACTACGATTTTTATTTAATTACATAATTTTGGTTGGTGGACGTACCTGACCGAAATTCTGGCGTATTTTATTCTGGCGAATTTCACCGACAAAAAAGTATGTCACTGCACATTCTTCACGAAAGCGTCCTGTAAAGTTAACGAAATCTCAAAATCATTGTTAGCAACACTATTACTGCAAGACGCAACAGAGGTAGAGTATGTCAACGCATTGTTATTTCAAGCAGCGCAACAATAAGTTTAGCTATGTACACTCCTGGAAATGGAAAAAAGAACACATTGACACCGGTGTGTCAGACCCACCATACTTGCTCCGGACACTGCGAGAGGGCTGTACAAGCAATGATCACACGCACGGCACAGCGGGCACACCAGGAACCGCGGTGTTGGCCGTCGAATGGCGCTAGCTGCGCAGCATTTGTGCACCGCTGCCGTCAGTGTCAGCCAGTTTGCCGTGGCATACGGAGCTCCATCGCAGTCTTTAACACTGGTAGCATGCCGCTACAGCGTGGACGTGAACCGTATGTGCAGTTGACGGACTTTGAGCGAGGGCGTATAGTGGGCATGCGGGAGGCCGGGTGGACGTACCGCCGAATTGCTCAACACGTGGGGCGTGAGGTCTCCACAGTACATCGATGTTGTCGCCAGTGGTCGGCGGAAGGTGCACGTGCCCGTCGACCTGGGACCGGACCGCAGCGACGCACGGATGCACGCCAAGACCGTAGGATCCTACGCAGTGCCGTAGGGGACCGCACCGCCACTTCCCAGCAAATTAGGGACACTGTTGCTCCTGGGGTATCGGCGAGGACCATTCGCAACCGTCTCCATGAAGCTGGGCTACGGTCCCGCACACCGTTAGGCCGTCTTCCGCTCACGCCCCAACATCGTGCAGCCCGCCTCCAGTGGTGTCGCGACAGGCGTGAATGGAGGGATGAATGGAGACGTGTCGTCTTCAGCGATGAGAGTCGCTTCTGCCTTGGTGCCAATGATGGTCGTATGCGTGTTTGGCGCCGTGCAGGTGAGCGCCACAATCAGGACTGCATACGACCGAGGCACACAGGGCCAACACCCGGCATCATGGTGTGGGGAGCGATCTCCTACACTGGCCGTACACCACTGGTGATCGTCGAGGGGACACTGAATAGTGCACGGTACATCCAAACCGTCATCGAACCCATCGTTCTTCCATTCCTAGACCGGCAAGGGAACTTGCTGTTCCAACAGGACAATGCACGTCCGCATGTATCCCGTGCCACCCAACGTGCTCTAGAAGGTGTAAGTCAACTACCCTGGCCAGCAAGATCTCCGGATCTGTCCCCCATTGAGCATGTTTGGGACTGGATGAAGCGTCGTCTCACGCGGTCTGCACGTCCAGCACGAACGCTGGTCCAACTGAGGCGCCAGGTGGAAATGGCATGGCAAGCCGTTCCACAGGACTACATCCAGCATCTCTACGATCGTCTCCATGGGAGAATAGCAGCCTGCATTGCTGCGAAAGGTGGATATACACTGTACTAGTGCCGACATTGTGCATGCTCTGTTGCCTGTGTCTATGTGCCTGTGGTTCTGTCAGTGTGATCATGTGATGTATCTGACCCCAGGAATGTGTCAATGGAGTTTCCCCTTCCTGGGACAATGAATTCACGGTGTTCTTATTTCAATTTCCAGGAGTGTAGTCTTGTAGCGAGTAGCAGAGCCAGAGCATATATTTGATAGTTCTGTTAAGTGATTGTGTCTATGTTGCGAGTGTCTCACTAGTTTTTTTAGTGTTTTATGCGCTGTACTAGTAGGTGAGACGACGAAGTGTGGGACAATTCAAAGTTTGAATTAGAAGAGACAAGGAAAATCTGAAAATCGAAATACGTATAGCACGACTTGGGTATTTTTTCACTGAATTTTTTAGTGGAACTACAGTGTAATTGTGAGTATTTAATTTAGTAATTAAAGTACCTTAAAAATAAATTCATTGCATTTTGTTTAGGCAGACTGCTCCCTAGTTTTATTAGTATTAAATAGCACAATTTTATTTTCAGGTTACAATCTTTTGTAAAGTTCTGTACAAATATGGAAAAGAATCGAAAGGTTGTCAGTGAATGTAGAATTTTTAAAGAGCAGTGGGGATGTCAATATTTCCTGGTGGAGTCAAGCAACAAACCAATGTGTATTATTTGCAATGAAGCGATATCAGTCTTCAAAGAATACAATATAAAACGTCATTATGAGACTAAGCACTCTCAGAATTACTCCAAGTTTACAGGATGCGAACGATTAGAAATGTATGAGTTTCTGAAACACCAGCTAAAAGCCCAGCAGTCGCTGTTTAAGAAAGTAAATGGTGAACAACATACAGCAACTCGTGCTAGTTTTCGTGTGGCTCATTTAGTAGCGAAACAGTGTAAGCCATTTACAGACGGTGAATTAATTAAGAACTGCATTATTGCAACAGCAGAAGAAATGTGCCCAGAAAAAGTTAATTTATTTAATAACATTAGTTTGTCCGCAAACACTGTGGCTCGAGGAATAGATGACATTGCACAAAATATATCAGCACAACTGCGTGACAAAAATCAAGACTTAGACTGGTTCTCTTTGGATGTGGATGAGTCAACAGATGTATCAGATACTGCTCAAGTACTACATTTTATTCGAGGGGGCGAAGATATTTTTAAAGGAATTGAAAGGGCAGTTCAGAAAAACAATCTTCAGTGGAAGAAATTAAAATGTATTACAACTGATGGTGGCAAAAACGTGTGTGGGAAAAATAAAGGTGTTGTTGCTCTCCTTTCTAAGGCCGTAGAAAATGACGGTGGCTCAAAACCATTAGCAGTGCATTGTATTATTCACCAACAGTCTTTATGTGAAAAACATTTAGATATGTCAGAAGTTTAAAGCCAGCTATTTCAGTTGTTAATTATATCAGACCCCATGGACTCAGTCATCGCCAGTTCCGCGAGTTTCTTGAAGATGTTGAGGAAAGCGACTTGCCATATTATACTGCAGTGCGCTGGCTTAGCTGCGGTAAAGTTCTGACCCTTTTTTTTATCTCCGAACAGTAACTGAAATTTTTTTGAACGAAAGGAATCGCCCTCTGGCTGAGTTACGGAACGGTGAGTGGTGATGGAAGCTAGCATTTTATACAGACTTAACTAAACATATGAATGACCTAAATCTAAAATTGCAAGGTGAAAACCAGCTTCTGCCTGATTTATACACGCATGTTAAGTCCTTTCGACAAAAGATTGCTTTGTTTCAATCTCAGTTGAACAAAGTATGCTTCACGCATTTTAATATATGCCAAACATTCAGTCAGTAAACTGAGATTCCGTTTCCTGTAACTTTCGCAATTGAAGATTTGGGCGCTTTAAAAATTAATTTTGAATCACTTTTTTCAGATATCGATACAAAATTCAAACGATATCTTTATATTTCAAAATCCCTTTGACGTCGATATATAAGCGTTACCCGCAGAACTTCGGTTTGAAATTATTGATATGCAATGTAGCGACTTTTTTAAAGAAAAACATTCAAAGTCAACATTACTGGAATTTTATAAGTGTCTTCCATCCACACAGTTTCCAAATTTACATAAATTTGCCCGTGGATTTTTTTCCGCTTTTGTCACTACTTATTTGCCTGAAAAAACTTTCTCCAAAATGAAACATGCAAAAAGTATTTACAGATCAAAATTAAGTAATGAGCATTTGAAGTCGCTGATGATTATCTCTAACAGTAAACTTGATCCACTACTGGAGGTAATTATGGAAGGAAAGTTACAGCTACATAAAAGTCACTAATTATCACTAAGATGTTAAATTTCTTTACGTGAATACCCTAACACTGTGAGTTTTCAAGATATAAATTAATTACAGTTATTTTTATACATCAGTTACAACTAAAATAGCCAATATCATTATGTGCACCAGGTATTGTATTTTCTTTAAATTGCCTCTAAATAAAAATATTTTATACGATTTTCTTGCTATGTGTATTTTACAACGTAATCAAAAGAAAGTGAAAACTCGCTTAAGAAGCATCTTCCATAATGATTGATTACTAAGGCTAGTCGCCGAAGGGGCGTCCATTTGAAAGACTTGCACCAGACTCGTGAGCAGAATAAAATGCAAAGAATTTTTTTACTTAAAACGTTTTCGCCAAACTAGTCTGTTAACCATTCTTTTTTTTTTCACTATCGCACAGAGAATGGTCTGTCTGTTTATTGTGGATAGCCACAAGTTTAACCATGACCTTCCGCTTTGTAAAGATACAGCTCCGACAATGTCGTGGTGTATTGGTTGCGATTGGCCTCGAAACTCAATTGTTGGCAGTATAGGTACCACGTCGAATATTTGGCGGGCCGGGTACCGGGGCTGTCCGGCCAGCTAACGCGAGCCGGTTTGCCGGCCCTCGCAGTCCGGTTTCGGCCCGCGGGCCGTAGTTTGGAGACCTCTGGTATAGAAAGTGATCTGATACTTCTGGAGCGCTGGAAAGATTTTCTTTCTTCTGAAATTGTTAGCAGATTTATTGTCAGCCTTAGACTGTTTATTTTGGTACCAGCATCTTACGGCTCCAAATATAGTACAGTAGCGTTACAGAGAGTTTCGTTATTGCGGCTCATCCAACGACAATTTGTCGTTTTTTTTTCTTTATCATAACTTCCTGTGTCATTATTCAAAGGAACTAGATAGTCACAAACATCCACTGCCTCCAGATTCATTAAGTAGCCTGTAGGTTGAACGTGATCTCAACCTTGTCGGTTCATAACCATTACTTTCACGTTTGTCTCTAGACTAAAATTCAGACTGATAGTCTTCACTCTGAAAAACAGGTCATTAAGTTCTGCCTCAGTTCCTGCAATGAGGCCAGCATAATCAGCAAAACATAGACTGTTGCTTTTCCTACCGCCAATTGAAATTCCACGATTCCAGCCATCCAGTGCGCACTCTGATACCTTACTGTGCACAGACGTTGTAGAGCTTAGGTGACAGGATATAACCTTGTCTGTTTCAGTCTGTCACAGCGAAAATCTTCTTCCATTCAGACCTTTAGCAATGATACTAGGTTTTGTTTGAAGTCCAAACTTTATAAGCGCATGCCACAACTTCTCCCACACGACAAGTTATCAGGTATAAAATACAGTGAGGTTATGTACAACTCGTGCAGAAATCAGACAGAAGTTTGTAAGAGTCGGAGGATACAAAAGAGGGGCAGCTATTGTGAGGGAGTGAGACGGGACAGTAATCTGTCTACCGTGTTATTCGAACTGTCTACTGAGCAAGCAGCAGAGGAAGCTAACTGAAATCTGGAAACGGACTTAAAGTTCAGGGCCAAGCAATGAGACCTAGGACACAATAAGTGAATGGTAGGGCTAGGCTGAGGTAAGTACGATAGTTTTCTTCAAAACGCATAACACTTTGATTTCAAAAACTCCCATTAAAAGAAACGAAAATATTCAAATTCAGTTTAAGATAATATAAATTTATAGAGTGAAATGGATATACCCATACAACTTGCTCAACAATTACAAAATTCAGTTAAAGTAATTGTAGAAATGTACCACAACACAAGAAATTAAAAGAAATAAAAACAATTTAAAAATCCCCATTATCCATGCATGGAAAATACTGATGCACCTTGATTGCTATTAACCCTCAACATACACAAAAATATTTTTTACGTAATTATATTCTCACTCCGCAGCGGAATATGCGCTGATATGAAACTTCCTGGCAGATCGAAACTGTGTGACGTACTGGGGCTCTAACTCAGGACTTTTGTTTTTCCCGGGCAAGTGCTCTACCGACTTTTTTTTATTTTTCTAAATTACAGGGGTGGAAACCCGAGGTCTGCCCTCTATGCCTTCCCCTTCCCGTCCTCGAACGCATCCTCCTATTTTATTTTAACTTATTTATTATGTTTCTTATTTTTACTTTGTTTTCATTTGTATTTATTTATTTGTTCTGTTCTTCAGCGTCGAAATCGAGTGAACAATTGTAATACAAATTGTTTCTGTTTGTTGTAAACAAATTAATGAACATAATTTTTTCTAACCGCCTTTACTTCGTGCGTCCACCTTCCATCACACAGCTGAACTCAAAACACATGATAACACATAAGAGAATGGAAGTTCCTGCAGTTATATTGCACACGGTCAAAGGAAATCAAAATAATGATGAAAAACAAATCGAGCACGCTATTCCATGTGCGCTTCCCATCTGCAGCCAACGTTCGTTGGTACCACGCCGATAACCATTTTGCCTCGTGTCAGTCTCCACCACAGCGGTCATCTTCTGCCCGGTGCAACCCAACTGTGAGTGGGCTATGAAGACAATTAAAAAATAATCAAAATGTCCACGGGTGTGCTGCCGTTCTATAGTGTCCAACGGGCACAATATTTCGGCGATCATACATGTCGCCATCATCAGGTGAACTGACGGACTGAGCTCCTGTGAACGAGCCGGCACGGAGATCCGTACGCTATGGCTGCTCAGAGGGAACTGGGTTCGGTCGCGGCGGCGGCCGATTTAAATACCCTCCGCCCGCGGCGCGCTCCCTCCGCCGTCCGCGCCCCGCGCCACGGTCGCGCGGTGGAACAGATTGCGACGGCGTCTGAGATGACGTCGGTGTGATGGCTCTGTCCGCCGTGGTCGTCACAACTATACGTTTGCTCGATTTACTCTTGATTAACCCAATCGCTGGTTCCCAAGCCTTGCTAAGATTATAGCCACAGTCACGGTTTATGAGGTCGTCATTGGTGCGAATTTCGATGGCCTCTCTAACAACGCTGTCCCAGTATCTCGACGTCTGTACCAGAATCCTCGTGCGGTCATACTCCATGGCGTGATTTTCCGACACACAATGTTCAGCGACCGCCGACTTGCTCGGATACATCAGTCGAGTGTGCCTCTGGTGTTCACGGCATCGATCCTCGACGGTACGCATCGTCTGACCAATATACGACTTGCCACATTGACACGGAATCTGGTACACGCCGGCCTTCCTCAAACCGAGGTCATCTTTGGCGCTCCCCAGCAGTGCACGAGTTTTATTTGGAGGACAAAACACAGTTCCGACCTGGTGTTTCTTCAGAATGCGGGCGATTTTCCCCGAGAGTGCGCCTGTGTATGGAATAAATGCAGTGCCTACCTCCTCCCTCGTGACTTCATCCATCTCAACAGGTTGTGCTGCAGTGGTTGGGCGGAGATCACGTTGAATCTGCCACTCTGAGTACCCATTTTTTCGAAATACAGTTCTCAGGTGTTCCAATTCCTGGGGCAGACTCTCTGCGTCAGCGATAGTGCGCGCCCTATGTACTAGAGTTTTAAGTACCCCGTTCCTCTGTGAAGGGTGGTGGCAGCTATCTGCGTGCAAATACAGATCAGTGTGCGTTGTCTTCCGATACATCCCATGACCTAGGTTGCCGTCAGCCCTTCTCTTGACCAAGACGTCAAGGAAGGGTAATTTAGCCTCCGTTTCAGTCTCCGTAGTGAATTTGATGTTGGGGTGTATGGAGTTTAGATGTGTAAGGAAGTCAAGGAGTTTATCCATAGCATGTGGCCAGATGACGAACGTGTCGTCCACGTAACGGAAAAAGCAAGTAGGTTTCCATACGGATGACGACAGGGCTTCCTCCTCGAAGTTCTCCATGTACAAATTCGCTACCACTGGTGAGAGTGGGCTACCCATGGCGACTCCCTCCGTTTGTTCGTAGTATTCTCCATTAAAAAGAAAATACGTGGAAGTCAAGACATGCCTAAAAAGTTCAGTGGTCTTCTCGTCAAACTTTTGACTAATCAATTCTAGTGACTCTCGAAGGGGTAGCCTCGTAAACAAGGAAACGACGTAAAAACTCACCATGATATCTGACTCATCCAACCTGTACGGATCTCCGTGCCGGCTCGTTCACAGGAGCTCAGTCATTCAGTTCACCTGATGATGGCGACATGTATGATCGCCGAAATATTGTGCCCGTTGGACACTATAGACCGGCAGCACACCCGTGGATATTTTGATTATCAAATGCGCCGGGAGAAACTCAAGAATCAATTCAAAAATAGTTTGCGAAGAGTTGTTGACAGCGAGGAATGTGCTCAAATGTACTGTGTTTATTCTGGAGATACTGTCAATTAGCAACAACCGTCTTCTCATCATCGCTAAATACGTAATACATGGACATGCCTTCAAACCACGTGATAGCGTGAGTCTTCGTGGTCGGGAAGTAAGTATCCTGCAGGCATAGGCTGAGCCGGGAGTCAACCGTGTGAGACGCGGCACCAAGGTCATAACAGACGAGGATCTTCTGCACCAGCACCCATACGACAACTGCTGTTCCACTTGTTAAACGGGGTTCGTCAGTGTCCGGGATATGACATTGTGGTCAGAGTGGAGAATCCGCCAGCCCAATACCGTGCAACTTGCGGTACTTCCTGTTGACCACATGGTACCACGTTGCTCGTACCCGTGTAGGGAGGATGAGGTGTTGGATTGTTCGCCGCACCGCCGGCCATAGTGTGGCCGGGATCTTACACTCAATCACATTGTGAGAGATACTCTCAGTAGCAGACGATAGACGTTTCTCACCTTCGGAGCTCGAGTGGCTGGCAGATCAGTGTGCACAAAACTATATTCGAGTATGAATACCGATATGTAGAAAACGGGAGGGAGCGATGTACGTAACCGTAGAAGCTGGCATCAGTTCCTCCAACAGACTGGCCGTAAGTGAAGTCAGTTTCATCATTGTGCACAAATATAACGCTGCAGTCCACACTAGTACGTTTGTAAGTCCTGGTCCACCTTCAGGCTGAATGAGGGTGAAGGTGTCGTAGCGGACGTTAAACAAGAATCCAGCCGTAGTCTGCGTGCCACCGCTGTAGCTAGTGGGAGAACCTGAGCCATGTGTATCAATTTGGTCATTAGACTAAAGTTAAGATATTGACACACTGTAGGAGGTCCATGCGCCGAAGTAGGTTCTGGTGGGCTTATGTGGGGGTTGGGTTGGATTGTTTGGGGGAAGAGATCAAACAGCGAGGTCATCAGTGTCATCGAAGTAGGGAAGGACGGAGAAGAAAGTCAGCCGTGCCCTTTCAAAGGAACCAACCCAGCATTTGCCTGACACGATTTAGGGAAATCACGGGAACCTAAATCAGGATGGCCGGACGTGGGATTGAACCGTCGTCCTCCCGAATGCGAGTCCAGTGTGCAAACCACTGCACCACCTAGCTCGGTTGGACTTCTGTGCGTATCGCCTGCAGCCATGAGACGCACACCTCGTGTAAATGTAATACCAAAATATCTGATCGCATCCACCTTTGGGAGGGGCGTCAAGCAGCCCTCCTGCAGACTTCTTCTAACACGCATCGCCGCCGACTTGGCTACATTCATATGGCTTCTCGCCGTCAATCCATATCGCTTGATCCATTCAAACACGGGGGGCACCTCACCTGATCGGACTAGCAGTAGAACGTCATCAGTATACGCTGTTCAGTAGAAGGTGTGGCCTCTCAATATAATTCCCAAAAATCTGCCCTCCAGCCCTCCTGGGAGCGGTTCTAGTGCGATTGCGTAAGAAACCATGGATAGTGGGCATCCTTGTCGAATCAAACCAGGCTTTGGCAAGGAACCCGTCGTAAGTCTATTTACCGGCATATGTGATGATGCTCCGCGTAAGAGGGGCAAAATTACTTCGAGGAAGTCAGATGGGAAGCCCAGGAGGGCTAGAACTGACATAAGAAACTTTTGGTGCACTCTGTCGAAAGCATGGTCGAAGTTAATTGAGATAAAAAAAATGGTTCAAATGGCTCTGAGTACTATGGGACTTAACTGCTGTCATCAGTCCCCTAGAACTTAGAACTAATTAAACCTAACTAACCTATGGACATCACACACATCCATGCCAGAGGCAGGATTCGAACCTGCGACCGTAGCGGTCGCGCGGTTCCAGACTGAAGCGCCTAGAACCGCTCGGCCACACCGGCCGGCAATTGAGATCACAGCAGCTCGAAGGCAACAAGATGTGGCGAAAGCTATCAAATCCATACATCCACTAGTGGCATGTTGGACTCACCTCTTTGTGTAGTTTTTTCCATTAAAGGGCTTAGTGGCAGTGTAAGTAGGCTGTTTAGATTTTTATATGGGTAATGCCACGTAGCGCTCTATATGAAAATCACTGGCTGTGCTGTGTGCAGTATGTGGCTAGTTTGCATTGTTGTCTGCCATTGTTGTCATGAACTGCTACAGCTGGATGTGAACAGCGCGTAGCGTTGGGCAGTTGGAGGTGAGCCGCCAGCAGTGGTGGACGTGGGGAGAGAGATGGCGGAGTTTTGATAATCTGTAAGACTGAATGTCAATTATGAATATTAAGGTAAATACATTGTTTGTTCTCTATTAATATCTTTCATTTGCTAACTATCCCTATCAGTAGTTAGTACCTTCAGTGGTTTGAATCTTTTATTTAGCTGGCAGTAGTGGCGCTCGCTGTTTTGCAGTAGCTTGAGTAGCGAAGATTTTTGTGAGGTAAGTGATTTGTAAAAGGTATAGGTTAAAGTTAGTCAGGGCCATTGTTTTGTAGGGGTTATTGAAAGTCAGATTGCGTTGCGCTAAATAATATTGTGTGTCAGGTTAAGCACAGGCTTGTATAATTTGTTCTAAGTGGACGTTTCATATGTACAATTGTTCTAAGGGGACGTTTCATATGTCGACCCTTAGCCTAGGATACCTCGCTGGAATCTTCTGATTTTTTCGTGTAGTTTGTGTATTTAGTGTAGCTTTTGTTTATTGCTAGTGCGTAATTGTAGAGAGAATCTCCTTTGTAGTTGCAGTCTTTCATTGTTGTACAGTAAAACAGTTGTGGCATGCATGTAGCTTTGCGCCAAGTATTTCGCTGCTGCAATTAACTAGATATTATTTTCAGTGCTATGTTAATGTGTTCTCTTGTTTTTGCTATTCAAGTTGTGCTTTTCTGTGTTGTCGTGTGAAATATTGTGACAATAATGGCGTGTGAAAAACGTAACACTAGGCTCCAAACTAAATTGAGAAATAATAGTGACGACGAGCGTAGCTTATCAGCACCACTGGGTAGTGAATTAACTAATATTCAAAGTAGTAATTTGGTAACTGTGCATAGGGAAATGGAGCGGGCGTCAAACAATGGCGTAGACAGTCAAACAGGTAGTGAACAGGGAAGCATTATCGATCGATCGGTCGGCAACAGCTCGCCTCATGAATCCGAAATTATAGGACACAATTTTGCAAATACTGTAGATTCAGGTTTTGCGTCCTCACCGTTTTCTCAAATGAGTCAAGACACATTTTCCGCTTGTCAAAATGTGAATGTTGCCGGTGCAAATTCACTGCCGAAGAGCACTGAGGAACATGTTTCAGACACCAGTGCATTGTTATTACAGTTAATGCAACAAATGGGACAAAGGCTACAAAAGTTAGACACAACGCTTGTACAAAATCAGAAACAAATGGGACAGAATCTTCAAAAGTTAGACACAATGGAACAAAAGCTTCAAAAGTTAGACTCAGTGGAACATATGCTTGAACAAACACGTGAAGATTTAACTACTGAGTTACATAAAATAGAATCGAAATGTCAGAAAGTCTGTAATGACGTAAAAACACAAATTTGTGAGCATTTCCAACCTATTTTTTCGCGTCATGAGAATGTATTACAGAATCACGAAGCAGCCATAAAAGAACTGCAAACCATTGTTCATGAAAATCATGAGACCTTGTGGGCTAAAATTGACTCAGTTGCATCTACCGATTCGGTTACGCAACTGGCAAAAACTCAGGAAAACTTAAAGAACACAGTAGATTCGATTTCAACACAAATGGACACTCTGAAACTTGGTTCAGAAAAACACACTGAGGAAATGTGTTCACTATCGGAGAAAGTAGCTGAACTTTCGGATCAGGTCACTAACTTATCTACAAAGGTAGATGATGATCTGAATGACACAAGACCCGTAGCCTTCACTGACACAGAAGACTATGAACAAATAAGAAAATTCAAACAAAATCAAAATCAAATTAATACACAGTATAAAAGAGAAATCCGGGAAGTACAAGATCAGTTGACGCAGGTGATACAAGAATTACGTATTTCAGAGGACACTCGCGCCCCAATACTGGAAGAGGGACATAGAAATACGGAAAAGCCACAATATAATAACACAGAGCATTTCGGTAATTATGAAAGAAATTGGCAAGGTGCACCGAATTTTGAGATGGAACCGCCGACACGACGTAACAATGACCGATATGTGACTCGCCGACATGATGATTTTGACTATAAGCTGTTCATTACTACACGTAAATTCAAAACATTTAAGAATTCTGGCAACGACATTCATCCACAAGCGTGGCTCCATCAATTCTCTCATTGTTTTCCTCCCAACTGGTCATTAGAACACAGATTAGAATTTATGTGTGGCTACTTGGAGAATGAACCAGCTGTAAGAATGCGATCGGTCATTCACGATTGCCACAGTGAAGGAGAATTTTACCATGCCTTCCTCACAGCATATTGGTCTCAAGCTACACAAGACCGCGTAAAACATAGCATCATGATGATGAAACACTTTGAACAATCTGAATTTTCCAGTCTTGTGAAATATTTTGAAGACATGTTGCACAAGAATCAATACCTGTCAAACCCATACAGCCCCTCAGAACTCATCCGCATTTGCTTAATCAAACTGCCTGAAAATTTACGACATATTATTTTAGCAGGACGTTGCAAAGACGACATTGAAGCTTTTCAGGGACTGTTACAAGAATTAGAAATTGACACAGACAGTCGCGGGATGCGAAAACAGGAAAACAATCACTACAGGTCACATCCGTCACAATTCCGTGACGACAGAAACGATAACTGGACGCGACAAGGCTATTCTCACCACACAAATCGTGACCAAAATAGACACCACCCGTATGACAACCGTTGGCAGAGTAGTAATAGTTACAGGGAAAGATCACCTTTCCGCGGTAATGACTATCACAGAGACAATCAGAGAAACAGACAATATGGGAACCAAAACTATTATTATCAAGGGAGACAGAATAACTTTAGACGCAACAGTCCAGCACGCAGTTACGATTCCGGGAGAAATTCTCCACCACATGACCGACAAACAAGAAACTATGTCAACTACCGACATAACGACAGACCTGAATTCCATCAGAACTGGCGAGCTTTAAACAGAGCTGGGCCCTCTGGGCAAGGCGAATTTGTGGAAGTTAGGCCTCCTAATCCCAGTAACGATGCGCGCCAACAAAGGAACAGACAATGATTCGCACCGCAGGCAGCCGAGGCAGCCACGTGCGCCCGCTGGCTCAGGGAAAAATAACATTGACGCTAACCTTGAGCAAAATTCCAGTATTCTTTACGGACGAATACCGCATGATAATTGCATTCAAGTTGAAACTCTGCGTACTAGGAAGAGTAAAGGTTTACACCACATTTCTCATGTAAAACCATTTATTGACAGATAATCTGCTTTTTAACTTAGTCTTTGCAATTTTCACTTCACGCTACTTGTACAATTTGTCACACTGAGAAACTGTTAACATGCAACTATGTTTTAAAGCTAACTAACCATCCAGTCAAGAACATAGGTAACTTAGACAAGTAATTGCGAATGCATTGTTATTGCGAACAGACGACACAGTGTTGTTATTTATACATTCCTCCTTGTTAGTTGCATGATTACGTAACGACTATTAGGCTTACATACTTAGAGCATATACCAGCACTGCTAATGAAATTTTCATGCAACATTTTGGTTTGCTTGAGAGTGGATTCTGGATTTGAGGTGCTTTCTGTGAAATGCCAGATGACACAGTGGTTAGTTTATGTGACAGCTAACGATTTTATCACGACGCTGCTAATGCGTGACAATTTACAATGTTGCTTTCGCGGTGTATCTGTTTTATATCTGCACAGTTTTTTCTGAATTCCTCTATAAAGTGAGACATGTTTTAGTGGTGACTTTTGTGCTATTGCTACAAGGAGACAGCCTTTTCCGTAGGACAACAATACGTTACAGCACAGTACGTTCTTCACCACGACAATAAGCGTAATAACTAAGAAATCTATACGCAAAGCATTTCACTTTTGTGTATCATGAGGTAAGTACATTGACTTCTGCAGAACTTAGCTTTCGGAGGACAATAACTACGACACTTCCCAGAGATTATTTTACAGCAAGACGCATATTTAGCGCTACAGGACACGTATTTGAGTGATTAATTTTGTACTTAAAACATTTATTTTTAAAGATTTTTGAATTACAAAGAAAGTTTTCCGTGATAAATTTCATTCCATTGCTGTAATCTGTAACACCTGAGGGTATAATTACAATAAACCTCAGGGGGGTACATGCCTACTTTGTGTACCATGTGTTTGGCAAGCACAAGGAGCCCTAGCTAATATGGTATTTGCTTATACAATTTAACACATCGGTACCATATTTCTCTAACACATAAATTACACAGCTATCTGATCATTTAACTGAGAGAGACAAACTTGTTTATTTCGTCAGTGACAGATGATTACGTGATTACACCGTTGGATAACTTCACACTTAAGAAATTGTACTTTGTCTGCACTTTGTGAACTGTTCATAATTTTTTTGAAACCATTGTGATACTATGAGAACTTTGAATGATGTATTTGGTAAGGGAGTATAATTTTTAAAGTACGTTTGAGGTAGATGACACTACTGAAATGAGCAGAGAATTTTCTTTAGGTTTTGAAATCATTGGAGGAAGCTACGACGTTTTTGACATTTGACTGAGGTGTTATGATGTTATTTTTACGACGACGATGTGTATTATGCTGTTGAGGTATGTTTATGTCAATAAAATTCTTGACCTATGAAATGTTTTTATATGAGACTGTCACTGTAGCGGAAACTGCTGTCGTAAATATTTCCGTAAGAAAGTTAAGTGACCACCTGCACATAATGCGACGTGGGCACCCAGGTGTGTCAGACACCTGGAGAACAAGCCTTTTCAGACGCTCAGGTAGAAAAGAAAGCCATTAGGATGTGCCTTTCATCGCTAATGCGACACGCTCGTTACTTGAAAACATATGATTTTTGTAATGCGTTGTGGGCACACAGCTGTGTCAAACACCTGGAGAATAAACCATTAGGATGTGCCTTTCATCGCTAATGCGACACCCTCATTACTTAAAAATTTATGATATTTACTGAAATGCCTAACAAAATGACAAGAAATATTTTTACATCTGCACACCTGATTATGACAAGAGTCTTTGTACGAGAGTTGAGAGCAATTAACTTATGAAATGAAATGTCACATGACTACTGAATGACATTTTTATGCTTTGGTTTGTGTAATTGCTTATTTCATTTGATGTCTGGTTTCCAGCTGTGTTGCAGCATTGCTTTTATAAAATGAGATGCATTTGCTAATGTGAACTCTTTCTGTCAACAGATCTATTAAATGATAATTTTGTAATCCACATTCTTTAAAAAAGGAGCACTTGGAAAGGAAAGAACAATAAGAAGTAACTCGTAACAGTAACACTTAATTTTCTTTTCAGGTACATGGTAATATTTTTTTTACAATAAGTTGTTATGGTGCACCACTTTAATTACATAGACATTAAGATGACCACTTTAATTACATAGACATTAAGATGTGAATATGCATTTCCCTTGTCTGCATTGTTGTTTTTACTGTAATATTTTTTCTGCTTGCGCTATGTCATGTTTAGGTATAAGTTGCTGCTGTTTGCAAGGCATAGTGTTATTGAATTTGACTTTTGCTAATTTCTTAATGCTGCTTGCTTCGCAAATCTGCGTTTTTTTTTCATTGCTGTTTATATTAACTGTGTTATGTGATGCTGCATTGCCTCGTCCCTTGGTATATATATCTGAGCTCAGTAGATTTAAGTTAGCTTAAGAGGGGGTAGACTATATAAGAAACTGACTATGGAGAATAGGTAAAGAATGCAATGCGAAGTGATATGAAAAAGATTGGGCCCAAATGAGTATTGTACAATCAGAAATAATATGAATAGAATACAGGAAGGAGGTATAGATAGGACTTTTTGGGAATAATGATGAATGAAGGGAGATCTCCGAGAAGTAAAGAAAGTTTTGAAAATACTGCAGTAAAACAAACCCTGTCCTTTCCTTCTATTATTCCGCTATATGTTTGTGTACCCTTGTGTATTTGTGTTTTTCCTGTCTTTATGTGTTTAGCTGATGAGAGCTATGTTGTAGAATTTTTCTAATACTCTGTTATTTTCTTTGTAAAGATGCTTAGACATTATTTATTCTGTGTTGTTTTAATGCTCATGTGTGAAGTTGAATTTTTAAAAGTGATTCTGATCTTTTATGTATGTACTCATGTCATCATTCCTGTAACACTGATGTATATGTTTATTTCTATTGTTTTGTAAAGCCCCTATTACTACAAATGTTATCTGTATTATTATGTTTTTAATTATGTATTTTGTATCTTTGTAATTGTTTTCTTATGTTATATAATTGTAATTGACTCCAGTTAATCAAATTAAGTAACTTGTAAACATTCATTTCACTGCACACATTTCTGTTGGTCATAGTATATGGACGATATGTGAGAAGTAGGGACTGTTAGTGTTTGCACGTGTGTTAATAATTCAGCAAGGGACTGGATAACAGCATTGCTGGTTCTAAGGACAATTCCCAAAAACTTTGTGAATGCACAAGTGGTGGTTATGGACTTGCTCTATTATCCGCAAGACTCTTCAATGGTGATTGTGCACCTGCACAGTCACAACAGATGGCTGCTGGCCATCTCTACAAGGACTACAGTGGGTCTGCATCTTTGATGGCCCACCAATACAATACTCTCTACCAGGACTACAGTGGGTCTACTCTGTGATGACCTACCTACCAATATTCTTCGAAACGTCGACTGACTCTGCTGTGGGTTTGCTACGTTGTGGCCCATTACCTGTCAGCATTTCAAGAGTCAGCACTGTCTTTCTGGTGGAAGGACAACACTACTTCTTCAAGACTGCATGGACATCCACTACTTCCGTGTGCATTGTCTTTATTGCTCAGACTTTGATAAAAGAAACGGCAGTTTTACTGTGGTGAATGATCAGGACTGTCTTTATTGACTGTGAGAAAATTTTAGCTGTTGACCAACATTGTATCAATAAGTGTGTGCATTTGACATCTGTGTTATTGTAATTAAGAAAAATTTTATCAAATCTTTATTGGCCACTGCCCAAAAATATTTTGTAAAATTTTTTGTGGGGAGCATGGGGGCTATGTAAGTAGGCTGTTTAGATTTTTATATGGGTAATGCCACGTAGCGCTCTATATGAAAATCACTGGCTGTGCTGTGTGCAGTATGTGGCTAGTTTGCATTGTTGTCTGCCATTGTTGTCATGAACTGCTACAGCTGGATGTGAACAGCGCGTAGCGTTGGGCAGTTGGAGGTGAGCCGCCAGCAGTGATGGACGTGGGGAGAGAGATGGCGGAGTTTTGATAATCTGTAAGACTGAATGTCAATTATGAATATTAAGGTAAATACATTGTTTGTTCTCTATTAATATCTTTCATTTGCTAACTATCCCTATCAGTAGTTAGTACCTTCAGTGGTTTGAATCTTTTATTTAGCTGGCAGTAGTGGCGCTCGCTGTTTTGCAGTAGCTTGAGTAGCGAAGATTTTTGTGAGGTAAGTGATTTGTAAAAGGTATAGGTTAAAGTTAGTCAGGGCCATTGTTTTGTAGGGGTTATTGAAAGTCAGATTGCGTTGCGCTAAATAATATTGTGTGTCAGGTTAAGCACAGGCTTGTATAATTGTTCTAAGTGGACGTTTCACATGTAAAATTGTTCAAAGGGGACGTTTCAGCAGGACCTTCTTGATGCGCGATGCCAGGAGCTGGGCAAAGATCTTCTAGTCCGAATTTAACATTGTGATCACGCGGTAGTCCTCGATCGAATGACCTCTTGAAGCCTTGTGTATCGGGATGAGTAGTACATCTACGAAAGCAGAGGGCACCCAGAAGCTGTGGGACATCAGCTCTCGGTACTTGGTGATCCAACGTGGCATCGACAGGGTACAGAAAGTGCATAGAACTTGAGCGGCAGTTTGCCTGGCCTGGGCGACTTGCTAAGTGCACCCTTACCTAGCGCGCCCTCAACATCGACCTGCGTAATGTCCTCTAAAGGCGACGATGCTTCTGTGTCGTCGAGGGGGCGCGACACGTGCTGCAAAATATCGTTATCGTCCTCCACCTCCGTATTCTCCTCCTGGTAAAAACGTCGATAATGGTCTCCAAAGGCTTTATAATGGTTGCCTGGGTGATTAAGGATCGACCATCAAGCAAAGCGAAGTCCTGTTGTCGACGGCGACGGCTATCAGGCACGATGCGGTGGATGGATGAGATTTCGCCGGTCGATAGGTTTTGACGCCGCGACAGCACTATGACCCTTTCAAATTTTCTCCGTCTAAGAGAGAACATGTTGGCTTGAGTTTGGCGGTTTGTCATCTGTCCCTGGTGACTGCGGTTGGGATGCGAGTTCGCGAAGCATCCTTTAATAAAAGTGCAAAGTATGACGATGGTATGCGGCGATGCTCTTTCCATTTGCATCAGTACCCGCTGGAACGCCGGTTTCGTTCAAATGAAATGAAATGACCGTTTGGCGTTGTTTGTCGGGATGTCCCATTCGGGTTCGATCGTGAAACGCAAGAGCTATTTCATTCGGCGCCACACTGGGCGACTTGCGGCCGACGATGAGGATGAAATGATGATGTGGACAAAACAACACCCAGTCCACGAGCGGAGAAAATCACCGACCAAGCCTGGAATCGAACCCCAGCCCAGTGCATGGGAGGCAAGCACATTGTAACCAAGCTAAGCAGGCGGACGCCGAGTTCGCACATTCCGTCCACCATGCCAACGTTGAAGGGTATCGTGGAAGACTTGTTTCGCTGTGGGCCAACGCGTCGGCCGAAATCTGACGGCATTTTGGGTTCTGGAGGTATGCCACATTCATCTTCCACATACCACAACTGCTCCATACACATTTTTGCTGTACAGTGACTGGCATATGAAGGTGTTATGGTCTGAGAAGGCAAGTGGCCGCCGTTCGACGTGTAACATCATATGAGACTAGATACAGGGTGTTTCAAAAATGACCGGTATATTTGAAACGGCAATAAAAACTAAACGTGCAGCGATAGAAATACACCGTTTGTTGCAATATGCTTGGGACAACAGTACATTTTCAGGCGGACAAACTTTCGAAATTACAGTAGTTACAATTTTCAACAACAGATGGCGCTGTAAGTGATGTGAAAGATATAGAAGACAACGCAGTCTGTGGGTGCGCCATTCTGTACGTCGTCTTTCTGCTGTAAGCGTGTGCTGTTCAAAACGTGCAAGTGTGCTGTAGACAACATGGTTTATTCCTTAGAACAGAGGATTTTTCTGGTGTTGGAATTCCACCGCCTAGAACACAGTGTTGTTGTAACAAGACGAAGTTTTTAACGGAGGTTTAATGTAACCAAAGGACCGAAAAGCGATACAATAAAGGATCTGTTTGAAAAATTTCAATGGACTGGGAACGTGACGGATGAACGTGCTGGAAAGGTAGGGCGACCGCGTACGGCAACCACAGAGGGCAACGCGCAGCTAGTGCAGCAGGTGATCCAACAGCGGCCTCGGGTTTCCGTTCGCCATGTTGCAGCTGCGGTCCAAATGACGCCAACGTCCACGTATCGTCTCATGCGCCAGAGTTTACACCTCTATCCATACAAAATTCAAACACGGCAACCCCTCAGCGCCGCTACCATTGCTGCACGAGAGACATTCGCTAACGATATAGTGCACAGGATTGATGACGGCGATATGCATGTGGGCAGCATTTGGTTTACTGACGAAGCTTATTTTTACCTGGACGGCTTCGTCAATAAACAGAACTGGCGCATATGGGGAACCGAAAAGCCCCATGTTGCAGTCCCATCGTCCCTGCATCCTCAAAAAGTACTGGTCTGGGCCGCCATTTCTTCCAAAGGAATCATTGGCCCATTTTTCAGATCCGAAACGATTACTGCATCACGCTATCTGGATATTCTTCGTGAATTTGTGGCGGTAAAAACTGCCTTAGACGACACTGCGAACACCTCGTGGTTTATGCATAATGGTGCCCGGCCACATCGCACGGCCGACGTCTTTAATTTCCTGAATGAATATTTCGATGATCGTGTGATTGCTTTGGGCTATCCAAAACATACAGGAGGCGGCGTGGATTGGCCTCCCTATTGGCCAGACATGAACCCCTGTGACTTCTTTCTGTGGGGACACTTGAAAGACCAGGTGTACCGCCAGAATCCAGAAACAATTGAACAGCTGAAGCAGTACATCTCATCTGCATGTGAAGCCATTCCGCCAGACACGTTGTCAAAGGTTTCGGGTAATTTCATTCAGAGACTACGCCATATTATTGCTACGCATGGTGGATATGTGGAAAATATCGTATTATAGAGTTTCCCAGACCGCAGCGCCATCTGTTGTTGACAATTGTAACTACTGTAATTTCGAAAGTTTGTCTGCCTGAAAATGTACTGTTGTCCCAAGCATATTGCAACAAACTGTGTATTTCTATCGCAGCTCGTTTAGTTTGTATTGCCGTTTCAAATATACCGGTCATTTTTGAAACACCCTGTACGTTCAAGACGACTGACCGAGTGACTGGTGAGAATTGTGTGCCCCAGGTGGTCACCTTGCACTTTCTCCCAATTAGCGATGAGATGGATGTCTCGAACCAGTATCCAAAATTCTTGACAAATCGAAAAGTGTGGGACCTGGTCTTTGGATGGAGCACAACGTTAAAATCATCGCCGAAGATATAGTGATTGTAGCGACCAAGAAGGAGGGTGGTGACACCTTCTGAGTAGAAGTGCGAACTTTCGCTGCGTTTATCGGTTCCCGATGGAGCATACACATTAATAACACAGGTCAGAGACTAAAAAACTGCATAGGATGTTTTAACATTTTCCTACGGATTTTGTTCTCCCATAAACAGCAAAAATATTCAAAAAATTCTATGACATAGGTTTTACGTGTATTGCGGTATTTATGTTCATTATTAATAAACCTAAGTATTTTTTAATTTAATAATTATTAAAAATTATATCAATTATAATTGATAAAATAAACTTAAATTTAAAAAAAATACGATGTTAACTATTCTTTGTTACCACTTTCAGGTTTTACCGTGAACTCCTGGGCGCCAGAAGCAAATGCAAACAATCTTTATTGTTCAGTTCAGTAGTGTTGCGACAATTCAAATGACGATTTGTATCTCGCATGAAATGAGGAGAAACTCTCAGTGGACATATGTGATGATGATGATGTTTGGTTTGTGGGGCGCTCAACTACGTGGTTATCAGCGCCCGTACAATTATCCAATCTTTGCTCAGTCAGTGGACATATTGCTATTCAAGTGAACAGCGCTGTTGTTTCTGTCTAGACATGGATGCAAGAGGTTGTGTTATTTCTCCAAATAGTTTTTGTTATGTCTGTGGTGAAAACACTATTAAAAGTGAACAGAGAAACATCAGTAATTTTGTGAGGAAAGTTTATTTTGCCTACTTTAAAGTAACTTGGTGATCAAGATAAACAATGGGCCCCACATAAGGTGTGTAGAAGATGTGAAGAAGATCTTCGTTTGTCGTTTAAGGGTAAGGAAAATGAATTTCGATTAGGAATTCCTATGACATGGCGTGAGCAGAAAAAACATACCACTGATTGCTACTTCTGTTCAGTTGACGTAAAGGGATCCAATTCAAAAAACAAAAGAAGCATTAGTTATCCTAGCCTTGACTCAGCTATACGTCCAGTGCCCCATAGCTCTCAAATACCTATCCCACAGCCACATTCCAGTTTGGATGAATACTCGAGTGAGTTGGAGGTCGAAGCTACGTTACCTCCTCAGGGTGAATCAAGCTCAGAGTTTTCTTCAGACGAAGGTGAAAGGCCAGAACTATTTTCTGAAAGTGAGCGCAATGGTCTAGTAAGATATTTAGATCTTTCAAAAGATGCAGCCGAACTTTTAGGTTCCAGATTAAAAAATAAAAACCTTTTATCATCTGGCACCTCATTTTCACGGTACAGACACCGAGAAAAAGAATTCACCCAGTTTTTCTCAACGGAAGGAAATTTAGTTTTTTGCAATGATGCGGAAGGACTCATGCATTTCTTTGATATGCAGTATGACTCATATGAATGGCGCCTATTCATCGATTCACCCAAAACTAGTCTTAAAGTCGTATAATTGCACAATGGAAATAAATTTGCATCGCTTCCGATGGGACATTCTGTGCATATGGACGAAAACTATAACGATTTGGACATTATCCTGGAAAAATCAGATATCAGGACCATCAATGGATGGTTTGTGGAGACTTCAAAATACTCACGATGCTTTTGGGCCAGCAGGCAGGCTATACTAAATACCCATGCTTCTTATGCTTGTGGGATAGTAGCTTCAGAGAACAGCACTGGACTAAAAGTGATTGGCCACCCCGAGAAACTCTAAATCCTGGAGAGAAAAATATTATCAATACTACTTCAGTACCACCAGAAAAGGTTTTGTTGCCCCCTCTCCATATCAAATTGGGGTTGATGAAACAATTGGTAAAATCGCTGCAAAAGGATAGGAACTGTTTTAAATATCTATGTACAAAATTCTCGAAGCTGTCTGAAGCAAAGTTGAAAGAGGGAGTTTTCATTGACCCCGACATAAGAAAACTTTTAACCGACACCTTCTCTGTGGAAAAGTTGAATGAGAAGGAAAAATATGCTTGGGTATCGTTCAAGGATGTAGTGCGAATGTTTTTGGGAAATACTACAGAACCACTGTTCAACTGAAGCTGGGATGTCACCATGCTTGCTGACTACTGTTGGATGCTTAAGCGGGAAACTAAAGATGGAAATCGAAAAAGGACTTGGCGAAGTATCAAGGAAAAGAATAAAAGGTTTCATAAAAAAACATTAATAAGTATAATATTGTTGCTATATGTCTCAAAATACTATTTCATTGGTTGTAAAAAAATATTATGTTTGATTATTTTGAATAAACGAGTGCTTTTACCAATTTTTTGTGTTTGAAAAAAATATGTGATAGAAAAAAATGGACATCACTTCTGAAATCAGCGCATTCTAAAACCTATAGAATGAGATTTTCACTCTGCAGCGGAGTGTGCGCTGATATGAAACTTCCTGGCAGATTAAAACTGTGTGCGCCGACCGAGACTCGAACTCGGGACATTTGGCTTTCGCGTGCAAGTGCTCGCTCTACCATCTGAGCTACCGTCTTTTGCCGGCACGGTAGTTCAGCGTGTTCGGTCAGAGGGTTAGCAGCCCTCTGTAATAAAAAAAACTGAGCTAATCGATCAACAACGAACTTAAACAGATGTCTTACGGCGTCCGCCCCGAGCACATGCAACGAACAAAATCGAACGAAATGAGATTTTAAAAAAAAAAAAAAAAAAAAAGATGGTAGAGCACTTGCCCGCGAAAGCCAAAGGTCCCGAGTTCGAGTCTCGGTCGGCGCACACAGTTTTAATCTGGCAGGAAGTTTCTAAAACATATAGTTCTGTAAAAATATCTCATGCATCTGAAAAAAAAAATTTTGCAGACCTGTGTAATATGTGTGTGAGGTTTGTTCAAAAAATTCCGGAATATTCATAATTTCGCGTCAATGGTGTGTTGGAGCGTAGTGCGGTTGGGACCCCTGCTCACTCCTGTGCTTAGTGTGCAACTGCCGGAAATTTCATTGTTGTATGTCTTTTAGTTATTGTTCAGTGCTGTATTGAGAACAACGTTATGTCGCATAGTTTGCGAATTTCGAGATGGCAGAGTTAGAGGAGCAAAGCGTTTGCATTAAATTTTGAGTGAAACTCAAGAAAATCTCTACAGAGACACATCAAATGGTACAGGAAGCCTACGGCGATGAGTGCTTAAGCCGCACTCGGTGTTACGAATGGTTCACACGGCTTTAAACATGGCGGGACGGAAGTTGAAGACGACCCTCGTTCAGGAGGCCCTTCGACATCTATCGACGATGCTCATTTCAGGAAGTCAACGAAATTGTACGTGCCAGTCGAAGAATCACTGTCAGAGAGACTGCAGAAGAATGTAAGATTTCAATAGGGTCATGTCATCAAATCCTGATAAGGCATCCAGCATCTTGGAATGCATCGTGTTACCGCCACGTTCGTCCCACGGCTCATGAGGCAAGACCAGAAAGATCTTCGCCTCGCAATCTGTGAAGAGCTTTTGGATCTCGCGCAGATGAGAACGAGATATTCCTTAAGAGGATCGTAACTGGTGATGAGACCTGCGTCTACGGTTATGAAGTTGAGACCAAGGTTTAATCTTCACAACGGATGGTGAAAGGTTCTCCAAGACCAAAAGAAGTTCGTCAGGTCAGGTCAAGTGTCAAAGCGATGCTGGAAGTTTTCTTTGGCTCTGAGCACTATGCGACTTAACTTCTGAGGTCATCAGTCGCCTAGAACTTAGAACTAATTAAACCTAACTAACCTAAGGACATCACACACATCCATGCCCGAGGCAGGATTCGAACCTGCGACCGTAGCGGTGACGCGGTTCCAGACTGAAGCGCCTTTAACCGCACGGCCACACCGGCCGGCGAAGTTTTCTTTGGCTTCTGAGGTCATCAGTCGCCTAGAACTTAGAACTAATTAAACCTAACTAACCTAAGGACATCACACACATCCATGCCCGAGGCAGGATTCGAACCTGCGACTGTAGGGTCACGCGGTTCCAGACTGAAGCGCCTTTAACCGCACGGCCACACTGGCCGGCGAAGTTTTCTTTGGCTTTGGAGGATTAGACCATCATTTTTTTTTTTTTTTTTTGTAGTCCGGGGTGATATGTTACAATATGAATTCATGGAGATTGTTAATAGATGGTACTACCGAGACGCCTGCGAGAAAATGTGAGACGGAAACGGCCTGAAATGTGTCGAGACAGTTCGTGGCTCTGGCATCACGATAACGCACACGTACATTCAATCTTGTTCGTGCGTGACTGTTGCACAAAAAACGAAATCACTGTGCTGTCTCATCCTGCGTACTCTCCAGGCCTTTTCTAATTTCCAAAGTTGAAAACTCCATTGAAAGGTCGAAGATTTTCAACGATAGGCGAGATAAAAGAAAATTCGCAGACGGCGTTTCGCGCGATCCAGCAAGAGGCATACCAAGACTGCTTCCGGAAATGGAAACGGAGTTGGGAGTGGTGTATCAATGTGGATGAGAGTATTTCGAAGGAGATCATGCACAATAAGTAAATGGTGAATTTAGAAAAATGTTGCGGAGAAAGTTCCGGAATTTTTTGAACAGACCTCGCACACAGCGCCGGGATCTCCAGTCGCCTGCCTGAAGCGAGGGCATTGCCGTACCACTGACAGTAGCCCGCCCGGTTGGGGGTCCACCGGGGGCCGAACCGCACAATAGCCCTGGGTTCGGTGTGGGGCGGCGGAGGGGTGGAGTGCGGTAGTGGTCGTGGGGTTGTGGACCACTGCGGCTGCGGCGGGGACGGAGCCTCTCCGTCGTTTCTAGGTCCCCGGTTAACATAACATACCATAACCACTGACAGTCTGATCACACGGTGTCATATACGTCCGCCCGGCGGATTTCTGTCGAGGTCCTGTGAGCTGGCCAGTCTTTGGATGGTTCTTCGGAGGTTTTCCATCTGCCTCGTAAAATGCGGGCTGGTTCCCCTTATTCCGCCTCAGCTACACTATGTCGGCGATTGCTGCGCAAACAAGTTCTCCACGTACGCGTAGACCGCCATTACTCTACCACGCAAACATAGGGGTTACACTTGTCTGGTGTGAGACATTCCCTGGGGGGTCCGCCGGGGACCAAACCGCACAATAACCCTGGGTTCGGTGTGGGGCAGTGGAGGGGTGAAGTGGACTGCGGCAGTCGTCGTGGGGTTGCGGACCACTGCGGCTCCGACGGAGACGAAGCCTCTCCATCTAGTTTCCCGGTTAACATAACATGATATAACAGAACCACTGACAGTCTGATCATACGGTGTCATATAACATACGTCACATAACCATAGAAGTCGGAGAAGGACACGAAACTAATTTCTTACAATAAAGCAAAGCCAGTAACCGAAGCACGAAGCATCTCTCGCAGCAAATGGATCTTCACCGTTGTTCCAATCATATTGAGGTTAATTGTGGCGGTACGAAAGCCTTTCGTCGAACTGTGGGTTGCAAGTTTTCCGTTAGGTCTGAAAAATGGTTCAAATGGCTCTGAGCATTATGGGACTTAACATCTGTGGTCATCAGTCCCCTAGAACTTAGAACTACTTAAACCTAACCAACGTAAGGACATCACACACATCCATGGCCGAGGCAGGATTCGAACCTGCGACCGTAGCGGTCACGCGGTTCCAGACTGAAGCTCCTAGAACCGCACGGCCACACCGGCCGGCCATTAGGTCTGAGAAGTCTATTGAGTGTCAAGCTGCATCTTGACCATTGGACACTCCCAACAGGTCGGCCGGAACTGTTCCTAAAATGCCGGCGCCAGCCGCGCGGGCCCTGTTGACGTAAGACTGTTTGCATCGTCTCCTCGGGGCACGGGATGGGTGTCCGCAATGCGCCATGTGAAAGGCAGTTGCCGACTCGGGTACTGATATCTGATCGCTCAGCTGTGAGTACGTCCGAAACTTCCTCAGTCCCATTCCGTGTTGCCAAGCTGCACCCGGTGGCGGTCGCCTCTGTATGGGCATCGTCTTGGCGGCTGAAGTCCTTGTTCTCCGGCGGCTGGCTCTCAACCTCTTCTGAATTTGCTCTGTGCCTCCGCTTACGGCACTTTCGAGATCTTTACTTTCTTGTGCAACCTTCCGTGTCAGGCGAAGGCAGCAACTCGCGACACTCCGACACAAAGGCCACAGTCAGCACGATCAACGAATCTATCACTATTTTATCGTCATGGACGTCATCTGTCGACGGGGTGGTACCGTGAGAGTGGAGTCCGCGACACGTAAGACGGGCGTTTCATCTTCCCGCCACATCCGAGCGTGCTGCGTTGTCTCATCAGCGAGCACCAGACACCACGGTCAAGCGGCCACAGTCGTGAGGGCGGCAACTGCCCGACTTAGCTACCCAAGCGCGACTTACGACCCATCCTTAGAACTATACTTCCGCAAGTACCTCATTTCCTGTCTTCCAAACTTCGAGGAGTGCTAGTGCTGCAGATTTCGCAAGAGTGCTTCTGTGAGTTCTGGAAGGTAGGAAGGATATGGGGCACTGCCGGAAGTAAAGCTCTGAGGGCGCGCCGTGATTCGCCCTAGGGTAGTTCAGTCGGCAGTTTTGCCTTTGGTGTAGCAGTGGTGCGGACGAGTTTTCGCCGCGGAATGATCGCTCGTGCTGTATACTCAGCACTCAGCCGTTTCGTGCACGCCGGCTTAATCATGTACGGTGATGGAAAATAGAATCGCTTCACCGAGAAGGAGTTGTGCGACGTAAACAAAATTAGCCGTCTTCCAGCGTCTGTAAGACGACGTCTATTCAAATTTCGCACCAGTCGCAGAAGAGTGGCGTTACTGACAACACCATGAGAATCCAAATCAGATTTGCTTCAAACACACGTTGTAACGGACGTGACCGTTACCTACGTTAGTGATTCGATCTGTTGAGATAATCTTAGTAAAGAATGCGATTAAGGCGACAAAGACGCCATTATCAGCACCCCACTGAGTTTGGACGAAGTCGTGTTATAGGGCTACGAGAAGGTGGATGTTTCTTCTACGATATCTAGAAAGACTTGTCAGGTACGGGACGAAATTTGGACACTTCCATGCTGTTTTCTTTACCAGGTCTGAGAATGGTTGCTATTTTAGCTCTTTTTCACAATCTCGGAAAGCAACCGTTCCCAAGGCAACTGTTATATAAAGCGGTAAGATAGTTGGGAAAAACGCTATACGATCGACAATGGGCAATCAGCAACGAGCATTGACAATGTTCTAACTAACTATGTATATGAAGATGTGTATAAATTTTGTCTAGATCTAGGTATTTCAAATCATTGTGCATTGTTCATTGAGCTGCCACAGAGAGACAGGATAATATAGATATAGATAATATAGATAATATAATATTATATATATATATATATATATATATATAGATAGATAATATAGATTGAAATTCTTTGTCTATGTAATGAGACTTTCCAGTCAGTAACTAGCCTACATTATTTATCATGTTAATATGTGTAAGGAGATATATAGTTTTGTATTTAAGATATGTTTACTTTGTGACTGATTGGTGTGAATTTCACAGTTGCGATAGTCTCTATTATTCTATATTTTAAGTATCATTAATCGATATGTATATATAGAGATTTACAGCTGCCATGCAGGAATTTCAATTGTTTGATAACTTCAGACCATCAAGCATTTACTATTGAGCGTATACTAATCTTTGTGAGGAGAACATTACTAGTATTACACTGCCTCCCCTGAGGAGGGAAGCAATGGGTTCCATCTCAAAATTCGGTGTACCTTGACAATTTCTTTCATAATTTCCGAAGTACCCCGTGTTTTTATTTTGTGGCTGTTCCGTATTTCTATGTCCCTCTTCTCGTATTGTCCTCTGAAATACGTAATTCTTGTATTACCTGTGTCGGCTGATCTTGTACTTCCCGGATTTCTCTTTGGTGTTGCGTATTAATTTTATTCTGATTTTGTTTGAATTTCCAAATTTGTTAGCACTCTTCTGTGTCATTAAAGACTACCGGTTTTGTGTCATTCATATTATCATCTACCCTCGTTGATAAATTATTTAGCTGATCCGAAAGTTCAGTGCGAGTGCGGCGAGGTGTAGAAGATGTATCCATCTACTTCCTGGAACTCAGGAATGTAAATTTCCTGCACCATTAGTATATCCACATCCGACGCGTATATCATTCCCTAAACAACTGCTGTTTCACGGGTGATCTAATGGTATTCACGATATCCAGAAAGGCTTGTCAGGAACGGGACGAAATTTGGACACTTCCATGCTGTTTTCTTTACCAGGTCTGAGAATGGGTACTATTTGAGCTCTTTTTCACAATCTCGGAAAGCAACCGTTGCCAAGGCAACTGTTATATAAAGCGGTAAGATAGTGGGGAAAAACGCTATACGATCGACATAGAATCTTACTAGTAACACCATTCTCATCAGGAGTCTTTTTTTTTTTCAGGCAAGTTCGTTATTATTTCTTCTATTTTTGTCTGTGTCAAAGCTACATCCTTTATCATTCCATCTGCACCTACATCTACATCTACATCCATACTCCGCAAGCCACCAGACGGAGTGTGACGGAGGTTACCTTGAGTACCTCTATCGGTTCTCCCTTCTATTCCAGTCTCGTATTGTTCGTGGAAATAAGGATTGTCGGTATGCCTTTGTGTGGCTATAATCTCTCTGATTTTATCCTCATGGTCTCTTCGCGAGATATACGTAGGAGGGAGCAATATACTGCTTGACTCCTAGGTGAAGGTATGTTTTCGAAACTTCAACAAAAGCCCGTACCGAGCTACTGAGCGTAGTGGCATTTGAAAAATGGTTCAAATGGCTCTGAGCACTATGGGACTAAACTTCTGAGGTCATCAGTCCCCTAGAACTTAGAACTACTTAAACCTACCTAACCCTTAAGGACATCACACACATCCATGCCCGAGGCAGGATTCGAACCTGCGACCGTAGCGGTCGCGCGGTTCCAGACTGAAGTGCCTAGAACCGCTCGGCCACCACGGCCGGCAGTGACATTTGAGATCTTATTAGTTTATGGTACTACATGTCTTGAGTGTAATCGTTCTCAGGCACAAAATATTCGAGCATATAGTTGGCGGTTTCGTTTAAATCCGTTGTTTTCGTGCTGTCAGTTTTCCTTAGCGTTGTCATGGGAGCATTATTTCCGATTTTTTCCGATGCGATTCGATAGACTGCGTTCCAAGTGTTATTTGTTGGGATTAAGCTGCAGTATTTCTGTATAGCTGTGTTGTATTCCTTCTTCTCTTTACAATATTGTTGGCTTCGAAGCTCTCTCAGCTGTTCGCTGTTCTTTGTCCTTTGATGAATTCACCTTAACGAGTTGGTCTTTTTCGCTCTGCAGCTAATTCAAATGTCCACAACTTTTTCTTCCACTTCTGTACTTCAGCTCATGTTGTATCTTGAACACTTTACTCCAAGAAGTATCTATAACTTCTTCAAATTCTGTGACAAGAGTTTCAGTATTTGTTTCCGCTTGAACTTTTGTTGCCAAATTCTGGTCTGTTTCTTTCAAGTTGTGTAAGTCCGTGTTTGGTAAATATTTCTGGGTAAGATCTTCCAACAAGTGCCCATCAAAGTCTCTCAGGGTTTCGTCTCTAACAATAAATGTTTTAGTTTGAATTTAGCTTCCAGCGTATGCTGTTGAGCACACTCCTTCGCTAGAAGTGATAGTTTCATGGTTGGAGCAACACTCTTCTTCAGCACACGTCCATTGGCATAGATAAGAGGTGACAATTGATAAATCAATATTGCTCTTTCCTTTACTGTTTTCAAAAGTTGGTCCATGGTTCTCCTCGTTCAGTAGGTACAGATTAATTCTTCCGTCTCCTTTCCTCCGGAGCTTGTTACTATATCTTGTCACATCCTTGATCTTGCATCGCATTCCATAGTAATTACTAAACCAACTCTTTTATTGTATGGTGTCACTTCGTCAGTTTTTCTTAGGAAGTGTCCAAATTTCGTTCCATCAGCCTTCTGTATACAGAGGGAAAAGTACTGGAAAAACTATTTATTAACAGAATTATGCATCATGTCCTCTCTAAGAATGTCCTATACAACAATCAGTATCGATTTACTACACAGAATGGGACTGTCAATACATTGTTGGCTGTTAAGAACTTCGTAGAGGAAAGCATATCACAAGGACAGTGTGTAATATCGGTCAGTCGTGATGTCCAGGGAGCTTTTGGCGCAGCTTGGTGGACCAGTGTCCTTAAAGCGCTACTAGAATCGGAATGTCCTACAAAGTTATATAACCTAGCAAACAGCTATTTCAGTGATAGAACAGTACTGTTGTCGTGATATCTAAGGACACTCTAGATATGAAAAATCGCAAGTTTACTTTTACTGTCTCTGCAAATATTGCATCTTCGCCGAACAAGTGGCTGATCATTACGGAATCAATATCTTCTTTGGCTATCAGTATTGCTGCCCTTTTCCTTGTGTCACCTGCGCTAATTATCTTGTATCCTCTAGTGATTGCACCTACGGTTTGGTTCTTGTATGAAAGCAGTGCTAATTTAATATTGCACAATGAGTTGCATTAGGTTAGCTGTTGCAGCTCTGGAGCACTGTAGATTTATTTATATGCACTTGATTGGTTTTTGAAGAGAACAAGTAGTTTGACTTGTATTTGATTTTGCCAATAGTGATAACCAGAGTTCTGTTTGCTTTATGCACTATTTATTTCGGACGTATCAACGCTACTGCATTGTACTTTCTCGAACACAGAGGTGACGAACACGTATCTCATTTAGTCGCCGTTTCCTTTTTAATCTCACTTAACAATCGCTGCAGGTGAAGACGTTCGCCCATTGCTTTGGTCTTTTGTAAGTTGTTTATCAATTAATTGTTCCACAGCTACAAAATATTTAGTGTACTGTTTTGCAATCGGAAGTATTATTTTCCGATTCCTTGTCGCTTTCTATAAGGCTTTGAATTCTTTTGAAGACGTGAAGTAATCTTAATGAATATATTCCGCCAGTAGCGCACCTGTCACCGAGGAATGTGATACTGACGAACCACATTCGGATTCCGTGTCTATCGTGTCGTCGTGTTGTTGTGTAGCGCCAGATGCAGGTAGTGGTTTGGTAGTAGGTGCTGCGCCTGATTCTATATGAACTTTAGTATTAGATTCGCCAGTTTCGCTAAATTCACATAAGTCGGTAGTTTCTGTAGGAAGGACATCAGCAGTTTCATTCGGCAGATTTTTAATCTGGCGTTCACTGGAAGAAATATTTTTGTTAGTGACGACTGAACTATTGACAGTATACTTATTAAAATCGAAATCAGATTGACGTCTTCTACTGTGTTTGTGTGGTATTTCTAGAAGTGTAGCGCTAGAGTAAGATGTATATTGCTCTCTTTCAGACCGTATGGGAGGAAGAGGTATTTCAGGAACTACACTCCTGGAAATTGAAATAAGAACACCGTGAATTCATTGTCCCAGGAAGGGGAAACTTTATTGACACATTCCTGGGGTCAGATACATCACATGATCACACTGACAGAACCACAGGCACATAGACACAGGCAACAGAGCATGCACAATGTCGGCACTAGTACAGTGTATATCCACCTTTCGCAGCAATGCAGGCTGCTATTCTCCCATGGAGACGATCGTAGAGATGCTGGATGTAGTCCTGTGGAACGGCTTGCCATGCCATTTCCACCTGGCGCCTCAGTTGGACCAGCGTTCGTGCTGGACGTGCAGACCGCGTGAGACTACGCTTCATCCAGTCCCAAACATGCTCAATGGGGGACAGATTCGGAGATCTTGCTGGCCAGGGTAGTTGACTTACACCTTCTAGAGCACGTTGGGTGGCACGGGATACATGCGGACGTGCATTGTCCTGTTGAAACAGCAAGTTCCCTTGCCGGTCTAGGAATGGTAGAACGATGGGTTCGATGACGGTTTGGATGTACTGTGCACTATTCAGTGTCCCCTCGACGATCACCAGTGGTGTACGGCCAGTGTAGGAGATCGCTCCCCACACCATGATGCCGGGTGTTGGCCCTGTGTGCCTCGGTCGTATGCAGTCCTGATTGTGGCGCTCACCTGCACGGCGCCAAACACGCATACGACCATCATTGGCACCAAGGCAGAAGCGACTCTCATCGCTGAAGACGACACGTCTCCATTCGTCCCTCCATTCACGCCTGTCGCGACACCACTGGAGGCGGGCTGCACGATGTTGGGGCGTGAGCGGAAGACGGCCTAACGGTGTGCGGGACCGTAGCCCAGCTTCATGGAGACGGTTGCGAATGGTCCTCGCCGATACCCCAGGAGCAACAGTGTCCCTAATTTGCTGGGAAGTGGCGGTGCGGTCCCCTACGGCACTGCGTAGGATCCTACGGTCTTGGCGTGCATCCGTGCGTCGCTGCGGTCCGGTCCCAGGTCGACGGGCACGTGCACCTTCCGCCGACCACTGGCGACAACATCGATGTACTGTGGAGACCTCACGCCCCACGTGTTGAGCAATTCGGCGGTACGTCCACCCGGCCTCCCGCATGCCCACTATACGCCCTCGCTCAAAGTCCGTCAACTGCACATACGGTTCACGTCCACGCTGTCGCGGCATGCTACCAGTGTTAAAGACTGCGATGGAGCTCCGTATGCCACGGCAAACTGGCTGACACTGACGGCGGCGGTGCACAAATGCTGCGCAGCTAGCGCCATTCGACGGCCAACACCGCGGTTCCTGGTGTGTCCGCTGTGCCGTGCGTGTGATCATTGCTTGTACAGCCCTCTCGCAGTGTCCGGAGCAAGTATGGTGGGTCTGACACACCGGTGTCAATGTGTTCCTTTTTCCATTTCCAGGAGTGTACTTGTCGTACCGGTGGTGATATTTCTAGTACGATAGTAGGAGAGTCAGACGCATGTTGCTCTTTTCCAGACTGTGTGGAGGGCTGAGGAATTTTTGGAGTGCTTCTTGTGTAAGTAGAGTGAATAAATGTAAGTTATGCGTAAGGTGCGTGAAACACACTTTGGATAAGAAAATTCGGTCTGACATTGAAGTCAACGTAAAAGATTGGGTCGCCACCAACTCTAGCCACACGAGAAATACGAGGTTCGGCTGAGTCGGAAAATTACCTAATTTATTCATAAGAAAAACTGATAAAAGAACATTCATTATAAAGTCATTCATAAAGAATGGGATGTAATTATTAACATGATCCAGGCATTGTTCACGTTAATCAAATATTAACATTAAGTAAGGAGTTCGCGAACACTGTGCATAAGAGCAGCTAGCAGCAGCATCCCTGCAAACAAGATCTACTCTAAAGCATTTGTTTAAATAAAAAGGGAATACTAATTGTTGAACCTGTGCGCGTGGAAACGCTATGGATGGGCAAACAAGGAAATTACAAGGTAAATGGCGTAGGTAACAGAGACGTAATATCGGTACACTGGATAATATTGGAAGTAAAATTATTTATTCCTTAAAAATTGATCTAAGGCATCTATACGACTGTTGTTGCCTGGTAACAATTGCTCGTGAAACGCTATACGTACCACAACAGCCTCGTGTGCCCAAGTGGTTCGCGGAAACAAATTTTAGTAACATCAAACCACGCACTCGCGAACAATTAACATTCTACAGAGGACACATTTCAATAGACAAAGGATAATGGCAGAGGGCCAAAAAAACTCTAATATTAACCCATGTGGGTGGTTTCCAACGGACATAGAGTAATGAGACAAAGAAAATTCACAAAGAGGCAAAAATTGCCAAGACTCAGAAAGATTAAAATGTATACACACGCAGTTGCAGGCACACAAACATTCACACTGAACCGAGGGATCTTCAACATATACAACACCTTTTTGCTACGTTCTTCTTATTGATCAAAGTCAAGTCTGCATTAGGAATCAAACTCAAAGTGTTCAGAAGCCTTGCATACCTTACTGCGATGCAGCAAAATTATCTTTATAAGTTGAAACGCGAGGCCAAAACCTGACAGCTCCTCTCTCGCTAAGAGACAACGCGCGACGCGGTTAAATCAACTCACCCTTCTTCGAAGAGACTTCGGCTGCAGACCCTCGGCAAGCTGGAAGCAGACTGACTCCCTCATACTCTCCAACGTCTCCCACGCGACCCCGTGGCCAGGAAAACCAACAGATATGGCTTCCGCCACTAACCTAACACCGGTAATTTTCACACAAGGGGAGCAAACCTCTTTCCCTACCTGAAAACTATAAGGGTTGGCCATTCAGTACGACTACCGCTGATTCTCTGCAGCAGACTAAACCACCATAGAGCAAAATGAAACACACCCACATTCATTCACTCACGCATGCCAGAGAGTTCTGTATCACTGGAAAGCAATTAAATGATAATGAAAGGGGACTGCAGCACCCTTTCACTTGTATCAATGGTACGGACTTCAGTGTAGCAGCATTATGTACGGAAGCAGGAATTCTCTTTGAGTATTTGCAATAGTCAGTAACTGCGAGCAACCTTGCTTGATATGGCCAACACTGCTCAACTGTGGCAGTATATGTGTAGCAGCGAAATTTGAGTCACACGTCAACATTCAAAATATTATTTGAAGTATCACGATTGTCTGATTTTAATGTACAGGGTTATTACAAATGATTGAAGCGATTTCACAGCTCTACAATAACTTTATTATTTGAGATATTTTCACAATGCTTTGCACACACATACAAAAACTCAAAAAGTTTTTTTAGGCATTCACAAATGTTCGATATGTGCCCCTTTAGTGATTCGACAGATATCAAGCCGATAATCAAGTTCCTCCCACACTCGGCGCAGCATGTCCCCATCAATGAGTTCGAAAGCATCGTTGATGCGAGCTCGCAGTTCTGGCACGTTTCTTGGTAGAGGAGGTTTAAACACTGAATCTTTCACATAACCCCACAGAAAGAAATCGCATGGGGTTAAGTCGGAAGAGCGTGGAGGCCATGACATGAATTGCTGATCATGATCTCCACCACGACCGATCCATCGGTTTTCCAATCTCCTGTTTAAGAAATGCCGAACATCATGATGGAAGTGTGGTGGAGCACCATCCTGTTGAAAGATGAAGTCGGCGCTGTCGGTCTCCAGTTCTGGCATGAGCCAATTTTCCGCGGGCTAAGCGTGAAACTTTCCCGCACTCGTTCAACCGTTTCTTTGCTCACTGCAGGCCGACCCGTTGATTTCCCCTTACAGAGGCATCCAGAAGCTTTAAACTGCGCATACCATCGCCGAATGGAGTTAGCAGTTGGTGGATCTTCGTTGAACTTCGTCCTGAAGTGTCGTTGCACTGTTATGACTGACTGATGTGAGTGCATTTCAAGCACGACATACGCTTTCTCGGCTCCTGTCGCCACTTTGTCTCACTGCGCTCTCGAGCGCTCTGACGGCAGAAACCTGAAGTGCGGCTTCAGCCGAACAAAACTTTATGAGTTTTTCTACGTATCTGTAGTGCGTCGTGACCAGATGTCAATGAATGGAGCTACAGTGAATTTATGAAATCTCTTCAATAATTTGTAATAGCCCTGTATTATATACCAAAATGTTCATGAAAGTCCAAAGTACATTATGGAGCAGCAAACAGAAAATGTCAAATTTCAACGAAATTCACGTACTATGTCACGTTAAACCACTATTTGAAAGACTTTTGCAACGGTGGACGGACCACGTGTTCACGTTCGTTGCTAGTCGAATTTACTCCTTTAGTTAGTTTGTGGCATAAATTTCGTTCTTTCCCAATTCTTCAATAGTTATCCGACATCCCATCTAATCTTGGCGTTCTTCTATAACCCCATGTCCATTAAGCTATCCTCGTTTGTATCCTTCAGCATCCCCGATCCACTTCCACATAAGGTTAGGGTGCAGACAAGTTACACCGCTCTGCAAAACTCAAGAGCGAGATAGTTAAAGTAAGGTAAAAGGTAAAGTCCCGCGTTCTGGCCCTACACAGGCTAATCGGGCCGTGTCATCCTCGAGCAATGGCGTCATCGGATGCGGTATGGAGGAGCATGGGGTCAGACACCGCTCTTCCTGTCCTGTGACCTTGGAAACCGGACTAATCGGTCGGGTAGTTCCTCAGTTGGCCTCATCCTGTACCCGTCCTCCAACCAATGAAAAATCCTGGTTGTAACGGGTATGCAACCTGAGTTCTCCACATTACACTCATCCGCGGTAACCACTCAGCTACGGAGACGTATTGGACATATTAACAAAATATAATAAGTGTATCTACATCTACATGGATACTCTGCAAATCACGCTTAAGTGCCTGGCAGAGGGTTCATCGAACCACCTTGACAATAATTCTCTACTATTCCACTCTCGAACAGCGGCCGGTTAAAATGAACACCTTTACCTTTCCGTGCTATCTCTGATTTCCCTTACTTTATCATGATGATCGTTTGTCGATATGGAGGTCGGCGACAGCAAAATATTTTCGCATTCGCAGGAGAAAGTTGCTGATTGAAATTTCGTGAGAAAATCGCGCAGCAAAGAGAAACGCCTTTGTTTTACTCATGTCCACCCAGAATGCTGTATCATGTCCGTGACATTCCATCTTTTTTTAACTTTCTCGGTATACTCCGTCAATCCTATCTGGTAAGTAACCCACGTCGTGGAACAGTACTCAGGAGGAGGACGGGCAAGCGTAGTGTAGGCAGTATCTTTAGTAGATCTGTTACATTTTCTAGGTGTTTTGTCAATAAAACATAATCTTTTTTTTGCATTCCCCACAACATTTTTTAATTTAAGTTGTTCGTAATTGTAATTCCTAGGTATTTAGCTGAATTAACGATCTTTAGATTTGATTGATTTGTCTCATAACCGAAGTTCAACGGATTCCTTTTTACGGTTCATGTGGATGACTTCACACTTTTCATTATCTGGGTTCAATTTGAAACGTCCCCTTTGAAAAATTGTACAGGACTGTGCTTAAACTGACACACAATATTTTTAGCGCAACGCAATCTGACTTTCAGAAATCCCTACAAAAGAATGGCCCTGACTAACATTAACCTATACCTTTCACAAATCACTTACCTCACCAGAAATCTTCGTTACTCGAACTACTGCAATACAGCGAGCGCCACTACTGTCAGCTAAATAAAAGATTGAAACTACTGAAGGCACTAACTACTGATAGGCACAGTTAGCAAATGAAAGATTTTAATAGAGAACAAACAATGTATTTACCTCAATAGTGTTCAAAAGTCATAATGTATATAGCAGTTCATGACATCCAGTCTTACAAATTTCAAAACTCTGCCATTTCTCTCCCCACATCCACCACTGCTGGCGGTTCACCTCCAACTGCCAACGCTACACGCTGTTCACAGCCAACTGCCCAACACTACAATGGCAGAAAACAATGCAAACTAGCCAGAGACTGCACACAGTACAGCCAGTGATTTTCATACAGAGCGCTGCGTAACGTTGCCAATAAGAAAACATAAACAGCCTACTTACAAATTTCCAATTTTTGCGCGATACACATATCTTTTCTAAATCGTTTTGCAGTTTGTTTAGATCTTCTGATGGCTTTACTAGACAATAAACGACAGCTTCATGTGCGAATAAGCTAAGACGGCTGCTCAGAATGTCTCCTAAATCGTTTATATAGATAAGGAACAGCAGAGGTTCTATAACACTACCTTGGGGAACGCGAGGAATCATTTTTGTTTTACTAGATAACTTTCCGTCAATCACTACGAACTCTGTGACAGTAAACGAGGAATCCACTCACATAACTGAGACGATAGTCCATCGGCACTCAATTTGACTATAAGCCGCTTGTTTTGTACAGTGTCAAAAGGCTTTTGTAAATATAGGAGCACGGAATCAATTTGAAATCCCTTTCAATAGCACTCAACACGACATGTGGGTAAACAGCTAGTTGTGTTACACAAGAATGATGTTTTCTAAATCGATGTTGATTGTGAGTACTTGGTGGACATAAATGTAAGTGCACAGGAAGTTGGACGTCACATGCTGCGAGGTCGCCATGATTATAGTGCCAAATGGAGCTGGCCCCGCAACACGAAGCAGTTGAAGAAACGAGAAAAGACGGTGTGTGTCAGTCACCAAGCAGCTACGGTGCAGTGTGGTGGTGTCCTCCATTTCAACATAGCCCGGAGACAACTCTTGGATGAATTGACTTGGGAAAGAGTCATCAGGAAACTGGAAGAGGGACGAAATGTGGCAAGTCCGGCCCAAGAGGTTGCTACTGCTCACAGCCTGATTTCATGTGCATGGGGAGCGTTCAAAATGTCTCTCAGCACTATGGGACTTAATATCTGAGGTCATCAGTCCCCTAGGCTTAGAACTAATTAAACCTAAGGACATCACACACATCCATGCCCGAGGCAGGATTCGAACCTGCGACCGCAGTGGTCGCGCGGTTCCGGACTGAAGCGCCTAGAACCGCTCGGCCACATCGGCCGGCGGAGAGTTCAGAACCACAGACATTGCTGTCCGAAGGAGAGGCGATGGCCGACCACGGTCAACTGAAGCAGTGGACGGTTGCTGCATTGTACAACAGGCGAGAGGGCACGGACGTAAAGCAGCAGGTGCCACTGCAACCGCATTTAACAGGAACGCAAGAGACACAGTCTCATCCTTCACAGTGGTACAGCGACTGCATGGGGGTGGTTTCTTTGTCCGACGACCAGTACGCTGCGTCCCGTTGACAACCGCACATCAGCGCACTGTTTGTGACGCTGCTGAGAGCGCTGGAAGCGCACAAATGAGGAATGTGTAACGCCGGAAATGCATATCCTCCTATTTCCATCTATTGTACTATAAATTTGTTTTCCTTATTTTTGCTACCTGAATATGACATTTCTGTGTCTTTACATATTGTAATTATTTTACTATTTGTATATATATATTTATGCATTTATGTCGATGTATAATTGGTTTGTTTCGTAAATATTATTTGTATTTTTACGCTGGGTCTTGCCTAGGGAAAACTGCTATCGAACGATTACATCGATAGGTCGTGTGAAGAATCAAAGTGTGTAGGATCTTTGGTAGTGTTAACTCTGTCGCGTGGAGCGCGGGCAGAGGGGGTCTGGCTGGAGCAGCGAGGGGAGCAGGTGTGTTGTGTGAAGCTCCCGCGAGTTGCCGCGCTTTCGGGGTTTGGCAGCATGTAATTGCGCTCGACTTGCGATGATAGTTTCTGACATGGTGTCGCGGACGGGAAGCATTAGCTGGCGCACATCAAGAGCCCGTTTCGTCTGGTGACCGTGTCGAGAAGAAGGCGCGCCAACATCCAGCTTCTGCAACAGCGACGGCCGACAATGAGTGACTGTCACCACCTCCTCGATCGACGGCTTCAAACCTTCAATCAACCAACAAGGAAGACTGGAAGCACGTAAAGTTTTAGAACTGTATGGCAGACCTCAGCTTTTCAAACTTTTAAAATTGTTGCATCACAAAATTACAGCAACTTAGCATGAACGTTTGTTGCTCATTGCCCCAATTGCATTACCAAGCAGGGTCCCTTCCTTTTCCGGAATGAACCCGAGTGTCGTTGAAATTCAAACGCCAGCATCATTAGATTTCTCTGCTTTAATTTCAATGTTCAGTTAAGGTATTCATAGCTGGCTACAATATTTAGATTACACAAGCACAAATTAAGAGTGCGAGTTTTGTTACCATATTTTAGCTTACCTGTGACTGCAGCTCATCTTGGTACGTACTAAATTTTACTATTGTTAATTGTTCAGAATCATTTAATTCAAGTTCAAAGTTAAATCTCTTATTTCTAAATTGCGTGGATTCAAGTAGCTTTTGAAATCTTCTAATAATTTCCGGGTATGCAGCCGGATCCCGTCGACGGGATCCGGCTGCATACCCGGAAATTATTAGAAGAAGAAATACGCCGGGAAAATTTCAGAAGTCACAGCTTTTGAAATGATTGTTGAGGTAGTCCAAGACTAACCGTATGTTACTGAATTTCGATGTGCTTCAGAAAGAAAGCTCACTATTAACTTCAGTCACTAAATTAGCTTTCGATTTTCCGGTTTTATTAATTCTTTTGCTAAATTAAGTCAGAGTGTAGCGAAATTTATTACTTCTGACAAACTTTCAGTTTTCACACAACACGTGTCAACCTTCAGTTGCCACGCTTCTGGTGCTAATTATATGTGTAATAACCTTTCTTTTTCAGTTACTATAGTAATTGTCCTTAGGACTGGCGACCGTAATTTCCCCCAAATCTCAAATATCTGATTACCGCTAGTTAATTGTTAACGTAACGGCCGCACATTTACTTTCTTTATTAACTTTACCCCTTTTCAAAATTAATTTCCACCAGTTTCATTAGCATTTTTCCTTTCATTTAGATGTAACCCTTTCCTCCCTCTTTACCGACAAATTAACTTCGATGACGATTGCTTTTCCCAAATTTCCATTAGGTACACGCGGTTTAATTTTTTACTGTCATTACGGTCGATAAGTGAGGGGGAGGTTACAAATGGGGTAGCGTGCTCTTCTTGAATGAGACAAGACTCAATCTCAGTAGTTTTTCACGAAGTGCACTAAAATGGCGAAAGACGGGAACACGTAACGCACCCGGAACATGGCCGAACGTGATCGTTTTGGTGGTGCAGGCGTTATGGTGTCGGGACTCATAATGTTGCATGGGCCATATCTTTGAGTACGGTACACTCACTGGTCAACCTTATTCTGACATTACACTTCTCCCCCAGTGGGTCTTTTCAGAGGTGGATTTCCTCCTGACTTCATTTTTGTGGATGACAATGTGGGATCGCAGATTGAGGAGCTCTTGGAGTGAATGGATATTTGGTGAATGGACTGGCCTGCCCGTTTTCCGGCATAAATGCCATTGAGCACGCGTGGGGTCCATGACGGAGACGTATTGCGGCTCGTCCGCATGCACCGATGACCGTACAGTAGTTGTCAACCGTGTTGATGGAGGTATGAGACGCCCTGCCACATGAACTCCTTACGCACCTCGTGGCCAGCGTGGCAGCGCATTGCAGAGCATGCACTGCTGCCCATGGTGGTGACAGACCCTGTTAAGAACCACGTCCGGCCTTTTATAATGTGCTGTAGACCATCACAGATGAGGTGAGTGTTATTATTGTCTTCGAATAAAAGTGTCATTTCTGTCGAACTCGCATCGTTTTACTTGCACTTGAGTATAGGATGAACAGGACGCGGTGGTCAATGCACAGTGACCAGTTCTCGCCCAAAGAGGTGGAAGAGTCTTCGAATAAAAGTGTCATTTCTGTCGAACTCGCATCGTTTTACTTGCACTTCAGTATAGGATGAACAGGACGCGGTGGTCAATGCACAGTGACCAGTTCTCGCCCAAAGAGCTGGAAGAGTTTGTTCACAAGGGGAGGCCGACAAACCTTTGCCACCTTTCGGCCAGTCGGCGATGACAGAATCGATGCACACGCCCTGCAGTCTTTCTGAAACGATTTTACATAAACTATTTGGTAAAAAAAAACTTGTAGCTTTATACGTCAGGTTCATTACGGTGGCCCATCATTTCGTTAATGGTCGTAGTTATTGTGATACATATGTGGAAGTAAGACACTGCAAGAAACTCGAAAAAGCTTGCAATGAAAAGTAGGGGTCGCTATCATTTTGCGTTTGGTACATATTACGTAATATGTATGAGTGGCTGGATACGAAATTTAGTTAACATACTTAATTTTCCTCTAACGTTGGGTAGAGATGTCTATCTGTCACAAATGTCGAGAAAATTGATCTGACATAGTGCGCTCATTTGGGATCGCACCAAAAATTTCATAAACTGTTTCTGAGCTGGAAATGTGATTCTGGCAAATGATAGCACACAAAGAGGAGAGTATTTTGCTGTATGGTTATTATGCTCAACTTCATTATCTACCGTGTTATTCCAGTAACACAAGACTTTTCCGATAAAGAAAGAACCTTACTTTTCAATGGCCATCGATTGCTGGTGAAACGAGAAATGCTAGGCGTTTTTGAACAACATCAGTGAAGTCATTACATCTGTATTTTGTACCGAGGATGTGCTCTTTCATAAGTTGCTGACCTTACTTTTATCTGGTTCCTCACTTTAAAAAATTAATAAACGACTGTTTCAGAATTCTCTCGCGATTGTGTCTGCACAACATGTTAATGAGGTGAGACTGTGTAAACTCCACTGAGTTTTCGCAAAAGAAGCACATTTTAACAAGGAAACAAGAGAAATGTGTAGGTTTTATTAAAAATTGCCCACTCGTGGCACTACTCTGTAATTTACAAATGTGTAATAAAACCAGGCGAAAATAAATCTCTGCATCTTCAGCAGAATTCCTTTCAGATACTAATTCTTTTTAGATACTAACCAAAGCCTCCCCCATGAACCACGGACCTTGCCGTTGATGGGGAGGCTTGCGTGCCACAGCGATACAGATAGCCGTACCGTAGGTGCAACCACAACGGAGGGGTATTTGTTGAGAGCCCAGACAAACGTGTGGTTCCTGAAGAGGGGCAGCAGCCTTTTCAGTAGTTGCAGGGGTAACTGTCTGGATGATTGACTGATCTGGCCTTGTAACACTAACCAAAACGGACTTTCTGTGCTGGTACTGCGAACGGCTGAAAGCAAGGGGAAACTACAGCCGTAATTTTTCCCGAGGGCATGCAGCCTTAATGTATGGTTAAAAGATGATGGCGTTCTCTTGGGTAAAATATTCCGGAGATAAAATAGTCCCCCATTCGGATCTCCGGGCGGGGATTACTCAGGAGGACGTCGTTATCAGGAGAAAGAAAACTGGCGTTCTACGGATCGGAGCCTGGAATTTCAGATCCCTTAATCGGGCAGGTAGGATAGAAAATTTAAAAAGGGAAATGGATAGATTAAAGTTAGATATAGTGGGAATTAGTGATGTTCGGTGGCAGGAGGAACAAGACTTCTGGTGAGGTGAATACAGGGTGATAAATACAAAATCAAATAGGGGTAATGTAGGAGTAGGTTAAATAATGAATTAAAAAAACAGGAGTGTTGGTAAGCTACTACAAACAGCATAGCGAACACATTATTGTGGCCAAGATACACAGGAAGCCCACGCCTACTACAGTAGTACAAGTTTATATGTCAGCTAGCTCCGCAGATGACGAAGAGATTGATGAAATGTATGATGAGATAAAAGAAATTATACAGATAGTGAACGCAGACGAAAATTTTATAGTCATGGGTGACTGGAATTCGATAGTAGGAGAAAGGAAGAGAAGGAAACCTAGTAGGTGAATATGGAATGGGGGTAAAAAATGAAAGAGGAAGCCGCCTGGTAGAATTTTGCACACAGCACAACTTAATCAAAGCTAACACTTGGTTCAAGAATCATGAAAGAAGGTTGTATACATGGAAGAACCCTGGAGATACTAGAAGGTTTCAGATAGATTATATAATGGTAAACCAGAGATTTAGGAACCAGGTTTTAGATTGTAAGACATTTCCAGGGGCAGATGTGGACTCTGACCACAATCTATTGGTTATGAACTGTAGATTAAAATGGAAGAAACTGCAGAAAGGTGGGAATTTAAGAAGATGGGACCTGGGTAAACTGACAGAACCAGAGGTGGTAGAGAGTTTCAGGGAGAGCATTAGGGAACGATTGACAGGAGTGGGGGAAAGAAATGCATTAGAAGAAGAATGGGTAGCTTTGAGGGATGAAATAGTGAAGGCAGCAGAGGATCAGGCAGATAAAAAGACGAGGGCTACTAAAAATCCTTGGTTAACAGAAGATATATTGAATTTAATTTATGAAAGGAGAAAATACAAAAATGCAGCAAATGAAGCAGGCAAAAATGAGATCGACAGGAAGTGCAAAATGGCTAAGCAGGAATGGCTAGAGGACAAATGTGAGGATGTAGAGGCATATGTCACTAGGGGTAAGATAGATACTGCCTACAGGAAAATTAAAGAGACCTTTGGAGAAAAGAGAACCACGTGTATGAATATCAAGAGCTCAAATGGAAACCCATTTCTAAGCTAAGAATAGAAAGCAGAAAGCTGGAAGGAGTATATAAAGGGTCTATACAATATTATGGAAACGGAAGAGGATGTAGATGAAGATGAAATGTGAGATATGATACTACGTGAAGAGTTTGACAGAGCACTGAATGACCTAAGTCGAAACAAGGCCGCAGGAGTAGACAACATTCCATTATAACTACTGACAGCCTTGGGAGAGCCAGCCCTGACAAAACTCTACGATCTAGTGAGCAAGATGTATGAGACAGGCGAAATACCGTCAGTCTTCAAGAAGAATATAATAATTCCTATCCCAAAGAAAACAGGTGTTGACAGATGTGAATATTACCAAACTATCAGTTTAATAAGTCACAGCTCCAAAATACTAACGCGAATTCTTTACAGAGTAATGGAAAAATTGGTAGAAGCCGACCTTGGTGAAAATCAGCTTGGAGTTCGTAGAAATGTTGGAACACCTGACCCTACGACTTATCTTAGAAGACAGATTAAGGAAAGGCAAACCTACGTTTCTAGCATTTGCAGACTTAGAGAAAGCTTTCGACAATTTTGACTGGAATGCTCTCTTTCAAATTCAGTAGGTGGCAGGGGTAAAAAACAGGGAGCCGAAGGCTACGTATAATTTGTGCAGAAACCAGTTGGCAGTTAAAGTCAAGTGGCATGAAAGAGAAGCAGTGGTTGGGGAGGGAGTGAGACATATCCCCAATGTTATTCAATCTGTATATTGAACAAGCAGTAAAGGAAACAACAGAAAAATTCGGAGCAGGAATTAAAATCCATGGAGATGAAACAAAAACTTTGAGGTTCGACCGTGACATTGTAATTCTGTCACAGACAGCAAAGGAGCTGGAAGAGCGGCTGAACGGACGGACAGTGTCTTGAAAGGAGGATATAAGATGAACATCAACAAAAGCAAAACGAGGATAATGGAATGTAGTCGACTTAAATCAGGTGATGCTGCGGGAATTAGATTAGGAAATGTGACACTTAAAGTAGTAGATGAGTTTTGCTATTTGGACAGCAAAATAACTGATGATGGTCGACGTAGGGAGGATATAAAATGTAGATTGGCAATGTCAAGGAAAGAGTTTCTTAAGAAGAGAAATTTATTAACATTGAGTATAGATTTAAGTGTCAGGAATTCGTTTCTGAAAGTATTTGTATGGAGTGTAGCCATGTATGGAAGTGAAACATGGAAAAGAAATAGTCTGGACAAAAAGAGAATAGAAGCTTTCGAAATGTGGTGCTACAGAAGAATGCTGAAGATTAGATGGGTAGATCACATAACTATTGAGGTGGTATTGAATAGAATTGGGGAGGAGGGGAGTTTGTTGCCCAACTTGACTAGAAGAAGGATCGGTTGGTAGGACATGTTCTGAGGCATCAAGGGATCACCAATTTAGAATTGGAGGGAAGCGTGGAAGGAAAAAATCGTAGAGAGAGACCAAGAGATGAATACACTAAGCAGATTCAGAAGGATGTAGGTTGCAGTAGGTACTGGGAGATGAAGAAGCTTGCACAGGATAGAGTAGCATGGAGAGATGCATCCAGCCAATCTCTGGACTGAAGACCACAACAACAACAACACCTACCAAAGAAGAGGTGACAGATCTTTGTGAATGGTCGCCATGCAGGTGTGGGCTTGAAGGGGCCCCGCCTAATATTTACAGAAAATGTGAGTCTAAGCTCCAGTTTGGAAAGGCGCATCCCCTCTAGCTCTCGGCATTTCCCCTACAGCGCCTGCCCGCAGCCCCCGCCACTACCGCCCTCCCCACAGGTGCCCTGCCAGCTGTGCATCTACCAGTCAGGGTTTCCTGCGTGCACAATACTATAGTGTAGCAGTTCTTCCTATGTACGTTTCGAGTTTCATCAAGCTATGTTACTTGGCAATGAAACACCATGCAAAGCTACTTCCGTTTGTAAGTTTTTCATAAATGCATTTCGCCATTCATGTAGCAAATTTAGTCTTGGTAAATCGGATGAACTTTTCTGAATCGCCCTGTATAGTAATAAATAAATAAACAAATTAAATTAAAAGACGATGACTGTGTTCCTCTACGACAGTGTTTCTAATTTTTTTTATTCTGATTTGGCCTGCGCATGCAACATTGTATGATATGGCAGTCAATCAACATTTCCAGCTTGTGTGCGCTAGTTGATTTATTTTTTATTTAATAAAATTGCAGCCAAATAGCCACATACAGTTACTTTGCTTAACATTTTACATTTACATTTTACACTTTTGCATATTAATTTATCGATTTCACTCTTTTACTGCACAGTTCTATGTGATATCATTCACAGGCTTCGTTATACAGTTCACATACACATGTTGTGATTGGGTCGTGACAAGTTTTGTTTTTGCAGATTAGATGATGAAAGCCGTGAATAGAAAATCTAGTTATGACATGTCACAGTTCAAAGTTTGGTGCTGTCCATGAGCGGTTCGTCATTGCTTCGGTGCCATAGAACACTGGCCATACTTTTTCTCGTTTGTCCTCCATGATCTTCAGTTGATTTCTGGAAGCCCTGGTGTGTGGCATCATATATCGAAGTTCGATGTCTTCAACTACGAATGTCTCTCTCGCTAGCAGGTACACTTATCCAGATCTTGTTGTCTTTGAGAGAACTAGTGCTCTCTTCAGGTAAGTAGATTTTACCTTTTCTAGTGTTTCTAGATTTTTTTCTGTCAGGTGGTCCCATATAACCTCGATCCCATAGGCCAGGATTGGCAAGATTTTTGCGTTGAATAATTTCATGGCCGTTTCTAGACTGAGTAGGCGGATGTTTTTGATGTCCTGTATTGCTATTATTGCTTGGGCTGTACGCTCTGTTGTATGTATTGTGAAGCATTTCACTGTTGGTTGCAATGTCACCCCTAGGTATTTAAAGTCTGATGAGATTTTTATTTCTTGTCCTCTGATGTTGATTTCCGCATTCTTGGGTGTTTTGCCTCCTTTTTCTGAGAATCACCATTTCTGTCCTTGTTATGTTTATGTTTAGTTTGTATTCACTGCACCATTTGTCTATTTTCTCAATGGTTTTCTGCAGCTTCTGTATATCTGTTGAACCTACGGCTATGTCGTCAGCATATGTATATACGCGTACATCTTCATTTTCTCCAGTTCGCAATACTTCTTCAATGGCAAGAATGTACAGCAAAGGGCTCATCGGGTCACACTGTAGGACTCCGTTCGTTTGCTGAATGAGGTTCGGAAAAGAGAGGTTGTCTGATATTGTGATTAAGATGTATTCCAGGATTGACTTGATTATTCTTGTCAATACGCTATCTTCTCCCATTGTGATTTTCAGTTTTCGGACAATGACATCTCTTTCCAGTAGGTCAAAGGCTTTGGTAAAGTCTATGAACACTTTGTAGAACATTTGTTTCTTTTGTAGCGCTTCGCCGATGTCGTTTAGAAGAAGCCTGATTGCCGTAAGTGTTGATTCTCCAGATCTGAAGCCCATTTGTTGTTCTGGGAGATGACTGTCCACACAGGCTTTGATTTTTTGTGTAATTATCTCTGAAAACATCTTGAACTGAGTATTTTCGAGGGCTATGCCTCTCTACTTGTTTGTGTCCGTTTGGTCTCCTCTACTTTTGTAAAGAACTTTTACTCTAGAGTGTCTCCATTGGGTCGGCATCCTTCTAAGTTCCAAGCGTTTGTTGAATAGTTTGTGTAAGTAGGCTGTTTAGTTTCTTATATTCGTAACGCCGCCGCCACGTAGCGCTCTCTGTATGAAAATCACTGGCTGTGCTGTGTGCAGTCTGTGGCTAGTTTGCATTGTTGTCTGCCATTGTAGTGTTGGGCAGCTGGACGTGAACAGCGCGTAGCGTTGCGCAGTTGGAGGTGAGCCGCCAGCAGTGGTGGATGTGGGGAGAGAAATGGTGGAGTTTTGAAATTTGTAAAAATGGATGTCATGAACTGCTGTATATATTATGATTTTTCAACACTATTAAGGTAAATACATTGTTTGTTCTCCATCAAAATCTTTCATTTGCTAACTATGCCTATCAGTAGTTAGTGCCTTCCGTAGTTTGAATCTTTTATTTAGCTGGCAGTGGTGGCGCTCGCTGTATTGCAGTAGTTCGAGTAACGAAGGTTTTTGGTGAGGTAAGTGATTTGTGAAACGTATAGGTTAATGTTAGTCAGGGCCATTCTTTTGTAGGGATTTTTGAAAGTCAGATTGCGTTGCGCTAAAAATATTGTGTGTCAGTTTAAGCACAGTCTTATATAATTGTTCTAAGGGAATGTTTCATTTGATCCATACATGTTGGAGGACCTCTTTGGCATCTTTTCTATGTTCATTATACAGGGTGTAAACGGTATCAGGCGCCAAAATTATACAGATGGCACATCTCGCAATGCTTGACAAAAAAGTCTAGTAACAGGTTTGCGTATTCCCTACGGTTGTCTCAAAAAAAAAAAAAACCGTTCGTCTCAGGATAATGGTTTTGGAAAAGTAGATACTTGGCCGTGCACGTAAGTAAGCAATCGGTTCCTGTTATTGCCCGCTGCGCGTATTGACATCGCGAGCGTAAATCGTAAACACATAGGCAACTGCGGCCTGAGTGGCTGCGTCATTGTAATACACCGAGCGACGACAGTAGGCGAGTAGCCTGTGCAGATGTTATTGCAACTCTGTTAACTGTTAGGATGGAAAGGAGATTTACTATAGCTGAACTATGCGATATGCATTTAATTTGTGGCGAGGCAAAAGTTGTTGCGAGGGCAGCTGTCGAATTTATCGAGAACGCTTCCCACAACTGCGACTTCCTGCACGAAAGACATTTGCTGCTGTGCACCAAAGGTTTGTGTCATTGTAATTCTCTACCTGTATGTGATTATTATGCTTTTACATCTTAATAAAGTACAGTAGTTATCTGCACCTTTGTAAATTTTCGTCCGCATGTGAAACGTATCCTCTGTTCTGATGCGCTTTCCGTTTTTGTTACATCATGACAGAATACAACTGACGAGCACGTATTTAATTTCCTTAGATGGAGAGATACTGGCTCTTTACTGCCCCGCGCAGAAGGCAGAGGCCCACAACGCGCCGATCGTACATTGGAAGCTGAGGAAAGAATTCTGGACCGCATCCAGGAGGATCCTTCTCAGAGTACTAGAAGCATCGCCCGCCACGTGGGTATATCGCACACTGTCGTTCATCGCATTTTGCAAGAGGAGCGTCTGCGGCCTTACCACATTCAACGCGTACAAGCATTGGAAGAACAAGATTTCCCGTCACGACGTGAATGATCAGAGTGGTTTTTGTTACACAGTGCGCAGTATGATTTTGTCAACAAAATACTCGTCGCAGATGAAGCGTGTTTCACTCGCGACGGAATAACTAATTTCCGTAACATGCACACGTGGAGTGTACACAATCCTCGCCACGTAGTGGCAACACATTTTCAGCGACGATTTTCCGTAAATGTGTGGGCGGGTATGCTCGATAATTACATTATTGGGCCCTATGTTTTACCTGCACGTTTGACTGGTAACTATTACCGAACGTTTCTAGAGGAAACATTGTTACCAACGTTGTTAGAAGACATTCCGTTAGGCATACGTCATAACATGTGGTTCCTCCACGATGGTGCACCACCCCACATTGGTCACAGAGAATGCAGATTTTTGGATAGTCGATTTCCAGGACGATGGACCGGGCGTTCGGGTCTATGTCGATGGCCAGCACGCAGCCCTGATTTAAATCCACTGGATTTTTGCTTTTGGGGCCATATGAAGGAACTTGTTTATGCTGAGTCCGTAAATAATGTGGACGAATTGACGCCGAAGATTTTAGATGCTGCCAATACCATAAAGGCCAATGTGCATGTGTGTGAACGAGTGCGACGAAACTGGGTTCGCCGTAATGAAGCATGTGTAGAAGCGAATGGTGGTCATTTCGAACATTTATTGTAGTATTGGTGTAAGAGGAAACGAAGTAATGGGTTTTCTTTTTGTTACGATGTTGTTGTACAGAAGAGAAATAATGTGAAATTAGTTTTCGTTATGGCATTGCCGTAAAAAGGTGAAACAGATGATTATAATTAATGCACAACTATCTACTTGGTGATTGACTGAATTTGTACTAATGGAAATACATTGTGTTTGATATTAGTCTGGGAATTCTGACATTGCCCTCACAGTATATATTTTCTTTAATGTCGTTTGCTGTTAGCAATATTAGCTTATTCCCAAGAGTTAGCAGCTTTCACTCAGTTAATACTAGGCAGAAATCAAATCTACATGTGGAATGCACTTCCTTGACTCTTGTGCAGAAAGGAGTGCAGTATTTTGCTGCATCCATTTTCAATAAGCTACCACAAGAACTCAAAAATCTTAGCAGTAGCCCAAACGCTTTTAAGTCTAAACGAAGAGTTTCCTCATGGCTCACTCCTTCTATTCTGTCGCGGAGCTCCTGGAAGAGCTAAAAAATTAAGCAAATTCCAGTGTTACATTCTTGATTTTCTTAATTTAAACTAATGACGCGTCGCCTGAATATGTTTCTTATATTTCATTTTATCTGTTTCTACAATCGTGTTATAATTTCATGTATTGACTCGTTCCATGACCATGGAGACTTCTCCTTAATGTGGTCCCACGGAACAATAAATAAATAAATACATAAATTAGCTTGTCATTACTTCGTTATGGACTTGTTGAGAAACAGACTGATTGTATTCAATTCACGTAAAGCGAATTACACATTCTTGACAACCCAAAAACCGTTTACATTCCTTTTTTCGGTACCACCTGATTATCACACCAGATCGTCGTACACGTCTAATGATTTCAATCCTCTGGTCGGTTCGTTGCCTTTCTCTGGCCGCCCCGTCATTGTAGGCAATAAGCTCGGTACGCCGTGTAGTGTCGGTTGACTACGTAAACAGAAACGCGTATACTATCTATCCTACGAACATTAGGTTCTAATAATACAAAAATAAAGTACATGATAGAAGAAAATGTCATTAGACTTTTTTGTCAAGCACACCGAGATGTACCATCTGTATAATTCTGACGCCTTATGCCGTTTACACCCTGTATACAGGGTTATTACAAATGATTGAAGCGATTTCACAGCTCTACAATAACTTTATTATTTGAGATATTTTCACAATGCTTTGCACACACATACAAAAACTCAAAAAGTTTTTTTAGGCATTCACAAATGTTCGATATGTGCCCCTTTAGTGATTCGGCAGACATCAAGCAGATAATCAAGTTCCTCCCACACTCGGCGCAGCATGTCCCCATCAATGGGTTCGATGGTATCGTTGATGCGAGCTCGCAGTTCTGGCAGGTTTCTTGGTAGAGGAGGTTTAAACACTGAATCTTTCACATAACCCCACAGAAAGAAATCGCATGGGGTTAAGTCGGGAGAGCGTGGAGGCCATGACATGAATTGCTGATCATGATCTCCACCACGACAGATCCATCGGTTTTCCAATCTCCTGTTTAAGAAATGCCGAACATCATGATGGAAGTGCGGTGGAGCACCATCCTGTTGAAAGATGAAGTCGGCGCTGTCGGTCTCCAGTTGTGGCATGAGCCAATTTTCCGCGGGCTACGCGTGAAACTTGCCCGCACGCGTTCAACCGTTTCCTCGCTCACTGCAGGCCGACCCGTTGATTTCCCCTTACAGAGGCATCCAGAAGCTTTAAACTATGCATACCATCGCCGAATGGAGTTAGCAGTTGGTGGAGCTTCGTTGAACTTCGTCCTGAAGTGTCGTTGCACTGTTATGACTGACTGATGTGAGTGCATTTCAAGCACGACATACGCTCTCTCGGCTCCTGGCGCCACTTGTCTCACTGCGCTCTCGAGCGCTCTGACAGCAGAAACCTGAAGTGCGGCTTCAGCCGAACGAAACTTTATGAGTTTTTCTACGGATCTGTAGTGTGTCGTGACCATATGTCAATGAATGGAGCTACAGTGAATTTATGAAATCGCTTCAATCATTTGTAATAGCCCTGTATATTACCGGGTCCTGCTGCTTTCTTGTTCTTCAGTGCTTTTATTACTTCTATTACATCTTGTTGATTTGATTTGAAGGGTGGTTACAGGCTGCTGTGCTGGGAGACGCCGTGTGCCCGTCTGCGGTGGAGGGGAGGACGCGAGGTGCCGGTGGTGGGGGCAGCGGGACCCCGACAAGCGGATCGGCCGCAGTCGCGCGCCGGCCGCCGAGCAGGGAGGTCGAGCCGAAGTTGCTCGCGGGGTGAGGGGGGATACGTGGCGTGGCGAAGCGGTCGCGCGCCTTCCGCGCCGCGTTCGGTGGACAGGACAGGCACGGTCGGGACACGTGGTTCCGTACGGCGTGACGCAACTCCGACACGCAATACGTCAGATCCCTTGATGTTGGCCTCAGCAGCCGAACGTGTCCTCTGAAATGCAGTGCAGTGCTTCGAATTTTTCGCCCTATACTTAATGTCAAAAATACATTAATTTCGCCATAAATAAGCACACACCCCTTTTAATAAATGCAACAATATTCAACCAATATTGGGCTTCATGTAGGATTCAGATGCACAAAAGAAGAAGCAAGCGATGTTACTTATCGATACTGAATAACCACCACTTTCCTTCTAAATTCATTAGGCTTGGAAGCTTAATTATACATGTACCTTTTTATGGGAACTCTATTCACTGACATCAATAAAGTCGTGTGATGACTGAGGGCAGTGCCTTTCAATTTCAAGGAAGTCGTCACAGTCATAAAATTTGCGAAGTCTCTGTCAAGGTGGGATAAACAAGAAACTACTGGCCTACTGAGACGCGCGTCTTAGCAAACTACCGGAGTCAATGCAGTGAGAAACTTAGTGAATGTTTTCCGTAACTGCAGCAATGCGTTTATTCTGCATCATAGTTAATGAGAGTTCGTTTCCAGCGACGAGAACTATTCACTAAGAGAAGACGTTGTCAAGAAGCTAAGGAATCTGTTCTGTGTGTTTTTCATTTAGATTATACCTTTAGAATTTTGGTCCAATGTCAAAGTACGAAACTGGCTGGAAAGATGCTCGTTCGCTCAAAGTTGCCACTTTTGCAGTCGAGTGTGCTGGGAAACTGTCCATTGGATGGCGAGTTCGGCTTAGCCAGTGGAAGTGGTATTGCCTGGCACAAAATTCTTGAAGGGAATTCGATGTAACTCTCACTTAGCAATAATGAGAGCGTAGTAAAACTGCCGATTAGAAAACAACACTCTGTCCTGTCGCAGGGTTCACTCATATAAACTGGGGCTACGAAAACCTGTGAATGTGTCAAGAGTCACTGTGATAATCGATAAGTGTGGTACACTTCAATGAAAAGTCCGCCCCATGTAGCTGAGTGATCAGCGCGACAGACTGTCAATCCTAAGGACCCGGGTTCGATTCCCGGCTGGGTCGGAGATTTTCTCCGCTCAGGGACTAGGTGTTGTGTTGTCATAATCATCATTTCATCCCCATCGACGTGCAAGTCACCGAAGTGGCGTCAAATCGAAAGACTAGCACCAGGCCAGCGGTCTACCCGACGGGAGGCCCTCGTCACACGCCATTATTATTATTATTATTACTTCTAAGAAATATGCTGTAAGGCAGATTCGGAATGTGAGCGTCCAAGCAGGTCGGTATTTGATGTTCAGTGTCTATGGGATATGGTTTATACAGAAGAAATGCCAGTGAAGGACAGGAAAAAGTGATTCGCGCGTAGTGCACATACTCGCATCAGGGCGAAAAGTGAATTAAAAGGGAAAATAAGTGATTGTTGTCAAAAACGGCTTAGCAAAAGAACCAAACCGTCGTTCGTCGTGCCTGAATAAGTCGGTCGAGAAGTGTATTGCTCGTGACTGGCAAGGTACCAGGTTCGAATCCCGGTGTCGACCTGCCAGTAAGTTTTCTACCGAGAGGAGTGTGCTGACTGGGCGTGTTTACAGTGTCTGTAGCGACGCGGAAACTGTCGGCGGCGGCCAGGTAGCACAGCGGGGCCAAGGGCGGCTACTGTGGGGGAGCGCGGCGCTGCGCATGCGCGCCGGCCGGCCCGGCTGCGTTCCGGCGGCGACCACTGCGCTCGCAGCAGTCCGTCCTCCGCGAAAGTCGCGCCTCCCCCGCCGGCCCGACGTGACGCAGCGAAAGTCGCCGCGGCTCGGGCGCGTCCTAGTTCGCCGCTAGCTCCCGTTTATCGCCAGTCCCTCGCGGTCCACACCGGACAACACTCGTACTCGCCCGCGCGCGGACACCACCGCTCCTCCAGCGTCGACGCGTTCGGACACCTGCTGCAGACCGGTGCAGCAGATACGGTTAAAGGTTACTGGAGGATTCGTCAGTACCATTCCGGTGAAGTCGCACCGGTAGCGAACAGGCATCCCTGTGACAGATGCCACAGTTAAAGCCTTGGAAGGCGTTCCTTATTCTTGGAGGACACCTCGAACAGATTCCGACATTACGTCGCTACGACCATCGATAAACCACACCAAAACAAGTGTTACGAAGAATTCTTATCATTGCTTGATTTCACAGTGATCCCCTAGTGGTCTTACTAGTAACTACTACGCATTATGATAAAAGTGCGGACAGACTCTGCTTTGCATCTATCACAATCACGATTGTACACACCGTAAATTACTAACTGCTGAGTGAATCAACAGGTGCCAACGACTGGGTGCTTCTGCATTCGATAAGCACCACGGTGGCAACATTTCAATTGTAGAACCTGAATCGAACATAAGTGCTCAAATTTTGGATGCGGATGTAAAGAAGAACTGACATCTGGAGTTGACGCTGAGTCTTACGTGACCGAGCCACTGACAAAGTCTCTAAGTGTGGTGCAAGAAGTCTGGCCAGACTTCATTTCTTCACTGAAGTTTTTCACCGCAGCCCTCTGAACTAAATAGGCAAAGTGTACGTATTAGCGTCACTTAATTCGTTTAAATATTAACACCTTCCACAGGGTTGAGTTTCGGGACCAATTTTACCTGGGCGCTTCGCGTGTACAGGTGCTGTGCATGGGTATGACCGCAGCAAAATTCTCTCGCTGCACTGTTGGCGCGACGAAGAGCAGTTCCGTTTGTCGAGTGGCGCGCTGTGCCGATCTGAGTAACACTAGAACGCTCGTCGAAGAGTTATAGCACACGGACCGGCAGTGGAGTCGGACGGGATCGCGGTCGTAGGTGATGCTGGGGTCGGTACCCTGACGAGCGCAGTGTGTGGCACGCGATGGCCTTCCTGGGAGAGAACTTGACGGAGGTGGCGTCGACGGCGGCGGCGGCGGCGGCAGGGGCGGCGGGGGCGGCGGGGGCGGCGGCGGCGGCGGCGGCTGGGGACGGCTCGCTGTGGGGCGGCAAGCTGACGGCGATGCTGGGCCTCTGGCTGGGCTCGTTTCTGGCGGGGGTGCTGCCGCAGCTGCTGCGCGCCACGGTGGCGCCGCCCCCGCAGCTGCAGCCGGCCAAGGGGCTGGGCTTCTGCGCCCGCAACGAGGAGCTGCTCGTCTCGCTGCTGCTCTGCTTCGGCGGCGGCGTCCTGCTCTTCACCACCTTCATTCACCTGCAACCAGAGGTACCAACACCCGCACAACTCCATAATTAACCTCTCACACCAGTGCTATTATACTGCGTCCCCATCATCGCTACGTTCATACACCTGCAGCCAGAGGTACCAACACCTGCAAACTTCATAATTAACCTCTCACCACCAATGCTATTATACTGCGCCCCCCTCATCGCCACGTTCATACACCTGCAGCCAGAAGTACCAACAGCTGCGCAATTTCAAATAAACATCCCTCACTACCGGTCACCACCAATGCTATTATACTGCGCCCCCCTCACCGCCACGTTCATACACCTGCAGCCAGAAGTACCAACAGCTGCGCAATTTCAAATAAACATCCCTCACTACCGGTGCTAATATACTGCGTCCTCCTCATCGCTACCTTCATACTCTTCCAGCCAGAGATACCAACACCTGCGCAACTTTAAAATAAACATATCTCACTATCACAGCTACTATGCTACGTCTTCCTCTTCACCAGCTTCATACACCTACATCCAGAGGTACCAAAACCTGCTCAGCTCCATAATCAACCTCTCACCACCAGTGCCATTATACTGCGTCCCCATCATCGCTACGTTCATACACCTGCAGCCAGAGGTACCAACACCTGCACAACTCCACAATTAACGTCTCACCACCAGTGCTTTTGTACTGCGTCCCCCTCAACGCCACGTTCAAACACCTGCAGCCAGAAGTACCAACAGGTGCGCAATTTCAAATAAACATCCCTCACTACAGGTTGCTAATATATTGCGTCCTCCTCATCACTACATCCATACTCTTCCAACCAGAGATACCAACACCTACGCAACTTTAAAATAAATATCTCTCACTATCACAGCTATTATGGTACGTCTTCCTCTTCACCGGCTTCATACACCTACAGCCAGAGGTACCAACACCCGCGCAATTTCAAATAAACATTCCTAACTACAGGTTGCTAATATACTGCGTCCTCCTCATCACTACCTTCATACGCTTGCAACCAAAGATTCCAACACATGCACAACTTCAAAATAAAGATCTCTCACTACCACAGCTATTATACTGAGTCTTCCTCTTCACGAGCTTCATACACCTACAGCCAGAGGCACCGACACCTGGGCAACTTCCAAATAAACATCTCTCACTACCGCTCCTATTATACAGCGTCCTTCTCTTCACTGCCACCTTCATACACCTGCAGCCAGAGGTGCATGACATCAAAATAAACATCTCTCACAACCATTACTATTATATATGAAGATAATAACTGTTCTCGAAAGAACAAATACCATTGATGCACCTGCAGCTTCTTTACAATAAATGATAATTAATTGAAAACCTCAGCTGCCGACAGGTGTTGTTGACATACCTCGATGGGGACAGCTGAAAATGTGTGCACCGACCGGGACTCGAACCTGGGATCTTCTTACATGGCAGATGCTCTACTCATCTGAGCCACCAAGGACACAGATGAATAACGCGTCTGCAGGGACTTATCCCTTGCACGCTTCCCGGGAGACCCACATTCCCAACTGTCTACAATCTACATACGTAATATTCCTAATAGATACTTTGCTCATCAACTCATTACTCGCTCCCACTAAGGTGACGATTCCCTTGAGAGTTCGGGCAACCTGTGCGGATTAGCACAGACGAAGGTTAAATGGCATATAGTTAAATGGCTACCTGCAGCCAGAGGTATCAACACCTGCACGAATTCAGAATAAACACCTCTCACAAGTAGTGATACTGTACTGACTACTAACAATACAATGTATTCTAATAAACAGTCTCCGTTTCTTGAGGCAAGTCATTTTTCGATGAAAAGTGATTTTTTAAAATGAACCCTTTAATTTACGGTTTAGCAAGTATCGAATTTATCCCGCTTGGGCATTATAAAGCTACATCACACCAAAAATTATGGTGTCTGTAGCCACAAGTCATGTCTGTAATAAGGGCTTCGCATAACCACAACTATCACATACTAGAAGTGCATATGAAAAATGGAAAACAAAACTGCAATCCTTAAGAGGGTTTTGTCTCTGTGCCAGAATACAAGACATAAAGATGCCTCAATTATGCTTTATCATATAGATTAGAAAAGTCCTGTCTTTTGCAACTAAAGGCTTTAACTGCGTGTACCAAATATGTATCGCCTGTTCCTGTTAGGCACTTTCACTGGTCTGTAATATAAACAAAATTATTTAATTATACTTATTTTGCTAGGATATCTATAGTGATGCTTGACTAACTATTTAATTATCTGTTTGCGAATACAGGGTATCCGAGGAGAACTCGTCAGTATTCGAGGATATGACAGAAACCATCATTTGAAATAAAAACTTCATATGGAATATGCCCCGTTCAAATGGTTTCCGAGATAGAACACATTTAATGCATATTGTCATTTATTTTCTGTATTATTCAATACGTTGCCTGACTTACACACCTGTACACATCTATAGCTTTTAGTAAACATAACAACATTTGTTTTACAAACTATCAGTTGAAAAACACGTATTTTTAATGCATTCACCACTAAACAAAATCGGACACGTCACATTACAGCTGTTCTACAGTTCACAATAGATATTCGAATATCCCACTGTCAACTGCAGTGCACATGTGCACTCTTGGGAGAACATGTTGTGTTGGTTGTCTGAGAGTTTGTACATGTTCACTAATGAGGGCAGGAGCGCCCATGGCGCGATCGTGCATTCGTCTCGCGTATTCACCTTTCGTTTTCACACGCCATAGTTCACACAAACCCATAAACAAAGACATCCCGAGCAAAGAGGCTGAAAGCAATGAGGTAGGTTGGGCTAGAATAAAACCTCAAAGAGGTTGGGTGGGTAAGACACACGTGCGCACCACTAGCTCAAAAATAAATATATGTTAAATGTATTCTGTCTCGGAAAATATTCGGAACTGGGAACTTGTCCATATGAAGCTTTATGCTTCAAATTAGCGTTTATCTCGCATCCCTGAATATTAAACATTTCTCCTGGGACACCCTGCATTTGATCGTGTTTTTTTTACACTTATATTCATTTTATGTCGTTTTCATGTATTTCTGTGTCCCACTGTATGTACTACGTGAACCCAGTACAGATTTTCGATATATAGATCACATTTTATCATAGGAGGTTGGTTGATGGGGCACTATGTGTGTGTGTGTGTGTGTGTGTGTGTGTGTGTGTGTGTGAGTGTGTTTATGAAAAGTTATGGTAGCTGAAAAGAACTGTTACAGATCTCATATCAAAATATATGTAATTAAATATTTCCTTTATATCATAAGCCACTGAAAAAGCCTAGCATGGGTGGGCAATACACATTTGAAAGACACAAATAGAATATTCATTTGCGAAATATGGAAATTTTTTTCTTATCTGCGTGATAAATCACAACTGAAGTAGCAACTACAAATACTAACTACAAACGTGTGTTAGCCTAACTATTAAAATGGGAACAGATATAGTTACACCAACGTTTCACTATGCACTGTATGCTGGCGTAGTGACAAAACCAGCACAAGGTTGCTTTTTTTCCCATTTTACTTGTGGACATCACGTCTGAAATAGTTGTTCCCTTACCAACTATATTTGTGCGACATCCTTGTTAAGGATGCCATCCCAAGTTCCTATTTGCGTTATAATTCTTGCTGTGATGCAACATGATAATGACCAAGGGTTCGTAGTTAGCTAATCGCTACATTAGGAAATAAAATGTTTATTTCGAAATGTAATAACAGCCTACGTAGAAAAACGACTCCCCTCAGGAAATTCACAACGACCCCACACCCTGCTGAGACCCTTCCCTCTATTATTGCACAAAACATTTAAATTTGCAGTTTGAGAAATTTCCTTAGTTATTGTTTAAACAAGTCCACTTTTTTTAGCAATAACAATGTTTGGGTAGTGCAAACATAATGAGTAAGAAAGAAGGTTGTAAAATAAAAAAAAATACTGCTCATCTATTTGTTGTGACTCCTCGACGAACACGTAGCTCGTGGAAAGAATAATTTTGCGTCTAGTTAATATGATCCCGGTTTCGATTTCAGCTAAAAACAGTGTGTGGTTAAAACATATTCACTTGCTGATTTGTTGCCGTCACATACCGCACTTTTGATGTTTCGACATTGCCTTCAAACTTATAACTTTTTCATTATAGTCGGTCACAACTGTTCCACAGATCACAATCTTCTTTTCTCTTCAAAAATAAGGTTTACACAAGGGAAACAGTACATCAATGCGTAAACTCACAAATTTCATCAGACAGAATAAGTTGAAGTAATTTCCAAGCGTACAATGTAATTGCAACTGTTCAACATGGCAGCTTGTACCACTTACTTCTCACCTTCGCCAACATCATATGATTTGCGATTACCAACCAAGAAGAATGAAAATCGTGTATACACCAACGAAAATTTGTTACCTAACGAATGACTTACTTATTAATGATCTTTTTGGACTTATTTTCAAAGTTTATGAGTATCAATTTTGTAATGTTGATGACTTCAAATGGAAATAACATTAAATACATTTCAAAATAAATGTAATATATGATAAATAATCAGGTTATTTAAAAAAATAAAACCCATATTATGCACATTATTAAAACTGTACTAAACTTGAAATAATATTTTGAGCTTGTTGGTATCGTGTAATAAATATATAAAATGTGTCAGGTAATCCTTTTCATAACTCTATCGAAAGATACTATACGTGATGAAAGATAAGCCAGTGATCAGTCTGAAAATCAAGCGAGTGAAGGCTTCTGCAGCAGCTGTCACTTAGACACCCTTCTTATTTCGTGATTTCGGTTCACGGAGTTGTAATTTTCGGCAGTTAATAGTACGCCGATGCGTATGTACTTCTGTGTTTAATATTCTTAACTTTTGTATCAACCGAGATACTTTTGAATGGAACGGTGTACTTATTAACGGTATTTGTAAGGGCGTTGGATTGGTGTAGTCCGTGCAGCAATTTCGGCCATAGTGCTGTGGTGTTGCAATGGTCAGCATTCCTGCCTAGTAAGCAAGGAGACCCTGGTTCGAGCCGTAGCCGCGGCACAAATTTTAATTCATTTATTCAGCGTCCGTCATTATCGTAGAATTTCTAAGCTCTTGAAAACACGAGTACAGTCATACAACAGGTGTTAATGTTCCCATTGCCACTTTTCGCAAAAGCATCCGAGAATGTGGAAAACCTGGAAGAGCAAAGCGGCCGAAATCGGCTATTACGATCAAAACACGGCCAAGAAGGTTTCCCACGGCAGACTGCTTCATTAAATGCAGCTACAACGTGAGCCTTCACTGCTGAGATAATGCGAATTTCCTTTTTGCCCTTTTCTATACGACACAGTTACAGAGTCAGTTACAATTGTTGTAAATGAAACTAAATTATATGCTCACTTCTAGTGTATAGTGTATGAGTAGGTGCTTAGGAAGACTATTTAAATTGTTTATAGTTTTGAATTTGGGATTTATAACTCCGTTTTTTGCTTTAGTTAATTGATTAAAACCAAGCATTTGACGCGAGAAAGAATTGCATAGCACTAACACAAAATTCATGTTAACGATACTTGTCTTTTATTCATCAGTAGTATGGTCAAGTTGCACATTGACTTAAAGCGTAAATAGTCCAGATTCCTAGAGCATGAGGTATTTTCCGACATTCCAAAGGAAAACCCGAACACGTAGTTTGAATTTTCACTTGAAGTTTGATACACTTCATAAATTTTTCTGAATAACTCATGTAAGAAATTTTCCGCAAAATCAAACAGTCTAGGACTGACCTTAAGATAATACACTCTAATATGACTGCATCGGTACAGGCGTCCAGGTATTTACATAACCAAACAATCAGAATTTTTACAACTATTGTTGAATTTACAACATTTAAAAAAGCTGCAGTCAAGGAATTTTACTTGGGATTAATTGTAATGCAGTCTGGTGAACAAAGTGAACACTACACATAGATTGATTACTTAGAATAATATAAGTGTAACATATAAGTTTGAAAATTGATATATTAGAGGCTTCAACAATACTCCAACGTTATTTCGTAATTACTGGCCTATTACAGGACAGGTAATTGGTAATATTTGAATCACATTGTATCATTAAGTAGTTATGATTACTGTAATAGCCATTGTCAGAAGTTACGAGTGTAACAGTAAATATTAATATTTTCACATCGCATTCGATTTAAGTTTTTATATATTCGATAAAACATTACATAAATTTCAATAAGTGGTGACATTTTACAAGTAATGGACGTATACAATGGGACGAACACACAAACTTCCATGTTCGTGAACGAAACAAAATGTGGATCGTGTAGTATCTTAATTACGGTATCGGTCACTTCACTATGGTGTGTCTCGGTCTGCTACATTACAGTGTCCATACAATGAAGTGCCAAAGAAACTGGTATAGGCATGCGTATTCAAATACAGAGATACTTAAACACGGAGAATATGGTGCTGCTATCGGCAACGCCTATATAAGGCAAGTGTCTGGCGCAGTTGTTAGATCGGTTACTGCCGCTCCAACGCCAGGTTATCAAGATTTAAGTGATTTTGAACATCGTGTTATAGACGGCACACGAGCGATGGGACACAGCATCTCCGAGATAGCGACGAACTGGGTATTTTCCCGTACGACCATTTCACAACTGTACCGTGAATATCAGGAATCCGGTAAAACATCAAATCTCCGCCATCGCTTTGGCCGGAAAAAGATCCTGCAAGAGCGGGACCAACGACGACTCAAGAGAATCGTTCAACGTCACAGAAGTGCAACCCTTACGCAAATTGCTGCAGATTTTAATGCTGGACCATCAACAAGTGTCAGCGTGCGAGCCATTCAACGAAACATCATCGATATGGGCTTTCGGAGTCCAAGGCCCTTGAAGACGGCACGAGAAAAAAGCTTTACGCCTCGCCTGGGCCCGTCAACATCAACATTGGACTGTTGATGAATGGTAAAATGTTTCCTGGTCGGACGAGTCTCGTTTCAAATTGTATCGAGCGGATGGACGGGTATGGAGACAAGCTCATGAATCCATGGAACAAGTGAACATTCGAAGGGCTTTATATGACGACAGGGCCCAGCACGGGAGTCACACCTGGTTGTATTTGCAACTCAGTAGCCGATTTTGGCCGACTAGCCTTCTTCAGTTCTGCTCCACTGTCCTCGGATGCTCCTGTAAAACTTTCTACGTCATCATTGACAACTGTATAGCACTGCAGTTGTCTTTCTCAGAGATTTCAACTGTCGTTAAAAGGTACACAGATCCATTTAAAAGAAGTCATACTCGCCTCAGGTTGTCGATTGTTACGAAAACGAAGCGAATAAACGAACAACAAAATTATGTCTGTGTGCTTTCATGTACAGAAAATCGTTCGAAATGTCGAGCGCCTCAGGAAATAAAGGGGATGTATTGAGCAACTTGCCCTATACAGGATGTCTGTTGCAGGTACAAAGGAGAGGAGAGTCTAGTGAAGAATGAAACAAACAAGTAATCCTAACAAACGTAGGCCCCGAGCCAGTAGCTTCACCTATTCGACGACCCGCCCTGATAGTCGCGCACGTTAGTATTCTACTTCCGGGATGCGGGGAGGCGCTCCGGTTCCGATTCGGAAGCTCCCGGCGGATTAACGATGAATGCCGAAGTGTCGCCAAGCCGGGATGCGGTGCTTAGGCTGTTTCGCACTTCCGACTAGGTGAACACCGGGCTGGCGTCCGCTTGTGCCTCAGTCACATGATTCACAAACATGTAACAAACTTTCGCTCTCTTCAATGTGGGGAAACACTAAATGGAGGCAGTTCGGGTACACAGATTCCGTCTCAGGGGTGAAAGGGGTGGCGACAGAAAGGGCTTCCGGCCCCCCTCTACCATTAACATTGTGAAATCCTAAAATTAGCTTAACGACCTCGTGAAGATATGGGATAAAGACCAGGAAAGGTAAGAAGAAGAGGAAGAAGAAGAAGAAGAAGTGGAAGAAGACGAGGACCTGAACACATTATAGCGAGAGGCCCCGAGAATCGAAGCTGCAGACATGCACTTGAGGACAAACATTTTACGATGTTCCATATGGCTACCGTCATGTGAGGGCAGGTTTCAAAACGTCTCCAGATCAATGACGTTTTTAATTTTTTTTCATGAGTCACCAGTCTTCTGACTGCTCTGATGCGGCCCGCGATGATTTCCTCTCCTGTGTCAAACTCTTCATCTCAGAGTAGCGCTTGCAACCTACGTCCTCGATTATTTGCTGCACGTGCCTTACACCTATTTTCATCCGAGTGCTTCGTTCTTGTTCTTCTTCTCTTATTGTTCCGTTATGGCGCTTGAACATACCGCACCTAATCCGTCGTTCCCCATAGCTTACCCTTATTTTTCTCAGAATGTCAACGTCTTGCACCATTTTATATTGTCGAAAGCTTTTACCAAGTCAGCAAATCCAATGAATGTTTCTTGACGTTTCTTCAGTCTTGCTTCCGTTATCAACCGCAACGTCATAATTACCTTTCTGGTTCCTTTACCGTTCCTGAAGCCAAAGTAATCGCCATCCAACACATCCTCATTTTCCTTTTCCGTACTTCTGTACATTATTCTTGTCAGCAACTTGGATTCGTGAGCTGTTGAGTTGATTGTGCAAGAATTCTCGCGCTTGTCGGATCTTACAGTCTTCAGAATTGTGTGGATGATGTTTCTCGGGAAGTCAGATACACTCCTGGAAATTGAAATAAGAACACCGTGAATTCATTGTCCCAGGAAGGGGAAACTTTATTGACACATTCCTGGGGTCAGATACATCACATGATCACACTGACAGAACCACAGGCACATAGACACAGGCAACAGAGCATGCACAATGTCGGCACTAGTACAGTGTATATCCACCTTTCGCAGCAATGCAGGCTGCTATTCTCCCATGGAGACGATCGTAGAGATGCTGGATGTAGTCCTGTGGAACGGCTTGCCATGCCATTTCCACCTGGCACCTCAGTTGGACCAGCGTTCGTGCTGGACGTGCAGACCGCGTGAGACGACGCTTCATCCAGTCCCAAACATGCTCAATGGGGGACAGATCCGGAGATCTTGCTGGCCAGGTTAGTTGACTTACACCTTCTAGAGCACGTTGGGTGGCACGGGATACATGTGGACGTGCATTGTCCTGTTGGAACAGCAAGTTCCCTTGCCGGTCTAGGAATGGTAGAACGATGGGTTCGATGACGGTTTGGATGTACCGTGCACTATTCAGTGTCCCCTCGACGATCACCAGTGGTGTGCGGCCAGTGTAGGAGATCGCTCCCCACACCATGATGCCGGGTGTTGGCCCTGTGTGCCTCGGTCGTATGCAGTCCTGATTGTGGCGCTCACCTACACGGCGCCAAACACGCATACGACCATCATTGGCACCAAGGCAGAAGCGACTCTCATCGCTGAAGACGACACGTCTCCATTCGTCCCTCCATTCACGCCTGTCGCGACACCACTGGAGGCGGGCTGCACGATGTTGGGGCGTGATCGGAAGACGGCCTAACGGTGTGCGGGACCGTAGCCCAGCTTCATGGAGACGGTTGCGAATGGTCCTCGCCGATACCCCAGGAGCAACAGTGTCCCTAATTTGCTGGGAAGTGGCGGTGCGGTCCCCTACGGCACTGCGTAGGATCCTACGGTCTTGGCGTGCATCCGTGCGTCGCTGCGGTCCGGTCCCAGGTCGACGGGCACGTGCACCTTCCGCCGACCACTGGCGACAACATCGATGTACTGTGGAGACCTCACGCCCGACGTGTTGAGCAATTCGGCGGTACGTCCACCCGGCCTCCCGCATGCCCACTATACGCCCTCGCTCAAAGTCCGTCATCTGCACATACGGTTCACGTCCACGCTGTCGCGGCATGCTACCAGTGTTAAAGACTGCGATGGAGCTCCGTATGGCACGGCAAACTGGCTGACACTGACGGCGGCGGTGCACAAATGCTGCGCAGCTAGCGCCATTCGACGGCCAACACCGCGGTTCCTGGTGTGTCCGCTGTGCCGTGCGTGTGATCATTGCTTGTAGAGCCCTCTCGCAGTGTCCGGAGCAAGTATGGTGGGTCTGACACACCGGTGTCAATGTGTTCTTTTTTCCATTTCCAGGAGTGTAGTATACTGCCAGACTTATAGACTGGTGTCCAAAATTAAAGCAACAAACCGCTTTTTCCTCGTCCTTTGTCTGATTCACAATATAATTATACAAACTGTCAACAGATGTCCGTACGATCGTGTTCTGCACGGAAGATGGCAGTCCGGTCAACGGGCAGCGACGCCAACGATGACGTCAGAGCACCTATCAAATGAGGTAGTGTTTTCTGGGTAGTCCCACATCCACAACCGCTGTGTACACGGTCACAGACGTTGCGGTTTGGCATAGAGAAGACGCCTACCAGACTCTCTGCGGTGGGGGGCCATAGGAAGAATGGAAGCAGGACGGTCGCAAACTGATGTGACCCGATGGATTAATGTGAATCGTTCTGTTGTTCCTCAAATGAGGGACAGTCTATAGACAATGCAACTGTGTCCCGAAGACCAGGCCAAGGCCTACCGTGTGTGACATCAGAAAGAAAGCACCCTTATTTAGCTGTAAAGGTACGACGGTACCACCTTAGTACTGCACGACAACTGGCATCTGACCTCGCAGAATCCACTGGACGTGTTGTATCGAGGAAAACGGCATACATAAGGCTTCGGCAGAGTGATCTTTATTGTCAGAGACCTGCTGTATGTGTACCTCTGACGCATCTTCACAGAGGGGAACGTCTTGAGTGGAGCTGTCAACATGCCGACCTGGACCTGGATGGTCTAATAGGGCCAATGTTCTTTCCACGTATGAGTTCCGATTTGGTCTGGACAGTGATTCTCCACGGATTCGAATCTTGAGAAAACGTGGAACGCGATTTAGGGATCCAAACATTGTGGAAAGAGACTGACATCGAGGGAGATTTCTAATGGTGTGAGCAGGGATTATGTTGACCACTCAAACAAAAAAATGGTTCAAATGGCTCTGAGCACTATGGGACTTAACAGCTAAGGTCATCAGTCCCCTAGCACTTCGCTCTACTTAAACCTAACTAACCTAAGGACATCATACACATCCATGCCCGAAGCAGGATTCGAACCTACGACCATAGTGGTCGCGCGGTTCCAGACTGGAGCGCCTAGAACCGCTCGGCCACCCGGCCGGCCCACTCGAACACCTCTTCATGAGATTGCAGGTGAATCGGCTGGGTTTCACTGCTGTAAGGTATCGTGATGAGACCTTGGGGCCTCATTTGCGGTAGTTGCGAGGTGCTGTTGACTCAGACTTCGTACTGATGGACGATAATGCCCGACCTCATAGAGCACAGGTGCTTGATGTTTTCTTGCAAGCAGAAGATATTGCACACATGGCGTGGCCTGCTCGCTCTCCCGATTTGAATCTCATAGACCATGTCGGGGATGCACTCGAGAAGTGGGATGCGTCACGTCAGCATCCACCTACCAATCTACAAGACTTAAGAGCAGCTCTGCAAGAAAAACGGGCGTCATTGCCTTACCATGAGATTGTTGACGTCATCGACAGCATGCCCCTTTGATGTCAGGCCGGTATTGCTGCCAGAAGTAGTCACACCCCATACTGAGCACATTAACCTGTTGTCGGAATGTGTGTGCAAATCCTTTAAGTTGGAAAAAACGAACAACATATTTGTCTACCTTTATGCATGTTGCAGTTGTTTATGTTCTTTATTCTTTACATTGTTTCTACTGTATTATCATCTATTTATCCTGTTTTGTGACAAAATTAACACAATCTTGAAAAATTTCCATTTGTTGCTTTAATTTTGGACACCAGTGTACACTCTACACAGGAACGTGAATACTTGTTTTGTTGCCACTTCCCCCAATGATTTTGGAAAGTCTGATGGAATGTCATCTACCCCTTTTGTATTATCCGATCTTGGGTCGTCCAAAACTCTTTTAAGTTATGATTCTAATACTGAATCACCTTTCTACTTTCTCTGCCCTATCGATTCCCATTTCTTCTTCTAACATGTCGCAGACAAAGTCTTCCCCTTCATAGAGGCGGACAGTGAATGCTTTCCACCTATCCGCTCTGTCCTCTACATCTAACAGTGGTATTCCCTTTTCAGTCTTAATGTACCCATACTTGCCTTTAATTTCACCGAAGTTTGTTTAGACTTTTGAATTAGTTCTTCCTACTATCATTTCTTTTTCGATTTCTTGGCATTTCTCATACAACCATTTCGCCTTAGCTTCGCTGCACCTCCTGTTTATTTCGTTCCGGAATGATTTGCATATTTCTAAATTTCCATGAATATTTGCGTTCTTCCTTCTTTCGTTGATCATCTAAGTATTTCTTCTGTTGTCCATGGGTTCTTGCCAATTACCTTCTTTGTACCTATGTTTTTCTTTCCAACTTTCGTGACTGCCGTTTTTAGAGACGTCCATTCCTCTTCCACAGAACTGCCTGCTGAGCTAATCATCATCGTAGTATCTACAGCATCAGAGAACTTCAAGCGTGTCTCTTCATTCTTTAGTACTTCCGTATCGCACTCCCTTGCGCACTGATTCTTTCCGACTTGTCTTTTAAATTTCAACCTACTCTTCTTCATTACTAAATTGTGATCCGAAGGTGTATCTGCCACTGGATAATCTTTACAATCCAATATCTGATTTCGGAACCTCTGCGTGACTATGAAGTAATTCAGCTGAAATCCTTCGGTATCTCTTGGTCTTTTCCAAGTGCACGTCCTCCTTTTTATGATCCTTGACCAGAGTATTCGCTAATTACTAACTGATATTCACTGCAGGACTCAACTAGTCTTTCTTCTATATCGTCTCTACTACCAACCTCATATTTTTCCGTAACCACTCCTTGTATTCTCTCCCCTACAACCGCATTCCAATGTCTATTCGATTCTCATCTCCCTTCACGTACTGAGTTACCCGTTCAGTATCCTCATATACATTGGCTCTCTGTTCAGCCTCTGCTTGTGACGTCGGCATGTATACCTAAACTATTGTTGTCGGCGTGAGTTTTCTGTCGATCCTGATGAGAGCAACTCTATCGTTGAACTGTTCACAGAAATTCACTCTCTGCCCTACCTTACTATTCATAACGATTCCTACTGCCGTCATACCATTTTCTGCCGCTGTTGATAATTATACTTTACTAGTCTAACCAGAAAACCTTGCCTTCTTCCCATTTCACCTCACTGACACTCACTGCATCTAGACTAAGCCTTTGCATTTCCCTTTTCAGATTTTCTAGCTTCCATACCATATTCAAACTTCTGACGCTTCACTTCCCAGACTTATAGAACATTATGTTTTCGTTGGTTATTCAGTTTGTTTTGATGGTCATCTCCCTCTTAGTAGTCCCCTCCCGGAAATCCGAATGGGAGAGTAGTATAGAATCTTCTGCCAACGGAGAGACCATCATGACACTTTTTCAATTGCAGGACGGCCTGTTCTTTGGATACACATTATGTATATTTAGTGAAGTGGTTTCCATTGCCTCTTTTATCCTACTGCCGTAGATCACTGCAATTCTTCCACCCCAAGGACAAGAGAGTGCTCTGAACCTCTGTCCGCTACTCCGTCCTCCTTGACAGAGCCGTTGGCAGAACGAGAGTGACTCCTTATGCAGGAAGTCATCGCAGGCCATTGCTGATGATTTCTTTATTCAAAATTTAATCAGCGGCGAGGTTCGAACTCGGCACCGAGGACGTTACCCCAAACCCAAGAGTGATCTAAGACCTACACCCAGATATCATTGATACTGTCAACAGGTTTGGAATATACCAAAGCTTGTAAATATCCCAACACATAAAGTCAAACTTGGAGAACTTGAGAGGCCTAGTACAGACGAGCCTCATCGATACATTTCTCGTCGAGACACTATTTACCAGTATTTACATATTGAAAATGATGAGAAAATCAATGGTAGACCGGATGAGATTTCAGCACAGTGTCGTGCAATTTACTTACCTTAGGGGCAGCTGCAACAAACTGGCAAATTCTTCTCTTTAGTCCCCCATTTGGATCTCCGGAAGGGGACTGACAAGGCGCAGGTTACCGTGAGAAAAAGATTGAATAATCAACGGAAAGATAACGTTCTACGAGTCGGGGCGTGGAATGTCAGAAGCCTGAACGTGGTAGGGAACTAGCAAATCTGAAAAGGGAAATGCAAAGGCTCAATCTAGATATAGTAGGGGCCATTGAAGTGAAATATAAGAAGACAAGGATTTCTGGTCAGCTGAGTATAGTCTAAGATCAACAGCAGCAGAAAATGGTATAACAGGAGTACGATTCGTTATGAATAGGAAGGTACGGCAGAGAGTGTGTTACCGTGAACAGTTCAGTGACAGGGTCATTCTTATCAGAATCGCCAGCAAACCAACACCGACGACGATAGTTCAGGTATAAATGCCGACATCGCAAGCTGAAGATGAAGAGATAGAGAAAGTGTATGAGGAGATTGAGAGGGTAATACAGTATATAAAGGGGGACGAAAATCTAAAAGCCATGGGGGACTGGAATGTGGTTGTAGGGGAAGGAGTAGAATAAAAGGTTACAGGAGAATATGGGCTTGGGACGAGGAATGAGAGAAGAGAAAGACTAATTGAGTTCTGTAACACGTCTCAGCCCTCTCTTTGATACTAGTAGACTTCTCCTGGTCAGGATCGCAATTCTTCTCATTGCTTGTCAGCTTTTGATGTTCTCTTTGCTCCGTCCGTCATAGGTTATTTTTCTGCCTAGATAGCAGAATTCCTTAACATCATCTACTTCGTGACCATCAATCCTTATGTTAAGTTTCTCACTGTTCTCATTTCTGCTACTTCTCATTACTTTCGTCTTACTTCGATTTACTCTCATTCCTTATTCTGTAATCATTAGATTGTTCATTCCATTCAACAAATCATGTAATTCTCTTCACTTTCACTGAGTATAGCTATGTCATCAGCGAATCGTATCGTTGGTATATCTTAACTTTGAATTTTAATTCTACTCCTGAACCTTTCCTTGATTTCCATCATTGCTTCTTCGATGTACATATTGAACAGTAGGGGTGAAAGACTATATCCCTGTCTTACACCCTTTTTAATATGAACACTTCGTTGTTGATCGTCCACTCTTATTATTCCCTTTTGACTCTTGTGTATATTGGATATTACCCCTCTCTCCCTATAGCTTACACCTATTTGTCTCAGAATTTTTTGTGTATATTGGATACTCTCCTCTCTCCCTATAGCTTACACCTATTTGTCTCAGAATTTCGAACATCTTGCACCATTTTACATTGTCGAACGATTTTTCCAGGTCGACAGATCCTATGAACGTGTCTTGAGTATTCTTTAGTCTTGCTTCCATTATCAACCGCAAAGTCAGAATTCCCTCTCTCGTGCCTTCACCTTTTTTAAAACCAAACAGATCGTCCTCTAGCACATCTTCAATGTTCTGTTCGATTCTCTTGTTTATTATTCTTGTCAGCAATTAGGATGCATGAGCTGTTAAGCTGATTGCGCGATAATTCTCGCAAATGCAGTCTTTGAAATAGTGTAGATGATATTTACCCGAAAGTCAGATGGTATGTCGTCAGATTCATACATTCTACACATCAGCGTGAGAATACTCTTTTAATTGCCACTTCCCCCAGTCATTTTAGAAATTCTGATGTGATCTTAAGTCCTCTAAAGCTCTCTAAAATTCTGATTCTAATACTGGATCTACTACCTCTTATAAATTGACTCCTGTTTCTTCTCCTATCACATCAGACAAATCTTCCCTCTCATAGAGGCCTTCAATGCACTCTTTCCAACTATCCGCTTTCTCGTCTACATTTAACAGTGGAATTCCCGTTGCACTGTTAATGTTACCACCCTTGCTTTTAATGTCACCGGAGCTTGTTGTGACTTTCCTGTATGCTGAGTCAGTCCTTTCGACAATCATTTATTTTTCGATGTCTTCACATTTCTCCTGCATCCACTTCGCCTTAGCTTCCCCGCACTTCCCATTTATTTCATTTTTCAGCGACTTGTATTTCTGTGTACCTGAGTTCCCGGAACATTTTTGTACTTCCTCCTTTCATCAATCAACTGAAGTATTTCTTCTGTTACCCATGTTATCTTCGCAGTTACCTTCTTCGTACCTATGTTTTCCTTCCTTACTTCTATGATAGCCCTTTTGAGAGAAACCCATTCCTCTTCAACTGTACTGCCTACTGAGGTATTCCTTATTGCTTATTCTATAGCCTTAGAGAACTTCAAGCGTATCTTGTCATTCCTTAGTACTCCCGGATCCAACTTTTTTGCGTATTGATTCTTCCTGACTTATATCTTAAACTTGAGCCTACTCTTCTTCACTACTAGACTGTGATCTGAGTCTATATCTGCTCCTGGGTACACCTTACAATTCAGTAATTGATTTCGGAATCTCTGTCTGACCATGGTGTAATCCAACTGAAATCTTCCCGTATCACACGGGCTTTTCCAAGTATACCTCCTCCTCTTGTGTTTCTTGAACAGGGTATTCGTTACTACTAACTGAAACTTGTTACAGAACTCAATTAGTCTTTCGACTCTCTCATTCCTCATCCCAAGCGCATATTCTCCTGTAACCTTTTCTTCTACTCCTTCCCCTACAACTCCATTCCTGTCCCCCATGACTATTAGATTTTCATCTCCCTTTGCGTATTGTATTATCCTTTCAATACCTTCATATACTTTCTCTTATCTCTTCATCTTCAGCTTGCGATGTCGGCATGTATACCTGAACTATAGTTGTCGGTGTTGGTCTGCTGTCGATTCTGATAAGACCAACCCTGTCACTGAACTGATCACAGTAATACACTCTCTGCCGTACCTTCTTATTCTTAACGAATTCTCCTCCCGTTATAGCATTTTTTGCTGCTGTTGATATTACCCTATATTCATCTGACCAGAAAGCATTGTTTTCTTTCAATTTCACTTAACTGACCACTACTATTTCTAATGTTCATACGAGTGTAATTTATGACTGTAATGTAAACAAACTGAGCCACAATGCTCTTATCGTTTATTTAAGCCTCGCATATTTATCCATCTGACCTCTTTCAAGTTGCCGCATACATTGCAGGGAGCTGAAAAATTTAGAAATACTTAATCTAACTTAAATTAACTTAGGCTAAGGACAACACACACAGCCATGCCAGAGGGAGGACTCGAACCTCCTACTGGGGGAGCCGCGTGAACCGTGACAAGGCGCCCTAAACCACGCGGCTACCCCTCGCGGCGCAGGGAGCTGAGACACTGTAGGTATATTCATTAACCGGTGTGCTACTGAGGTGAAGGACCCTGCACTGTTGATAAAGTTGTTTTATCCTAAAGGCAGCAATAGCAGCGCTACATTGTGGGAATATCGCCGACAGGAACAGCTCCAAAGAGTCTTTACGTCAGTAACTGGATTAAAGAAAATGATCAAGAAATTTGAAGAAACAGGTGAATTAGGTGGTGCAGCATTCCATGGCAGTTGTTGATGAAGTTGCTGTAGGAGTAGCCGACAGTGCAGCACATACCTCAAATCACGCATCCAGTGCTCGAGCTCTGACATGGGAATTGTCTCTTCCGTGGTCAGCAGTTCAAAAGATTTTGCGGCGCATCTTATACTGGTATCCTTACAAGATTCAGAATGTCCACCAAATGAACTCCAAGATGAGCTACAGCGCCCTGACAATGCGTTTCGTTTTTTGGCAACCATGGACATGGATGACATGTGGCCGGGGAATATTCTTTGGAGGAACGAGGCACATTTTACTCTGCACGGTGCCGTGAATCCACAGAACAGTCGCATCTGGGGTTCTGCTCCCCATACCCGAGAGATCTGTGCATTCGAGGCACCGTGCAGAGTAGAATGTGCCTCGTTCCTCCAAGGAAACCAGCACGTCGTTAGGAAACAGCGGTCATACGAGACACAGCTGGCCCTCTTTGTGCATGATATACCACAGGCTCTAGATACCGCCTCCCAGATTGATGCCATATTTCTCGACTTTCGAAAGGCGTTCGACTCAATTCCGCACTGTCGCTTGCTACAAAAAGTGCGCGCTTACGGTCTATCCGATGACATATGCGGTTGGATCGATAGTTTTCTAGCAGACAGGGAGCAGTATGTCGTCCTGAACGGGATGACTTCAACAGAAACAAGAGTAACTTCAGGTGTGCCCCAGGGCACTGCTTTTTACGATTTACATAAGCGATCTGGTTGATATTATTGACAGCGGCATTAGACTGTTTGCTGATGATGCTGTAGTCTACAGGAAAATAGTATCACACTAAAGTTGTGAACAAATCAATGAGGATTTGCAGAAAATAAATACGTGGTGCAATGACTGGCAGTTATCTCTCAATATTAGTAAGTGTAACCTACTGCATATAAGAGGGTGAAAATCCCCATCAATGTACGAGTGCAAAATAAATGCCCAGTCTTTGGAAGCGGTAACTTCCGTCAAGTATCTGGGTGTGACTATTCGAAATGATCTCAAATGCAATGATCAGATTACACAAGTAACGGGCAAGGCGAACTCTAGATTGTGGTTTATTGGTAGAATCCTGAAGCGATGTAGTCCTTCAACCAAGGAAATAGCTTACAATACGTTACTTCGTCCAGTTTTAGAGTATTGTTCGTCTGTATGAGACCCTTACCAGTTGGGTCTGATTCAAGAGATTGAGAAGGTCCAAAGAAGAGCTGCAAGATTCGCGACTGGTACATTTAGCCATCGCGAGAGCGTTACAAATCTCATAGAAATTTTGAAGTGGGACACACTTGCAGATAAACGACGTGCTAAACGGAAGGGCTGCTGACTAAATTCCAAAATCCGATCTTCGCCGAGGATGTAGACCACATATTATTACCACCAACTTTCAAATCACGCAATGATCACCATTCAAAGATAAGGGAAATTAGAGCTCGCACTGAGGCGTTCAGACAGTCGTTTTTCCCTCGCGCGATCCGCAAGTGGAACAGGGGGGGGGGGGGGGGAGGGGGGAGGGAATATGACTTTGGCGGCAATAGAGCCCTCCGCCATACACCGCTTGGTGGCTAGCGGAGTATATAGGTAGATGTAGATGTGTAGATGTAGATGTAGAAAGAACAGTCTACTCCGCCAGATATTGTGAAGGCACATCCACTGCACTCAGCTTGTGTGGTGTGGTTTCACAAGCTCCTTAATTCTCGATGCGTTTTATTTTACTGTGCACGGTGCCGTGAATACACCGTCGCATGTGGCGTTCTGCTCCGCCACATGTTGTGCAAGAACACGCACCACACTCAGCTTATGTGACTGTGTGGTGAGGTTTCACAAGCTCCTTCATTCTCGGTCCGTTTTTCTTCCAGGAAATAACACCTCGCGTGCCTGTTGGGTGTACAGTGACATCTGCACGTTATAAGGACTTCGGTGTACAATACGTGATTCCAGCTTAATTTAGTGGCTGGCACCAAATATCGCTTGCTAGGTGAAAGATCTGCTTCGAGAAACCTTCGGTAACGACCGCGTCATCTCTAGGCAATATCAAGTTGTGTAGCCTTCCGGACCCCGAGCCTAATTCATGTGACTTCTGTTTGTGGGGATATCTGAAAGCTGGTGTCTGTCAGGAATGTATCCGGAATCTTCCTGGTCTGAAGGATGACATACTATGATATGTCACAATGGTTACACAGGGTACGTTTCTAGCAACGATCGACCATGCCGCGTTTTGGCTGCAGCACATTTCTGAGCTGGGACACCATACTGAGCACATGTAGCTTGTGACCATATCCTAATAAACGGGCCATAACCTCCGTTATCATGTGTCTACATCTACATCTACATGATTACTCTGCTGTTCACAATAAAGTGCCTGGCAGAGGGTTCAATGAACCGCTTTAGCCGGCCGGTGTGGCCGAGCGGTTCTAGGAGCTACAGTCTGGAACCGCGTGACTGCTACGGTCGCAGGTTCGAATCCTGCCTCGGGCATGGATGTGTGTGATGTCCTTAGCTTAGTTAGGTTTAAGTAGTTCTAAGTTCTGGGGGACTGATGACCTCAGCAGTTAAGTCCCATAGTGCTCAGAGCCATTTGAACCGCTTTAAAGCTGTCTCTCTACCGTTCCACTCTCGAACGGCGCGCGAGAAAGACGAGCACTTAAATTTTTTTGTGCGAGCCCTGCTTTCTCTAAATTTAATTGTGATGATCATTGCTCCCTATGTAGGTGGGTGGCAACAGAATAGTTTCGCAGTCAGAGAAGAAAACTGGTGATTGAAATTTCATGAGAAGATCCCGTCGCAACGAAAAACGCCTTTGTTTTAATGATTGCCTCTCCAATTCACGCATCATGTCTGTGACACTATCTCCCCTATTTCGCGATAATACAAAACGAGCTGCCCTTCTTTGTACTTTTTCGATGTCATCCGTCAGTCCCACCTGATGCGGATCTCACACCGCACAGCAATACTCCAGAATAGGGTGGACAAGCGTGGTGTAATCAGTCTCTTTAGTAGACCTGTTGCACCTTCTAAGTGTTCTGCCAATGAATCGCAGTCTTTGGTTTGTTCTACCCAAAATATTATCTATGTTATCGTTCCTATTTAGGTTTATCTGTAATTGTAATCCCTAAGTATTTAGTTGAATTTACAGCCTTCAGATTTGTGTAACTTATCGCGTAATCGAAATTTAGCTGATTTCTTTTAGTACTCATGTGAATAACTTCACACTTTTCTTTGTTCAGAATCAATTGACACTTTTCGCATCATGCAGATATCTTATCTAAATCATTTTGCAAGTCGTTTTGATCATCTGATGACTTTACAAGACGGTAAATGGCAGCATCATCAGCAAACAATCTAAGACGGCTACTCAGATTGTCTCCTATGTCGTTAATATAGACCAGGAACAATAGAGGGCCTTTAACACTTCCTTGGGGAACGCCGGATATTACTTGTGTTTTACTCGATGACTTTCCGTCTATTTCTACGAACTGTGGCCTTTCCGACAGGAAATCACGAATCCAGTCGCACAACTGAGGCGATGCTCCGTAGGCACGCAGTTTGGTTAGAAGACGCTTGTGAGGAAGGGTGTCGAAAGCCTTCTGGAAATCTAAAAATATGCAATCAATTTGACATCCCCTGTCGATATCACTCATTACTTCATGAGCATAAAGAGCTAGTTGTGTTTCACAAGAACGATATTTTCTGAATCCTTGCTGACTATATGTCAATAAATCGTTTTCTTCGAGGTACTTTATAGTGTTCGAATACAGCATATGTTCCAAAACCCTACTGCAAATCGACGTTAGTGATATAGGCCTGTAATTCAGCGGATTACTCCTACTTCCATTTTTGGGTATCGGTGTGAGCAATTTTCCAGTGTTTGATCGTTCCTTCCCTTCTCCTGCACTTTACGCCGCATTCTCACTGATCACATCGCCTATTTTCGCCTGGTGTCACAAAGTGGAGATATCGTTTTTTCAGCATACACCGTGAGCTCTCCGATTAACGAACATACGTACGATGTTTCAGCGTCCTGCGATGTATGCAGCCCGCACTGCAGCACCCGTAACACTGTTTAATTTTAACCACACGGAAGTAGTGCACAATGGCAGGAAATAAAGTCCAAGCCGGAACGTTACTGCAGACTTGTACGAGTATGTACACAAACTGAACATCACTGAATTACAGGAATATCCCACACCTATTGTACTACTGCCAGCACAAAAGGAATAGGAGAGATACGCGCTTTATTTAGAACAAACGCGCTCGGGTGTTCACGACGGCCAAACGCTCGCATCTGAGAAGTCACCGCCTGCAGCAGGCACGAGTGAAATAACAGAATTAAAACGCCTTCCACGCGCGCCCAGCAGCATTGGAAATTCAGATTGACGATCCATCGTATGACCTGTCGCTACTTGCCTATGCACTGAAAAACACCTCCAGAGACGAAAATGTGTGCAGTGGACGCCATATGTAAACAGTCTTATACTTTTTTTTTTAAGTCATCTGTCTTCTGACTGGTTTGAAGCGGCCCTTCACGAATTCCTCTCCTGTGTCGACCTCTTCATCACAGGGTAGCACTTGCAACATACGTCCTCAATTATTTGCTGGATGTATTCCAATTTCTGTCTACTTCTACAGTTTTTGCCCTTTACAGCTCCCTCTAGAACCATGGAAGTCATTCTCTGATATCTTAACGGATCCTTTTATCCTGTCCCTTCTCCTCGTCAGTGTTTTCCGCAAATACCTTATTTTACGACTCTGCGCAGAACCTCCTCATTCCTCGCATGACCAGTCCACCTAATTTTAAACAGTCGTCTGTAGCCCTACATCCCAAATGCTTCGATTCTATTCTGTTCCGGTTTTCCCACAGTCCATATTTCACTACCATACAATAGTGTGTTCCAGACGTACAGTCTCAGACATTGCTACCTCAAATTAAGGCCAATGTTTGATACTAGTAGACTTCTCTTGGCCGTGAATGACTTTTTTCCCATTGCTAGTCTGCTTTTGATGTCCTCCTTGATCCGTCCGTCACTGGTTATTTTACGGCCTAGATCGTAGAATTCGTGAACTTCATCTACTTCGTGGCAATCAATCCTGATGTTAATTTTCTAACTGTTCTCATTTCAGCTACTTCTCATTACTTTCGTCTTTCTTCGATATAGTCTCAGTCCATAATCTGTACTCATTAGACTATTCATTCCATTGAGCAGATCATGTGATTCTTCTTCACCATCACTCAGGATAGAAATGTCATCAATGTATCGTATCACTGATATCCTTTCAACTTGAATTTTAATTCCACTCCTGAGCATTTCTTTTATTTCCATCATTGCTGCCTCGATGTACAGATTGAACGGTAGGGGCGAAAGGCTACTCCCCTGTCTTACACCCTTTTTGTTTCGAACACTTCGTTCTTGGTCGTCCACTCTTATTATTCCTTCTTGGCTCTTGTACGTATTGTATCTACATCTACATTTACGTGGATACTCTGAAAATCACATTTAAGTGCCTGGCAAAGGGTTCATCGAACCAACTTCACAATTCTTTATTATTCCAATCTCGAATAGCGCGCGGAAAGAATGAACACCTATATCTTTCCGTACGTGCTTTGATTTCCCTTCTTTTATCGTGGTGATCGTTCCGCCCTAAGTAGGTCGGTGTCATCAAAATATTTTCGCATTCGGAGGACAGAGTTGGTGATTGGAATTTCGTGAGAAGATTCCGTCGGAACGAAAAACGTCTTCTTTTAATGATTTTCAGCCCAAATCCTGTTTTATTTCTTGGACACTCTCTCCCATATTTCGCGACAGTACAAAACGTGCTGCCTTTATTTGAACTTTTTCGATGTACTCCGTCAGTCCTATCTGGTAAGGATCGCAAACCACGCAGCAGTATTCTAAAAGACGACGGACAAGCGTAGTGTAGGCAGTCTCCTTAGTATCCTTAGTAGGTCTGTTACATTTTCTAAGTGTCTTGCCAATAAAACGCAGCCTTTGGTTAGCCTTCCCCACAACATTTTCTATGTGTTCCTTCCAATTTAAGTTGTTCGTAATTGTAATACCTAGGTATTTAGTTGAATTTACGGCTTTTAGATTAGTCTAATTTATCGTGCAACCGAAGGTTAACGAGTTCCTTTCAGCACTGATGTGGATGACCTCACACTTTTCGTTATTTAGGGGCAACTGCCACTTTTCGCACCATTCAGATATTTTTTATAAATCATTTTGCAGTTTGTTTTGATCTTCTGATGACTTTGTTAGTCGATAAACGACAGCGTCATCTGCAGACAACCGAAGACGGCTGCTCAGATTGTCTCCCGAATCCTTTATATAGATGAGGAACAGCAAAGGGCCTATAACACTATCTTTGGGAACGCCTGAAATCACTTCTGTTTTACTCGATGGGTGTATTACCCATCTCTCCATATAGTTTACCCCTGTTTTTCTAAGACTTTTGTAACTGTAATATTCCCAGAAACGAGGCGTTATTGACATTCCATCAGCCTGACACGTATTTCTATCCGTAGCAATACCTGTACAGTAACCATTGTTGCGTAGGATGCACTCTATTTAATGTCAAAGTCAATGTCATTACAGCAGTGCATTGCACGATGCAAGGTATGACCTGCCTTCGCACATTACAGCATGTGTTATCTTCTTAAAATTCATCTTTCGTCAACACAGGAATGTGTTCCCCGTATAGAGCTCCGCACATGCGCTTTGGTTGTGACCTTTTAAAAAAATGTGATGAAACTCCTGTACAGTAACAATACAGGAACTATAACAACCACCGAAAAGGTCATGGATATTCAGCAGAGATGTTAGCTGTGCTTTACCTCCCGTGTTAAACATATCTTTTACTACCCCCCAAGCACCGAAAAAAAGTTATTTTATGAACAAGCCCATGACCAAAGGCGTTTCCGCTTCTGCAGCCGTTGTCATTTAAAAGTTGGTGGCAATTACAGACCATGGTTAAATGGATTTCAGAAAGTCCGAAGAAGATACTTTGCTTTCCCGTTACTTGGATTTCTTCCTGATGATTTTGGGTAAACGCTACAAAATTCTGTGCATTGGGAAATTCTCGAAAGGCACCCATTCAGCCTTGTGAGAAAAACAGTTTTTTCGTCTGTCTTCTGACTACATTGATGCGGCTCGCCACAATTTCCTGTGTCAGCCTCTACGTCTCTTGTGTAACACTTACACTTAAACACTTCAATCATTTGTTGGATGTATTCCAATCTTCCCCTGCATTTTTTATAGTCTACGGTTCTCTCCAGTACAGTGGAATCAGTTCCACGATGTCTCAACACCTAACGTATCATCCTGTCTCTTTATTCTAGCCGGTGTTTTCCACTAGTATCTTTCCTCGATGAATATACGCAGCACCTCTTTTCTTCTATCATCAGTCCACTTAATTTTCACTCTCCCTCTGTGGCACCACATCTTCGAGTCTCTTTTTTTCCTATTTCCCCTTCGAATCACAACCTGCTGAATGCGTCTTCCCTTTGGCTCTGGAAAACCTCCTCCACCGTAGAATCATCTATCGGTCAGTGGTGTTCTCCACGCAGTGGTTCGTAAGCTTTTCGAAAAGGCTTGAAAACGCTAGACTCTAGATCTGACGAGTAAGGAAGATACGCCGAGGTTTTGAATCCTGGAAGTGAAGAAAAAGGACAAGGTGCCTTGAGCATTGAGATCGGACGCATGCATTCGTCGCATAACTTTCGAAGTCTTTCGTCGCCTCTTTTGCTTAATCTCAGATTTCAAACGGGGTGGAAGAAATTGATAAGGACAATCTAAAAATAAAGTCAGTATAGCCTTCACAGAACAGTAGTGCTTCATTGTTGAAGGGAAATGAATCTACGTGTAAGGTCCGTTTCCCGGAAATAAGCCGGCCGGTGTGGCCGTGCGGGTCTAGGCGCTTCAGTTTGGAATCGCGTGACCGCTACGGTCGCAGGTTCGAATCCTGCCTCGGGCATGGATGTGTGTGATGTCCTTAGGCTAGTTAGGTTTAAGTAGTTCTAAGTTCTAGGGGACTGATGACCACAGATGTTAAGTCCCATAGTGCTCAGAGCCATTTGAACCATTTGAACCGGAAATAATAGTCAATCCAACAATCTTCCACTGCGATCAGATGGCTGAAGTCTCATCTCCCTTACCCGTGCACATTCTAAACATTTTCGTTGCGTAATCCATGTTCTGCTTCCTTCGAACTGTCTTTGACATACGAGAAGCGGGAAATATGACGTATCTTGTGTACTGACCCTACACTAATTCCAGCTTCTCTGTCACCTACCCAATGTTCTCCATTATTTGCCAGATATATTACAATCCCTCTCTTCCCCCATTTATTTTTTCTTCTATGGTTCCCTCTTGTACCACGGAAGTTATCCCCTGACGTCTTAAAGTACCGGGTGATCAAAAAGTCAGTATAAATTTGAAAACTGAATAAATCACGGAATAATGTAGATAGAGAGGTACAAATTGATACACATGCTTGGAATGACATGGAGTTTTATTAGAACAAAAAAAAAAAAAAACGTTCAAAAAAGCCCGACAGATGGCGCTTCATCTGATCAGAATAGCAATAATTAGCTTAACAAAGTAAGACAAAGCAAAGATCATGTTCTTTACAGGAAATGCTCAATATGTCCACCATCATTCCTCAACAATAGCTGTGGTCGACGAATAATGTTGTGAACAGAACTGTAAAGCATGTCCGGAGTTATGGTGAGGCATTGGCGTTGGATGTTGTCTTTCAGCATCCCTAGAGATATCGGTCGATCACGATACACTTGCGACTTCAGGTAACCCCAAAGCCAGTAATCGCACGGACTGAGGTCTGGGGACCTGGGAGGCCAAGCATGACGAAATTGGCTGCTGAGTACACGATCATCACCAAACGACTCGCGCAAGAGATCTTTCACGCGTCTAGCAATATGGGGTGATTTTTTTTTTTTTTGTTCTAATAAAATCCCGTGTCATTCCAAGCATGTGTGTCAATTTTTACCTTTCTATCTGCATTATTCCGTGGTTTATTAAATTTTCAGATTTATACTGACTTTTTGATCACCCGGTATGTCCAGCCGTCCTTTCTCTTCTTCTAGTCAGTGTTCCCCATGTATTTCCTTCTCATTTCTTATCATTCCACCTACTTTTCATCAGCCTTCTGTAGCACTGCGCTTCAAACTCTTTTAGTTTCTCGTTTTCCGGATTTCTCACAGTCCAAATATATGTTCTCAGAAAATTTTCCGTAAGTCGAGGCTTACGGTTGATACTAGTACAATTCTTTTAGTGAGAAATGCTGTCTCAGCCTTCGCTAGTCTATCATGCGTTGCTTTGCTTCCAAGGTAGTATAATTCCATCATTTTGTCAATTTCGTATTACGTAGGGTGACCAGAGGTCCGGATTAATCTGGACATGTCCTCCTTTTTAGCTCTTCGTCCGGGGTCCGGGCGGAGTTTTACAGTGTCCGGCTTTTTCGGAAAGTTGAGCGTAATACAGTTAAATTTACAATTCGTCCCGTTCTATTGCTCTTTCCTTAAATATTTTAAGTATTGGCACAGCTTTCGTGATAAACACGCGCGAAGGCGGTGTTAGTAGGTGGCACCAGGATCGTCGATGTTACCGTTGATCTACCTGTAAGCGAATGCAAATACCGATTATTTAAAATTTTCGTTTCGTATCTTCGCTTTGTATTGGCTTGGCTTCCTGTAGTGCAAGTGTGATTTGTGAGTGTAATTTTTTAACCGAGTGAGTTACGTAAAATATTTGGCTATGCCTAAACGAAAGAGTACATTTTCTGATGTCCTTTCCTGTAAATATCCGGCTTTAAGAAAGGGAGAAATGAATTTGAAGCGGAATGTAAGATATGTGGAGCTGATTCGTACGTCTCAGTGGGCAATAAAGGTAAGAAATAACTCGACAGATTAACTGTCATGGTTTTATTTCATTGTTTCATAGTCATTCAATTTACTTGTATTCGGAAGGTTAAAGTGCAGTTTACATGTCGTCAGCTGCTGCTTGAATTGTAGATGTTGGTAGCGGTGCGTCGAATGAAGGGAGGTAAATGGTCTTACGGTTTTCGCTTTGTAAACAATTCCGTGTTGCTGACATAACAAAACAATTGACGCCACACTGTCACCACAATGAATGTTTTTAATTTTTTTTTATATTGCTCATTTAACTACCACCTGACCATCAGGAACAATTAACTACTAGTTTTACCGGTAATTCCCGGCAGTCACGTGACTTGTCCAAAGCTGACGGGTGGTATCGTCAACTGCAGGTGACCCGTTTGATGTGTCCTCTTTTTTCTTCCTTTGTCCTCCTTTTTGAAGCTGTTTGTCCTCCTTTTTAAACAATTGAATCTGGTCACCCAAGTACTACGTAATTTTGATAATTTTATAGCTAATATCATTTATCCTAGAAAATCATCCCATTCGTTTTTCTTTCAACAAGCGCATATTCGTCACTTAAACGCCAAAGAGTAAGCCGCCAGAATAAGAAACCAACGAACTGAGGCGCAAGACGCCGAAGGCACGTGAAGACGAAAGCCTTGTTACCAGGTTGTGGGCCACACAACGTACATTCTGTTAATGGAAACACAAAGCCGCAGCCAAGCGTCCTGCGGCGTATTCTGCGCTCAGTCGGGCAAACAAGTAAATCACTCAGTTTAAACGGCTTACGGTCCGCAGGACTTTTAGGACGCAGTCGATTGAGCCGGCCATTACCAGCCGGCAGCTGCGCGAAGCTGGGGACACGCATTAGTGGTGTTCGATATGCGCATCAGATGGCGCGCTGCACTCTGTGGCCTAGGTCAGTTGGCGGTGGTGCGTTGTTGTGGCGCTCGATAGGGAGGACGCACCCACGTAATGCGAGTCGTTCACATCGCTGCAGTTTGACTGCTGAGCGTAGGTGCCAGAGAACAGAGTTTCGCGTGTGTCTCAACTGCCTAGACGTCTAGGCAGTTGAGGCACACGGAAAACTCTGTTTTCTTTGAACTAAGAGTCGTGAATTTCTCAAATAACACCATGTAGCCTACAACTGATAATTTTTAGTTCTTTTTCGCAATGAAGCACTACTTCGATCATATACCATTTTCAAACACCCTGTTAACACTCTTCTTACAAAAACAATATTTGATATTCAACATGGTGTTATTAGTTAAAGGGCAATGACTAAACAGAACATAAATTACTTTGTACACTATTGGCCATTAAAATTGCTAAACCAAGAAGAAATGCAGATGATAAACGGGTATTCATTGGACTGTTATATTATACTAGAAGTGACAAGTGATTACATTTTCACGCAATTTGGGTGCATAGATCCTGAGAAATCAGTACCCTGAACAACCACCTCTGGCCGTAATAACGGCCTTGATACGCCTGGGCATTAAGTCAAACAGAGCTTGGATGGCGTGTACAGGTACAGCTGCCCATGCAGCTTCAACACGATACCACAGTTCATCAAGAGTTGTGACTGGCGTATTGTGACGAGCCAGTTGCTCGGCCACCATTGACCAGACGTTTTCAGTTGGTGAGAGATCTGGAGAATGAGCTGGCCAGGGCAGCAGTCGAACATTTTCTGCATCCAGAAAGGCCCGTACAGGACCTGAAACATGCGGTCGTGCAAGTTGCCACGGTGCCACACACCGTCAGGTGGCTTGCGGAGTATGGATGTAGATGTAGATGTAGATCTTGCGGAAATGTAGAGTTTCGCAGGGATCGAATGAAGGGTAGAGCCACGGGTCGTAACACATCTCAGATGTAACGTCCACTGTTCAAACTGCCGTCAGTGAGAACATCACACGGAATCAGCAACGGCGAACGAAAAGATGTACCGGACCGGGATTCGAACTTGGGATCTCCTGCTTACCAGGCAGGTGCGTTTACCACTGCGCCACCCGGGACACCGTGGTATCCCAACTGCGCGGACTATCTCGCCACGTCTGACGGCCGATCCACATTGCCATCCCGCTGTCCCTATTCATTCCCTCCATGTTCGCTACTCTGAGTTTGTTAATTTGTGGTAAGATCTGATGGGACCAAACTGCTGAGGTCATCGGTCCCTAAGCTTACACACTGCTTAATTTAACTTAGACTAACTTACGCTAAGGACAACACACTCACCCACCACGAGGGAGGACTCGAACCTCTGTGGGAGGGAGCCGCGCGGTTCGTGACAAGGAGCCTAAGACCACGCGGCTACCCGGCGCAGCTTCGCTACTCTCAGATCGATGCAGGAAGTCGGACGTATTTGTACATCCGCAATGATGGAGGTGAATCCATTTCCCAGCTAGGAAAATCAGTCAGTTATATGAAAACGTGGTGTCTGTCCTTTCGGACATGGCTGAAAGAACAGACACCAAGTCTTCCTATAATTGTTATCTGAGATGGTTTTTCCAAAGATGAGTACTTGCAACATGAATGGATAGTTCGAGGCAAAAGCGCGGAAAGTGAATATGAATACTGCACGTGTGCGTTCATTTCGTTTTCGTTCCGAAGACTGTGAACGAGATGTGAGAAACGAACTTCTAGGGTTACCTTCAAGAAAAAAGTTAGTACCCACACCAGTCTCCATCGTAAACATTACGAACTGGAGTGTGGAAGACATTACAGATAGCAGAGATGTAAGCTGAACGACAAGAAGTCAGTACGTAAATAACACTCAGAATAGTTATAACACAAAATCCACCTTAAAATAAATTAATTCATATAAATTTAATACTTTTTCACGCGGAATTGGATTACGGAGCGTTAGTGAATGACTCGTTACATCGTGTAGGAAATAACTAAATTATATTGCTCAGGTTTATTAGCTATTGCTACCGGATACTTCATTTTTCGTGTAATTAGCCGATATTTTTTTCCGTGTTCTCAAGAAGTGTTAACTATTTCAATGTAAGAATATAGTACAACTCGCAACTGAGCTCTTAAATCTGCACATTTCACGTGCTATTCTAAGGAATTAAGAATAACACTTGATAAGATCTGTCCTTGACAGGCTGAAGGCTGTGAGATCAAAACCTCTCGATTAGTGGCAAATTTATCTTTAAACTGTATTGGAGTAAGCTGTTGCTGCGATTTGTGTCACTTATATCACTTTTTTCTATTATTTATTTGATTAATAATGAGAAAATAAAATTCATACCTTAGAGAGCTGGAAGTCTTGGACAACACTGCGAAGCAAGAAATTTGCAAAATCGAGCTTTGGCGACTTTACAAAATGCGTTACCGAAAAAGAGTGCAAGTCGACCAGACCACACATATCTGATGATCCCCTTCATGAACTCAGTAAAACAGTCATTAAGGATTTAGAACTTAAGGAACTGAGGGTCCAGATTGAACTTAGTCTTACGTAGTGAAGCAAATGCTCTTCACCGTGTTCTGTCATTAAAGTGGGCAAAAAGTTCATCTGACGCTGAGGAAAAAAACCAAATTACACAGAAGTGTGAGCAATGTGTTGACAAAATGTTTCACAGCGCCGCAAATACGATGTCTGTTGAACGGAAGCAAAAAGGTAAAGTGGAATTCAGAGAACATTGTCCTTCATTATTCTAAGAACTCAATCGCCAAAACCTTGTTTGCAAAAGCGAAAAGTACCTTTGTTGTGCAGCATTTCAGAAATAGACAAAGGAATTTAAATGCAGACCACATGCGCTCGAAGATATTCTATGTTTATTGAAGGCTAGGTCAAAACCTTTTGCTACCCAAGAGACACTAGCAGTTTTGACATTTGACGAAATGAACGTTGATGTTCGCATATGTTACGATACGTCGAAGGACATACTGTAGCATTCGGTCCACAATTTAGCGTTCAAGTTTGAAGTTGTAAGTTGTAAGTTGTAAGTTGTGGAAGCAACCGGTTTATTACGAAGTCGACAAAGTTATGATTAGTATTTTGCTTCAGATTATCATTAAGACAGTAGAGGAATTGGGAATAAATGCTGCAACTGTGACATATGACACGGGTGGAAAAAATGTAAAAGTTTGAAAGGAACTGTGTGTCGATACAGATAAAACATATTTCGCAAATCCAGAGGACGATACCAGGAATGCACGAGTTTCCTTCGCTGTATCACATCTGTTAAAGTTATTGAGGAATCGTTTCATTATGCTACCTAATTCCGTCCGGACAGGTCTTGGATGGTCCAACGGTATCGACCAGTCGCCGTGTCATCCTCAGCTCACAGGCGTAACTGGATACGGATATGGAGGGGCACACCGCTCTCCTGGCTGTTTGTCAGTTTACGAACACGAACATCATGAATAGCGACAACGTTGTTCTCGTGAAAGCTCAATATAGAATCGGTGTACAACATAGAGGAATCAGTAATTCTGCTGCCACAGTCGCACAACCACGAGAGTAAGATGAGAGAGATCGCATACATGAGCATAGACAGTCGTTTCCCCCTCTGTCCATACGTGCTTGGAACAGTAAGAGTGTGTGGATTGTGCTGCTCAAGTTGTAGCGGAGTTATGTGTAGACGCAAATAAGAGGAGACGGCGTGCACACATTTCTCTGTAAGCAGAAAATGACGATTTGTGTTGTCAACGGCTGCGTGGAGTTATCGAGAAAAATTTCATCTGTCGCTGACTGCAGTGATGGAGCCGTTGCAATGCGGTCCCTAGCAGTGTCTCGCGTGAGTTTCGCTGCAACAAGAGCGGCGGAAAGTCGCAAGCTTTTGCGCCGCTCGCGAAGAAAATTGCGACGTTTTTCACCTGCTTAACGCGCAAAGCTATGACCTCCCTCCTACTTAACATCTGAAACGTCAAGTTACCTGCATTGCTTTTTATCGCGAGGGGGAACAACGTGAAATTTCAAAAGAAAGTGTCTTCAGCTTGAGAGGCACCCACATGCCTTGCTCATACTGTGGCATCAAGCAGTCAGGCCTGCAAGATGAGTGGTCTGCCAAGCGAGTGGATTCATTCTTATTTATCGAGTACCATGAACTCTCGTACTCACAATTAAGTTACAAATTATCCTCCTGTATGAATAATACGCAACGGAAACACGCATCTGACTATCAGTAATTTACAGAACTCTGACTGTACACTACGCACTGGCAATACCACATTTTCTTTCCTTTTTTATTTAACGGCTTTTGTCTACACGTGGCCACCGCACTGAATATGAATGGCACACACATTATAAATTCGGGACATTATGGCAACATACAATTCAATGGAAAAGTCCACCAATCTTTTTCTTTTCACTATCTTATTTATTCCGATAAATTCTCTAACCTAAACATACAAATTCTATAACCTACAACAATAACACATGAGAAATTCCGCCCAGTGGGCATGACTTTACATTGGTGAATCTCTATATTATGGTCTCGTAATTATTTAACGCTACAGTGCACTTTCTGGATAGGATGGTGGATCTTTTATTATTTCTCACACTTCGACTCTCACAGTCATCATCACGAAACTATCCTCCAGACCGAGCGGTACAGAAGGAACAAGCATAACCCACTAATCTTTTGAAACTACCTTGCTACTCTCCCATGCAAACCACACATACCCAAATTACAAGACATACACCACACTACGACAGGGAATACAAACACTAAATAGTCACAACACTATCACTTTCAGCTTTCCCACTTCAATTAATATTTATCCCAGTTTCACATGACACTGCCCCACGTTGTAATTCTACTTTCCTACTATGAACTCTGGAGATATTTGCACGTCTTCCTGTGCAATGCAAGCCAAGTGGCGTTGCTGGATAGACGGCCGACTCACCTTGCTTCTCTCTCTGAGTTTGAATCTAGCGGCACACGGAATCATATCACGCAAAGTAATATTAAGAACGTATTCATCACACACGCGAGTCCTCAACTGATACCACGGACGAGTACTTCTCTTTATCTTTTGTCTCATACACAGTTTGAGACTCACACAGTACTCACCACATGGAAGTACTCGTCTCTAATTTCAAGTCCTGTACACGCCATTTCTTAAATATTTTAACTTATGGTACACACGCTATTTCTTAAATATTTCAACTTATTGTACACACGCTAGTAATTCAGCTTAACTTAAGCACACGGAAGTATTTCAACTTATTGCTACACGTGGTTTCATTGTGACCGTTGGTCACTTCCGAAGATTACTACAGTCCCATTAATATTACCTGCTTGACATTTAATTCTCCCCACAAAAGTTCCTGAAAATTATTATTTCAAACTACTCTTAAATATTCCACATGCATACCATGTCTCCACTCTTTTGTCATTACGGAGCACAACTAAAACAGGTCTTAACAGCACAAGATCCAGCAGCAGAGTGCTGAAACATGGCCGTTCTCGAGGTCCTCTCACACCTCTGTCGAAGTGGGGGAGCACCTTACTACCCTATTGGTCAGCCACATTTCAGGCGCTCAAAGCTCAGGTAAATTTCATCTCTTTGGTCCCACCAAAGGTGGCCAAAGGATCGACTCAAAGATGATCATATATTCTCATTCACTATCTGCGGTTAGCAGACGACCATACATTCATTCATTTCAAAAGATCTCACCAAACTGGACGTAGGGATTTATTTTGTGGGAGTGCACATGTGATTAATTAAATAAATAAATTGTCATTCTTTCCCACACTGGTATCCGGCTTCGCTGTATTAATTGAAATTGAGTTATTTTACAAAAAAATGTGTTGTTCTGACAAAAATAATGAAGTATGTTGTACCTATTTTCAATGTCGGGCGGTACTGTACCCTTTCAAGCTTCTTAAATCCAAAAAAGTAAAGCAAATTGCTTGAACATGGCGGTGCCCTACACTTGATATACAATGGCGGAAAAGAATGACAACACCAAGAGGGAGTTGTGCGACATTAAAGACAGGTGGCAGGCGTTGTTTCTATATTTGAAATTTGATGTCATTCACATTTCGTGTCAGTCGCATATGAGGATGCAAATCATATTTACTTTAAATACACGCTGTGACGGTCGTGAGCGTTAATCACATTTGAGATGGGACGCGATGGGTTGTTGTTAGTGAGAAATTTCTTTAAGGCGATAAATCCGCCATTATCAACACATTACTGAGTTTGAACGAGGTCGTGTTATAGGCCCACGTGGAACTACCAACAGGGAAGACCATTGTGTTCGGCATACGGGTCTGGCGCATCGTACTGCATCTACAGCAGCAATTTCAGCAGCAGTTGGCACTACAGTGACACAGTGAACCGTTACAAATCGGCTACTTCAAGGATAGCTTGCAGCCAGAAGTATTTTACCTTGCATTCCACTGAGCCCAAACCACCGCCTTTTCCGACTTCAGTGGTATAAGGCGAGAGGTCATTGGATTGCAGGGTGGAGATCTGTCGTGTTTTCTGATGAAAGCCAGTTCTTCTTCGGTGCCAGTGACGGCCGTAGATTGGTTCGGAGGAGTCCAGCTCAGGGCCTGCAACCAACCTGTATATGTACTAGACACACTGAACCTACACTTGGAGCTATGGTCTGGGGTGCGACTTCGTGACAGTAGGAGCACTCTCGTCGTAATCCCACGCATCCTGTCCACAAATCTCTACATCAATTCGACCTATTGTACTGCCATTCACGGACAACTTTGCAAGGGGTGTTTTTCAACAGGATAACGCTTGCCCACAAACCGCTGTTGTAAACCAACATTATCTGCAGAGTGTCGACATGTTGCCTTGTCCTGCTCGACCACCAGATCGGTTTCCATTATGAGACATCATCGGACGGCAACTCCAGCGTCATCCACAAACAGCATTAACGGTACATGTATTGACCGACGAAGTACAACCTAACATACGACACCTGCGGAACGCAATGCATGAACGTTTGCTTGCATGCTTACATTCTGTCGGAAACGCCGGTTATTAATGTATCAGCATTTCACATCTGCATTAGCTTATTTCATCCTTACGTTAACCTGTGATCTTGGAGTGGGCCATATGTTACGTAGACAAATGAATTCCGGAAATTTCAGTACTCTAGACCAATTACTTTTTGATGTTACGATTTTTTCCGTCATTGAAAAAGTGACGTAAGACTGGAAAGTATGCCAGAAAATGCAGAATGACAGCTGTGGTTCTCTTTTCCAGAGGGTTTGTTGACCATACAATACGTAATTACAGGCCTACGTCATTTACTTCAATCTGTTGTACAATTTTGGTATAAGTATTATGCACGATTAGACGAAAATCTGTGTTATAGGAATGAATGTGGGTTCCACAAACAATTCTTGTGGAGCGTAGTTAGGTAAACACTTACTGAATGAGATGATCCATTAGTAAGATGCTCGACTCATGTTATAGGCGAGAACGGATGTTCAGATTCCTGTTAAGTGACATAGGTTTAGGATTCCAGTTGCTTTCTAAAATTGGTTATTCGTGCCTTATTCGACCGGAACAACAGCGATTAAATGTGCCCCAATTTATGCATTATATCTCGGCTCTCGGAATGCAGTTGATGGATCTACGTACTGTCACGTAGTGGACAAAATACGAACTTACGGGGTATCGGAACAGTTTTGTGATTAGATTCAGGACTTGCATGTATTTCTTATCTGTGTGTAATTGTCGGATGTAAAAGTTACTTCGGGAATACCTTAAGAGATTGTGTACAGCCTTTAGTGTTCATCATATAGAGGATGTTTCACAGTTCATGTTACAAACTTCTAGAGGTTATATAGGGGAGTTAATAGATCAAGTTATACATCGGAACCGTGTCCGCAAACGATTCGTTTCCGTGTTACAAGGAAATTACTCAGTCGCGCTATACAGGGTGAGTCACCTAACGTTACCGCTGGATATACTTCGTAAACCACATCAAATACTGACGAATCGATTCCACAGACCGAACGTGAGGAGAGGGGCTAGTGTAATTGGTTAATACAAACCGTAAGAAAATGCACGGAAGTATGTTTTTTAACACAAACCTAGGTTTTTTTAAATGGAACCCCGTTAGTTTTGTTAGCACATCTGAACATATAAACAAATACGTAATCAGTGCCGTTTGTTGCATTGTAACATGTTAATTACATCCGGAGAAATCGTAACCTAAAGTTGACACTTGAGTACCACTCCTCCGCTCTTCGATCGTGTGTATCGGAGAGCACCGAATTACGTAGGGATCCAAAGGGAACGGTGATGGACCTTAGGTACAGAAGAGACTGGAACAGCACATTACGTCCACATGCTAACACCTTTTTATTGGTCGTTTTCACTGACGCACATATACATTACCATGAGGGGTGAGGTACACGTACACACGTGGTTTCCGTTTTCAATTACGGAGTGGAATAGAGTGTGTCCCGACATGTCAGGCCAATAGATGTTCAATGTGGTGGCCATCATTTGCTGCACACAATTGCAGTCTCTGGCGTAATGAATGTCGTACACGCCGCAGTACATCTGGTGTAATGTCGCCGCAGGCTGCCACAGTACGTTGTTTCATATCCTCTGGGGTTGTAGCCACATCACGGTACACATTCTCCTTTAACGTACCCCACAGAAAGAAGTCCAGAGCTGTAAGATCAGGAGAACGGGCTGGCCAATTTATGCGTCCTCGACGTCCTATGAAACGCCCGTCGAACGTGTATCTCATCCCTCATGGTAATGTACATGTGCGTCAGTGAAAAAGACCAATAAAAAGGTGTTAGCATGTGGACGTAATGTGCTGTTCCAGTCTCTTCTGTACCTAAGGTCCATCACCGTTCCCTTTGGATCCCTACGTAATTCGGTGCTCTCCGATACACACGATCGAACAGCGGAGGAGTGGTACTCAAGCGTCAACTTTAGGTTACAATATCTCCGGATGTAATTAACATTTTACAATGCAACAAACGGCACTGATTACGTATTTGTTTATATGTTCAGATGTGCTAACAAAACTAACGGGGTTCCATTTAAAAAAACGTAGGTTTGTGTTAAAAAACATACTTCCGTGCATTTTTTTACGGTTTGTATTAACCAATTACACTAGCCCCTCTCCTCACGTTCGGTCTGTGGAGTCGATTCGTCACTATTAGATGTGGTTTACGAAATATATCCAGCGGTAATGTTAGGTGACTCACCCTGTATATGTTTCTTACGCACTTCGCCTATCCACATTCATGAACGGTACGATGAGGTGACGTCAGGTAATGACCTCTGTTTCCATTTTCCTCGATTTCATGCTTCCTCGCGATGCGTCAGCTGACATTACGGTGACCAGTACTGCAGCAACAGGATGCCTGAGTACACGTTCGCAAAGTACACCGATACGTTCTAAATTTGCGGTGAAGTTCACCGTCATGGATGAGAAGCTCAACATCTATGTGACGAGTATTTTCCTCATCGTGTGACTCAATCTCATCCCATGTTGGAGGGAGTAGAACAGTGCCTGCAGGGAAGCAGGAAGTTCACAAGTGATGCAGCAAACTATGGTGGTCCAAAAAGGTAGCGCACTGTTGTATTTGAAGACGAACGTCTTCATCCACTTGAAGAACACCCATCAACGAGTACTCGAGTCATTGCGCGTGAGTCACATGTGTCTCATTCGGCTGCCTGGCGCGAGCGGCATGAACAGCAGCTCCACCCATATCATCCTCAGAAGATACATGCCATGCTCCCGGGGGTATTTTGTGCACGTGTCAATTTCTGTATTTGATTTTCAAACCGTGGCCTGGATTTTCCTCAGTTTCTAAGCTGAGTTTTTTTCGTCGACGAAGCGCATTTCAACGGGGAAAGTGCTTCGAACACTCGAAGTAGCCACATTTGGGATCAAGAAAACCCAAAAGCCACATGTACAGGAAAATTTCAGGACACCTTCGGCTTAAATATCCGACGATGGTCGTGTAACAGGGCCATACATCCATCCTCCCCACCTCACGAGTGCCACTTACTTGATATTTCTGCAGCAAGCGCTGCCGGAGTTTTAGGAAGATGTGCCATTGGACATTCGGCACGAATTGTGGTTCCAGCATGATGGAACCATACTGACAGGTTTCAGACAGATTATTTCAAGGGGCAGATGTGGACTCTGACCACAATCTGTTGGTTATGAACTGTAGATTAAAACTGAAGAAACTGCAAAAACGTGGGAATTTAAGGAGGTGGGATGTGGATAAGCTGACTAAACCAGAGGTTTTACAGAGTTTCAGGGAGAGCATAAGGGAACAATTGACAAGAATGGGGGAAAGAAATACAGTAGAAGAAGAATGGGTAGCTTTGAGGGATGAAGTAGTGAAGGCAGCAGAGGATCAAGTAGGTAAAAAGACGAGGGCTAGTAGAAATCCTTGGGTGACAGAATAAATATTGAATTTAATTGAAGAAAGGAGAAAATATAAAAATGCAGTAAATGAAGCAGGCAAAAAGGAATACAAACGTCTCAAAAATCAGATCGACAGGAAGTGCAAAATGGCTAAGCAGGCATGGCTAGAGGACAAATGTAAGGATGTAGAGGCTTATCTCACTACGGGTAAGATAGATACTGCCTACAGGAAAATTAAAGAGACCTTTGGAGAAAAGAGAGCCACTTGTATGGATATCAAGAGCTCAGATGGAAACACAGTTCTAAGCAAAGAGGGGAAAGCAGAAAGATGGAAGGAGTATATAGAGGGTCTATACAAGGGCGATGTACTTGACGACAATATTATGGAAATGGAAGAGGATGTAGATGAAGATGAAATGGGAGATACGATAGTGCGTGAAGAGTTTGACAGAGCACTGAAAGACCTGAGATGAAACAAAGCCCCGGGAGTAGACAACATTCCGGCCTTGGGAGAGCCAGTCCTGACGAAACTCTACCATCTGGTAAGCAAGATGTACGAGACAGGCGAAATACCCTCAGACTTCAAGAAGAATATAATAATTCCAGTCCCAAAGAAAGCAGGTGTTGACAGATGTGAAAATTACCGAACTATCGGTGTAATAAGTCACGGCTGCAAAATACTAACGCGAATTCTTTACATACGAATGGAAAAACTGGTAGAAACCGACCTTGGGGAAGATCAGTTTGGATTCCGTAGAAATATGGGAACACGTGAGGCAATACTGACCCTACGACTTATTTTAGAAGCTAGATTTAGGAAAGGCAAACCTACGTTTCTAGCATTTGTAGACTTAGAGAAAGCTTTTGACAATGTTGATTGGAATACTCTCTTTCTAATTCTGAAGGTGGAAAGGGTAAAATACAGGAAGCGAAAGGCTATTTACAATTTGTACAGAAACCAGATGGCAGTTATAAGAGTCGAGGGACACGAAAGGGAAGCAGTGGTTGGGCAGGAAGTGAGACAGGATTGTAGCCTCTCCCCGATGTTAATCAATCTGTATATTGAGCAAGCAGTAAAGGAAACAGAAGAAAAATTCGGAGTAGGTATTAAAATCCATGGAGAAGAAATAAAAACTTTGAGGTTCGCCGCTGACATTGTAATTCTATCAGAGACAGCAAAGGACCTGGAAGAGCAGCTGAACGGAATGGACAGTTTCTTGAAAGGAGGATATAAGATGAACATCAACAAAAGCAAAACGAGGGTAATGGAATGTAGTCGAATTAAGTCGGGTGATGCTGAGGGAGGTAGATTTGGAAATGAGACACTTAAAGTAGTAAAGGAGTTTTGCTATTTGGGGAGCAAAATAACTGATGATGGTCGAAGTAGAGAGGATATAAAATGTAGACTGACAATGACTAGGAAAGCGTTTCTGAAGAAGAGAAATTTGTTAACATCGAGTATATATTTAAGTGTCAGGAAATCGTTTCTGAAAGTATTTGTATGGAGTGTAGCCATGTATGGGAGTGAAACATGGACGATAACTAGTTTGGACAAGAAGAGAATAGAAGCTTTCAAAATGTGGTGCTACAGAAGAATGCTGAAGATTAGATGGGTAGATCATATAACTAGTGACGAGGTAATGAATAGGATTGGGGAGAAGAGGTGTTCGTGGCACAACTTGACTAGAAGAAGGGATCGGTTGGTAGGACATGTTCTGAGGCATCACGGGATCACAAATTTAGCATTGAAGGGCAGCGTGGAGGGTAAAAATCGTAGAGGGAGACCAAGAGATGAATACACTAAACAGATTCAGAAGGATGTGGGTTGCAGTAGGTACCGGGAGATGAAGAAGCTGGCGCAGGATAGAGTAGCATGGAGAGCTGCATCAAACCAGTCTCAGGACTGAAGACCACAACAACAACAACAACATGATGGAACGGCAGTACATTTTGCAGCCTGCGTCCGAATCCATCTCAACATAGTCTACGTGGACAGGTGGATCGGTTGAGGTGGACCACATGCTTGGCCACCAAGATCCTCAGATTTAACCCCTTTGGACTTTTTCTTGAGGGTCCACATGAAGATTCTTGTTTACGGAACCTCTGTCCAGTGGGAGATAGATCTGGTTGCACGGATCATGGCTGCGGCAGAAGTGATTAACCATACACAACGCAGGTTGGACAGGGTTCGTGTGAACTTACGTCGCAGATACACTGTGTGCACAGAACATGATGGTTGCCATATCGAACAGCTGTTGTAATATCACAGTAAATATGAATAAAATCTGTACTTTTTTTACATGGGTTCTTATTGTAATTTTCGCATTACAATGTCTCTCAGATATGCGTGCATGTATGGAGGTTCAGATGCTGTTCTGACGATTACAGCTGTGGTAAACGCTAAAAAATTGATACTCATTTTGCGAATCCGGATTGATGTCACCTGTTACTGACAAATGAAAGTCTGTGCTGGGCCAGCACTCGGACCCAGATTTCCCGCTCATCTCGAGCGGTCGCTCAAAGCTCTTCTGTTGAGCACGGCTACATGACCGACCCTAACTTCCATGCGTCACGGGGTCCACAAACCTGTATCCGTTCCTCCAGACACGCACGCGTGTCTAAAGGTCATTGTAATGTGAAGAGACGGGCACTGTATAAAGAGAGGCACTGTAACAGTCAGTGATGTATTCAAGCCTCGGCGGCCGAAATGACGGTAAAAATATTTAATAATACTAGAAAACATAAAACTTCCTAATGTTCTGCAAAATTATATTTATTTGGTCAAGAACCGGCTTTGGGATTCTCAGTCCATCGTCAGGTGATAACTGAATATCACGAACACTGATTAACAAGACTTTTGTTTGTTTGTTTTTTTTTTTCGCCTCCACAGACTGTACTCTGTTCAGCCATCGAGTACACATGTTTACACAGAATACATAACTGTACAAAGAAAATACAAAAATGCATATTTACAGAATGGAAATCTCAAGCTTTTACCACAACAAACGTTTAAAAAGCAGACTGATAAGTAAACTAGACATATTTATGTAATCAATTCATACTACTTCTTAAATTTAATAATAACTGATACAGATAAAAAAAATATGAATCCTAGAGGATTTTCCCTTTACTCTTAACAAAATTGACAATCACTTTATACAGACGAATATCTTTAGAAACATGATGCGCGACTTACACAGATCTTATTTGTACAGAAGATACAAAAATGACAGTGTTTGCCTAGGAAACCATTACAATAATTACATTAATAAAAAAAGAAGAAACAAAGTTTTTACGTCTATATATATTTTATAAATGGAGAGAAGCAAGGTTAATTCACAGTTTGAATCTAGTATTTGTAACGAGAACGTAATTTAACAAAGGAGAAAATGGAAAATGTGTCTGATCACTTAATACTAGGCTGCTATTCTATGTCATATATTTCCAATAGTGTCAACTTTCTGCTCTTCTTTACAGAATGTAAAACTTCATATTTTGCATCGTATGGCTGGTTTCTGCTAAAAGATGATCAGCAAATCTCTAGTTGCTCTCATGTTCACGAAGCCTTATTGCCCCAGCTCTGCCTGATTGGCCAACATATGCTTTCTCATACTGCTTGCCAGTGATTTTATATATACCAATCTGTGCCCAGGTCTGCAATTTGTCTTTATTACTGAATAAAACTGATATGTTACTGACACTATAAAATACCGGACTGTAGTTGAGAGACCTCAACGTTTTTGCAAGATTGTCTGAAAGGTTGACAATATGCACCAGGTTTTGTAACTACTGAGTGCTGTTGGCCAGCGTACAGAAGCGGTGTAATTTTATTAATTTTCTTTTTTCTCAGGATATTATCAATGAATTTGAAAGCCTGAGTCAGATAATGGAACAGATATAGATAGACAATTAAATACATCACTGCAACATTTAATCCCACAGCATAAGAAAATTCAGTTCTCAATGGACCTGGGAGGCTCTTCTATAAATTTCTTGGACCTCAATATTGATATTGGTATAAGAAAACACATATTTAACATTTAAAGAAAAAACTTAGCTAGCTTCCAGCATCCAAACAGCTACAAAAATGTAGCTTTCCACTCAATGCTGCATCGCCTCAAATCTGTTCCATTATCCAAATCAGCCTTTCAAACAGAACTACAAACCATCAAATAAATCGTTTGTAGCTATGGCTATAGCTCTGCCTTGATTCCTAATATTATACGAAAAAAGGGAATAAATAAAATTACACCACTTCTATACTTTGGCTAACAGCAATAACTCAGTAGTTACAAAACCTGGTGCAGAATTCCATATATTGGTAACATTTCAGACAATCTTGCAAAACGTTAAACTACAGACCTGCATTTTACAATACTGATAACGTTTCATAATTTTTATTCAATAGTAAAGACGTAGTGTAACCCTTGGAACGGAATGCTGTGCAAAAAATTAATTGCAAACAATATGAAACAGTGTGTGTTGGTCAGTCAAGCTGAGCTGTGGCAATCGGGCTACGTGAACATGAGAGAAGATGGCGATTATGGAAGAATCGTTAAACTTTTGCTGATCATCTTTTGGCATAAAGTTATTTATCTGATGTAAAATGTGTAGTTTTACGTTGTGTCAAGGAAAGCAGAAAGATGACCCTCCTGGAAATAATGGAAAACAACAAATATACGACACAGAATGCCCATCTAGTGTTAAATGTTCCTTTCTATTTTCCTCCTTATTAAATTAAGTTTTCGTTACAAATACTAGATTCAAATTGTAAATTCATCTTTGTTTTCATCATCCGTTAAATGTAAATCCACATAAAAAATTTGATTTCCCATTTTCTAGTTACTGTAGTTATTGTAATGTTTTCCCGTGTAAACGCTGTCGTTTTTGTATCTTCTGTATTAACAATATCTGTGTAAGTCGCAGATAATATTTATCTGTGTTCCCGACACCTAAAGATGACCTGAGAAGCCGAAAGTCTGTTAGTGACCAAATAACGATAATTTTGCAGAACGTTAGGAAGAGTTTCCCTTTATAATATTATTACCATGTTCTACCAAGCACGGACGGAAAATTCAGTTAATGTTATCAAAATATTCGTCTCTCCCTGTGCGGGAATCCCGCAATGTACGAGTGTAAGGGTTGTGAACCGCGTGATATTTGGAAGTTTGCGTCGGTCCCGGAGGCGCCCTTGGATATAGCCGAAGGGCTTAGGGCGACCGCCCTCGACAAGAAAGAAATCCTGTTTCGAGTACCGGTATGGTTCAAATTTTGATTAATCATATACAGTTGACTTCAATCCGCAGTAGTTAATTGCGAAGCGCTTTTGTAGCACTGACGTAGCGCCGGATAGGTGAGTCCTGACATGATGATATCTGTCGTAAAATAGGCTTCTATAGTCTAGGCAATGTCACGTGGTTTTTGCGTGGGGACTGCGTTTCTCTATTACAGCAGTCACTGGGCACCATCCTTCTCTCCCAGAAATCCTCCCGACGGTCTCGCATAAGATTGTAATTTTAGTCAGCAATGAATAAATTTTCGACTGCCAAGATCGGTAAAATCACTTACTCAGGCAGATTACCGTTTTCGGTAATCCTCTGTTGCCATCTTCGGATCTGTAAAAGATGAGACCGAAAAGCTAGGTTATAGCAGCTAACAAAACAGCACACAAATTATATCCATGATTTTCAATACAGGAAGTAACAACATACCTGTGTTTACATCATTATGCAATCTTCTCCTTCAGTACAGCAAGTGGTTCTGTACAATGTATGTCCGTGTTGGTATCGTGAGCTATACCAGAAGTCGACATGTCAGTTTTAACATAACAGCTATGTACACACATGCTATTATGCCGATTACAAGTGCTGCCATTCATCAATACTTCACAACCAACAGATCCCAGCGTAAACATTCTTAATGATACGCAAGTACATCAACTGGTGCAGTGGTAGTACGAATCGATATTTTAATCTCACATTGGATTAAGGCTAGCCTAAATTATTATTATTATAACAAATAATGTGCAAAATTCATAAAACATAATTTATACATAAAAATTCTTTGAACTTTTTTCATTTTAGAATTTTTTGATTTTTTTTGGAAAAACGTAAAAAAATGTTTACAAATTCTTTACCAAATTGTTCTTTACGCAAAATCATATACAATACGACAACATATAACCACTTAAACACTTTCTGTATCCATTTAATGGTGTCATTATCACACATATGTTACAACTAGCAGTACATAGAGCTTTTAAGTCGTTATAGGTTGTCATATTGTCAATGATTTTGTATAAAGACAAATTTGGTAAAAAAAATTTAAGAATTTTTATAAAATGTTAATAAAAAATTCTAAAATAGTTTTCTAACAATTTTCTAAAATGATATAAAAAGCTTTTTATGTCTAAAGTATGTTGTATGGATGTTGCAAAGGATTTTAGGGACAGTTTTGTAAAAATGTAGAACACTGATTTGGCTTACAGTAAATGTTATTCTGCGACAATAATTTAGGGATATGTAATTACGTGGAATAGTAGACCCATGCCTTACTCCAATGATGATAATATCGATTAGTGGTACAGTTGCGCCATCTGATATTTTTATGTATCATTAAGAATATTTACCCGGCTATATGTCAGTTGTAAAATGGCGATGAATGTGAGCACTTGTAATGGCGCAGTAACGTATGTGTCCGTAGCTGGTATTTTAAAATTGACATGCTGACTTCAAGTATAGCTCACGATACCAACATGGACATACATTATAACACCACTAACTGCAATGAAGGATAAAATTGTGTAATGATGTAAACATAGGCATGTTGTTATTCCTTGTACTGAAAATCATGGATATAATTATCATGTGTGCTGCTATGTTAATTGCTGTGCATTAGAGTTTTGGTCCCTCCTCTGGCAGATCCGAAGGTGGCAACAGGTAATTACCAAAACCGGTAATCTATATGAATAAAAGATTTTAGCGATCTTGATTGCCCGAAATTTATTCAGTGTTCATAATACTACAGGTCGCCCCCGCGCCGACGATGTCGGTAGTGTATAAGTGTATGTAAGTTTTGTGAAATGGTGGTGAGGAATTGTTGCCACTATCTGTTTCTGCTGTCTCTAGTAATTCGGCGACACTTTGCCCTCGCTACCCGAAAGTCAGCGAGATTCCCATCAGTTGGTCGACGCTTGAACCCACGCAGAGCTGTGCAGGTGCTGCTCACCGCGCAGCAGTATTCGTCGCTCCATCAAGGGACAGGCTGCCTTTTGCAGCTGGCTCGAAGACGGTAGAGCGGGTGCTCCAGTGGCATGGAGGATTACACCACTGCCCATTAAAATTGCTACATCACGAGGATGACGTGCTACAGACGCGAAATTTAACCGACAGGATGAAGATGCTGTGATATGCAAATGATTAGCTTTTCAGAGCATTCACACAAGGTCGGCGCCGGTGGCGACACCTACCACGTGCTAACATGAGCAAAGTTTCCAACCAATCTCTCATACACAAACAGCAGTTGACCGGCGTTGCCTGCTGAAACGTTGTTATGATGCCTCGTGTAAGGAGGAGAAATGCGTACCATCACGTCTCCGACTTTGATAAAGGTCAGATTGTAGCCTATAGCGATTGCGGTTTATCGTATCGCGACATTGCTGCTCGCGTTGGTGGAGACCCAATGACTGTTAGCAGAATATGGAATCGGTGGGTTCAGGAGGGTAATACGGAACGCCGTGCTGGATCCCAACGGCCTCGTATCACTAGCAGTCGAGATGACAGGCATCGTATCCGCATGGCTTTAACGGATCGTGCAGGCACGTCTCGATCCCTGAGTCAACAGATGCGGACGATTACAAGACAAAAACCACCTGCACGAACAGTTCGACGACGTTTGCACCAGCACGGACTATCAGCTCGGAGACGATGGCTGCGGTTACCCTTGACGCTGCATCTCAGACAGGAGTGCCTGCGATGGTGAACTCAACGACGTACCTGGGCGCACGAATGGCATAACGTCATTTTTTCGGATGAATCCAGGTTTTGTTTACATCATCATGATGGTCACATTCGTGTTTGGCGACATCGCGGTGAACGCACATTGGAAGCGTGTATTCGTCATCGCCATACTGGCGTATCACTCGGCGTGATGGTATGGGGTGCCATTGGTTACACATCTGGGTCACCTCTTGTTCGCATTGACGGCACTTTGAACAGTGGACGTTACATTTCAGATGTGTTACGACCCGTGGCGCTACCCTTCATTCGATCCCTGCGAAACCCTACATTTCAGCAGGATAATGCACGACCGCATGTTGCAGGTCCTGCACGGGCCTTTCTGGATACAGAAAATGTTCGACTGCTGCCCTGGCCAGCACATTCTCCAGATCTCTCACCAATTGAAAACGTCTGGTCAATGGTGGCCGAGCAACTGGCTCGTCACAATACACCAGTCACTACTCTTGATGAACTGTGGTATCGTTTTGAAGCTGCATTGGCAGCTGCATCTGTACACGCCATCCAAATTCTGTTTGACTCAATGCTCAGGCGTATCATAGCCGTTATTACGGCCAGAGGTGGTTGTTCAGGGCACTGATATCTCAGGATATATGCACCCAAATTGCGTGACAATCCAATCACATGTCAATTCTAGTATAATATATTTGTCCAATGAATACCCGTTTATCATCTGCGTTTCTTCTTGGTGTAGCAATTTTAATGGCCAGTAGTGTATTTCGGTAACATGACCCGTCCACTCCTGAACGCCGTCACTGTTCAAAGACAGCAGGGTTTACGGAGAGCGTCCATTCTGCATACTGACCACCCACCGTGGCGGCTTCCTTTCGGGACTCGGGCACCACTCCGTCAGATGAGTCCAGATCAGTAAGCGATCCCTTGAGTGGACGCCACTGACCCTTCCCCATGGACCGGTGTGTTCGAGAAAGCACACCGAGAGGTCGATAGCGGCGGACGATCCTGTTACACTGCGGGAGTGCGTGCTGTGCGCCGTGTTCAACAAACACGGACATGAGAAGGCTCTCAGCTGTTCTACTCTTGCGGTAGATGATTGCAGAGCCGAAAAACACACTGCGTGCATTACAATCACCGTAGATGAGGAAGGGGCGGAGGATCTGAGTAAGGAAGTCACAGAGAGCCTCTACTTGTAGCACGGGGGTAGTCATCCTTTCTTTACTCACCGTCCACTTTTGTATCTCTGTAAAGTCTTCTAACCGCCCACCGGTTTCACAGTAATGGTGATTTATAAAGTAGGGAGAAACTTTACTTAATTACGCGGGTTGCCCAGAAATTAATGCACCGCATTTTTTTCTTCAATTCTTTATTGAACACAATGAGAACTACACAAACAAAAGAATGGTATTGGTTGAATACAGTCTTGTTTGCAATTTTAGTCTTCTATTTTTCAACTACGCGTCTCACTTTATTTAGGCATCTTCAGGTTGATATACGTAGAAAACAGAGAACAAATACATTTTGTGCAGACTTGGATAACCTAAAAGCATGTATAAACAGACAGATACTGAAAGATCAACTACCTTATTTTGATATTTCTTAGAACGATCCTTTAGATAGTGTAGCCAAAGGGAATCGTCGAATACATCAGGCCAACACCGCCTTCGTTAAACTCAGTAAAAACTAGAAAAATAAAATAGCAAAAACAGATAAGAGAATTCACCAGTGATCGGACACTCATAAATACAATCATTTTACCGAAGCCTTATGATAAGGCCTTACCTTCCTAGATGGACGTGAGTGACTCCAAGATCTGCATAACGCGTTCCCGTTCTCAGGAGCGAGTAATAGGATAAGATGGGACTTAAGTAGTAAGCATAATGCACCACAGCGTCGTGTGCTAATACTGACACCTAATACAGAAATCACCTCAATAGGTGGCGCTGCCGCGCAGTTGCGGTACGAATGAGAGATCGTAAACTGGATATACATAGCCACTAAAACTTTATAAATGTAATGCACGGATGTAGTACCTAAACAGATTTTACGTATCATATATAACTAGAACGAGGCAGCGCCATCTATTCAGGTGATTCTGTATTAGGTGACAGTATATCACGGTGTAAGTGTATATTTTTATTTTTATAATTCTATACTTTATGATTTTGGTTGGGGTGGCTTTAAATATTGTGGGATAGCATGAGACATTCTATCTCACCATCTATGGCCGTCCTATCGCCCTCACTCCCACCCTTAAGTACCTTGGCGTCACCCTCGACCGTCGCCTCTCCTGACTCCCAACCTCCGGACAATCCAAGCCAAGGCACGCTCCCGACTCAGTCTCCTCAAGCTCCTCTCTGGCCGTACGTGGGGTCTGGACCCCTCCACCATCCTCCACACCTGTAAGTCCCTCATCCGCCCTATCCTTTGCTATGCCCATCCGGCTTGGATCTCCGCCCCCTCCCCTACCTTTTATAAATCCCTCCAAATCCTTGAACGTCATGCTCTCCGCCTCGCCTATCGCATCCGTCTCCCCTCCCCCACACGGATCCTGTACAATCTCATCCCCTTCCCCCACCTCCTCCTTTTCCTTGAAAGGATACGGATCCTGTACACCTCCCGCAAACTCGATCCTCCTCACCCGCTCGTCTCCCCGATCCTCTCCCACCCCCGCCCGCTGCCGCGCCTGTATTCGCACGTCCCACCCGGTCTCCATCTCTCCACCCTCCTTACCCTCTCCCAAGGTGTCTTCCGCCAGCTCCCCCTCCCTGATGATGTCCTCCTCCCCTCCATCTACCCCTCCTATCAACTTTGAACCTGCCCCACCCCCCACTTTCGGTGTCCTTTCCTTTAGGCACCCTCCCTCCCTTCTCTTCCCTTCCCTTCTCTTCCCTTTTCCAACGTCCCCTCCCTCCACCCCTCTTCCCCCGGGCTTCCCCTCCCCCTTCCTCCCTCCCCCCTTTTCTCCCCTGCCCGTGGCATCTCTGCTCTCCCCTCTCGCTCTCCCACTCCCCTTCCTCCTCCTCCTCTCTTGGCAGGCCCCCGGACTCGCACACGCATAGTGAACATTCGCGCGCCGGAGATCATCGCCATCAGTATCTCGTGTGTGTGCTTCGTTTTGTGTTTCGTGCAGTTACGACTCCACTGTTCACATGTGCCATCGCCGTTCTCCGTGTTTTGTGCGCCGTGTCCACAAGTGTTAGTGTTTTTATCGTCAATGTGAACGGCTTCATGTTTATTGTTTTTTTTTTGTATCTCCATTTTTTGCCCGCCGTTTTTTGTATTGTCTGTATCACCTCTCTGTCATGTTATTGTTCCACTTAAGGCTGAAGAGCAGCGTAATGTGCTGCTGCCAGCCCGCCTGTATAGGTGATTAAAATTACAATAAAGGAAAAAAAAACATGAGACTTTTAATTAACGTATAGCGCGATAACACTCGTATTGACATCGGCTGCCCTGAAGTACGTACGATATAATATTTTTTAAACACAGCGCGCGACTCACCGCCTTCTAATAAATAGTTTGTGTGAGCGCTGCTATTTAGAAAAGAAAATATGCGCATTCTTACGCAAACTGTAATTATTAATATGGGTCTCAGGGCTAAAATGGCTCTGAGCACTATGGGACTCAACTTCTGAGGTTATTAGTCCCCCAGAACTTAGAACTAGTTAAACCTAACCAACCTAAGGACATCACACACATCCATGCGCGAGGCAGGATTCGAACCTGCGACCGTAGCGGTCTCGCGGTTCCAGACAGCAGCGCCTAGAACCGCACGGCCACTTCGGCCGGCGCGTCTCAGGGGCTACTGGTTGTTTATGTACCAAATTACATAAAGATTAACTGAGATATTGCGGAATGTAATGCTTCTCAATATTTCTTGTTCACTATTTGCAAGGCAAAACTGGAGAGAATCTCGTCTGCCGTTAGCCGGCCAAAATGAAACATACTGAACTCATTCAGTGCTGTGAATTTTGGTAACTGAAATTAATTTTAACTTCGAAATTAATGAAAGATCAAAACTGAGAAGTCTCTCGCATTTACATTTAATATCATGACTTGAAATTTTAATTAAATAATACAATCAGCGTAATGGCCGACTATATCCTGCTAGGGGAGATGAATTCCCCTCACTACGAAGTTCTGTAAAAATTTTGTTAATTATAATTAATGGTTGCAGTCATGAGAGGTGACAACTAAGTCAATAATACACACTTTCTAATAACAATTTTATTATATTTTTCAAAAATACAGGTAAAACTTACGTTAATTATCAGACAGCAATACAATGGCGGCCTGCCGCTAGACGAAACAAAATAGGAGAGCTCGTTCAGTCAAAGCACTGTCTCTGATCTTCATGGCCTATGTTACACAGAGATTATACCAAAAAAATTGTGTTTTGTTAATTACATCGATATTTGTGTTTTGATAGTAATAACTTACGTTCTTTACTATTTGTTATAAATCGCGCACACGTACACAGTCTTCAAATAATTTATAATTCAGACGTCTCACAACAAAAACTTCTTTTCCCCTTCAAATGTCTATTTATGTGACGTACCGTGACAAGTACTAGCACACAACGCTGTGGTGCATAATGCTTATTACCTGAGCCCTAGCTTATTCTGTTACTATCTCCTGTAAACGGGAACGTGTTATGCGGGTATTGGACTCACTCGCGTCCATCTAGGAAGGTAAGGCCTTATCATAAGGCTTCGGCAATATGATTGCATTTCTGAGTGTCCGATCACTGGTGAATTCTCTTATCTGTTTTTACTATTTTATATTTCTAGTTTTTACTGAGTTCAACGAAGGCGGTGTTGGCCTGATGTATTCGACGATGCCCTTTGGCAACACTGTCTAAAGGATCGTTCTAAGAATTACCAAAATAAGGTATTTGATCTTTCAGTGCTGATGTTGTGGTCTTCAGTCCTGAGACTGGTTTGATGCAGCTCTCCATGCTACTCTATCCTATGCAAGCTTCTTCATCTCCCGGTACCTACTGCAACCCACATCCTTCTGAATCTGTTTAGTGTATTCATCTCTTGGTCTCCCTCTACGATTTTTACCCTCCACGCTGCCCTCCGATACTAAATTGGTGATCCCCCTTTCAGTATCTGTCTGTTTATACATGCTTTTAGGTTATCCAAGTCTGCACAAGGCGATCGCGATTCTTAAACAGATGTATTTGTTCTCTGTTTTCTATGTAGATCAACATCAAGATGCCTAAATAATGTGAGACGCGTATTTGAAAAATAAAAACTAAAATTGCAACCAAGACTGTTTTCAACCAATACTGTGAAGCACTGGTTTTCTGTATGGCACAGCTGGATGGACAAAGAATGGTATTTTATTTACACACCTTTTTTTTTCACGCAATCTCCATCCCGTTCTACGGCTTTCCTCCAACGCGAAACAATACCAGCCCTTGGCCTTGTGAACCACCTTCTCAACGGATTCGTTGACCAGTAATCATCGATCCAGTTTCCTTCTATTGAAATTTTGACTGAAATACTTGTTGGTTTCGTTGCTAATATATTCAAGTAGATCATTCCCAATATATAATTCTACGATATCCACGGCGCTCTGTGTATCTTTGGGAAATATGTGTGGATCCGGAGATCCTTCAAATTTATTATTGGTCTTCGGTAAATCATAGTCTGTCTTCTTCGTCTGGTTAATCCGAATCAGTTGGCAACCGTAACGTTCGCCGAATTCTTCTTGGACGTATTTCACTATCTTCCGACGATTCTGCTTCACTTTCATTTTTTTGATATCCAATGTCTTCTTCCCAATCGGCCAAGTCGTCTGGAACGTCAGACAAGACGTCCGCGCATTCATCGTAAATAATCGTATCGTCTCTTTCGTCTGCCATGGTGAAAGAGCACAAGTTCTTATAAAAACAAAAAACTTGTTGACCCGTGTAACGTATTGTTACCGAAACAAAACACCAGCAGAATGATAAAGATATTAAAGTACTGTTACCGGCCACTGTGCGGTACTATGCACACGACACCACTGTGGTGTCGCCGGACGGCAAAGTGTTGAGATCCGTGTCCCGCCTTTTGTAATGTCCAGGGGACTATCATAAATCGCGGTGACTTCAGTCTAATTATTGTCTTTGAATAAAATTATCTTTAATCGTCTTCAAAATGTCTTTCACGAATGGCATCCTTTAATGGCCCATGTATGGGCCGAGGGGGCCATGTCAGGACTGTAAGGTGGATAGGACAACACCATCTTGCAGTGGGTTCACCAGTCCTCAGACTTGTGTGGGGCCGAGTGTTATCGTGCTGCAGCAAAATATCTCCTGGGTTGCTGTGGCGCCAAAGTCGCCGGAAGCGCGTCTTGATTTTGTTAATGTGTTGACATATGCTTGTGAATTAATGGTACTGCCTCTTGGAATCAAATCAATGAGAATCACACCTTCACAGTCCCAGAACACGGTGATCATGACCTTACCGGTGGAAGCAGTCGCCGGCCGCTGTGGCCGAGCGGTTCTAGGGCCTTCAGTCCAGAACCACACTGCTGCTACGGTCGAAGGTTCGAATCCTGCCTCGGGCATGGACGTGTGTGATGTCCTTAGGTTAGTTAGGTTTAAGTAGTTCTAAGTCTAAGGGGCTGATGACCTCAGATGTTAATTCCTATAGTGCTTCGAGCCATTTCAACATTTTTGGAAGCAGTCACTTGGAGTTTTTTCTTCTGTGGGAAGCGGGAATGGAGCCATTCCATCGACTGTCGTTATGTTTCGGGCTCAAAATGGTGAATCCAGATATCATCACCTGTCGCAATACGGGACAAGAATGTCTCGCCCTCAGCTTCAAAATGTTGTAACAAAACAAGACAAATGTTTTTTCTGTGCTTTTTGGTCCAACGCGGGACCCATTTTGCACACAATTTTGAATATCCAAGAGTGCGGATAACTGCACCCACACTTCCTTTGCTGATGGACAGGCACAACGCCATCTGCCGAGTCATATTGCGTCTGTCCTCGCGAATGACAACATCAGCTCGCTGCAACATGTCAGATGTGACAGCCGTAGATGGTCTCCCCGACCGCAGCAAATCGTGGAGCTCCGCCGAACCGCCTTCTGATGACCTCAGCCTCCGTTCCCAGCGATTAACTGTACTTTTGTCAACGGCAGATGCCCCATAGACTTTGCACAAGCGTTTGTGAATGTTCCCCACAGTTCCTTTCGCTGCAGTGAGAAGTTCAATTGCTTGTAACGTACGTCATCCACAGACGCCATTTTGAAACTGTCCTGCAGCTACGCTATCTATCGGAAGTGACGGAAACTTGGCGCGCTCACTCCCCGGAGGCTTCAAATAATATATACGTAACGTTTCGCATTAGTATCATTGTTTTCAGCGGAGAAAAAAAATGCGGTGCATATTGTCTGCGCAATCCTTGTAAATTAATAAAGTAGAGTTAATGAAAGTTAAAGCCTATAATAATAATCACTTGCCAAATTCTGTGTCAAAATTTTATGAAAATGTAGTTGACATGTTTTTAAAACCACTACCACCGGCCGCGCACCATGCAATCTGGAACCCCTACTAGTGGGCGGTGGGAACCAGGTTGACTTCCATTGGTGCAGCACATCGTATGGGGGGGGGGGGGGGGGGGCAGGTAGAGGGAACATATGGTCGATCTGTGACACACGTGCTCTGGTACAACGACTGCTTGTAGGCCAGTTGTGATGGAGAGAAGTGACGAGTGGAAGGCGTTGTTTACTGACACAGCCACTTTCTCTCTGCTGAGGTCCTTTTATATCTGAAAATGTAGCCTCGTAGTTCAGCGGCGACAGGGAATTTGAAATGTGTCTGCTGCAGACATAATCACATTGGTCTACCCTGAAGCAAAAGACGAAGTTCTTCCACACGTGTCATGAGCCTACTCAAGTTCCACTAAAGTATGGCAGCCATTTGAATGGTGAAGTTTTCCTGTGTTGTTCCCCTGCGGTGGGGTGACTGTAATCAAGGGGGCGAGGGGTTGATTTAACATGAATATCTTGTTAGTGCTCTTCTACTGTGAGCGTTAGGTCCCGCTTCCGCTGTTATTTCAGTGGTAGGAAACCTCAGTTGTCGGACTAGTTGTGCAGGTCGGAAGCAACCACATTTTCAGGTGCAGGTTGAAGTGCTCGGCTCAGATGTCGAAGTCTGGGTGCCAACTTTACTCTTCTGTAGGGACTGCTTCGATGCTGAGACAAAAGACTTCACGGAAGTGGGCGGCTGTGTGGCCTCAAGCGCCTACTTTCCGTCGGAGTACGAGATGCGCTGGACGACGTTAATCTCCTGAATTTTCTTTTTTTTTCTGCAAAAATAGCACATTGTTTGCTCCATACTGGTTGGACGTGAAAGAAATTGACTCTCATTGAATAGTGAGTTCGTAGACAGTGGTGTCTTATTGTCCACACATAGCCCTCTGTTGCAGGCCAAGACGTCGTCGCCGAAGCGTCGACGCTTAAAAAGCAGCACTTAGGAGGGCGTCGCCGAAGCGTCGACGCTTAAAAATCAGCACTTAGGCTGTATCGTTCGTGTAAATAAACAAGATAAAATTTTCCGAATTAAAATTCGCTTTTTTCCAAGGCTGTGCAATGATGATAATGCATTAACTAAATGACGTCACGTTTATAACGTTAAGTTGAAAAGAGTTTGTTATTAAATAATGATTTTAATACTCATAACAAATATTGACTTCATCGAAGACTGTATATAAGGCTCTCTCGAATTACAGCAGTCAAACATGTGACACCACGGTGGTTTATGTTTACTGACAATTTATCTTCCTGGATGTCTACACTCCGTTTCATTGGTAAGAATCAGACAACAAGTTAGAATATGGAATCTTGAAGAGTGAAATCAGGTACAAAGTTGTGAGTGCATATGTAGGTGTCATCTAGCTAAAAATCAGTTCTACAGAAAGATTTTTTTCCTTGTTCTTTAATCTTGATTCTCAGAATGTAACGCGCTATGTAGTGAATTACTTTACATTAGTGCCTGAGTTCGTGACCTACCCATATAGCGATTCGCATTACATTTTCGTACATGCAGATACACTGAAGTGCCAACGAAACTGGTATAGGAATGCGTATTCAAATACAGAGATATGTAAACAGACAGAACACGGCGCTGCGGTCGGCAAGGCGTATATAAGACAACAAGTGTGTGGCGCAGTTGTTAGATCGGTTACTGCTGCTACAGTGGCAGATTATCAAAATTTAAGTGAGTTTGAATGTGGTGTTACAGTCGGCGCACGAGATATGGGACACAGCATCTCCGAGGTAGCGATGAGGTGGGGATTTTCCCTTACCACAATTTCACGAGTGTAAGGTGACTATCAAGAATCCGGTAAAACATCAAATCTCCGATATCACTGCGGACCGAAAAAGATCCTGCAAGAACGGGACTAACGACGACTGAACTGAATCCTTCAACGTGACAGAGGTGCAACCCTTACGTAAGTTGCTGCAGATTTCAATGCTGGGCCGTCAACAAGGGACAGCGAAACATCATCGATATGGGCTTTCGGGAACGAAGGCTCACTCGTGTACCTTGATGACGGCACGGCACAAATCTTTACGCCTCACCTGGGCCCGTCAAAACCAAAATTGGACTGTTGATGACTGGATACATGTTGCCTGTTCGGACGAGTCTCGTTTCAAAGTATGTCGAGGGGATGAACGTGTACGAGTATGGAGACAACTTCATGAATCCATGGACCCTGCATGTCTGCAGGGGACTGCTCAAGCTGGTGAAGGTTCTGTAATGGTGTGAGGAGTGTGCAGTTGGACTGATATGGGTCCTTGGTAAGTCTAGATACGACTCTGACAGCAGACACGTACGTAAGCGCCCTGTCTGATCACCTGCATCCATTCATGCTCATTGAGCATTCCGATGGACTTGGGCAATTCCAGCAGGACAATGCGACACCCCACACATCCACAATTGCTACAGAGTGGCTCCAGGAACATTCCTCAGAGTTTAAACGCTTCCGCTGGCCACCGAACTCCCCAGACATGAAAATTATTGAACGTATCTGAGATGGCTTGCAACGTGCTTTTCGGAAGAGATCTCCATCCCCTCGTACTCTTACGTATTTATAGACAGTCCTTCAGGATTAATGGTGTCCATTACCTCCAGTACTACTTCAGACATTAGTCGAGCCCATGCCACGTCGTGTTGCGGCACATCTGCTCTCGGGGCCCCTACACGGTATTAGGCAGGTGTACAAGTTTCTTTGGCTCTTCATTGTAGACACATGCAAATAGACTGATAGGCCAATGGCGGAATCCACCCAGTTCGCTCAGGGGCAAACATAAGAAGAAGGAACTGAAGCCGGAGTGATACCAACAATGAGTCATGATAATAAACCATATTCTGTGGTAAATTATGTATTTATTGTTGTTAAATGTGTAGAAGGTCCATCTGACAAATTGTCGTCTTTCTGTATTCACAAGGCTATAGAAGGCGAATTACATCTGTCTACGGGCTGAGTGTTGGTACACTGCTGATCGAGACACTGAAAGCTACCCAAAGAAACAAGTTGTTAATGCCAAACTACTTGGAGAATATGCTTTCAACATTGTGCAACACACTGGGCTAAACTGTTGTAAAGGATTTGTAAAATGCTAGCCATTATTGATATAATAGATAAGGGAAATCCAGAAGGAATTGGAAAAATAATGTGCCACTAAAGTTCAGAACCTCATCAAAAGGACCGACAGTGAGCTCTAGAAGTCATTATTTCATCCTGACATTCAGTCTACCGAAGTTGCCTGAGTGTGCTGTGGTGGACTTTCTCGCCTTAAAGTTAGGCCCTGTGTATTTAACCCTTGCATCATCAACGATAAAATTAGTTAAACTTTTTCTGTGTCCAGAGACCCATTTTTAAATATAAATAACGTGTATACGATTTGTACATAATCACCGTAGGAATTTCGTTCCTTCTTTTTATTCCGAGCACTTCACTCTTAGACTTACATTTTTATTATACCCTCTGCGTCCAAGTACATATTGTACGACACCAGTCTTTACCTCTCCGATGATTAGTAGCATCATGCACCACTTACACTGTCCAAATCGTTTTCTAGGTCGACTTGTTCCCACTTCACCCAGTTATTTCAGAAATTTTTAACGAAATACTACCATATCTGGCCGGCTGGTGTGGCCGAGCGGTTCTAGGCGCTTCAGTCTGGAACTGCGCTACCGCTACGGTCGCAGGTTCGAATCCTGCCTCGGGCGTGGATGTGTGTGACGTCTTTAGATTAGTTAGGTCTAAGTAGTTTTAAGTTCTAGGGGACTGATGACAGATGTTAAGTCCCATAGTGCTCAGAGCCATTTGAACTACCATATCTTGCTTGATCACAAGTTTTACAAAGCTCTGTCATACTCCGATACTAGATCAAGTGAGTCCTCCATATCGACACCCACTTCTTCTCTTGTTAAGTTAGCAAACATTTCCTTCTTCTCTTACAGCCTTTTATGCACTCTTTCCATTTATCTGCTCTCCTCTCTGCATTTACAGTAGAAACTTTTTCAACCACAAGGTTGGTGGATATGCTTTTAAATTTTCCGAAAGTAAGTTGACCTTTCTGTTTGAAAAATGTGTCATTCAAACAATAATTTCTTTTTGAATAGCCTTAAATTTTTCCTGCTGCTACGTCACTTTTGCCCCGTTGATTGTATTTCTAATTCACTTATATTACTGTGTACTTTCTCTTTCTGAACAGTTGTGTTTTACTTCCTGTCGTCGACTAATTGAAATATTCCTTCCGTTATCCGCAGTTTCTTCGCACTTACCTACATCCAATATATGATTTTCGGAAGCTCTGTTGTACTATGACATAATTCAACTGATATAATTCCGTGATTCTTGGTCTTTTCCAAGTGCCCTTTCTCCTGCTGTAATTCTTGAACGGTGTACCAAAAGCATTTGCTTGTGGCGTCAGCATGTATAATAGAACTACATTTGATGGCGTTTATTTGGTTTCTGATGAGAATAGTCTTCTCGCTAAACTGTTCACACTAACTCATTATTTACACTACCTTCCTATTAACAACGAATGCTACTCCTCTTATACCATTCTCTAATGTTTTTGCTAGTTCCTTATTTTTATTTGATCATAAATCTCAAATACATTTCACTTCACTGACCTGTATTAGATACAGTTTCAGCCTTTGCTTTTCCCTTTTCAGATTTTGTATAATGGTACCCTTTCGTTGGTCTTCACTCTTTTTCTTATGCTCAGGTCCGTCTTTCTAGTCCCCTCCCGGAGATCCGAATGGAGGACTACGAAATCTTTTGCCAAAGAGAGAACATCGTAAAACAGTTTTGGTTACAGGCCACAGTTCCTATCAAATCATATACCACGTCTTCAGTACAGTAGATTTCATAATTGCTTTCGGGATTTACACGTTCTTTATACACAGTTAATTACTACCATCAAAATGAGTATATATCAGTTAATGAATATTTCTCATATTTCGTTGTTACCCATCATCACAAATACGTATCCAAGATATATCAGCATTCATGTGTGACTGTTATACTGCAGCTTCTCTCTCGAATACGTAACAATGTATCCATTCTAGTTATGCCGAAGCTATTTCCTCAAGCACCACAACTATTTGGCTCGTTACTTTGCAATCTACTATGTCACATGGTCATACTCCTATTTTCGTACGTTTTTTCGTCAGGCACTGGACAAAATATTAATGATAGCCATGCGATGGACTACATATTTTGTATGTTTTTATAAACAGTTTTAATACAAACAACAAGAAACAGAGAAGGTCAACAAGTATGAAACGCTTTCGGTATGGTCATTAACAGTAGCTGGTTCAAAGCTTTGTACTAATATAAATACACTGGAAATTTCCGGGTATGTGACGGCGCCGTGACATTGTTTATAAAACATATCCTGTAACGTTTTATTGAAGATGATGTGACGACAGCAGCAAAATTGTTTTTCTCTCGACTGTACTGCATGCCTGTATACGAGATTGCTGCTCGCTCAGAGTGTTAATCCGAATGCGTTAGCTTGCTGTCCGTCCAAACTACCATTTTATCCCAGAGGTAATTCTCTGAAAGGGCTACTGCCAGTTGCAATTGCCTCTGACAGCCCTCTAGCTTTTGTGTTATATTCATTCCGTCCGTATTAGAGGATTAGTCACACGTATGGACGTAATCCTCGGCTCTAGTTAAATAAGTTTCCTCGATAGGGCTTTCTTCAGAGATGACTCTGACCATACTTCAGACATTGACTAAACTAAATTTCAAATCAAATAAAGATGTGGTTGTCCTGAATCAGAAAGTTTCTCGGACACCACAGTTCTTTACTAGGAGACAGTACCCCGTCTCCTAACTTCGAATTTACTTATGCAACCAGTTATACAGGAGACTACATTTAGAGACGGATTGCGGACCATGATGCAGCTTCACATCCGTTGAATATATAGAACCGTATCACTGATGTCGATTTGCAGTAGACGTTCGGAACATATACTGTGTGTCGAACATTACAAATTACCTCGAAGAAAACGATCTAGTGACACATAGTCAACACGGATTCAGGAAACATCGCTCTCGTGAAACACAACTAGCTCTTTATTCAGACGAAGTGATAAGTGCTATCAACAAATATATCTCAAATTGATCCCATATTTCTAGGCTCCTAGTAGGCTTTTGACACCATCCTTCACAAGCACCTTCTAATCAAACTGCGTTTCTATGCAGTACCGTAGCAGTTGTGCGACCAAATTGGCGAATTTTCCCAAAAACGTCACAGTTCGTAGTAACTGACGGAAATTCGTCGATTAAAAGAGAATTAATGCCTGGCGTTCCGCAAGGAAGTGTTATAGGCCCTCTTCCGTTCCTGATCTACTGGCAGTTTTCCACGCATCTCAATATTTTTTAGGTCATATCTCCTGGAACATATGTCGCACCACTACATAATTTTACAGGTACGTTTGGCTATGGATGTGGACAATGTCTCCAAAATGTTTTGCGAATACAGTTACTGGTAAAGGAGTAAAAATTAAAACGTCATACCTGATGTTGAAATGTTACTGCGTAACAGTGAAAATATACTAAGCGACAAACTGTTTTCCTGTCGTCGTTTTGTGAGTGTTGTCAGCGGGAAAATTTTCGCACAGACCTGAAATTATGTGTAAAGGTTGTTGCAGGTCACTAACTGTTCTCATTCTCTAATAACGTATGTTTACAGTCTGGGATGCGTGCCATGAGTGACAATACTTCAAGACATATACGCAGTTCGCAATTGTAATATTGTCTTACTGTATTGAACCCTTCACGTAATACCTCTTAATCGGCAAATTATAACAGCTATTTGTGTGGAATACTAAATATCAAATTTTTGTTGCCCCTTCAATCTGTTAGGTAGGCAACCTGCAACTGGTTTGGGTATCGAGATAGTCATTAAGTACACTACAGGCCATTAAAATTGCTACACCACCAATATGACGTGCTACAGACGCGAAATTTAACCGACAGGAAGAAGATGCTGTGATATGCAAATGATTAGCTTTTCAGAGCATTCACACAAGGTTGGCGCCGGTGGCGACACCTACAACGTGCTGACATTAGAAAAGTTTCCAACCGATTTCTCATACGCAAACAGCAGTTGACCGGCGTTGCCTTGTGAAACGTTGTTGTGATGCCTCGTGTAAGGAGGAGAAATGCATACCATCACGTATCCGACTTTGATAAAGGTCGGATTGTAGCCTATCGCGATTGGGGTTTATCGTACCGCGACATTGCTGCTCGCGTTGATCGAGATGCATTGACTGTTAGCAGAATATGGAATCTGTGGGTTCAGGAGGGTAATACGGAACGCCGTGCTGGATCCCAACGGCCTCGTATCACTAGCAGTCGAGATGATAGGCATCTTATCCGCATGGCTGTAACGGATCGTGCAGGCACGTCTCGATCCCTGAGTCAACAGATGGGGACGTTTGCAAGACAACAACCATCTGCACGAACAGTTCGACGACGTTTGCAGCAGCATGGACGCTGCATCACAGACAGGAGCGCCTGCGATGGGATACTCAACGACGAACCTGGGTGCACGAATGGCAAAACGTCATTTTTTCGGATGAATCCAGTTTCTGTTCACAGCATCATGATGGTCGCATCCGTGTTTGGCGACATCACAGTGAACGCACTTTGGAAGCGTGTATTCGTCATCGCCATACTGGCGTATCACCCGGCGTGATGGTATGGGGTGCCATTGGATACACGTCTCGGTCACCTCTTGTTCGCATTGACGACACTTTGAACAGTGGACGTTACATTTCATATGTGTTACGACCCGTGGCTCTATACTTCATTCGATCCCTGCGAAACCCTACATTTCAGCAGAATAATGCACGACCGCGTGTTGTAGGTCCTGTACGGGCCTTTCTGGATCAGAAAATGTTCGACTGCTGCCCTGGCCAGCACATTCTCCAGATCTCTCACCAATTGAAAACGTCTGGTCAAAGGTGGCAGAGCAACTGGCTCGTCACAATACGCCAGTCACTACTCTTGATGAACTGTGGTATCGTGTTGAAGCTGAATGGGCAGCTGTACCTGTACCCGCCATCTAAGCTCTGTTTGATTCAATGCCCAGGCGTATCAAGGCCGTTATTACGCTGAGAGGTGGTTGTTCAGGGTACTTATTTCTCAGGATCTATGCACCCAAATTGCGTGAAAATGTAATCACATGTCAGTTCTAGTATATTTTTCCAATGAATACCCGTTTATCATCTGCATTTCTTCTTGGTGTATCAATTATAATGGCCAGTAGTGTAATACAGAGGACTGGACAAAACATGGAAAAGCCAAAAAACGAGACACTAAGTACGGTGTAAGCAACCCTCTAGCACTCAAAATAGCTCCCAATTGTCTCAGAATGTATACAAACAGGTCCTGTATGATTTTCAAGAGAATGTAATAACTTTCTTCTTTCAATATAGCTACAAGTTCAGGTAAGGATGATGGAGGTGCTTACTGATCACGTAACATTCTCTCCAAAGTAGACCACAAGGGCTCAATATTATAGAAATCTCGTGAATATGGTGGCCAGGGGAGATGCTAAATTTATCCTCGTGCTCAGAAAACCTGTTCTGGGCGATGCGAGCTGTGTGAACCGGGCCTCTGTAGCCTTGGAACACAGAGTCACCATTCGGAGACGAACGTTGTGTCATAGAATTGTCCTTATCGGCCAAAATGGCCATATAATCCTTAGTAGAAATGCATCCTTGCGGAGATACATTGGGGCTCATGGAATACCACGATGTGGCTGTACAAATCATCACTGAATCTCGCCTTGTTTCACTCTTGAGAGATAAGCTCGACCAGAAGTTGGAAACTGTGAAGCAAGATTCATCCGATCACATGACTATCTTCACTTACTAGATAGTCCAGGTTTTAGGGCTTCGGCACCACGTTTGTCTACTATGGAAATTTTCATCACTGATGAGTGCGCCGGCCGGTGTGGCGGAGCGGTTCTAGGCGCTTCAGTCTGGAACCGCGCGACCGCTACGGCCGCAGGTTCGAATCCTGCCTCGGACGTGGATGTGTGTGATGTCCTTAGGTTAGTTAGGTTTAAGTAGTTCTAAGTTCTAGGGGACTGATGACCTCAGATGTTTAGTCCCATAGTGCTCAGAGCCATTTGAACCATTTTTTTTGATGAGTGCCCCATCCTTGTCAAACTAGACCTGCTCGGCCTGTAAGATCCTCTTTTATACACTGTATATTTCTATTGTTCTTAAATTATAATACCACGACATGTCCAATATCCTTGTAAAAGTGTTTCTTTTTCGGATGAATGATACTGCAGTATAGAGTCTTGCATTATTCTACTGTAAAATGCCAATTGGTATCCTGGTCGTAGAAAGTACGGCAACAAAGCTTGCCATTCACGACATATACTGGTCGGGAGTCAGTCTCCCTTTATCAGTTACCAAAGCAGTCCTTTCGTCATATGCCTTAGTTCCCTAGATAGCGATTGCAGGACTTGGAGAGGTACAAGTCTCGATAATGGCTGTTTCCTGTGAACATCCGCCTGGTCTACGTCGGTGATTATCTGGTCACCACAGACAGAAGAGAGACTCACCGCTGGACACCACGGAAGGCCGTCCATTGTCCGAACTGGCTCTGTATCATGGACGTCTTTGTTGTCTGTGGTATACTGTCACGGGTAAACGACGCATGGAAAATCGAGAATTAAATTCAGCTTCCAGTAATCTGTTACTGATGGGTTCGTTGTGAGGTTCTGCCTGCAACCCCTTCCCAGATTCGAATTGTTGTTCTTCTCATCTTTTCTCACAGTTGTCCTTCTCTCTTTTATTTTTCTTTATTTTTGCTCCAGTTCCGTGGAATCAAATGGAGGAGCGAATCTCCATGGTTATGGAATGAGTTAGTTCATGAAATTAGCGTCAGAAATGTAACGATAGATAAAATAAAACGTACACGAATCCTATGCGGACGACAAGCTGCGAGTATAAGTATGCATTAATCTACAATATAACATTTACATCTACGTCTGTACTCTGGGAACCACTGCGAAGTGCGTGGCAGAGGATACGCCACACTGTGCCTGTGATCAGGCTTTTTATAACCGTTCCATTCACGCACGGAGCTTATATGGACAACGTGACATGTGGAGATTTGTGTGGGCGCGGGAGGCGTGCACGGGTAGTCGAAGTAATTAACGCGGAAAATCCGAGTCGTGGTCTGGCAGAAATTTTCATCTGCCAACAATAAATTGTACAGCGTATTCGCAATTTGCGAATCCATTTCGTAAAATTTACAACAGCTGTAATCGTCAAAACAGTTTCAGTCCCTACAGACATGCATCCATATCTGAAGGACATTGTAATGAAAGGTGCAGACATTTTAAAAACACAACCATTCTAATAATCAATAATCAAACACATTAGCTAAATCACTGAAGACACCTTGTGCTCGCAACTTTCTGTTTAATACGACAGTGCCTTACAGAGAAAAGACAATAAAAAATTGTCGGTTGTTAAACCTTGTCTGAAACAAAACTGCTTTACTGTACTGTATCTGTAGCTTCACTCTATATCGTCTTATAGTAGCAGTAGGAACAGTCCCGGCGTTTGTCTGAAGTAATTTAGAGAAACCAAGGAAAATTTAAATGAGGATGGCCATATTCGGCTTATCCCAAGTATACAATGTTGTTTTAGAAAGAAGTTACTTGATAATATAAACTTCATAATATAAAAGGCTAATGCTACAGAATGAAATTTTCACTCTGCAGCGGAGTGTGCGCTGATTTGAAACTTCCTGGCAGATTAAAACTGTGTGCCGGACTGAGACTCGAACTCGCTTTCATCCATATCGCAACTTCTAGTCACTATACGCACTACACATAATAAGTACACATTATTTCAGAATGTATGATTACTACACACACTGACGTCGACTACATGGGCGATGTTTTGGGTATTGAAACCTCCCATTTGCTAGTCTGAAAAATTAACTCACCTCATATTTGAAAAATGTCATGATTACCGCTTTGAGCTGGTCAAAGAATCTTTAGCTGAACAATCAGTTTCGGTCGACTAATCATTACATTAGTAACAGCAAGACTTTGAACTCCTTTAATGATAATGGTATTTTGGAGGTTGTTAAAAATCCGCTACCTAAATTCATAAGTGTGATGATATCTGTAATTAATAATGCCGACGTTTTGTTGAAAACCAAAAGAGAGAAGAGTAGTGTGCTAATGATGAGTCCCAAAATGCCTACTTTAACGTCACTGGTTAAGTTACATAAAAAAGAAAAATGTATCCGCCCGGTGGTTAGCAACAGCTTCAGTCAAAATAAAATTGAAGAACTATGTACATTGGACACTGTCCATTACTTAAAAAACATTACGTTAATGACCTTTGGCTATCGAGTGAATGTATTTTGTTGTCCTTGGATATCAATGATTAATACACTAACTATCAGACAACAGAAGCTTTAGAGCTGGATCGGAATAATCTTGTTTTCCTAACAAAGCAGAATGAGCTAGTTAATACAACTGTACTACAAAAATGTTATAACAACGATATAATCGTCGCTTTTAGTGGGAGTAAGGACGAGAAACTCAGGCTACAAGGAATTTTTAGCTCTTTACACCATAATTTAAACTACACTATGGAGTTTGAAGTAAGGGTTCTCTTAACTTTTTGGATTTATGGATAAGTAGGAATGCCTAGTGTTTAGAATACGAGGTTTTTCGTAAGACGACAACAGCAGATGTCATTATTGCTGCGAATTCTAATCAACCCCCATCGCAGAAGAAAGCCTTTTTGCCTTTAATGTTCCACAGGTTAAAAGAATTTGCGCTTGACCAGAAGGCCACCGCTAGGTAAATAGCCACCACTGTACAGACAGGGATTGGAAATGGACTCAGAGAAAGTGATATTAGGGAAATGGCTGAAAAAATTTTGTCACAGACTCATGAAGGGCTCGGAGTAGAGAACGAAGAAGTTAGATATGCTGCTTGTGAAGTATGTTGTCCCACCCTCTCTGAAGATTAGTAATGAGTTTAAAATGCATAACGTGGTGGTAGGTTTTAACGCTGTTACCAAATTGGGGAAGCCTCTCAGTCATAGTACAGAGCAGCCGGTTAGGGGGGAGGGGGTCTATAAGATTAAGTGTGAAGCTTGTGACAAGTTTAACATCGGACACACTGGGATGGAATTCAGAACGCAATACAGAGAACACGGTTATCTTGGCTGTTGTAGTGCATTAGGAGCTTATTTACGTTAGTGCAACCATTAGCTCTGTGATATGTAAAACAATTTACGGTTTCTTCATTGTAGGAATAAAGGTGTTTATGGTTTTAAACTCATTAGTTATGTTCAGAGAGGGTGGGCCAACATACATCATAGCAGCATCTCTAACTTCTTCGTTCTTTCCCGCGGCCCCTTCACGAGCCTGTAACATTTTTTTTTAAGACCTAGAAATTTTCGTACATGGAACGGTGCTTCCATGACCGATTACTTAATGAGCAGGTCAGTGGAACAAGAGATCGGTTTTTTCACAATTCTGATAATTTCTTCAATTCCCATTGGAAGTAAAACCGGTGCGCTCTTCGCGGCCACTGTGTAATACACCAAACGTTCGGTGACGTTTGTCGGAATCTGGAGTTTATTCTTTTAATATGCTGTAATTTTCAAATATGTACAGTAACAGTTGCTGCCGTATCATGCACACGTTTATGTCTTTGGGCTTTACTTTCTTCTTACTACTCTTGATACACAACTTTTCTTAAATTTTCGTATGATACTGGCGGTTCCGCCATCTGGCACTCTGCTAGCCCAAGCTAACGGCGACGGCACACATTACCTGCCACTCTGTCGCTGGTACATTTTGTTTCTGTACGTGCGAGTGAATGGTTATTGCACCTGATACACCACACGCATTTCTTGATGTGCGGCATTTATAGCTGCCTCGTGAGCTTTTGCAACTGTGCATGATACATACATTTTTTGCCTGTTTCGACAACTTCTATTTCTTTATTATTTTTGTACGTAATTGAACCTTGCTATTGTGTATGCTTGCATTTGTATTACGGGAAGAGTTTTTAATCGCTAATTTTGATTACTGATAGGTTTCCAGATGATGGACTGGGCACGAAACATGTTGTGATTGTGGAAATAAAAGATCACCTAAAAAGGCTACGAGAGTTCTTCAACAACCAACAAGCATTTAAGTCATTTTTATATATTTGTCGTGATGGTTGCCTACCTCTAGCAGGACGTTCAGTCTGAAATAAACTTCATGATGTATTACTTCCTATATCCGCCATTCTATTACAATTTGTGATGGTCCTCCAACGTAACGTAGAAGCTTGTAAATTTATGAAACTGAAAAAGAAGGAAAGGTAATTAATTTTTAAATGTATAGTTTTAGATAAAATTGGCCTGCATAATACTGGGCTAGTCAGATACAACTCATTTGAAGTAAACATAGCGAAACTGGAATGAAATTCACCGCAGCCGTTAGAGCAACTGCCTGATTTAGCATTCTCCGTGCAGTAAAATAATGAAGGAAGCAGATGGAAGGTGAACAAAGGACCGAGCAGACGGCCGGCTGTCGGGGGCAAAATTACTGCAGACGTGGCATGAATTAATCGCCAGTCCGAAAGTCCGATTCGAGCTGCCGTCGAATGCGCGGACAATGGCGGACTCGTAAGTGGTGAACGGAGCTGGCGGATGGACTGCACCTGCGAAGACTGTATCGTGCAGATCGATGTTCAGTGAGCGGCCGAGGGTACTTTTGACGTTGTCTTAACTAAATACGCTTCTCAATTTAAAAAAAAAGTGAAGCACAATAAGAAATGACAGGAAGTCAATGTAAATCCGTACACGCACGCACACGCTGTCGTATATGTATATAAGAGGCCTGAATAGCGTCAGATGTTGGGTGATCACTATAAAGGCCACGGAGATGCCGAGTCCTCGTGTGAGCGTTAAAGAGGGTACGAGCATGTGGAATAACTTCACAGATCAGAATGAGATTTTCACTCTGCAGCGGAGTGTGCGCTGATATGAAACCTCCTGGCAGATTAAAACTGTGTGCCCGACCGAGACTCGAACTCGGGACCTTTGCCTTTCGCGGGCAAGTGCTCTACCATCTGAGCTACCGAAGCACGACTCACGCCCGGTCCTCACAGCTTTACTTCTGCCAGTATCTCGTCTCCTACCTTCCAAACTTAACAGAAGCTCTCCTGCGAACCATGCAGAACTAGCACTCCTGAAAGAAAGGATATTGCGGAGACATGGCTCAGCCACATCCTGGGGGATGTTTCCAGAATGAGATTTTCACTCTGCAGCGGAGTGTGCGCTGATATGAAACTTCCTGGCAGATTAAAACTGTGTGCCCGACCGAGACTCGAACTCGGGACCTATGCCTTTCGCGGGCAAGTGCTCTACCATCTGAGCTACCGAAGCACGACTCACGCCCAGTCCTCACAGCTTTACTTCTGCCAGTATCTCGTCTCCTACCTTCCAAACTTAACAGAAGCTCTCCTGCGAACCATGCAGAACTAGCACTCCTGAAAGAAAGGATATTGCGGAGACATGGCTTAGCCACAGCCTGGGGGATGTTTCCAGAATGAGATTTTCACTCTGCAGCGGAGTGTGCGCTGATATGAAACCTCCTGGCAGATTAAAACTGTGTGCCCGACCGAGACTCGAACTCGGGACCTTTGCCTTTCGCGGGCAAGTGCTCTACCATCTGAGCTACCGAAGCACGACTCACGCCCAGTCCTCACAGCTTTACTTCTGCCAGTATCTCGTCTCCTACCTTCCAAACTTAACAGAAGCTCTCCTGCGAACCATGCAGAACTAGCACTCCTGAAAGAAAGGATATTGCGGAGACATGGCTTAGCCACAGCCTGGGGGATGTTTCCAGAATGAGATTTTCACTCTGCAGCGGAGTGTGCGCTGATATGAAACCTCCTGGCAGATTAAAACTGTGTGCCCGACCGAGACTCGAACTCGGGACCTTTGCCTTTCGCGGGCAAGTGCTCTACCATCTGAGCTGCCGAAGCACGACTCACGCCCGGTCCTCACAGCTTTACTTCTGCCAGTATCTCGTCTCCTACCTTTTAACTTCACAGATATGTGAGTGGCTCGAAGACCTCTTAGAAATAGAACCCAGTATGTTGACTTCGACGGCGAGTGTCCATCAGAGACAAGTACATCGTGAGGAGTGCCCCAGGGAAGTGCGACAGAACCGCCGTTGTTGTCTACGGGGTGCTTCCGTGAGAGCGTGGCATTTAGGGAGGCATAGAGGATGCTCCATTGAACAATTTGAGGCAGGAAACATGGGATCGCAGAAGGGGATAATGGCAATAAAATCACACTACTGTCTACCTTTTTTTTTTACATTAGTTATAGTTAACTGCAAATACCATCACTGATGCAATAAACCAGCCATTTGTACTGTATCTTACGAAATATGCTGAAACTTGCGGGCTTTCTAATAACTACGCACCCTCCGACTCAACGTTGCAATATTAAAAGTTTTGGCTGGTTTCGCTGTCTAGGGGCTGGGATACGTAGTAGCCGCATTACAGGCCAAATACTGCTGAGTCTACAGTACGCGACAGGAATACACACACGAGTCGAATGGTCGAAGGTTTCTATCACTCGGCAATTGCGAGTTATGAATGTAACACATAAATTTATAAATGACAGATTGCAATTATATAAAATCTGCAGGTATTATCGTAACGACTTTAAATGATGAGTACGACAGTAGAAGTACTTCTGAGAATGCGGTATATTTCTGGAAAACACTTACTGGTGTCGGTGGTCCAGCAATTAAATAAAATATAAGCTGAATAACAGGGAAACAATAGATTCCTACTTCACATAATTAGTTATGAACAACAACATAGCTCGCGAGATATTCACTTCCGAACGCGTACTACGTCTTCACTGTAGAAACCACGGGAATCTCACAAGTGCACAAGTCGGCACTCACAAGGGAACCTCCCCATCGCACCCCCCTCAGATTTAATTACTAGTTGGCACAGTGGATAGGCCTTGAAAAACTGAACACAGATCAATCGAGAAAACAGGAAGAAGTTGTGTGGAACTATGAAAAAAATAAGCAAAATATACAAACTGAGTAGTCCATGTGCAAGATAGGCAGCATCAAAGACACAGTGACCTCTGAAGCGCCGTGGTCCCGTGGTTAACGTGAGCAGCTGCGAAACGGAAGGTCTTTGGTTCAAACCTGCCTCGAGTAAAAAATTTTTTATTTTCAGACTATTATCAAAGTTAAGGCACTCAAACATAATCAACTTCGCTCTGCAAAATTCCAGGACATGTTCAGATTTGCTTGGACAGATGCAGGATTTGACGGTCTACACACGGAAAAATTTGAAAGCGTTAAAAACATATGTTTTGACAGAGCACAGGGAAAACTGTGCGACTGTGAAACTGTTGCAGCCATTTGTTGCAGTTCATGTGACAAACATGTTTTCATCACTTTTTTGGGAGTGATTATCACATCCACAAGAAAACCTAAATCGGCAAGGTAGAAGAATCTTTTTACCCATTCGCCAAGTGTACAAGTTAGATGGGTCGACAACATATTCCTGTCAGGTGACGCACATGCCGTCACCAGTGTCGTATAGAATATATCAGACGTGTTGTCCTGTGGAGGAATCGGTTGACCTATGACCTTGCGAGCAAATGTTTTCGGTTCCCATTGGAGAGGCACGTCCTTTCGTCTACTAATCGCACGGTCGCAAAACACAGACACTAAACTTATTACAGTGAACAGAGACGTCAATGAATGAACCGACAGATCATAACTTTGCGAAAATAAAGAAAATAAATAAATTTTTCATTCGAAGGGAAGACTTGAACCAAGGACCTCTCACTCCGGAGCTGCTCACGCTAACTACGGGACCACGGCGCTCCTGAGCTCAGAATATCCTTACTGTTGCTTATGTTGCGCATGGACTACTCAGTTCGTATATTTTGCTTATTTTTTTCATAGTTCCACACAACTTCTTCCTGTTTTCTCGATTGATCTGTGTTCAGTTTTTCAAGGCCTCTCCACTGTGCAACGTATAACTAAATCTGAGGGGGGTGCGATGGGGAGGTTCCCTTGTCAGAAGTACCTTCCTATGTCTCGCGATCACGCGCAAACCGCTCCACTCTCCAATTCCTTCCGCCGACTCCGCGTCCGTCGCCGTCGCGTCCAGCACTTCCCGTGCCGTGTGTCGTCCTCCCCCCGAACTACCGCACTGCTCATAACTACCTCGTGCCCTCCCCGGAGACGATCGCCGTGATTGGCTATAGCGCTCCCGCCCTGTCTTCAAGCCAACGCCCACTCACAAACATAATGAAACACATTCAAAATTCTGGATTTACATTTAGATAACTTGAAAGTAAACAAATATTCCCACAACTGCACCATAAACACGCTCTAACCCACATTATTAAATACATAAACAGTTAAATAAACATTTATCAAAAGAAAAGAAGCAAAAGGTACGCCAGGAGCATAAGGTCTCTGTGCTTTCTAACACACAGTGAATATTTAACCAATTTCTTCATGAATAGTATATATCGGATATAAACAAAGACATAGACGAATAAAATATATTCACAAGCATGCTGCTACCGTTTTTTCGTGTTACCTGTGGAGTACTTATGGCCTGACGCGATCGATAGTAATCGGCCACTTTGACCTCCAATAACTCATGTACTATTTAAGTTACATGCCTGCAATTGATACCAATTCAGGTTTACACTAATAGCTTTCTAAATACACGTAGATCGACGAAATCGGATGACCCGTTTAGTTGGAAATTTGCTTGTATAATTTACCATCAGCTACTAAACTTTAAACTAATAAAGATATTGAAAATCTGATTACACCATCAGAATCGTCGTGCAAATAATGGTAATGTACATGTTTCTTTTTGAGGCATCATGATTCATCTGGCTACTATTAATTTCTGTACGAACTGTGAAATGTTGTAAGTAGGCTGTTTATGTTTTCTTATCGGCAACATTACGTAGCGCTCGGTATGAAAATCACTGGCTGTGCTGTGTGTAGTCTGTGGCCAGTTTGCATTGTTGTCAGCCATTGTAGTGTTGAGCAGCTGGATGTGAACAGCGTGTAGCGTTGCGCAGTTGGATGTGAGCCGCCAGCAGTGGTGGATGTGGGGAGAGAAATGGCGGAGTTTTGAAATTTGTAAAAATGGATGTCATGAGCTGCTGTATATATTATGACTTTTGATGAATATTAAGGTAAATACATTGTTTGTTCTCTATTAAAATCTTTCATTTGACCAATACCATATTCTCTACCAGGACTACAGTGGGTCTGCTCTGTGATGACCTACCTACCAATATTCTTCAAACGTCGAATGACTCTGCAGTGGGTTTGCTCTGTTGTCGCCCATTACCTGTCAGCATGTCAAGAGTCAGCACTGTCTTTCCGTTGGAAGGGCAACACTACTTCTTCAAGACTGCATGGACATCCACTACTTCCGTGTGCGTTGTCTTTTACTGCTCAGACTTTGAGAAAAGAAACGGCAGTTTCACTGTGATGAATGATCAGGACTGTCTTTATGGACTGTGAGAAAATTTTAGCCTTTGACCAACATTGTATCAATAAGTGTGTGCATTTGATTTCTTTGTTATTGTAATTATGAAAAATTTTATCAAATCATTATTGGCCACTGCCCAAAACAATTTGTAAAATTTTTTGCGGGGAGCGTGGGGGCTATGTAAGTAGGCTGTTTATGGTTTCTTATCGGCAACGTTACGTAGCGCTCCGTATGAAAATCACTGGCTGTGCTGTGTGTAGTCTGTGGCCAGTTTGCATTTTTGTCAGCCATTGTAGTGTTGGGCAGCTGGATGTGAACAGCGTGTAGCGTTGCGCAGTTGGAGGTGAACCGCCAGCAGTGGTGGATGTGGGGAGAGAAATGGCGGAGTTTTGAAATTTGTAAAAATGGATGTCATGAGCTGCTGTATATATTATGACTTTCGATGAATATTAAGGTAAATACATTGTTTGTTCTCTATTAAAATCTTTCATTTGCTAACTATGCCTACTAGTAGTTAGTGCCTGCCGTAGTTTGAATCTGTTATTTAGCTGGCAGTAGTGGCGCTCGCTGTATTGCAGTATTTCGAGTAACCAAGATTTTTGGGAGGTAAGCGATTTGTGAAACGCATAGGTTAATGTTAGTCAGGGCCATTCTTTTGTAGGGATTTCTGAAAGTCAGAATGCGTTGCGCTAAAAAAATATTGTGTGTCAGTTTAAGCATAGTCTTGTATAATTGTTCAAAGGGGACGTTTCAATGTCTGCCATTATGGTTTCACGGAGTCCGCCATCTTTGGCAGTCCCGGCATGTCTCCTTCGTCAACATAGCGTCACTATGGAATTGCCAGCCACGTGGCTGGACCCTTCTTGCTTCGGCCAACGTCCGGCACCACGTGGTCGGCCTTCGGAGCGGTCTGCGCCCGCCATGCGGCCCGTGCGGCCACGCCGACTCCGAATTTGTTGCCAACCGCAACGCAAGCACGACATTGGCGAACAAAATCCTGGCGCACATTGACAAATATCCCTGGTTTGTTTTGAATCACATCACAGGCAGCCAGAATTCTGGCAACTAATTCACGAGTGACTTTAGGTATCCACATAGGAAATAATCAAGGGGATTTAGGTCAGGTGTCCTTACAGGCAATTAAATAGGATCTTCCCTTTCTATCCAACGGCCGGGAAATACAGCACTGAGATGGTTGCGGACATCCACACTGAAGTGAGACGGTGCACCGTCAAGTTGTACCCACATCCTCTCACGAACAGCCAAGGGTATTTTCTCCAACAACTCAGGTAGAACTCTTTGTACAAATGTCAAATACAGGTGGGCATTTAGACGGCCGGGTAGAAGTTATGGCCCCATGTCATCATCACCTACAATGCCGGGCCAGATATTCATAGCAAAACGTACTTGATAGCGTGACTCAACTACGGCGTGAGGTTTTTACTCATCCCATATATGGCTATTCTTCCTGTTAGAAATATCATCACGATCAAATGAGGCCTCGGCAGTAAATAGCACGATTTGGAGGAAGTCTTGTCGAAGAATCCTGCAAGCACAGACACAATGCGACCCTTGATGCAAAGTTAGTCACAAACACTACATGGACTCATTGTGGATGATATGGGTATAATTGTTATTCGCGGAGTACTCGCCACATGCTAGTATGTGCAGGACCCATTTCACTTGCAATACGACGAGTACTTGTGGTGGGGTCCGCTGCAAAACGTGCAGCACCTCCTCTTCAAACTCGGCTGTGCGAGTGGTCCTCACGTTGCCACGTCCTCGTTTCTACTCTCCAATGAGCCAGTCTACCGCATTCGTCGATCAAGAGAAATAAACTCGTCGTGGTGCATGATGCCTTTTAGGACATCGTTCCCTGTACAGCCTATCAGCATTGAGAGCATTGAATCGTACTTCCTCATCCACAAGATGCATGTCATTGAGTTCTGCGAAACTGTACTGTACTTGTAGTGGACTGGCCCGACAGCCAATCCACTATGACTGGTAGCCGAAAGGCACGCGTTCAAGCTCACGCAGACTGGCGTGAGGTCTGGAACAGCTTAAAGGAGTTGAGTCTAGTAAATAAAGTACGTAGTTGCTTGAATACTTAACTTTAATCCATAATTGGAGAACATCGCTCTTGATGATACATTAATTACAATATCAACATAAACTGGTAATGGCGCCTTGCTAGGTCGTAGCAAATGACGTAGCTGAAGGCTATGCTAACTATCGTCTCGGCAAATGAGAGCGTATTTGTCAGTGTAGCTTCGCTAGCAAAGTCGGCTGTACAACTGGGGCGAGTGCTAGGACGTCTCTCTAGACCTGCCGTGTGGCGGCGCTCGGTCTGCAATCACTGACAGTGGCGACACGCGGGTCCGACGTATACTAGCGGACCGCGGCCGATTTAAAGGCTACCACCTAGCAAGTGTGGTGTCTGGCGGTGACACCAAAGTACTCCTCCATCGTATTGTACTGCTTGTCTTTGAATAACACTCAGTAATGAATGGGTGTATCGGTGATTCATAGCACGGTCGGTCATGGGACAATATAAATTCAATACAACAGACCCACCTTATGGACAAGTAAAGTAAACAAAACCTGCATATCATGACTTCCTAGTAAACAGGTTCGTATTCCTTATTTCCTTGTAGGAAGGAAATAATGTACGTGAAAATAAACTGCGCAGTACACATAAACCTGTAAGCAAGTTAGTTGTAAATAAGCTGGAAAACAGTAATGCTGGACAAAGCGGTAGGCAAGTCTACTTCCATATCTCTTTGTGCTCGGTTCGGTGGAGCATTCTCTATGTCCTGTTACATTTTTGCACGCTCACACGGAAACACCCTGTATATACATAAATGGTTTAACGGATTGGGTGGGCAACAGTCGGTGGTTTTTGTTGATGATGCTGTGGTGTACGGTAAGGTGTCGAACCTGAGTGACTGTAGGAAGATACAAGACGACTTAGACAAAATTTGTTGTTGATGTGATGCATGGCAGATAGCTCTAAATGTGGTAAAATGTAAGTGAATGCTAATCAGCCGGAGAAATAAAACTATAATATCCGAGTACAGCAGTAGTATTGCACTGCTTACCACAGTCACGTAGTTTAAATATCTGGGCGTAGCTTTGCAAAGCGATATGAAACGGAACGAGCGTGTGCGAACTTTATAGGAAACGCGGATGGCCGACATCGTTTTAGTGGGAGAATACTGGAGAATTTTAGTTCATCTTTAAAGGAGACCCCATATGGGACTCTGGAACTCCCTATTCTTGAATACTTCTCAAGTGTTTGTGATCCGTACGAGGTCTGATTGAAGGAGGATATCGAAGCAGTTCAAAGGCGGGTTGCTAGATTTGTCAGCGCTAGGTCCGAATGGTTCAAATGGCTCTGAGCACTATGGGACTTAACATCTGAGGTCCTCAGTCCCCTAGAACTTAGAACTATTTAAACCTAACTAACTTAAGGGCATCACACACATCCGTGCCCGAGGCAGGATTCGAACATGCGACCGTAGAAGTTGCGCGGTTCCGGACTGAAGCACCTAGAACCGCTAGGCCACCACGACAGGCTTCAATAGGTTCGATCAACATGTAAATGTTACGTAGATTCTTTAGGAACTCAAATGGGAATCCTTGGAGCGAAGGCGACATTCTTTTCGAAGAACATTGACAAAATTTTGGGAACCGGCATCCGAAGGTGACTGCCGAACGATTCTATTGCCGCCAACATACATCGCGCGTAAGGACCACGAAGATCAGATGACAGAAATTAGGGCTCATACGGAGGCATGTACACAGCTGTTTTTTCCTCACCTTGCTTTCGAGTGGAACAGGAAACGAGATGACTACTAGTGGTACGGTCTACCTTCCACAGTATGACAGATTGGGGAGTATTTGTGTAGATGTAGATGTAGACGTAGCGCTACCACCACGTGATATAGTCTCAAAGTGACAAGTTTATGGGGCGTTCAAATGTGACAGTGCCCGATGTTGGACAGCGTGGGAACGTGAGAACAGTCACACTCGTCATCAAGTTTCCGCACGAGCACGTCTGACCACCACAAGGGTGGATCGCCGTACTGCGCCCCAAGCGCATCGTAACCGCTTCACCTTTGGGCCTGCTATGCGAGAACTAATTGATTCCCTGCAACATTCTGTGTCATGCCACACGTCTGGTGGGAGACTGGCGGCAGGCGGGCTACGCAATTACTGCCCCGTCTGTAGGCTGCCGTGAATGCCACAACACAAACGGCTGCGTCTGGAGAGGGCACTGGAAAAGGCTGGACTGCTGATGAATAATGTAGCATCGCATACAATGGTGAACCGCAGTTCTGCACTACAGCAGGTGACCGCCGTCGGGAAGGTGTGGTGATCACTTTGGGACAGATTTCATTCTTTCACCGTTTTGGGACAGGATAGCTGTGTCACTGCTGGCCTCATGTCTACATCTACATCTACATTTGTACTCCGCAAGCCACCCAACGGTGTGTGGCGAAGGGCACTTTACGTGCCACTGTCATTACCTCCCTTTCCTGTTCCAGTCGACCGAGCGAGGTGGCGCAGTGGTTAGCACACTGGACTCGCATTCGGGAGGACGACGGTTCAATCCCGTCTCCAGCCATCCTGATTTAGGTTTTCCGTGATTTCCCTAAATCGTTTCAGGCAAATGCCGGGATGGTTCCTTTGAAAGGGCACGGCCGATTTCCTTCCCAATCCTTCCCTAACCCGAGTTTGCGCTCCGTCTCTAATGACCTCGTTGTCGACGGGACGTTAAACATTAACCACCACCACCACCTGTTCCAGTCGCGTATGGTTCGCGGGAAGAACGACTGTCTGAAAGCCTCCGTGCGCACTCTAATCTCTCTAATTTTACATTCGTGATCTCCTCGAGAGGTATAAGCAGGGGGGAGCAATATATTCGATACCTCATCCAGAAACGCACCCTCTCGAAACCTGGCGAGCAAGCTACGCCGCGATGCAGACCGCCTCTCTTGCAGAGTCTGCCACTTGAGTTTGTTAAACATCTCCGTAACGCTATCACGGTTACCAAATAACCCTGTGACGAAACGCGCCGCTCTTCTTTGGATCTTCTCTATCTCCTCCGTCAACCCGATCTGGTACGGATCCCACACTGATGAGCAATACTCAAGTATAGGTCGAACGAGTGTTTTGTAAGCCACCTCCTTTGTTAACGGACTACATTTTCTAAGGACTCTCCCAATGACTCTCAACCTGGTACCCGCCTTACCAACAATTAATTTTATATGATCATTCCACTTCAAATCGTTCCGCACGCATACTCCCAGATATTTTACAGAAGTAACTGCTACCAGCGTTTGTTCCGCTATCATATAATCATACAATAAAGGATCCTTCTTTCTATGTTAAGGGTCAGTTGCCACTCCCTGCACCAAGTGCCTATCCGCTGCAGCTCTTCCTGCATTTCGCTACAATTTTCTAATGCTGCAACTTCTCTGTATACTACAGCATCATCCGCGAAAAGCCGCATGGAACTTCCGACACTATCTACTAGGTCATTTATATATATTGTGAAAAGCAATGGTCCCATAACACTCCCCTGTGGCACGCCAGAGGTTACTTTAACGTCTGTAGACGTCTCTCCATTGATAACAACATGCTGTGTTCTGTTTGCTAAAAACTCTTCAATCCAGCCACACAGCTGGTGTGATATTCCGTAGGCTCTTACTTTGTTGATCAGGCGACAGCGCGGAACTGTATCGAACGCCTTCCGGAAGTCAAGGAAAATGGCATCTAACTGGGAGCCTGTATGGTGTCCGGAGTCGTCAGGTGTGACGCGGTGGTAGTGACTGAGGAAACTCAGACGGCCCGTCGGCCCATCACAGACGCCCTGCGTCCTTAAGCGGTACCTCTCACGCCAGAGTAACGTAGTACCAGTTTTCATTAGCACAATGCTCAGATTTGTGATGAGGTGGGGCTTTACAGCTGACAGACTGATAATGGTAGCACTAAGCATAAAAGTAAACAGCTGATGGTTATCCACGGTGAAGTTTCACAGCACAGTGCCCGTCCAGACATGAAACGGATTTCTATGAACTGTCTGCGTTATGCTGACGTATTCCCGTGGCCAGTAATATCATCATATGGCCGCAGTAGAATGCCTGGGACGATCTTCGAGATCAAATCCGTCCCAGTGCCAAAATCCGAGAATCTGTTACAAGAATTGTCGGTCAGACTGCCTCTGAGGAGAATACGCTGGCTCTATGTCCCCCGTCGCTACCGAACCAGTGAATGCATCCACGCCACAGTCTGTGCAAATCCCATACTGATAAGTGCGTTCACGCTGCCCAATTCTTTGTAAATTTATCTAAATTGCGGATCACTGGACAGGCAATTGTAACTTCTTATCTGCTAGTTGAATACAGAGGTACTCAGAAGCCGCGACACAGTCTGCATCCTATTCAGCTCTGTATGGGTACCACTGCATATTAAAGACACATAATGTGTATCTTTTGGACTTGTGGCCTGTAATTTAAAACGTGTCAGGATGATTTCTCCATTGGAAAAAGGTTCCGGAATAGACCCCATTCGGATATCCGAGAGGGGACAGCCAAGGGGGAAATTACCATGAGAAAAAGATTGAATAATCAACGAAAGTATAACGTCCTAAGAGTCGGGGCTTGGAATGTCAGAAGCTTGAAAGTGCTAGGGCAGCTAGAAAATCTGAAAAGGGAAATGGAAAAGCTCAGTCTAGATATAGTAGGGATCAGTGAGGTGAAATGGAAAGAAGACAAGGATTTATGGTCAGATGAGTATAGTGTAAGATCAACAGCAGCAGAAAATGGTAAACAGGAGTACGATTCGTTATGAATAGGAAGGTACGGCAGAGAGTGCGTTTGTATGAACAGTTCAATGTCAGGGTCATTCTTATCAGAATCGACGGCAAACCGACACCGACAACGATACTTCAGGTATACATGCCGACGTCGCAAGCTGAAGATGAAGAGACAGAGAAAGTGTATGAGGGTATTGAAAGAGTAATCCAAAACATAAAGGGAGATGCAAGTGTAATAGTCATGGGGAGCTGGAATGCAATTGTAGGGGAAGGAGTAGAAGAAAAGGTTACAGGGGGATATGGGTTTGGAACAAGGAATGAAAAGACTAATTGAGTTCTGTAATAAATTTCACCTAGTAAAACCGAATACTCTGTTCAAGAATCACAAGGGGAGGTGGTATACTTGGAAAAGGCCGGATGATATGGGAAGATTTCATTTACATTACCTCATGGTTAGACAGAGATTCCGAAATCAGATACTTGATTGTAAGACGTACCCAGGAGCAGATATAGACTCAGATCACAATGTAGTAGTGATGAAGAGTAGGCTGAAGTCCAAGAGATTAGTCAGGAAGATTTAATACACAAAGAAGTGAGATGCGGAAGTACTAAATGATGACGAGACACTCTTCAAGTTCTCGAAGGCTGTAGATACCGCAATGAGGAAAAGCTCAGTAGGTATTACAGCTGAAGAAGAATGGACGTCTCTAAAAACGTAAATCACATACTTTGGAAAGAAAAACAGATACAAGCAAGGTAACTGTGAAGAGAACATGGGCAACGGAAGAAATACTTCAGTTCATCGACGAAAGAAGAAAGCACAAAAATGTCCCGGGAAACTCAGGAATACAGAAATACACGTCGCTGAGAAATGAAATAAATAGGAAGTGCAGGGAAGCTAAGACGATATGGCTGCACCAAAAAGTTAGGAAATCGAAAAAGATGTGATTGTCGGAAGGACTGACTCTGCATACAGGAAAGTCACAACAAGCTCCAGTGACACTAAAAGTAAGGGTGGTAACATTAAGAGTGCAATGGGAATTCCACTGTTAAATGTAGACGAGAGTGTGGATAGTTGGGAAGGGTACATTGAAGGACTCTATGAGGAGGAAGATTTGTCTGATGTGATAGAAGAAGAAACCGGAGTCGATTTAGAAGAGATAGGGGATCCAGTATTAGAACCAGAATTTAAGACAGCTTTGGAGGACTTAAGATCAAATAAGGCAGAAGGGATGGATAACATTCCACCAGAATTTTTAAAATCATTGGGAGAAGTGGCAACAAAATGACTATTCACGTTGGTGTGTAGAATGTATGAGTCTGGCGACATCCCATCTTACATTCGGAAAAATATCATGTACACAATTCAGAAGACAGGAAGAGCTGACAAGTGCGAGAATTATCGCAGAATCAGCTTAACAGCTCATGCACCCAAGCTGCTGAGAGGAATAATATACAGGAGAACGGAAAAGAAAACTGAGGATATGTTAGATGACGATCAGTTTGGCTTTAGGAAAGGTAAAGGCACAAGAGAGGGATTTCTGACCTTTCGGTTGACAATGGAAGCAAGACTATTGAAATATCAAGACTCGTTCACAGGATTTGACGACCTAGAAGAAGCGTTAGACAGTGAAAAATGGGTCAAGATGTTCGAAATTCTGAGAAAGATAGGGATAATCTATAGGGAGAGACGAGTAATATACAATATGTACAAGGGTCAAGACAGAATAATAAGAGTGGACGACCAAGAACGAAATACTCGGTTTAAAAAGGATGCAAGACAGGGATGTAGTCTTTCGCTTCTAGTGTTAAATCTGTACATCGAAGAAGCAATGATAGAAATAAAATAAAGGTTCAAGAGTGGAATTAAAATTCAAGGTGAAAGGAGAACTACGATGCGATTCCCTGATGACATGACTATCCTGAGCGAAAGTGAAGAATAATTACATGATCTTCTGAATAAAATGGACAGTTTAATGAGTACAGAATATGGACTGAGAGTAAATCGAAGAAAGACGAAAATAATGAGTAGTAGCATAAATGAGAACAGTGAGAAACTTAACATCAGGATTGATGGTCACGAAGTAGATGAAGTTAAATACACTCCTGGAAATGGAAAAAAGAACACATTGACACCGGTGTGTCAGACCCACCATACTTGCTCCGGACACTGCGAGAGGGCTGTACAAGCAATGATCACACGCACGGCACAGCGGACACACCTGGAACCGCGGTGTTGGCCGTCGAATGGCGCTAGCTGCGCAGCATTTGTGCACCGCCGCCGTTAGTGTCAGCCAGTTTGCCGTGGCATACGGAGCTCCATCGCAGTCTTTAACACTGGTAGCATGCCGCGACAGCGTGGACGTGAACCGTATGTGCAGTTGACGGACTTTGAGCGAGGGCGTATAGTGGGCATGCGGGAAGCCGGGTGGACGTACCGCCGAATTGCTCAACACGTGAGGTGTGAGGTCTCCACAGTACATCGATGTTGTCGCCAGTGGTCGGCGGAAGGTGCACGTGCCCGTCGACCAGGGACCGGACCGCAGCGACGCACGGATGCACGCCAAGACCGTAGGATCCTACGCAGTGCCGTAGGGGACCGCACCGCCACTTCCCAGCAAATTAGGGACACTGTTGCTCCTGGGGTATCGGCGAGGACCATTCGCAACCGTCTCCATGAAGCTGGGCTACGGTCCCGCACACCGTTAGGCCGTCTTCCGCTCACGCCCCAACATCGTGCAGCCCGCCTCCAGTGGTGTCGCGACAGGCGTGAATGGAGGGACGAATGGAGACGTGTCGTCTTCAGCGATGAGAGTCGCTTCTGCCTTGGTGCCAATGATGGTCGTATGCGTGTTTGGCGCCGTGCAGGTGAGCGCCACAATCAGGACTGCATACGACCGAGGCACACAGGGCCAACACCCGGCATCATGGTGTGGGGAGCATCTCCTACACTGGCCGTACACCACTGGTGATCGTCGAGGGGACACTGAATAGTGCACGGTACATCCAAACCGTCATCGAACCCATCGTTCTACCATTCCTAGACCGGCAAGGGAACTTGCTCTCCCAACAGGACAATGCACGTCCGCATGTATCCCGTGCCACCCAACGTGCTCTAGAAGGTGTAAGTCAACTACCCTGGCCTTCAAGATCTCCGGATCTGTCCCCCATTGAGCATGTTTGGGACTGGATGAAGCGTCGTCTCACGCGGTCTGCATGTCCAGCACGAACGCTGGTCCAACTGAGACGCCAGGTGGAAATGGCATGGCAAGCCGTTCCACAGGACTACATCCAGCATCTCTACGATCGTCTCCATGGGCGAATAGCAGCCTGCATTGCTGCGAAAGGTGGATATACAGTGTACTAGTGCCGACATTGTGCATGCTCTGTTGCCTGTGTCTATGTGCCTGTGGTTCTGTCAGTGTGATCATGTGATGTATCTGACCCCAGGAATGTGTCAATAAAGTTTCCCCTTCCTGGGACAATGAATTCACGGTGTTCTTATTTCAATTTCCAGGAGTGTAATTCTGCTACCTAGGCAGCAAAATAACCCATTACGGACGGAGCAAGGAGGATATCAAAAGCAGACTAGCACTGGCAAAAGGGACATTCCTAGCCAAAGGAAATCTACTGGTATCAAATATAGCCCTTAATTTGAGGAAGAAATTTCTGATAATGTACGTTTGGAGGTAAGCATTGTGTATCAGTGAAACATGGAATGTGGAAAAATCGTAACAGAAGAGAATCGAAGCAGTTGAGATGTGGTGCTGCAGACGAATATTGAAAATTAGGTGGGCTGATTAGGTAAGGACTGAGGAGGTTCTGCGCAGAATCGGAGAGGAAAGGAGTATGTGGAAAACACTGGTAAGGAGAAGGGACAAGATAACAGGCCATCTGTTGAGACATCAGCGAATGACTTTCATGGTACTAGAGGGCAAAAACTGTAGAGGAAAACAGAGACTGCAATACGTCTAGCTGATAATTGAGGTCGTAGGTTGCAAGTGTTACTCTGGGGTGAAGAGGTTGGCACAGGAGAGGAATTCGTGGCCGTCCGCATCAAACCAATCAGAAGACTTGTGACACAAAAAACATTTTTAAAAAAAGACGTGCACTTACCTGCCACAGAGAGGGAGGCTCAATTTGAGTAGGCAGTAAGTAGAAGTAAATCAATTAGTGCCAGTTATGAGACGCGTAGTATGGTTCAGTTGTGTGTCAACAAGTCATATGTGACTAGTATACATCGAGACAGGGGAGCGAAATCCCGCAACAGTGTCACCAACGTCAGAGCTGAAATGCTGCGGGGCGATGCAGATGATGAGCCACGTAGCTTCTGGAGAATGTTATATCGGGTTTTTATTTTGGTAGCTGTTCTTAATAGTTGTAGTTTGTAGCTGAGCGGTCTGTTAAGAGTGAGCCGGCCAGAGTGGCCGTGCGGTTCTAGGCGCTGCAGTCTAGAGCCGAGCGACCGCTACGGTCGCAGGTTCAAATCCTGCCTCGGGCATGGATGTATGTGATGCCTTTAGGTTAGTTAGGTTTAAGTAGTTCTAAGTTCTAGGCGACTGATGACCTTTGATGACCTTAGAAGTTAGGTCGCATGTGCTCAGAGCCATTTGGATCATTTGTTAAGGGTGATTCCCTGGACACTTGGGGGTCTTGCTATGTCTGAGTAGCCTTCCTTCAATGTAGCCTGTGAGCTCTTTGTTGGCCAGCTTGTTGTTTAGGTAAAACGTTGAGGCTTCTGTCTTAGCTTCACGGCTGCAACCGCCAATTGCGGAAATATTCATCAGTAGTTGGTAAATTATTGATCAACAGACTCGGTAACTTCAAGATCTTTATATCTCATTGCGAATGCTCAACCGTCACCACACCCAAACGTTCTTGACATGGTTTCAGACGTATATGATGTGTACAAACTGAACAGGAGAGGGGTCGGAACAGATCCTTGTGACATTGCACTGTTTAGCTTCATATGCGAAGTTATTTTATTGCGCGTTAGTATTTAGAAACATTGGTCATTGAGCGTTTTATTGGCGAGACTGCCAATTTTTACTCTTGGGATGACTCCAGTATGACACGTTCCCACCTAACAGCATCATTCGCAGCCATCAGATCAACGAATACGACCGCTGGCTTCTCTCATTTCTGAAAACCAGCCTCTACCTCAACGAAGAGTGCTGGGAGAATCTTGATTCCTACGGATGTGGTTTGGTATGAGTTCTGCCTCTTTAACAGGTATATTTTCATAGACACTTTTGGCGGTGCGTGCTCTTGCGTAGTTCTTAACTGAAATCGAAACTTCGACAAGAAAGACCATTTAACATTTCATGACGCTTTTCAGTCATACAGAGACTGCAGTAGACAAATGGTTATGAACGCTATGGGACTTAGAACTGCTAACCTAACTAACGTAAGGACATCACACACATCCATGCCCGAGGCAGGATTCGAACCTGCGACCGAAGCGGTCGCGCGGTTCCAGACCGTAGCGCCTAGAACCGCTCGGCCACCCCGGCCGGCCTGCGGTAGACAGTAGCCGCACTAAAGTCGGGCAACAGTGTCTGAATAAGTCAGTCACTACACTGCAGCTGCTTTGTAATACTCCACTTTGCGCACTGCTTCAAATGGGTCAAATGGCTCTAAGCACTGTGGGACTTATCATCTGAGGTCATTAGGTCATTAGTCCCCTAGACTTAGAACTATTTAAACCTAACTAACCTAAGGACAACACACTTATCCATGCCGAGGCAGGATTCGAACCTGCGACCGGAGCAGCAGCGCGGTTCCAGACTGAAGCGCCTTGAACCGCTCAGTCACAGCGGCCGGCTGTGCACTGCTCTCCGATCAAACCTTACTGCCATACTAGTTTCAAATGAAAAATTGCGCAATAGTTTTCTTGGAATTCTTTCCAAAACCGTTTCTATATTGTCTGGTTCGGCTAACGCCGATCCGCCACCTGCCACAGGGGTAACGCTTAATAGGGAACTCCACCGCTCAGAACGGCATGCAATAGATCGTGCTCTCCTGAGAGAATTCCACCTGAAGTGTAGCGTGCCTAAATACATCGAACTAAATCCTATTCTAAGTTAAGCCAGTGCTTTCGTGAGTATTTATAGAGGACGATAAAGTAAAAATACGTTAATACCAATAGCGTTCGGTAATTATTCTCAGTTCCCATCTGTTTCTGTTTGGCCCTGTAACGACATTACTTGTATCACAGCGTATAAACTAATCTGAGTCGTTTGTAAACAATTAACCCAAATGTTCTCTGCCACATTCACGTGGTAGTAACGAACACACATTTGCGAAATCGGACTAAGGACTTGAAAGTTTTATTTGAACTACAGGACAATGATTACACAAAATTGATAGTTTCTAACTTCATAACATTGTATCTCGTTGTCTAGCAGCTAAGAGCGTGTATGGTAGGTGAGAGTTCGAGGGATCGAACACAGGTCGGACTTCGGAAATTTTCCGTCTGCTTTTGATCTAGCCTTCAGCTCTCAATGCTTTGAAGAGTGGTTCGGACTCCACGATAAAACTATGTGTCATCGTCCTCTGGCTAGATACTGGGGTAAATTAGGGGACACCCAACTAGACGAAGTGGCTTCTAATTGAAAGACTTGCTCAGGCCCACAGAGGACACGAAATTATTGTAACCTCATCACACAAGATTTTCAATCGTTACTTGAGTAAGAATATTATGCACTTCTGCGTGGACCAGATAAAGAAATTCTTGCCCATAATGGGATGAAAATAGAACAGAAGAGATGCATGAAAAACTTCTTTTTCTTCCTTTCCACTTCTTCGCTTAACTTCTTCTTCTTCTTCTTCTTCTTCTTCTTCTTCTTCTTCTCACATTTACTTCAAGAGTAAGACAACAACCTTTCGCAGAACCCATCTGTTGCATTGTCTTGCCAGTCTTCTTTTGTTTTCAGGAATAATCTTTCATATTCTCCATGTGTCCTTCTGCTTCGACGGATAAGGTCTATTCTTTCACATATTCTATTCGTCTCTCCTTGTTCTCGTTTCCAATCGTGTTGCGTACCACTCTTAATGTTTGCCAAGTGTAGGGTGCAATCGTCATTGGCATATTCAAATAAGACTGTGCTGGATTGCTAGAACGCTTTCTCGTGTTTTTTGTAGACGAAATTTTCGATGCTATTTACATACACACACAGTACATACAACTAGCATTACAAGTATTTCGAAGACCAAGATCATCTTTAACAGATCATTGGGACATGCAGTCTACAGGAAACGCACTCACACCGACTTGTGCTTACAGGGTATTAGTTGTCACCAACCGGCTCATCGTGAAGGGGTACTTCGTACCTTGGTACGCAGGGCACATGTCGTTTCTGACGCTGAGACTTTGCCAGCTGAGCTGTCCCATCTTGAAGTTACATTTCGTCAAAATGGTTATAGTGATAGACAGATTGAACGTTCGTTCCGCTATCGACCAACTGTACATCGGGTGATTGATGGTAATTCTGAGTCGACGCCTAAGTCTACTGCCTTTTTGCCTTACGTAGGAAACACTTCCAACAAGATCGGTCGTATTTTACGGAAATACGATGTGAAATGTGTTTTCCGACCTCCATCTAAAATTAGAGCGCTTTTGAGTTCTGTTAAAGATGGTCTTGGTCTGCGTAAGGCGGGTGTATATCGTATTCCTTGTAGCTGCGTCATGGCATATATTGGTCAAATTATCAGGATCGTGGATGACTGATGTACTGAGCATAAACGGCACACACGATTATAGCAGCCAAGTAGATCTGCTATTGCCGAACATTGCTTGGATACTGGTCACCCCATGTTGTATAATAACACCGAGATATTGACATGCACGTCCAGCTATTGGGACAGTTTTATTAAGGAGGCAGTTGAGATTAAATTAGCAAGCAGCCTCGTTAACAGGGATGGAGGGTTTTGTTTAAACTCTGTTTGGAAACCGGCTCTCTCTCTTGTGAAAAAACAGAGGGACAGAGTCAATGCTACCTCACCTGCGAGATCGTAGTCTCACTATCGATAGCTCTGACTTTGGTCATCTTTGGTGGCACTAGTGTTCAGTGTGTGACTTATCTTTCCTGCTTCAGTCCGAGAACCGAGGTTTCAAATTTGCATGTACTTCGCCTGTCCGTTGCAGTTTGCCTTGAAAATGGCGGTGTGTTCTCCCGCCGAAATATCGACTTCGCTGAAAGCCTTACCTGGCTGAATTCCAGGAAGTTATTTGAAAACGAATGGTTGTTCAGGAATGAAGTATCAACACGTATCCCTCTACCTTCTTTTACCCACTTTAATACCGTTGTACTTTCTAGTAAGTAATCGAGTTTTCTACTGTCGCCTTGTTTTTCAGTAATACAACTAAAAATATTAGACGAGTTCCTATCCAGCCTAGGGGCTACAGCTTAACATTTCTGAGAGCAGAACACCAAAAGCTCACAAATTTCCAAAACAGATGAAACTATTGGGACACATAAGAGGGGAAAATTGTGATAGGGGGAAAATTTCAGTAGCAGCCTAAGAAAGAAACCGATAAGGGTAGTGGCAATAATCCTAAATGCAGTCGCAATCAGTGTAGATATGTCTGACCCTCTCCACCAACGAGTCGGCCGGAGTGGCCGAGCGGCTCTAGGCACTACAGTCTGGAACCGCGCGACCGCTACGGTCGTAGGTTCGAATCCTGCCTCGGGCATGGATGTGTGTGATGTCCTTAGGTTGGTTAGGTTTAAGTAGTACTAAGTTCTATGGGACTGATGACCTCAGAAGTTAAGTCCCATAGTGCTAAGAGCCATTTGAACCATTTTCCACCAACGACATCGAACGGAGCTAGGTTGCTGAGCCTCGTTGTCTCTGTAGAAACTGAATTCATTATTGTTGCTGTTGTTGTTTCCTATTGCCGCTTCTCGTAGTTTCCTTGGTGTTTTTGTTATTCAGGCAGACACTGCTACTGCTGGAGGAGGGCAAGTTGAGATCCATCTATTTTTTTGCCGTACGACATCGCAGTGCCTGTGTTCAGATGGTTCAAATTGTTCTGAGCACTATGGGACTCAACATCTGAGGTCATCTAGACTTAGAACTACTTAAAACTAAGGACATAACACACATCCATGCCCGAGGCAGGATTCGAACCTACGACCGTAGCAGCAGTGCGGTTCCGGACTGGAGCGCCTAGAACCGCTCGGCCACACCGGCCGGCAGTGCCTGCGTTGTTAAGAAGTACATTGCATTGTACTTCTTAACACGACACAGGCACTGCAATATCCCATTCATCTGCCTATACCAAGCAGCGACTTTCAATTAAAGTGCTACCCCTCCTCCCGCCGCCCCCTCCCCCCGCCCCGTATACAACGTGTGTACGCGTGCAGGTTGTAACTCATGAATGACGACATATGCAAGTTTGGGTCTGGGTGAGAGTCTTGCACGGATAGCCGAAGTGGTTAAGGCGACCGCTCGCGTGAAGCGGAAAATCCGGGTTCGAGTCCTTGTGCGGCACAAATTTTCATTGTCGTTATTCTGTTACACGGCGAAGGTCGCCTGTATTTGCAACTGCTAACACATTTCCTGTATCTCTATTTTTTTTTAATCTCCGGAATTTAATCGATCAGTCATTAATAGATACTCTGGAGCAATATGCTGGTGGTATCATTATTGAATGTGTAACACCGTGACGGAGCAGTGGTAGTGCGTGCGGATTCCGTCCCCCTTTGGAGTTCACCAGGTGAAGCTGCTTTATAAGAATTTGCAACACTTGTACGGAGCGACACTTGTAAAGCCAAGGACACTGTAGGTAGTGGACAGGGTGTTCCAGAAGTAGGATACTCCGGTCTGTCCGCCGCGACCTGTGACGTCTTCTGGAGGAGGCCACAGCCCATTTCCTGCACACAATTCCTTGTCTCCGCAACAGGTAGTGTGAGCGGATTTCTCCCAGAGTTCAGGACTGCAGCTGACCTCTGACTGGCAAGTAGTGTTGCGTGTTTTAGTGCTGAGATAATGGAGTTCACTGAGAGCACCTAAGCGAAGCATTTGCTGATTTACAAGAGGAATTGGTATTTAATGGGCTGTACAAACAAACGAGAAGTGACTTACTGGCGTTCTGTAAACTTCAAAAACAATAAATGCAAAGGAAGATCATCCACAAAAAGTAACACAGTTTTAGGTCAATGTAGCCATGTTTTCATTCCTGAAGAAGCAGCAAATGTAGTGCGAAAACATTTTGTCAGCGCAAAGAAGCGAAGAAAAGAAACGGACGCTACAGTTTCATCAGTTTATGTTGAAGAAGTAGGGTGGCTCTTCAGTCGAGGCTACGACTTGATAAGATCGTTATCGTCAAGCAGAAGTGCGAAACAAACGTTACATCGCATTAGGCGAAAATATATGGGAACTGCACAAGGTCCCACCTATTCTGGAGGAATATTCTTCCAAGAAAATAATTTAGTGATGAATGATGCTAGCAATATTTTACTTGCAGGTATTAACAGGACACTGAATGACAGAATACCAGTGTTTTCCACTGAAAAGGGACAAGCGTGTTTATCAAATTGCGAATTTGTGGATGGAACGTTGAAGACTTCGAGCAAGCAGTTTGGACGATTGTTTACACTCCACGCCGGCCTTTATACTTCTTGGGAGGAAACAAAAACCATTCCGGTTGTTTACTCTTTGTTGCCAAATAAAAAGTGAGAAACATATGGACTTTTTTATTTTTATTTTTTAAAGCTCTTAAAACTAACGTGCCTGGATGTAACCATGCATCTCTGGTGATGGACTTCGAAATTGCCATCGTCCAAGCAGCTAACAGTTTGTTTCCTGGAACAGACGTTACTGGTTGCCGTTATAATTTTAATGAGTGTTTGTGGAATCAAGTTCAATATTGCGGTTTCATTACAGTCTACAAGGAAAACGAGGAAATACACTGTCACATAACAGTGTTTTCTGCTCTAGCACATCTTCCCCCGGAAATGTTGGGTGATGGTTGGCTGTGTACTCTGGAGAACACGCCTGAAAACCCAAAGTATCGGGACTTCTATGAGTATTTAGTGGACCAGTGGCTCGACAACGAACACGTGCCAAGAGAGATATAAAAGTGCTGTGGAAGGGGCCATCGCATTGATAACGTCTCAGATGGATGAAACCGTAGAACAAATACATTAATATCAAATGTTCATCGGAATGTTTACTCATCAGCGACAAATTTCCGAGAAGGTGCAGAAAACCACGGACACCAGTCTGACCAGCTAATTTTAAACTTTGATGGGAATTGAAGAAATAAGTCAACAGTGAAGAGTGACGAAAGGGTTGAAAAGGCTTTAAAGAAACTTCGAACTGACGGAACCTTAAAGTCATTTCTGACTTGTGTGGTCCTTGCACGGAAGTTACGCAGACGACTAAAACGTCAGAACCATTTTATAATGTTGAAAAGTAGTGTAATGTAATCATTGACAATCTTGCAAATATTGTAAATAAATTTAGTTGGGGACGGAAAGAGTCTACCTTCTCGTGGCGTTCCCTGCAAACGACACAAAGTCGGTGAAATGTCTTTTGAAATTTCTAAAATATTCTTTAATGAAGATTGTGGAGGCGATTTCAGAAGCCAAGCCTTTTGTAAGGAATAATCGCAGCATCCACCTTGAGAGGTTCTTCGAAATAAAATCTGTGTGGACGGACACCGAATACAAAATATTTGTAGCGGAAGCGTAGGCAAATGACAAGCCATTAAATCCATACATTTTCCCTGCGCTAGAAGATAAGCAAACCAGCATGAAACTGGCAAAGATAACGTAAATTGTCATGAGAAGTGACTGGTCGCAGTTTTGCTACCTTTCACCCTGTATTAAAACTAATTTCTAGAAACTGGTGACTACAGCAGGCCGGTTGATAATGTGGCTAGGCGAGCAACAGCGCTCACGCTTGTTCGCCGTTTGCGTTCAGGCATACGAAGCTGGCACCCGACCTTGAAGAAAAATTTTTTCTGAGTTCTTGGTAAGTGTACCATAGTTCTAGAGTCGTCTGTATAAATTTTGAGTAGTTGTGAAAAAAATCTGGGTAAAATTTTATCTTGTAGAAAAAATAATTGCTACATTTGTGGCCGGCCGTGGTGGCCAAGCGGTTAAAGGCGCTACAGTCTGGAACCGCGCCACCGCTACGGTCGCAGGTTCGAATCCTGCCTCGGGCATGGATGTGTGTGATGTCCTTAGGTTAGTTAGGTTTAAGTAGTTCTAAGTTCTAGGGGACTGATGACCTTAGAAGTTAAGTCCCACAGTGCTCAGAGCCAATTGAATTGCTACATTTGTGGAAAAAATAATAACCACAATTGTGAATAGCGCTGCAAGAGCTCTACAGAGAATCGCACCGAAATTTTTTTGGTGCAGATAATACTCTGAGATAACTGCAATAACGAGGAACCCATTTCCACACTTGCGTGAAGCTGTTACCTGACTTTCCAGAAATACAGGTTTTTTCCAGAGTTCTTGGTAGATATTCTATAGTTCTAGAGTTCTCTGTAAATATTTTTCATAGTTCCGTAGAACTTCCTGAAACAAAATTTTTACAATTCTAGACCGCTTTGAAGTTTGCTACCGATTTTCTAGAAATATACTTTTTTCGGAGTTTGTATTGGTATGCTTTAGTTATAGAGTTTTTTGCACAGACTTTAAATAGTTCTGTAGAATTTCGCGAAAAAAAATTATCACCCCATTTATGAATAGTTGACTAGCTTTGAAGCTGGAAGACGACCTTCGAGAAATATAAATTTTTTTTCAGAGTCCTTGGTAGAAATGCTATAGTTCTAGAGTTCTCTGTACTAACTTTGGGTAGTTCTGCAGAATTTCGCAAGGAAGACACTCGTAATCGGGAAATTTTAAAGTTAAAAAAAATGTTTATCAATTTGCGAAAGTAATATGGTAATCACAAATCTGAATAGCTACCCAAGAGTTGTGCAGTTTCTGGATAATACCCCAAGAGTTTTATCGAAAAATTAACGTAATTTCTTGTGAAGATAGTCGCTTATAACTGCAGTAATGTGGGGTCCACGTCACTAAAATATAGCTTTTCGATAGGAAGCTGAGCTTCGCTGCCCTATTAGTGAGAGGTGCATGTAGGTACAAGTCGGCACACATCGTGTTAACTGTCGTTATGTATCCGGGTGCTGACTACCTCAGCAATCTACCGGTAGGTGCCTTTTTTTCGGCTGCTTATTACGTCGTATTGCATCAACTTTAAATTAATTCGATATTCTTTGCTACAATTAAGTACCGGATTTGAAGATAGCTATCTCTATAACGTGCATTCACAAACTCCTCTTACTTCATCGTTCGTTAAATACTAGGATTCTCCAACATTTAGGAAGACTTACGCTATTTTCCACAGAGGAGTTCAGATTCGTCATACAATTCAAGCACCTTTTGTAACTTCATACCTTCATTGCCGGGGTTATAAAACAGAGATAGGGGTAGCATCTTGTTCACTAAGGAGCGGCGCAAAAATAACTGACTCACGCTTTTAAATCAGTTAATTTACTTCAGTGCAAAAGACACACACTTATTGGAGCACCAATTATCAGTAGTCGGAAATCATCTCTTCGACTGTTATAATCTGTCGCCAAATCTTTGCAGGTGATCTTTATAATACAAGTATTGACATGAAAGTGGAATAAAATGTTTTATCAAGACAGACAGTTACAAGACGAAACGAGGAACTCTCTCAGGACTTAACTCAGCATTTGTAAGAGCTTTTCCATTCTTGTATTTTCTTTCCTCTAGCTTTGGAATGATCAACGGTGATACACGATGTTGCCCAATTTACCATTTTTATAACTGGAACTGTTGTTAATTTTAATGTCTTCGAAGATCTTTCCAGTCTGGATTCACTGCATGCTAAAATAAGAGGATCAGAAATGTTCGAAATAGTAAAATTTTGCCTACTAAAATTTAAAAGTAGATTATAGTAACGTCACCAATGTATGTATTGACGGAGAGTCCTCAACGATAGGGTGGATCAACAGCACTGCAAGTGTGCTCAAAAACTTCTTAAATCTTCCTGTACTAATATATTACTGCATTAAACACTGTGCGGAAAATCCTTGAAACCTAAAATATGCAGCATGTTATCCCACCGGTTCTGGAATACTTGACTAAACATAGAGCTATAGCATTAACTACATAGAAGCCTGAGGGTACTATGAATTTTCGGATTTGGCGTATGGTGAACTTGTCCTCCGTTGTGAGGCGCAGTATTTTAAAAGGAAAGTTTCTGAATGCATTTTTCAACATGGAAAATGCTGTTTTGATTTTTTTAGAACAATAAAATGCACTACTTAAAAAAAGAACTCTGTGACATGCCAACAAGCAATCTGATTTGGCATTTTTAGTTGAAGTTAGTTGCCATCTAAAAGACTAAATTTAAAACTTGAAGGCAAAAGCATCAGTCCAGTCAAAATTATATTTAAACTTGTCATCTCTCAGTTATAAGATGAGAATTTGAGTCAAGCTACATAAATGATAGAAAAGAGTGAACGTGTTGCGGATAACAGAAATGTGACCAAATATATTGGAAAACGCAGATATTGCAAGGGTCATTTGAAAATTGCTTTCATAAATTTTAAACCTATTTTCAGTTAATGAGAAATATATAATGCAGATTCCTACAGATACAGAAATAGAGTTGATCAGCTTAAAAACAATTTAATTGTTTAAAATGAAATCCGATAAGCTTTTTTCGTATGAAAATGATTCTGTCATAATTAAATTCTGGCCTTAATGACGCAGTGAACATTTCCTGGAACTAAGAACATTTTCACATGGTTGTATAGGTCTATATCTCTTTGAGCTGACATACAGATGAATACAAGGCTTTTCATCCATGACATTTATTAAAGACAAAACAACATCCGGGATAAAAGAATCAAATTAATGCTACGTGTTGTTGCTGTGCTGTACCAGATATTCTTTACAACTTTAATTAAATAATTTAAAATGTTAATTAGGCACACAAAAATATTTATTTAGGAAATTAACCATATGTTGGGACACGTTCTAGTAAGCAGAGAGAACAAACAACTCCAAATTCCAAGCTCTTAGTACTCCGTCTCGCTTCGAGTATATCTCTATCTCTGTATATATATATATATATATATATATATATATATATATATATATATATATATATATATATATATATATACTCCTGGAAATTGAAATAAGAACACCGTGAATTCATTGTCCCAGGAAGGGGAAACTTTATTGACACATTCCTGGGGTCAGATACATCACATGATCACACTGACGGAACCACAGGCACATAGACACAGGCAACAGAGCATGCACAATGTCGGCACTAGTACAGTGTATATCCACCTTTCGCTGCAATGCAGGCTGCTATTCCCCCATGGAGACGATCGTAGTGATGCTGGATGTAGTCCTGTGGAACGGCTTGCCATGCCATTTCCACCTGGCGCCTCAGTTGGACCAGCGTTCGTGCTGGACGTGCAGACCGCGTGAGATGACGCTTCATCCAGTCCCAAACATGCTCAATGGGGGACAGATCCGGAGATCTTGCTGGCCAGGGCAGTTGACTTACACCTTCTAGAGCACGTTGGGTGGCACGGGATACATGCGGACGTGCATTGTCCTGTTGGAACAGCAAGTTCCCTTGCCGGTCTAGGAATGGTAGAACGATGGGTTCGATGACGGTTTGGATGTACCGTGCACTATTCAGTGTCCCCTCGACGATCACCAGTGGTGTACGGCCAGTGTAGGAGATCGCTCCCCACACCATGATGCCGGGTGTTGGCCCTGTGTGCCTCGGTCGTATGCAGTCCTGATTGTGGCGCTCACCTGCACGGCGCCAAACACGCATACGACCATCATTGGCACCAAGGCAGAAGCGACTCTCATCGCTGAAGACGACACGTCTCCATTCGTCCCTCCATTCACGCCTGTCGCGACACCACTGGAGGCGGGCTGCACGATGTTGGGGCGTGAGCGGAAGACGGCCTAACGGTGTGCGGGACCGTAGCCCAGCTTCATGGAGACGGTTACGAATGGTCCTCGCCGATACCCCAGGAGCAACAGTGTCCCTAATTTGCTGGGAAGTGGCGGTGCGGTCCCCTACGGCACTGCGTAGGATCCTACGGTCTTGGCGTGTATCCGTGCGTCGCTGCGGTCCGGTCCCAGGTCGACGGGCACGTGCACCTTCCGCCGACCACTGGCGACAACATCGATGTACTGTGGAGACCTCACGCCCCACGTGTTGAGCAATTCGGCGGTACGTCCACCCGGCCTCCCGCATGCCCACTATACGCCCTCGCTCAAAGTCCGTCAACTGCGCATTCGGTTCACGTCCACGCTGTCGCGGCATGCTACCAGTGTTAAAGACTGCGATGGAGCTCCGTATGCCACGGCAAACTGGCTGACACTGACGGCGGCGGTGCACAAATGCTGCGCAGCTAGCGCCATTCGACGGCCAACACCGCGGTTCCTGGTGTGTCCGGTGTGCCGTGCGTGTGATCATTGCTTGTACAGCCCTCTCGCAGTGTCCGGAGCAAGTATGGTGGGTCTGACACACCGGTGTCAATGTGTTCTTTTTTCCATTTCCAGGAGTATATATATATATATATATATATATATATATATATATATATATATATATATATATATATCTTTCTCTCGCTGTCTATCTATGTCTATCACTCTTCGCATCAAAAATTTTGCTCAGAGTTATCTTCGCCAAACGACACTATCCGTCAGCTGTAGCACGAAAGCATTCATCTTCTCTTCGAAGAGATGATTTCCGATTGTTGATGACTGGGGCTCCAATAAGTGTGTGTCTTTTGAGCTGAAGTAAATTAATTGATTTAAGTGCGTGAGTCATTCTTGTTCCACCCCTACGAGAAGAAGATCTTACTCCAATCTCCGTTTTACAACCCCGGCAATGAATGTATGAAGGTCTAAAAGCCGCTTGAATTGTATGACGCATCTAAACTCCGTGAAAAAAAAAGTACTTCTTCCTAAATGTTGGAAAATCCCAGTGTGTATTGAGTACTGAAGTAACAGGAGTTCGTGAAAACACATTGTAGAGATAGCTATCTTTAAATCCTGTACTTAACTGTAATAAGAAATATCAAAAGTTAAATTAAAGTTGTTGTAAGACGATGCAATAAGTAGACGAAAAAATGTCAACTACCGTTATACTGCAGAGACTGTCAGCGCTCGGATACATAACGACAGTCAACACGATGTGTACCGACTTGTACCTACATGCACCGATCACAACTAGGGCAACGAACTTCAACTTCAGATCGAAACGCTATATGTTAGTGAAGCGGATCCCATTTTATTGCAGTTATAAACTATTATCTTCACAAGAAACTACATTAAGTTTTTCGATAAAACTCTTGGGGTGCTATCCAGAACCGTCATCGGAACCCTCATCAGAACTCTAGTGCGATTTCGTATATTTTCGATAGCGAAAAAGGGTCCCTCATTATTTCAATTATCTATTATCTGCACAAAAAAGTCATTAAGGTTTTCTGAAGAACTGTTGGCGTGCTGTTCAGAACTATGATCACAATTTTACCTCAGCAAATTCATAAATATTTTTGTACACCATTAAAATTTCCGTGTTAGTAGTGTTTTCTATACGAAATTCGGCAAAACTATTCAAATTTAGTACAGAGATTTCTAGAACTATAGCATATATACCAAAACTTTTTAAATTTGTATATTTCTCGAAAGCCGTATATCAGCTTCACAGCTAGTCAAGTATTCGTAAGTGTGATTACAATTTTTTTCGCGTAATTCCGCAGAACTATTAAAAATTTGTGCAGATGACTCTAGAACTATGGTGTAGCTATCAAGGACTCCGAAAGAAATATACAGCGTGTCCATAAAGTCCCTATACAACTTCAAAATTTTATTACAACGGTAGTTGCTGAAATATTTTAACCACATTTCTTTTATTGTAATTAGTGTTCATAAAAGCTTTTTTCACAGATTTTAATATACCTCTATATGGGCGCATTCAGTCGCACGAAGCACATCAACACGATATTCGATTTCTTGCCATGTTCGTTGTAGCATAGCGTCATCAGTGGTAGCAGTGACTTTACGAATCCTTTGCTTCAAGTCAGCAACGCCCCGTATCTGTGTCTAATACACGATGTCTTTTACATGCCCCGATAAAAAAAGTCCAAGGCAGTGATATCTGGCTAACGCGGTGGCCAATGAATTGTCCCAGCCCTCCCAATCCATCTGCCTGGAAATGTTTTATTGAGGAACCGACGAATATTCAGTCCCCAATGTGATGCTGCACCATCTTTCTGGAAAATTATAGTTGGTTGTAAGTCAGTCAATTGTGGTGCAACATATTCGGCCAGAAGATCGAGGTAAACATCTGCAATAATTGCTGACTCGTTGAAGAAAAGTAGACCAATTATTCGGTTGCACATGATTTCACACTGTACATTACTTTTGGACTATCCCGGTGAAGCTCACTGGTCACATGGGGGGTGTTCAGATCCCCATATTCTCACAGTGTGTCTGTTTAATGTCCCAGAAACATGAAAAGTTGCCTCGTCACTGAAACAAACTCTCTTGAGGAATGCTTCATCCTCCGAAAGGCGTTCCAGCATGTTGAGTGCAAACTCTGTCCGTTTTGGCTTGTCATTTGGCTCAAGTGTCTGAAGCAGTTGCACTTTGTAAGCGTACAACCACAAGTTCTTGTGGAGGACCTTATGCACAGTTGAACGTGGTAGTTGCAACTGTCTGGCAGCAGTGCGGATGGACTTTGTAAGTGAACGAGTGAAGACGTTTAAAACGCGATCGATGTTTTCCTCGGATTTTCTTGGTCGCCCGCTCCTCCCTTAATCCAACACTGTCCCTGTCTCCATAAAGTTTTTGTGCCATGCACGGATTGAAGGCGCGATGGGGGAACTCTTCCATACTTCATTTTGAAGTTTCATTGTGCCTGAACACCCGATTTTGTCTCAATAAACCAGGACACACATTGTGCCTTCTCTTGAGGAGTTACCATTTTATAGAGGTTCAATTCCTTCCATCAACAGAGTACCTGAAACAAAAAATTTTGTAGTAAAAACTTTAGTAAACACTGATTACAATTAAAGAAATGTTGCTAAAATATTACAACAACTGCCACTGTAACAACATTTTGAAGGTGTAAACGGACTTTATGGACCCCATGTATACAGGGTGAGTCACCTAACATTACCGCTGGCTATATTTCGTAAACCACATCAAATACTGACGAATCGATTCCACAGACCGAACGTGAGGAGAGGGGCTAGTGTAATTGGTTAATACAAACCATAAAAAAATGCACAGGAGTATGTTTTTTTAACACAAACCTACGTTTTTTTAAAATAGAACACCGTTAGTTTTATTAGCACATCTGAACATATAAACAAATAAGTAATCAGTGCCGTTTGTTGCATTGTAAAATGTTAATTACATCCGGAGATATTGTAACCTAAAGTTGACGCTTGAGTACCACTCCTCCGCTGTTCGATCGTGTGTACCGGAAAGCACCGAATTACGAAGGGATCCAAAGGGAACGGTGATGGACCTTAGGTACAGAAGAGACTGGAACAGTACATTACATCCACATGCTAACACCTTTTTATTGGTCTTTTTCACTGACGCACATGTACCTTACCATGAGGGGTGAGGTACACGTTCGACGGGCGTTTCATAGGACGTGGAGGACGCATAAATTGGCCAGCCCGTTCTCCTGATCTTACACCTCTGGACTTCTTTCTGTGGGGTACGTTAAAGGAGAATGTGTACCGTGATGTGCCCATGCGGCGACATTACACCAGATGTACTGCGGCGTGTACGACATTCATTACGCAAGAGATTGCAATTGTGTGCAGCAAATCATGGCCACCACATTGAACATCTATTGACCTGACATGTCGGGACACACTCTATTCCACTCCGTAATTGAAAACGGAAACCACGTGTGTACGTGCACCTCACCCCTCATGGTAATATACATGTGCGTCCCTGTATGGCAAGTGCCAACTTCACCAGACCCGTGGGTTGTGAGCGCTCGCGGTAAAATGGGTCGGTCAGACGTCGTTACGTAGCTCAGCACTGCCGGCTATTAGCGCAGGAGAAGTGCAGACAACGTGTTGCCTCCAGAGGGATGACCGTAATTAGGTTCGGCGCAGCCTTAGGCTAGGCGCAAATTGAGAAGCGTATAGCACGTGTGACATGACAAGACACTACAGCGCGACACGCACGTGACGCACGGGTCGCGCGGGTGCAGCGCATATTGCGACGCGTACACCGTACTTCTGCGCTGACTGAACCGAAGCGCAAGCAACCTCTTATCTTTCTCAAACGATTTTACAGAAACTATTCTCTGAAAATATATGACTTTTGCCTTACTTGTAGCGTTATATGTCAGCATCGTGACGAAGTGCCGATCACCTCGCTAATGACCATTCTCATTGTGATGTACACTTTTTAGTAAGACACTACGCAAACCTCTAAAAGTTTGCAACGAAAATTAGGGGTCGCTATGATTTTGCGTTTGGTGCGTATTACACCATATGTTGCTGCGTATGAAATTTAGCTAACATGCTGAATCTTTGTTTAGACTTGGGAGGAGATCTCTATCTGCCTCCGATCTCGAGAAAATGGATCCCATGTAGCGCGCTCACTTTCGATCTCACGCCCGCGAGAATGAAATACTCGCAACATCTCTCGTATCTCCTAAACTGCTCGAGACATCGAAACGAAAGTTTGGCGAATAATAGCACACAAGGAGGAGAGTGTTTTTCCAATTATTAAACACACGGAACTTTCTTATCTATGGCGATATATCACTACTTATACCTCTTTTTTTATTTATTTCACTCCAGTGACTGTAATTTTTTAAGAGTTATCGACAGCTAGCGAAACAAGAGCTTCCTAGTATGAAAATAAACATGAAATTTCTTCTTTTATGTTACTGCAAACCGATACTACGAGGTTTCTCGTAAGCTATTGAGCTCTGTGATTGCCAATTACTTGTTTAGTGTCCCCCTCCGTTTCGGAATTCTGTCTCAATAGCTGCTGTGAGATGACTTGGGCAAATAACATTGTGACAAAGGAAGGACAATTAAACCAGTCACCAAGAGAAATGTGGCCTTTACTCATAAATGGTGATGCTTTTTCGAATGAGAAAAGGTTAACAACTCACACAAAAACAGATTGGCAATTCTGTTGGAATTTTGGTGGAATCCCCGTAACCCATCGTATTTTTAACACTGAGCGACTGGAATGGATATTTACCAAAGGATTTTATTCCTTCTCTTGATCTGAGCAGTATTAAAATAATTCCTTCAGGCGGAATGATAGGCACATGCCAGATACTGTTTACTCACCTAGTGCTTGCCGAACTGACGCGTGATCGCGAATAAAATAGTTGTTATTGAGAAAAATAAACACTTGGTCTGTCGCACAACACAATGGTCAGTGTATTGTCAGCAGCGAAGGATAATGCGCCCGATAGGAATGCACAAGCTAGCCAAGTGTGCCTTGTGAGATGAAGTTCGAAAAACATTGCCATTAAAGTAGATCTGCCTTTGTCAGCATCACATTTAAACAAATTAAATTTATCTAATCATAACACTCTTTTAGGATATTCCTACTTTCGTAATAATACCGACCATTTTCTTCATTTGTGTAGCCTGCTGTTGTATGGTTCAAAATGGTTCAAATGGCTCTGAGGACTATGGGACTCAACTTCTGAGGTCATTAGTCCCCTAGAACTTAGAACTAGTTTTGTTTTGTTTTTCTTCTGTCAAGAAAAATGTATACTTCAGCAACTGATGAGCCATTGGCCGCTGGAACTGCACCATATGCCTCCGAGATGTTTTCAGGTCGCAAGAAGGGACAGAGGGTAGTGAATTAGGAAGCAAGGAATATTATAAAATCATGTGATTAAGAATCAAGGCAGGAAAGTAAAGCAAGGTTATCTTCTCGCTGCCTAGTAAGCTAGCGTATCTGTAGGATCTGTTACAAAAATTTAGAAAGAGATAATCTCCACAGGTGTAATCCCTTTGTGCATCTGGTAAAAAGCGTCCAAGATATGAAGTATAGAAGTTTCACTGTGATTACTCTGATATGGATGTAATAATGTAATACGACACACTGTACTACAATCATGTGAACAACATACACTCCTGGAAATGGAAAACAGAACACATTGACACCGGTGTGTCAGACCCACCATACTTGCTCCGGACACTGCGAGAGGGCTGTACAAGCAATGATCACACGCACGGCACAACGGACACACCAGAAACCGCGGTGTTGACCGTCGAATGGCGCTAGCTGCGCAGCATTTGTGCACCGCCGCCGTCAGTGTCAGCCAGTTTGCCGTGGCATACGGAGCTCCATCGCAGTCTTTAACACTGGTAGCATGCCGCGACAGCGTGGACGTGAACCGTATGTGCAGTTGACGGACTTTGAGCGAGGGCGTATAGTGGGCATGCGGGAGGCCGGGTGGACGTACCGCCGAATTGCTCAACACGTGGGGCGTGAGGTCTCCACAGTACATCGATGTTGTCGCCAGTGGTCGGCGGAAGGTGCACGTGCCCGTCGACCTGGGACCGGACCGCAGCGACGCACGGATGCACGCCAAGACCGTAGGATCCTACGCAGTGCCGTAGGGGACCGCACCGCCACTTCCCAGCAAATTAGGGACACTGTTGCTCCTGGGGTATCGGCGAGGACCATTCGCAACCGTCTCCATGAAGCTGGGCTACGGTCCCGCACACCGTTAGGCCGTCTTCCGCTCACGCCCCAACATCGTGCAGCCCGCCTCCAGTGGTGTCGCGACAGGCGTGAATGGAGGGACGAATGGAGACGTGTCGTCTTCAGCGATGAGAGTCGCTTCTGCCTTGGTGCCAATGATGGTCGTATGCGTGTTTGGCGCCGTGCAGGTGAGCGCCACAATCAGGACTGCATACGACCGAGGCACACAGGGCCAACACCCGGCATCATGGTGTGGGGAGCGATCTCCTACACTGGCCGTACACCACTGGTGATCGTCGAGGGGACACTGAATAGTGCACGGTACATCCAAACCGTCATCGAACCCATCGTTCTACCATTCCTAGACCGGCAAGGGAACTTGCTGTTCCAACAGGGCAATGCACGTCCGCATGTATCCCGTGCCACCCAAAGTGCTCTAGAAGGTGTAAGTCAACTACCCTGGCCAGCAAGATCTCCGGATCTGTCCCCCATTGAGCATGTTTGGGACTGGATGAAGCGTCGTCTCACGCGGTCTGCACGTCCAGCACGAACGCTGGTCCAACCGAGGCGTCAGGTGGAGATGGCATGGCAAGCCGTTCCACAGGACTACATCCAGCATCTCTACAATCGTCTCCATGGAAGAATAGCAGCCTGCATTGCTGCGAAAGGTGGATATACACTGTACTAGTGCCGACATTGTGCATGCTCTGTTGCCTGTGTCTATGTGCCTGTGGTTCTGTCAGTGTGATCATGTGATGTATCTGACCCCAGGAATGTGTCAATAAAGTTTCCCCTTCCTGGGACAATGAATTCACGGTGTTCTTATTTCAATTTCCAGGAGTGTATTTCCACTGCAAGCTAGAAACAGTCGAAATGCAGTCACAAATAACAATGTTTTAATTAGTTCGCCGTGATGAGAAAAAGCATTTCAATTATTGCATGGACATTATCAAAATTAATAAACTAATTATACAACAACAGGCTACACAAATGAAGAAAATGGTCGGTATCATTACGAAAGTAGGAATATCCTAAAAGAGTGTTATGATTAGATATATTTAATTTGTTGAAATGTGCTGCTGACAAAGGCAGATCTACTTTCATGACAATGTTTTTCGAATTCCATCTCACAAGGCACACATGGCTAGCTTGTGCATTCCTGTCGCGCGCATTATCCTTCGCTGCTGACAATACACTGACCATTGTCTTGTGCGACAAATCAATTGTTTATTTTTCTCAATAACAACTATTTTATTCGCGATCACGCATTGTCAGTTTGGCAAGCACTAGGTGAGTAAACAGTATCTGGCATTTGCCTATCATTCCGCCTGAAGGAACGCTCGTCATTATTTTAATACTGCTCAGATCAAGAGAAGGAATAAAATCCTTTGGTAAGTATCCAGTCGAGTCGCTCAGTGTTAAAAATACGATGGGTTACGGGGATTCCACCAAAATTCCAACAGAATTGCCAATCTGTTTTTGTGTGAGTTGTTAACCTTTTCTCATTCGAAAAAGCATCACCATTTATGAGTAAAGGCCACATTTCTCTTGGTGACTGGTTTAATTGTACTTCCTTTGTCACAATGTTATTTGCCAAACTCATCTCACATCAGCTATTGAGACAGAATTCCGAAACGGAGGGACTCATTAAACAAGTAATTGGCAATCACATAGCTCAATAGCTTACGAAAAACCTCGTAGTATCGGTTTGCAGTAACATAAAAGAAGAAATTTCATCATTATTTTCATACTAGGAAGCTCTTGTTTCGCTAGCTGTCGATAACTCTTAAAAATTTACAGTCACTGGAGTGAAATAAATAAAAAAAGAATTATAAGTAGTGATATATCGCCATAGATAAGAAAGTTCCGTGTGTTTAATAATTGGCAAAACACTCTCCTCCTTGTGTGCTATCATTCGCCTAACTTTCGTTTCGATGTCTCGAGCAGTTTAGGAGATACGAGAGATGTTGCGAGTATTTCATTCTCGCGGGCGTGGGATCGGAAGTGAGCGCGCTACATGGGATCCATTTTCTCGAGATCGGAGGCAGATAGAGATCTCCTCCCAAGTCTAAACAAAAATTCAGCATGTTAGCTAAATTTCATACGCAGCAACATATGGTGTAATACGCACCAAACGCAAAATCATAGCGACCCCTAATTTTCGTTGCAAACTTTTTGAGTTTTCCGTAGTGTCTTACTAAAAAGTGTACATCACAATGAGAATGGTCATTAGCGAGGTGATCGGCACTTCGTCACGATGCTGACATATAACGCTACAAGTAAGGCAAAAATCATATATTTTCAGAGAATAGTTTCTGTAAAATCGTTTGAGAAAGATAAGAGGTTGCTCGCGCTTCGGTTCAGTCAGCGCAGAAGTATGGTGTACGCGTCGCAATATGCGCTGCAACCGTGCGACCGTGCGGCACATGCGTGTCGCTCTGTAGTGTCGTGTCACGTCACACGTGCTGTACGCTTCTCAATTTGCGCCTAGCCTTAGATACGACATACAGTTACACGACGCGTTGTTAGAGGGAAGACTCCAACCAGAAAGATAATTTTTCTTCTCCTTTGCCGATAGCAACCAAATTTTAAAATAATGTATATTATCAAAAATTGTAGGAACACCCAAGTTTTGAAGTCCATACCTCAATTAGGATTCGAGTTTTAAATTATTCTAATCGCATTCTTAAAAACCAACATTTGGTACTCACACCACAATTTTCACATGCCAGTTTGCGTAGGTACATTCACAAGACATAGTTCAAAGGTTGTGTGCCTTCATTTTATGACAAATATTAATAATTAGTTTTCAGTGTTTATTTCAAATGTCAGCCTTAAATTTTCTTAAATTATCGATAAGTGAATGTGATGGTAGAATAAAGAAATTACTTTTTCAATAATATTAATGCGTACAAGTATGTAAACAGATCAAGAGTACTTCCAGCAAAAATTTCATCCAAGATGGTTAATATTTATGATAAATAAGTTGCCACTGAGCGTAGAAAAACAAATGGTTAATATTTATGATAAATAAGTTGCCACTGAGCGTAGAAAAACAATCTTATGATAAAATGGATTTTAACATTTTATCAAAATATGAACGTTGCTACAAGACACATACTAATTAAAATTCACCGACACCATAATGTTTTCCCTTCTTGCTTATATCAGGCTTGTTCTTGTAATTTCAAGCTAAGGATAGCCTATGCCTTGAATTTTCTGAATAGTCTTCTTGAGCAGTGCAGTGGTAGGAATATCTGGTGGTAAACCAATGCCTGTTTCCTTGGAGCTCGTTGACTGAACTGTACAGGACTTCATTGAATTCCCTAAATTGAAATTGCAGAGTTAACAGGCAAAGTAACTGATTACCAACGACTGGCTGTCAATTGTTTCGCTTCAGTTTTTCTGGAAATCTTGCAGATTGTTTTCCCCAGCTTCAGTTTATGCCAAGGCCGGAGTAAAGGTGATTCTGTTTGATGGTGACAGAAATAAAAAAAAAATGGCATCTTTCTGTGTGCCACAGCCCCTAAGACATTCACTGATTCAAACATTTCTTAAATATACTTGTAATTCTAATACAGCGAAACAGTGTTGGGATCGAAGAGTAAACAGTATAAAGATGTGAATTAGCCATTTTTTAAATAATTGTAGTTTTAGGGTAGAGTGTCCCCTAAAATAGAGAGTAGCTGCCTTTAAATTGATGAAAAGTAGCATGAAGGTCGGGTTAGGAACCTCAAAGCGCTCAGACACATCAACATCTACGTATCAGTGCAGGATGCCTGGTTTATATATTTATTGTATCCTATGGTGTCTCGATACGCTTAGCATTCTATTAAAGTCTTATAAAACTTTGAACACGATGAAAAAAAATCTGTTTACCACAACATTGCAATTGATTTCCGTGCATAAGATTATGGATACTTGGTAAGGCGTACAGTGAAATGCCGAAGTGCAGAAATTAAAAAAACAAAAAAACTCCGTTTTAAGCAATATGACTGAAGAATATATACGGGAGCACAGAAACAAACGTCTCAATAATTTTCCCCCCGTTTTCCCATGTAACTTTTGTTCCACAAACTTTTCAGCTGCTACCATACTTCCGGAGTTATTCTAGGTGGCAATAGTTAGAGACTCACCCTGTATTTACCCTACTGTGTGATAGGACACTGTTTTCATGGGAAAATGTTTGCAGTTGCCTACGGTAGCTTGATTGTATGCAGGCGTGCGCCTCTTCGACCGAAGCAAATCTACGGTCACGTATGTCTTTCTTCTGGGTTCGAAAAATATGTAAATGGCCCTGGACAGGTCGGGACAGTATGGAGGATATATAAGAGCTTCCCAGCGAAACATCTGCAAGGTACTCCAAACAACTGTGTAGATTATTATCAAAGGAATCGTATTATTTCGGAGCGTTTAGTGGATGTAAAATTGGTCTTTTTTATTATCACCTTGTGAAACGTCCCCATTGAACAATTATACATGACTGTCCTTAAACTGACACACAATATTTTTAGCGCAACGCAATCTCACTTTCAATAATTCCTACAAAAGAATGGCCCTGACTAACATTAACCTATACCTTTCACAAATCATTTACCTCACAAAAATCTTCGTTACTCGAACTACTGCAATACAGCAAGCGCCACTACTGCCAGCTAAATAAAAGATTCAAACTATGGAAGGCACTAACTACTGATAGGCATAGTTAGCAAATGAAAGATTTTAATAGAGAACAAACAATGTATTTACCTTAATAGTGTTGAAAAATCATAATATACATAGCAGTTCATGACATCCAGTCTTACAAATTTCAAAACTCCGCCATTTCTCTCCCCACATCCACCACTGCTTGTGGCTCACCTCCAACTGCGCAACGCTACGCGCTGTTCACATCCAGCTGCCCAACACTACAATGGCCAACAACAATGCAAACCAGCCACAGACTGCACACAGCACAGCTAGTGATTTTCATACAGAGCGCTACGTGGCTTTACCAATATAAAAACCTAAACAGCCCTCTTACACTTGCACATGCACGGCACTTATTGCCTCAGTCATTACTTTAATGACTGAGATAGCCACTAAGTCGCTTTTCGTAATTTAAGAGTAGAACAAGAAACTGTACCACCTTACTCTTCGATTTTTGGTTCGGAAAAACCACATATTTGTTAAATACAGTAACACGGTCGCTAGTCATGAAGGGACAAAAATTCAACATTGTTTCTGTATATTCACTCAAACTCATTAACAAGATTTTTTAGTTTAAATCCAAGAATTAATAAAAAAAATTAAGTATGCAAGCACATTTTTTTCCTTTTTTTCATAAACTTTGCAAGACATTAATAGCCATTTTAACCATGAACTATTGCAAAGATACCACTCCAATAAATGAGCAATAGTTGTTTAAGAAGTTAAATAATCACTTTTTTATGGGCTGAAGGGACTTCATTTACACTTCTATTACGTAACATTCTGTATTACCTCACAAATATTTATAGTGTCCATAATTGCTCTTTGTTTAAGAATACGACTGGCAAACATCATGGGAGGACGAGGTAGATAGAGTGACATAATATAATAACTACTCGGATGGACTGATAAAAGTGAAAGAGAACGCCGCAGTCGCTCACAGAAGGTTGGACGACGCATAGCGTGAGTTTAACCTAAGTATAGTGCAACACGAGGTAGCTGTAGGAAAGAGAAAAGACAGTGTGTGTCAATCAGTGAGCAGTTACGGTGCATTTTGGTTTTGTTCGTCATTATAACATCGCTCGGAGACAACACAGCAGTTTGGTGTTGCTCACAGCATTGTTTAACGTGCACGGGGTGTTTTGTGAACCACTGGCACTTCTGTCCAAAGGAGAGGAAGTGGTCCGGCACGGTCAACCACAGCAGCAGGTGACTGACACACTGTGCAACAGGCAAGAAGGGACCCACGGCAAATTGCAGGTGCAATTTCAGCCACATTTAACAGGTCTGCAAGGCACGCAATCCCACACTCCGCAGCGGCACGGCGACTGCGTAGTGTCGGTCTCTTTTCCAGACTACCGGTACGTTGTTCTCCTCTGACACCCGCACATCGGCATCACCGTCTGCGCCGGTGCTAAGAGCATTGGGATAGGACCAACGAGGAGTCGGGTCGCGTACTCATCCCGGATGAGAGCAGATACAGTCCGGATAGTGATTCTGGACGTACCCTCATACGGCGAGGGTGGGAAAACAAGCGCCCAGGAACCTTGTCTTTAGAATGGCGCATTCTGCAGCGTCCGTCCCGTCCGCATGCGATATCGGCATCCCGCATGACGGATTATAGATGCGGGATGCCGTCATCACAGGGAGTGAAACCAAAGCAGATGTTTACAGTACGACCGAGGTCGCTGCCGGAGATGATAACACAGCCTCGCGTCTCTGCCAACGGCCGGCAGGGCCCGCTACCCGAGCACTGCGGATCGACAGCTTCGCCAGAGGTCGCGATAAACAAGCGGACTATTCTCCCACGCCAGTGACGTGGTGATCGAAAATAGTCCCAGAAGATGAATCCGCCAACCGGCCTTATAAGCCAGCCCATCGCCGGCCAGCAGGTACTAACAACAGGCCCATTAGCCTTCTGAATACCATGGTAAAGGTCCTAAAATCTTTGATCCTCCACCACTTTTCCGAGCCTCTGGCGGTGGCTGGGACGATCTGTCCGGAACAGTTCGGATTCGCTTCCCACTTATTAGGACCACAGAGCATGTCAGCAGGGTCTTTTACTCAGCCATTTCGACGCTATCGGTTTCCCTGGACCTGCGAAACGTGTACAACAAGATATGGCAGGACAATCTTGTGTACAAAATGCTGACACCAACGACCATCCCCCACATCTATGTCAAGATCGTCGATAATTTCCTCCACGACAGAACCTTCTTGGTTACTCAGCAAGGACAACGCTCAGCTTACATCATATGTCGATGGGTACCCCTCAAGGCTCTCTGTTGTCTCCCATCCTCTTTATGTTAATGATATGTCAGTCATCCCACACTACCACCAGGCGCAGTTCGCCGACGGTACCGTGCTCTATTCGATCAGCTGCAACACGGACCAGCTCATTGCTCGCCTGCAGAGGCAGGTGGACCCGACTGCCATCTGCTGTCGATCAGACAAGAGTGCCCTCAATGCCGCTAAAACTACGGCAGTCTACTTTCTGCGCCACAACATCACTATTGCAGGGGTCTGGGACCCATAGTCCCCGGGTACCAAATATCTAGGTGCCCTGATGGATAAAAAAACTGCTCTTCAATCGAGATTCAAAATATGTCACCCAAAAAGGACAGAAGCTGATAAAAGCGTTATACCCACTCTTCAACGGCAGGGAACTGAACTTGGAAACGAAGCTCCGACTGTACCGGATGGTTGTCCACACTTCCCTCACCTACAGCTTCTCTGCATGAGGCACTGTTTGTGCCTCCCAGATGCAGACACTCCAGCGCCCGCAGAATAAGGTGCTTCGACGCAGCCTGCATGCTCCTCCCTTCACGAGGGTTGTTACGCTCCGTGATGAAACAAACACGGTAACTCTAAAGACGTCCATTCGAGAGAAGGCTTGGCGTCTCTATGACAAAGTGGATGCCCTGCGCGACACGGCCACCGGCTTACCTCATATTGGCACCCCGACTCCCCAGTACTGGCACCACCACCTTGTTCCTCTCACCATCCTCGAGGAATCAGATTCAGACCATGGCTAACGACAGCCCTGTTACTGCCACTAATAAGGTGTCAGTCTTTATACGGCCACTCAGTATGTGACGTCCATAATACGTCCACCAGTATCAGTACTAGAGTGCTGCAACGCTCCATGTTTGACCGGTCACGGCTCGCCTGTTGACGGGGGGACCGAGCCGCTCGTGTCCGGCCCCACACGACTCGGCTCGGTCACGTACTCGCCCCATGCCTGTTGTCCGGATTCCGGACACGCGGATAACCGAGCATGACCGGTCACCGCTGACGTCTCAGCTCGCCTCGCCCCGGCTCGCTGCACTGCACTGTACTGTACTGTACAAATCCAACGTCTCTCTCTCTCTCTCTCTCTTCTAATACAAAAGTAACATTTCCAAGAACGGGTACGTGACACAGCTAAATTCATAAAGCACTTGAAAAGTAAAATGATATTTCAATACAACCGCGGATAGAAGACGAGTCTCATTTCCAAACAAAAGAGATATTTTTCCTTTCATTCATAGGAAACATTAAATAAGTGCTTTCCCTGTAATCTAGAAGACAACCATCTTCATAAAGAAAGCATGCAAAGAACATTAAACATTTACAGACATAACTTGTCATACGTTTCAATTGTTTGCAACATAAACAAAATTATAGTTATTGTTGATCAGCAGGAAATCACTAACGCGTTCCGGATTTAATTGGCTGCGGCGATTTGTTAGTAACATGTCGGCTTCACTAAAGCACCTTTCACTAGGTGCGCTTGTTGCTGGGATACATAAAATACGTCTTGCAACTGCAGCCAAACCTGGCAGATCTGTTTCATGTCTGCTCCACCACTTTAAGATGTCATCATCATCTCCGGGGTGCATTAAAATGTACAGATCTACTTCATCTGCTGCGGATGATCTGTTGTTCCTCCATTCCTTGAAACGAGCTCTCTTTCTGGGTGGTGATGACACAGTACTTGAAGGATCTATGATAATAAACAAAAGAGACAAGTAATACAAAACTGATATGGAAATCATCGAAACATTCCCGTAAGAGACCGATGACCTCGCTGTTTGGTCTCTCCCCCCAAACAACCCGACCCCCGTTCCCATAAAAACGAGATGTTTTACGTTAATGAAATATTACACGACTCACAACATTCCCGTTTCTCTATAATACACTTTCCACTAATTATGCAAAAACGATTATGTTAATGATTGAATGTTGTAACTACGTACGTAGCACACATTTGTCGCACATTGTTAAGGATTTCCTGCTTTTCACTTATTTCAAGCATATTAAGATAACGGAAGGACGGCCAAAGAAACGATCTTTGTGAGGTTTCTTGCAACTGTGTTTCTTTAAATGAGTGGTTCCCGACTGGAAAAACAATAAAGTGGAGCAGTTTATGCACGATACGTACCCAGTACACGCAATGTTTTCATCTACAACCAACAGAAATGTACTCCATACTTGGCTTTTTAGACCTTCCCGTTTCTTTAATGTGTAGACATTGGTTTCAATCTTACGTCTTACTACACTGACTTCCTCGCGTTGCATGATTACAGAGAGAGACACGCCACAAATAAGAAGCCCGTACTCGCTGCAGGTTCACACGGATAATAACACGTGTAATGTGTTTGAAGTTATGTGCTACGTATTCGGTCACGGCTTCTATGCTCGGTCACAAGAACTAGTGCGGGTAGCCTATCCAGTTAGGGTGTGCTCGCCCCACCTCGTATTTTGTGCTCGCTTACTCGGTCATGCAGGACTCTAATCAGTACCTACCTAGTTGTGTTCCTTATTGCCTGCTACCTTGAATTTACACTATCAGAGGGTGGCACAAGACATCAAGTCCCACCGCCACACCTAAAACGTGGACTCTAATAATGTCATCGGGATGATGTCATTGTAGGATCGGGCAATTTTACAGTTCCATCGAGACAGTAAGACCGAGATCTGCCGGTGACGCTGTACCTTAACCTACTAGAGGGAAAAAAAAAGCCAGAGGGCAGTTTGACAAGCCACCCGGACTTTCAGCGATTTGCTACCCCGGCCTCGTCTGCTGCTAGTCCCGGGTAGTCAGGAGTGGTAGCTTCGGACTGTGACTCAAGGGTGTCGTGTAATGGTGATGTGGACTCCCTGGACAGCTTTGTGTTAATGCTGTGCCGACCACTTTGTAGTAGTTTTGTTTCCGTCTTTTTTTTTGTGGACTTTCTGGAGTGAGAGACTCGCGAGGAAGACATTTTATTTTGTTATTCTTCTGTTATAAGATCCGAAGTGGGATCTGTTACGCCATTACCAAGGTAGCCTCTGCAGGCCGGCAACACATCTAACATGACACAGGACCGGGGTATCCTATGCCCAAAGGCGTAAGCAATGGTAAACATCGGATGTTTTGGAAACAGACATTCCGCGTACTACTTCCTACAGAGGGAGTTCGAGATGGCCTGCAGGAAGTATTACTACAACAACATCTGATTGGCTGACCACTACTATTTAAAGGCTAGAACCAGCACCGGACGTCAGTTCACGCCGAAAACCGACCTCAAGGACGTCTCTACGGAAGACTACGTCTTCTACATCAGAACAGAACTTGGAATTAAGTGTATGTGTGTTACGATGGACTCTTGTGGGAAATTTAGAAGTTATCTTTTGTTGTCTCTAGTAGGAAATTCTTATTGGATTTGTGACTGTGACTTTTCGTTGTAATTATGTCATTTCCATGTAGATTCACATCACTAAAAGTTGTGTTGTAAAAACGTTCGAATTCTCCATTACAACAGGATCCATACTTTGTTTCTTGCCTAAATTGTGTTTTGTTTCGACTACATTGTCACCATCAGCAACGTTGTTGATTTTGACCAATAAAAGCATATTGCGGAATATTGTTCGAGTTTTGTCTCTGCTGCCGCAGATACAGTACATTCGGTCGTGGATTCATTTTTATAGGTAACAACGTGTCAGCGCATCAACTGTGCAGGTGGAAAAAAAGAGGACATTCGTCGAGTGGACTGGCCTGCTGATTACCTCGAGTTGAAACCCACTGAGCACATACGGGATACGTGGACACGTGTGGGAAGACATACTGCCGCATTTCCACGTACACCAGCGACCACCCAGGATTTGTCAGCCGCGCTGGTGGAGGAGTGGAACGCCCTGCCACAAGAACTTTGTGGCCAGCGTGGGTGATAATCACGCACCCTGTTAAGAACCAATTCCCGCCTTTTGTAATTTCCGGTGGACCATCATAAATCGCGGTGACTTCAGTGCAATTATTCTCTTTAAATAAAAGTATTCTTTCAGTTACCTTCTATAATATACTTTCTATGTGTGGTCCAAGTTACGTCAAGCTATCATCCGAAAGTTACTTTCGACCTTAGGTTCTGCACACCACTGTATATTGTCCAGAACTAATTAGCATCCGCTTTTCCTAATGTAACTGATCCTCCCTACACACTCATAAGGAGAAAAGGAAAAACGTTCTTGGCATTTTAATTGAAGCACAGACGTGCAACCAGTGAGGTTATATTAAGAATGTAGCTACTGCTTGGCGTATTGTATTCCTTGGCGACAATGCTTGATGGACTTGGGACGAGAGCAATTACGACAGATTTAGCTTCGTAAAAAACCTTATACCTGAAGCATTTAAGTAACTCAGAGGACTGACTACTGTAGTGGCGCGAACCCGACGTCTCTGTTCACCACTGCTTATTGCATAAACTTGCCGTCTGCACAAGTGTCTGATTACTGCTGACTGTATGATAGGCTACGGATTGCGTGCTAAGGCAACAAAAAGGCGGCAAGCTAAAATACGTGGTACATACCCTACTTCTGTGGTTGTCGACACCACGCTTAAAGTTGTTAGAAAGCATTCCCTCAGGAAAGAATCAGTCATTTACAAACATTAGTAACGAAAACAACTTCATGTAGACCGTAGTTTCCACAAGTAAATTACACACCCCAACAAGTCATACATCAGCTCTTTATTTCGAAATACACTCCTGGAAAGTGAAATAAGAACACCGTGAATTCATTGTCCCAGGAAGGGGAAACTTTATTGACACATTCCTGGGGTCAGATACATCACACGATCACACTGACAGAACCACAGGCACATAGACACAGGCAACAGAGCATGCACAATGTATATCCACCTTTCGCAGCAATGCAGGCTGCTATTCTCCCATGGAGACGATCGTAGAGATGCTGGATGTAGTCCTGTGGAACGGCTTGCCATGCCATTTCCACCTGGCGCCTCAGTTGGACCAGCGTTCGTGCTGGACGTGCAGACCGCGTGAGACGACGCTTCATCCAGTCCCAAACATGCTCAATGGGGGACAGATCCGGAGATCTTGCTGGCCAGGGTAGTTGACTTACACCTTCTAGAGCACGTTGGGTGGCACGGGATACATGCGGACGTGCATTGTCCTGTTGGAACAGCAAGTTCCCTTGCCGGTCTAGGAATGGTAGAACGATGGGTTCGATGACGGTTTGGATATACCGTGCACTATTCAGTGTCCCCTCGACGATCACCAGTGGTGTACGGCCAGTGTAGGAGATCGCTCCCCACACCATGATGCCGGGTGTTGGCCCTGTGTGCCTCGGTCGTATGCAGTCCTGATTGTGGCGCTCACCTGCACGGCGCCAAACACGCATACGACCATCATTGGCACCAAGGCAGAAGCGACTCTCATCGCTGAAGACGACACGTCTCCATTCGTCCCTCCATTCACGCCTGTCGCGACACCACTGGAGGCGGGCTGCACGATGTTGGGGGTGAGCGGAAGACGGCCTAACGGTGTGCGGGACCGTAGCCCAGCTTCATGGAGACGGTTGCGAATGGTCCTCGCCGATACCCCAGGAGCAACAGTGTCCCTAATTTGCTGGGAAGTGGCGGTGCGCTCCCCTACGGCACTGCGTAGGATCCTACGGTCTTGGCGTGCATCCGTGCGTCGCTGCGATCCGGTCCCAGGTCGACGGGCACGTGCACCTTCCGCCGACCACTGGCAACAACATCGATGTACTGTGGAGACCTCACGCCCCACGTGTTGAGCAATTCGGCGGTACGTCCACCCGGCCTCCCGCATGCCCACTATACGCCCTCGCTCAAAGTCCGTCAACTGCACATACGGTTCACGTCCACGCTGTCGCGGCATGCTACCAGTGTTAAAGACTGCGATGGAGCTCCGTATGCCACGGCAAACTGGCTGACACTGACGGCGGCGGTGCACAAATGCTGCGCAGCTAGCGCCATTCGACGGCCAACACCGCGGTTCCTGGTGTGTCCGCTGTGCCGTGCGTGTGATCATTGCTTGTATAGCCCTATCGCAGTGTCCGGAGCAAGTATGGTGGGTCTAACACACCGGTGTCAATGTGTTCTTTTTTCCATTTCCAGGAGTGTATATAGAACGAAAAAACAGGCTGAGACGCATCCAGATAAATTTATTTGCAATGAGTCCAGATTTTTCTAAAAGAGTAACGACAAAATTGTCTGTTTCAGATAACATTATCGGGAAACAGCGGCCTGTCAGTTAAGTAAAATTAGTAAGGAAACTGCCTCGGTCACACAGCCATTTGTTAAGAATATGACGAGTTTCGCCTTTAGTAATAGGCCGTCTTCAGATAGTGCACTGTAAAGATAAGAATTATAACTACTCATTTACATATGGAACTCAGAAAAGAGTACAAAGAATATACGTTAAAATGATGTTCCGACACCCATCCGGCTGATGATGACGATGACGCTTGGAACAGGTGTGCTGATCCCAGTCGCAAAACCGCTGCTGATAGTTGAGCAACAGCGGGTTAAGCAGCGTGAAAGAGGGCGCGCATGAGCCGCACTTCGTCAGTGCCGGACAAAGGGGAGCGACTTACATATCGTATGCTAAGATCTGAACGTTCACTTTTAAAAAAACGTATGTACATTTAACTGTAAACTTCTAAAAATAGCAATTTAAATACCCTATGGATATGGGGATCGTTAAAACCAGCTTTATAAATGTTAACTAATAAGCTAACGTAATAACCCAATGGCTAGCATTACAAACACGCTTTCCCATAGCAACTGCTATTCAGTCATCAATTATATGTTCGTGATAGAATAAGACATAAAAAGTAGCTGTGTAACAATTAAATACACGAATATTCTCATTAGCATAATTGGTTTGTTAAAAATACTTCAAAATTGACTAGAAAATTTCAGCACACTGGTACCACTCCTGTTAGCGACGCTATTTGTGGCACAACCTGACTAAAGGACATGTTGGAATCTGTCGATAGAATACATTGTGGCACATCAAGGGATCACCAATTTAGTACTGGAGGGAAGAGTCGTGGGCAAAAATCGTAGAGGTGGATCAACAGATGAATACAGTAAGTATATTCAGAAGGATGTATGTTGCAGTACTCATTCGGAGATGAAGTGGCTTGCTTAGGATAAAGTAGCATGGAGAGCTGCATCAAACCATGTCTTTGCACTGAATACGTCGACGACGACGACAAAAACAACAACAACAAAAAAATGGCTCTGAGCACTATGGGACTCAACATCTTAGGTCATAAGTCCCCTAGAACTTAGAACTATTTAAACCTAACGAACCTAAGGACATCACACACACCCATACCCGAGGAAGGATTCGAACCTGCGACCGTAGCAGTCCCGCGGTTCCGGACTGCAGCGCCAGAACCGCTAGACCACCGCGGCCGGCCAACAACAACAACAACAACAATCGTCTCCTATGGATGCTGTACCTATCCTTCTGTTGCCTACTCGAGTGCCGACTTCGATTCTGGAACACTCAGTCCACAGTTCCTTTGAGTGAAAAGTCGTAGATACTATTCCACAGACTCGTGTTTTACTTTTAACTGAAATCATGCAACCCTTTCAAGTGCGGTATTCTGCACATTGGTAGCGCTTATGGTAACTGCGTTATAGGAGCCCGCCTGATGCTAGTCTCCCTTGTGAGTGTAGGATAGACAAGCAGAGGTGCGATGATGGAGCGCTGTGGAATGCACTGGACTAACGGGATATCATTAAATTAACAACAATTTATTAGCAAGAGTTTTACAACCAATCTGTCTTTTTCTCAGGGCTGCCTAGCACAGTCCTAGCTGAGCCTGACTTGCACACAGGTGCAGAGCAGCACATCAGCACCTGGGCTCTGGCGTTGTTGGGGGTCAGTGCTTCGGACCTGCCGTAGGAGGGTCCGGCGACCGGCGCCTCACTGCAGTTCACCTTGGCTGTGGACGTCTGCCTGAGACTCAGTGCTCTCATTGCATGGAGCTCCAATTAGGCTCTGCCCCAGAAATCTGCATGCACCTGTTGTCAGTTGTGGAAGGCCGAGCAGCGACGACGGTTCAATCTCGCGTCCGACCATCCTGATTTAGGTTTTCCGTGATTTCCCATAATCATTCCAGGCAAATGCCGTGATGGTTCCATCGAAAGGGCACGGCCGATTTCCTTCCCCCTCCTTCCCTAATCCGATGAGACCGATGACCTCGCTGTTTGGTCTCTTCCCCAAAACAATCCAGTCAAATCACATCCGAGCAGCGACATGAAGGGCAACCTATAGGTGGTACTGGTATTGGCAGGAATGATGGCATAGGCGCTCTGCTTCCATATTGAACAGTTCACATACACGTAGATTGGGTCTTCATTAATGGAAGATCTTCCCAGCTCTCATCCCCAGTAAGTCACTATTGTGACTAATGCTTCCATGTTGAACAGTTCAGAGATGGGCAAATTGGTTCTTCAGTCATGGAAGATCGTTCCAGTCCTCATCCACGGTAGGTCACTGTTGTGACTAATGCTCCCATGTTAAACAGTTCATTGGTGGGCAGATTGGTTCTTCATTCTTGGAAGATCACCCCGGCTATCATCCTCGGTAAGTCACTGTTGTGACTTTAAGTTCTGTCCACATACAGATAGCGTACTCGTAGCGGTGGACTCCAAACTGGTGGTGGTTGTAGATACTTCGTTGCATTCACCAGGTCATCTTGCAGCTAGTAGGGCTGATCCTCCATCGGTATCCGTGATGCAGTAGGGTTGGCCTGACTCAGAGTGAGTGGAAGGTTCAAAAATGGTTCAAATGGCTCTAAGCACTATGGGACTTAACATCTGAGGTCATCAGTCCCCTAGACTCAGAAGTACTTAAACCTAACTAACGTAAGGACATCACACACATGCATGCCCGAGGCAGGATTCGAACCTGCGACCGTAGCAGCAGCGCGGTTACGGACTGAAGCGCCTAGAATCGCTCGGCCACAACGGCCGGCTGAGTGGAAGGGAGGCGAGGATTTTGCACCAGTCGATGATATTATTCCATCCCCCCCCCCCCTTTTCGGGTGACGGAATGTGCTCTTATAGTCTGAGCCCACCATCGCTCTTGGCTGGCCTAACGTTTAGCTTCAAGACTTCAGGCCGTCCTTTATGCAAAGTTTCTAGTCTGCAAGGCGTTCGTGTGTCATCTCTAGCTAGAGTTGCCACAAGTAGTCTCGTAACGGAAGAGTGTTACGTCCGCTTGCCACCGTTGTCTAATCACTGAATCAGGTGTCTCCTGGCGTCTTCTCTCGCACCTGTAAGTTAATAAGCTCCCTGTCAGTTTGTACTTTGGAACTTACAGTGTTAATATCGATTATGCCGTCGTTGCGTACCTGGCAAATGCTAAGGAAATTTTATTCCTGCACGTAATTACTAATCTTCTGTCCAACAGTGTGTATGCTTGGGAACGACGTCAGGGGATCCTGCTCGTTAGACAGATGCGTCAACCACTACACAATTCTGGCGCAGCGGCTTTGGACAATTGTACGGAATACTATACAGCGTTGCGCAGACTCTCCAACCATATCGGAATAGCATGCCAGCATTGATCGAAATGGGGATCCTGCCTGACACCCGGGAATCAAATGAAAGTACATTGTTCAGGAGACCTTTTACGTCTCAAGAATTGTATATATTTATTTATTTATTGTTCAGCTAATTCAGCTTATTCAAGATGTAGCCTCTTTAAGTTATTAAATACATTTTTAAGAGCTTTTTCCATACATCTCTGTCCGCTGCTATCTTCTGCCAGTTGAAGTCCGCAACTTTCCTGAGTTCCTTATCCGAGCGATCAAGTGGTCTCTCTGGTGGTCTTCTTTCTCCTTTGGGACTCCTGCCCACTGCCATTTTAGAGTCTTAACCCGTTCTACAATGTCTTTTACTCCTCTTATTGCTCGAATGTCCTCACTTTTCTGTCGATCTTTCTTAGTGAGACCTAACATTGACCTTTCCTTAGCTCTCTGAGCAGTTCTAAGTTTCCTTTTGAAAAATTCATTTAAAGTCCAAGTTTCACACCTGTACGTTAAAACCGGTAGGACGCACTGATCAAAAACTCTCTTCTTTATGCAGACTGGCATGTTAAATTTGAGAACTGTTGCATTCCTACCGTATGCCCTCCAACCCAGTTTAATTCGACGAAAAATTTCAGGTTTCAAATCCCCATTTTTGTCAATTATACATTTTGTGTCAATTATATATTATATACATTTTGTGTCAAAGTAATTGAGAGAAAGAGAGATTGATTTGAAGGACAGGACCAAACAGTGAAGTCATCCTGCAGCAACGAATGAAAATTTGTATCAAGGCCGGGATTTGAACCCAGATCTCCATTATGGCACCCTGGCGCAGGGCTTTGTCCGACTGCGTGGACTATCCTAGCATGTCTCTCTCCTCAAGCCTTGAGGCTGTGGCGTGCATGGGAATGTCGACTGAGGAGCAAGGCATGCTAGAAATGTGTGCTAGGATGGCCTAGTGGCTAGCGCATGTGCCTCGTTAGGTGGGTTCGAATCGTGACCCTCGCCCAAATTTTATTTAGTCGCTGCAGTCTACATGATGTTTGAGACTTGAAAAACGTCGCTGGAATGTTACAGTTTCATTTGCCCGTCAGGGGTGCCTTTACAATCGATACAAGAGCAGTGACAGTAGCAACACACCTAGACGTCGTATCGGGATGCTGCAACACTTTGCAGATCTGGATATTGAATACTGTTATGTTGATCAGTGGTTTTATTGACAAATAATGCAAAATACACTCCTGGAAATGGAAAAAAGAACACATTGACACCGGTGTGTCAGACCCACCATACTTGCTCCGGACACTGCGAGAGGGCTGTACAAGCAATGATCACACGCACGGCACAGCGGACACACCAGGAACCGCGGTGTTGGCCGTCGAATGGCGCTAGCTGCGCAGCATTTGTGCACCGCCGCCGTCAGTGTCAGCCAGTTTGCCGTGGCATACGGAGCTCCATCGCACTCTTTAACACTGGTAGCATGCCGCGACAGCGTGGACGTGAACCGTATGTGCAGTTGACGGACTTTGAGCGAGGGCGTATAGTGGGCATGCGGGAGGCCGGGTGGACGTACCGCCGAATTGCTCAACACGTGGGGCGTGAGGTCTCCACAGTACATCGATGTTGTCGCCAGTGGTCGGCGGAAGGTGCACGTGCCCGTCGACCTGGGACCGGACCGCAGCGACGCACGGATGCACGCCAAGACCGTAGGATCCTACGCAGTGCCGTAGGGGACCGCACCGCCACTTCCCAGCAAATTAGGGACACTGTTGCTCCTGGGGTATCGGCGAGGACCATTCGCAACCGTCTCCATGAAGCTGGGCTACGGTCCCGCACACCGTTAGGCCGTCTTCCGCTCACGCCCCAACATCGTGCAGCCCGCCTCCAGTGGTGTCGCGACAGGCGTGAATGGAGGGACGAATGGAGACGTGTCGTCTTCAGCGATGAGATTCGCTTCTGCCTTGGTGCCAATGATGGTCGTATGCGTGTTTGGCGCCGTGCAGGTGAGCGCCACAATCAGGACTGCATACGACCGAGGCACACAGGGCCAACACCCGGCATCATGGTGTGGGGAGCGATCTCCTACACTGGCCGTACACCACTGGTGATCGTCGAGGGGACACTGAATAGTGCACGGTACATCCAAACCGTCATCGAACCCATCGTTCTACCATTCCTAGACCGGCAAGGGAACTTGCAGTTCCAACAGGACAATGCACGTCCGCATGTATCCCGTGCCACCCAACGTGCTCTAGAAGGTGTAAGTCAACTACCCTGGCCAGCAAGATCTCCGGATCTGTCCCCCATTGAGCATGTTTGGGACTGGATGAAGCGTCGTCTCACGCGGTCTGCACGTCCAGCACGAACGCTGGTCCAACTGAGGCGCCAGGTGAAATGGCATGGCAAGCCGTTCCACAGGACTACATCCAGCATCTCTACGATCGTCTCCATGGGAGAATAGCAGCCTGCATTGCAGCGAAAGGTGGATATACACTGTACTAGTGCCGACATTGTGCATGCTCTGTTGCCTGTGTCTATGTGCCTGTGGTTCTGTCAGTGTGATCATGTGATGTATCTGACCCCAGGAATGTGTCAATAAAGTTTCCCCTTCCTGGGACAATGAATTCACGGTGTTCTTATTTCAATTTCCAGGAGTGTATTATTTATGTTAAATTTTGACGGTAAAACATGTGAGAAACGCGTGCGTCGGGCAGGTGCGCGAGAGCTTCAGGGACCTGGAGAGCTGCGGCTACCTGTGGGAGAGCCGCGAGGGCCTGCCGCTGGCGGACCTGGCGTTCTGCGCCGGCTTCTTCACGGTGTACCTGGTGGAGGAGCTGGTGCACCTGCTGCTGGACAGCCGGCAGGACCGCAAGCGCCGGCGCCGCCAGCAGCACCAGCAGAGCGCCGAGTGCTCGGCGCACGACAGCGGCGCCATCGCAGACTTCGCCGCCGCCGCCGAGGACGACGAGGAGGAGGAGGCGGACGAGGCGGTGCTGACGCGCACCATGAGCCTGCGCTGCTCGCGCCGCGGCGGCCGGCCCGCCCGCGCCGTGGGCGGCGGGGGCGGCAGCGGCGGCGACGGCACGGTGCCGCCTACGCCGGCGCCCGCGGCGCGCGAGCCGCCGTCGCCGCTGCCCGTGCCGCTGCAGCTGCAGCTGCCGCCCACCGCCGCCGCCAGCGCCACCGCGGGCAGCGGCAGCGGCAGCAACGTCTCCACCCAGGGGCTCATCCGCACCGAGTCCGCTATAGGTGAGTCTCCACTCGCAGCGCCGGCTGCCAGACACACTGTGCACGAAATAACCTGTCCCGTAGCTACTCAGACAGGGGAGGGGACAGCGGTAGTGGTGGGATTTCTCCTTAAGGGCAGACGTGTTCATTCGCTTTGGGACACAAGAAGCGTTAGTGTAAAACTGCTGTGTGTAGGTGTGATTCGTGGCTATTCAGTGCAAGATCCTGCAGTCTGCACACTGTGGAAATCTGTTCATGTCTAGCAAACTAGTGGATCGATGACTTACTTCTTTCATCTATAACTTTATTGACAAAGGTCCCGAACGACTATGTTATATAAACCAGAAATTTTGCCGTTCATGGACAATGATCTTACTCTGATACAATCTTCTCGGGTTATGAGTCACGGCATCCCGTTCATACAACGTTTCGACTAGTTTCCTACTTGTCGTTTTCACGCAACGTGTTGGGATCGTGTCGAATTTGTTCCTTTATAGCTTCTGGACCTTAGATTCCACTGCGAAGGTGAGACAGTAGTGTGCTCCAGAGGAAATGTAATGGCCTGTAATGAGGTAGCGGGGGCAGCTTTGGCGGGGCCCGGACGTGGGGTCCTGGTGCCGCCTGTCAATTCCACCCACTCATGAATTCACTGATGCGAAAGTAGTGGAGGCAGTTGAAGGAACAGAAAGGTAAAACAAGGACCCGACGACAAGACGCCCCTGAACCTCCTCTGGGGGTTTCTCCACCAATGCCACCACTGGCGACAACTCTTCTGGGTGCTCGGAGAAGCTCGTAGTGCCAGATCAAGACACCGTGTAGGAGATCCTCCCTTGGCGCCACCGGCTTGAGATCAGAAGCCATGAGGTCTAGTGACAGCTGGCTGATGACGCTGGTAGTTGAAGCTGGAGCTACATAGCTGCTTGGCCCGCACGTAGGACCGTGGAGACAGAATCAGCTGTAGTCTGAAGTCTGGAAGCAGTCATCGTGTGAATTCTAATGGCCGAGTGGCGAATATTTATAGTCGCTATGCACAGCTATGTCGTGACAGTGTAGCCCCTCTGGTCAAGCAGTTGACCATGGAAGCACAGCGTTGTACAACGGCTTGTGGAAATTCAGCCAACCTCTGCGACGGACTGTGGTCCTGCAGCGCGCTTTGCCAGCAGTGTTCCAGTACCAGGCAGCTGCCGCAACGATCGGTCCAGCAACACGACTCGTTATCACAAGAAACAATCAAACTCAAAGTTGGAAGAAGGGAAACCAACAATTCTACAGATCTACTACACAGCATTCTTGGTTCCCCTTCTTCCACCCATGAGTCTGATTACTTCTTGAGGTGGTGAATCGTATTGCTGGTCCGGTGGCTGCGGCATTCTTGAAGTGTCATCCAACCTGTGCGAACTGCGTTAACATTTATATCGTCAGTTAAGGCCACATGTTTGTCGGCAATACATGCAAATTTTTGGGTTTTCATCCGAGTTGTCACTTTCTCTGTACACGATATTTTGACGACTTATCTAGTTGACGTTATCAGGTGTCCAGGACATTTTCAATTCTCAGTGAAGACTAAGTAAACTCAAAAACATATAACAACCATTTTCGCTGAGAAAGTCTGAAGGATGGATCCTTTGTTCCAGTTTGAAAGGAACTAGTAGTAAAGCATCTGTTCCCACGAGGTATACGTCGTGAACTGTAAAGGTAAATTGAAATAACTAGATCTCTCATTCGAAAACTTTCAGCTGACATGTGATTATATTTTCACGCAATATGGGTGCACAGATCCTGAGAAATCAGTACCCAGAACAACCACCTCTGACCGTAATAACGGCCTTTATACGCCTGGGCACTGCGTCAAACAGAGCTTGGATGGCGTGTACAGGAACAGCTGCCCATGCAGCTTCAACAGGATACCACAGATTATCAAGGACAGTCACTGGTATATTGTGAGGAGACAGTTGCTCGGCCACCATTGACCAGACATTTTCAATTGGTGAGACATCTGGAGAATCTGCTGGCTAGGGCAGCAGTCGAACATTTTCTGTATCCAGAAAGGTCCGTACAGGACCTACAACATGCGGTTTTGCATTATCCTGCTGAAATATAGGGTTTCGCAGAGATCGAATGAAGGGCAGAGCCACGAGTCGTAACACATCTGCAATTTAACGTCCACTGTTCAAAGTGACGTCAATGCGAACAATAGGTGACCCAGACGTGTAACCAATGGCACCCCATACCATCACGCAGGCTGATACGCCAGTACGGCGATGACGAACACACGCTTCCAATGTGAGTTCACCGGGATGTCTCCAAACACGAATGCGACCATCATCATGTTGTAAACAGAACCTGGATACATCCGAAAAAATGACGTTTTGCCATTCGTGCACCCAGGTTCGTCGTTGAGTACACCATCGCAGGCGCTCCTGTCTGTGATGCAGCGTCAAGGGTATCCGCAGCCATGGTCTTCGAGCTGATAGTCCATGCTGCTGCAAACGTCTTCGAACTGTTCGTGCAGATGGTTGTTGTCTTGCAAACGTCCCATCTGTTGACTCAGGGATCGAGACGTGGTTGCACGATGCGTCACAGCCATGCGGATGAGATGCCTGTTATCTCGATTGCTAGTGATACGAGGCCGTTGGATATGACCCTCCTGAACCCACCGATTCCATATTCTGCTAACAGTCATTGGATCTCGACCAACGCGAGAAGCAATGTCGCGATACGATAAACCGCAATCATTTGCATATCACAGCATCTTCTTCCTGTCGGTTAAATTTCGCGTCTGTAGCACGTCATCTTCGTGGTGTAGCAATTTTAATGGCCAGTAGTGTATACCACTGCAAGAAAAAAAAGACAACACACCACGAAGGAGTTAAGGAGTTACCCGAGTGGGACGGAAATCAGTAGATGTTTTGTAGATGTACATACAAACATATGCTTACATTTTCATGAAAATTGAGCAAGTCTGTAACGCGTTGGTCCAGCTCTGGCACTTGTGCAAACTTGGTATTGACTGATTGAGTTTTGGATGTCCTTCTGAGGGATATCGTGCCAAATTCTGTCCAGCGGGCACGTTAGTTCGTCAAAATCCCGAGCTGGCTGGAGGGCCTTGTCCATAATACTCCAACCAACCTCAGTTGGGGAGAAACCCACCGACTTTGCTGGTCAAGGTAGGGCATGCCAAGCACGAAGGCAATCAGCAGAAATTTTTGCCTGCTCGAGCGAGCGTTATCTTGCACAAATGTAATCCCAGGACTGCTTGCCATGAAAAGCAACAAAACGAGGCGCGGAATGTCGACGTAAGGGTGTGCTGTAAAGGTGGCGCGGTCGACAACCGAAGGGGTGCTACTGTAAAAGGAATGGCACCTCAGAACATTACTCCTGGTTTTCGGACCATATGTCGGGCTACAGCCGGTTGGAATCCCACCGCTGTCTGGAGCGTCTCCAGACACATCTTAGGCCTGGAATCTCATTGATTGGAGTAGAATTGCTTTCAGGTTGAGTCCCACTTTGAATTGAGCCCCGATGATCACTGAAAAAGTGCCTGGAGAGGGTCTGGATAACGGTGGGATACCATCCTGATTATCGCCGGTTATGGGGCCCCAACAACCATGATTGATGATATGGGGTGCCATTTTATTTCATAGCAGGACCCAAATGGTTGTCATCCGCAGCACCCTTCCAGCACAGTGGTAAGTCCATGATATTCTACTCCCCGTGTTGTTGCCCTTGATGGCAAGCCATCCTTGGATTACATTTCGGCAAGATAATGTCCGCCCGCAGACGGGGAGAGTTTTTCTGTTGCTTGTGTTCGCCTTGCCAACCTCCATCTTGGCCAGAAATTCGCCGGATCTAACCACAATTGAGAACCTTTGGAGCATTATGCTCAGGGCCCCCCCACAAGCTCGGGATTTTGACGATCTGACGCACCAATTGCAGAGAATTTGGCACGATATTCCTCAGAAGGAAATCTAACAACTCTGTCAATCAATGCCAAGCCGAATAAATGCTGAACCAACACGCTACTGACTTGCTCAATTTGTGACGCTCTTTCTTTTGAATAAATCATTCAATTAGTCTGAAAATGTAATCATTTATTTGTCTGTGCACATAATCAGATTATTCTTTCAGGGTGCGTCTTTTTTTTTATCTTGCAGCATACATGTTTTTCCCGGCAAATCATAATAGTCTGAGAACAAAGTGTTACAGTTTCAAGATGAGACAGAAGAATAAGTGATGTCTGAATTTGTGTGGAAAAAATTTCCTAAACCTATTATGAGCTGCGTACAGCTTAATTTCCAAGGCTAGCTCTCCTTTCATTCACGTTGCATTTTAATTACCCACACCGCAAAAGGTTAGCAGTATGGTAATGTGTCCCTGAAGTTTTTCTTAGCCAGAACGGCTTTAGAAAGTCCATGGTAACCTGTTCTCTGCAGAACTTTTAAGAGAGAATTGTTACGTGCTCTCTATTTATACTTAGTTCATAGAGCGTTTATTTACTTAAGGCACATTCCGAAAAATCTCCTTCACTGGTCTCTAGAGACACCGAAAACAACCGTAGGTAACTTAAGGCTGTGAGACATTCATTGCGCTAAAGCAAGCGAAATAGCCACTAAGACTAAAAATGTTGACTTAAACGCTGATAGAGTGATAATTTATGCACCAGTCAGGTTCCTCTTAGAGTATACTGATAAAATAGCTCGATATTTAGCAATTATATACAACCACTAGCTCACAGAAAGATCCGTACCTAATGGTTGGAAAAGTGCTCAAGTCACACCAATATCCAAAAAAGGAAGTGGGAGTAATGCGCTGAATTACAGGCTTATATCACTAACGTCGATTTCCATTAGGGTTTTAGAACATACACTGTATTCAAACATTGTGAAGTACCTCGAAGAAAACGATTTATTGACATGTAATCAGCACGGATTCAGAAAATATCGTTCTTGTGAAACACAACTAGTTCCTTATACTCATGAAGTAATAAGTGCTATCGACAGGGGATGTCAAATTGATTCCATATTTTTAGATTTCCAGAAGGCTTTCGACACCGTTCCTCACAAGCTTCTTGTAATCAAACTGCGTGCCTACAGTTGTGCGACTGGATTCGTGATTTCCTGTCAGAAAGGTCACAGTTCGTAGTAATAGACGGAAAGTCATCGAGTAAAACAGAAGTCATATCCGGCGTTCCCCAAGGAAGTGTTATAGGCCCTCTATTGTTCCTGATCTATATTAACGACATAGGAGACAATCTGAGTAGTCGTCTTAGATTGTTTGCAGATAATGCTGTCATTTACCGTCTTGTAAAGTCATCAGATGATCAAAACGACTTGCAAAATGATTTAGATAAGATATTTGTAGGGTGCGAAAAGTGGCAATTGACCCTGAATAAAGAAAAGTGCGAAGTTATTCACATGAGTACTAAAAGAAATCAGCTAAATTTCGATTACGCGATAAGTCACACAAATCTGAGGGCTGCAAATTCAACTAAATACTTAGTGATTACAATTACAAATAACCGAAATTGGAACGATCTCATAGATAATATAATGGCTAGAGCAAACGAAAGACTGCGATTCATTGGCAGAACACTTAGAAGGTGCAACAGGTCTGCCAAAGAGGCTTCTTACACCACGCTTGTCCGCCCTATTCTGGAGTATTGCTGTGCGGTGTGAGATCCGCATCAGGTGGGACTGACGGATGACATCGAAAAAGTACGAAGAAGGGCAGCTCGTTTTGTATTATCGCGAAATAGGGGAGATAGTGTCACAGACATGGTAGGTGAATTGGAGAGGCAATCATTAAAACAAAGGTGTTTCTCGTTGCGACGGGATCTTCTCATGAAATTTCCAACACCACTTTTCTCCTCCGATTGCGAAAACATTCTGTTGGAACCCACCTACATAGGGAGAAATGATCATCACAATAAAATAATAGAAATCAGGGCTCGCACGGAAAAATTTAAGTGCTCGTTTTTCACGCGTGCCGTTCGAGAGTGGAACGCTAGAGAGACAGCATGAAGGTGGTTCGTTGAACCCTCTGGCAGGCACTTTATTGTGAATAGCAGAGTAATCACGTAGTTGTAGATGTAGATGTAGAAAGCGTTTCAGGTATCCGAAAGACGGTGGGAAGTCCGGAATGACTCTATCGCCAGGTTAAGAGCTTTATATTTGACAACGAAGGAACAGCCTTCGGACGGAGCACATACGGACTTTGATGGATACCTGAAACAAGAGGATGAACTGGTGCATCACCCTTGGCCGCCACAGTCACCAGATCTCAATATTTTTGAGCCCTTATGGTCTACTTTGGACAGAAAGGTGTTTGATCGCTGTCCATATCCATCATCGTTACCTGAACTTGCCACTATCCAGTACGTTGTTCTCGATGGTGAGTGTTCATCGGAGGTGAGGGTATCATCTGGAGTGCTCCAGGGAAGTGTGGTAGGTCCGCTGTTGTTTTCTATCTACATAAATGATGTTTCGGATAGGGTGGATAGCAATGTGCGGCTGTTTGCTGATGATGCTGTGGTGTACGGGAAGGTGTCGTCGTTGAGTGACTGTAGGAGGATACAAGATGACTTGGACAGGATTTGTGATTCTTGTAAAGAATGGCAGCTGACTCTAAATATAGGTAAATGTAAATTAATGCAGATGAATAGGAAAAAGAATCCCGTAATGTTTGAATACTCAATTGTTAGTGTAGCGCTTGACACAGTCACGTCGATTAAATATTTGGGCGTAACATTGCAGAGCGATGTGAAGTGGGACAAGCATGTAATGGCAGTTGTGGGGAAGGCGTATAGTCGTCTTCGGTTCATTGGTAGAATTTTGGGAAGATGTGGTTCATCTATAAACGAGACCGCTTATAAAACACTAATACGACCTATTCTTGAGTACTGCTCGAGGGTTTGGGATCCCTATCAGGTCGTATTGAGGGAGGATATAGAAGCAATTCAGAGGCGGGCTGCTAGATTTGTTACTGGTAGGTTTGATCATCACGCGAGTGTTACGGAAATGCTTCAGGAACTCGGGTGGGAGTCTCTAGAGGAAAGGTGGCGTTCTTTTCATGAATCGCTACTGAGGAAATTTAGAGAACCAGCATATGAGCCTGACTGCAGTACAATTTTACTGCCGCCAACTTATATTTCGCGGAAAGACCACAAAGATAAGATAAGAGAGATTAGGGCTCGTACAGAGGCATATAGGCAGTCATTTTTCCCTCGTTCTGTTTGGGAGTGGAACAGGGAGAGAAGATGCTAGTTGTGGTACGAGGTACCCTCCGCCACGCACCGTATGGTGGATTGTGGAGTATGTATGTAGATGTAGAAGTAGATATCTTGCAGTAAGAATGGTATAAGATTCCCTTGAAAACCATACAGGACCTCTATTTATCAATTACGAGACGACTGGAAGCTATTTTGAATGCCAACGGGTTTCCTCAACCGTATTAAGCGTAGCAATTCGTTGTGCTTTTGGTGTTTGCATAGTTTTCTCTCAGCGCCCTGTATGTGGCACCCGATATCCGCGAAAAAATCATGCAATTCTCGTGAATTACGAGCAGCAGCTGAATAGCGGGCGCAGATCCGGCGACCGATAATGTCCTAGATGTGTTCCATCAGGTGTAGATAAAGTGAATTTGCTGCCCAGGTTATCAAAGACAGTGTATTATTATCCTTCAGTACGATTCTAGCCTTGTGACACGAACAGTTATCCTGTTGAAAGATGCCTATACCATCAAGTAAGACATCGACATTGAAGGGATGCGTGTTTCTGCAATACTGTTCACGTATTCAGAATGAATTTTCACTAAGTCGTGGAGCGTGCGCTGATGTCAAACTTCCTGGAGGTTAAAACTGTGTGCCCTATCAGGAGCCGAGGACGGGGACTTTGCTTTTCCGTAAGTGATCCACTGACCCGCTGTCACAGCTTTACTTCTACCTGTACCTGTTCTCTTACATGTCAAATTTCACAGAGGTTCTTTTGCATACCTATCTGGACTAGCACTCCTGGAAGCGGTGGTGAGGAGACGGTGGCGTAGCGAATGAGTGGCTGTCTGAAGAGAACTGACTTCTGCCTGTTCTGAATACTATTATTACGGCCATTTTCGAACGCAATCGACCTTCGCTGCCGGCGGTCACGTGGCATAGACACAGCTCCCTGCAGCGGACTGGCTAAACCTACTGTCTCCACGATTTCTGACATCCATAAATTTCCACTGATCCCTTGCAAATAAATTAAAGGCATTTAAAAATAACTTGGCCCGTATGGGGAATCGATTTCACGTCGCGAGCGCCCATTGTTCCGAAGTTAGATGACTGTGACCGCCGAACTGCACGCTACAAGCATCCTCGTCGCTGTCTTTTTCCGCATAGCGTGCAGACTTCATGCACTGTAGATGCAGAGAACGATCTTGGTATTCAGACATGTGCGATTTTATGAAATGTCATTAGATTGTGTATTGGAGGAGGCAAACTAGGAAACAGAAATCCCATTAATCCGGGATTGAATAGGTTGCAAAAACCAATTACTGTTCTAATAGCGCAACGTAGAGAATACAGAAGCAGGGTGAAAACATTGCTAACGAGTGCACTGTACTGAAGCAGTATCAATAGTTGCCTCTGTTGACAGCGAGAACGTCATTGTAGAGCAGTCGTAGTTAGCTTACGTCGTGCGTGTCAGATGCAGTGCCCACGCCGTGGTTGCAAAACTGCGATTTGAGATGTTTTGATGAATCAATTAGACTTTGTACCACGGAAGTCGCGTATATGGTTCAAATGGCTCTGAGCACTATGGGTCTCAACTTCTGAGGTCAATAGTCCCCTAGAACTTAGAACTAGTTAAACCTATCTAACCTAAGGACATCACACACATCCATGCCCGAGGCAGGATTCGAACCTGCGACCGTAGCCGGCGAAGTCGGGTATACAACGTCAGAGTTGACAGTCCGGTGAGTAAGTGAATTATATCTACGATTATGGGACAAATAACATGGGCTTGGTTAAGCCTGACAGAACATCCTAAGTGAAGAGGGACATATAATCAGACTGACTAAATGTCATCTGTTTTTCCATGTACATTCTTGTCACGGGAAGTATGAGGGATTACGGCCGCTCACTGTTGTAATAAAATGAAACACCTACAGCCGTCCTTACCATGTCATTTATTGTATGGTTACCAGTTTCGGTCCTTCAGTGCACCATCTTCAGGCCTTAGCTGATGCTGAACGGGTTAACACCATCCTCATACACGATTAATCAGTGGCCAACATAACTGGTTTACGCAGACTACCTGTAACTGTGATGTTATCTCTCCAACCATCAGCTATCAACTATAATATGCTCGAGAGAATAATCGGTAATACTACACTCCTGGAAATTGAAATAAGAACACCGTGAATTCATTGTCCCAGGAAGGGGAAACTTTATTGACACATTCCTGGGGTCAGATACATCACATGATCACACTGACAGAACCACAGGCACATAGACACAGGCAACAGAGCATGTACAATGTCGGCACTAGTACAGTGTATATCCACCTTTCGCAGCAATGCAGGCTGCTATTCTCCCATGGAGACGATCGTAGAGATGCTGGATGTAGTCCTGTGGAACGGCTTGCCATGCCATTTCCACCTGGCGCCTCAGTTGGACCAGCGTTCGTGCTGGACGTGCAGACCGCGTGAGACGACGCTTCATCCAGTCCCAAACATGCTCAATGGGGGACAGATCCGGAGATCTTGCTGGCCAGCGTAGTTGACTTACACCTTCTAGAGCACGTTGGGTGGCACGGGATACATGCGGACGTGCATTGTCCTGTTGGAACAGCAAGTTCCCTTGCCGGTCTAGGAATGGTAGAACGCTGGGTTCGATGACGGTTTGGATGGCCCTGTGTGCCTCGGTCATATGCAGTCCTGATTGTGGCGCTCACCTGCACGGCGCCAAACACGCATACGACCATCATTGGCACCAAGGCAGAAGCGACTCTCATCGCTGAAGACGACACGTCTCCATTCGTCCCTCCATTCACGCCTGTCGCGACACCACTGGAGGCGGGCTGCACGATGTTGGGGCGTGAGCGGAAGACGGCCTAACGGTGTGCGGGACCGTAGCCCAGCTTCATGGAGACGGTTGCGAATGGTCCTCGCCGATACCCCAGGAGCAACAGTGTCCCTAATTTGCTGGGAAGTGGCGGTGCGGTCCCCCACGGCACTGCGTAGGATCCTACGGTCTTGGCGTGCATCCGTGCGTCGCTGCGGTCCGGTCCCAGGTCGACGGGCACGTGCACCTTCCGCCGACCACTGGCGACAACATCGATGTACTGTGGAGACCTCACGCCCCACGTGTTGATCAATTCGGCGGTACGTCCACCCGGCCTCCCGCATGCCCACTATACGCCCTCGCTCAAAGTCCGTCAACTGCACATACGGTTCACGTCCACGCTGTCGCGGCGTGCTACCAGTGTTAAAGACTGCGATGGAGCTCCGTATGCCACGGCAAACTGGCTGACACTGACGGCGGCGGTGCACAAATGCTGCGCAGCTAGCGCCATTCGACGGCCAACACCGCGGTTCCTGGTGTGTCCGCTGTGCCGTGCGTGTGATCATTGCTTGTACAGCCCTCTCACAGTGCCCGGAGCAAGTATGGTGGGTCTGACACACCGGTGTCAATGTGTTCTTTTTTCCATTTCCAGGAGTGTATTAGGATGGATTAATATTAACTGACAGAAACTGGCCACATGTGTAAAGTTTAGCAGCCTCTTTTTACGGTGAATTTTACATCTTTATGCTCCAAGTAACTCAACTCAGTAATTACTACTCTGACAGTATATGTCCATGACTTCAACAGGCTACACTAACTGATCAAAAGCATCTGGACACCCCCAAAAACATACGTTTTTTTTATTAGGTGCATTGTGCTGCCACCTATTGCCAGGTACTCCATATCAGCGACCTTAGTAGTCATTAGACATCGTGAGAGAGCGGAATGTGGCGCTCCGCGGAACTCACGGACTTCGAACGTGGTCAGGTGATTGGATGTCACTTGTGTCATACGTCTTCACGCGAGATTTCCACACTCCTAAACATCCCTAGGTCGACTGTTTGCGATGTGACAGTGAAGTGGAAACGTGAAGGGACACGTACAGCGCGAAACCGTACAGGCCGACCTCGTCTATTGACTGACAATGACCGCCGGCAGTTGAAGAGGCTCGTAATGTGTAATAGGCAGACATGTATCCAGATCATCACACAGGAATTCCAAACTACATCGGGATCCACTGCAAGTACTATGACAGTTAGGCGGGAGGTGAGAAAACTTGGATTTCATAAGCCACACATCACGCCAGTAAATGCCAAACGACGCCTCGCTTGGTGAAAGTAGCGTAAACATTGGATGATTGAACATTGGAAAAGCGTTGTGTGGAGTGACGAATCACGGTAGACAATGTGGCGATCCGATGCCAGGTTGTGGGTATGGCGAATTCCCGGTGAACGTCATTTGCCAGCGTGTGTAGTGCCATCAGTAAAAATCGGAGGTGGTGGTGTTGTGGTGTGGTCGCGTTTTTTATGGAGGGAGCTTGCACCCCTTGTTGTTTTGCGCAGCACTATCGCAGCACAGGCCGACACTGATGTTTTAAGCACCTTCTTTCTTCCCACTGTTGAAGAGCAATTAGGGGATGGCGATTGATATTTCAACACGATCGAGCACCCGTTCGTAATACACGGCCTGTGGCGGAGTGGTTACACGACAATAACATCCCTGTAATGGAGTGGCCTGCACAGAGTCCTGACCTGAATCCTACAGAACACCTTTGGGATGTTTTCGAACGGCAACTTCGTTCCAGACCCCACCGACCGACATCGATACCTCTCCTCAGTGCAGCACTCCGTGACGAATGGGCTGCCATTCACCAAGAAACCTTCCAGAAACTGATTGAACGTAAGCCTGCAAGAGTTTAAGCTGGCTTGAAGGCTAAAGGTGGGCCAACACCATACTGAATTGCAGCATTATCGATGGAGGGTGCCACGAACTTTCCAGCCAGGTGTCCGGATACTTTTGATCACATGGTATAGGTGGGAGAGTCACAACCAATGATTGCGACAAATATATGATAGTTCAAGACCGAACAGTGTGACCCATGTTTTGAGTTCGTGGTACAATATATTTCAATATCTACCACGGGTTTATGAGTTGGAAGTGTTCCTCGAAGCTGTCTTACCGAGTGAACATTGCAGGATTTTGACTTTCGATGGCTGTGAGAGCAGCGAGAGCACAGCCGCTGTGGGTAACTAGTTACATGTAATTTTAGATATGTGGTCGAAAAATATCCAGGCCATATTACTGCGTTTTATAGAACTTTGTGCAGAATTTGCAGTTGAGAGAGAACAGTTTTTGTTATTTTAACCCCCGGGGAAATTGAAAGCATTTTGTTAGCAGTAGTTAACTACTTTGGAAAGATGCAGAAGGAGGTGAAGAAAGTTTATTTTTAGATAGTATTGCCAAAATGGTTATCATAGGACTGAACTGATTTCCTCATGACATATTTTCAGTATTGTAGTAATTGAGATTGACCACTATGCTATATTTTCACCCCGTTTCTGTTTTACGAGATTGTTCTGGCAGTGTGCGGCCGATCTGGTTTTCATTTGGTTTATCCTCTGTTTGTGCGAATTTTTCTTTTTCTGTACTCTAGTGAGAAAATGTTGACGTTGGACATCACATCCTAATGTGTTAATACAATAGTTTGCAGGCTCGCTAGCAGCAGCTTCCAAGTCAAGCGATACACACGTGTGTGAGTGGGCTTCACCTTCCAACATGCACGTCCCCTACTGTGCAGTGATCCTCCACAGCGCAGCCTCCACCACTACCGTTTGTCGCCTCCCCTTCAACGCCAAGTTATTTTGCCAGCGCGCTGCCTGCCCCTTACTCTAGGCCAGCGGTTTCCAACAGGTTGGCGTCCGCGGACCCCCAGGGGTCCGCGAGCCATACCAGAGGGATCCGCTAGATGCTATTACAATAAAAATATATTAAATACATTTCGTATTGTAACAGATTTTTAGTTTTGGCCGCTTCCTCCATGAGCAGAGCTTTAGCGAACGCCAACTTCTGCGTGTAACGTCTTCCTAGAGCCATCTGACACTAGCACACTCTAGGGCAAAACTAGAATTAGACAGAGGCAAATAGTTCTGCTGTACGCCTGTAGACTGCGCGCGCTGCCTCTTGGCAGCTGACAACTGACAGTCACTTTGCACAGAAACTCGCATTTCAGACGACAATCGGCCATTGTTAATTTATTTCCAGTGCTTTCACAGACCGTATTGTTTACGTATTCGATATTCTGTATTAAAACAGTAGTGTTTGTAAAGCGTTGCTTTTTGGGGAAGCTACAGTTCGCGTAGTTAAAAATGGACCGTTGGTTAGAAAGTGGTTCGTTAAAACGAGAAAGGCCTACAGATGAAGAGGAAGATAATGCATTTGTCATACTAAACACCCAGATTTGAAGACAAAGATTTTGAACAATAAACAAAAATTTAACAACAACAATGATCGCTAAATTGAAAGAATTTTAAGCTCAATATTTTTTCAATAATGAATATAAATGTTTTTTCTAAGTACCAAAAATAGAAAACGCATAGAAAGACTTTTTTAGGTACTTGATGCTGTGATATGACAAGGTACCAATCATGCTCGATGAAGGGGGCCTCGAGAAAATTTTGTTGTGAACCCCTGCTGTAGGCCGTCGCCCCAGGCTTTGCCCGCTGACGGACCGGCGCTCCTTGTCGGCAGGTATCACGGACAAGCAGTCGTCGCTGCTGGACGCGGGCGTGCGCGTCAACAGCGCGTTCCCGTTCGGGCCGCCGGCCGGCCTGGGGGCGCAGGGAGGCGGGCCGATGCCGCCCCCGGGCGCCGCCCCCGGGGACGGGCTGCCCGGCACGCCTGGCCGGCGGCGCGCCAGCTCGTCGTGCTCGCTGCGCTGGCTCTTCACCATCGTCGCCCTCTCTTTCCACGCCATATTCGAGGGCCTCGCCGTCGGCCTCGAGAAGGGGGTGAGTGATAGCGCTGTGACATACTACAGTGACCGTCGTAACAACATACTCTACTGGCCAATAAAATTGCTACACCAAGAAGAAGTGCAGATGATAAACGGGTATTCATTGGACAAATATATTATGCTATGACTGACATGTGATTACATTTTCACGCAATTTGGGTGCATACATCCTGAGAAATCAGTGCCCAGAACAACCACCTCTGGCCTTAATAACGGCCTTGATAGGCGTGGCCGTTGAGTCAAACAGAGCTTGGATGGCTTGTCGTGTACAGGTACAACCCATGCAGCTTCAACACGATACCACAGTTCATTAAGAGTAGTGACTGGCGTACTGTGACGAGCCAGTTGCTCGACCACCATTGATCAGAAGTTTTCAATTGGTGCGACATCTGGAGAATGTGCTGGCCAGGGCAGCAGTCGAACATTTTCTGTATCCAGAAAGGCCCGTACAGGACCTGCAACATGTGATCGTGCATTATCCTGCTGAAATGTAGGGTTTCGCAGGGATCTAATGAAGGGTAGAGCCACGGGTCGTAACACATCTGAAATGTAACGTCCACTGTTCAAAGTGCGGTCAATGCGAACAAGAGGTGACCGAGACGGGTTACCAAAGGCACTCCATACCATCACGCCGGGTGATACGCCAGTATGGCGATGACGAATACACGCTTCCAATGTGCGTTCACCACGATGTCGCCAAACAAGGATGCGACCGTCATGATGCTGTAAACAGAACCTGGATTCATCCGAAAAAATGACGTTTTGCCATTCGTGCACCCAGGTTCGCCGTTGAGTACACCATCGCAGGCGCTCCTGTCTGTGATGCAGCGTCAAGGGTAACCGCAGACATGGTCTCCGAGCTGATAGTCCATGCTGCTGCAAACGTCGTATAACTGTTCGTGGAGATGGTTTTTGTCTTGCAAACGTCCCCATCTGTTGACTAAGAGATCGAGACGTGGCTGTACGATCCGTTACACCATGCGGATAAGATGCCTGTCATCTCGATTGCTAGTGATACGAGGCCGTTGGGATCCAGCACGGCGTTCCGTATTACCCTCCTGAACTCACAGATTCAGTATTCTGCTAACAGTCATTGGATCTCGACGAACGTGAGCAGCAATGTCGCGATACGATAAACCGCAATCGCGATAGGCTACAATACGACCTTTGTCAAAGTCGGAAACGTGATGGTACGCATTTCTCCTCCTTACACGAGGCATCACAACAACGTTTCACCAGGCAAGGCCGGCCAACTGCTGTTTGTGTATGATAAATCGGTTGGAAACTTTTCTCATGTCAGCTCGTTGTCGGTGTCGCCACCGGCGCCAACCTTGTGTGAATGCTCTGAAAAGCTAATCATTTGCATAATACAGCATCTTCGTCCTGTCGGTTAAATTTCGCGTCTGTAGCACGTAATCTTCGTGGTGGAGCAATTTTAATGGCCAGTAGTGTAGGTATCAGCGTCCGGCTGTGTAAGCAGACTTAACAGAGGGGGGGGGGGGGGGGGGGCACTGTGGCGCAGCCTGCGGCAGTGGCCTTAGATTATTTTTATTATTCACGTTTCAGCCCTACTGAACTGCACGGTGTACAACAAGGGGCATTTCTGGAATGTTTCTCTTGTTTGTTCCCTGTGCCCGTATTAATTACATTCCCTCAGAATCGGCTCCTTTCGACAAAATTCTTCTGCTCTTCTTGAGTTTCTTTATAAGGCCAAATGTCCAGTGACGAAGTTTCTGCCTAAAATTGTTACATTTTAATGTACCAGTGAAGCTTCTTGTACCGCAAGGAAGCAAGGCAGACAGTGTTGTTATGGGCAGCCGATATCCTCTTTCTGCAACACAAATGCACACGTGGATTAATACGGTTCTTTATTTACCTGAACCGGAAACATTTACTTAACTTGAAGATAGTCATTGTTTTTTTGTACAAGCTCATCAGTAATAGTCCTCTTGTCAGATGATGTAGTGTCAAAATCGGTAATCTTGCTATTACAAATTTTGTTCTCTCACTGCTACTAAAGAACAATTCGGATTGAGGTAAACCAGTCCCACTATGGTCAATAATCTGGTCGCTATGTACTGTCGTAGCCTGTGACAAACTAAACCCGATCTGCAAGTAAACTGATAGACGAAAAACTGGATGACTGAGTGAGACCCTCCAGTCAGCGGCGCCAGTCTAAATACATGCTGTCGAGAGGGCGTTGGCAGCGTGTTGCTTGTGGGTGTGTCTCTAGCCTCTCTCGTGATAGACGCACTTGACCCGGCGCCTACTAATCGATCTTTTCACTTCATCTTCACCAAGTTTCATTATTCCTACTTCCTATGGGTCTTTTTTTACTGCATCATTCCATTTTATTATTTCAATTTTAGCTTTACTGTTGCTTTTGAAAATTCCACAACTTGCCAAGTTGATCTGATTGATTACAATCTTTTAATATGGCCATAGAACTTTAGCATGAGTTTTTTCGTATCCAAATAAATATTGGTATACTTTTTTTGTGGCATCAGTCTACTGACTGATCTGATGGAGACCGCCACAAATTCTGTTCTTGTGCCAACTTTTTCATCTCAGAGTAGCACTTTCATTCGATGTCCTCAATTATTTGTTGGATGCATTCCAAGCTTGGGCTCTCTAGTACTACTGAAGCTACTTCCTGATGTCTTACATATGTCCTACCATCCTGTCTCTTCTTCTTGTCAGTACTTTCCACATATTTTTGTACTCGCCCTGTTCTGCTCATAACCTCCTTATCTTATCTGTACACCTAATTTTCAGCATCGTTCTATATCTCCATGTCTTAAACAGTTCAGGTGTCATATTCTCGGGTTCCCTCACAGTTCATGCTTCACTTGCCTACATTTCTGTTCTGCAGATGCTCAATCTCAGAAAACTATTTTTTTATGACACAATAACATTTTGTGACACAGTCATAACTGATTTCCGCCACAACGGCCATCTTCAGATCCTAAAAGACGGATTTGGTTAACACTTGTTCAAAATGGTTCAAATGGCTCTGAGCACTATGGGACTTAACATCTGAGGTCATCAGTCCCCTAGAACGTAGAACTAGTTAAACGTAACTAACGTAAGGACATCACATACATCCATGCCCGAGGCAGGATTTGAACCTAGCAGTCGCTCAGTTCCGGAGTGAAGTGCGTAGAACCGCTCGGCCACCGTGGCCAGCGGTTAACACGTGTCGAAGCGTTAAGGTTGACTACAAACGACCTTGTCTTTACAAAATCTGAAGATGGCTATTGCAAGCAAAAGCAACTACGACTGTGTGACAAAAAAGTGATTGTGTTAAAAAAAATTAAAATGTATATAATAATTTAGTGCCCGTCTAGTTAAAGGAAATGTATTTTCTATTCTCAGAAATTTCTGCCGAAAATTAAGACCAATGCTTTATAGAAATACACTTTAGCAGACATGAAGTTCTCTATTTGCTCGTAGTCTGCATGTTCCAACTTCATTATATTTCGGATCCAAAATTTTCCTGATTACTTTTCGTCCTGTCTTTTGGATTTCTCCAATGTCCCTCTTTCTGTTTAAAATGTGTGTTGTAAAGACTCTCTGGCGGGTATCTCGTAGTATCTGAGTTTTGTGTATTTCGAGATGGATTTTTTTTGCTATGGATATGTGTTGTATGTCTGAAGCTCATTTTGATTTTGTGGCAATGAATTTTGTATCCAGTCTTTACAAGACGAGTCCCCTGTACGGTTGCGCCCAAATACAGAGTCGCCTAAAGCGAACTGGTTCATAAAATATTTACCATGCGGGACTGATACTCGATAACGAACATGGGAGGAAGAAGATTTGCATCAATAGACGAGATAAAAGAAGATTCGCAGACGGCAATCCGCACGATCTAGCAAGAGGCGTACCAAGACTGCTTCCGGAAGTGGAAGCGGCTTGGGAGCCGTGTATCAGCTGTGCGGGAGAGTATTTAGAAGGAGGCGGTGCACAATTAGTAAAAGATAAGTTGTAACCTCCCTGCAGAAATGTAGAAACACTATAATTTGAATGTTAACAAGAATACAACCTAACGTAACCTCCCAGCAAATAAATTCAATGACAATGACCATTAGACAAAAATTAGCAATCTGACCCAAGTATAAGTTCCTCACAAACAAACAAAAATCAAAGTCAATTCAGTGATAAGAAAATCTCAGTGATAATGAAATTTCAATTAAAGCGAAATATCGGTCTTTGGCCCTGTGTAAAAAAAAAATCATAATTAATTTCTTACCTCATTCGAAACTGCATGTCAAAGTTCTGCTCTTATTGTTGGCCACGGCTTGGAGGAAATGCATCGTAAGTATTATTTTTTTTTAATTTAAGGGAAACTTTTCTTTAAGGAAATGCAAGGGAAATATTATTGCAAAAAAAGGTTTGTTTGTTAAAAATGCTTAGTTTGAAATCAAATTATTATTGGGGCGATTCTTAAAGAAATTAAGTACACTTGAGATCCATTACAATACATTATTAGCTGAGCGCAAAGCTTATTTAAAAATATACCTCGTCCTGAATCTTGACCAGAGCCATGTCCGCGTCCGCCGACTCGTCACACAACTCGACTATCTCTCGCGCGCTACTAGCACTGACGGCTTACGTGCAACTGCACTGTAAACTCGCAACCGACTGCCTACTCTCGTGGCTCGCTACTAACTACTACTGCATCTCGCAACAAACTGCTTACTCTCGCGGCTCGCTATTACTCTCTGGTCAAAGATTGTTATGCCTCACCATCCTCGCCACACAATATACGTGTTTCAAAGTGTAGAAAAATGTTGTGGGCAAGGTTCCGAATTTGTTTGAATAGACCTGGTACGCACGCGGCAGTGGAGGGAAGTGGGTCAGCTAAGAGGGCGGTGGGTGTCGGTTGCAGGTGGGCGACATGTGGATCCTGGTGTCGGCGGTGGCGATGCACAAGCTGGTGATCACGTTCTGCGTGGGCGTGAAGCTGGTGGCGGCGGAGACGCGCGGCCCGCTCGTGCTGCTGTACATGGCGGTGTTCGCGGCGGTGACGCCGTTCGGCGTGGGGCTGGGGCTGGTGCTGGAGCAGCTGGGCCAGGGCAGCGTCACGACGCCGGCCGCCGCCGTCCTGCAGGCCATGGCCGGCGGCACGCTGCTCTACGTCGTCTTCTTCGAGGTGCTGCAGCGGGAGCGCTCCTCCGACAACGCCGGCATCCTCCAGCTGGCCGCCATCGCCTTCGGCTTCGCCCTCATGCTGCTCATCCAGTTCTGCAGTGAGTACACGGGCGCTCCGCTCACTCGCTTTTGTCTCCGTCGCTCTGACCGTTTCCCTGTAACACTGGGCCAGATCTAGCATACCAACGATTAACTTGGGCTCAAATGGCAGACGATATGTGGCCCACTGTTTTTGTTACTTTTTGGAGTGGTCTGCTGCTGAAGGCACTCAAAATGTTTCATCAGGATATACCAGTTCCAACCGTCGTACAGCCCAAGTTGTCTGATTTATGTAACATCACATTGCGTGCTGTTTTGTCAAAAACTGATTCCGTGGCTGTGTACAAAATATAGTGAGAGGCACCAACATGCCTTGCTCATACTGTGGCATCAAGCAGTCAGGCCTGCAAGATGAGTGGTCTGCCAAGCGAGTGGATTCATTCTTATTTCTCGATCGAGTTACATCAGTGACTGATTATGAGCTCTAGTACCCACAATTAAGCTACAAATTATTCTCCTGTTTGAATATGGAAACGGATAATGCACATCTGACTATTAGTAATTTACACAACTCTGATTGTTCACTACGCACTGGCAATACCACATTTTCTTTCTTACCCAACGGCTTTGATCAACACGTGGCCATCGCACTGAATATGAATCGCGCACATATTATAAATTCTGGATATCATGACTACAAACTATGCGAAGAACAAGGCCACCAATCTATTTCTTTTCACTATCTTTTTTATTAAGATAAATTCTATTATGATTCAAAGATAAACTAAACACACCATTACATTTTATACAACAGTTACACATGAGAAACTCCGCCCAGTGGGTATGGCTTTACATTGGTGATTCTCTATCTTATGGTCTCGTAATTATCTAACACTACAGTGCACTTTCTGGATAGGATGGTGGATCTTTTGCTACGTCTCACACTTCGACTCTCACACCCATCATCACCCAAATTTACTCCAGACCGAGCGGTACAAAAAGGAACATGCATAACCCACTGCCTCTGGACCTATCTTGCTACTCTCCCATGCAAACCACACATACTTAAATTACATGAAATACATCACACTGGCAACATACAATACACCACAAAGAAAAGTCACAACGTTAGAATCACTTCACTTTCCGCTTTCCCACTTCAATTAGTATTCATCCCAGTTTCACACGACATTGCCCCACTTCGTAACTTTTCTTTCCTACTACGAACTCTGGAGGATATATGCACGTCTTCCTGTGCAATGCAAGCCAAGTGGCGTTGCTGAATAGACGGCTGACTCACCTTGCTTCACTCTCAGAGTATTAGAGTTTGAATCTAGCGTCACACGGAAACGTAACACGCAAAGTAATATTAAGATCATATTCGTCACACACGCGAGTCCTCAACTGATACCTTGGACCAGTACTTCTCTTTATCCTTTGTCTCATACACAGATTGAGACTCACACAGTACTCACCACGTGGAAGTACACACGCCAGTAATTCAGCTTAACTTTAGCACTCGGAAGTATTTCAACTTAGTACTAGCACTCACAAGTAATTCAACTTATTGCTAGACGTTGTTTCATTGTGACCGTTGGTCACTTCCGAAGATTACTACGATCCCCTTAATATTACCTGCCTGTCATTTAATTCTCCCCCCAAAAGTTACTGAAATAGAGAAATAATTATTCCAAACTACTCTTAAGTATTTCACATGCATACCATTTTCTCCACTCTTTTGTCTATACGGAGCACACCTAAGACAGGTCTTACCAACACAAGATCCAGCGCCAGAGTGCTGAAACATGGCCGTTCTTCAGGTCATCTCGCACCTCCCTCAAGGTGGGTGACCACCATGCTACCGTATTGGCCAGCCACATTTCAGGCGCTTAAAGCTCAGGTAAATTTCATCTCTTTGGTGGACCGTCTCAAAGATGATCATATATTGCACATTCACTATCTGCGGTTGTCAGACGACCATACATTCATTCATTTCACAGGTCTCACCAAATTGGATGTAGGGATTTATTTTGTGGGAGTGCACATGTGATCAATTAAATAAATAAATAGTCCTTCTTTCCTACACTGGTATCCGGCTTCGGTGTATTAAGTGAAATTGAGTTATTATTACAAAAAATATGTCGTTCTGACAAGAATGACGAAGAATGCTGTCCCTATTTTCAATGTCGGGTGGTACTGTACCCTTTCACCAGGTTGACTTACACAGAAGATTACAGGAACCAGCCACTTTTTATAATGCTACGAGGCATGTTTTTTAAATAAGTATCGTTTTGAAATTAAAAAAAAGATGTGCTACGATATCTTAATAATTTTATGTTTACATGAAAGCCTGTACCTTAACCTACTTTTCTACATAATTTCCGTCAATATTGAGGCACTTGTCATAACGTTGTACCAGTTTTTGAATACCCTCCTCATAGAAGTCTGCCGCCTGACTTGTTAACCACTGTATCACCACTGTTTTGACTTCATCATCGTGTTGAAGACGCTGACCGCCCAGGTGTTTCTTCAAGTGCAGGAACAGATGGTAGTCACTGAGCGCTACATCGAGGCTGTTCGGAGGATGATCTAGAGTTTCCAATCGAAAACATGTGATGAGATCTATGGTCTGATTCGCCAAATGCGGACGGGCATTGTCTTGCAGCAAAACGATGCCCTTGCTCAACTTCCATGGACTGTTGCTTTGATTCTGAAGTGACGTAGGCCATCCATGTTTAATCGCCCGTAACAATTTGGCTTAACAAATCATCACCGTCGTTGTGGTAGCGCTCAAGGAAAGTCAATGCACTGTCTAAACGTTTGGTTTTGTGCACATCCGTCAACATTTTCGGTACCCAACGGGTGCACAATTTTCGGTAATGCAAATGCTCGGTCACAATGCCATACAAAACACTACGAGAAACATTAGGAAAGTCATCCCGCAAGGAGGAAATCGTAAAGCGTCTGTTTTCTCTCACCTTATTGTCCACTTCGTGCACCAAACTTTCCTTAACGACTGAAGGACGCCCACTCCGTTGTTCATCATTCACATTTGTGCGGCCATCTTTAAATGCTCTCACGCACTTTCTTACCATTCCATCACTCATAATATTTTTTCCGTAAACTACACAGATCTCACGATGAATATCGATCGCTTTTAGGGCTTTAGCACTAAGAAATCTTATAACAGACCGTACTTCACAGTCGGCGGGACTCACGATTATTGGAGGCATCTTAAACACTCAGTACACAATGTAAACAAGGAAGAATTAGACTGTAATGGCATCAGTGCGTAGATTAAGGTACAGGCTTTCATGTAAAAATAAAATTACTGAGATATATTAGCACGTCTTTCTTTAATTTCAAAATGGTACTTACTTAAAAAATACGCCTCGTATTTATTTATTTAAACAGGTTCATCTTCAGACGGCTATTTCACGGTTTACATTAGCTTTCGCCTTTTGTTTTACCAGTCGACGAAATTTCCTTGAGGTGGCGGTGTCCTACAACCAAAAGAAGATGTGAGATAATGTCTTTTTAACTGTAATTGTACCTCACAACGATTTTAAGCCATGTAAACAAATTATTAAAGGGAAGATGTTTAATAATTATTAAAGGGGACATGTTTAACAATTTGTTTCCATCACTTGAAATCGTTGTGAGGCACAATTACAGTTACAAAGACATTGCCTCACATCTTGGTTCGGTTGTAGGGCACCACCACCACCTGAAGGAACTTTCGTCTATTGGGGAAACAGAAGGCGAAAGCTAATGTAAAACATTGACTGGCCGTCTGAAGATGAACCTGTCGGTTCGAAACCGGTAACGGCGCTGTTTAAATAAATAAACAGCATTGTAACAACTGGCTGGTTGCAGTAAGCTTGTATGTAAGAGTCAATCTATATCATACGGCGTACTTAGAAATATGACAATAGTATTGAACCTCAACCATTACCTTTAAGGGGGAACGACACGGTGACGGGCGAAAACATTGCGCAAATTCAGGATTTCTTTCCTCCCTACTGGACTATAGCAGACAAATGGGATTTTCTGCAACGAATAAAGCATACATTAAAGTTTTTATGGGCATTTTATCAAAAAATATTAATATCTTCACTGTGTAATTGCGATTTTCCAGAGGCAGTACTGAATGGAGGTAGACTACTGTTGTGGTTATCTGAAACATGAAATTATCATATCACCCTGATCCTTACAACTGTAATTTTAGTTCAACGTAGAGGTTTGGAAAAAAAAGAAAAAAGTGTGGCGAAATTATAGATACTGGACCCCTCCTTTTTGGTCGAAAAAAGTGCTGAATACCAACGTAAAAAACGTCGGGTACAATTAATTGATGAGAATTACATTTGCTTCATAGGAGACCAAAATCCATTGAAACCGTATGAAAATTTGCAGCGTGGCCGACGAGAACTATGCCGCAAAACTGGTTTTGAGAAAAACGTGTTTAAAGTGTGACAAGTATTTATCATATAAAAAAGGGACAAAGCTTGAAACTTACGGGAAATCATTGACCCCTGGTCCATAATAACTATCGCCCCTGCTAGTGGATGGCCACTGTCTGCTACTTTGACCTGATAAGCCCTGATTTTCGTCCTCAAAGCCCTTTTCGTAACTGACCGCATCGCCGCTGGCGCCTCTACCTTCACAGAATTGGAGCGTGTCATCGTCGATTTTGATTTAAAGGGCGTTTGCCACGTACATTAATGCAGTCTGGCCTACACTGAATTCACATACGTCCAAATTTGAAGGAATGTTGACAATTTCGCTTCGGCTGGATGTTTTTTTTGCAGCGTATCTCCAAATGCGACTATTGAAACTTTCGTTAACATTTTGAGTAAAACCGCACAAATAACACTCCAGCAAATCAAGTTTACTAAAAAGCGGTATGAATAGGGGTGATGACATCGATAGCGACTTCTGGAAATAGCGTTTTGTGTTGTGCACACTCGGCTTCAAACGCTCAGAGAGTCGTTACTTTTTGGAGATCGCCCATAATATTCTTGGTAATAATTCTTCAAAGTGTATATACTCGTACATGCGAATTCCATAACAAAATAAAGTCGACTTTTTTCGACCCTCAACCTGACATTCCTCTTTTACAAATCAAGCAGCGATCATGAAAGTTGGTGATGGCTATGGTGTTAGTCCTTCTTTACATATCCAATGCGACTCATTTTTCCCCAGAGATGGATGCCCTGACCGCGACTTTGGTTGCAGAGTCTGCAATTAGGAAATGTTTCCCTAGATAATCGAATCATCGTCATTCTGGACACGCCTGCTGCGTAGTTATTCTCCATTTGTGTTAGAGGAATGAGTCACTGCATAGCACATCAGTAGAATAAGGGACTGAATCAGAAGTTGAAGCCCTAAATAAACAGTGTTCGAGTCCTGTGCAGAATGAACTGGGCTGTTGCTCTCGAATCAAAACACCCACTTAGACTCCTTTCTGCCTTAACAGCCTCCCGCAAACTCGCCAGGAGATTTTGGCGATATGCCAAGTGATGGTTTGCTCTTTACCAACATAACCAATTAGCACCATATCATGTCAGTCGAAAGAACACTCAGTATTACTATCTGTGATGATAAATCTTTGTATTTTATCGTTGGCGGTGAATCCATGTTTCGGCTTCTTAGTTTGCTGTGACACTGAAATCTTTAACAAGCGAGGAGGTGGCAGTGGTAAGACGCCAGCGCACAAAATACATGTCATGTACAAAATATTTGTTTAGTAACTAATTTTTAATATGTGGAATTTGACAAGCTAGATACCGAAAAACTCGGAAAAAAAATTTAGCATTTCAAATTCAATGGATGTTAATTTGACTTTCCAAATCATGAGCTTACGTGCAGCTTCACCTCAATCACGTGGTTTTGTTTCAAAATAAATCCGTAAGATGCAGTATGAATTAAGGTACTACTTGAACAGACAGAAAGACATTGCAGTTAAAAGCGTCCATGAACACTTGCTTAAAACATCAGTTAACGCCGCAGAAAGCAACAGGCAATAAGCAATAATAATAAATAAGTAAAAAAGACCTTCATGTAAATCAGATGAAAAATATTTAAGCTTTTACAAATAGCTATCGGTTTTCATCTTAAAGATCTCGATATTAGGGACAAATAATCAAACATGGAATTAAGCAGAATGCAAATCTCAACCAAAAGAAACTGTGGAAATGTACTTAGCTTGGTTTTAGCTTTTGATAACACGTCATAGTTATATAAAAGAATGTATAAATACAAGGGACAAATAATCAAAAATGGAATTAAGCAGAATGCAAATCTCAACGAAAAGAAACTGTGGCAATGTACTTAGCGTGGTTTTAGCTTTTGACAACGCATGATAGTTTTATAAAAGAATGTATAAATACAACTTAAACAAGAGGGCCCTCAAGCCTTAAGTTAAAACAGCCATAAATTACCAACAGGGCTCATATCCGACAGGAGGAGCTAGGCATGACCCATTATCACAATGTAAGTTAGTCAAGTCGGAACGGGTAAACTCTTGGAATGAATCCTGGGTTAAATCACATTTAAAAGAACACAACGCTCACGTAGTAAACATAAACATGGTCCTCAGTAGGCTGTGACGTGATGTTTATTTAATCGTTCGGTTAGCTGATGTCGACTAAGCTTTATTGTCAAACACATTTGTAACACCTGTATTTCATGTCATTTTCAAATTACTCTCAATTACAAGTAAAAAGTAGCCATATTCCGTCGTTTTCTGAACTTTGCTCTACGTACAAGGTAACCATGTACATCGAGCAGATTTCAGAATACGATCTTAAAAGATGTCGCTGTAATGTGGATCATTTCGTAAAACTACGGAACGTGGCTATTTTCTACTTGTAATTAATAGTAATTTGAAAGTGACATGACGTACAGATGTTACAAATGTGCTTGACAATTACGCTTAGTGGAAAGAAGGCTAATCGCACGATTGCATAAACATCGGATTACAGCTAACTAAGGACCATGTTTACGTTTATTAAGTGTCTGGAGTCTGTAGCTCCGCATAAATACAAAATTTTACAACACACACAGTTTAAAGAACTTTACGGCACAGCGGACAGCTCTGAATAACTGTTCGTGCAGCCAACATAGGAAGTTGCTCACCAAATAATTCCAACAAACACCGATGACTATGGGTCACTAATCTCGCTTTGCCCTTGACTTATGTAGACAAATATAGCAGACAAACTTCCAGTGCTGTATTCCTCGAAATCCGATTGACGTGCTTCTCGGGGGTGTAAGTTGGTAGAACACAGAATCGCACACCTGCTGAGAGTCATATTCCACTTCTGCAAATGCCCACAGCATCCACGTACCACGTGTGTGACAACACATTAAAAAAAAAAATTCTTTATTCAACATCAATAATAATATTTATACAAAGGATCCCACCACCTTAGTGATTAGTGGGTCATAACTATTCTACAATGTTAGATATTCAGCAGCTAGTTCTATTTATTATTATATGGTACTACGTTTATTATTGTGAGCTACAGACAGGATACTACAGGATAATAGGCAGACTACAGCTATTAATCTATTCTACTTGCTAATTGTTAGTTTCTTCCTACTTGTTAATTCCTAACTGCCTGCAGCGTTACAGGTGTGTCAGCGTAGATATAAACCTACTACTTTAGGCCCTGCTCATCGAGCTAATCCCGATGAGCGTGCCCCTGACACTGGGCAGGCCAAGATTGTTTGTCGCTGCAGGTTCCTAACTTAATATCTATATCTAAAGCTACAACTACTGTACTAACCTACATCAATTCCGGTGCTTTAGTCTTAATTAGTGTACCCTGGTCCCCCTAGTCCTGCACGTGGCGGATTGAAACTGAAAAGTCGACCTGTCCACGCACAGGCGGTATAGGATCAGGATAATTGGACACATTCGGTATATGTCGTTAATCGTGAAAGTCCCTCAAGTATGCAGTCAGTACTTTTCGTGATACCTCATTTGCCAGTCTGTTTAGAGTTTCAAAAGTTCCTTCATCTCTTAATAGGTCATATGTGTTGTTATGTGGAAGCTGTTGTCTTAGTGTCTCTGCTACATCATCGAAAAGGGGGCACTCATAAACCACATGGTCGGGAGTGCCCTCCGAAGCACCACAGTCACACTCGGGTGTAGCCTTTTTCCCAAACCGACACAAGTATGTCGGGTTGGGCCCATGACCAGTGAGAAAGTGTATTAGACGCCGCGTTGGCTCGAAGTACTTCACCCCTAGCCTTTCTTTTACATTTGGCAAGAACCCAAAGGTTCTTCTGCCGGTTTCTTCTATTTCCCAAGACTGCTGCCATAAGTCCTCGCCCCTTCTACGTATTTCTCCCTTGTCCCTTACCAGTGCTCCCAGGATGTTCTCTATTTTCGCGTTGTTCCCCTTCTTAACCCAATACCATGCTGCTTGTTCTCGTATTTTTATATCTAAAGGACAGAGCCCCATTATTATTAACAGTGCACTTCCTGGAGATGTTCTGTACGCCCCTATGGATCTTAAAAGCATGTTTCTTTGCACTCTTCACACTGCCATGGCAGGCACCACCCTCGTGAACTTTTTTGTGCCCAGACTCCCGATCCGTAACCCACTACTGACGTTAATATACTACACTCCTGGAAATTGAAATAAGAACACCGTGAATTCATTGTCCCAGGAAGGGGAAACTTTATTGACACATTCCTGGGGTCAGATACATCACATGATCACACTGACAGAACCACAGGCACATAGACACAGGCAACAGAGCATGCACAATGTCGGCACTAGTACAGTGTATATCTACCTTTCGCAGCAATGCAGGCTGCTATTCTCCCATGGAGACGATCGTAGAGATGCTGGATGTAGTCCTGTGGAACGGCTTGCCATGCCATTTCCACCTGGCGCCTCAGTTGGACCAGCGTTCGTGCTGGACGTGCAGACCGCGTGAGACGACGCTTCATCCAGTCCCAAACATGCTCAATGGGGGACAGATCCGGAGATCTTGCTGGCCAGGGTAGTTGACTTACACCTTCTAGAGCACGTTGGGTGGCACGGGATACATGCGGACGTGCATTGTCCTGTTGGAACAGCAAGTTCCCTTGCCGGTCTAGGAATGGTAGAACGATGGGTTCGATGACGGTTTGGATGTACCGTGCACTATTCAGTATCCCCTCGACGATCACCAGTGGTGTACGGCCAGTGTAGGAGATCGCTCCCCACACCATGTTGCCGGGTGTTGGCCCTGTGTGCCTCGGTCGTATGCAGTCCTGATTGTGGCGCTCACCTGCACGGCGCCAAACACGCATACGACCATCATTGGCACCAAGGCAGAAGCGACTCTCATCGCTGAAGACGACACGTCTCCATTCGTCCCTCCATTCACGCCTGTCGCGACACCACTGGAGGCGGGCTGCACGATGTTGGGGCGTGAGCGGAAGACGGCCTAACGGTGTGCGGGACCGTAGCCCAGCTTCATGGAGACGGTTGCGAATGGTCCTCGCCGATACCCCAGGAGCAACAGTGTCCCTAATTTGCTGGGAAGTGGCGGTGCGGTCCCCTACGGCACTGCGTAGGATCCTACGGTCTTGGCGTGCATCCGTGCGTCGCTGCGGTCCGGTCCCAGGTCGACGGGCACGTGCACCTTCCGCCGACCACTGGCGACAACATCGATGTACTGTGGAGACCTCACGCCCCACGTGTTGAGCAATTCGGCGGTACGTCCACCCGGCCTCCCGCATGCCCACTATATGCCTACGCTCAAAGTCCGTCAACTGCACATACGGTTCACGTCCACGCTGTCGCGGCATGCTACCAGTGTTAAAGACTGCGATGGAGCTCCGTATGCCACGGCAAACTGGCTGACACTGACGGCGGCGGTGCACAAATGCTGCGCAGCTAGCGCCATTCGACGGCCAACACCGCGGTTCCTGGTGTGTCCGCTGTGCCGTGCGTGTGATCATTGCTTGTACAGTCCTCTCGCAGTGTCCGGAGCAAGTATGGTGGGTCTGACACACCGGTGTCAATGTGTTCTTTTTTCCATTTCCAGGAGTGTATTATGGTATAACTTGATTAGGTGTGGTGGAAGGGGAAATCGTTTATGGCCTATGGAGGTAAGGTTGTTTAATAATTGTAACGCTTTTTGGGCTACGGACTCAATGTGGTGTGACAACACTTGCCCTTGGAGGGCCAACGAGCGAGAGAGCGCTCATGCGCAACGCAGTTAAGTTGGTGCGGTGGAGGGCGCGCGCTTCACCCGTCGCGGGACGTGAAGGACGTGCTCGCTTAGCTAGACAAAGGTATTATATGACGGTTTCAGATTGATCTCGAAGTACCGCAGCGGTCAGTCACGCCGGTACACTCAGCACTCTTCCACGGGGATTAGACAGCTAAGAAAGTCGTACGCAATGACCTGGCGCAGATGCAATATTTCTACCTTTTGCCCTGGTTCGGCGGTCTCTTCGAATGGGTGTAACTAGTCGAGGAACCCAGTAAGAGACGAACTTTGTCAGGCACAAAATGTGCATAACTGAGCCATGACTGATTCCCAGTTTTTTCGCTATCGCCTCGATTGTGGTACACTGGTCTAACAATGAGCACTGGAGCCTGTTCCCATTTCCCATTCCATTCTTCACAGAGAGATGGCCTGGCACACCGTTCTTCCTCATCCACACATGTTTGGCCATACTGGAAGCGTCTGCGCACCTAACCATTCTCATAATATGATGGTGCATTGTTACTGTACACTTCCACACGAACTGAGCAAGGATTGCTGCAGTGTTGTTCCCCTTCAAACCGTGAGGTCACGCGTTTGTTTCTCTGTGTCGTTTCGTTGCGACAACGCCACTAGAGCCTGTAGATTACTTCGACGAATAAACAAAAAAGATCCAAAAACTTGATACTTGTAAATTACGAGGCGCTGCTAAAAAGTAATGCCGCCGTATATTTTATGTGAAACCGCTTAAAGCTTTTTAAATAAAACAAATGTTATTAACATTCTACATCTTTATACTTCCACATGTCCACACATTTAATTCTCAACATAGTCACCCTGGCGACGAACACATTTCTTTCTCCCAACGTGAGACCAGTTTGTTGAAATAGTCATGCAGAATGCTTGACTTTGTCGCCAGAACCGCAATCTCACCTGTGCCTGCACCGCTTCATCACTGTGAAACTGAAGTCCTCGAAGGTGTTTTCTAGCTTTTGGAAACCGACGAAAATCGGAACTATGTGGAGGATGATAGACGACAGTCAATCCTAGGCACAGGACTGTTGCAGATGACGCAACGCTCTTGTGTTGCCTGGCACCGTCATACTCAAGAAGAGAGTGTTCCATATGTGGACGAATTCTTCGAATTCGAAACTCGTTTACGTGACGCTGTTTCTCACGCACCGACATAGTTTCGTTTCAAAACGCCAGAGGTCTGCAAACATGTATACATGAAGAATAAAGATGTAGTACGTCAATAATGTTTGTTTCATTTAGATAGCTTTAACAGTTTTCACAAAAAAATTCAGAGGCATTACCTTTCAACGCGACCTTGTACAGTCCACTTGTCCACATTTCGAAAAACACGATCGCGTGAAACCCAGCTCGCGCCCAGAGGGCCATAGACATGGGTTCCCAGATAGATGCCGTGTTTCTTGACTTCCGCAAGGCGTTTGATACAGTTCCCCACAGTCGCTTAATGAACAAAGTAAGAGCATATGGACTATCAGACCAGTTGTGTGATTGGATTGAAGAGTTCCTAGGTAACAGAACGCAGCATGTCATTCTCAATAGAGAGAAGTCTTCCGAATAAGAGGGATTTCAGGTGTGCCACAGGGGAGTCTCGTAGAACCGTTGCTATTCACAGTATATATAAATTATCTTGTGGATAACATCGGAAGTTCACTGAAGCTTTTTGCGGATGATGCTGTAGTATATTGAGAGGTTGTAACAATGGAAAATTGTACTGAAATGCAGGAGGATCTGCAACGAATTGACGCATGGTGCAGGAAATGGCAATTGAATCTCAATATAGACAAGTGGAACGTGCTGCGAATACATAGAAAGAAAGATCCTTTATCATTTAGTTACAATATAGCAGGTAGCAACTGGAAGCAGTTAATTCCGTAAATTATCTGGGAGTGTGCATTAGGAGTGATTTAAAATGGAATGACCATATAAAATTAATCGTTTGTAAAGCAGATGCCAGACAGATTCTTTGAAAGAATCCTAAGGAAATTCAGTCCGAAAACAAAGGAAGTAGGTTACAGTACATTTGTTCGCCCACTGCTTGAATACTGCTCACCGGTGTGGGATCCGTGCCAGATAGGGTTGATAGAAGAGATAGAGGAGATCCAACAGAGAGCAGCGCGCTTCGTTACAGGATCACCTAGTAATCGCGAAAGCGTTACGGAGATGATAGATAAACTCCAGTGGAAGACTCTGCAGGAGAGACGCTCAGTAGCTCGGTACGGGCTTTTCTTGGAGTTTAGAGAACATACCTTCACCGAGGAGTCAAGCAGTATATTGCTCCCTCCAACGTATATCTAACGAAGATACCATGAGGATAAAGTCAGAGAGATTAGAGCCCACACAGAGGCATACCGACAACCTTTCATTCCACGAACAATATGAGACTGGAATAGAAGGGAGAACCGATAGAGGTACTAAAGGTACCTTCCGCCACACACCGTCAGGTGGCTTGCGGAGTATGGATGTAGGTGTAGGTGTAACCTCCCTTGGACTGAAAAATAAACTCATACTCGCTACTTAGAAAGGAGTAATGGACTCAGCGCAATAAATTAAAATTTCAATGTTTTAAGTAATCACTTACCTGTTGATTCACATGCTCAATATCTTTCAAAAGCACGTTATTTTGTAATATAGTAACGAGCACCTGGCACAGTTCCGAGCCTAAGTCTCGTCGAAATGCCTTTTCCTGTTGATTATTGTTCTGAAGCTGATAATTCAAAGTACTGCTTCTCGCACGCCTGAAAGTGGTAAATCTTTAGTTTGCCACACTGAATGATAATACGACGGGCAGCGCACGAACCGCGTTAGACTGCAACGAAAGACGCTTTTCAAATTTTGCAGTTCACGCGGAATTTCACTTCTACCAGTTCTTCTGTTGTGTGTGGTTTTTTTCGTTGTTAATCTGATTGTGGCTCCCCTTTCAGGCTGAGAAATTACTAAAAATTACTCAGTGTTTTCTAAAGAGAGAAATTCGGTAAGTTTGAAACATGCTTCTAAAGTAACACTTGGCGTCAGAATTCCGCGTGACTAAAGGAAAACAAAAAAGTTGTCGAAGTAACTTGTGGAAATTTTCACTCTGCTGTTGGGCGGATACAGATTTCCTCGTAGCGAAACGAGGAAAACTGCTTCGCTATGAGTGATCATCGCTGTACTGCATGGCGTAACCACACAGCTTTGGTACGACCATGGAATATATTGTAAACGACAACACAAGGAGGAGCGTCTGAAACCGAACTAAAACTTTACACCATGAAGGTGCCTAATTTGTTTTTGTTGTGTGGAAATGTATATTTATATTTCCCGGTATTTTGACTGTGTGGTAATGCGAAGTTGAACTCTTAATTAGAGAAACAGTTAAGCTCATATTTAAGTTCATAAGTAATCTCTTAATTCTAGAATAGTGATCAGCAGCTCAGAAGTTAATCAGAAATTCAATAGTAAATTGTGTACCGCAATGCTCACTAAACGAGTACAGCGTGTGCCTAATTTGCTTTTGTTGTGTGGAAATGTATAGTTATATTTCCCGATATTTTGGCTGTGTGGTAATGCGACATGCTCACTAAACGAGTACAGCGTGTGCCTAATTTGCTTTTGTTGTGTGGAAATGTATAGTTATATTTCCCGATATTTTGGCTGTGTGGTAATGCGACGTTGAACTCTTAAGTAGAGAAACAATTAAGCTCATTCTTACGTTCATGAGTAATCTTAATTCTAGAATAGTGGCCAGCAACTCAGAAGTTAATCAAAAATTTAATATTAAATTGTGTACCAAATGCTCACTAAAAGTGTACAGCGTGGTCGATTGAATAACTCAGAAGTTAACCAAAAATTCAATATTAAATTGTGTACCAAATGCTCACTAAAAGAGTACAGCGTGGTCGATCGAATTAAAGGAAAATGTCTTATTAGCAGTAATACAAGCAATCTGACTGCGAGAAAAATATGAAATATGAATACCTATCAAAAATGCCCTATCTGAGAAGCAGGTCGCTGTTGAAATGTTATTTGCATCACACGTAAATTAGAAATGGCCTATCTGTTTGCACAACGAATATATGGTGTGCTGCTGCTATCTTCAAACTACTGCGGCTTCTGCTGCTATGTTAGTTATAAAATAAAAATTGGAACTACTAGCAACGCGATGTGCAACAAATCTCGTTACTGCAGTGAGCATTTTCAATTACTCTTCTGTTCTGAGGAACTCGGGAAAACAAAATTATATATGTGAAACTTGAAATAAAGAGATGAATGCTGATTGATGGGAAAACAGTAAAGTAACTTTATTAACAAAACTTTACATCACTAAGATAAAATATTTTAAAACTTGAAATATTAAAAAATTCACTTTACATTAATAGTGGAAAAACCTCAACAAATTCTCTTTACTTTCTTGCAAACACGTATGGTATCCATCTATGAAGAAAAATCAGTAAATTTCGCATTTTATCTTATCATAAAAATCTAAATCCCTGACAAAATTAACTATTACACTTGGATGTCTCGGCAAATGCGCCATACAGTAAAGTCTTCTGAATGAATTTAGAAAATATTTCTCCATCAATGAAAAATAATATAAGAAAATTATTGCCGGCACACAGCACAGCCTAAACACATCTTATTGCATCAAGATACAACTCCTTCGCAACCTCTTTGGCAGAGATGTTGCCCGCTATTACTCAGATGCTATTAAGATTTACTTTTACGCGCGACATCCAAAATATTACCAAAATTACATATTTCTATATAAAACTAAACTCTTACAACCACACATCACGTACATGACAAAATGCATGTTATTAGAATTACGAAACTGTTAATGATTTCTGATGAATTCATTTGTTGTTGTGGTCTTTAGTCTGAAGCCTGGTTTGCTGCAGATCTGCTCGCTGGTGAACGCCGTACAAGCTGATACTCATTCGCATAAGTACTGCAACACACATTTGAAACTTGATTAACGTGTTCAGTGATTGGTCACCTGCTACGATTTTTGCTTCCACGCTTTCCTGTAATACCAAAGTAACGATTGTTTGAATCCTCAGAATGAGTCCTACCAATCGAACCCTATTTTTAGTCAAGTTGTACCAAAAATTTTATTTTCTCTTCAGCGTTATTCAGTAACTCGCCATTAGTGATCTAATTCAGCATTCTCCTGTAGCACAACATTGCAAAAGCTGCTACACCCTTCTTTTCTGAACTGCTAGTCGTCCCAGTTTTACTTCTGTACTACACAAATATATTCAGAAGGACATCCTAAGATTCAAATTTATATTTGATTTTAATAAATACTTCTTTTCCAAAGAAGTTTTCTTTCTATTACCGGTCTGCACTTTATGTGCTCTCTACCTCAACCATCATCAGTTGTTTTACTGCTCATCTAATTTTAGTGTTTCATTTCCTTATCTAATGCCCTTATCATCGCCGGATTTAATTTGGCTCTATTCCAGTACTCTTGTTTTACTGTTGTAGATGTTTTACCGTGTCGATGTTTATACCCTTTTTGAAGGCGCTATCAATTCCATCGGCTAACCTCAATGTTTTTATTCTTTCTTCCTTAATTCTACTTCCCTCCCCAAAATTTGTTTCCATCACAGCTTGGTCAGTGTACAGATTAAAATAAGTTGGGAGATCAGCCGCAACCCTGCCTCACTCCCTTCTCAACTAGCGCCTGTATTTCATGTCCTTAGGCTTTTAAAACTGCAGTTTTGTTTCTGTGTAAGTTAGAGGTAATTTTTCCTTTTCTGTATTTTATCCCTGCTACCTCAGATTTTCAATCAGTGTAGTCCAGAGCCAACACTGCCAAAAACTTTCTAGAAATGCTATAATAGTAGGTTTTTTTCCTTCTTAAACCTATCTTCTAAGATAGGGATCAGCACTGATTCAGATGCTTCTACATTTCTTTGAAATCGGACTGTTCTTTCTCGAGGTCTCTTTCCACCAGACTTTCCATTCTTCTGTAAATAATTCATGGCGGAATTTGCAGGCATGACTATAAAACTGATGCTTAGGTAATATTTACACCTGTCAGGGTTCGCGTTCTTGGGGACTGAAATTATTACTTTGATATTACAATTGCAGAACCGTAAGTGATATTTGATGAATCTACTAAGGGATGAAAACTCCGTGTGCTGCAGTGTCAGCTCCTAAACAACGTTGCATCAAAAGAAAGAGAGCCTTTTTTTGTTCAGGTGAAACTCCCATCCGACGCAATTCGTATAGGGTCAGAGGCATCCGATTTTGCCGCCGAGTGGTCGAAAATAAGAAACTAGGTGGTAGATCAAGTGATTACGCAGCTTTTACGACAAGAAAAATTTTACGACAAGGAAAATTGCTATTCGCCCATTAATAGAAAACAAATACACATTTTATACAAGATGTCACTCTATTTATGGCGGATGGCTGAATGAAATGATCAAGTTAGCCACTAAAACAATAGAAAACAGAGAAGTATAACAAATCTAGCCTAAAAAAACACACACAAAAGAATACGTATCAAACTACACACAGGCACAACAACACAAACAAAAGAAGAATGAAAAACAAAGCGACAGCTAGCAGCACTACATACAGTAAACAAAACAAGCCAAAAAAGTGGAAGAGAGGTTTTAAGTCGTAATTTGTTCGTGAAACTCTGAAAATAAAGCATCCTGGGTACGCAAATGATACAACTCCAGAACAGGAGATGTTTACTAATAACATCGCAGATCGTAAGTATAAACAAATATTAATTTAACATCACGAAACTTGTGCTACGGAAAATTGTTTCTCTCCTACAACACAACAACATAAGACAGTAATACAGTAGAAAACACGAACTCGTTATCGAACGCGGTTACTATGTATAGAGACTGTATTTTAGACCGCTAAACATGTTTCACAAATAAAAAGAAGTGAAACGCGAATGCACCATGAAAGAAGGGCCTGCATCTGTTTGCATTAGACGAACAAAATCGTAAGAATATTAATAAATGATCGAAGAGATGATGTTAGTCCTCTACAAAAGCATTAGAATGGGAGTTAAATGTGTCTAATCATCATCATCATCATCATCATCATTTAAGACTGATTATGCCTTTCAGCGTTCAGTCTGGAGCATAGCCCCCCTTATACAATTCCTCCATGATCCCCTATTCAGGGCTAACATTGGTGCCTCTTCTGATGTTAAACCTATTACTTCAAAATCATTCTTAACCGAATCCAGGTACCTTCTCCTCGGTCTGCCCCGACTCCTCCTACCCTCTACTGCTGAATCCATGAGTCTCTTGGGTAACCTTGCTTCTCCCATGCGTGTAACATGACCCCACCATCTAAGCCTGTTCGCCCTGACTGCTACATCTATAGAGTTCATTCCCAGTTTTTCTTTGATTTCCTCATTGTGCACACCCTCCTGCCATTGTTCCCATCTACTAGTACCTGCAATCATCCTAGCTACTTTCATATCCGTAACCTCAACCTTGTTGATAAGGTAACCTGAATCCACCCAGTTTTCGCTCCCATACAACAAAGTTGGTCGAAAGATTGAACGGTGCACAGATAACTTAGTCTTGGTACTGACTTCCTTCTTGCAGAAGAGAGTAGATCGTAGCTGAGCGCTCACTGCATTAGCTTTGCTACACCTCGCTTCCAGTTCTTTCACTATGTTGCCATCCTGTGAGAATATGCATCCTAAGTACTTGAAACCGTCCACCTGTTCTAACTTTGTTCCTCCTATTTGGCACTCAATCCATTTATATTTCTTTCCCACTGACATTACTTTCGTTTTGGAGATGCTAATCTTCATACCATAGTCCTTACATTTCTGATCTAGTTCTGATATATTACTTTGCAAACATTCACTCGAATCTGCCATCACAACTAAGTCATCCGCATATGCAAGACTGCTTATTTTGTATTCACATATCTTAGTCTCACTCAGCCAGTCTATTGTTTTCAACATATGATCCATAAATAATATGAACAACAGTGGAGACAGGTTGCAGCCTTGTCTTACCCCTGAAACTACTCTGAACCATGAACTCAATTTACCGTCAACTCTAACTGCTGCCTGACTATCCATGTAAAGACCTTTAATTGCTTGCAAAAGTTTGCCTCCTATTCCATAATCTTGTAGAACAGACAATAACTTCCTCCTAGGAACTCGGTCATATGCCTTTTCTAGATCTATAAAGCATAGATACAATTCCCTGTTCCACTCATAACACTTCTCCATTATTTGCCGTAAGCTAAAGATCTGGTCCTGACAACCTCTAAGAGGCCTAAACCCACACTGACTTTCATCCAATTGGTCCTCAACTAATACTCGCACTTTCCTTTCAACAATACCTGCGAAGATTTTACCCACAACGCTGATTAAAGAGATACCTCTGTAGTTGTTACAATCTTTTCTGTTTCCATGTTTAAAGATAGGTGTGATTATTGCTTTTGTCCAGTCTGATGGAACCTGTCCCGACTCCCAGGCCATTTCAATTATCCTGTGTAGCCATTTAAGACCTGACATTCCACTGTATTTGATGAGTTCTGACTTAATTTCATCCACCCCAGCCGCTTTATTGCACTGCAATCTATTGACCATATTTTCCACTTCCTCAAATGTGATCCTATTTCCATCATCATTCCTATCCCATTCTACCTCGAAATCTGAAACATTACTGATCGCATTTTCACCTACATTGAGCAACTCTTCAAAATATTCCCTCCATCTGCCCAAGGCATCCACAGGATTCACCAACAATTTTCCTGACCTGTCCAAAATACTTGTCATTTCCTTCTTACCTCCCTTTCGAAGACTGTTAATTACACTCCAGAATGGTTTTCCAGCAGCTTGACCCATAGTCTCCAACCTGTTTCCAAAGTCTTCCCACGATTTCTTCTTCGATGCTGCAATTATCTGTTTGGCTTTGTTTCTTTCTTCAACATAACTTTCTCTGTCTACCTGGTTTCTGGTATGTAGCCATTTTTGATACGCCTTCTTTTTCCTTTTACAGGCTGCCTTGCCTGTATCATTCCACCAAGCTGTTTGCTTCATCCTACTTTTACACACTACTGTTCCAAGACATTCTTTAGCCACTTCTAGTACTGTGTCCCTGTACCTTGTCCATTCCTTTTCCAATGACTGTAATTGACTACATTCAACTAACTGGTACCTTTCTGAGATCATTGTTATGTACTTGTGCCTGATTTCCTTATCCTGAAGTTTCTCCACTCTTATCCTCCTACATACGGACCTGACCCCCTGCACTTTCGGCCTCACAATCCCAATTTCACTGCAGATTAAATAATGATCAGTGTCATCAAAGAATCCCCTGAATACACGTGTGTCCCTCACAGCCTTCCTGAATTCCTGATCTGTTATTATATAGTCTGATGATGATGATGATGTTTGGTTTTTTGGGGCGCTCAACTGCGTGGTTATCAGCGCCCGTACAATTACCCAATCTTTGCTCAGTCCAATTTCGCCACTTTCCTGGATGATGATGAAATGATGAGGACAACACAAACACCCAGTCATCTCGAGGCAGGTGAAAATCCCTGACCCCGCCGGGAATCGAACCCGGGACCCCGTGCTCGGGAAGCGAGAACGCTACCGCGAGACCACGAGCGGCGGACTATTATATAGTCAATGACAGATCTGGTTCCCCTGCCCTCCCAAGTATACCGGTGAATGTTCTTATGTTTAAAAAAGGAGTTTGTGATTACGAAGCCCATACTGGCACAGAAATCCAAGAGTTGTTTCCCGTTCCTGTTGGCCTCCATATCCTCTCCAAATTTACCCATAACCTTTTCATACCCTTCTGTTCGATTTCCAAGCCTGGCGTTAAAATCACCCATGAGCAGAACACTGTCCTTGTCCTTTACTCTAACAACTACATCACTAAGTGCCTCATAAAAACTATCCATCTTATCTTGATCTGTCCCTTCACAATGCGAATATTCTGACACAATCCTAATTTTCTTGCTAGACACTGTGAAATCTATCCACATCAGTCGTTCGTTTACATACCTTATTGCAACTACGCTGGGTTCCATTTCTTTCCTGATGTAAAGCCCTACACCCCATTGTGCTATTCCTGCTTTGACTCCTGACAGGTAGACCTTGTATTCTCCCACTTCCTCTTCTTTCTCACCCCTTACCCGAATGTCACTAACAGCTAAAACGTCCAGCCCCATCTTACTTGCAGCCTCTGCCAGCTCTACCTTCTTCCCAGAGTAGCCCCCATTGATATTAATAGCTCCCCATCTCATTACCATTTGTTTGCCAAGTCGTATCTTAGGAGTCCCTGGTTTGTCAGTTAGAGGTGGGACTCCGTCACCTCCAAAGGTCCGAGGCATTTTGCTCTGATTATTGCCAGCATCATATTTAGAGTACCAGGGAAGCAGGTTGCTAGCCTTACTTGCCCCGAGTCCCATTGGGTTTTACCCCTAACGGCTGAGGGACTAACCGGTGGATTTGGTAGTCTTTGCCGTATGAGCACAAAGGTGACCACGACTCAGAATATGTCCGAGATGTCCAGCCTTATTCCAAAGTAACTGGAATCCCGACTGTCGGGACCACTTACTTGGCCACTCGTACGTTGCCCGTGGTTCATGAACTAGGACATAACTACAGGAACCCACACCATGAACCATCTAATTCTATGAAAAAAAAGTGTGGCTACACGGTTCGATGGCTTAGTGGGTGAACAACAGACTACAAATACAAAGTTCGTTCCTCATTCGGTTCTCGCTTTTTGGTTATACATCTCTCTCTTCATCTCTGGCAGTCCTTTTTGTTAACGCGAACAATGTCAAGTTGTACTGTGGTTGGCAATCTGCGTTTACTGTAGACGTGTCTATAACGGACTGGAAATCACAGTTCTGATATCGTGAGGGCGCTCGGCATATCACTTCTAATGGAACCATGCCTGGAAAAATACTGCGGTGTTGACGTGAGCCATCAGGTTGAGGACGGGTTTACTTTTATTGTAAAATAAGTTCATTATCATATTATCCAATGTTTTTCCCATTCCTGGTAAGGATGTATCTCAACTACGTGTTTCTATTCTTATGTTTCCACTTTAGAAACCCTGTGCTCTGTACCAAAAAATACCAGTTTTACTAAGTAACAAAAAATTATCGTTTGAATTAGTTATCAAACCTTGAATTCTGACAAGTAATTTTCGAGTTTGCGGATAACTAATGAAGAGCTACAGAGACTAGTAGAGAAGATTTGAAACGTGGGACATAACTCTGGGGAAGTGGAACCATTAACTATGTTCAGAGTCACAGAGATTAAATATTCTGTCAATGAATATGAGCTTTGTGGTAGAACTTGAGTAAAGGAACGGACGACCTGAGGCAGAAAGGAACCGTTAATCCGATGATGGAAGGAAATGTCAAGAGTGAGGAGAGGGAAATTGTCTAGAGGGAGACAAACGCTTGGATATACACGGTACAGTCACATTAACGTGACCACCACCTATGTTCGAAATCAATGTGCAATAACCACTCACAGACAGCAGATGGCATCGCTGGTAGCAGAGATTATATAAAATGATTCCGGGGACGCGGAAAACAGTACAGTCGTTTCCAGAATGATCTCATTCTGGAAACATCCCACAGGCTGTGGCTAAGCCATGTCTCCGCAGTATCCTTTCTTTCAGGAGTGCTAGTTCTGCAAGGTTCGCAGGAGAGCTTCTGTAAAGTTTGGAAGGTAGGAGACGAGATACGGGCAGAAGTAAAGCTGTGAGGACCGGGCGTGAGTCGTGCTTCGGCAGCTCAGATGGTAGAGCACTTGCCCGCGAAAGGCAAAGGTCCCGAGTTCGAGTCTCGGTCGGGCACGCAGTTTTAATCTGCCAGGAAGTTTCAGTACAATCGTTATCGAAATGTGGAAAGGGAGTGATTTATGTGACGTCCAAAACAACGTGATCATTGGCTGTTGGGCCAAAGATGGAAGAATTCTCTAAACTGCTAAGTTTGTAAATTGTTCGCGTGCCGCCATAGTTAAAGTACAACGTGCATTGCAAAATAGTGCTAACCAAAACCGGCACTGAAGCAACTGTCTCGCATCACGGGTCACATGGTAAACGACGACTGCAGAGATGTGTAAGTACGAACAGACGTGAAACTGTTTAGCAACTGAACACACAGATGAACCAAGGGGCGACCAAGGGGCGCCTCCTCAACGACTGTTCAAATGGTTCAAATGGCTCTGAGCACCATGTGACTTAATATCTGAGGTCATCAGTCCCCTAGAACTTAGAACTACTTTAACCTAACTAACTTAAGGACATCACACACATCCTTGCCTGAGGCAGGATTCGAACCTGCGACCGTAGCAGTCGCGCGATTCCGGACTGAAGCGCTTAGAACCGCTCGGCCACCGCGGCCGGCCAACAACCATTCAGCGAGTGATTCTGCAATTGGGCCTCCGCAATGGGAGCCTTGTTCATGCACCCGTGCCGGCCGCTGTGGCCGAGCGGTTCTAGGCGCTTTAGTCCGAAACCACCCTGCTGCTACGGTCGCAGGTTCGAATCCTGCCTCGGGCATGGATGTGTGTGATGTCCTTAGGTTGGTTAGGTTTAAGTAGTTCTAAGTCAAGGGGACTGATGACCTGAGATGTTAAGTCACGTAGTGCTTAGAGCCATTTGAACCATGCACCCGTGCTGACCGCTCTTCATTGGCGGCGAATGCTGGAATTTGCGCGTCAATACAGGAACTGGGCTTCCAAGGAATAGTGACAGCTGGGCTTTTCAGATGAATCACGTTTTATCCTTTATCGGTCTGGAAGCAGACACACAGCAACAATCGTCAGGAGGGTACAGGCTGCAGGAGGGACTCCGGATAGGGCACTGTCCTTTTAGCCATCGTCATCTTTTAAGCGGCAATCCTCCCCCATTCTGTCCCCACTGCTCTCAACTGTGGACGGTAAGACACCTTTTACTTGAGTGCCCCTATTTTACTCCGTTACGCACCCTTCTACAGCTGTCGCCTGAAGTATCTTCCATTTTAGCAGATGACACACGATCAGCCGATCGCGTTCTCGAGTTCATTAGTGCCAGTGAGATGACGTCAGTAATTTGAAGCTCTTTTTGGGGACAAACAACCCCCCTTCTATAGTGGTTTTTTAAGCTTTCCTTCTGTTTTTAGTTTCCCCACTTTTTTGAGTTTTCCTCCCATTGCTGCTGGATTCCAGTTTCGTTTTTTAGCTTTTCCTAAGTCACAGACCGGGCGCTAATGACCGTAGCAGTTTTGCGCCCTAAAACCATAACAAAAATAAAGGAGGGAACATTACGGTCTGGGGACCGTCCGCGTGGTATTCCCTGTATGATCTGGTCATTCTGGAAGGCACACTGGATGAATAGAAGTATTCATGTATCCTTGGGGACCACCTCCACCTCTACACGCATTTTGTTTGTCCTCGGCGCGATTGCGTTTGCCGGACCTTGTGGGCGAGAGGTTCTAGGCACTTCAGTCCGGAACCACGCTACTGCTACGGTCGCAGGTTCGAATCCTGCCTCGGTCATGGATGCGTGTGATGTCCTTAGGTTTAAGTAGTTCTAAGTCTAGTGGACTGATGACTTCAGATGTTAAGTTCTATAGTGCTCAGAGCCATTTTTCGATGGCATCTACCTGCAGGACAATGCAACGTATTACACAGCTCCCAGTGTACTTGCGTGGTTCGAAGAACATCAGGATGTGTCTGCCGGACTCCGCTGGCCTACAGACTCCCCCGATTAAAACCAATACAGGATATGTAGAACCACCTCGATCAGGCTCTTCACACCATGGATCCTCAACAGAGGAACGTAGTGCAGCTGACCAAGGCATTGGAGTGGGCATGGCTCCACATCCCTGTTGGTCCTGGAGGAGTGGTGCAGTGGTCATCACACTGGACTTGCATTCAGGAAGATGAAGGTTCAAACTCCTACTCAGGCTATCCTGATTCAGGTTTTCCGTGATTTTCCTAAATCGCTTCCGTCAAATTCCAGGGTTGTTCCTTTGAAAGAGCACAGCCGACCCTTCCCCATCATTCCCTTATCGATGGGGCCGATGACCTCGCTGTTTGGTCCTCACCCCAAGCCAACCATCCCTGCTGGTGCTTTCCAAAACCTCACGGCTCGCAGCTGTCCGCGCTACATATGGTGGTTATTCGGACTTTTGACATTAGTGTGAGAGGTCAGGGTAGTATGCAGGTCCGAACGGGTGTAAGTTTGCAGAAATCATGTAGTGATGAAGACACTTGCCAGAATGGGGAGAGCTACATCGTATTGGGCTTCAGAGCACAACAAAGATAACTGTCCTCACGGTGTGGACGGTGGAGACAGAGTGTAATCTTTTTACCAGCAGGCCATTCAGAGCCGGCGCTACCTGCGTCTTGAACACCACGCGCAGCGACGGGGGTTTGGGTTGCGTAACGCGGGAGCCCTTTCACATTTGCAGCTCGGAGAGACAGCGGAATGCAGCTGGCTGTCTCACTGTGTCACGGCCCGGCTGCGACCTTGGCGCACCAGCCGTCTATCTGGTCCACGGCGTCTGGCTTTGACAGCTGATGATTGGTCGCTAAACTCGGTCTGGCACACTTCTTACAGCAGTCGAAGATGCAAAGATCTCTCTCTCTCTAGAATGAGATTTTCACTCTGCAGCGGAGTGTGCGCTGATATGAAACTTCCTGGCAGATTAAAACTGTGTGCCCGATCGAGACTCGAACTCGGGACCTTTGTCTTTCGCGGGCAAGTGCTCTACCATCTGAGCTACCGAAGCACGACTCACGCCCGGTACTCACAGCTTTACTTCTGCCAGTACCTCGTCTCCTACCTTCCTTTACAGAAGCTCTCCTGCAAACCTTGCAGAACTAGCACTCCTGAAAGAAAGGATATTGCGGAGACATGGCTTAGCCACAGCCTGGGGGATGTTTCCAGAATGAGATTTTCACTCTGCAGCGGAGTGTGCGCTGATATGAAACTTCCTGGCAGATTAAAACTGTGTGCCCGACCGAGACTCGAACTCGGGACCTTTGCCTTTCGCGGGCAAGTGCTCTACCATCTGAGCTACCGAAGCACGACTCACGCCCGGTACTCACAGCTTTACTTCTGCCAGTACCTCGTCTCCTACCTTCCAAACTTTACAGAAGCTCTCCTGCAGGAGTTCGAGTCTCGGTCGGGCACACAGTTTTAATCTGCCAGGAAGTTTCATCTCTCTCTCTCTTCTGCGGCCCACTTGGGATTAAAATAACCAAAGATGGATTCTATTAATATCCTTGCACGAATTGCCGTAGCGAGAGACACTACTTTGAGTATCCCCCAGAACTTTACTGTCATATACAAGGTGACCCAATTCGGTGGCGTCAACATTATACTGGTGTATCCCAAACTATTTTGAGCTGAGAAACCAACAGTAAGTAAAGATTGTTTCGGCATATTCAGATCGACCTTAGTTTACGTAAAATAGTATTACTGCGACCCTCTCCTACTAACGTAGATTCAAAAATGGACGACCCCCGTGAATAGAGTTACCTTGTAGTCGTTTCTTGTCCAGAGATGCTGTTTCGCGAGTTCATATGTTGACCGAGATACCAACTGACCGTATAAGTAACAAAGATTTCGAATAATGTTTGTTTATTATTTATCAGTAAAAAAGTATTTTAAAAAGAACCACTATTGCAATACGCTGAAAGATCTCGCTGCGTCAGCGTTGCCTCTTAGCCCTAGGAAAAAATAATCTTAAAAACCTGCTTATCTGGAGGAGTGAAAGAGTCTGCTTGCTACACTCGCCGAAAGCATGCCAAGACTTTCTCCGCGACTGCAATTACATTTCATGTTTTTTAGGTACCTTTTAGGCTGTGACTCTTCTTTAAGAAGAAAAAAGAAATTGTGTACTTAAAGGGCAGTCTTCGTCTCTTCTAGCTGCTATATGCACGTACGGGGTGGGTCAAAAGTCACTACTAATTGTAACCCAATTGAATACAAAAGAAATAATTGGAAATATGAAATGACTGAGTACTTTGTTGAAGCTACGGGGTAATTTACAACATTCTTTCCCGAACTGTTTTCCATCTTCCTTTCGTCTGACGATCAGGGTAGGTTAAGCACTCTAGTTTACACAGTCGTTTATTAGGATCAAGGTTTTCAAAAACATTGTAAATAGCTTCTTTCAAATTCTCGATTGTTCTATGTAAAATTTTCCCCAAAGAAGTTCTAGAAATGGCTTGTTCGAGAGATAACCTACGAATAGACTTTTTATAACTCTGGATAAAATGAGCGAGGTGGCGCAGTGGTTAGCACAATGGACTCGCATTCGGGAGGACGGTGGTTCAAACCCGCGTCCGGCCATCGTGATTTAGGTTTTCCGTGATTTCCTTAAATCGCTTCAGGCAAATACCGGGATGGTCCCTTTGAAATGGCACGGCCGACTTCCTTCCAGATCCTTCACCAATCCGATGGGACCGATGACCTCGCCGTTTGGGCCCCTCCCTCAAATCAACCAACCAGCTCTGGATAACCGCTTGTAAAACTTTCAACTTGGTCACTCATTGATGGCCTACCTGTCCTGTGGCAATCCGCTGCAGAAGCACTTTTTTCAAATATGTGGGACCACCTCGATCAGACTCTTCACACCACGGATCCTCAAGACAGTTTTCCTTGTAGCCTGAACGGTGTTGAAATTACTATACCACTCCTTTATTTAAATTGTAGCCATCCTTGCTACGTTTTTAAAGCGAAAACTGTTTCTTCATTAGTTAACATCTTCACAACAGGCTAGAATAAAAAAAAGAACAATGTTAGAGATATGTGATGTAATACCAGTGCACTCTGCTATTCGGATCAGTAATTATCTGAAAACATAGCAGTGTGCTCTGGTGCTTGTATTTACAATTATCGCAAGCAAGATTACCATAATGTTTTTAGTGACTTTTGGCCCACCCGGTATATAAACCATAACACTGACCTTTACCTCTAGTGCACAACTTGACTGTGCGCCGGGAGTAACTGGCTGCCTATACATTTTACGGTTACACTCTGTATCATACGTTCATTATGAAAGAAGAAAACCGTTTTGTAAATGTTTCTTAAAGAATTATTTTAACTACATAAAGTGGTACCGAAACCGGTTTCCACTAGGAAAAATAAAATACTGCGACTCGAGACTGAAGCAGTATATATATATATATATATATATATATATATATTTTTTTTTTTTTTTTTTTTTTTTCTGGGTGTGTTAGTCGCTGTTCCCACCCGCGGTATACAGGTAATGTGAAAGCGTGCTGGCTCGCAGAGGCACTTGACGGGAGGATGTGACAAGTATCAGAGCGTGTAGAGGTATGCGCAGTTTACCGGAAACTTTACACTCCCCGCTCAGGGGAAAGCAACGTATTAAGACTGCAGACATTAAGAGGACATTAATATGATTGCAATTTCGTTACTGGCGTTTGACCGTTAAGTGTATTGCAGGTACATTATTCACCGAATTTGCACAATATTAAAGAATATTATGGGAACAGTACCGTGCAACATCAGTTAGTAAGTGTTATTAAAACTATACACGATGGTTCACGTAAACGATATTTCTGCCGTCTTGTGGGAACCGATACGCCCATAGGCAGACCACAGCGGTGCATGGCGAATGGTGCGTTACGGTGCTCGAACTTTAGCTGATAATGAAATAGGCAAGTAAACAGCTGCCTCGAGAAAAGCAAACGAATAAATCGTTGCAGCATCTAGCAATTTGATCTGGTGTGTCATTTAAGCCACAGTATATTTACCTCAAGTAGTTTTAGTTCAGTCACCAACATGCCTTGATTTCAGCTGCACAATTATCAGTCGAAATATCTGAAAATGAAACAATTTTCTGCGGGTACACTCCCGAAAAATGATTGATTAAGACTGCTACAGTTTACAGAGTGCCTCCAAACGAAACTAATACCAAATACCAATGCTTTGGTTACCTTTTTCTGTCATTCGAAATTCTGGAATGGAATTCTTCCAGTATCATGAGACACAGTGAGAGAGAATTTTAGAGAAACCGACATGCTTGCTGCTGAAGTCGAATCTAAAGGCTGAAAGGCTGGAAGCCACGTGACATTTATTTATTTGTAAGGAACACTGAATACCGCACAGTACTTTTCGTGCATATTGGTGCGTACCAAGAGGAATATTGGATTTTGGTGTATTGTCCTGACAATAAACTACAACTTTTTTTTTGCTGGATGTATTCCAGTCTCCGTCTTCCTCTACAACTTTTGTCCTCTACAGCTCCCTCTAGTACCATGAAAGTCATTCCCTCATGTCTTAACAGATGGCCTATCATCCTGTCCCTTGTCTTTGTCAGTGTTTCCCACATCCCCTTCCTCTCCGATTCTGCGCAGAACCTCCTCATTGCTTACCTTATCAGTCCACCTAATTCTCAACATTCTTCTGTTGCTCCACATGTCAAATGCTTCAATTATCTTGTATTCCGGTTTTCCTACAATCCATGTTTCACTAGCATACAATGCTGTGCACCAAACGTACATTCTCAGAAATTTCAGCCTCAAATTATGGCCTATGTTACTACTAGATTTCTTTTGGCGAGAAATGCCCTTTTTACCATTACTAGTCTGCTTTTTATGTCCTCCTTGCTCCGTCCACCATCAGTTATTTTGCTGTCCAGGTAACAGAATTCCTTAAGTTCATCTACTTCGTAACCATCAGTCCTGATGTTAAGTTTCTCGCTGTTGTCATTTCTGCTACTTGTCATTACTTCCGATTTTCTTAGATTTATTCTCAACCTATAATCTGAACTCATTAGACTTCATTCCACTCAGCAGATCATCAGCGAATCGTATCATTGATATACTTTACCCTTGAATTTTAATTCCACTCCTGAACATTTCTTTTATTTCCATCAATACTTCTTCGTTGTACAGATAGATCAGGCTACATCCCTGTCTTACAACCTTTTTAATCCGTTCACTTCGTTCTGGTCGTCCACTGTTAATCCCTCTTGGCTCTTGTACATATTGTGTATTACCCGTCTCTACCTATAGCTTATCCCTATTTTTCTCAGGACTTTGAACATCTTGCACCATTTTACATTGTCGAAAGCTTTTTGCAGACCGACAAATCCTATGAACGTGTCTTGACTTTTCTTTAGTCTTGCTTCTATTATTAACCGCAACATCACAATTACCTTTCCGAAAGCAAAACAGATCATCTAGCACATTAGGTATTTACCTGTCTACAGCATCGTGTAAGGTAAATGGGAAAGAAGAATGAAAGAAGTGTACCAACGGTTTGGAAAGTCAGTCTTTGGCCGAACGTTAGGACATATGTGGCTACAGTGGGTTGGTCTCATCTTTAGAGACGGTGGATTCCTTCCATACCGAGTCCTCCATTCTCAGCCTCCTGGAAAACTCTCAAGAGGGCGTTCAAGTACGAGTTGGAAGGATCGAGGACTCACAGTCCTTAACCAAGAGGAGCCGATAGTGCTGGAAGATGGAGCCACAGACCAAAAATGATGGACTATCATCTACAGTAAATATCTCCGCCGTCGTGACGGACTGACTTACTTTTTAAGGTTTCATACCTCAATCGGAAAAAATGGAACCCTTATAGGATCATTTTGCTGTCCGTCTGTCTTTTTGTCTGTCTGTCTCGCTGACTGTTGGAAACCCTTTTTCTCAATTGCTGGTACACATATGAAGTTGAAATGTATGTCACATACGAGGTCTGTTCAAAAAAATTCCGGAAAATTCGTAATTTCGCGCCAGTGACGTGATGGAGCGGAAAGCGGTTGGCATCCCTGCGCACGCCTGTGTTCAATATGTAACTGTCGGAAGTTTCATTGTTGTATGTCTATTAGTTATTGTTCAGTGCTGTATTGAGTAGAGCGTTGTGTCGCACAGCATGCGAATTTCGATATGGCATTAAATTTTGCGTGAACTGAAGAAAACCTTTACAGAGATACACCAAATGACGCAGGAAGCCTACGGTGATGAGTGCTTAAGCCGTACTCTGTGTTACCAAGGGTTCGCACTGTTTAAAAATTGCTAAATGGTTCAAATGGCTCTGAGCACTATGGGACTTAACTTCTGTGGTCATCAGTCCCCTGGAACTTAGAACTACATAAACCTAACTAACCTAAGGACATCACAAACATCCATGCCCGAGGCAGGATTCGAACGTGCGACCGTAGCGGTCGCGCGGTTCCAGACTGTAGCGCCTAGAACCGCTCGGCCACTCCGGCCGGCTAAAAATTGCAGGACAGAACTTAAAGATGACCCTCGTTCAGGACGCCCTTTGTTGTCTACCGACAATACTCATGTCACGAACGTCAACGAAATTGTACATGGCAATCGAAGACTGATAGTCCGAGAGATTTCAGAAAAGTGTAATATTTCAGTTGGATCTTGTAATGGTGTCCTGGCACAGCATCTTCAAATGCATCGTGTTTCCGCCAAGTTCGTCCCATGGCTCATGAGTCAAGATCAGAAGGATGTCTGCCTCGCAATCTTTGAAGAGCTTTTGGATCGCGAAAATGAGAACGAGATGTTCCTTAAGAAAATCGTAACTGATGATGACACGTGGGTCTACTGTTATGATGTTGAGACCAAGGTTCAATCTTGACAATGGGTCAGGGAAAGTTCTCCAGTACCAAAACCGGCTGGTCAGGTCGGCTGAAATGTCAAAGCCATGTTTTGTTTGCGTTTTCTTTGAGTTTGAAGGATTAGTTCATCATGAATTGTACGCTCAGGGACAAACTGTTAATCGATGGTACCACCTGAAAGTTTTACAAAGCCTGTGAGAAAATGTGATATGGAAACGGCCTTAAACGTGGCGAGAAAATTCCTGGCTCTTGCATCGCGATAACGCACCCCCACATTCATCCCTTTTGCTACGTGACTGTTGCACAAAAAACGAAATCACTGTGCTGCCTCATCCTCCGTACTCACCAGACCTGGCCCATGCAGACTTTTTTTTTATCTCCAGAGTTAAAAACTCCGTTGAAAGGACGAAGATTTGCAACGATAGACGAGATAAAGAAAATTCGCGGACGGTGTTTCGCGCGGCCCAGCTAGAAGTGTACCAAGATGGCTTCTGGAAGTAGAAACGGCGAAGGGAGCGCTATGTGTGTTGCGGAGGAGAGTATTCCGAAGGGGACCATGCACAATAAGTAAAAGGTTAGCGTAAAGAATTTTGTAGACAAAATTCAGTAATTTTTTGAACAGAGCTCGTACTTTGGTCTATGGCCTCTTGGCAGTGTAGAAGCTTTAAGTTTCCGAGTCAATGCAATCAAAACATACGACCATTTATGTCATATATTTTGGGATCCTGACATTCTCGATATCGGTAATAGGAAAAAATCGCCGAAATTCTCGGTGCTCGGGATGAATGAAGTATGTATATATTTGTTTTTAAGGAACCCTCGATGTGCGAGTCCTGCTCGAACTTACCAGGATTTTCCATTGTGCTTTTTGGAAAGTGTTATTTTATAATCTCTTATAATGTGCGTGCTTTTTGCTTTGTAGTATGGTTTTTTTTCTTTTGTACTCTGCTGTAGGCCTTAAAGGCCCATTAATGAGGTAAACTATGATGATGATATTGTATTGTCTAGTGATGCTTGAGTTCTATACACAGATAGGAGATACTGGGAGACACAGCAACAGTTAACTAAAAATATTTTACTTAACTCAGTATGTGTAGGCAGATCAGTCACAATCTAGCGTGTCCTGGCCTCTATCCAAATCCATAATACATTGTAGTCACTTAGAGAGAGGCTGAGTACTAACAGGCATACGTACGATACTGAAGAGGGCTGATGATACCTTGCGGCGGTCTCTTATATACTTCAAATAGTAGTGTAAACGTATCGTTTTCATCGACAGTAAGTAGCGTAAATTACATACGCTCGTCTTTACACAGTCAAGGTAGCTATCGTTATAAACACCAAACTTAGAGTGAATCGATGATTAAAATACAAATTTACTTCTTACTTTTATTTCTACTCATCATCTGAAGTGACACTGGTTCTAAATATGTAGTTTTACCCAAGTCCACTTTAACATAAATTAACAGATGTCCTGCGAGTAAACATATACACGTTGTATCATAAGTAGTGGAGAAAATGTACATTATTGAAAATGTACGATAATAGAACAAAAAATGTTCCAGTAATCTCAGGTTCTGCAAGGTAGCTGCGAGTGAATGGTTAGGAGCTGTCACTGACTTTAGTGGCCGGCCGGAGTGGCCGAGCGGTTCTAGGCGCTACAGTCTGGAGCCGCGCGACCGCTACGGTCGCAGGTTCGAATGCTGCCTCGGGCATGGATGTGTGTGATGTTCTTAGGTTAGTTAAGTTTAAGTAGTTCTAAGTTCTAGGGGACTGATGACCACAGACGTTAAGTCCCACAGTGCTCAGAGCCATTTGAACTGACCTTAGTGTGAAATACTGTCCCAGTAAGTACAGACGTATTTGAAGCGTAAGTAGCCATCTAATTTGTCTCAAGTTTTACTCATGGCCTATCTTAACAATAAAGACAGTACTACTTCAGTACGTTACACTTTAAAATTTTCTGCTCGTTTGAAAGTGATAAAGGAGCTGTTGCACGTATTGTCCTCATATATGGATAGAGAATGGCACTCGTCTTTGCAGCGAGTTCCGAATTCTTTGAAACACCGTCGTATTATCTCCTGTGTCGTGAAGAGGCTGTACACTTCGCTGCTCCCGTTCTCTAAGCGTTTCAACAGGATTCCTGTACGTGAAAGTCTGATATGGCACAAGACAGAAAAACTCATAGGTTTCACGTCATATGAACTTGTAGGCCTAATTACAGGGCCTGCTCGACCCACACATTTTAGGTTGTACGTATCGCCACGTATTTAACATCAGTAGCAAAATATGGCGGTGCTTCAACAACCCTGTACTATATTCCCCAACGATAGACCATAGGTAAAATTTCAGACCAGTTATATAGGGATTTAGTCGGAAAGTTTACATTTCAGATACACTAAATACAATACATCTACATCTGCATCTGCGTACACATGCCACAAGACACCGAATGGGGCATGGCGAAGGGCAACCTGACCACTACTAGACATTTACTTTCCCGTGCCATTTGCAAATGCAAAGACTCAAGAACAACTGTGTATGTGCCTTCGTATGAGCCCTAATTTCCTTCATATTATGTTCCAGGTCGTTATAGGAAATGTACTTTGGTGGCAGTGGTATCGTTCTGTAGCGGCCTTGAAATGCCGATCCTCTAAATCTTCTCAATAGTGGTCCGCGGAAAGAACGTCACCTTCTCTCTAGGGATTCCATTTATGTTTACGAAGGCTCTGCCTAGTATTCGCGTGTTCATCGAATCTACCGTCAACAATTCTACCATCTCGCCTTCGATTTGCTTCTGATGTCTTCCTTCAATCCGATCACCGGGGGACCCCAGACACTCGTGCAGTACACAAGAATGGATCGCACCAACTAGTGTTCTATACGCGATCTCCTGTATAAACGAGCTACACTACCCTAAGATTCTCTGCTTTGGAACATATACTGTATTCGAACATTTGAAGTACCTCGAAGAAAACGTTTTATTGACACATAGTCATCACGCTTTCAGAAAATATCATTTTTTTGAAATACAACTAGCTCTTTATACTCATGAAGTAATAAGTGCTATCGATAAGGGATGTCAAATCGATTCCATATTTTTAGGTTTCCATAAGGCTTTCCACACCATTCCTCACAAGCGTCTTCTAACCAAAGTGCGTGCCTACGGAATATCGCCTCAGTTGTGCGACTGGATTCGTGATTTCTTGTCAGAAAAGTAACAATTCGTAGTAACAGACGGAAAGTCATCGAGTAAAACAGAAGTAATATCCGGCGTTCCCCAAGGAAGTGCTGTAGGCCCTCTATTGTTCCTGGTCTATATTAACGACATAGGAGACAATCTGACTAGCCGTCTTAGACTGTTTGCAGATGATGCTGTCATTTAACGTCTTGTAAAGTCATCAGATGATCAAAACGACTTGCAAAATGATTTGGATAAGATATCTATCTGTATGGTGCTAAAAGTGGCAATTGACCCTGAATAAGGAAAAGTGCGAAGTTATTCACATGAGTACCAAAAGAAATCAGCTAAATTTCAATTACACGATAAGTCACACAAATCTGAAGGCTGTAAATTCAACTAAATACTTAGGGATGACAATCACAAATAACCTAAACTGGAACGATCTCATAGATAATATTGCGGGTAGAGCAAACCATTTCTGCGATTCATTGGCAGAACACTTAGAAGATGCAACAGGTCTACTAAAAAGACTGATTACACCACGCTCGTCCGCCCTATTCTGGAGTATTGCTGTGCGGTGTGGGTTCCGCATCAGGTGGGACTGACGGATGACATTGAAAAAGTACAAAGAAGGGCAGCTCGTTTTGTATTATCGCGAAATAGGGGAGACAGTGTCACAGACACGATACGTGAATTGGAGTGGTAATCATTAAAACAAAGGCGTTTTTCGTTGCGACGGAATTTTCTCATGAGATTTCAATCACCAGTTTTCTCCTCCGATTGCGAAAACATTCTGTTGGCACCCACCTACATAGGGAGAAATGATCATCACGATAAAATAAGAGAAATCAAGGCTCGCACAAAAAAATTTTTTAAGTTCTCGTTTTTCCCGCGTGCCGTTCGAGAGTGGAACGGTAGAGAGACAGCTTGAAGGTGATTCCTTGAACCCTCTGCCAGGCACTTTATTGTGAATAGCAGACTAATCACGTAGCTGTAGATGTAGATGTGAACAAACCGAAGTTGGCCATTCACCTTACGTACCACCGTCCTTAGGTACCCGTTCCATTTCATATCGTTTTGCAATGTTACGCCACCTATTTAATCGACATGACTGTGTCAAACAGAGCGTTATTAACGCTGAATTCGAACATTACGGAATTTTTTGCCATACTCATCTGCATTAGCTTGCACTTTTCTATGCCTAGAACAAGCCGCCGTTCATCATATCAACCAGAAACTTTGCCTAACTTATCCTGCATCCTCCTACAATCATTCAACGTCGACATCTTCCCGTATCCTGCAGCGTCATCAGCAAAAAGTCACAGGCTGCTGAACACCCTGTCCGTCAGATAATTTATGTGTACGTAGAGAGAGCACGAGCTGTCTTATCACACTCCTGACGACATCCTTGTCTCTAGTGAACTCGCGTCGTCAAGGACAAGAGACAGGGTTCTGTTACTTAAGAGGTCTTCGAGCCACTCGCATATTTGAGAACCTAATCCTCCGAATTTCGTCAACAATTTGCAGTGGTGCACCGTTTCAAATGCTTTTCGGAAATCTAGGAATATGGAATCTACCTGTTGCTCTTCATCCATGATTCGCAGGATATCACGTGAAGATAGAGCAAATTGAGTTTCGCTCGAGCTATGCTTTCCAACACCGTTCTGGTTTGTGGATAGAAGCTTTTCGGTCTCAAGGAAATTAATTATTTTCGGACTGAGAATATATCCAAGAATTCTGCAGCAAACTAACGTTAAGAAAATTGGTCTGTAATTTTGCGGGTTCTTTTGCCCTCCTTATATACTTGTCCAATGTTTCGTACAGAAGTCGCGACAGCTCGTAGCTACACATCGTAGTTAAATCATTTCACTATCGGCTATGTTGCGGACCCATGTTTACTGGTAACCTTTCTCTTCTAATATCTTATAGTTACACCTACGTCAGTTTTCCCTGTTAATTCTGATGCACCCTGCTTTTTGCATCTGCCTGTAAGTACAAAAATTATCTTTCCTCAAATAAAGCTCATTTCAGTCATACGTATGGTACTGCCGTTAGTGCGTAAATTTTTAGCATATAACAGTCACGTAACAGTGCACGTAACCGTAGACGTGTGTTACACAAGGTACAGTGAGACGAAAATTCGGAGCGCCGACTAGGCGACATCCGCAGTTCATCAAAGTGGAGCTCTTGATTCGAAAGCAAGTGCAGTAGTGGACAGTCCGTGCATTGCTCTGCTGAAGGGCTTGGTTTCTGTGGGTCGTAGACGTTTTATGGCTTCGACTGACGTTTATGAGCGTGTAAGGTTGTAAAACGCTGGGCGTCCGCGAAACGAGAAAAGCACCATAAAGTCGCACGTGTGAAGTTGTCATTCTACATGCTGAAAAAACGCAGATGAGATGTAATACTGCAAAGCAGTTCCGTAAAACGGCTCTAGACCCGGCGTCAGAGAAAGTACTGGGAAACGTGTCGCAGAATGAAGGGGTTTCTATGCGGTGCTTGCTTGTAGCTTTAGGTGGAGATGTACAAAGAAGTTCGCACCACACAGTGGGCAATAGAAGTACATGTAACAGAAATTCAATTACCAAACGATGTTGACATAGGGTGATAATTATTCTACATCTACATCTACATGGATACTCTGCAAATCACATTTAAGTGCCTGACAGAGGGTTCATCGAACTACCTTTACAATTCTCTATTATTCCAATCTCGTATAGCGCGCGGGAAAAATGAACACTTGTATCTTTCCGTGCGAGCTCTGATCTCCCTTATTTTATCGTGTGATCGTTATTGAACTATATCAAATAAAATCGTCATAGCTGCTGAACGGCTTGCGTTAGGACGTACAAACTGCACGGTTGCCCGAGGGCCATGATGGGAATTAGTATGCGCAGTGTGGTTTGGTTTAGCGACGAAGTCCACTTTCATTTGGATGGGTTCGTCAATAAGCAAAAGTGGCCCATCCGGGGGGACTGAGAATCCGCATTTCGCGATCGAGAAGTCTCTTCACCCTCAACGGGTGACTGTGTGGTGTGCAGTGTCCAGACACGGGCTAATCGGTGCGATATTCCTTGACGGCATGGTGACTACTGAACGGTAAGTGAAAGTTTTGAAGATGAATTCATGCCCATTATCCAAAGTGACCCTGATTTCGATAAGATGTGGTTCATGCAAGACGGAGCTCGACCCCATCGAAGCAGGCGAGTGTTTGATGTCCTGGAGGAGCACTTTGGGGAGCGCATTCTGGCTCTGGGGTACCCAGAGGCCACTGGCGTGTGCCTTGATTGGCCACCATATTCTCCGGTTCTGAACACTTGCGACTCCTTTTTTGGGGGGCTATATTAGAGACAAGGTGTGCAGCAATAACCCCAAAACCATTTTTGAGTTGAAAACAGCCATTCAGAATATCGTCAGCATCGATGTTTCGACACTTCAGAGGGTCAGCAGAATTTCGCTATTCGTCTGCGCCGCATCACAGCCAATGATAACAGGCGTTTCGAACATATCGCAACCAAAATCCGAATATTTGTAGTGACGTTTGAATATTGAATAAAGTGTGTACACGCTATGGTTTGTAACTAATTTACGTTTTTTCTCATATAGTTAAATGACTGAAACGCTGTACATAACGAGCTGTGGAGTTAATATAACTTTGTAAATTAGAAAGGAAGTTTCTGGAACAACATTGGGAACTGGGGGAGCTTCGGCTTACAAAATGTGTGTACCAGAGAGAGAGAGGAATGATACCGACTATCCACAACCGGTTTTGTACATAGTTAAACAGGAACGCCGGATTTCATTTTGTCAATTTATTCTTCAGAAGTAGAAAAGCTCATTCCGGTGAAAGAAAACGCGAGAAATATAGATAGTTAAAACAATAACTGCCTCGCCTTGCTTTACTGTATACTGCTACTATAATTAAAAATGCTTTCGCCTAAAAGCTTCTCTAGTTGTCATGTAGGTCTGCAGACAGTTGTTGTCCAATAAGTGTAAGTAGTCTGTAGGCGCTGATGAACTTCCGAAATGAAACTGTAATACTGTTTACGTCAAAGAATAAATAAAAACGTGCAAATAATACACTCCTGGAAATTGAAATAAGAACACCGTGAATTCATTGTCCCAGGAAGGGGAAACTTTATTGACACATTCCTGGGGTCAGATACATCACATGATCACACTGACAGAACCACAGGCACATAGACACAGGCAACAGAGCATGCGCAATGTCGGCACTAGTACAGTGTATATCCACCTTTGGCAGCAATGCAGGCTGCTATTCTCCCATGGAGACGATCGTAGAGATGCTGGATGTAGTCCTGTGGAACGGCTTGCCATGCCATTTCCACCTGGCGCCTCAGTTGGACCAGCGTTCGTGCTGGACGTGCAGACCGCGTGAGACGACGCTTCATCCAGTCCCAAACATGCTCAATGGGGGACAGATCCGGAGATCTTGCTGGCCAGGGTAGTTGACTTACACCTTCTAGAGCACGTTGGGTGGCACGGGATACATGCGGACGTGCATTGCCCTGTTGGAACAGCAAGTTCCCTTGCCGGTCTAGGAATGGTAGAACGATGGTTTCGATGACGGTTTGGATGTACCGTGCACTATTCAGTGTCCCCTCGACGATCACCAGTGGTGTACGGCCAGTGTAGGAGATCGCTCCCCACACCATGATGCCGGGTGTTGGCCCTGTGTGCCTCGGTCGTATGCAGTCCTGATTGTGGCGCTCACCTGCACGGCGCCAAACACGCATACGACCATCACTGGCACCAAGGCAGAAGCAACTCTCATCGCTGAAGACGACACGTCTCCATTCGTCCCTCCATTCACGCCTGTCGCGACACCACTGGAGGCGGGCTGCACGATGTTGGGGCGTGAGCGGAAGACGGCCTAACGGTGTGCGGGACCGTAGCCCAGCTTCATGGAGACGGTTGCGAATGGTCCTCGCCGATACCCCAGGAGCAACAGTGTCCCTAATTTGCTGGGAAGTGGCGGTGTGGTCCCCTACGGCACTGCGTAGGATCCTACGGTCTTGGCGTGCATCCGTGCGTCGCTGCGGTCCGGTCCCAGGTCGACGGGCACGTGCACCTTCCGCCGACCACTGGCGACAACATCGATGTACTGTGGAGACCTCACGCCCCACGTGTTGAGCAATTCGGCGGTACGTCCACCCGGCCTCCCGCATGCCCACTATACGCCCTCGCTCAAAGTCCGTCAACTGCACATACGGTTCACGTCCACGCTGTCGCGGCATGCTACCAGTGTTAAAGACTACGATGGAGCTCTGTATGCCACGGCAAACTGGCTGACACTGACGGCGGCGGTGCACAAATGCTGCGCAGTTAGCGCCATTCGACGGCCAACACCGCGGTTCCTGGTGTGTCCGCTGTGCCGTGCGTGTGGTCATTGCTTGTACAGCCCTCTCGCAGTGTCCGGAGCAAGTATGGTGGGTCTGACACACCGGTGTCAATGTGTTCTTTTTTCCATTTCCAGGAGTGTACAATGAAGGACTTCAGCGAATGAAAATATGTGAAATATACCAACTGACTCATTTCTGTGGGCCAAAAACATGCAATTACTTTTTTTAATGAAGCTGTCTTAACCCAGATATTATAGAATACCCACGAGACGATTAATGATAAATACGTTACATTAAACACCGATACGCCAAAGCATTATGACCACTACTTAACAGCGTTTTGGTCCACTTTTCAAACAGAGTACAGCAACGATTCTGCTTGGCATGGATCCCACAAGTCCTTGATAGGTTTCCAGAAGTATGTGGCACCAGAAGTCTACTCACAGGTCACCATTTCCTCAAATTGCAGGACGGTGGTTCGTGGGCACACAGCTGACGGCCGATGTATGTTCCAGTGGGTACAGATCAGGGACATTTGCCGGCTCACACATCAATGCGAGTTCACTATCACGCTCTTCAAACCACTACGGCACGATTGTGGCCTTGTGTCGAGGAGAGCTATACTGCTGGAAGATGTCATCGCCATCAGAGAAGACTTCAATCATGAAGGGATGCAGGTGGTCCGCAATAGTGTTCACTTAGTTCATTGCTCTCATGGCGTCTTCGAGCACTGTCGTGGGTCCCACAAGAGAACAATGTTCCCCATAGCATGATTCTGTTCTCACCGGCCTGCATCTGCGACATGGAGCATGTTCCGTGCAACCATTCTCCTGGATGTAAGGGCCCAACCATCGACCTAGGTTAACAAGAAATGCGATTCATTGGATAGCAGACATGTTTCTGTGGATCCACGGTGAAAACACATTGAAGCTGTACCCACTGCAATCGTAACTGACGATGTCGTTGGGTCAACACAGGAACGCGTAGCGGTCGGTCGATGTGGAGCTCCATGTTCAACAATGACCTTGAAACGGTGTGCTCCGAAACACGTGAGCCTTCACCAGCATTTTACTCTTATCTGCCACAGAGCGCAGCCTGTCCTGGATTACACTGTGCGAAATCCTCTGACCTCTATCTACATCTACATCCATACTCCGCAAGCCACCTGACGGTGTGTGGCGGAGGGTATCTTCAGTACCTCTATCGCTTCTCCCTTCTGTTCCATTGTTCTTGGAAAGAAGGATTGTCGGTATGCCTCTGTGTGGGCTCTAATCTCTCTGATTTTATCCTCATGGTCTCTTCGTGAGATATACGTAGGAGGGAGCAGTATACTGCTTGACTCTTCGGTGAAGGTATGTTCTCGAAACTTTGACAAAAGCCCGTACCGAGCTACTGAGCGTCTCTCCTGCAGAGTCTTCCACTGGAGTTTATCTATCATCTCCGTAACGCTTTCGCGATTACTAAATGATCCTATAACGAAGCGCGCTGCTCTCCGTTGGATCTTCTCTATGTCTTGTATCAACCCTATCTGGTACGGATCCCACACTACTGAGCAGTATTCAAGCAGTGGGCGAACAAGCGTACTGTACCCTACTTCCTTTGTTTTCGGATTGTATTTCCTTAGGATTCTTCCAATGAATCTCAGTCTGGCATCTGCTTTACCGACGATCAACATTATATGATCATTCCATTTTAAATCACTCCTAATGCGTACACTCAGATAATTTATGGTATTAACTGCTTCCAGTTGCTGACCTGCTATTTTGTAGCTAAATGATAAAGGATCTATCTTTCTGTGTATTCGCAGCACATTACACTTGTCTACATTGAGATTCAATTGCCATTCCCTGCACCATGCGTCAATTCGCTGCAGATCCTCCTGCATTTCAGTACAATTTTCCATTGTTACAACCTCTCGATACACCACAGCATCATCTGCAAAAAGCCTCAGTGAACTTCCGATGTCATCCACCAGGTCATTTATGTATATTGTGAATAGCAACGGTCCTATGACACTCCTCTGCGGCACACCTGAAATCACTCTTACTTCGGAAGACTTCTCTCCATTGAGAATAACATGCTGAGTCCTGTTATCTAGGAACTCCTCAATCCAATCACACAATTGGTCTGATAGTCCATATGCTCTTACTTTGTTTTGTGACGATACGTGGTCGTCCATTAATATACAGCCTACGCGTTATTCCACTATCCTTCAACCACTTTAGTAGTACGCCATCGCCTTTTCAGTGATTCTCGTTTCCTGCCGCAGCGCCATTACAATGTGCCCTTTATCAAAAGCGTCTATATCAATGGATTTGAGCATTTGCGGTCGGTGTCTTCGCTATAATAACTCCCCATTCGTCCTTTCGGTGAACTGCAACCACATTGGACATGTTAGTTCAGTTGTGCAACGCTGCTGGAACCAGTGGTCACGTCAACATCCTCACGCCCTTAGGTGAGAGTCTGGATGTCCACACAGTACACACGCCCGCCACGATCGTTCTTGTGAAACACAACTAGCTCTTTATTCACATGAAGTGCTGAGTGCTATTGACAAGGGATTTCAGATCGATTCTGTATTTCTCCGTTTCCGAAGGCTTTTGACACTGTACCGCGCGAGCGGCTAGTATTGAAATTGCGTGCTTATGGAATATCGTTTCAGTTATGTGACTGGATATGTAATTTCCTGTCAGAGAGGTCACAGTTCGTAGTAATTGAGAGAAAGTCAACGAGTAAAGCAGAAGTGATTTGTAACGTTCCCCAAAGTAGTGTTATAGGCCCCTAGCTGTTCCGTATCTCTATAAACGATTTGGGAGACAATATAAGCAGCCGTCTTCGGTTATTTGCAGATGACGCTGTCGTTTATCGACTAACTCAGTCATCAGAAGATCAAAACAAACTGCAAAACGATTTAGAAGAAATATCAGAATGGTGCGAAAAGTGGCAGTTGACCTTAAATAACGAAAAGTGTGAGGTCATCCACATGAATGCTACAAGGAACTCGTTAAACTTCGGTTACACGATAAATCAGTCTAATCTAAAAACCGTAAATTCAACTAAATACCTACGTATTACAATTACGAACAACTTAAATTGGAAGGAACACAGAAAATGTTGTGGGGAAGGCTAATCAAAGACTGCCTATTATTGGCAGAACACTTAGAAAATGTAACAGACCTACTAAGGAGACTGCCAACACTACGCTTGTCCGTCCACTTTTAGAATACTGCTGCGCGGTGTAGGACCCTTAACACATAGGACTGACGGAGTACATCGAAAAAGTTCAAAGAAAGGCAGGACGATTTGTATTATCGAGAAATATGGGATAGTGTCGGAAAAATTATAGAGGATTTGGGATGGACATCATTAAAAGAAAGGCGTTTTTCGTTGCGAAGGAATCTTGTCACGAAACTCCCAACTTTCTCCTCCGAATGCGAAAATACTTTGTTGTCACCGACCTACAATGGGAGGAGCGATCACCAAGATAAAATAAGGGAAATCAGAACTCGTACGGAAAGATATACACTACTGGCCATTAAAATTGCTACACCAAGAAGAAATGCAGTGATAAACGGGTATTCATCGGACAAATATATTATACTAGAACGCAATTTTTGTGCATGGATCCTGAAAATCAGTACCCAGAACAACCCCTCTGGGCGTAATAACGGCCTTGATACGACTCGGCATTGAGTCAAACAGAGCTTGGATGACGTGTACAGGTACAGCTGCCTATGCAGCTTCAACACGATATCACAGTTCATCAAGAGTAGTGACTAACGTATTGTGACGAGCCAGTTGCTCGGCCACCATTGACCATACGTTTTCAGTTGGAGAGAGATCTGGAGAATGTGCTGGCCAGGGCAGCAGTCGAACATGTTCTGTATCCAGAAAGGCCCGTACAGGACATGCAACATGCGTTTGTGCATTATCCTGCTGAAATGTAGGGTTACGCAGGGATCGAATGAAGGGTAGAGCCACGGGTCGTAACACATCTGAAATGTAACGTCCACGGTTCAAAGTGCCGTCAATGCGAACAAGAGGTGACCGAGACGTGTAACCTCATACCATCACACCGGGTGATACGCCAGTATGGCGATGACGAATACACGCTTCCAAAGTGCGTTCACCGTGATGTCGCCAAACACGGATGCCACCATCATGATACTGTACACAGAACCTGGATTCATCCGAAAAAAATGACGTTTTGCCATTCGTGCACCCAGGTTCGGAGTACACCATCGCAGGCGCTCCTGTCTGTGATTCAGGGTCAATGGTAACCGCAGCCATGGTCTCTGAGCTGATAGTCCATGCTGCTGCAAACGTCGTCGAACTGTTCGTGAAGATGGTTGTTCTCTTGCAAACGTCCCCATGTGTTGACTCGGGGATCGATACGTGGTTGCACGATCCGTTACAGCCAAGCGAATAAGATGCCTGACATCTCGACTGCTAGTGATACGAGGCCGTTGGGATCCAGCAGGGAGTTCCATATTTCCCTCCTCAACCCACCGATTCCGTATTCTGCTAACAGTCATTGGATCTCGACCAACGCTAGCAGCAATGTCGCGATACGATAAACCGCAATCGCGGTAGGCTACAATCCGACCTTTAGCAAAGTCGGAAATGTGTTGGTACGCATTTCTCCTCCATACACGAGACATCACAACAACGCTTCACCAGGCAACGCCGGTCAACTGCTGTTTGTGTATGAGAAACCGGTTGGAAACTTTCCTCATGTCAGCACGTTGTAGGAGTCGCCACCGGCGCCAACTTTGTGTGAATGCTCTGAAAAGCTAATCATTTGTATATCACAAACATCTTCTTCTGTCGGTTAAATTTCGCGTCTGTAGCACGTCATCTTCGTGGTGTAGCAATTTTAATGCCCTGTAGTGTAGGTGTTCATTCTTTCCTGTCGCTATACGATATTGGAATAATAGAGAATTGTGGTGGTGGTTCGATGAACCCTCTGCCAGGCACTTAAATGTGATATGCAGAGTATCTATGTAGATGTAGATGTAGATTGTAAGGACGGCAGTGGCAGATCGCACTACCAGAGCACAGATAAAGAGCCCAGATGTGTCGACACGAACTGTTGCGAACTGCTTATTAGCAGTGGGACTGCGGGCGTGTACACCCCTAGCCACAGCATCGACGTGAATAGCTCGACTGGTGCCGTCAGAGGATCACTTGGAAGATGGAATGGCGCGCCGTAGTCCTCAGCGACGAAAGCAGAGTCTGCCTGTACGCAAGTGATGGTCATTTGAGCCTACGACGTAGACCCGGTGAGCGCTGTCTAGTAGAGCGCATTCGTCCAAGACACACTGGCCCCACCGCCGGCTTATGGTCTTGGATGCGATAAGCTACAACTCTCGTGAGGTGGCGCAGTGGTTAGCACACTGGACTCGCATACGGGAGGACGACAGTTCAAACTTGCGTCCAATCATCCTGAGTTAGGTGTTTTCGTCATATCGCTAAATCGCTTCAGGCAAATGCCGGGATGTCGCTTCGAAAAAGCACTGTCGATTTTCTTAAGGGGCTCCGGAACGCCCTATACTTGCAATGTTGAAATAACGCTTATAAATTACATCTTTCCTCACAAAGTATTTGAAGTAGGAAGTTGAACTTTTTACAGATTATTTATTGGAATATGGGCTACAACTTAACACAGGGATTTTACAAAATTTTAGTTCAGCTATTAAAGATGATTTTTTTTCAATTGTAATGAAAATTCACAACATTTTTTTGCAATTTTTTATTTATATATTCAAAAATATACAGTTTTTTGGAAAAAGGCTGTGTTAAATAATGCAGAAGGTACTCTGTAACATTTACTGAAAATTTGAAACAAATATGTTTGGAAGATCCTTAGAAAACATGTAATTAGTATGAGAAAATAAAAGTTTTGGGAATCGAGCGTCAAAGATTGGATTAACTTTTTAGTGCATTCCAGGTCCATAGGATGGATTATCTCCATCCTCTGCAAACTCATCCTCCAGCTTCCTCTTGTTCCTCCTCCTGTTTACTCTTGCTTGTATTTCTAGACTCTTTACAGCCCTGTCTGCAGCCCGAAGGCGTTCCTTGTCTAAAGCAAGCATCGCTCGTACCATGTTAGAACCTATCTTCATTCCCATATTTCTAAATACCTTGCACCTTACAATGTTGCCATCATTGAAAGTCGCAACAGCAACTTTACTTTTACTCATTATTATACTTCAACAAAACAGAGACTCAAGAAACAGAATTAATTACGAATATTTTCGAGATAACGACAGAGTAAATAAACATGAAACAATCGACAATCACACCAGCGATATATATTGAACCATCACAGGTTAGCCACAACACATACTTTATCTCACATCACTAAAATGTACCTGATGAACACGGACGTTAATAATAACACCATTTGACAGCAGTTTAACAGCGCCACAGTGGGTCACGCCCATGTAGAACACATTTCAAAAAAAAATTTAAAAATAGTTGTAGTCTTCGCAATTGAATAAATTATATATCTATTAAAAGGTAATAGTCTGCAGATTCAGAAAACGCAAAAAAGTAAAAATTGAACTTTTCATGATTTTGAGCCTTTCCGGAGCCCCTTAACCCATCCCCCCATAATCCGATGGGAAACATGACCTCGCCGTTTGGTCCCCTCCCCCAAATCAACCAGTTTAGACGGGACGCTACCTGGCGCTCGGTACTTACAGCACACCGTTAGGCTCGTTCTTTTGCCATTCTTCCTGCAGGAAGGTGATGTGGAGCTGAGCTGAGCGTGCTCTACAAGACGTGCAGCAACTTCGAAAGCCAGCACGATTTTCGGACTCGTCTCCAATCGAGCGCGTGTAGCATACGATAGGGCGAGAAGTGATCCGTGAGACTCATCAACCAACTCTTACAAAACTACGTGAACAGGTCGAGCAGGTGTGGCGTAACGTATCCCAGGGCAGTACAGGGTAGCTGTGCGATCGACTGGATGCTAGAGTCAGCGCCTGCAGTGCGCATTTGGAGGCTGCATCACGTACTAACATAGGCGTTTCAGCATAGGTCGATACGTGGTATCCCAGGGCCACTAGTGCTTCGGATATGTTAATGTAATTATTTCATGTACTTCATATACTCTGTTCCACCAATAAATATTGAGAGACTTGGAAACCTCTAAATGATGTACTAATATTTTTCAGCATTGTAGTTCATGGTGTCTTCCCATAACTACACAGGAATTTGCCTGCCCTATGCACTGGCACAATCGGAGTTGATTTCTAGCTAGAGACCAAATTAAGTAAATATATAAACATTTAACTGAAAAAAGACAATTAAAAGTATAAATCTTACAGACTAAGTAGTGTAGTTGGTATATAATCACGCGTCTCAACACATACTGCCTTGCTATTAGTATAACTGTCTTGGATAAAATGATATGTTTTACTTAAATATTCAATTAAGATGTCTCTCATAGGTTAATTAATTTCGTTATGAAATTCGTGAATAGCTCAGTTGAAGCGCACTGATGAATGCTGCAAATTGATAGCTTAATCTCCTCTGTGTAAAAAAAATTGTAAAAGTTGTCAATTACTTACTAAATTTCAGTTATAGAAATTTGGTCGGTGCTTTATCTTGCAATATACACCTCGAGAGAAATCAACGCATCAACAGAATCGTCTTTCCTTCCTTTTTTAGCACAATGTATTGAATGTATTGTGCTTTTCTGTATCTATAACAGTTCTCACGTACGTGAACAGAATACGTCTATAACTTGTGCTCGCTACCGGGCGGACCTGATATCACGTCTCGAGTGTTAAATTTTTGACAGAAGCACATGCAGGCCCTGTCTTGCGTCTCCGCCATGTCCTTTCTACAACCACCAACCAGCCGCGCGACCATCTCGTCCCCAGAACAAAACGTGTGCAAACCATGTGCCGCGCCCGAGCAGGATCAAACGTCAGTAATAATTACATGGTACGCCGTGTGCAGTATTCTATACCTGTACTGCATCTACTACTTTTGCCATTCCACTATCTGTTCCAGCGTCAGCAATGCGGTGGCACATATACACCATATGGACAAAAGTATCCGGACACCCGCAAAAACATATGGTTTTCATAAATGGTTCAAATGGCTCTGAGCACTATGGGACTCAACATCTTAGGTCATAAGTCCCCTAGAACTTAGAACTACTTAAACCTAACTAACCTAAGGACATCACACACACCCATGCCCGAGGCAGGATTCGAACCTGCGACCGTAGCAGTCCCGCGGTTCCGGACTGCAGCGCCAGAACCGCACGGCCACCGCGGCCGGCTGGTTTTCATATTAGGTGCATTGTACTGCCACCTACTGCCAGGTACTCCATATCAGTGACCTTAGTAATCATTAGACATCGTGAGAGAGCAGAATGTGGCGCTCCGTGGAACTCACGGACTTCGAACGTGGTCATGTGATTGGGTGCCATACGCCTGAACGTGAGATTTCCACACTCATAAACATCCCTATGTCCACTGTGATGTTCGATGTGATAACGAAGCGGCAACGTGAAGGGACACGTACAGCACAAAAGCGTACAGGTCAACCTCGTCTGTTGTCTGGCACAAACCGCCGACAGTTGAAGAGAGTCGTAATGTGTAATAGGCAGACATCTATCCGCGCCATCACACAGGAATTCCAAACTGCATCAGGATCCACTGCAAGTAGTATGACAGTTAGGTGGGAGAGGAGAGAACTTGGATTCCATGGTCGAGCGGCTGCTCATAAGTTACACATCACGCCAGTACATGCCAAACGACGCTCTGGTGTAAGGAACGTAAGCATTGGACGATTGAACAGTGGAAAAACGTTGTGTGGAGTGACCAATCACGGTACACATTGTGGTAATCCTATGGCACGGTGTGGGTATGGCGAATGTCCGGTGAACGTCATCTTCCAGCGTGTGTAGTGCCAACAGTAAATTTCGAAGGTGGTGATGTTATGGTGTATTTTTCATAGAGGGGGCTTGCACCCCTTGTTGTTTTGCGAGGCACTATCACAGCACAGGACTACATTGATGCTTCAAGCACCTTCTTGCTTCGCACTGTTGAAGAGCAATGCGGGGATGGCGATTGCATCTTTCAACACGATCGAGCACCTGTTTATAATGCACGGCCTGTGGTGGTGTGGTTGCACGTCAATAACATCCCTGTAATGGAATGGCTTGCACAGAGTCCTGACCTGACACCTTTGGGATGTTTTGGAATGCCAACTTCGTGCCAGGCCTCATCTACCGACATCGATATCTCTCCTCAGTGCAGAACTCCGTGAAGAATGGGGTGCTATTCCCCAAGAAACCTTCCGGCAGCTGATTGAATGTATGCCCTCGAGAGTGAAAGCTGTCATCAAGGCTAAGGGTGAGGCAACATTATACTGAATTCTAGCATTACCGACGGTGGGCGCCACGAACTCGTATGTTGGTTTCAGGCAGATGTCCAGATACTTCTGATCACATAGTGTACCAATAAGCTGTTCCCTCTACTAATAAGTTTTTCCCATTGATTTCTGTTTCACCTATTGTTTTGAGTGTTTCAAAATGTTGAACTTCTTCTGATTTCGAAGAAGGCAGCAGCTTACAGTTGTGAATATTACCGAACCATCAGTTCAATTAACAGTGGTTACACAGTATTTACACAAATTATTTTCCAAAGAATGGAACAACTCGTGGCTGGCGATCTTGAGGAGGTTAGTTTGGATTCAGGAGAAATTTAGGAGCACACGAGAAATACCGACCTACAACTTGTCTTAAAACTGCAAACCTATGTCTATAGAATATGTAATTGTACGAAATATTTTAACAAAATTGACTGGAAAAACTCTTTGAAATAGTGAAGGTACCAAGAATATAACAAAAAGAGTGAAACAGTGTATACAGGTTGTGCAGGAACCCGACTGCAATTATAAGAGGCATGAAACGAGAGCAGTAGTTGGAAGGGAGTGACGCAAGGTTTTAGCCCATCCCCTACATTATTAAATCTGTATTTCTACTAGACTATAAAGGAAACCAAGGGAAAATTTCGGAAGGAAATTAAGGTTGAGGGAGAAGAAATAAAGAAACTTTGAGGTTTGCCGATGACATTGTTACGCAGTGACAAGCGTTAAATGACTTGGAAAAGGAGGTGAAAGGAACAGATAGTGTCTCGAAAAGAAGTGGTAGGACGAAGATCAACAAAAGTAAAACAAGGGTCGCGCACTGTAATCGAATTAAATCCGGCGATTCTGAGAGAGCTGGATTAGAAATGGGACATAAAAATTAGTATATGCGTTTCCTTATTTGGAGTGCAAAATAACTGATGAAGGCACAAGTAGAGAGAATATAAAATTCACACTGACAATAGCGAGAAGAACATTTCTGAAAAAGAGAACTTTGATAGCATAAATGTACGTGTTAGGAAGCCCTTCTAGAAGGTGTTTGGAGTGGGGCCTCGTACCGAAGTGAAACAGTGCAGACAAGGACAGAGAGCAGAAGTTTTTGAAATGTGGTGCTACACAAGAATACTGAAGTTTAGGTGGGTACATCGAATGACTAAAGTGGAAGTACCAAATGTGGTTGGGGTGAAAAGAGATTTATGCACAACTGCACTAAAAGGAGAGGTCGGTTGATAGCAGATATCCTGAGGCAAAAAGGGGTAGTCAATTTAGTAATGGAGTGAGCGGACACGGGGGGCGGGGTAAAATTTGTCGAGGGTGACTTGGCTAGACTACAGAAAGCGGATTTGAGATGTAGGTAGCCTGCAGCAGTTACGCAGAGGTGAAGAGAATCCCAGAGGGTGGACCAGCATGGATAGCTGCATCGGACACAACAACACACCTGTCAGCTTTTAACACTGCGGTGAGGAACAGCAGCCCTGCACTACACCCATCTGAACGGTAACTTCCGTTACTTGAGCTGACTAGAGCGAAGTTGGTTGGCCTTTCGAGGTGCTGCCGCCTTAGGAACGTTGTGAAAGTCCTCTCGGCGAGAGAAACAAGAGCACGAGCCACACCAAGGTCGCAGTCCACGAACTTGAAACAGGTTTCGCTAAACCGCTACCGATTACTCTGGACAGGTTCCAGCGGAAATGTTACACGCACGTGTTAGCAAGTCGCAGTGCTGATGTTGTCATCGCAGACAGGTGAGATGAGTAATAGTTGCGTCTCGTACGTCCAGGTCAGCAGAACCTGTAATATGAAGCACGACAACGAGTCATCGCTGCGCTGTTTACCGCTTGGAAAACGAGACGCCACCGTTAGTGAATAACCCATTCCTGTTTTAAAGGAGGTACGTCATGAACGGTCGATAGAAAAATAGTCAGTGACGGTATTAAAGGCTGCAGTACAACACCTGTGGTTCTGAGCCCTGGGCACCGTGACACTGAAACCCGACTGATGAAGTGGTGAGAACGTGACGCGCTGAGGAGAGTTTTTAAGCGGAACATAGGCAATGGACAATCATTTATTCTCTCAACACACACATTAGGCAACACTTGCAGAAACCATCCATCTGTGAAAACAACAAAAAGGAACCTATCACATTCTTATGAAATCTGCTACTTCTCACGTCGTCATCAATATTCATTAGCCCATCAGTCCTTAAATTCGCTTCATAAAGGACCAAAGATGCCCATCTCACGACTTACAAATATTTAACGATTACGCAAACATTTCAGTCTACACAATCGTATCCCCTCATTTTCAACTCATCCGTAGCACAATCTACACTCATGCTCATAAATTAAGGATAATTGCAGAATGTGGTGCCACACAACTGGACACTACACAAAACTGTCGCTAATAGCATAGCCACATAGGGAACACACACGACACAGATCTGTAGGTCCACGGTATTGGTGATAAGTTGGGAAAACTGTCCCGAAACACATGTGTTACAAAACGGCACTGTTTCCTGCGCACGTACCCCGACATCTATATGGGATATGATCACCATGCACACGTACACACACCGAGCAAGGTGGCGCAGTGGTTAGACACTGGACTCGCATTCGGGAGGACGACGGTTCAATCCCGCGTCAGGCCATCCTGAATTAGGTTTTCCGTGATTTCCCTAAATCGCTCCAGGCAAATGCCGGGATGGTTCCTTTCAAAGGGCACGGCCGACTTCCTTCCCCGTCCTTCCCTAATCCGATGAGACCGATGACCTCGCTGTCTGGTCTCCTTCCCCGAAACAACCAACCACACGTACACAGGCCGTGCAACGGTTGGCATACTCTGGATTAGGTGGTTTATCAGCTGCTGGGATATAGCCTCCAATTCTTGCACCAGTGCCTGTCGGAGCTCCTGAAGTGTCCTAGGGGTTTGAAGACGTGCAGCGATACGTCGACCGAGAGCATTCAGACGTGCTCGATTTGGTTTAGGTCTGGAGAACAGGCAGGCCACTCCAGTCGCCTGATATCTTCTGTTTCAAGGCGCTCCTCCACGATGGCAACTCGGTGGGGCCGTGCGTTAGCATCCATTAGGAGGAAGGTGGGACCCACTGCACCCCTGGAAAGGCGGATATACTGGTGCAAAATGATGTCCCGATACACCTGACCTGTTACTGTTCCTCTATCAAAGACATGCAGGAGTTTACGTGCACCAATCATAATCCCACCCCATACCATCAAACTACGACATCCATACAGGTCCCTTTCAAGGACATTAAGGGGTTCGCATATGGTTCCTGGTTCGCGCCAAATGAAAACCCGGCGAGAATCACTGTTCAGACTATACCTGTACTCGTCCGTGAACATAACCGGGGACCACTGTTCTAATGACCAAGTACTGTGTTCTTGACACCACGCTTTACGGGCTCTTCTGCGACCAGGGGTCAGTGGAATGCACCTTGCAGGTCTCTGGGCGAGTAAACCATGTCTGTTCAGTCGTCTATAGACTGTGTGTCTGGAGACAATTGTTCCAGTGGCTACAGTAAGGTGCCGAGAAAGGCTACCTGCACTACTCCGTGGCCCTCTGCCGGCGCTAATGGTGAGATATCGGTCTTCTTGTGGTGTTGTACACTGTGGACGTCCCGTACCGTAGCACCTGGACACTTTTTCTGTCTGCTGGAATCGTTGCCATAATCTTGAGATCACACTTTGTGGCAGACGTAGGGCCCGTGCTACGACCTGCTGTGTTTGACCAGCCTCCAGGCGCCCTATTATTCTACCCCTCATAACGTCATCAATATGCGTTCTTTGAGCCATTTTCAACACACAGTCACCATTAGCACGTCTGAAAACGTCTGCACACTTACTCTCTGCACCGTACTCTGACAGGCACCATCAAACGACCGCAGGTCAAATGCATCGCGTGGTCATACCCCGAGGTGATGTGAACCCACAAACCAGCCACCAGAGCGTTGTTTCACCATTTATCAGCATTATCCTTAATTTATGAGCATGAGTGAAGATCTATGTCTACATACACTGTACGGTGCATGGCGGAGGGTACTCTGCACCACAACGAGTCATTTCCTTTCCTGTTCCATTCGCAAATAGAACGAGGGAGAAACGACCGTCCACATACCTTCGTACGAGTCCCAATGTCTCTTAACCATCGTAATTAATACGCGAAATTTACCATTCCGGCAGTAGAACTGTTCTGCAGCCAGCCGCAAGTACCGGTTCTCTAAATTTTCTCAATAGTATTCCTCGAAAAGAATGTCGCTTTGCTTCCAGGAAATCACCTTCGCGTTCCCGAAGATATGGCGCCAGACTGCAAAATACAACCTTGCAGCAGACGGCCCCTCCTTGTTACGACGTTGATCCAAAGATATCTTCAATTACAATTGCGGTAGGCTGAGAATCATCACGGATGCACTGCGGATCACTGAAAACACGCTGTCTCATCAGATTAATTACGATTTTTGGTAACACTACGTTACCCCAGATACCCAGGCCACTGCAGGATATTACCTTGCGCTTCCATGGGACCTGTGGTCGTAACGAATCCACCGTGGCAACTATGGGCTACGTGAACAATACTGCGGATCAGCTTTATCCCTCCGTGCTTGGTGGCTTCCCGCACATTACACAGAAAAGTTCTCAACCACTACGAGGAATTACTATATGTTACAGGAAAAGTTTGCTACTTGAAAAATTTTCAACATGAATTCTAAGGCCGGGTTTATCACTCAATTTTTACAGTTTCCATCTAGTGTTCGCTCAAGAAATGTTGCAGTTTCTTCCGAGTGAGTCAGTATTGTCATAATAAATTCCATGATGCAATATATGTACAGGGATGGCAGAATTAGAATTCAAAGGCACATGGACAACGGCCTACACGAGATTCACGTGCTGACAGCAAACATCATTCCGTTCATCTTTTTCTTTCTAACGGTAATCTTGGTATGCGCACAGTTTTATTCTTGTTGTTTTCCTCATCCTGAAGATTGGTTTGATGCAGCTCTCCATGCCACTCCATCCTGTGTAAGCCTATTCAACTCCGAATAACGTCAACAATTTACATCCTTCTGAATCTGATTATTTTATTCATGTCTTGGTGTCCCTTGATGATTTTTATCCCCCAAACTTCCCTCCAGTACTAAGTTGGCCATCCCTTGATGTCTCAGAATGTGTACTACCAACCGATCCCATCTTCTAGTCAGGTAATGTCACAAATCTCTTTTCTCCCAAATTCTATTCAGTACCTCCCCATTAGTTACGTAATCCACCCATCTAATCTTCAGTATTCCTTGGTAGCACATCTCAAAAGCTTCTGTTCTCTTTTTGCCTAAATTGTTTATCGGCCATGTTTCACTTCCATACATGGCTACACTTCACACAAATAGCTTCAAAAACGCTTCCTAACACTTAAATGAGTTTTCGATGTGAGCAAATTTCACGTTTTCAGAAACGCTTTTCTTGCCATTGCCAGCGTACACTTTATATTCTCTCTACTTCGGCCATCATCGATTTTTTTTTTCTTCTCACTAAACGTTAACTCCTAATCCAAAGTTTTCTTTGGTGTCCTTTACTGTTGTTCAGTGTACAGATTGATTAACATCGGGGATAGCCTACACCCTTGACTCACTCCCGTCTCAAGCATTGCTTCCCTTTGATGCAACCCAGACTCTTATAACTGCTGTCTGGTATCTGTACAGGTTGTAAATAGCATTTCGCTCCTTGTATTTTACCTCTGCTACAAACGCAAACATTTGCCTCAAAATATGTCATCATACGAGATAATAGAGTAAAAGTAAGCATAGTAAACAAGCTTTCATGTGCCAGGGCCATCGACAGTGAGGTCATTTTTATACTGAGGATGAGAGCAATCAGTTTCTGCCTTTGTGTTTCTTGGTTTTGTGTGGGGATTTCATTCTAAACTTTTCGACTGATACTCCAGAGAATGGAATGTTAATGGACTCGCTTGAATCTTGCAACCTGGTACAGACAGTATACTTCCAAATTATAGCTCAGAAAAACAACAGACACTGTCTTCATAGATTATTCTCCAGTTGAAAGAAACAATGTGAGAAAAGTTAGTAATCGCCTGTCAGAACATTCACAGGAAGTAATGCTTAACGCAATCATGGTAGAATCATAGCCCATAGCAGTGAGCAAAAGATTTAGAGTTATGTTTCCACCTGCAGAGCAGACATTTAAAGCCATTCTCGAAGGACTAACTCTGCAAGGAGTCTACAATACAGATGACCCGAACGACAAATATAATAAATTTCTTCAAACCTCTATCAAGTTGTTTGATAGCTCCTTCACATTAAAAAATTGCAGGACCGATAAGAAACCTATTTAAACAACAAAAGACGTTAGAATATCATGTAGAAGGAAACGGAAGTTGTATCATAATACGAAGGACGGTAGCAGAATTTCACTGCAGACGATACTGCAAAATGCTGAAGAATGTCATCAGACAGGCTAAAACAATGCATTGCGACAAGAGAGTAAATAGTTCTCATAAAAGATTACAAAACTATATGGTCAGTTGTGAGAAGGTTTCAGGGCCGAAAGTAGGTACTCAGTATACCTGTATTACATTTCTCTTCAATCAGAATGGAAGTGTCAGTGATCAACCAGACTTGTACAAAATATTTAATAAACACTTCTTGTCAATAGGTGCCAATTTAAAACAAAATTTTATTGGTGCAGGTAAATATGCATAAGTTCTTTGCAGTGTTTTCAAAAGTTTTCCGAAAAAGCAATATGTTGGGGAGTGGTGATAAATCGTAGCTCACATAATTTTCTGTCAGGTTTGCAGACGATTTCAGGAAGGGGACATCCACAGAAAATGAAGTTTATTCTTTTGTTTGTGTGACAGTATCAGGGTTAAACGATAAGTAAAGAAAATGCATTTGATTGTGAGGTATTTGATATAGTTTTTCTTAAGTTGGAACATTAGGGGATTAGGGAAAATCTCAGAATGGGTCACTTCCTAATTATCTCTTGTCAAATGTAGGATGTACGGAGCATAACGTGTTCCCCAAGTGTCAATAAAGAGGGAAGACGTTTGAATGTGACTGGGGTCATCTAAAATAGAGGGGAGGGGGCTGAGTTCCAAAGAGTTCCGTTCTGGCTCCGTTGCTTTCCTTAATAGATATCAACGACCTGCCACTAAAAATGACAGATAACTAAAATATTACGGCGTCAACTCGCCATAAAAGCGTTTCTGTATTTTTTTTCTTTCTGTTGTATATGTCGTATATTCAGTAAGGTAAATTCCACCTGTTATCTACCCTATAATGTGAACACACACAGTTTTTCAAAGATGACAACACTTACAATAAAATCAGATACTTTTGTAACGCTGCAGGCACAATAAAGATAATATCATCAGGCGAAGAAATTTTCGGTCTGAAAGTGTTAATCTGCATGCGCTACACAACGGACAGGCACATTTCGGCGACAGAAGATGGCGACACCGGCAGATCACGCACACACATGCTGTTTGAGTTGTCACACTTCTCTTTTCAGTGTAGTCATAACATTTTTTCAGGACTTTCAGTGATCATAAATGTGACTGATTATTGTCTTATCTAGAGCTGCAGTACTCTTGAGAGTGTCATACAAAATTGCATAATACGCGAAATAAGCATGTCCGAATCGTATTATTATCTTGTTGCGTGAATACTACATCCATCCCAAAATGGATTCAGCAGGAGGAATGAATATTTAACGTATCGGCATAGAATGGGTATTATCGTCTCTGCCGTCCCATATGGACCATGTTAAATGTATCTACACAAAGGCGTGATAAAACATATGGAGAGAACGTATAAAATGCTGAAGTACTAGAGATAAATTACGAGGAAAGACCGGTGTAGAAAACCATTTCCAATAGAAGAATCTGCTAGGTGTGAATAGTGTTAAGATGTCGAGGAGTAATTAACTTATCATACACAGGGGCACTACCGGGAAAAATGTAAGGCAGATAATGTTAGTAGGACAAGGTGAAATATATCTGACCTGGTTGAGAAATAATATTGACAAAGAAACTTCCTGGCAGATTAAAACTGTGTGCCCGACCGACACTCGAACTCGGGACCTTTGCCTTTCGCGGGCAAGTGCTCTACCATCTGAGCTACCGAAGCACGACTAACGCCCGGTACTCACAGCTTTACTTCTGCCAGTATCTCGTCTCCTACCTTCCAAACTTTACAGAAGCTCTCCTGGTTCGCAGGAGAATGGTTTTATCATCTGACGACAGTGATTTTTTATTTTGCCTAACATGATGCTGTGAATACTTTTATGAGCCTGATGATGGACACACGAGTGAAACAGGTTGTGTAAAAAAAATATTGTACCAGCAGCTCAACGCGGTAAGACAGCATATTTCAATGGTTCAAATGACTCTAAACACTATGGCACTTAACATCTGAGGTCATCAGTCCCCTAGACTTAGAACTACTGAAACCTAACTAACCTAAGGACATCACACACATCCAAGCCCGAGGCAGGATTCGAACCTGCGAGCGTAGCAGCAGCGCGATTCCGGAGTGAAGCAACATTTTTTCAAATGTATAGAAACTGTGAGGCACCATTTTCCCAAAAAAATGTCGTCTCCGCCCTACGTAAACCAGCTAATAAGTGTTCAAAGAAATTTTGAAGTCTAAAGATCAGAAATTGTATGAACTGTAGATGACTGTAAAGGAAGAAACCTAAAATTAGAAAATCGACCGTAAACGGACGCATCAGTGTAGTGTTAATGTTGTGACACGCCTGGTGCTTCCGGTTTTAGGCCAAAGTGACACAACGAGGCCAAGTTAGCGGCGGGAAACAGGAGGCCGGATGGGGTCCAGCAGAGCGTTGGACCGTGCCGTGTCCACAAAACGCAGGAAGCGAGCTGGCACGCACGCAGCCTCCACAGCGTGCCACTCCGCAGTTAAGCACAGTTACACGCGGCCGTCAGCGGAACTCCGAGCTGCACAGTTCCTCTGGGTGAAAGGCGGAGCTCCTCTGTTCCGTAAACACAATAGCTGCCCGCACGTGACGTAAGAGAGTCGTCTGTGATGTAAGGACGCCGTAGCCTCACGTGGCTGCAAAGAGGACGTTTTAAGTGACGCAAGCAACATCGGCCAAGCGAAGTAAAGTAGAATATGGTGTATAGTACGGGGTGTTCAAAAAGTCTCTCCGCAGTGCCGTATGATTGTTAGCCGCGCGTGCCGCATGATTGCTCGCCTACCTGGGTTACTTCCCTTCAAGTGGACTCTCTCAACATTCCACTGTTTCGTTTATCTCAGCCAGCGTCAGTAGCGTCGTTGGTGTGTGTCGTTACGTGTTGACGTGAACGTATAAGTTTAGTTCCTTTGTTCGTTTGTTTCGTTTTTGTCACTGTTAAAATGCTATCCGTTGAATAACGTATGTTTTTAGTCAAACAAGTGTTCAAAGCTGGCGGTAAATACACAGTTTCAGTTTGTCAAACATTTAATTCAGTTTTCCCGGAGGCAACACTCCCACATCACGATACTGTACGAGATTTGATTAACAAATTTCGAAGTACGGGTTCAGTAACAGATGCACCGTGAAGTTGTCGTCGTAGCGTTGTGCCTGAGGATACTCGATATTTCCGATAGAGTGTCCATGAGTCAGAACAAGTCAGTAAGAAAACTCGCTCAGGAAATCGATGTTAGTGTCGGAACGTTCCACACAGCTGTAAGGAAAAAATTAGAACGTTTCCCATACAAGTGAGTCGTGCAAGAACTGAAAAATACTGATCATGGCAAGAGACTGTATTATTGCCAATGGTTCAAAAATTTCGTTCAACAAAATGGCAGGGATATTCTTAATGAAACGTTTTTCACTGACGAGGCGTGGTTTCATTTATCCTGGTACATGAACTCGCAACATTCTCGAATGTGGAGTACTGCAAATCCATTGTGTATTCATGAGGAACCACTTCATTCTGTGAAAATAGGAGTTCGGATAGCAATTTCTAGGGACATTGTCTTCCACTATCGCCTGACCTAACACCATCTGGCTTTCTCTTCAGGGGTGCAGCGAAAGCAACTGTCAATAAAAACCGTCAAAAATCCATCGATCAATTGAAAACTGCAATATCCACTTTCACTGTATCTGTTACAGAAGAAATTGAATCGTGTATTCAACAACGGGGGGGGGGGGGGGGGGGCACTTTCAATATTTAACGTGAAAATTTGTAAGGAAAATTAATATTTAATAAAATAATAACTTCTGTTTTACTGAGTTTCATTTCAGTATATTCTCTGTGGCATACGGCAAGCGCGGCTTACAATCATATGGCACTGCGGAGAGACTTTTTGAACACCCCGTATAATGGCACTGTAGTCGAGTCGCCTTAAGTTGATTCCTGACAGTTGCAGAGGGCTGGCGAGGCAGATTCGCGGACCTACCTCAAACCATAACGCAATAACGTAACATAATTTTGCAAACATCTCTATGGCAACTCAGTGTATTTTTTTTTTTTATGTTTCTCCAGCCAGTTGAAAGATGACGGCTGGAGAGATGAGATTACAGTTACAGGTACTCTGGGTAAACCAGTTGTCGGCCACTGATGCATCGTGTATGTGGATCGTGATGGTCCCTTCAGCGTCAACTACGGCCTGAAGATGATGCACTGAAGCACCGAAATTGGTAGCTACACAATGAATGACAACATAAGGACGGCTGTTGGTATTGCATTTTCTTGCAACACCTCAGTGTCATCACAGCTCTGTATGCGGCTACTGTCTCTGCCTGCTGCCATTAGCGCTTCGCAGTCGAAAGTTGGCAGCAGAGCACTGAGCTTCCAGAGATCTTCTTAGACTGTCTCGACCACAGGGGGAAATAAAAGGCACAACTCTGAAATATAGAAAGGTCTCGATCGCACAATCTTTTTTTAAGCGTTACGCGTTTCAAAATATCATCGGAATGAAGCTGTGGAATGAAGTGTACAAGAAAATTAATGATTAAAAATATATATGTAACTATCCATTTAAGTATTACAATATACAGAAATTTAAATTAGTATCGTACTTACGTTAAAATAAAACTAAAGTACAAATTTCACTAAAGCACCACATAGACTGAAGGCAACACAAATCTCATCTCATGTAGGCATATTTGACAGTGTCGTTGTCTTTTCGAATAGAACCAGTGCCAAACTGAGTGTGGCGATTAAACTGTCAAAGAGGTAAACGAAGGGCAGTAGGTGGCGCTAGCATTAACCGTAGAAACCAAGTCAAAGAGTAACTTTACAAACTTCTATGCACTGCGATTAAGCATATGTTAGCATCTTGTGAACAACTTGACAAAAATACACTTACGCTACTTTTATGGAAGAGAAACTCATGTACTAATAGCACGAAATGTGTGTCGTTAGGTAACATCGTAAACGACTTTACAGACATAGTTTTAATCAACAATCAAAGCAGAAGACATTTGCAACCAATAACCGGCGTGGTACAATATATATAAAAAACCGTGATAGGCAACAAATGAAATGTAAGTTGGAAGGAATAAGTTTACAACCATCACTAAATAAAATGTTACATAAATATCAACAAATGTGGTCAAACTGCAATAGACGAACTTGTAATAAATGACACAACAGAATCAATTAGGTGAACCCAGACTGGTAGCAACGGCTTGAAATGAAAGACCTAGTATACGATAAAGCGAAATTTTTTTCTTTAACTTACTGTAATATCGTATAATTGTCCAGCTGCCATCAGTTTACAACCGCACAAAAAGAAATGTTACATGACTAACATGAGCTATACCCGCAGGACAGAACAGATAGTTTAATTTGTGGAAAGGGGACAAAATCAGTGGCTGTCATTTGCACTCTAACATACTACTTTTTCATTTGACAAACATTACAAGAAAAAAGAAAACATTAAAAACAGAGCAAGCCAAACATTAATTCCCGGCTAAAAGCGCCATTCAGTCTCACGCCTCAAGGGCAAAACAACTTCAATATAAAATCGGCTGAAGGCCAATCACTTAGCACCCAAAACAAGAATTTGAATTTTAAAAGGCAGAAGGGCTCATCTTAAAACACTTCTCTAAATTAGGCTGAAAGCCCAAACAATCTCACGCCTCAAGGGCAAAACAACTTTAATTTAAAACCGGCTGAAGGCCAATCACTTAGCACCCAAAACAAGAATTTGAATTTTAAATGGCAGAAGGCCTCATCTTAAAACATTTCTCTAAAATAGGCTGAAAGCCCAAACAACCTCACGCCTTAAGGGCAAAACAACTTTAATTTAAAATCGGCTCAATGCGACGGCAACCCAACCGACAGACAGTCAGCGAACCAAGCGACAGTATAACTTCCTCTTCACCCGACCAGCACAGAACAGGGAGTTCAATGGAACAACGCAGTAGGTATCGGCACCCACAACGAGTTACACATTCAGCTGTCAAACATACTGAACGGTCACAACACGACGAGGAAAATACACTGCCTGAATTTACGTCAACGGCCAGGGCAGGTAACCGGAACGTTGACGGCCACAAGGCAGAAGATTCCGCTGGTGCACTTCAATTCAAAATAATCAAGTTAAGTTAAAGTCCACAGGAGGGCGGCTAGAATTTCGCCAACTTGAAAACACACTTTGTTGCCTAACAGCCCACAACGAAATTCAAACGCCAGAGTGTGAACAGTTGGGGCTGGCTGGTAGATTGAGTAAAGACGCAGCTTTTGTGTCCGGGATCGGTGAGCCGCGGACCTCGTAGCAATGGGAACAGCCCCTCACACTCCGACCGCACGTGGACGCCGCCAGCGGCCCCCAGTCAGACATGTGCCACGGAGACTTCCTCGCTGCTCCACGCCAACCAACCAATTGCCCACACACGGCAAAGCCGGAAACTATAAGCACGACGCCAAAGATAGTACAAGGGTGCGAATATCGATACACGCTGCTGCTGCCACTCGCGGAGAGAGAGGATAGCAGCATAATCGCGATAACTGCGGGAGACTGATCACAAAATAGCAACCAAGGTTTAATGCAAAGCCACGGCTCAACCATCTATAATCATTACACTAACCGAACAGACAATGGATGACATACGATATAACCATTTAGGTAGACAATTTGGAGAGCTGAAATGTGGACAGTGAGGAGAAAGACAGAGCAACGCTGGAGAGTTTTGGCGTACGGACATGGTGTAGAATAACTTGGATTGATTGAGTGAAAAATGAAAGAGTACTGAGAAGACTGGAAGAACAAAGGCAGTTATTGAACGTAGTGAAAAGAAAGAAAAGAAACTGTGTTGGGTATGTATTAACAAGGAAAGGGGAGCTTATAGAATCATCATTAGAGGTGAGTGTGGAAGAGAAAACGAGGCGAAGGAGGAAGAGATGTGACACTCGGAATGATGTGCCGGGCAGCACAGGTACAGCATAATAGTAGGAGTAGGCAAAGGGTCGCGGAAAATGGAGATGCAAAGGTGCGGCTAACATAGCGGAAAAATGATGGTGATGAGTGTATAGAGTCGAATTTTGGAGACGGTGAGGAGTAATTCGACGGCACTAGCTGAATTCTCCAATTTCCCACTTGTTGTATGGGCTGTATACCTTTTAAGTTACTGAGTAACAGCAGAACTGAAATTAGCGACAACCATCAAAACTGGGGAGTTCGGAATAGCTGAAGTGAAAGAAAATGTGCCGCCTTTGTTGCAAAATAAATGCACGTTAAACAAAGCAAGCATTGCGTTAGAAGGAGAGTGTATTTCTACATCTACATCTACACTCCTGGAAATGGAAAAAAGACCCACCATACTTGCTCCGGACACTGCGAGAGGGCTGTACAAGCAATGATCACACGCACGGCACAGCGGACACACCAGGAACCGCGGTGTTGGCCGTCGAATGGCGCTAGCTGCGCAGCATTTGTGCACCGCCGCCGTCAGTGTCAGCCAGTTTGCCGTGGCATACGGAGCTCCATCGCAGTCTTTAACACTGGTGGCATGCCGCGACAGCGTGGACGTGAACCGTATGTGCAGTTGACGGACTTTGAGCGAGGGCGTATAGTGGGCATGCGGGAGGCCGGGTGGACGTACCGCCGAATTGCTCAACACGTGGGGCGTGAGGTCTCCACAGTACATCGATGTTGTCGCCAGTGGTCGGCGGAAGGTGCACGTGCCCGTCGACCTGGGACCGGACCGCAGCGACGCACGGATGCACGCCAAGACCGTAGGATCCTACGCAGTGCCGTAGGGGACCGCACCGCCACTTCCCAGCAAATTAGGGACACTGTTGCTCCTGGGGTATCGGCGAGGACCATTCGCAACCGTCTCCATGAAGCTGGGCTACGGTCCCGCACACCGTTAGGCCGTCTTCCGCTCACGCCCCAATATCGTGCAGCCCGCCTCCAGTGGTGTCGCGACAGGCGTGAATGGAGGGACGAATGGAGACGTGTCGTCTTCAGCGATGAGAGTCGCTTCTGCCTTGGTGCCAATGATGGTCGTATGCGTGTTTGGCGCCGTGCAGGTGAGCGCCACAATCAGGACTGCATACGACCGAGGCACACAGGGCCAAGACCCGGCGTCATGGTGTGGGGAGCGATCTCCTACACTGGCCGACACCACTGGTGATCGTCGAGGGGACACTGAATAGTGCACGGTACATCCAAACCGTCATCGAACCCATCGTTCTACCATTCCTAGACCGGCAAGGGAACTTGCTGTTCCAACAGGACAATGCACGTCCGCATGTATCCCGTGCCACCCAACGTGCTCTAGAAGGTGTAAGTCAACTACCCTGGCCAGCAAGATCTCCGGATCTGTCCCCCATTGAGCATGTTTGGGACTGGATGAAACGTCGTCTCACGCGCTCTGCACATCCAGCACGAACGCTGGTCCAACTGAGGCGCCAGGTGGAAATGGCATGGCAAGCCGTTCCACAGGACTACATCCAGCATCTCTACGATCGTCTCCATGGGAGAATAGCAGGCTGCATTGCTGCGAAAGGTGGATATACACTGTACTAGTGCCGACATTGTGCATGCTCTGTTGCCTGTGTCTATGTGCCTGTGGTTCTGTCAGTGTGATCATGTGATGTATCTGACCCCAGGAATGTGTCAATAAAGTTTCCCCTTCCTGGGACAATGAATTCACGGTGTTCTTATTTCAATTTCCAGGAGTGTATATCTATATGTACACTCTGCAAACCACCATACGATGCGTGGCGCAAGGTACCCTGTACCACTACTGGTCATTTCCTTTCCTGTTCCACTAGCAATTACAGCGAGGGAAAAACGACTGTCTGTATGAGCCTTAATTTCTCGTATCTTACCTTTGTGGTCCTTACGAGCTCTGTAGGTTGGCGTTCGGCAGTCAGCTTCCAATGCCGGTTCTGTACATTTTATGAATAGTGTTTCTCGAAAAGAAAGTCGCCTTCCCTCCAGGGATTCCATTTTGAGCTCTCGAAGCATCCTCGTATTACGTTTTGTTCGAACCTATCGGTAACACATCTAGCTGCCTGCATCTGAATTGCTTCGATGTCTTCCTTAAACCCGACCTGATACGGATCGCAAACACTCGAGCGCTACTCAAGAATAGGTCGCACCAGCGTCCTATATGCGGTCTCCTTTACAGGTGAACCACTCTTTCCTAAAATACTACCAATAAAGCGAAGTCGGCCATTCGCCTTCCCTGTCTGTCTTGTGACAGCCAGAGCGAGAGGACCAGCAGCAGCGAGTACTGTTTGTATAAAGCGTTTATTTTGCATTTTGTTTACGACCTTCCACTAAGGAAGGGATTCTATTTGTGTTTATCTGCTCTGCATAGTAACTAACAGTTCTTGATAAAACTTTACGTAGTTTTCGTGTTAGATTTCTTAGTGTTTTCTTGATCGTTTAGAACAGAAAGCGCCCTAAAACCGTCTTTTGTTTGTTTCGCGGCCGTTAGCCACTAGTCACTTGAATCAGCAGTTGTCTTGTGACAGCCAGAGCGAGAGGACCAGCAGCAGCGAGTACTGTTTGTATAAAGCGTTTATTTTGCATTTTGTTTACGACCTTCCACTAAGGAAGGGATTCTATTTGTGTTTATCTGCTCTGCATAGTAACTAACAGTTCTTGATAAAACTTTACGTAGTTTTCGTGTTAGATTTCTTAGTGTTTTCTTGATCGTTTAGAACAGAAAGCGCCCTAAAACCGTCTTTTGTTTGTTTCGCGGCCGTTAGCCACTAGTCACTTGAATCAGCAGTTGTCTTGTGACAGCCAGAGCGAGAGGACCAGCAGCAGCGAGTACTGTTTGTAGAAAGCGTTTATTTTGCATTTTGTTTACGACCTTCCACTAAGGAAGGGATTCTATTTGTGTTTATCTGCTCTGCATAGTAACTAACAGTTCTTGATAAAACTTTACGTAGTTTTCGTGTTAGATTTCTTAGTGTTTTCTTGATCGTTTAGAACAGAAAGCGCCCTAAAACCGTCTTTTGTTTGTTTCGCGGCCGTTAGCCACTAGTCACTTGAATCAGCAGTTGTCTTGAGACAGCCAGAGCGAGAGGACCAGCAGCAGCGAGTACTGTTTGTATAAAGCGTTTTTGTACTTATTTGCTGCGCTTAGCTTTTAAATAGTTTTTCTGGGAAAACCTAGCGTAGTTTTCGCGTCTCGTATTTCAGTGAGTGTTTCTTGATTATCAGAGTAGCTCATCAGAAGATTATCTTGGGAATTTGTCACCGTATAGGGTAGGGTAAACATAGTCATGTGTAGGGACTGTGGTTGTTGTGAGCGGACGCAAGGAGAATTGGCCACTCTTCGGGGGCAGGTGGAGGCTTTGTCTGTTAGGCTCATCGAGCTCGAGGCGCAGGCGTCGGCTCGTAGTGGCGTTGGGGCAACTGTGGTGAGACCTATGCCTACTTCTGTGGCCTTGGAATCACATGGAACCCCTGATGTCGCTGCGTCTTCCGGCAGTGAGCATCTTACCGGTCAGCCATCACTCCAGGGTGAATGGCGGACAGTGGTGGGCTCGCGCGTGCCTGGCCGAAAGGCGAAGGTGGGATCTGGCCGCGTGGCAGCTGCCTTACCCCTTTCCAACAGGTACGGGGTGCTTCCTAGTGGTGATGACATCGTTTCCGAGCCACCACAGGATGCCTCGCCTGTTGGGCCAGTGGCCGATTCTCCGGCAAGGTCCCGACAGTCACAGAGGGCGGGCCTATTAGTTATAGGGAGCTCCAACGTTAGGCGGGTTATGGAGCCCCTCAGGAAAATAGCGGGTAGGTCGGGGAAGAATGCCAGTGTGCACTCGGTGTGCTTGCCGGGGGGTCTCGTCCGTAATGTGGAGGAGGCCCTTCCGGCAGCTATTGAACGCACTGGGTGTGACCGGCTGCAGATAGTAGCACATGTCGGAACGAATGACGCCTGCCGCTTGGGTTCTGAGGCCATCCTTGGTTCCTTCCGGCGGCTGGCTGATTTGGTGAAGACAACCAGCATCGCACGCGGAGTGCAAGCTGAGCTTAATATCTGCAGCATAGTGCCCAGAGTCGATCGCGGTCCTCTGGTTTGGAGCCGTGTGGAGGGTCTAAACCAGAGGCTCAGACGACTCTGCGACTATAATGGTTGCAAATTCATCGACCTCCGTTATTGGGTGGAGAACTGTAGGGCCCCCCTAGACAGGTCAGGCGTGCACTACACACCGGAAGCAGCTACTAGGGTAGCAGAGTACGTGTGGCGTGCACACGGGGGTTTTTTAGGTTAGAGGGACCCCCCCTTGGGCGAAACGATAAAATACCTGACGGCTTACCAGAGAGGACATTATCATCGTTGATAAAGAACGTCCGTCCTCAGAGACCAAAAACAGGAAAAGTTAACGTAATATTGGTAAACTGCAGGAGTATCCAGGGCAAGGTTCCTGAATTAGTATCTCTTATTGAAGGAAATAGTGCGCATATAGTATTGGGAACGGAAAGTTGGTTAAAACCGGAAGTGAACAGTAACGAAATCCTAGACACAGAATGGAATATATACCGCAAGGATAGGATAAACGCCAATGGTGGAGGAGTATTTATAGCAGTAAAGAATTCAATAATATCCAGTGAAGTTATTAGCGAATGCGAATGTGAAATAATCTGGGTTAAGCTAAGTATCAAAGGTGGGTCAGATATGATAGTCGGATGCTTCTATAGACCACCTGCATCAGCAACCGTAGTAGTTGAGCGCCTCAGAGAGAACCTGCAGAACGTCGTGAAGAAGTTTCGTGATCATACTATTGTAATAGGGGGAGACTTCAATCTACCAGGTATAGAATGGGATAGTCACACAATCAGAACTGGAGCCAGGGACAGAGACTCTTGTGACATTATCCTGACTGCCTTGTCCGAGAATTACTTCGAGCAGATAGTTAGAGAACCAACTCGTGAAGCTAACGTTTTAGACCTCATAGCAACAAATAGACCGGAACTTTTCGACTCCGTGAATGTAGAAGAGGGTATCAGTGATCATAAGTCAGTGGTTGCATCAATGACTACAAGTGTAATAAGAAATGCCAAGAAAGGAAGGAAAATATATTTGTTTAACAAGAGTGATAGGGCACAAATCGCAGAATATCTGAGTGACCACCATCAAACGTTCATTTCTGAGGAAGAGGATGTGGAACAAAAATGGAAAAAATTCAGAAACATCGTCCAGTACGCCTTAGATAAGTTCGTACCGACTAAGGTCCAAAGCGAGGGGAAAGATCCACCGTGGTATAACAATCATGTACGAAAGGTACTACGGAAACAAAGAAAGCTTCATCATAGGTTTAAGAGTAGTCGAATCATAGCTGATAAGGAAAAGCTGAACGAAGCGAAAAAGAGCGTAAAGAGAGCAATGAGAGAAGCATTCAACGAATTCGAACATAAAACATTGGCAAACAATCTAAACAAGAACCCTAAAAAGTTTTGGTCATATGTAAAATCGGTAAGCGGTTCTAAATCCCCTATTCAGTCACTCGTTGACCACGATGGCACCGAAACAGAGGACGACCGAACAAAGGCAGAAATACTGAATTCAGTGTTCCGAAACTGTTTCACTGTGGAAAATCGTAACACGGTCCCTGACTTCAGCCGTCGCACGGACGCCAAAATGGAAAATATTGAAATAAACGATATCGGAATTGAAAAACAACTGCTATCACTTAGTAGCGGAAAAGCATCCGGACCAGACGAGATACCCTTAAGATTCTACAGTGATTATGCTAAAGAACTTGCCCCCTTTCTATCAGCAATTTATCGTAGATCGCTGGAAGAACGTAAAGTACCTAGCGACTGGAAGAAAGCGCAGGTCGTTCCCATTTTCAAGAAGGGTCATAAATCAGATGCGAATAATTATAGGCCTATTTCGCTTACGTCAATCTGTTGTAGAATAATGGAACATGTTTTGTGTTCTCGTATTATGACGTTCTTAGATAATACAAATCTCCTTCATCATAACCAACATGGATTCCGCAAACAGAGATCATGTGAAACTCAGCTCGCCCTATTTGCCCACGAAATTCACAGTGCCGTAGACACTGGCGAGCAGATTGATGCCGTATTCCTGGACTTCAGGAAGGCATTTGATACGGTTCCGCACTTACGTTTAGTGAAAAAAATACGAGCTTACGGAATATCGGACCAGGTTTGTGATTGGATTCAGGATTTCCTAGAAGAAAGAACACAACATGTCATTCTTAACGGTTCAAAATCTGCAGATGTAGAGGTAATTTCGGGAGTACCGCAAGGAAGCGTGATAGGACCTTTATTGTTTACAATATACATAAATGACTTAGTTGACAACATCGGTAGCTCCGTGAGGCTATTTGCAGATGACACGGTTGTCTACAAGAAAGTAGCAACATCAGAAGACTCGTACGTACTCCAGGAAGACCTGCAGAGGATTAATGCATGGTGCGACAGCTGGCAGCTTTCCCTAAACGTAGATAAATGTAATATAATGCGCATACATAGGGGCAGAAATCCATTCCAGTACGATTATGCCATAGGTGGTAAATCATTGGAAGCGGTAACGACCGTAAAATACTTAGGAGTTACTATCCGGAGCGATCTGAAGTGGAATGATCACATAAAACAAATAGTGGGAAAAGCAGGCGCCAGGTTGAGATTCATAGGAAGAATTCTAAGAAAATGTGACTCATCGACGAAAGAAGTAGCTTACAAAACGCTTGTTCGTCCGATTCTTGAGTATTGCTCATCAGTATGGGACCCTTACCAGGTTGGATTAATAGAAGAGATAGACATGATCCAGCGAAAAGCAGCGCGATTCGTCATGGGGACATTTAGTCAGCGCGAGAGCGTTACGGAGATGCTGAACAAGCTCCAGTGGCGGACACTTCAAGAAAGGCGTTACGCAATACGGAGAGGTTTATTATCGAAATTACGAGAGAGCACATTCCGGGAAGAGATGGGCAACATATTACTACCGCCCACATATATCTCGCGTAATGATCACAACGAAAAGATCCGAGAAATTAGAGCAAATACGGAGACTTACAAGCAGTCGTTCTTCCCACGCACAATTCGTGAATGGAACAGGGAAGGGGGGATCAGATAGTGGTACAATAAGTACCCTCCGCCACACACCGTAAGGTGGCTCGCGGAGTATAGATGTAGATGTAGATGTACTACAGTTCTCAAATGCTCGTTCTACGCCACATCGCTTTGCAACGTTGCACCCAGAACCAGTTGTATCATCTCATTCACCATTGCCAGTTTGGCCAACGCATAGACAGTATCTTACGCCAGTCCACATTAAGGATTGGCAAAGGAGTTTGGAATTTATTTCAACACAATGTATAAATATTTAATACATTTTCGGCCCTCAAATCTCCCACCCCTTTTAATCACAATGGCCTGATGTTGCGAGGCGTGTTTTTTTAAGTAAGTACCGGTTTGAAATGAAAGAAAGACGTGCTAAGATATCTCAATAATTTTATTTTTACATGAAAGCCTGTACCTTAATCTACGCACTGACGCCATTACAGTCTGATTCTTCCTTGTTTACGTTGTGTACTGAGTGTTTAAGATGCCTCCGATAATCGTGAGTCCCGCCGACTGCGAAATACGGGCTCTTATAAGACTTGTTAGTGTTAAAGGCCTAAAAGCGATCGATATTCATCGTGAGATCTGTGCAGTTTACGGAGAAAACATTATGAGTGATGGAATGGTAAGAAAGTGGGTGAGAGCATTTAAAGATGGCCTTACAAGTGTGCATTATGAACAACGGAGTGGGCGTCCTTCGGTCGTTAATGAAAGTTTGATACAGGAAGTGGACAATAAAGTGAGGGAAAGCAGATGCTTTACGATTTCGTCCTTGCGGGATGTCTTTCCTAATTTTTCTCGTCGTGTTTTTTATGGCATTGTGACCGAGCACTTGAATTACCGAGAATTGTGCGCACGTTGGGTACCAAAAATATTGACGGATGTGGGCAAAACCAAACGCTTAGACAGTGCATTGACTTTCCTTGAGCGTACCACGACGACGGTGATGATTTCTTAAGCCAAATTGTTACTGCCGATGAAACATGGGTGGCCTACGTCACATCAGGATCAAAGCAACAGTCCATGGAATGGCGGCATTCAGATTCACACAGAAAAGTGAAGTTTAAGCAAACAATTTCTGCCCGGAAAATGACGTGCACAGTTTTTTGGGGCAGAAAAGGAGTATTGCTTGTGGAATTTCTGCCTCACAGTGAGACAATCAGTGTGAAACGTCCCCTTTGAACAATTTTACATGTGAAACGTCCACTTAGAACAATTATACAAGCCTGTGCTTAACCTGACACACAATATTATTTAGCGCAACGCAATCTGACTTTCAATAACCCCTACAAAACAATGGCCCTGACTAACTTTAACCTATACCTTTTACAAATCACTTACCTCACAAAAATCTTCGCTACTCAAGCTACTGCAAAACAGCGAGCGCCACTACTGCCAGCTAAATAAAAGATTCAAACTACTGAAGGTACTAACTACTGATAGGGATAGTTAGCAAATGAAAGATATTAATAGAGAACAAACAATGTATTTACCTTAATATTCATAATTGACATTCAGTCTTACAGATTATCAAAACTCCGCCATCTCTCTCCCCACGTCCACCACTGCTGGCGGCTCACCTCCAACTGCCCAACGCTATCTGCTGTTCACATCCAGCTATAGCAGTTCATGACAACAATGGCAGGCAACAATGCAAACTAGCCACATACTGCACACAGCACAGCCAGTGATTTTCATACAGAGAGCGCTACGTAACGTTGCCAATAAGAAAACATAAACAGCAAACTTACATAAAGAAAACATAAACAGCCTACTTACATAGCCCCCATGCTCCCCACAAAAAATTTTACAAATGTTTTTGGCCAGTGGCCAATAATGATTTGATAAAATTTTTCATAATTACAATAACAAAGATATCAAATGCACACACTTATTGATACAATGTTGGTCAACAGCTAAAATTTTTTTCACAGTCAATAAAGACAGTCCAGATTGTTCATCATAATAGTAATTACAGTTTTTGTTTTTCACAAAGTCTCATTAGTAAAAGAAATTGCACATAGAAGTAGTGGATTTCCATGCAGTCTTGAAGAAGTAGTGTTGTCCTTCCAACGGAAAGACAGTGCTGACTCTTGAAATGCTGACAGGTAATGGGCCACAATGGAGCAAACCCACAGCAGAGTCATTCGAAGTTCTGACGAATATTGGTAGGTAGGTCATCACTGAGCAGACCCACTGCAGTCCTGGTAGAGAGTATGGTATTGATGGGCCACCAGAGATGCAGACCCACAGTAGTCCTTGTAGAGATAATTGTATTGGTGGGCCATCAAAGATGCAGACCCACTGTAGTCCTCGTAGAGATGGCCAGCAGCCATCCGTTGTGACTGTGCAGGTGCACAATCACCATTGAAGAGTCTTGCGGATAATAGAGCAAGTCCATAACCACCACTTGTGCATTCACAAAGTTTTTGGGAATTGTCCTTAGAACCAGCAATGCTGTTATCCAGTCCCTTGCTGAATTAGTAACACACGTGCAAACACTAACAGTCCCAACTTCTCACATATTGTCCATATACTATGACCAACAGAAATGTGTGCAGTGAAATGAATGCTTACAAGTTACTGAATTTGAGTAACTGGTGTCAATTACAATTATATAACATAAGAATACAATTACAAAGATACAAAATACATCATTAAAAACATAACAATACAGATAACATTTGTAGTAATAGGGGCTTTACAAAAGAATAGAAATAAACATATACATCAGTGTTACAGGAATGATGACATGAGTACAAAAATAAAAGATCAGAATCACTTTTGAAACGTCAACTTCACACATGAGCATTAAAACAAAACAGAATAAATAAAGTCTAAGCATCTTTACAAAGAAAATAACAGAGTATTAGAAAAATTCTACAACATAGCTCTCATCAGCTAAACACATAAAGACAGGAAAAACACAAATACACATGGGTACCCAAACACATAGTGGGATAACACAAAAGGAAAGGACAGGGTTTGTTTTCAGTGTAACATTTGGTACTGCAGTCCACCCCACAACTTCATTCGATAGATCTTTCGTCTTATTTCAACATTTGTTTCCACCAAAAAAATCCTATCCAAGCATGCTTTCTGTATTTATATGTTCACATATTGCTTACCTCATCATTTATTTACAAGAAAATCCTACCTATACCTCGTTCCTGTATTCTATTCATCTTTCTTTCAAAATAATTATTTCTGATTGTACAATACTCATTGGGGCCCAAATCTTTCTTCGCAATGCATTCTTTACCTATTCTCCATAGTCAGTTTCTTATATAGTCTACCCCCTCTTAAGCTAACTTAAATCTACTGAGCTCAGATATATATACCAAGGGACGAGGCAATGCAGCATCACAACAAATCAACACAAACAGAAATGACAAAAAATGCAAATTGGCAAAGCTAGCAGCATAAATTAGCAAAAGTCAAATTCAATAACACTATGCCTGGCAAACAGCAGCAACTTATACCTAAACATGACATAGCGCAACCAGAAAAAATATTACAGTAAAAACAACAATGCAGACAAGGGAAATGCATATTCACATCTTAATGTCTATGTAATTGAAGTGGTGCACCATAACAACTGATTGTAAAAAAATATTACCATGTACCTGAAAAGAAAATTAAGTGTTACTGTTACTAGTTACTTCTTATTGTTCTTTCCTTTCCAAGTGCTCCTTTTTTAAAGAATGTGGATTACAAAATTATCATTTAATAGATCTGTTGACAGAAAGAGTTCACATTAGCAAATGCATCTCATTTTATAAAAGCAATGCTGCAACACAGCTGGAAACCAGACATCAAATGAAATAAGCAATTACGCAAACGAAAGCATAAAAATATCATTCAGTAGTCATGTGACATTTCATTTCATAAGTTAATGGCTCTCAACTCTCGTAGAAAGACACTTGTCATAATCAGGTGTGCAGATGTAAAAATATTTCTTGTCAATTCATAAGCATTTCAATAATTAGCACAAAGTGCGAGTAATCATATGTTTTTAAGTAACGAGGGTGTCGCATTAGCGATGAAAGGCACACCTTAATGGCTTGTTCTCCAGGTGTTTGACACAGCTGTGTGCCCACAACGCATTACAAAAATCATATGTTTTCAAGTAACGAGCGTGTCGCATTAGCGATGCCCTCTACAAAGGAATGTCATAAACAGGGGTATAGGCCTCTCTTTGTCCTTCTCTTCCACCTGTGCCTCTGGCACACCCTAATGGCTTTCTTTTCTACCTGAGCGTCTGAAAAGGCTTGTTCTCCAGGTGTCTGACACACCTGGGTGCCCACGTCGCATTATGTGCAGGTGGTCACTTAACTTTCTTACGGAAATATTTACGACAGTAGTTTCCGCTACAGTGACAGTCTCATATAAAAACATTTCACAGGTCAAGAATTTTATTGACATAAACATACCTCAACAGCATAATACACATCGTCGTCGTAAAAATAACATCATAACACCTCAATCAAATGTCAAAAACGTCGTAGCTTCCTCCAATGATTTCAAAACCTAAAGAAAATTCTCTGCTCATTTCAGTAGTGTCATCTACCTCAAACGTACTTTAAAAATCATGATCTCATACCAAAATACATCATTCAAAGCTCTCATAGTATCACAATGGTACCAAAAAAATATGAACAGTGCAAAAGGTACAGACAAAGTACAATTTCTTAAGTGTGAAGTAATCCAACTCTGTAATTGCGTAAACATGTGTCACTGACGTAGTAAAAGGATGTTTGTTTCTCTGTTAAATGATCAGATAGGTGTGTAATTTATGTGTTAGAGAAATATGGTACCGATGTGTAAAGTTGTATAAGCAAATACCATATTGGCTAGGGCTCCTTGTGCTTGCCAAACACATGGTACACAAAGTAGGTGTGTACCCCCCTGAGGTTTATTGTAATTATACCCTCAGGTGTTACAGATTACAGCAATGGATTGAAACGTCCCCTTTGAACAATTTTACATGTGAAACGTCCACTTAGAACAATTATACAAGCCTGTGCTTAACCTGACACACAATATTATTTAGCGCAACGCAATCTGACTTTCAATAACCCCTACAAAACAATGGCCCTGACTAACTTTAACCTATACCTTTTACAAATCACTTACCTCACAAAAATCTTCGCTACTCAAGCTACTGCAAAACAGCGAGCGCCACTACTGCCAGCTAAATAAAAGATTCAAACTACTGAAGGTACTAACTACTGATAGGGATAGTTAGCAAATGAAAGATATTAATAGAGAACAAACAATGTATTTACCTTAATATTCATAATTGACATTCAGTCTTACAGATTATCAAAACTCCGCCATCTCTCTCCCCACGTCCACCACTGCTGGCGGCTCACCTCCAACTGCCCAACGCTATCTGCTGTTCACATCCAGCTATAGCAGTTCATGACAACAATGGCAGGCAACAATGCAAACTAGCCACATACTGCACACAGCACAGCCAGTGATTTTCATACAGAGAGCGCTACGTAACGTTGCCAATAAGAAAACATAAACAGCAAACTTACATAAAGAAAACATAAACAGCCTACTTACAAGTGCAGCAGCTTACTGTAAGACATTGCACAATCTGCGCCGTTCAGTTCAGAACAAAAGACTTGGCAAGTTGAGCAAGGGCATCGTTCTGCTGCAAGACAATGTGGCGAATCAGACCAAAGATCTCATCACATCTTTTGGATGGGAAGCTCTAGATCATCCTCCATACAGTCCTGATCTTGCGCCCAGTGACTACCATCTGTTCCTGCACTTGTTCTTCAAGACCATGAGGAAGTCTAAAGAGTGGTGATGCAGTGGTTAACAAGTCAGGCGGCAGACTTCTATGAGGAGGGTATTCAAAAACTGGTACAACGTTATGACAAGTGCCTCAATATTGACGGAAATTATGTAGAAAAGTAGATTAAGGTTCAGGCTTTCATGTAAAAATAATATTATTGAGATATCTTAGCACTTTTTTTTTAAATTCCAAAACGGTACTTACTTAAAAAACACGCCTTCAACAATTCGATCCGAAACTTATCTAGAACTAGCTCAATATTACGACCTGGCGATGTCGGCGAAGCATTCGATTATTTGAGAACTATCGTTGAATCTGTAAATGAAGGTAAGACTCCCACAATGAAAAGTTGGTCACGTTCCTGTCGACGGATTCACCGAGCAAGGCGGTGCAGTCGACGATGAGCCATGCTCTGTTGGGCAGGAGTTCGTCTTCTCCCGCTCTGACTTAGGTTTTCGCAAGTACAGCCCCACTCGCAATACTTGTACCTAATAGAATGTCAACATTTATACTCCGCATATCACTACGTGGTATGTAGTATTAGAGAGTTTGTTTTTTTCTCTTATTACTACATTTCGCAGAATAAGTGCTGTAGATGCTCCTCCAGACTATCCAAAAATTCTCTGATTTTACGACCGCAGACACACACGAGTTAGTTTCTTGACCTTCCCTACAATATGCCTTTTCGGAAATCTCGTGTTTTAACACTTTCGAGAAATGCTACCCATCTTTCGCAGCATATGTCATTGCTGTATGTTGAACACATCTGTGACGTTTTCATTGTAATAAAGCCGCCTCCGTATCTCTTGTCTCTGCCTCATTCATTATTTTCCTGGAAGAATTTCCGCAGTGAACAATTATTCAAACGTGTTCAACAGAGATTTTGTATGCCATAAAATTCCTAACTCAACTATGCAAGCATATTCCCTTGCGCGTCCTATCTTCCCGGAAACCTGACGCAATATTGCTTTGAAAGCAAAGACATGGAGGACCCTCTTACTAGGTACCTGAAAAACATTACAAGCAGTGTTGAAAAAAGCGACACGGAATATTGTTTCAGTCAGCCTAACACCAAAAAAAGTAACACAGCATGTATCAGCGTACCGCGGCAAGAAAGGGCGTCCATACTTCTTTTACATCTACTATTTCACGTTTATGAATGTGTTTTGTAATAGGTCGTTGGTGACTCTCGGGTCTTAATACCGGCTGTAGCATTCCGTAACGTTTACTACTTCTCTGTGGTAATGAATACCTTCACTCGTTCCGAAACCTCAGACATTTTCATTAACTACTGAAATTACTCCATACCCTTCTCCATAAACTCCTCCTTAATGATATCTACATGCCTCTACGAAGGAACGAGTCAGCCAATGTGTCTCGAGTCTACGATTCGTCATATACAGCTCCAACGTGAGACTGGACGGGGATGGTGCGGCTGTACGGTAGGGAGAAGGAGGGATGGTTAGTGTTGTTCAAATATTTAATTTGTTAATTGTGAGTACAAGAAAGTGAGTTTAATGTGCAGAAGCTTCAGTACTTGACGAGAAGAGTGCCGCGTGGTTTCTCATCGTTCATGCGCCATTCGCCACAACACTGAGCTCGTTGTTGCACCGTGGAACAAAGCGAGACATGAAAAGGCCACTCTTTTATGGAGCAACGATTTCGTTCATTGCCGCCGTTAACATGTCGTCAAGTAGCCTACAATGCGCATCCATATTATTGTTGTAAACAGATTTGCTGCCATAGTTTCCTTATGTGATGAACAATAGCTCAAAGCAGTGTAATACGACGTACTATGTAAGAAAACAGAGCTTTTTTTGTCGAGACTATTCTTTCATTTTTCCTCTAAGTACTTTTTCTTCCTTGCCATTCTTTGTCACTGTGGTCTGGTGCTTCACTTCACGATTTCCTATCGTGTGCCAATGACCCCATCTCAGAGCAGCGGTTACACCCAATGTGCTCAGTTATTTGTTACATCCATTCCAGTCTCTGGATTTTCCTATAGTTTTTGCATCCACACAATTACGAGGACTGCAAGAGCTGACATGTGCAAGAATTATCGGACACTCAGCTTAGCAGTTCACGCATCCAAGTTGCGGACAAGAATAATATGCAGAAGGATGGAAAAGAAAGTTGAGGGTGTGTTAGGTGTTGATCGGTTTGGCTTTAGGACAGGTAAAGGCGCCAAAGAGGTAATTCTGACGTAGCGGTTGATAATGGAAACACGACTAAAGAAAAATCATGACACGTCCACAGGATCTGTCGACCTGGAAAAAGTGTTCGCCAATGTGAAATGGTGCAAGATGTTCGAAATTCTGAGGAAAATAGGGGTTAACTATAGGGACAGACACGTGATGTACAATATGCACAAGAGCCAAGAGTGTAGGACAAAGTACGAAGTGCTCGGATTGAAAATGGTGTAAGACAGCTATGGAGTCTTTCGCCCCCACTGTTCATCGAAGAAGCAATTATGGAAATAAAAGAAAGGTTCAGGAATGGAACTAAAATTCAAGGCGAAGAGATGTCAATGAGACGATTCGCTGATGGTATTGCTGTCCTCAGTGATACTGAAGAAGAATTACATGAGGGCCGGATATGGATTGAGAGGAAATCGGAGAAAGACGAAAGTAATGAGAAAAAACAGAAATGAGAACAGCGAGAAACGTAATAACAGGATCGATGGTCACGAAGTAGATGAAGTTAAGGAACTATGCTACATAGGCTGCAAAATAACCAATGACGGACGGAGCAAGGATGACATAAAAACAGACTACCACTGGCGAAAAGGGAATTCCTGATCAAGAAAAGTATACTAGTATCAAACATAGGTCTTCATTTGAAGGTAATAATTCCGAAAATGCACGTTTGGAGCACAGCTTTGAATGTTAGTGAAACGTGGAATGTGAGAGAACTGGAACAGAAGGGAATCGAAGCACTGGAGACGTAGTGCTACAGACGAATGTTGAAAATTAAATGGACTGATAAGGTAAGGAATGAGGAGGTTCTGCGCAGAATCGGAGAGGAAAGGAATATGTGGCAAACACTGATAAGGAGAAGGGACAGGATGACACGACGCGAGGAAATGAATTCCATGGTACTAGAGGGAGCTTTAGAGGGTTAAAAGTATAGAGGAAGACAGAGACTGGAACACACCCAACAAATACTTGAGGACGCAGGTTGAAAATGCTACTCTGAGATGGAGAAGATGGCACAGGAGAGGAATTCGTTGCGGGCCTCATCAAGCCAGACAGAAGACAGATAATTTTTTTTTTTTTAAATGTCTCCCTCTTTTATACAATGTAGGTTTCCCTGAAATTTTAACACTTGACTTACTATGCTGTCTCTTCTTTTTGTCAAAGATTTCTACATATTTCTTCCTCATCTACTCTGCGGAGAACCTCCTCATTTCATGTTAATCTTCAACATTCTTCTACAACATCACTTCTCAATCACTTTGAGCCTCTTGTCTTTCGGATTGCCCATTGACCCGTTATTCGCTTCCGTACAGTGCGGAGTGTAGGTGTAGATTCTCAAAAATTTCTTCCTCAAGTTGAGGCCTATACTCGTTCTAGTAGACTTCGCTTATCGAAAAATGACATTTTTGCGTCTCCTAATTTGCATCTTATTTCATTCTGGCTTGGCTAGTCATCGGTGTAGTAGGTAGTTTAGTAATACTCGGATATGAACATCAGATCGACATGTATTAGTCTGAAATTTACTTTCCTTTTCACCATACCCCCTTGTAAACTTAAATAAATATTATTCGACAAGGCCCTAAAAATCTGCAGAATAGAATTCTTGTGGCAGCGTTAGCATCTTACGAGTGATTCTTGGAATAGTACAAGTTTATTTGGCCCCTTACATTACTGCAACCCACAATACTGATGTGTCATGGGGGTAGCAAATACCCCTAGACGAGTAAACGATGTGCCATTACCGGATTTCCTGGACAGCCGGGACAATCATTATTTCTGCCTTTTTCTTGGGATTTACTGTATTTGTGCATCCCATCGTACACAAATTTCCATGGAATACAGTTCTAACCATATACGGCAGGAATTCGCTACGGACGGGCTCTGCAGGCAGTCCTCGGCTTACAAAAATCGTACAGTTCTAGTCGGGTACACACTCATTAAGGAAGTTCTAGTCGGGTACACACTCATAGCGCACCTGTCATCTTGGTCTGATTGCAGATCATTAACCATTGGCCGCAGAATACTGTGCATGGGCTACCTTCCATGCGACATGTGCTGCCACCTTCTAAATACCTATAGGTGCCAAATTTATGTGTGTGTGTGGTTTGAGGTTTTCGGGCGCTAAACAGCATGGTCATCAGCGCCCAAACAATGTGTGGTATTCTAGCGTTTGCGACTTATTTATCGTCTCAGTCTCGTAAACCGAAATCACAAGCGAGAACATAGCAGGCAAGTGGAAATTTTATGAGTGTACTAGTATTTTAGGTCCACACTCAAAACGTCACGCATGTAGTCTATGCCGCCGCAGAGGCAAGTCCGTGCGTAACAAAGCCGGCGTGTATTGTGAATGACACGAATAGTGCCAGTTTCCGTAGACAACGTTTTTACGCTCTTGAGTGTGGAGTTTATTCACCGGTACAGGCGAACATCCCCACTTGCCTGCTTTCATGTGTGGTTTCAATCACTGAAACCCACTCTGCCAATGATCTTTTATGTTTGTGTGTACCTCCGTTGGAACGCATTTGCAGCCATGTGTCTGTGTGACCTTTCTTGCGACTCATCTTCTCATTCATCATCTCCTGCAGTTTGACCCTGTATATTAAGAACAAAATGAAATTCGTATACACTGGTTCGTTATGATTACAGTTTTGTTCCTTGAGCCAGTGTTAACGGGAAATTATTTACCTTATGGGTCCTCAACTTTATTTAATTTTATTATTTTATTTAGCACATCAAGTTCCGTAGGACCAAATTGGGGAGCAAATCTCCAAGGTCATGGAACGTGTCAGTACATGAAATTACAACATAAAAGTAATAACAGATAAAAATAAATGTTCATGAATCTGAAAAAAGTCAGTCCATAAGTTTAAGTAAAGACAATCAACAATACAATGAGAATCAGCATAATTTTTCAAAGAACTCCTCGACAGAATAAAAGTAGTGACCCATGAGGAAACTCTTCAGTTTCGATTTGAAAGCGCGTGGATTACTGCTAAGATTTTTTACTTCGAGTAGTAACTTATTGGAAATGGATGCAGCAGTATACTGCAGACCTTTTCGCACAAGAGTTAAGGAAGTCAGATCCAAATGCAGGTTTGATTTCTGCCGAGTATTAAACGAGTGAAAGCTGCTGATTCTTGGGAATAAGCAAATATTGGTAACAAGATACGACAATAAGGAATATACATATCGAGAGGCCAATGTCAAAATACCCAGACTCGTGAACAGGGGTCGACAAGAGATTCGTAAACTTACATCACTTATTGCCGGAACCGCCGGTTTCTGAGCCAAAAATATCGTTTTAGAATGAGAAGCGTTAACCCAAAATATTATTATATACGACATAAGCGAATGAAAATAAGCAAAGTAGACTAATTTTCGTGTCGAATGGTCACTCACTTCTGATACCGTTCGAATAGTAAAAATGGCAGTATTAAGTCTTCCAGCAAGATCCTGAACATGGGCTTTCCACGACACCTTATTATCTATCTGAACACCCAGAAATTTGAACTGTTCAGTTTCACAAATCATATGCCCAAATTAAAACGTCAGGTTTTGTTGAATTGTCTATTAGAAACTGTAGAAACTGAGTCTTACTATGATTTAGCGTTAGATTATTTTCTACAAGCCATAAACATAGGTCATATACTGCACTATTTGAAACCGAGCCAATGTTGCGCACAACATCCCTTACTACCAAGCTAGTGTCATCAGCAAACAAAAATATTTTAAAATTACCCGTAATACTAGAGGGAATATCATTTACATAAATAAGGAACAGGAGTGCCCCCAACACTGATCCCTGGGGCACCCCCCACTTCACAGTACACAACTCAGACCCCACAAACAGCCGTTATTAACATTGTGAATAATGACCTTTTGCTGCCATCTTAGTCTGATTGCAGATCATTAACCATTATAGGAATGATGTTCTGACTCTCCACTACAGTTTTTTAACTATTAGTAATGTTAGTGTCATTACTTGCCGTTAGGCCCCAGTACTGGTACGGCGACCTGGACTTGAAACGAAAGCAACAGTGTGCATTACAGTTGCAGAGAGTCAACATTGTTCTGGACAAGGTGAGCAGAGCGTTACTCGTAGAGCTGATTTATCTAAATCTTCACCTACATAATTACTCTGCAATTCACAATTAAATGCCTGGCAGAGGGTTCATCGAACCATCTTTAAGCTACTTTTCTACCGTCCCGCTCTCGAACAGCGCGTGGGAAAAACGAACACTTTCCATGCGAGCTCTGATCTCTCTTATTTTATTGTGATGATTATTTCTTTGTATGCATATAGGCGCCATCAAAATACTTTCACACTCTGCGAAGAAAGCTGGTGACGGAACTTTCATGAGAAAGACCTGCCCCAGCGAAAAACGCAGCCACCCCAACTCGTGTATCATATCCGTGGCACTTACTTCGCTATGATACAAAACGAGCTGCCCTTCTTTGAACTTTTTCGATGCCCCCCTTCAGTCCTGTCTGATGCGGATCGCACACCGTACAGCAATACTCCAGAAGAGGGCGGACAAGCGTAGAGTAAGCAGTCTCTTTAGTAGAACTGTTACATTTGGTAAGTGCTCTGCCAATAAATTGCAGTATTTGCCTTGCTTTCCCCACATCATTATCTATGCGATCGTTCTGACTTGATTTATTCGTAATTATAATCCCTAAGTACTTAGCCGAGTTTACGCCCTTTACACTTGTGTGATTTATCGTGTATGCGAAATCTGGCGGATTTCTTGTAATATTCATGTGGATGACTTCACACTTTTCATTATGTGGGAACAATTGCCACTTTTCGCGCCTCCCAGATATCTTGTCTGTATTCATCGAAACAACAACGATGCTGCCGCTCTTTGCGAGTTTCAACGCCTTAAAGGAAAACGGGGTTGAAGAAAATGACTCGGAAGTTGGAACTAACTGACTATTTGGTAGTAGCTCCTGGGAGAGACTGACGGCCAATTATGCCACAGATTGTTGGTGAAGTTACTGTTGCCTTGGCTGGAATGGTGAATACAATATGCGACCTTCTAGCAGTGTACTGGGTGTGTCGCAGCAGCCAACATCCGACATCTGATGTTTCGGGGGGAAGTAGAGCATCTCTAGTGCGGTTAGAGGCTGTCGCAACGTTTGTAACGTACGCTATTAGCAAATGTTATGCTCTGGTGTGGAAATTAAAATGCGTTTCTTTAAATAATTTATTCATTGTTTCTCTTCCACAAAGTTTCATTACCTTACGACCACACGTTTCTCAGGGGGACCCCCTCAAGTAGCAATAGTTTAATTATAACCACTTATAACCACCCTGTACACTGTACATACATTTACGTACGCCAGATGTTGTGAGAGAATGGTGGAAGAGGTAATCAGCAATAACCTAATGGTAGGATCCACCTTGACATTTACCTAAAGTGATATCTGAAACCTCAGAAAACGTAAATCAGTGTGCCTGGATGGTGATTAGACCGTCCATCTTCCAGAACACTAATCTCGTCTGTTAACAACAGAGCAAACTCTTTCGGTCTGTCCCCAGTGTGCACCGATGTTAACCGTTCCGTGATATTTGACTGTTTACGTGTGACCAAAATGTGAGGTGAACAATGTCTCTGTCAGTGTAAGGAAGCAGATGAACTCGGTCAGTTCCATTGCACTGACTGTATTTGGAAAAACATTTTCAGCAGACGTAGCGTGTGCCGATCTCAGAGGCTCTCTTGCTGAAGGTGCTCACCATAGTATATTCACTACTGTTGCAGAATTCAGGAACGACACAGGGACGGCATGCATACTTAAAAGCGCCAGGAAGGAGCGGAAGGGTGCTCTAGAGGGAAGGCGGAGTTGTGTGGAACCATCTTAAAGAAATATATACATGGCAGCAAAGCGAGCAGACGGAGTAAACACAACACGGGGTGGAACAAGGTTCTCCTTCTGAATAATGAAACACACTCGGTGGAAGCAGATGCTAGTTCTTATAACATGGCTATCGTCACAGTCACATCTTTAGCTATGTCGTGCAGAATACTTGCAAATGATTTATGCAGGGTAGGATGGAACTGGTGATGCTTACAAATGAACTGAGTTTCTTTAACGTCTTAACTGTTTCACCCGCCTTGTAAATGAAACTTTGGGTTGGTTTCCAACAGTTTCTATTTCAAAGTCTATCTAACTCGTAACTGGTTTTTGCTAATACTTCTGCTTAATTTGATTTCACTTATGGCTTATTGGCGTGTAGCAGAGTAACAATGTAACAGATAGTTGATTAAATACACTACTGATAATATTTCCCCGATTGAAACGCTTTTAAATTTCAAAAGAGTTTTTGTTCCTAGGTACATGACCACTGTTGTACTCTGTGACATGATTTCACATTTGGAAAATAAACAATAATTTTCCGGAGTACCGGTAATTGTTTTTATTTCAGAAAAAGAATGCAAGACATAAAAAGTAAATGCCAACATCTAAAAATGAAATAAAAAATATCTTACATTTCTGTTACAGGGAAAACGTACAAAAAATATGCTACAGTTCTATTACAGGGAAAAGATATAAGACTCTCCCCTTACATACCGTTAAGTTCTTCCTTTATCTACAGAGTGCCTTAAAATTATCGTATATCTGCCTAAATGTTCAGTTTGATATAATTTTATTTCCAAAATAGCATCTGTCGGTGTGTAGGCCGTTTCTCACCTCTTCCTTCCGAAGTTCGCTTCGTAATCTGATTCTATCTCCTTATCTCCTACCATCTGTTAATGTAGTTTCTTGAACATTCTCATAATGTCACGTAGCTTAAGCAAATCAGTGTACCTTGTCCATACGCATCCAATGTATTCTGATATTTGGCTTTATACGAGACACATTTACTATAACTCTAGGATAACTTACTGGAATACATCAATATTTCAACTGTTTATTTCATGTAATGCGTTCTCATTGTGTTTCAATACTACTGTAATCAAATACTACCACTATCTTAAAACATGTAATGAATTTAATGGGTTCATAGTTTTGTACATCCAGGTAATATTAAAGGTCCAATACCAGACTGAAGTCTTGCTGAGACAAAATTACCATCTACGAGGGCTATTCGGAAAGTAAGGAACGATAGGTCGCGAAATGGAAACCACAGTGCTAATCAAAACTGTTTTATTTGCAATATTTAGCTACAACTTCCAGCTATTTATCTCCATAGTCGCCGATCCGACTTAGACGTTCGTCGTAGCGTTGTACCAACATTAAAATACCCTTGTTATAGAAGGCAGCTGCCAGTGCTTTCCGCCAATTCTCTACGCTGGTCTACAGCTCGTTGTCTGTGCGAAAATGTTGTCTTCATAGCCAGCGGTTCATGTGAACAGAGATGAAACTCAGGGGGAGACAATTGTGGGCTGTATTGGGAGTAATCAAACATTTCCAATTGAAAACGATGCAGGAGCATCTTCATTGCCCCTGCTGAATGCGGCTGAGAAATTTCCTGAACAAGAAAACGCACGACAGTTATGTAATGTTGGCTGCATAACTTCAGGCGAAATTTCTCATCAGGCCCTCGTACTTGGCGGGAGACACTACTGTTCTAGGTATCTTTATGTGTTCCCTGTGTGCTCAGAACTAAGAAGGACGACGTAACACGATCGACAGGCCTACTAGAGACACTGCCCAACACACCTGTGCAAAAGTTCATCGGATTTTCACTGTGGTTTCCATTTCGCGACCGATCGTTCCTTACTTTCCGAGTAACCCTCGTACACTGATGCGCCAAAGAAACCGGTACAGACATGTGTATTCAAATGCAGAGATATGTAAACACGCAGAATACGGCGCTGTGGTCGGCAACGTCTATATAAAACAAGTGTCTGGCGCAGTTGCTAGATCGGTGACTGCTGCTACCGTGGTAGGTTATCAAGATTTAAGTAAGTTTGAACGTCTTGTTATAGTCGACTCACGAGCGATGGGACACAGCGCCTCCGAGATAGCGATGAAGAGGGGACTTCCCCGTACGACCATTTCACGAGGTTACAGTGAATATTAAGAATCCGGTAAAACATCAAATCTCCGACATCGCTACTGCTGAAAAAAAGATCCGGCAAGAAAGGGACCAACGACGAGTGAAGAGAATCGTTCAACGTGACAGAAGTGCAACCCTTCCGAAAATTACTACAGATTTCAACCCTGGGCCGTCGACAAGGGTCAAATTGCCAAAGGTTCAACGAAACATCATCGGAGCGGAAGACCCATTCGTATAGTCTTGATGATGGCACGACACAAAGCTTTATGCCTCGCTTGGGCCCGTCAACACCGACATTGGACTGTTGATGACTGGAAAAAGTGTTGCCTGTTCGGACGAGTCTCGTTCCCAATTGTATCGAGCGGATGGACGTTTACGGGTATGGAGACAAATCTGCATGTCAGTAGGGGACTGTTCAATCTGCTGGAGGCTCTTTTGTGCTATGGGGCGTGTGCAGTCGGAGTGATATGGGACCCCTGATGCGTCTAGATACGACTCTGATGGATGATTCGTACGTAAACACCCTGTCTGATCACCTGCATCCATTCGTGTCGATTGTGCATTACGATGGACATAGGTAATTCCAGGAGGACTATGCCACATCCCACACGTCAATAATTTCTACAAAGGGGCCCCAGGAACACTCTTCTGAGTTTAAACTCTTCCACTGGCCACCAAACTCCCCAGACATGATCATTATTGGGCATATCTGGGATGCCTTACAACGTGCTGTTCAGAAGAGATCTCCACCCGTGGTAATCTTACGGATTTGCGGATAGCCCTGCAGGATTCATGGTGCCAATTCCCTCCAGCACTACATCAGACATTAGTTGAGCCCACGCCACATCGTACTGCGGCACTTCTACGTGCTCGAGGGGGCCTACACTGTTTTTGGCAGGTGTACCAGTTTCTTTGGCTCTTCAATGTATGCAAACGTATTTCAGTAATAATATTTCATACATAACTATTTCATCTAAAACAACCTGCAGTGTCAGAGGTGTGCAAGGTGTTCCTAAATTCCCATTACGCATTTTGAGAGCTGTTAGGAGGAACAAAAGAAGTTCACTAGGACCAAACAGAAAGACTTAACTTAAGAAACAAAATTTCTGCGGTTTTGCGTCCGGAGCAGAGCGTAGTACTGAAGTGAACCACGGACTGGGAGGGGAGCAAAAGAATAAAAGCATCTTAAATATGGTGCTGCAGTGGGGTGCTGAAAATTAAGCCCGCTGACATCAGATCGCAGAACCGATGAAGAAAGGAACACGTGGAAGGACTAAGACTGCTGTGTGAATAGGCTATCATTATTTGCTGTGATTCTGGTAGTTGTTAGTCCCATAATTTATTTCCCTACGCGTTTCATAGGCTTAAATCTCCATTGTCCCTCGGTTTAGGTGAATTAATGCGCATTTAACACAAAACTATTGACAAACTGTGTTTATCCTTCTCCAAACATTTAATTTTACACTTTTAATACTTACCTACTAACTGAAGTTTATTTAACGCAGAGGATATGGTTCGACGAGAGTTTGTTGACAGGCAAATGACCTTCAGGTACATGCGATACTTTCCATATTCGAATTTTAGTATATTTTAACATTAGGTGGTTACATGAGAGAATAACGTCGCGAACTGAATGTGAAACGCAACGCTACTGGAACCTGTCAGAAGCCAGAGTCATTTGGCGCTTACAGCTGCAAGAAGACTTGCTGTTTTCGCTACGTCAGTATCCAATCCATGTTCTGAATTGTGTATGTGTATGTGTGTCTGTCTGTGTGTGTGTGTATGTGTGTGTGTGTGTGTGTGTGTGTGTATGGAGTGTGGGCGGGATGAAGCAGGATACAAGTGCCTCTTGGGAAGTTGTTTATTTCCTGGTGAACGGGAGAGGTGTTTTCCTCTGCCCCTCCTTGGTCATGAGTAATAGAAAGGAGAAGACTGCTAATGAATTTAAGGGGAACATATTCCTCAAAATATGACTTGTTCAAGGAGTCTAAGAACGCCGACCTAAAATGAAGGAGAGAAGTAAGAGATCATCCAAGTCAGGACCGTCCGATGACAACCTATAGGGGAAGGTGATTCAAAGTGGCCACTCTAAGGCAAAGTGAGTTTTCACTAAAGCGTGGTTACTGATAGAAGCTTGACTGCCTCTTATACGTTTGAAGCTATATGAGGGAGCACACCAAATATTATTAAGTGAAAAAGAAACAATGTATAGGTGCTATATGCATTTTTCTGAAGAGATATCTAGGGGGTAATGTGGCCAATGCTTTCCAACAGCTCCCCATATTTTTTGTTCTGATTTCCGCCCACAGTTTCAAGACAACTTGTTACTTTAGCGTTTGAAACAGTACCATGCGGCTGCAGCAGACGGTTTTCAATCGAATTTTTGTATTAGGCCAAATACAACAGAGACAGATTTAAATTATATAAATTAATTAATTAAAAATTGTCACAAATGGATAAAACGGCGGTTAGTAGCTTGGCATATATATGTAAGGGTTTATAACTCGGTCTGATCTGTAGCATTATGCGTGATATATGGAAGTAAATAACTCTTACTGGTGTGAATACCTTGTCCATTTTTCCTAATAAGTAGCGTGGCCACTTTTCCCTATCGAACGCCATTTCACAGATGAAAATATCGAACCGAAAGAAACGACAAAGAACTATATTAGTGTCAAAAGCCGTCGTTTAAAAAGTGAGATAGTAGAAAAATATTGCTCTACGTATGAATGTGATAACAGTAATAATGTAAATGACTTATCCTACATAAGAAGACTGAAAATCAGAAAAGTTTCTACCAAAAAATAAAGGAACAAGTTTCCTCTGTCAAATTCACTGACACATCAGTCAAGGCACTGATTGTCTTGAGTCTGAGCACTTCTCGGCAGGCAGCAGGACTGTCCAGGGTAAAACATGTGCTGTTACGACTTTATCCACCCTGGCTACTTTGCACCAAGTGCGCCTACAAGTATCAGCCAAATTTACAAGTTAAAAATTTAAGATAACATATACCTTGTATCTCTGTTTGTTGTCCCTTCAGTGCTGTTTCATTTTCATTGATAATAGCAAGAAACGGGTGCCAGCATTTCTTATTTTTCCTAATTAAAGGAGTGAGCAATGATAGCAGATAAAAATAACTGTTTTCGTCCGTAATTAATTCTGAAAATATTTGGAGGCGTTTTAAATTCCTCAGCAGGCTCACCTCGCACCTGTAATAACCCTTGGCCCGTGCTGGCCGAAGGAAGTGATGTAAGTTTTATATTTTTTATTTTATTTTAATCGTATGGGACTTAACTGCTAAGGTCACCAGTCCCTAAGCTTACACATTACTTAACCTAAATTATCCTAAGGACAAGCACACACACCCATGCCCGAGGTAGGACTCGAGCCTCTGCCGGGACCAGCCCCACAGTCCATGACTGCAGCGCCCAAGACCGCTCGGCTAATCCTGCGCGGCTCATGTAAGTTTACAGTGGGAGAATTTACTTCTCCTCTGCAGGCCCGCGCTGGCCGAGGGAAGTGATCAGTAAGACCGCTCGGCTAATCCTGCGCGGCTCATGTAAGTTTACAGTGGGAGAATTTTCTTCTCCTCTGCAGGCCCGCGCTGGCCGAGGGAAGTGATCAGTTGAACGACCTTCCTAATGTTTTCGGTTTAAAGTGAATACATATCGCGAGGAGGTGCGTTTCGCCTGCGCGAGTGAAACAGTTATTCTGTGAAGTCGTGTTGTTCCTTGGCGAGAGAAGAAAAGTGAGAAAATCGGAATGTGACTGGACTTTGTTACGGGACACGACAATGAGAGGACGTATAGAACATGTGTACAATGAAACAGTCATTGTTATCCGCCATATTACCTAATTTGTGTTTTTCAGATTCACAAGCACTATTTAATGTTAATGTGGAGTTTAGTAACGGCCGGAATACAGTCTGTTACATTTTAAAGGTAATTGCGCGTATTTAATTTTTATCAAAGGATTTATGCACTACAAGCTTGTATAGGACTTCGAACATTTGGTGGTCGATGTTTGTGGTAGAACCTTCTTCTCTCACACGGTCAAAGCATAGAGAAAGTTTTCTCTGATAAAAAGAACTCATTTCAATCGCAGACAATCATCGAATGACCAAATGCGAATGGCAGCGTTCAATTCGAGCAGATTCTATAGAAGATTTCTTTATCTTACATTTCAAGAATTTTACAGGCAACCGTCGGAGTCGGCAGCTGCTTCTCCATCACAAGAGTAACTTGTCTACGTGTACGAAATTACGTACGCTGTGGGGATCGTCGACGCCGATAGAGATAGTGTTCTTCATAGACATACAAACAGAGACACTACACACACTAGTTCAGTAACAACGAGTTTAATATTACCAGCTTGAAAACATTAAATTCTTCTTTTGAGCAGTAAAATGTGCTATAAAACACCAAGTACGCTCTTTCGCGCGGTTTCTTTCGCGCGTTAACACACGCCGTGAACGAGTAGGCGATGGGTGCTAATAAGCGATATGACTATCACCTCTTCAGGAGACATGGCTGCCATCACAACTGCGCACAGACTGTAAAAGAAAATACCAGGATATCCTGCGTTATCTGCGAGCAAGGTTCCAGTTAAGGAAATACTCAAGGTCTGACTTTCACGCTTTTTCCGTGGTGATTACGGGAACGTGTAATGCAGAGGCTTCGGTTTATATTAGCTTCAAGGCCCATTCAGCCGGTGTTTTCCTTGAAAAGTATCTGCGTTGTTGTAAGGAATACGCCTGAGCAGCCAAGTGCATAACCTGTTCAGAACTTCACAATTGAACTGCAAGTGTCGCATTGTTAGGTATCTTGTTTTTCAGATAGTATCTGCTATCGGCGGAATTCTGATACACATGGGTGTATTTTAGTATCGGAATGACGTCTATTGGTGCTAGAACTTTTCCATTGATAGATGGATCTATTTCTGAGCACTTTCTGTAATTTGATTATCCAAGTATGACTACGTACTCTTGTAATGAGCTTGGCTGCGAAGGATAATCTCTTCTTCTCTAGTTCATCTCCCACGAAAGCTGCAGTGGCCTTCTGCTCCTACAGGATACCCCAACGCCTCAACAATTGCTGTTAATGGTTCAGATGGTTCAAATGGCTCTGAGCACTATGGGACTTAACTTCTGAGGTCATCAGTCCCCTAGAACTTAGAACTACTTAAACCTAACTAACCTAAGGACATCACACACATCCATGCCTGAGGCAGGATTCGAACCTGCGACCGTAGCGGTCGCGCGGTTCCAGACTGTAGCGCCTAGAACCGCTCGGCCACTCCGGCCGGCTGCTGTTAATGCTTGTAGACATAATCAGCGTTTTTGAAAGTAACTTATACCTTTCTGTGTCTTCAGAAGAGATGTCTGTTTTTGCGACCAACTGAATTAGATACCTGTAGATGGCTAGTTCGTTAAATCTGAACTAATTATCATTTTCCCAGTGATGTTTGAAGAAACGGTGAACTGGAATATATACATTACATGAAGTCATATTGCTGCGTGAGGTTATTTTTATTCAAAATAAACACTTTAAGTTGCGATTAATTTGTCTTGAGCATTATTCAAAAATATCACACCAAATTACGTTACATGCTTCCATTTGTCAACGATTCATGGCCACACACGGCATGGAAAGGTCAACATGTGCATATGATGACATGTTGAGAAACAGAATCGTATAACGAATTTTTAGTCTGATTATGCACGAGAACTTCCAAGAAAGTTAAATTAACCAATCGCATATCAAATAAAGCTTTATTTCAAATTAAAAAAAACATTCAAATGTCAAAAAATTACTTCTTTTGACAAGATGCATCTATGGAACCATCACAAAGAAACTATTTGAGTACATTATTTTGCACATGTGAATTAAAGGTGAAACGTCCCCTTTGAACAATTATACATGACTTTGTTTAAACTGACACAGAATATTTTTTTAGCGCAACGCAATCTGACTTTCAATAATCCCTACAAAACAATGGCCCTGACTAACATTAACCTATACCTTTCACAAATCACTTACCTCACAAAAATCTTCGTTACTCGAACTACTGCAATACAGCGAGCGCCACTACCGCCAGCTGAATAAAAGATTCAAACTACGGAAGGCACTAACTACTGATAGGCATAGTTAGCAAATGAAAGATTTTAATAGAGAACAAACAATGTATTTACCTAAATAGTCATAATATATATAGCAGTTCATGATAAATTACAAAACTCCGCCACCTCTCTCCCCACATCCACCACTGCTGGCGGCTCACCTCTAACTGCTCAACGCTACGCGCTGTTCACATCCAGCTGCCGCTGCCCAACACTACAATGGCAGACAACAATGCAAACTAGCCACAGACTGCACACAGCACAGCCAGTGATTTTCATATAGAGCGCTACGTAACTTTGCCAATAAGAAAACATAAACAGCCTACTTACAAAGGTTTCTGGACAGGGTTTCCTCGTCACAATTATGTCGCCTCGGTTCTTACCAAAATTTTCAATATATGTGAAGCATATAACAACGCGTTACTTATAATACGAGACACCGAAGTACAAATGTAAGAATTAAAGAAATCTCTTTACCAAGTGAGAGTATTAAAATCTTGCTATTCAAGTGTCGAAGAATTCGCGGTAAAGTCTCACAATTTGAAGTGCTCCTAAAAATCAGTGCAGTTCATATATTACTAGGTACAAACAACTAGCTAAGGACCCATCACGGGTTCTGAAAACATCAACCATGCGAAAATCAACTCGCGATATTCCAACACGACTTCGTCGAAGTAATCGATGCTGTATTTCTTCCGTCCTGAAAAGCAGTTGACTCAGTACCACATCAGCGGTCATTAATAAAAGTACGATAACATGCGGCAGCAAGGGCAATTTGTGTTTGAAATTAGTATTTTATTAGTGAGGAGAATGCTGCATTTTATCTTGGATATTGAATCAACAACGGATGTAGAAGAAACACCATCCAGTCCTCAGGGAAGTGTTCTGGGTCCCTGACCTTCCCTCGTTGTATTTTAATGGTATGTAAGTGAGTAGTAAAGTCAATTTTTTTATAGAAAATGCAGTTACTTATAATAAAAGACTACCTGAGAAAAAGCAGCACAAATACTTAGACAGATCTCGGTTACAATATTGGAACGACCGTGATCTTCTAAAGAAACGCAACAAAAACAAGTCAGTGCAGATTGTAAATACTACTTCTTTCTCGAGGTAACCGGTTTCAGACAGACATCGCCTATTCCGACCACTAATCCCCTGATGACGCGTGGAGCCGGTACAGGAATTTGCTGCACTTACCAAAAGGTACAAGTTAACAACTGATTGCGATATAGAATGACTAGTTTTGTTAGATCTTGATAAAATTTCAAAGTGCTGCAGGGATTTGAAATCTGATTTAAATGTCCAGAAATGTAAAAGTGTGCACTTCACTAATCTAAGAAATATGGTACCCTAGAACTACGATATTAGGATATCGATAAGCAACAAGCGAGATCAGTCAACTCGTAGTGATGCCTAGGTATAAAAATTCGTGGGGCTATAAAATGGAATGATCACACAGGCTCTGTAGTAGATATAGCAGATAGTAGTCCTTCAGTTCATTGTTAAGTTACTGGATACATGTAATCAGTCTAGAAAGGAAACTGCTTACAAAATGCTCGTGCGACTCATCGCAGGGTACTGCTCAAGTATTTGCGCCCATGAGAAATGGAAATAACTGGAGAGATTAAACGAGTTAAAAAAAAGGCAGAGCGAATGGTCACAGGTTTGTTTGAGCCACGAGAGAGCGTCCGTCGCAGGTATGCTGAAAAACTTGAACTGGCAGACACTTGAAAATGGAAGCGAATCATCCTGCGAAAGCCTACTTACAAAGTTTCAAGAACCCCTATTAAGAGAGGAGTGTACGAGTTTACGGTTGCCCTCTGGGTAACTCTTCCATAGGGACGTCGACGACGAGATTAACTGCAGCATATTCAGAGACATTTCAGCAGTCATTCGCCCCGCGCTACATACGTGAGTGAAACGCAAAGGCCGGCCGCTGTGGCCGAATGATTAGAGGCGCTTCAGTCCGGAAGCACGCTGCTGCTACGGTTTCAGGTTCGAATCCTGCCTCGGGTATGGATGTGTGTGATGTCCGTAGGTTACTTAGGTTTAAGTAGTTCTAAGTCTAAGGGACTGATGACCATAGATGTTAAGTCCCATAGTGCTTAGAGCCGTTTGAGCCATCTGGAAATACAAAGATACCCTAATACGTGGTACACTGGGATGCACCCTTTACCACTCACTTCGTAGTGGTTTACAGTATATACAGGGTGTTTCAAAAATGACCGGTATATTTGAAACGGCAATAAAAACTAAACGAGCAGCGATAGAAATGCACCGTTTGTTGCAATATGCTTGGGACAACAGTACATTTTCAGGCAGACAAAACTTTCGAAATTACAGTAGTTAAATTTTCAACAACAGATGGCGCTGCGGTCTGGGAAACTCTATAGTACGATATTTTCCACATATCCACCATGCGTAGCAATAATATGGCGTAGTCTCGGAATGAAATTACCCGAAACCCTTGACAACGTGTCTGGCGGAATGGCTTCACATGCAGATGAGATGTACTGCTTCAGCTGTTCAATTGTTTCTGGATTCTGGCGGTACACCTGGTCTTTCAAGTGTCCCCACAGAAAGAAGTCACAGGGGTTCATGTCTGGCGAATAGGGAGGCCAATCCACGCCGCCTCCTGTATGTTTCGGATAGCCCAAAGCAATCACACGATCATCGAAATATTCATTCAGGAAATTAAAGACGTCGGCCGTGCGATGTGGCCGGGCACCATCTTGCCACGAGGTGTTCGCAGTGTCGTCTAAGGCAGTTTGTACCGCCACAAATTCACGAAGAATGTCCAGATAGCGTGATGCAGTAATCGTTTCGGATCTTGAAAATGGGCCAATGATTCCTTTGGAAGGAATGTCTCTCGTGCAGCAATGGTAGCGGTGCTGAGGGGTTGCCGTGTTTGAATTTTGTATGGATAGAGGTGTAAACTCTGGCGCATGAGACGATACTTGGACGTTGGCGTCATTTGGACCGCAGCTGCAACACGGCGAACGGAAACCCGAGGCCGCTGTTGGATCACCTGCTGCACTAGCTGCGCGTTGCCCTCTGTGGTTGCCGTACGCGGTCGTCCTACCTTTCCAGCACTTTCATCCGTCACATTCCCAGTCCGTTGAAATTTTTCAAACAGATCCTTTATTGTATCGCTTTTCGGTCCTTTGGTTACATTAAACCTCCGTTGAAAACTTCGTCTTGTTGCAACAACACTGTGTTCTAGGCGGTGGAATTCCAACACCAGAAAAATCCTCTGTTCTAAGGAATAAACCATGTTGTCTACAGCACACTTGCACGTTGTGAACAGCACACGCTTACAGCAGAAAGACGACGTATAGAATGGCGCACCCACAGACTGCGTTGTCTTCTATATCGTTCACATCACTTGCAGCGCCATCTGTTGTTGAAAATTGTAACTACTGTAATTTCGAAAGTTTGTCCGCCTGAAAATATACTGTTGTCCCAAGCATATTGCAACAAACGGTGTATTTCTATCGCTGCTCGTTTAGTTTTTATTGCCGTTTCAAATATACCGGTCATTTTTGAAACACCCTGTAGATGTGGATGTTGGCAGTCACAAGTAGAAATGCTAACGCTCGACCCTGTGCCACTTCAAAAGTCATTACTACATCTCATTTTTGTATAATCCAGGAAGAACCTAATTCTTAATAAGGTCTGTAGGACATCTGTGATCCCTTTGTGAACGTTTCTTCGTAGCGGCTGTGATCTGGAAGGCCTGTCTGTTTCTCAAGTTAGGCGTGGTTCTCACTGAGGCAACACGACGTGCCACGCTTGACCCCATGCGACTCGCGATACGACACAGAAGCAACCCTGATTGGTGGGGCGCGTAGAAATGTAGTTGAAGCGACTGGTTCGCACTGAGACGACAGCGCTACAACGGCGACACGATTCTCTGTCGCATAGCCCGGCTCAATACGGAGTGCTATTTGCTCCACGCAGCTACGAGGGTTGGAACTTTAATAGTGGCAACTATTTATTTACAGCTCGTATAAAATAGATACATGTCTCAAAGTTTTACTGACCTTTAAAATAGTCACCAGCATTGTGTATAACCCGTTGCCAGCGATGTGGAAGTCGTAGGATACTCTTAGCAGTACCAGTTGTGTTGACAGTTCGAGCGGCGCCGTCGATAACCCGACGAATTTGTAGCAGTTCTGAAGCGAATGCCATGAACTGTTTGCTTCAGTTTAGAAATCGAGTTGAACTCACGAGGGCTTAAGTCAGGGGAGTGCAGTAGGTGGTATAGCACTTAGCAGCCCCATCAGCCAAACACATCAGTAACAGCTTACACTGTACGTGCTTGAGCATTGTCCTGCAAAATGATGATCACGTCCTGCAGAAAGTGCCATCACTTCTGTCTCTATGCTGTTCATTTTTGGAACACAACCTACGACGAGCTTACAGGCAGAAGTGATCACACTTTCTGCAAGACCTGACCATCATTTTGCAGGACAATGTTCAAGCACGTACAGTGCAAGCTGTTACTGATTTGTTTGACTGATGGGGCTACTAAGTGCTTTACCACCTGCTGCACTCCCCTGACTTAAGCCCTCGTGAGTTCAACTCGATTTCTTAACTGAAGCAAACACTTCATGGCATTCGCTTCGGAACTGCTACAAATTCGTCGGGCAATAGACCGCGCCGCTCGAACTGTCAACACAATTGGCACTCCTAAGAGTATCCTACGACTTCCACATCGCTGGCAACAGGTTATACACAATGCTGGTGGCTACTCTGAAGGTCAGTAAAACTTTGAAACACGTATCTATTTTGTACGTGCTGTAAATAAATAATTGCCACTATTACAGTTCCAACCCCCATATATCGTACGACACACGGGGAAGGAAATTTTATGTCATTTGATGTGACTCAAGAAAAAATGTTTAGTGTATTTGAAGCAATGCTAGTCTCCTTCTGTAGTTAGTTCCTCGGTAAAAATTTAAAAAGCACTGTTTTGCGATTCGTGAAATGTTTCTCAGTCAGTTTTGAGGAAAATCTTCAGTAGAAATAAATAAATAAAAGTCATTTTCTTTCTTTTTCTTGCTTCTTAAAGTTTGATATCCTAGCTTGATGACGGACTGGTTTTCTTTCCGCTGTTGCCCATAGTTATTGCGATACTTCGAAATTAAGTTCAACACAGCGCATATTTGAAAAAGTTTTCAGTAAAAATCACAGTTGCTGGCCAGTTTGTGTTTGGTATATTTTAGGTCAAATAAATATACTGTGTACATATCGAAATTGTTTTTTAAACTGGAAGGAGAGCCATATGTCATTACAGTCTCGATTAAATACGTTCCTTGCAAGGTGCCCAGCGAAAGAGTCCCTGATTTCAAAATTAAATATCTCGTAATTAAATACGCAACGTACATTGTGTCAAGCGAAGATGTCCCTGATTCCAAAATTGAATTTTTCGAAAACTAGGAGTTATACATGATATAATCTAAAGCATGGCTGCAGCAGCAACTGTCCAAATCTAATATATGGAATAAAAACAACCACCAATTGCAGAAGGTAATAGTCAAAAGCTCTAGCCGTAGGTTATAAAGACTTCTGAAGAAGGCCCATTTGTATGGGTTGAAACCTAGAGCAAGAGCTTTTGACTACCACATTCCGCAATTGATGGCTGTTTTTATTCCATATACAGGGTTATTACAAATGATTGAAGCGATTTCACAGCTCTACAATAACTTTATTATTTGAGATATTTTCACAATGCTTTGCACACACATACAAAAACTCAAAAAGTTTTTTTAGGCATTCACAATGTTCGATATGTGCCCCTTTAGTGATTCGGCAAACATCAAGCCGATAATCAAGTTCCTCCCACACTCGGCGCAGCATGTCCCCATCAATGAGTTCGAAAGCATCGTTGATGCGAGCTCGCAGTTCTGGCACGTTTCTTGGTAGAGGAGGTTTAAACACTGAATCTTTCACATAACCCCACAGAAAGAAATCGCATGGGGTTAAGTCGGGAGAGCGTGGAGGCCATGACATGAATTGCTGATCATGATCTCCACCACGACCGATCCATCGGTTTTCCAATCTCCTGTTTAAGAAATGCCGAACATCATGATGGAAGTGCGGTGGAGCACCATCCTGTTGAAAGATGAAGTCGGCGCTGTCGGTCTCCAGTTGTGGCATGAGCCAATTTTCCAGCATGTCCAGATACACGTGTCCTGTAACGTTTTTTTCGCAGAAGAAAAAGGGGCCGTAAACTTTAAACCGTGAGATTGCACAAAACACGTTAACTTTTGGTGAATTGCGAATTTGCTGCACGAATGCGTGAGGATTCTCTACCGCCCAGATTCGCACATTGTGTCTGTTCACTTCACCATTAAGAAAAAATGTTGCTTCATCACTGAAAACAAGTTTCGCACTGAACGCATCCTCTTCCATGAGCTGTTGCAACCGCGCCGAAAATTCAAAGCGTTTGACTTTGTCATCGGGTGTCAGGGCTTGTAGCAATTGTAAACGGTAAGGCTTCTGCTTTAGCCTTTTCCGTAAGATTTTCCAAACCGTCGGCTGTGGTACGTTTAGCTCCCTGCTTGCTTTATTCGTCGACTTCCGAGGACTACGCGTGAAACTTGCCCGCACGCGTTCAACCGTTTCTTCGCTCACTGCAGGCCGACCCGTTGATTTCCTCTTACAGAGGCATCCAGAAGCTTTAAACTGCGCATACCATCGCCGAATGGAGTTAGCAGTTGATGGATCTTTGTTGAACTTCGTCCTGAAGTGTCGCTGCACTGTTATGACTGACTGATGTGAGTGCATTTCAAGCACGACATACGCTTTCTCGGCTCCTGTCGCCATTTTGTCTCACTGCGCTCTCGAACGCTCTGGCGGCAGAAACCTAAAGTGCGGCTTCAGCCGAACAAAACTTTATGAGTTTTTCTACGTATCTGTAGTGTGTCGTGACCATATGTCAATGAATGGAGCTACAGTGAATTTATAAAATCGCTTCAATCATTTGCAATAGCCCTGTATTAATAAATGGGTTGAACAAAACGAGTGTTTATTGTAAAAGCTATAAGAATTTTATACAGAAGTTATACGGTAGTTTCGAAATAGTTAGAAAATCTGCTAAAAGATGCCACTGTACGTTGTCCAGCTCGTAGAGTATCAGCGTGCTTAATTAAACGCGTCTCTTGCCAGCAGTCTTTGCTATCACACCACTGTCTTTTCGAAATGTCCGCCACCTACTGTACGGGTTTGGGGTAAACGAGCAATGAAATTTGCCATCACATCGTGTGGTGCCTCAACGGAAATGGATTCAGATGCCACACAGATCGGCGATTGAGGCTCGGATAGCGTTGTGGGATGGTTCCGGTAGACAAGTGCCCCACCATGTGCGCCACAAACAGTAGTCCCAAGGAGTCAGATCGGGTGAATATGGGAGCAAATCGATCTCTGCGCCAGTAAATTTGGTGTAATCCAACGAAATGACTGTATTCCAGAAGTGTTCATCTAGAAAGCGAAAGACCTGTTCGGTGCGATGTGGTCGGGCCACATCTTGCACGAGCCACTGGCGTGGTCGATCCTCCAGCGCTTTCTGTGTAGCCGCAAATTGTTCCAAAATTTGAAACATAAGGATCACTAGTGATCGTTTCTCTCGTGAAAAACGGGCCGATAGTGCCTCTGTTACATATTGCTGCCCACGCAGGAACTTTGGAAGAATACATTGGTTTCGAAATTTCCTGGCAGATTAAAACTGAGTGCCGGATCGAGACTCGAACTCGGGACCTTTGCCTTTCGCAGGCAAGTGCAGTACCAACTTTTTTGTTTTTTTGTTTTTACTTTTCTCTTTCTTATCTTATCTTTTCTTTTTTTATCTTTTTTTCTTTTCATTTCTTAGAACTCTTTCACTTCAGTCGTTCTCTCCTAGCACCAACTGATCTACCCAGGTACGACTCACAACCCGTCCTCACAGCAATACTTCCGCCAGTACCTCGTCTCCCATCTTCCAAACTTCACAGAAGCTCTGCTGCGAAACACTAGAGCTTCTATGAAGTTTGGAAGATGGGAGACGTGGTACTGGCGGAAGTAAAGCTGTGAGGACGGGTCGTGAGTCGTACCTGGGTAGCTCGCTCAGGTAGTACAGTTGGCTGCCGGCACGGTAGCTCAGCGTGTGCGGTCAGAGGGTTAGCTGCCCCCTGTGTACAAAAAAAAAAAAAAAAAAAAAAAAAACCTGAGTTAATGGATCAACGATGAACCTGAACAAGCGTCATAGGACGTCCACTCCGAACAAATACAACGACCCACAACGACCAAAATAAAATTTAAAAAAAAATTGGTAGAGCCCTTTCCCGCGAAATTCAAAGGTCCCGAGTTCGAGTCTCGGTCCGACACGCAGTTTTAATCTGCCAGGAAGTTTCGTATCAGCGTATAATGGTTTCGCTTCATACAAATGGGGATTTTCGGAACCCCATAATCGCCAGTTTTGTCTGTTCAGCTGGAAGCGTTCTCCATCTGTAAACGAGATGTAGATGACATCAAATCCTTCATTATCAGTCATTGTGAGAATCTGGTTAGAAAAATCAGCTCTTTGGCGCATAGCTCGTTTCATTTATAGCCTGGTGGTTTCCGATTTTCGAAGGAAACATGAATTGCACTCTGTCTTGGTATTTTCAGCGTGCTGCAACGCTTCAGTCAAAGCTGCAGTTCCTCGGACTGATTTCCTTGGATTTTGCTGAATAATTGCAGAAACTGGGACGACGCTCTCAGGAGTAACTACAGTTTACCTGGGGCCAACGTTCCCTGCTACATCATCTGCCACGCAGCCTGTCCGTTGGATTTTGGCTGACAACTTTCGCATCGTGTCGCTCGGAACATTAAATCGCGTTTTAAAACTGCACCTTGCTTCGGTATCACTGTGTTCTAACTTATTGTGTCGCACAGATAAATGCTGCGTCCGGCGACCTTTATAGCAACGCAGGAAAATGTGTCCGCAGTTGCGACTATCAACATCCATCACCTGTATAATGGAATGACGAAAGTGAAGATTTGGACAAAACTGAGTCTCGAACCCTGGATTTCCCACTTAGCGCGAGCGCTCGCCTTACCATATGGCTATCCGACCAGACAGGCCAGACCCAAACATCCATATATCATCAACTATGTGTCTACAACCTATACTCATACATTCACTATGTATATTCACGTGCAAGGGACACATTTTACTTGAAAGTCGCTTGCCCGGTGTCGGCGGATGAATACGACATTTCAGTGCCTGTGTTATTAAGAATTATGGTACAAAGTTCCTTCGGTCGTGCATGCACAGACACTGTGGCGACTACGGTCGTTATGAAATACAGGAAATGTAATCACAGTTACAAATATGGACAACCATCAGCTGCATAATAGAATGACGAAAACTAAAATTTGTGCCGGATCGGGCCTTGTATAATCCCTATGCATTGTTTCAGGCAACGGCTGTCAGGGCGCACGCTATGATCAATGCAGCTGGGTAGGGCAGTCCATTTCAGGAGTGTTGTCGTCTACAAAAATTGCGTCACAGATGCTGCCTCACGACGGGATGGAGTGTCACGCCGATAAAAACAATGATCGTCTCCGAACTGTTCGTCTACAGTATGCAGTACACAATGCTATAAGACGTGGTCATAGCTCTCCACATTTTAGCATTTTGTTAAGCATAATAAGGGAACCACACGTTAACCAGGAAAAGAACCCCCAGTAATGTAACACCAACTCCTTACTTCACTATTGGCACTACACATGACGGTAAGTAGTTTCCTGCAAGATTTCTCGAAATCCAAACCTCTCCATCCGTTTGCGACACGTAAGGCGTGATTCATCAGTCCAATTCAGTCGTTTCCAGTTTCCACTGTCCAGTGGCATCTCTGTTTTCACCGTCTCAAGCGATGCTTAGTGTTGATGTAATATCTCTTTATATTCGATGAATTATTCTGATACAATTCTACCCTTGAATGACGTTTACAAATTTTCTATCTTCATACTCGCAGAATCCATGCGCAAAATAGTTTCATACAATAGCTATGCCATGAGCGCATAAGTATTCTATGTAGTACTCTCTCTGGTGGTTGTTAGAAAAAAAAGAAGGGAGCTTCCGAGATTTTCTCCGTGCCGATTAGCCTAAGCTTGGTTTGGAAGAACTGTAATCTGATTATTGAGATTTATCACAGAAGATAACTGATACGAACTGTACGAGTAAAAGGAAAAATATATAGATGGCTCCTTCAAATAAAAGGTGTGTATGTGACATTTGGGAATTAATGATATTTATCGATATATTGCGTAGTTGTTAATCAGAAGGGACTTCCGAAAGACTGGACACGAACCTGCATTTAATAATCCAAGAGCTCCATTACTTCTTCGGAAGGTTAAACTTCATCAAAGCCAAATATCCGCTTGATCTGAGGTTTCCCGACTGATTATACAACGCTCCCAAAATTACGAGGCATTTTATTTGTACAGATAGCAGACTGCCGCAAAGCACGAGCCTACAGAGAAGAAGAATCATCGCCTGATTTCATTGTAACAAGTAAAATTTCAGAATCATTTTGGAGTGACTGAGCTATGACTGTGTTTCCTATCATGAATGATTGATTACGGTCAGCTATTTTTCCCCATTCTTTTTAACTCGCGACAAGCAATCATTATGTTAGCTGGAGGATTTCCAGCAGCGTTTTGGGACTCACGAGTGATCCCTTCCGCTGACTTGATGTGATTTTTTACGGACACCCTCCAGACGTAGGTCATGACATGAGGTCCGCCTGCGTTTGGTGTAGTTCTGGTTGTCCCTTCGCGTTTCAAATTATGAATCACCACATCACCAATAGTCGAAAGGGGCCGCGTCAGAAGGGTTTAAATGTCGCTGGTGGATTCGTTTCTGCGGCGGCTTCCAGTGACTGTTGCACATACTAGGTCACTGAGTTCTCGTGAGTGACCCATTCTGCTGTTAAGTGCTTGTCTACCGACTGCACTACACTCCCGCCTCCTGTTACGGAGCGGGGTCCACATCTCGTGAGACGTAGCAGTGTTAAGTAGCAGTGTTCGGATACTTTTGATCGTATAGCGTAGCTGCAGAACCTGCGTAATCTGTATACGGTGTAGACATCTCTATCCAGCCAGCTAGCTGAAGGTTTCCTCGCGCCCGGGCGTCCCCACTTAAGTCGTCCGCGTGTCTGGCGCTGTGGAGCCGGGTGTAATCCTGCAGAGTGGCTGGCGCGCCTCGCGATGCTATCTCAAAGGCCCGGCTGGTTTGCGCCTGCGTCGCCTTTCGGCGCCTGCCGTGCCCTGCCGTATCAACAACACCCCGCCACGGCGAGCAGCGAGCCCACTTCATGTTCTCGCGCCAGCAGAAGGCCTCCGCCTCTGATGTACGTCTGCTGCTGCTGTCCAGCTCTCTACGGTGCGGTTCTCCGTGAGGCGGTACGATATACGGCACCGCACATTGCAATAAATACGATATTGCAGTGCCTGTGTTATAACGAATTACGATGCAAAGTTCCTTCTGACAAGCATGCATGTCCTAAAAACACGCACTGTGGCGACTGCAGCCCGTATGAAATACAGGAAATGTATTCGCAGCTGCGAATATGAACAACCATGAACTCCATAATGGAATGGCGACAATGAAAACTTGTGCCAGACCGGGGCTCGAACCTCGATATCCCGCTTATCGGAAGCGGTCGTCTCATCATTTTTTTCATATCATTTTCTTCGTCATTATTCGTTCTATACGTTCGGAGCGGACGTCCCACGACGCCTGCTCACGTTCATCGTCGATCCATTAAGGGGCTCCGGAACGCCCTATACTTGCAATGTTAAAATAACGCTTATAAATTACATCTTTCCTCACAAAGTATTTGAGGTAGGAAGTTGAACTTTTTACAGATTATTTATTGGAATATGGGCTACAACTTAACACAGGGATTTTACAAAATTTTAGTTTAGTTATTAAAGATGATTTTTTTTCTATTGTAATGAAAATTCACAACATTTTTTTGCAATTTTTTATTTATATATTCAAAAATATACAGTTTTTTGGAAAAAGGCTTTGTTAAATTATGCAGAAGGTACTGTGTAACATTTACTGAAAGTTTGAAACAAATATGTTTGGAAGATCCTTAGAAAACATGTAATTAGTATGAGAAAATAAAAGTTTTGGGAATCGAGCGACAAAGATTTGATTAACTTTTTAGTGCATTCCAGGTCCATAGGATGGATTATCTTCATCCTCTGCAAACTCCTCCTCCAGCTTCCTCTTGTTCCTCCTCCTGTTTACTCTTGCTTGTATTTCTAGACTCTTTACAGCCCTGTCTGCAGCCCGAAGGCGTTCCTTGTCTAAAGCAAGCATCGCTCGTCCCATGTTAGAACCTATCTTCATTCCCATATTTCTAAATACCTTGCACCTTACAATGTTGCCATCATTGAAAGTCGCAACAGCATCATACACACCAAAGTGAAGTGTTTCTATTCCAACAAATACAGTCTTGGGGATTCTCGACCATATAACACTATTTACACTTTCATTGGGGGTTTGAGTTTTTCCGTGAATACACTTTTTCAACAGTTCAGGTGCTGCAAAGTCTCTGAAAATAGGTTAGCCACAACACATACTTTATCTCACATCACTAAAATGTACCTGATGAACACGGACGTTAATAATAACACCATTTGACAGCAGTTTAACAGCGCCACAGTGGGTCACGCCCATGTAGAACACATTTCAAAAAAAATTTAAAAATAGTTGTAGTCTTCGGAATTGAATAAATTATATATCTATTAAAAGGTAATAGTCTGCAGATTCAGAAAACGCAAAAAAAGTAAAAATTGAACTTTTCATGATTTTGAGCCTTTCCGGAGCAACTTAACTCAGTTTTTATTTATTAGAGAAGGCAGCGAACCTCCTGACCAAACACGCTGAGTTACCGTGCCGGCATCATTTGGCTATCCGTGCACGGCTTACAGCCAGATCCAGACTCCCACATGTCGTCAGCCATGTGTCTACTATCAGTACTCGTACATTGAATATTCCAATTTGACTGAGTCATGCTCGGATAGCCAAATGCTAAGGCGACGGCACGCGATAAGCGGTAAATCCGGGATCGAGGCCCGGTCCGGCACAAATTTTCATTTTCGTAATTCTATTATGTAGCTGATGGTTGTCCATATTCGCAACTCTGATTACATTTCCTGTATTTCATAATGACCATAGTCGCCGTTTGACCAAAAGATTGTAAGGACAGTGTATTAGAAAACATCGTCTCTGTATCATTTTATGTCAACGGATAGGTTAATAGAGAGTTTTATAGCTGAGTATTTCAATCCTTCCTGTGCCAAAGACAGATTCACTGGTATTAATTTCTTTACAACAGGGGTTTTTTTCGCGATAGGACTCTTACCTCAATACATAAGGCATTAAACGTCATACTCGACCTGTCGATGTATTGTTGGCGTCTAAGGACACTTACATCGCGATGTACAGCTAATCAGGAAACCTAAATCAATAGAGCTTAATATTGTCATCAAAATCTGATTCATATCTAGTTGTCATCGATATGTATTCTACAATATGAAAGTGTAAAATGGTTGAAAGCAGGAGAACCATTTCGTACTGTTACTCGTTGAATTACCTTTCTGGTAACAGTTCCAGCAGCATATATCGTAAACAGAGTCATTCAGTCTGCTCGGTAGTGAAATGCCGCCGGGAGACATTAAAACCCGAGTCAGTTACGGCTTTGCTGATAAGGGAGGTGGCTTTATGCTGTCGTTATTCCGCAGACGATCTTCTGGGCGAGGAGACACCACGATAGTCTTCGCAACGCCAGATCAGCTCTGGCACAAATCGTTACGTAGGGCTGCAGAAAATTCTTTATACTGCAAATAACACCTTCCGTTCTCCCGTTTTTCGTTCCTCTTCCGTAGCGAGCTGCAGCGATACAAGCCTCCTCAAATCGGATCAAAAGCGATCTGATTTCCGTTGGCTGGTTGATGTCTCTCTACCAGTGGATAAGATGCAGTAGGCACTGGCAATGAATGGAGTTTCACAATATTCCATGAGACTATAATTAGTTACTTTTTCCGTGTATTAACATTCACGATGAACGTTATGGTGTCGGGCGTGTCAACAGAACATGGAACACTTATATATAAGTAAATAAAAAAATAAAGTTATACTTATACGGCTATATCCTAGCCATTTACACAATTATTTTAATGATTAACTGTCTATAGTCGAGTATTCCCCTACGGTACAGAACGAGTTGTTGGAGAGAAAAGTCTTTCATCTACATTTTAAAACATTTCTGCTATCTTCGTTGATCCATTATGGACCGTGGGACAACGGCTGGCATGTATTTCTTGATTCAAATGGTTCAAATGGCTCTGAGCACTATGGGACTTAACATCTGTGGTCATCAGTCCCCTAGACCTTAGAACTACCTGAACCTAACTAACCTAAGGACAGCACACAACACCCAGTCATCACGAGGCAGAGAAAATCCCTGACCCCGCCGGGAATCTAACTTGGGCGCGGGAAGAGAGAACGCTACTGCGGACTTTCTTGATTCAATAATTTACCAACCGCCGTATGTATTGTAGAAATTCATTTTATGAACTTATGTGCTACCAGTTTCTGCATTACATTGATGCCATCTTGAGGCCCCTGTACAATGAGTAGAACAAATGTACTATTATAAAAAATATCATGTTAACTATATAAGTTGCTCAAAAAGACATATTGTATATCATTAAAACTATATGTAACATTAAGGCAAATGTGCTTCTGCCGATGTCAAGCTGTTGTTAGTAGTTTTCAGTTTTACTCGAATATAACATAATAGATGAACGTATGTATACGCTTTTATTCGTAAATTTGTACCACACAGTTGTAATAGGCCATGAAACTCAACAATCAAATGTACTGCATACAATCATATGTCCAGTGGAAGAATTTTTTTGAATAATTAACTAATATAAATAACTAATTAAATGAATTAAAATACAAGAAAATGTGCCATAATCATGTCAGAATAAATAAGTTACATGTTTCTTATATTTTAATGTATGGTTAAGGTGCGTGACATTTTGCATTACTGCACCTGAAGTGGTAGGTGCTATTTCAGAACAGCTACGTTTTCCCCCGGTATTCTGGACAAGTAAATAGAAAAGAATGTGTCGGGTTTAAGTAAAAAACAAAGTGGTTTTAAGCAAGGACGATCATTCCTTCATAACATTCACTGTATCAGACGGTTATTGGAAAACTGCGAAAATAAAAATAAAAGCATATACGTGACCTTTGTCGACCTGCAGAAAGTGTATGACAAAGATTGTAAAATAAAATTATGGGAAGTAATTTGGAAATTTGTGGTAAGTTCCTATGGGACCAAACTACTAAGGTCATCGGTCCCTAGGCTCACACACTACTTAATCTAACTTAAACTAACTTACGCTAAGGACAACACACACACACCCATGCCCGAGGGAGGACTCGAACCTCCGACGGGGGTAGCCGCGCGAGCCATGGCAAGGCGCCTTAGACCGCACGGCTACCCCGCATGGCTTATGGGAAGTAACGATAAGGGTTAATATGAGACAAAAATTGGTTTACGTGGCGAAGAAGCTATAGAAGCACACAAAAGTAATGATTAAAATAGGAAACAAAATTACCCGAAGTATTTGCGATGAAAGTGATCTAAAACAATGTGTAATGTCAACAATTCTTTTTAAGATTTTTTTTTAATTGGCGCTGAATGGCTCGTACAGGAAACGCTCAGGCATGAAAATAAAGACTGGTGACGATACTCTCCACTCTCTTTTATTTGTGAACGACCAATTCTCTCATGATGAAGAGGATATGGAATACATGCTGAGAAAGCCTAGAGAAGAGTACAGGAAATGGGATTTGGGAATAAATCCAGACAGGGCTGAGTTTGTGTGTGTCTGGGATAGGATTTGGTGAAAATTGATACAGCGGAAGCAGAAATAAAATCCTACAGAAGATAAAAATGCTTAGGGCCAATATGACTCCGATACACGTGATAAGGATACTAGTTCCAGAATAGCAACGGGGAAGAGAGCTAGTAAAGGGCTGCATAGGATAATACGGAATAATAATATTCGGTAGGACACGACGAAAAGAATATTTCACTGTTGATGGAGGACGTAATTATACGTGGAGCTGAGATGTGGTCTCAAAAAAAATTAGGGAGAATATTAGAACAATGGAAATGGCCTGTATGAGAAAGTGTCTGCAGATAACAATAACAATATTCCACAGTGTGTTGGAGGACATAATTCAACATGGAGCTGAGATGTGGCACAAAGAAAATTACGGAGAACATTAGAAGAGTGGAAATGGACTGTACAGAAGATGTCTGCAGTTAACGAGGTAAGATACGATATGAAACGAAGAGGTATAGAACCGAATGGAGATAAAGTGCTCCATAATAAAAATATGGGAGAAAAGAGCGCTTCGGTGGTGCAGGCACGTGCAGATGATGCCTAACTATAGGCTGACAAGGACGATTTTAAACTGGGAACCGCCCGAAAGAAGAAGGAGAGGAAAGTCAGCGTTGAGAAACATGCTTACAGGAAGCAAAGGACCGGAGGACGGAAACGAAAGAAGCCTGTAAAAGTCGAAAATGGCTAACTCCAGAGGACAAATGCCGAAAGTACCTATCTTCGATTAAAACGTGCTTCTATGACTTACTTCCAGATCCTTGAGACATATGTTGGTGAGGTATGTTTTCCAGCCAAGGTGTCTAATGCAAAATAGACACGCAAAAGTCGATCCACAGGGTGGGTAGTCGGAATGCTGAATTAATTACCGTCGACAATATTAGGCATCTCCAGACAGTGTCCTTGGTCATATCTCATACTTGTCCGCAACGTTTGCAGGATTGGGAGCATGAATCTTGGGAAAGCACCACGCTGCTAACAATTTTCCAGTCCCTTATTCTCAAAACCACGATTAACAAGAGAAAAACGATTTGAAAATGAGTACGCCCTTTCAACAACAGCTCAAGTGACGGAGGTACACATTAAGATCGTGTGGACGTACTTGCTCAATTGTTTGGGCGAAGTTGGAATTTTTGTGTAGGAATCTTCTACCCATAGTTTTATCACTGTGTTCCTTAGGTTCCGTGACCAAAAGTAACATACATTCTGGAAGACTAATGAATGTTACAATGTTGCTGTCAGTCGCCAGGAAACGAGAACGAATCTTCGGCAAGCCGAGCCACACGTGCTATAAAAGCGTCAGAAAAGCAGTTTCATTACTGAATATCCCGAGAAGACATCAAGACAGTACAATCAGCGATGTATGTCCTACAGAAACCTGTAGAAATTGGTCAAAGGTGTTGGGTATCTCCTACACAAATCTATGGAAAGGGTGACCGTAGTTGGGTTCTGATTTATCTTCCTCTCCTGTGCCAGCATTTACATCTCAGAGTATGTCTTACATCCAACGTCTTCACTTGTTTGTTGGATATCCTCCGATTTCTGTCTTTCCCTAAGTCTATGGCCCTTTACGTCTCCCTCTAGTACCATGGAAGGTATTCTCTGATGCCCTAAAATACCTCCTGTCAGTCTACATTTTCCACATACTCCTCGCCCATTCTGCGGAGGATTTTATCATTTTTTATCAGTTAGCTTTCAACATATTTTTGTATCACCACTCTCAAATGCTTCGGCTCTCTTCTTTTACATTTTTTTCCGCATTGTATGACTCACGTCCAATGCTGTCTCCAGAGAAGCATTCTCCGACATATCTTCCCCAAATTAAAGCCCATATTTGAAGCTAGTAGATTAGTTTTAGCATGACATACTCTCTACCTCCATATCCCTCTTTCTGTTAGTCTGCGCCTTGCATCCTCCTTCCTTCGTCAAGCGTTATTTATTTATTTATTTTTTCCAAGGTAGTAGAACTCCTTCCTTCGTCGCCTATTTTGACGTTAAGGTTATCGTTAACCTCACGTCTGCTACTCCTCATTACTTTCATTTTTGCTTGTTTTCCTCTCAGTGCATAGTATGTATTCATAAGAATGTACATTCCAGTCAGCAGATCCTACAATTCTTTTATAAGGTAGTCCCATTGATATTCTTCCATACTGAATTTTAACCGCAGTACTTAATTTTTCATCTTCGCCATTGCTTCTTCGGCATAGAAATTGAATGGTTTGCCTTACGTCCTTTTTAATCAGAACACCTCTGAGTAACAACTGATAATTATTGGTTCAGTACCTTTTTACAGTGCCGTGATTTTGTTTTATTAATATAAAATATACTATATTATAATACTATATAATACCCAATAACAACCCTGATACAGTGCGCAGCGATTCGCATCTGCGGTGATTCTGGTAGTATGCGAGCGTGCGTTATTGTTAGGTAACGACACAGGTTTATCAGGGGTTTTGTTTTCAGTAGCAATAGGGAGTCGCCTTAATTATTTTGTATACACTGTAGGATTTATTATTTTATTTCTTGGTAGCAGTCCATGTTGAAGAATGCCATTTCTGTTCCACCAAACGCACACCATGATTTTTTAGGATGTAAACCAACTTTCGAGCGGGACATTTTGAACCATTGTCTTATCTTTTTTAATACAGGCTCCATTTCTCGTCACCTGTAACAGTGTTCCAAAGGAATCGCTTGTGCCTAGGTTCAGACGGAAATGGGCCAGCAATGACGAACGTGTGGTTATTCGTTGATTTTTGATGGTGTCGTTTAAAACACGTGGTACCCATGTACGCAATTTTTGCATTTTATCCAGTGAATACAAATGGCGGACAGTGGTTGTCTGACCGAATTCCGTAATTTGTGCCTATCCCCGCGTTGTTTGACTAGAATTATTGGGAATAAACTGATTTAGCCTGTTTTTACCAAAAATGTGAGGTATTAGAGAAAATGGTTCATTTCCTTGTCGGAAACGAGAAAACTATTTCCGTGTTGTCTTTTCGGTAAATGCTTCCCTTCTGTACATACTAAAAACTCTTCTCGTGGCTTCTGCGGCGCTACGTTCTTTATCATATTAGAAAACCTAAATGTGTTGAAAGTTTTCTTTTTCTCTGCTTGACACTCCGTGCTGATTATCTTCGAAAATGGTGAAAACGAGCTGTTAGCAACTCACGAGCTCACATTCGCTAACTAAGAATGAAGGCTTCACGATGCAGTGACGCCAACCCACTGGAGAACGGCACTGACTTATGCACCGACCCAAAACTTCGTTGTGCCAAACTACGTACACTGCGTTTCCTCTACAATCGCCTGACCTCTTGGGATATGCCATTTGACGGGGTTGTTTATTGCGCGGCAGAATGCTCCAGCAGTTTGTCGAGAGCAGTAGAGTGCGCAGCACGGTTCTCCGAAGCGTAGCGCGCTGGTGCGGGAGGCGCCGGAGGCGGCGTTATGGGCGCACAAATCGCATTAAGAGACGCCGTGCGCAAACCACGTTACGTCAGCCCAGCCGGTGGCGCGACCCCTATGCCGGGGTGGCGGTGCGAGCCACTGCCTCAGCTAGATGGCGGCTGCTCTGAGCCGGTCACTCTCAACCTCCCTTATTTTGATGTGCAACCTCAGCAAGGTCTCACTCGTCTCGCTATTTTCTCTACAGCACTTATAAACACTGCCTGGCTAAAGAAAAAAGAGGTGAAACATCCAGACGATCTATTTAATCGTATGGTGAGTTTATACAATATATAGTTGATACAGGGTGTTTCAAAAATGACCGGTATATTTGAAACGGCAATAAAAACTAAACGAGCAGCGATAGAAATACACCGTTTGTTGCAATATGCTTGGGACAACAGTAAATTTTCAGGCGGACAAACTTTCGAAATTACAGTAGTTACAATTTTCAACAACAGATGGCGCTGCAAGCGATGTGAACGATATGGAAGACAACGAAGTCTGTGGGTGCGCCATTCTGTACGTCGTCTTTCTGCTGTAAGCGTGTGCTGTTCACAACGTGCACGTGTGCTGTAGACAACATGGTTTATTCCTTAGAACAGAGGATTTTTCTGGTGTTGGAATTCCACCGCCTAGAACACAGTGTTGTTGCAACAAGACGAAGTTTTCAACGGAGGTTTAATGTAACCAAAGGACCGAAAAGCGATACAATAAAGGATCTGTTTGAAAAATTTCAACGGACTGGGAACGTGACGGATGAACGTGCTGGAACGGTAGGGCGACCGCGTACGGCAACCACAGAGGGCAACGCGCAGCTAGTGCAGCAGGTGATCCAACAGCGGCCTCGGGTTTCCGTTCGCCGTGTTGCAGCTGCGGTCCAAATGACGCCAACGTCCACGTATCGTCTCATGCGCCAGAGTTTATCCCTCTATCCATACAAAATTCAAACGCGGCAACCCCTCAGCGCCGCTACCATTGCTGCACGAGAGACATTCGCTAACGATATAGTGCACAGGATTGATGACGGCGATATGCATGTGGGCAGCATTTGGTTTACTGACGAAGCTTATTTTTACCTGGACGGCTTCGTCAATAAACAGAACTGGCGCATATGGGGAACCGAAAAGCCCCATGTTGCAGTCCCATCGTCCATGCATCCTCAAAAAGTACTGGTCTGGGCTGCCATTTCTTCCAAAGGAATCATTGGCCCATTTTCAAGATCCGAAACGATTACTGCATCACGCTATCTGGACATTCTTCGTGAATTTGTGGCGGTACAAACTGCCTTAGACGACACTGCGAACACCTCGTGGTTTATGCAAGATGGTGCCCGGCCACATCGCACGGCCGACGTCTTTAATTTCCTGAATGAATATTTCGATGATCGTGTGATTGCTTTGGGCTATCCGAAACATACAGGAGGCGGCGTGGATTGGCCTCCCTATTCGCCAGACATGAACCCCTGTGATTTCTTTCTGTGGGGACACTTGAAAGACCAGGTGTACCGCCAGAATCCAGACACAATTGAACAGCTGAAGCAGTACCTCTCATCTGCATGTGAAGCCATTCCGCCAGACACGTTGTCAAAGGTTTCGGGTAATTTCATTCAGAGACTACGCCATATTATTGCTACGCATGGTGGATATGTGGAAAATATCGTACTATAGAGTTTCCCGGACCGCAGCGCCATCTGTTGTTGAAAATTGTAACTACTGTAATTTCGAAAGTTTGTCTGCCTGAAAATGTACTGTTGTCCTAAGCATATTGCAACAAACGGTGTATTTCTATCGCTGCTCGCTTAGTTTTTATTGCCGTTTCAAATATACCGGTCATTTTTGAAACACCCTGTATAAGGCAAATGATTTTGTACAGTATACATACGATATTAGACAAGATTAAACCTTAAAGTCCGTGTTTTTCGACCAGTTAATTAAGCTGGGTGTGAGAGTGAACAAGTCACCGGGAATTCCAGGGTATGAATGAAGTGGATAGCGTTGGACTAAATGTTCAATTGTCTGTTCTTCTTGATTACATTCACACATTGGTGTACTGATTCAGCCCCATTTGTACCTGACGTACCTACAACAACCATGTCCAGTCCTTAACCTGCTGAGGCGGCACCAAAGGTTCCTCGGTAGGTCAAAACCTTTTGGCTTCTTTATGGGATCAAGGTGATGGGTTCTTGTCCCCAATGTTTTTGTTGACCATTCACGCTTCCAGCTTTCATTTAGATCAAAACCATCCGCGATGAGTTGTCCTGCAGTAACACTTGCTGGTCTTCTTGATCGCAATCGTTGCTGTGGCGGATGACAGAATTCCTGGTACATTGGTAGAGAGGGTGATGCAGAGATTTTCTTGGCCTCCCTCAGTTGAGCTTGTTTCCGCCTTAGGTGAGGTGGAGGGATGTGACTTAGTACAGGTAATCAGTGGCATGAGGTTGATTTGATGGAACCAGTAATGCAGCGCATTGTGTCGTTAACTTTTGTGTGTACCTTCTTTACATGTACACTTTCCAACCAGACCGCTGCACAGTACTCGGCAGCAGAGTATACAAGACTGATGCCAGTTAAACGCAGTCAGCAGGGGTTCCCCAGGTGGTGCCACTGAGCTTATGTAGTATGTTGTTCCTTGCAACAACTTTATGAGAAAGCTTGGTGATGTGCTCTTTGTAGCTCAGGGTTGTATCTAGAGTGATTCCGATGTATTCTGGGAAAGGATTGTACCTCAACGTTTGCCCATTGAGCAGAACTCTTGGTTTGTAGTTCGCAACACTATTCGCTAGATGGAAACAAGAGACTTCAGTTTTTGATGTGCTTAGGATCAATTTCCAGGTCTTAAAGCAAGTTGACATCTTCAAATTTGACAAACCTGAAGACAGCCCTGAAAGCTACCGCCCTATAGCACTGCTCAATTGTACATTCAAACTTTAGAAACGAGTCCTCCTAACCAGAATAGCACCGTTCATCGAGGCTGCTACCCCTACTGAACAAGCTGGCATCAGACAAGGACGCAGCTGCACCGATCAAGTTCTTGCCCTAACTACCCATACTGAAGCAGGTTTTGAAGGCCATCTGAAATCAACAGCTGTCTTCATCGACCTGACAGCCGCGTATGATACTGTCTGGCGACAGGGACTGATATACAAGTTACTGCAAATTGTACCAAGTCGAGAAATTGTTGATCTAAATCCAGCATGCTTAGTGAAAGGCAATTTGAAGTTTTTCTAGGCAGCTCTAAAAGCCACAAACGGAAACTAAATAATGGACTACCACATGGATCTGTTTTAGCTCCATCACTATTCAATTTATACATTAGTGATTTACCAACCACAATATCAACTAAATTCATCTATGCTGATGACATAGCACTGGTAGCACAGAGCATTAATTTCGAAGGTGGACGAATTCTTACGGAGGATCCAGACGATAAGGACGAATGTCTATGTAACTTTGCACACATCCACACCATCGGCGGGTATGTAAACGGCTTACAGTTGCAGTTCTCTGTGACAGGTAGAAACGGCCACCAGAGTGCATTAGTGTTGTTACTGCTCAATCGAGGCTTAACGCCTGCAGTATCGGCAATCAACGTCGCATCTGCGCTTCGAAAAGGCCTAACACACAGGGGCCAGTTTTTCCGTAAGGTACAGACCCGTGCTGTGACTGTCAACCAGAAGACAGCCTAAGTGTCAATACAGGCCGCAGGCCGCACAGAGCTACTCTCTTCTGCAAGGCATGGAATAGAAAATAGGCTTCGCTGAATCCTAGTGGCAGGGGCAGGCGTCGATTCCACAAGGATTCCATCAATCAGGGTTCTCACTCGAGAGCCACCTCCATGACGTCAATGCCATTCACATCTGATTTAGCGACCCCTGGAGTTGCCAGGAGTGGAATGTTCGTGGTCTCCTCGCCCAAGAAGAAGGGGATTTTGTCGTTTTGGTAGACTTGAGGACTTGTAAATTTATCCCTCTTTAACTTTCAAATGGCTACACACTGCACTTAGACAAATTTGCTTCCTTCGTGACTTAAAATTCGTTCCTTGAATCTGTACTTTAACGCCGAGCATCCTATAGAATTTTGCAGTTAATAAAGTGTGTGTGTTAAATTTAGACACCATGACAATCCAACTGGCCTTCAGCCACCAGAAGCATTATTGTCCTATTTTAAAAAAAGACTTATTTTGTGGGTTGTTTCAGTCCGCATCAGAGTAGACATGCTATTAATCTTTGATAAACATACTTATTCCGTCACTGTTACTCGGATATTTTTTGGACCGCTGTTGGTGTACATATCAGTTAACTGTCGTGGCAGGGTGATCACTGCGAGGGAGATGCCCCATACCAGTGTGAGGCAGCGTTACCAGCACCTGACACAGATTAAAAGGGGCGTCACTGAGGGTCTTCGTTTCCCCTCCAACTCTGTCCCCGCCATCGGAGAGCACGTAATGGATTCCCTGCAACATTCTGTGTCCTTCTGCGCCATTAGTCGGAGATTAACAACAGCCTGACTTGGATATTATCGTCCCATGCATATGCTGACTTGAATACCAGGCGACATACGATTGCATTTCAGATGATACCGTGACTGGGAGGAACTGAATGCCTATGAATGACGTTGCACTGTGTTCCGTACTATCCCAGGCGACCATCTTCGGCGAGTGTGGCGGCTTCCTGAGACAAGGTAGCATTCCACCTCCCAAGCAAGCTGATTGATGAAATCCAATATTAAGATGAGGTTGGTCACGTGTTTCGACATCAGCGGCTTGAGTCATCGTGAATTTCTACCCGAGAAAAGCGGGGAGGACGAAGAACACATCTCATTGACTGCCGCTTAGTGTCCAGATCGTATCAGTAGCGCCAGGTCTCATCTGCTGTAATGATGTGGATGTCTCATCTCTCATCTAATGTAATCATGCAGATGTCCAACAACGCATGACCACAGAGCTTCGAACGATTACACAAGGGGAATTTTCTGAGCGTTTCCGACAGCTTTACAGCCGATGTAGGAAGTTTGTTATAGCTGACAGTGATTACTTTGAAGACCAATAAAGGTCTTTTGTTCGTTACTCTTGTTTGCTTTATTTTCTGAGACTATTCAACGAAATTCGCAGACGCACCTTGAACAAATAAGATCACTTTCAGAGCACTTTTAAGTCTCGATCAAGTTTTTGGGATGACCTGGAGGTCAGATTTGAGGACGACGTTGAAGCAATTAAGATGCGTACTGCTAAGTAACCGGTAGGTTCTATCTGCAAGCGCGTGTTACAGAAATGCTACTTGAAGTCACATGGGAACTCCTGGGCAAAAACTCAGAAACTCAGAAGAAGCCTGCCAACATACATTTCGGGTAAGGATCAGACTATAGTGGAAGCATCTAGATAGTCGTTTCTTCCTTGCTTCATTCTCGAGTGCAGGATCAAAGGGAACGACATTACTTAATCCTCATAGTTTGCTAAATGCTTCCCAGACTGTCCATTTCTTTCTATTTCTCCATTTTCCTATGTTTATTTTATTGTGACTGCCTGTTTACGCCACATAATCTGTTGTTAAATCTTGTCAAGAACTAATTTCATTTCATTGGGATTTTAATTAAATTTAAATGGTTGTGTAGGCTCTGATTTTCGAGTTTGTTGTCAATAATTGTGCTTGTTTCCTACATTTATATTTATCCACTCTTCAGTTTTTTATCTTTTTAATTGCGGTAACGACGCACTGTCGAAGATGACATATATTCTGTGCTCGTGCCTCAGTGTAGATGAGTAACATCTTTTCCAATTTTGTTTCCAAGTATTGTAACCCCTTCGACGATAATTTGATGATGATGATGTTTGGTTTGTGGGGCGCTCAACTGCGTGGTTATCAGCGCCCGTACAATTTCCCAACCTTTGCTCAGTCCAATTTCGCCACTTTCCTGGATGATGATGAAATGATGAGGACAACACAAACACCCAGTCATCTCGAGGCAGGTGAAAATCCCTGACCCCGCCGGGAATCGAACCCGGGACGATAATTTGTTAAAAACATGGGACGGAAGAATCAGTTAACAAGAAAAAAGGAACTATTTGCAATCTAAGGAGTAGAGTTGTAGGAAATGGGGTTATCACACTTTGCTTAGTTTCAGTGGACCACACCACAGGGGTGGGCGGTCACAAGACAGTGTCATATGGACGAACGCCACGTCGCCACTACAGAGCCACACGGAGCGGCCCCCGATCAACTCTGGCAAGCAAACATCACAAACCTGACCTCATATTTACAGAGTAAAAAAGCACACTTGCAAGCAATAGGTTCCATTTGAAAATTTCGGCCATAATTCTGACAATACGCAGTTATGACCTTCTGAAAGTACGTCTTTTAAACTTTCCCGTGCACCTCTTCTTTGTCACTCGCTCTCCCCCTCAGCGCAGTACTGTACATCGAGATGAGTAAGGGGTTTGTGAAATACCTTGTTCACGTTGTTAAAATGTATGTTTCATTGCGTCGCGTTTTCTAACCTGTAACTGACGCCAGAAATATCTTTACACTGAACATTCTTATACTGCACTAACTTAGGGCCCGCTGCTTCACTCGCGTAGAATTAATGGCCTACAGATATTTTTGTTTTGTTTTTAATTAATAGAATTTTTATGTTGTTCACAAACTGCAAAACCTTCTAAGATTTTCACGCTATTTAAGATCATATAGTGAAGGGTCAGAAAAACTAGTACACCTGCCTAATATCGCGTGGCGCCCCCGCGAGCACGCAGAAATGCCGCAACACGACGTGGCATGGACTCGACTAATGTCTGAAGCAGTGCTGGAGCGAACTGTTACCATGAATCCTGCAGGGCTGTCCATCAATCCGTAAGAGTACGAGGGGGTGGAGATCTCTTCTGAAGAGCACGTTGCAAGGCATCACAGATATGCTCAATAATATTCATGTCTGAAGAGTTTGGTGGCCAGCGGAAGTGTTTAAACGCTGAAGAGCGGAGCCACTTTGTAGCAATTCTGGACGTGTGGGGCGTCGCATTGTTCTGCTGGAATTGCCCAAGTCCGTCGGAATGCACAATGGACATGAATTGATGCAGATGATCAGACAGGAAGCTTACGTACGTGTCATCTGTCAGAGTCGTATCTAGACGTATCAGGTTTCCCATATCAGTCCAACTGCACATGCCACACACCATTACAGAGCTTCCACCAGCTTGAGCAGTCCCCTGCTGACATGCAGGGTCCATCGATGCATGAAGTTGTCTTCATACCCGTACCCGTCCATCGGCTCGATACAACTGGAAACGAGACTCGTCCAACCAAGCAACATGTTTCCTGTCATCAACAGTCCAGTGTCGATGTCAACGGCCCAGACGGCGTAAAGCTTTGTGTTGTGCAGTCATCAAGATTACACCAGTGGACCTTCGGCTCCGAAACCGCATATCGATGATGTTTCTTTGAATGGTTCGCACGCTGACACCTGTTGATGGCCCAGCATTGAAATCTGCAGCAACGTACGCAAGTGTTGCACTTCTGTCATGCTCAACGATTCTCTTCAGTCGTCGTTAGTCCCGTTCTTTCAGGATCTTTTTCCGGCCGCAGCGATATCGGAGATTTCATGTTTTACTGGATTCTTAATATTCGCCTTACATTCGTGAAATGGTCGTACGGGAAAATCCCCACCTCATCGCTACCTCGGAGATGCTGTGTCCCATAGATCGTGCGCCGACTATGACACCACGTTCAAACTCTCTTAAATCTCGATAACCTGCCATTGTAGCAGCACTAATCGATCTACACTCCTGGAAATTGAAAAAAGAACACATTGACACCGGTGTGTCAGACCCACCATACTTGCTCCGGACACTGCGAGAGGGCTGTACAAGCAATGATCACACGCACGGCACAGCGGACACACCAGGAACCGCGGTGTTGGCCGTCGAATGGCGCTAGCTGCGCAGCATTTGTGCACCGCCGCCGTCAGTGTCAGCCAGTTTGCCGTGGCATACGGAGCTCCATCGCAGTCTTTAACACTGGTAGCATGCCGCGACAGCGTGGACGTGAACCGTATGTGCAGTTGACGGACTTTGAGCGACGGCGTATAGTGGGCACGCGGGAGGCCGGGTGGACGTACCGCCGAATTGCTCAACACGTGGGGCGTGAGGTCTCCACAGTACATCGATGTTGTCGCCAGTGGTCGGCGGAAGGTGCACGTGCCCGTCGACCTGGGACCGGACCGCAGCGACGCACGGATGCACGCCAAGACCGTAGGATCCTACGCAGTGCCGTAGGGGACCGCACCGCCACTTCCCAGCAAATTAGGGACACTGTTGCTCCTGGGGTATCGGCGAGGACCATTCGCAACCGTCTCCATGAAGCTGGGCTACGGTCCCGCACACCGTTAGGCCGTCTTCCGCTCACGCCCCAACATCGTGCAGCCCGCCTCCAGTGGTGTCGCGACAGGCGTGAATGGAGGGACGAATGGAGACGTGTCGTCTTGAGCGATGAGAGTCGCTTCTGCCTTGGTGCCAACGATGGTCGTATGCGTGTTTGGCGCCGTGCAGGTGAGCGCCACAATCAGGACTGCATACGACCGAGGAACACAGGGCCGTGCAGGTGAGCGCCACAATCAGGACTACATACGACCGAGGCACACAGGGCCAACACCCGGCATCATGGTGTGGGGAGCGATCTCCTACACTGGCCGTACACCACTGGTGATCGTCGAGGGGACACTGAATAGTGCACGGTACATCCAAACCGTCATCGAACCCATCGTTCTACCATTCCTAGACCGGCAAGGGAAGTTGCTGTTCCAACAGGACAATGCACGTCCGCATGTATCCCGTGCCACCCAACGTGCTCTAGAAGCTGTAAGTCAACTACCCTGGCCAGCAAGATCTCCGGATCTGTCCCCCATTGAGCATGTTTGGGACTGGATGAAGCGTCGTCTCACGCGGTCTGCACGTCCAGCACGAACGCTGGTCCAACTGAGGCGCCAGGTGGAAATGGCATGGCAAGCCGTTCCACAGGACTACATCCAGCATCTCTACGATCGTCTCCATGGTAGAATAGCAGCCTGAATTGCTGCGAAAGGTGGATATACACTGTACTAGTGCCGACATTGTGCATGCTCTGTTGCCTGTGGTTCTGTCAGTGTGATCATGTGATGTATCTGACCCCAGGAATGTGTCAATAAAGTTTCCCCTTCCTGGGACAATGAATTCACGGTGTTCTTATTTCAATTTCCAGGAGTGTAATGACTGTGCGAGACTTACATTACAGTATACAATATGAATATACACGTGAATCGAATGGTCGAATGTTCCTATCACTTGGCAATTGCGAATTTTGAATGTAACGTAGAAATTTATAAATGAAAGATTGCAATTAAATAAAATCTGCAGGTACTATTTTTAAAGACTTTAAAAGGTGAGCACGATAGCAGAAGTACCTTTAAGAATTCCGTTTATTACTGCTAAACACTCATTAGATGAAACTTCCTGGCAGATTAAAACTGTGTGCCCGACCGAGACTCGAACTCGGGACCTTTGCCTTTCGCGGACAAGTGCTCTACCATTTGTGCTACCGAAGCACGACTCACGCACGGTACTCACAGCCTTACTTCTGCCAGTATCTCGTCTCCTACCTTCCAAACTTTACAGAAGCTCTCCTGCGAACCTTGCAGAACTAGCACTCCTGAAAGAAAGGATATAGCGGAGACATGGCTTAGCCACAGCCTGGGCGATGTTTCCAGAATGAGATTTTCACTCTGTAGCGGAGTGTGCGCTGATATGAAACTTCCTGGCAGATTAAAACTCTGTGCCCGACCGAGACTCGAACTTTACTGGCAGAAGTAAGGCTGTGAGTACCGGGCGTGAGTCGTGCTTCGGTACCTCAGATGGTAGAGCACATGCCCGCGAAAGGCAAAGGTCCCGAGTTCGAGTCTCGGTCGGGCACACAGTTTTAATCTGCCAGGAAGTTTCATATCAGCGCACACTCCGCTGCAGAGTGAAAATCTCATTCTGGACTCATTAGATGTCCGCCTCCATATCTCAGCGGTAGCGTTAGCGCCTACCACGCAAGGAGGCCTGGGTTCGATTCTCGGCAGGAGACTCCGTGTTGTGTGTCCTTCATCATCATTTTTATCATCATTGACACGCAAGTCGCCGAACTGGCGTCAACTAAAAAGACTTGCAATACGGCGGCCACTCACCGAAGGGGATATCCCGGCCAATAAATGCTATACGATCATTGGTGTCGATGGTCCAGCAATAAAATAAAATATGAGTTGAATAACAGGGAAACAATAGATTCTTACTTCATGTGACCAGTTGTGAACAACACAATAGCTCGCGAGATATTCACTTCTAAACGCATACTACGTCTTCACTGCAGAAGCCACGGAAATCTCACAAGTGCACAACTCGGCACTAAGATCTCGCGCTACCTCGCGCATACCGCCCAACCAAGTATTTCCTGCGATCATCTGTTGCGTTTTCCCGTCTAGCACTCTCTGTGTCCTCTGTGACCCGATACTCCTCTCCCACTTCCATACAGTCTCTCCATTCCTCGGTAGTCGCCTAACGTAGTAACGAGCGCTGTGATTGGCTAGAGCGCTCCCACCATGTCTCCAAGCCAACGCAGCCCCACAAACATGTTGAAACACATACGAAATACTGGATTTGCATTTAAATGACTAACTACGGCTGGACCATGAACACGGTCTAACACACATTATTAAATACGTAAACAAATCAAGTAAACATATTTGGAAGGAATAGCTAGCAAAAGTAGGCCAGTAGCCTTATGTGTCTGTGCTTTCTAAAACACAGTAAAGCCGGCCACGGTGGTCTAGCGGTTCTAGGCGCTCAGTCCGGAACCGCGCCACTGCTACGGTCGCAGGTTCGAAACCTGCCTCGGGCATGGATGTGTGTGATGTCCTTAGGTTAGTTAGGTTTAAGTAGTTCTAAGTTCTAGGGGACTGATGACCACAGATGTTAAGTCCCATGGTGCACCATTTGAAAACACAGTAAATATTTGACCAATTTCTTCACGAATAGTATATCCCGGATATAAACAAAGACAGAGGCGAATAAATATATTTATAATCATGCTGTTACCGTTTTTTCGTGTAACTGTGGAGTACTTATGGCCTGACGCGATCAATAGTAATTGGCCACTTTGACCTCCAATAACACATGTACTATTCAAGTTACATTCCTGTAATTCATACCAGTTTAGGTTTAGACTACAGAAGAATGCTGAAGATTAGATGGGTAATTCACATAACTAATGAGGAGGTATCGAATAGAATTGGGGAGAAGAGGAGTTTGTGGCACAACTTGACAAGAAGAAGGGACCGGTTGGTGGGACATGTTCTGAGGCATCAAAGGATCACAAATTTAGCATTGGAGGGCAGCGTGGAGGGTAAAAATCGTAGAGGGAGACCAAGAGATGAATACATTAAACAGATACAGAAGGATGTTGGTTGCAGTAGGTACTGGGAGATGAAGAAGCTTGCACTGGATAGAGTAGCATGGAGAGCTGCATCAAACCAGTCTCTGGCCTGAAAACTACAACAACAACAACAATAGCTTTCTAATGAGTCATCGATCGAGAAAATCGGATGAACTATTTAGATTTTGGAAATTCGTTGCTGGGTGTTATTGTATAATTTACAGTCAGATACTAAATTTTCAATTAATAAAGGTATTGAAAATCTAATTACACCATCAGAATTTTCGTGAAAAGAAGGGTAATGTACATGTTTCTTTTTAAGATATCATGATTCCCCTGGCTATTATTAATTTCTATATGAACCAGTGAAATGTCTGCCATTATGGTTTCACAAAGTCCGCCATCTTTGGCACTCCCGTCATACAAATCTCTTTCACCGACACAAAGCACAGTCCTCAACAAACCGTCAACATGGAATTCCCAGCCACGCGCTCGGTCTGGACCACGAGCTGGGGCTACCCCTCTTGCTCCGGATAACGTTTGGCACCACGTGGTTGCTGACGACCCCTGGCTTGCCGAGCGACCCATGCGGCTGCGCCAAGTCCGAACTTAGAATATTTTTAGGGTGCCACAACTCGCACATTGTCAAGTTGGTGATGTCCACTAGTGAGTCAGATGGGCACCGATCTGAATGTGGGGTGCCAGGACCCCTTCCCACCTTGACCTTACCACAAAGACTTCTGCACCCGACAGTGTTGGCCTACATCGAATCCGACGCCTCACCATGACTTGTGGCCACAGTGTATCGTCCTTGCTAAGGCGCCGAATACGTGTTGAGGTATTGAACATAGTTAATGTTCCCGGCGTTACTAAATCCGTTCCGGATGTGAGAAAGAAGAGCTTTGGAACAGCTGTGTGCTGTGCTGTGGGTAGTGAGATATGCGCACACACGGAGCGAGGCCCTGTTTGCCGTGTCACCCACAACAGGGTCAGCACTCTCCAAGTCCGAGCCAGCTGCGGGTCCGGAAATTAACGGCGCTCCGAGCAACGACTCACCAAGGCGCGGCACACGACGCAGCCGGTATAGGCAGCGATATATTCACGGGCCGTTCAGAAGCAGACTGCTTATTATTTGTTTTGTTTTCTGCATTAACTTACCGACAGGCCTCTGGCTGCAAATCATAAGCACATTAATTCGGCATTTGGGGAGAGTGGCGACTTGATTCTAACTCAGAGAAATTTGTTGCTTGTGGTTACCGGATGCACAGCTCGACGATTGATTTCTTGAGCCTGAAAATTACAAGTGATGAAAAAATTAAACAAGGTGGCCATTAGTGCAAGCCATCTGGAGAGGAAGGTACAGCTAAACATGGTCATATGTATTGTACTACCTGTTAGAAGGCTTATGGAGATCTGAGACAGGTGGTAAATGGAGGAAACGAAAATAAATGTCAAGGAAAATGATTCACACCTGGATGAGATCTGTCTGAGTTTCTCTGGAGAGGAAGGTACAGTTAAACAGGGTCATATGTATTGTACTACCTGTTAAAAGGCTTATGGAGATCTGAGACAGGTGGTAAATGGAGGAAACGAAAATAAATGTCAAGGAAAATGATTCACACCTGGATGAGGTCTGTCTGAGTTTCTCTGGAGAGGAAGGTACAGTTAAACAGGGTCATATGTATTGTACTACCTGTTAAAAGGCTTATGGAGATCTGAGACAGGTGGTAAATGGAGGAAACGAAAATAAATGTCAAGGAAAATGATTCACACCTGGATGTGGTCTGTCTTAGTTTCCCTATATTTTTCGGCAACGTCTTACAAAACGGGACAAACATAGAAGGCGGACTCTCTAAGTAACAAAATAAACGAAAGTCCACTAGTATTGGAGATATTCAGAGGTCACAGCCGACATACGAGGACCGTTCGGAAAGTAAGGTCCGATCGGGCACGAAATGAAAACCATAATGAATATCTGGTGAAGCTTTGCACAGATACGTCGGGGGGGGGGGGGGTGTCTAGCATGCCCGCCGATCGCATTACGTCGCTCTTTTCAGTTCTGAGTGCACAATGGGCACGTAAAGACGCCTAGAAAGTAGTGTCTCCTGCGAAGTGTGAGACCCTAGTGAGAGATTTCGCCTGATGTCATGCAACCCACATAATATAACTGTTATGCGCTTAAGTCTTCATAACACTTCTCGTCCGTAGTGCAGCGGCAATGAGGATGCTCCTGCAGCGTTTTAGATGGGAAGAGTTTGAGCACCCACTATACAGCCCGTAATTGGCTTCCCGTAAGTTTTATCTCTGCTCACATGAACCGCTGGTTATAAAGACAACATTTTGGCACAGCTGTAGGCCAGCGTAGAGAAGTGACGGAAAGCACTGGTGGCTGCCTTCTATGACGAGGGTATTGGAGAGTTGGTACAACGCTACGACAAATGTCTAAGTCGGTGCGGCGGCTATGTACAGAAATAACTGGAAGCCGAAGCTAACTGTTGCAATTAAAACATTTTTGATTTTCACAACGAATTCCATTTCGCGACCGATCGGAACTTATTTTCCGAAGAGCCCTCGTAATGCATGAAATACTCGTGCTGAAAAATAATGCCTTCGAATTTTATGGGAAAACCCTTAGTTTTTTTTAAATAAAACAAACTTTATTAGCATTCTACATCTCTATTCTTTGTGTCTACGTACTTATATCTCAAACATAGTCAACCTGACGACTAATTCATTTCTCCCAACGAGAGACCACTTTGTTGATACCGTTAATGTAGAATGTTTGACTTTGTTGACGGAGCTACAAGCACACCTCTGCTTGCACCGCTTCGCCACTATCAAAATAAAGCGTTCGAAGGTTTTCTTTAATGTTTCGAAAATAGTTGAAAATCGGATGGATCCATTTCGCGACTGTATGGAACATGATCGATGACAATGAACCCAAGTCGTCGTCGTGTTGCGGATGTCACAGCTGTTGCGTGTGGTCTGCCATTGTCATGCTGAACGATTGGGTGCTACACGTGTGGGCGAACTCTCTGAATTCGAAACTCGACTACAGTACGCTGTGTCTCGTACACTGACGTAGTTACGTTACACACCGCCGTGTTACACGCTAGAAGGCATGAAGACACGAAGAAAAAAGATGTTGAATGCGAACCAGATTTTTTGTTTATAAAGTTATAAAAGTTTTCATATACTCGTAAAGAATGCCAAGGTATTACTTTTCATCATACCCTCGTATTAGTGCAAGGGGCAAGGAAAAAATTGTAGCCGGTAGTCATATTCTAGCGTTTCAGTTTCGCAAGGAAGACGTATATCCTGTAACATTCCTCACAACACTCTAAGATTATGCTCGTCTGAAAACTATTAAAACATTTAATTGAGTTTCGTCCAACTCAGAGTGACTACATAACTGTTACAAAAGAACTTCGATGCCCATGCTGCGTAGGATACTTATGATCGCTGTACAGCCATTGCGAGAACTTTAAACAGCTTGGGTTACCCCGTCGTTTAGGCAGCTAACAGTGAAGAGTTAATCGGCTCGATTTTCATTAGGGGAGACCAACCAGGCGTGGGAGGTGGTAGTTATTTCCCGCCTCGCACTCTATCCCGAGTACTTTAGGTATCGGTCATAGTCCCCATGACAGATGTAAACTACCCTACTGCTATACGGTTCCGTGAGTACCTGATGGGTTGTACATTACAGTCAACAGGCTCACATTCAAAATGGCGTGAGACAAGGGCTATCAACCTTCCCGACTTTCTTAGGCTTTCTGTCCATTACACGCTCTAAAACCTTTGGTTCGTTCGTTGGATCGGTGAAATGCGGGAAGACGAGATTGGCAACAATAAAGTGTTTAAAAAACACTTGAAGTAACTACTGGGGAGGAAACACCCGAATAAAAAACGAAGTAAAAAATTATAGTTATTAATTTGGCTGTAAATGGAGTCTTTGTACAATCTGGGAATTAGAGTTAAGCTTAGCAAAGGCATCACAGCACTGCAAATTTACTAAAGTAATACTGCAGTCTTATACAGTCTGTTACCGAAACGTTAGCGGGCAGATTCTTTGTCACTTTATTCACGGATTCACCAGAGCACCTCCGTATTCTTTCCTCCCCACTCGCCGAATTCCACTCGTCATATACAGGTGAAACGGTCCAGTTTCTTATAGTTTAGTCGCCGGAGTGGCTGCTTGCTCGTTCACCACTTCACCCGCATTATAATTGCCACCCACAAACACAAAAGCACAACAGTTCACTATCACCCTCAGTTTCTTGTCGATTACTCCCTCCCTCCCATATTTCTCTCTCTCTCTCTCTCTCTCTCTCTCTCTCTCTCTCTCTTGTCCTTTCTTCTGATCTTTTTTCATCACTTTCAATAACTACCTGTTTCCCATTCCTCACCAATATGAAACCAACCAACTACCTGCCTCAGAACTGTTAATAACACTTTTCAAGGATGGGTGCGCATTTTCGCAAAACTCTGAAGATATCCAGCCTCGGCCACATATCACTGTTCCTTTTTGTAAGTCACCTGGCCGTGAGTTTTTGCAGTGACGGGAAAATTCCCCTCATATTGCAAGCCCTCTTGTTCAGGGTAACTGTTTCAGAGTTAGCGCTCCCAGGAGCAGTCGTTAAGCCGCTGCTCTAAGCCAGCTAGCGGAAACGTCGTCAGAAAGCCCTCTAGACCTGCTTATCTGCCTGTACCAGTGGAAGTTCTTACAGCAGGCACCTGCAGAAAAGACACATGGCACACCATTTCTATTTCTCGTCGAGTTTCACGATAACTTTTTACAACGTACCACAGTGGTGTAAGTCGAAACGAACAATTGCATATAGAGCACTTGTGGTCTATTAACTTGAAAAACTACCTGGAACTAGCCTACAAAAACCACCTAAAGTACAGTGTAGGCCGATTCCGGTGGCCGAGCGGTTCTAAGCGCTTCAGTCCGGAACCGCGCGACTGCTACGGTTGCAGGTTCGAATCCTCGGACATGGATGTGTGTGATGTCCTTAGGTTAGTTAGATTTAAGTAGTTCTACGTTCTAGAGGACTGATGACCTCAGATGTTAAGTCCCATAGTGCTCAGAGCCATTTGAACCATATGAACAGTGTATCCGCGTGGTGCGACATTTTCAATACTCTCTCTCTCTCTCTTCGCGTGAACTGTTACTCCTAGAGAAGAAATGAACAGGAAATTTTTGTCGGAAGTTTAGTATATTTTTATTTTGTTTTGGCCACGATTTTAGAGCTACTCAAGAAAAACGTAAACAACTGATCTTCAAGTGCACCCTTACCCCCCCCCCCCTCCCTCTACCCTCCAACAGTCAAGATTTTTAGTATGCTGTTCATGACATCTTCTCCTACCACTATACAAAACTTTGCTACTGCACGAATAATTATCTGTATTTGACATTTTTTGGTCTTCAATAACCTGCTATTATACAAGTAGCTTAGTCGTGCACTTACAAATTGTAAAATTGACGTTTATGCAAATTTTGTGAATTTTAACAGTAAAAAATTGCCACATAAATCGATTTGTTTGTGTAACCTTTTTACTAAGAATCTACTATGCTTATAAGCGATGAGTTCAGATAGAATTGTAAAAGTAATGATCGAATTGTAAAACTAATTAGTTTTTGCTTAACGTTTACACAAATCGTTTTCCTTTCATTATTCTTACGGGAAAGTTTCGATTAATGATGTTAACGCAATAGTTGACTAATCCAGTGCTATTAGGAGCCCAGTTAACGAAGACCAGAAAAAGTCGAATATGGGAAATAATTTGTGTAGTTGCAAATTTTTGTACAGTGGTAGCAGGGAGTGTCATGGACCTACCAAAAATCCTGACGTAGCATGGGAGGGGGGGAAGAGAAGGAAGGGGGTGTGGAAGGTATCAGTGTGCGGTGGGGTGCGTTTGAAGGTAACTTTTTACGTTGTTCTTCTAGCGAACACGCATTCGAGCATAAAATTATACCGTATTAAATGTCTTACAAAAATTGTGGTATTCATTTTCTCTCTGGAGCTAGTATTTTGAACGAAGAGAGCGGGACAGCATTGAAACTCTCGCGTGTGGCGCCTGTGCTGTACCTCAGGTGGTTTTTGGACAGCATAGTGAGGCCGTTTCACGACTTGACTGGCCACAACTGCCTGGTATGAAACTGTTCATCTCAACCTCCTCTACTGTGTGCACTGAAAACAGTTATAGTTCATGTCGTGTGTAGCAAAAAAAGATAAATCAACTTCAGGTAAACTCATACAGCGAACGCTTTCTGGGCCGGTGTATGTGTATGTGTCTGCTTGGTGGTTATTACGGCATTTAGGCCGCGGTTCACGCCTATGAAGCCTACTGATGTTAAGCTTGTAAACTGCTGAGTCTTTGTAACGTCTGAAGATGTCTGCAGCACCCAGAGACGAAACGTTAGCCAGAGGACTATGCACGGGATCACGACCTAACGGTCGCAGGAAAATCTAGTAAACCGTGTTTGATATCTCTTTCAATGAGTGTAAGTATGACTACAAGACACACTGCAAAGGATAAGTTTTCACTTGCCTGCAGCATATTCTAACAAGGAACCCTTTGAGTGTGAGGTGGCTAAAGGCCAATGATGTTTACGGCATTCGACATCCCACATATTGTCCATCATGCCACTACAATATTGCCTGATAATGGCAACATGGGACGGGACTGGAGGTATCCAATGGTGAGCGCAGCATGACGGTACGAAGCTTAGTTGAACTGCTTAGTCGACAAGCAGCACACAACAGTACTACAGTGCTAGTGGTGTTAGTACAAAGCAGAACAATGGCAACGATAAATGAAGAAAACATTGCATTATATCTACAATAACGGTAGCCGAAGTTGACATTTCGTCAGAAAGGAACCCAAGGAATTTCGCAGAGTGAGAAAAAAGTGCGGGATGAAATATTAGCGTTTCTGCTAGATGAGTCAGTGGAAAGTGTGGTGTCGTATGCGCTCGACTGCGCGGACAACGTACATGAAGATTGCAATGACGACGATACGTGCGTAACAAGTGAAAGTGATACTGAAACAGGGTGTCGAGCCACGTAATTCATCATCCTTGTCGGACAGAGAGTCACAAATCCCATCTGCAGTGAAACGTAGTAAAAGACAATCGTTATCCAAAGATCAGGTACTAAACACAATTACGGACATGTAAGATCATCCACAGCATAGTAAAAGAATCAGTTATTAACACACTTCGAATAAGTCCGCGGCAATATTACCGTGTATTACGTAAGAAAAATTGCGGATACTCAAGGGAGGACTAAGCGCACTTGTTACAAAAACTGGTGTTTGCGTGTTTAAAGGATGCTCGATACAATTTACAGCATGTACATGATAATGCCTAATACTTTATGCACCTCAAACTGCACGCGATATAGATTGCATTGATTTCAAGAGAAGTAGCGGATAGCTGCTTAACTACAAACAGTGCTAAGAAATTGGAAAACGTAAGCTAACGAAATTTCAAACCAAGCGTCAACTGTACGATGCATAGCTAACTGCGGTATCAGTCCGAACATTGGTACACAAGATAAACAGACTTCTCCCATTGTTCAGTAGGGAGTTTGCTTTCAACTCTGACCAGTCGGGACTTGAAGAAGCAATGCATATGAAAGGACCCCTGGAAATTAAAGGTAGCAAGAGAGTTATATCGACATCAACTGACATCAGTGCCTCAAAGCACTCGTACACAATTATGCCAAGTGTGAATCTGGCTAGTAAGTTGGCAGGAAAGTTATTTATTGCGCTGCGAGAAGTTGGAGGTTTTCTACCACTACGATTAATTCTCGTGTTTGCGATCTTCGAAGGGCAAGTGGGAATATTTACGTCACGGCAAGCAAGAGTACGAAAATGGGCGAAAAGAACTACAGCTATGGTATGACCACTGCGTTTGGCTAATACCTGGTCAAAACAACTTGCTTGATTCCGGATATGGGTGCAGCAATCATACTCCTTTACAGCAAACTATCCATGCTGAAAAGTGCGCGACCTGGAACCACAGGATAAACTCAGCCTCTGGGTGTTTATTCTGCGGTGCCTATAGAACATACTATCGCACTATATAGAGCTACGCCTTAAAGGATAGACAGTTTCACGACGAGCTCCGCGACTGTCTGTTTCGCATTCGGTTGCAGGGCGTCACATTGCATCAGTTCTCATCAGCCCGCTACACCAACGTGATTCTATACGCATGATACGTAGCAGAAAATCCTTCACTGTTTGTAACTCCCAAAGAGTTCGCCTTCGATCTCTGTGGTGCGCACCTTTACAATCGCTGAGGCGCGCCATTTTTCATTCGATGTTCATGTTGTTGTTGTGGTCTTCAGTCCTGAGACTGGTTTGATGCAGCTCTCCATGCTACTCTATCCTGTGCAAGCTTCTTCATCTCCCAATACCTACTGCAACCTACATCCTTCTGAATCTGCTTAGTGTATTCATCTCTTGGTCTCCCCCTACGATTTTTACCCTCCACGCTGCCCTCCAATACTAAACTGGTGATCCCTTGATGCCTCAGAACATGTCCTACCAACCGATCCCTTCTTCTGGTCAAGTTGTGCTACAAACTTCTCTTCTCCCCAATCCTATTCAATACTTCCTCATTAGTTATGTGATCTACCCATCTAATCTTCAGCATTCTTCTGTAGCACCACATTTCGAAAGCTTTTATTCTCTTCTTGTCCAAACTATTTACAGTCCATGTTTCACTTCCATACATGGCTACACTCCATACAAATACTTTCAGAAATGACTTCCTGACACTTAAACAGAGCACTTAAACAGACACTTTGACAGAGCACTGAAAGACCTGAGTCGAAACAAGGCCCCCGGAGTAGACAACATTCCATTGGAACTACTGACGGCCTTGGGAGAGCCAGTCCTGACAAAACTCTACCATCTGGTGAGCAAGATGTATGAAACAGGCTAAATGCCCGCAGACTTCAAGAAGAATATAATAATTCCAATCCCAAAGAAAGCAGGTGTTGACAGATGTGAAAATTACCGAACAATCAGTTTAATAAGCCACAGCTGCAAAATACTAACACGAATTCTTTACAGACGAATGGAAAAACTAGTGGAAGCCGACCTCGGGGAAGATCAGTTTGGATTCCGTAGAAATACTGGAACACGTGAGGCAATACTGACCCTACGACTTATCTTAGAAGAAAGATTAAGGAAAGGCAAACCTACGTTTCTAGCATTTGTAGACTTTGAGAAAGCTTTTGACAATGTTGAGTGGAATACTGTCCTTCAAATTTTGAAGGTGGCAGGGGTAAAACACAGGGAGCGAAAGGCTATTTACAATTTGTACAGAAACCAAATGGCAGTTATAAGAGTCGAGGGACATGAAAGGGAAGCAGTGGTTGGGAAGGGAGTAAGACAGGGTTGTAGCCTCACCGCGATGTTATTCAATCTGTATATTGAGCAAGCAGTAAAGGAAACAAAAGAAAAATTCGGTGTAGGTATTAAAATCCATGGAGAAGAAATAAAAACGTTGAGGTTCGCCGATGACATTGTAATTCTGTCAGGGACAGCAAAGGACTTGGAAGAGCAGTTGAACGGAATGGATGGTGTCTTGAAGGGAGGATATAAGATGAACATCAACAAAAGCAAAACGAGGATAATGTAATGTAGTCGAATTAAGTCGGGTGATGTTGAGGGTATTAGATTAGGAAATGAGACACTTAAAGTAGTAAAGGAGTTTTGCTATTTGGCGAGCAAAATAACTGATGATGGTCGAAGTAGAGAGGATATAAAATGTAGACTGGCAATGGCAAGGAAAGCGTTTCTGAAGAAGAGAAATTTGTTAACATCGAGTATAGATTTAAGTGTCGATGTTCATGGTGCAAGTTAATGGTTTCTTTTGATCATTTCTTGAATGTCGGCGATGTTCATTTTGTGAAGCGTAATATACACATCCCATAGTAGATTGATCTCTGCACCTCCAGGACGCTCATTTTCTGTCATCCTCTTGGTGCACGTGGTGAGTCATTAGCAGCTAATAATTTTCCTGTCGTAATTATAAACACAATGCTTTCAAATGTGACGTCACACTCGAGGGGTTCCTTGTGAGACGGACGCCGTTGGCATTCAGGTTGCTGCTTTGTGAAGATCTCTTGGTATTTAGGTTTACAGTCATGTCTGCAAACTCGTTAATCTGCTTCTGCAGAGATATTGCAGTTTCGCTGCTGCATTAAGGCGAACCTAACAGTGTACCAGCGGTCGACGTTTCTGCCAGCTAACTGAGCGCCGTTCGCTGCAGCTCGATTGCCATAAAGAACTTTCGCGCGTTCCTCTTGGAGCCTCGCAGTCTCGTCACTGCAATTACTGCCCAGCAGCGGCAATTATTGCGGCAGAAGGGGTGCGTTAATTGGCAGCCCAAGAAACGGCCGACATCAAAGGCTCGCGACTGTCGATTTCGAGGTCCGAAATATTTTGTTAATTCCGGGTAGCAGTTGTCTAAAGACTGCGGCGAAGAACTTTGGAAGTTCGTTAACGTTTAAAGCCATAAAGCTAAATTTAGTAATAAATACATTTCGAGGAGTTACAACGGGAGCAGGCACGTTCACTGTTACTCCCTACGAGTTTCCTTGATATTACGCCTGCGTCATTGGGCCTCTCTTCATTGTACCATAAAACGGAAAATTGTGCAGAAAACATACAAATTGGAATTATGATCATCAGATTCATAAAAATTTTCAGCAAAAATATATACCTTAACATCACATATGCTTCTTCTTTCTTATTGTTTGTCTACTAAATATTCAAAGCACTTTCATACAGTTCGTCGTCTGCAACAAACAAGGATGTTTTACTTTGCGGTAGTTTCTACAAAATGGAAACATGAGTCTCACAATAAATGACAGATGTTCGATGTATTTTCTCATTTTATTGTTATAGCAACAACGATAACGAAAAGAGCACCTATGGTATGTCTTTTTGTAGAAACATTTTTGTGGATTCTATGACAATTTACCATCCTGCAAGTTGTTTTATCCTGTATATCCCATTTGATTTCGACAGATACCGCAGAATACATTTAGCAAAGTATCCCCTCACATTTAACATCAAACAGCGGGTTTGGTTCAAGGCGTTTGCGATACCTTTCGCTGAGTTTTGTGAAATGAGTCAGTTCGAATGCGAGACTTCGGCGAATCAGGCTGTATATTTAATTAGTATTTATTTTGTGTATTTATTTAAGCTAATCTGATTTGGATCGTCAGGCGCTCTCTTACATCGGACCAGGTTTTCACAGATACACATAACAATTTCAATATGACGGGTAGTACTGAAATGATATGAGCGTCTAAAGTTCCAGTATGAGTAAATAATACCAACTGTGAACTAACTGAGTTAACAGACCTGCAGGCGGCCAGTCTCGCTACGTTAGAAGAGTGATAGGTGAATTTAAGCTTATTTCAACAAAATGTTGTTTTCCACTACAGATATTACGCAAATTTGACTTTTATTAACTATAGTGATACTGTACATTTTTGAAACACAACACAAAGTAGAATATATTGTGCAGAAATTCCTGCTAAGACATTTCAGTTGGCACCTTCTTCCATCTTGTTGATACAGGCAAAGACTTTTACCGCACGCACTTTGAAACTACACGGATGCTACACTAATCCCTTGCCTCCGCATCGGGGTCGCGGTACGTTGCATGTACTCCACAGCAACGCTCTCAAACGGAAACTTTCCCCCTATACTTATTGAATATATTTACAAAACTAATCAGTGCTTTGAGCATCACCCGTGGTAATTTGTAGTGATCGTAATGACTATGAAATGAATTATGATAGTTGCAATGACCCAGAATAAACGCATATTACACAATGTCTAGTACTTTTAATATACGCCTGTGTCTTTTATCTTGTGATACGTTAAATAACAGACTGGAGAATTTCAGGAAAGGTTTTAATCATTCAAAGTCTATTTTGTATTTAGTTGATTTTGTTGATACTTTTTATCATCTATGAATATTTCCAGTTTTCTACGAGTTGATCACGAGTTATTTGTCAAACTGGTTCAGAACCTCAGATTCATTATCGGTGTTTGCTGAAATTGTCCCATGTGTATTTTATTTGTTGTGCAGTGTCAAACAACTCAGGCTCTTTGCATTAGTCCGTTCTTCATCGCCCGTTTGGCCTACGTATTATTTTGAGAAATTTCGACATATAACTTTATATATGCCAGAATAGGAGAGTAAATCTCTGACTATATTAATATTGTGATAATTAAATCAAGACCCTAAGCTGTCGACAGGCGTTGATATACCTCAACGGGGACAGTTGAAAATGTATACCCCGACTAGGACACAAACCCGGAATCTCCTGCTTACATGGCAGACGCTCTATCCATCTGAGCCACCGAGGGCACAGGCGATAGTGCGACTGCAGGGATTTATCCCTTGCACGCTCGCGGCGAGACCCACATTCCCAACTTAATGTCCACACACTACATTCGTAGTGCCCCTGCCCATTACACTCATTACTCGCGGCAGACAATCTTACCGGGTCCCGTAAGAGTTCGGGCAATGCGTGTGCATCTGTACAGAAGAAGAAGGGCAATGGCCTGTTAACCTTAACTATACGAAAATGGTATCTGTTCTTTCGAACATGTCCGAAAGAACAGATACCATCTTTGTATACAGGGTATTACAAAAAGGTACGGCCAAACTTTCAGGAAACATTCCTCACACACAAATAAAGAAAAGATGTTATGTGGACATGTGTCCGTAAACGCTTAACTTCCATGTTAGAGCTCATTTTAGTTTCATTCCAAAGTGATCAAATTGTAAATTTTCACAATCAACATGTATGGGCTGACGAGAATCTGCACGCAATTGTGCAATCACGTCATCAACACAGATTTTCTGTGAACGTTTGGGCAGGCATTGTTGGTGATGTCTTGATTGAGCCCCATGTTCTTCCACCCACGCTCAATGGAGCACGTTATCATGATTTCATACGGGATACTCTACCTGTGCTGCTAGAACATGTGCCTTTACAAGTACGACACAACATGTGGTTGATGCACGATGGAGCTCCTGCACATTTCAGTCGAAGTATTCGTACGCTTCTCAACAACAGATTCGGTGACCGATGGATTGGTAGAGGCGGACCAAATCCATGGCCTCCACGCTCTCCTGACCTCAATCCTCTAGACTTTCATTTATAGGGGCATTTGAAAGCTCTTGTCTACGCAACCACGGTACCAAATGTAGAGACTCTTCGTGCTCGTATTGTGGACGGCTGTGATACAATACGCCATTCTCCAGGGCTGCATCAGCGCATCAGGGATTCCATGCGACGGAGGGTGGATGCATGTATCCTTGCTAACGGACATTTTGAACATTTCCTTAACAAAGTGTTTGAAGTCACGCTGGTACGTTCTGTTGCTGTGTTTTTCCATTCCATGATTAATGTGATTTGAAGAGAAGTAATAAAATGAGCTCTAACAGGGAAAGTAAGCGTTTCCGGACACATGTCCACATAACATATTGTCTTTCTTTGTGTGTGAGGATCTTTCCTGAAAGTTTGGCCGTACCTTTTTGTATCACCCTGTATATTAATATTATGTGTTGGCATTTCGGGTTCCAGCATTCTCCTGATAACCAGGGAAAGATACTGGGACAACGTTGATCATTGCTGCATAAAAAAATTAAAATCTTTATATGTGAGTATGTTTTTGTGTCGCCTGATCAAAAGTAACCGGACACCCTATGTAATCCAGAATTGAGCACTAGGTGTGACAAGAGGCGGACCCGTCCAATATAAAAGAAGGCGGGGCGTATTGTGTTGTCAGCTGAATGGGTCGATCAGAAGAGATCAAGACTTCCAACGTTGACTGGTCGTTAGATGTCAACTGCCTAACACATAAATCAGAGACACTTCAACCCTTCTAAAGCAGCCCAAGTTGTTGTAATTGCGAACTCAAAATGCGAAGGAACAGCCACGGCTAAAAGAGACCAGGAAGACCTCATATACTGCCGGGCAGAGACCGTCAAGCATTGCTGCAGGGCGGAGGGGGGTGGGGTGGGGGGTAAAAATCCCATGAAATCAGAGAATGGAGTCACTCGTGAGTTCTAAAGTGTTACCAGCTATAGAGCCAATGCAGTGGCTGTGCGTAGGGTATTAAGAATTTGCTGCAATGATCGATTGGCCTCTTATAAGCTGCACGTTTGTGTAGTGAAGGCTAAGTGATCCTGAGGCGATGCAAGAAGCGACACCACTCAGTCATTGACTGGAAAGGAGTGATTTAGAGTGATCAATTGCGCTGTATCCTATGAGAATCCGGTGGAAGGGTTTTGGTTTGGCGAATAATTCGAGAATGTTACGTGTCGTCACTTGTAGCGAATTGTGAAGTACAGAGAAGGTGGTGTTACGGGAGGGTCTGTTTTTCTTGGTTAGGGCGTAAGAAAACACCAAATGCGGAAGATTATGAGCACATTTGGCAGCATTGAGCACTGCGTACAGTAGAGAGAAACGATTCGAAGACGATGACTGTATCAGCATGTCACTGCGCCCTGTCATAAAGCAGCATGTGCGAGGCAATGGTTTCTGGACAATAACATTCCTGACACGGAACCAAATGTAACACACTTGGAATGAGTTATAGCGACGACTTCACTCCAGACCCCATCGCAGTCATCATTAGCATGTCTGCCTTCGGCTCTTGAGGCACAATGGTCTACCATTCCTACACAGAGATTCAGACGCTGTACTGGACTATCCCCAGCACAGTTCGTCAGAAAGACGATGGTTGGACACACCCCTCATGTAATAACTTTCTCATAATGCGGGGCCACAGTCATAATATATTCCTTTAAAGTCAGTACCGCCATTAGACTATTGTTTGTTTACAGTCTAACATTTACACTTACACAATCATGATTTCGGCTTCAGAGTGCCATTATCAAGTGTTTAAAGTGTTATAAATTGCCTAAAATGGCATACTGTCGTATTAAAATACACTATTAGCCACATTGTCTAAGATTCGATATTTCTGGCAGAGCCTGCTGCTTTGTTTCATTACTGAGTACACCATCTTGTCTAATAGTGTATTTTAATAAGACAGTATGCCATCTTAGGCAATTTTTAACACTTAAAACTCTTGATAATGGCACTTTGAAGCCGAAATCATGATTGTTTATGTATAAATGTTAGACGGTAAATAAGCAACCGTGTAATGGCGGTACTGACTTTAAAGACACCCCTCATTAATGTCCACTGTTAAGTGTTCAGAAACTTGTAGTCATGTCGTGGTCATTGGCGTGTATTGTGTCAATGTATTACGCTCGGCGTGCGCGGCTTTACATCCTTTTAGATGTTTCCAGTTCACTCAAGATTTGTTTTTCCAACGGTGCACAGAGAGTACGTGAAACGAGTACAATTACAGATCAATAGTACAAGCTGTTCTGAGGTACCAGGTATCGACCGATGCCTCAACATTCGAACTAGTAACGAGGTGTAGCCTACACAGGAGGCAGTGCAGGCTCTGACTCTGGCATCCAGGCGGTAGTATAGACGGTTTATGCCATCCTGGGATACGTTATGTCACACCTGCTCGACCTGTTCATGTTATTCTATAAGAGTTGTTGGTTGACGAGTCGCACGAGTCACTTTTCGACACGTCGCATCCCAAACGAGCTCGATTGAAGACAAGTCTGGAGATCGTGCTGGCCAGGAAAGTTGCTGCCCGTGTTGCAGAGCACAGTGACTAAAGGGCAGTGTGAGGAAGAGCGTTATCCTGCTGGAACATCACCTTCCTGTTGCAAAAAGGACAGACGAACAGGTATAATAAGATTCTGCATGTACCGAGCGTTGGTTATCGTCCCCTCCGCAAACGACCACAGGTGAAACGACCATAGGTGAACAAGACTTGAACCTGGTCGCACCTCAGACCATAAGGCCTGGGGTAGAGCCAGTGTGTGTTGCACACAATGCAGTCTACTCTACGAGACATCGTTGGCAAATCTACGTCGTGCGCAGAAACGACCATCATTTGTGTGCAGGCAGAATCTGCTTTCATCGCTGAAGACCAAGGCGCGCCATTTGATCTACTGAGTGATCGTTTGGCGGTACCAGCCATGCTCTGTACGTCGATATCTACATCTACATCCATACTGCGCAAGCCACCTGACGGTGTGTGGCTGAGGTTACCTTGAGTACCTCTATCGGTTCTCCCTTCTATTCCAGTCTCGTATTGTTCGTGGAAAGAAGGATTGTCGGTATGCCTCTGTGTGGGCTCTAATCTCTCTGATTTTATCCTCATGGTCTCTTCGCGAGATATACGTAGGAGGGAGCAATATACTGCTTGACTCTTCGGTGAAGGTATGTTCTCGAAACTTTGACAAAAGCCCGTACCGAGCTACTGAGCGTCTCTCCTGCAGAGTCTTCCACTGGACTTTATCTATCATCTCCGTAACGCTTTCGCGATTACTAAATGATCCTGTAACGAAGCGCGCTGCTCTCCGTTGGATCTTCTCTATATCTTCTATCAACCCTATCTGGTACGGATCCCACACTGCTGAGCAGTATTCAAGCAGTGGGCGAACAAGCGTACTGTAGCCTACTTCCGTTGTTTTCGGATTGCATTTCCTTAGGATTCTTCCAATGAATCTCAGTCTGACATCTGCTTTACCGACGATCAACATTATATGATCATTCCATTTTAAATCACTCCTAATGCGCACTCCCAGATAATTTATGGTATTAACTGCTTCCAGTTGCTGACCTGCTATTTTGTAGCTAAATGATAAAGGATCTATCTTTCTGTGTATTCGCAGCACATTACACTTGTCTACATTGAGATTCAATTGCCATTCCCTGCACCATGCGTCAATTCGCTGCAGATCCTCCTGCATTTCAGTACAATTTTCCATTGTTACAACCTCTCGATACACCACAGCATCATCCGCAAAAAGCCTCAGTGAACTTCCGATGTCATCCACCAGGTCATTTATGTATATTGTGAATAGCAACGGTCCTATGACACTACCCTGCGGCACACCTGAAATCATTCTTACTTCGGAAGACTTTTCTCCATTGAGAATGACATGCTGCGTCCTGTTATCTAGGAACTCCTCAATCCAATCACACAATTGGTCTGATAGTCCATATGCTCTTACTTTGTTCATTAAACGACTGTGGGGAACTGTATCGAACGCCTTGCGGAAGTCAAGAAACACGGCATCTACCTGTGAACCCGTGTCTATGGCCCTCTGAGTCTCGTGGACGAATAGCGTGAGCTGGGTTTCACATGACCGTCTTTTTCGAAACCCATGCTGATTCCTACAGAGTAGAGTAGATGGTGTCAGTGGAAGACGGGCTAAAGGTGTGCGCTCCCGATACCCCATTGCTAATAAAGGGTTTGCAGCACTTCGTGCTGACACGTGTGGGCTCGCAAGCTCTCCTACCTGCGCTGTGGTGGCTGTGAGATCTGCCATTGCAGCCCTTACAATACGATGATCTTTGCGCAACTGACGCAGCACATTCAATTTGTATGGCAGTTCCCCGAAAGGACCAGCCCGGTACTCGGAAGGCCCCAGTTTGAACCCTTACAGACTCGCTCAGGTGGCTGTGGGAAGCACAAGTGCATCTCCGTGACGTGGTTGCCTGCTTGCTTGCACACGTTTGCACAAATACTGAGTCTGCTGGCTGTGAGCATTTCCTTTGAAAGGGTAGACACAGATGGCGCTCTAGTAGCTTTGCCACTACGCTGTCTGTTGACGGACGACCTCGAAATCATTACATCTACTATCCGTCAGATGGCATCTGTCGCTATCAGATCAAAGTCGACGTCGTCTTTCCAGGTGTACAATTTTTTTTTTCGGCCGTGTATATTCCTTCCCTGAGATGGATGGCTGGCCCATTTTCGAAGCAAAACTTTCTTCTGGGCAAGAGAATATTTCGTTATTCTGTGGGGACTCTCTTTATTTTTGTATTTGGAATGGGGAGGAGAGTATAGCCTTTGCTGGGCAGAGGAGGAGATGGAAGTCCCAGCATTTGCCTCACAGTCAAAGGAAAACCTTCGCTAAAACCTCGACTAGGACTGATAATGCGCTATTTCGTTGACTTCACCGCGGCTTGAATTACCTCAACAGTCCTAATTAGGAATCTGGCTTCAAGCTGGCTGTAAAGTCCCATCGTTGCCGCATCCTCATATGCTTCGACCTTTCAATAGGAACTACATGCCAGGTTCCGTGTCTTCAGGTTTTGCGCTGCCAGCAGTCACTGCAGCGACTTTCTCTCCTCGGCACCTCTGCACTGTCTGCCCCGACTCTGCACAGTTGGTCTCCCTCCGCCCCCACCCCCTTCCCCCTGCACTGTCACTTGTCGGCGGGGAAAAGGGAAAAAGGAGGGAGGGCTGCTTTTGGTCCCCTCTGGAGTTGATGTCAAGCGTTTCAAGCATCTTCTTCGCCTCCTCTTCTTCTCGCCAATTTCTTCTGCGTTAACTTGTGTTTTTATCCCCGATGTTTTAGCAGGATCTGAAGGCTTTCCAGCCACGCCAGCTCGCAAGGTGTAAGCCCCTGCAGAGGGCACACGATATGTCATCTTCTTCCTTTTGCGCACACTTTCGGATGTCATGACTGCTAGCACGCCTGACGCATTTTGGCTCGATTTTAGCTATATTTTGCCACTTGTCCTTTCTCTTGACATTTAAAACACTGCGATTTAATGTCAAATGCTGCTGGGAGAGGTACAGTCTTAATATCGAAGCCTGCGAGGTTCTTCACTACGAAAACTTTTTCTATCTTCTTAAAACCGCGTTTTCCGGCAGCTGTGCAGCCACAATAACCAACGGTGGGTTCTTCTTACTTGATCGATTGTGAAATTTCACTGTGGCATCAAACCCGCGTTTCAGCGGTGTTTGACGCACTCTTTCCACGTCGAACATCCACGTTAGCTGTCTACTTCTGAGGTACTGCCCTGATTGTGTCTTCAGTGATGTAGTCCTCACGATATACAGCTTATTCAAAGAGAATGTCTGGATCTCCGGTGTGTGATCTTTGGCCAGTATCTAAGTTCGTCAGCAGATCGTCGAAGGTCTCTGTCATTAAACTTTGAAAAGACTGAACGTATGCAGCTCATACCCTGTAAGAGACTTCCAGCATATGTATAACATACGAAGACATCGGAGAGGTTGACAATGTTAAATTTCTGGGATTACAAGTAGAAAATAAATTCAGTTGGGAAGGGCAAGGCATAGAATTGTTGAAGAACCGAAACAAGTCTGTATTTTCAGTGAGACTGATGTCTCACGTAGGAGAAATAAATATAAAAAATTTGCACTTTCCTTACTTTCATTCTACTGTGTCATATGGGATCATATTGTGGGGTAACTCTTCAAACAGAACAAAAGTTATTGGCGTGCAAACTCATGTAATGACTCATTTGTGGCGTAAATTCAAGGGCATCATGTACAAACCTGTTCAAAGAACTTTGTACTCTAACCACTGATTGTCAGCATATTTATTCCTTAATGAAATTTGTTGCAAGTAATATGTTTATGTTCCCAATCGATAGCTTAATACTTAGTATCAATACGAGGAATAAGAACAATCTAGATAAAGACCTAAAATCACTTACATTGGGCCAAAAAGAGATCCAATATTGAGGAACACACATTTTCAATAAATTGCCAGCAACCATTAAAAACTTGGTTTCAGATAAAGCACAGTTGAAACAGAGTTTGAAACCCTTTTTGGTAGGCAACTTCTACTATATAGATGAATACCTTAACATCGACTGTTAGACCAGCTCAAGCAAAAATGTCGGTTAGATTTCAGTTCTGACAGTACTTGGTCACAACAGTCAAGATTCGATGTTTTGTGTGTGTGATAAATTTATTAAAAGTGCATAACTATGTTTCATTCTGACACTGTACTAATTCTGCAAATATCAGCAGTTCCAGTTTACTGTAGTGTATTGATATATTTCGACAACCTCATGACAAATGTTTAGGGAAGTGAGTGTTATATTGAAATGTTTTATGTCTTATATAACACTTTCTGGCTTCTTCCTCACTCACGAGAATCATCTAATTTTTGGGGCCGTGGAACGAAAAGTGAGTGTAATCTAATCGAATCTCAGTCGTCTCCAGTGTAACTGATCAAAACCAGGCACACATCCGGACGGTGCTTTTCACGATATGAAACTTCTCCTCCTTTCTGTTGTTGTCTACTCTGCGGCTCTGGCTCCTCCAGTTTTTCTACGGTGGACGCTTCCGGCCGTTCTGTCGTCTTCTTCTCTTATTGCGGTTGCTCTTTCCCATGCTGCACGCTAATTTAACGCTGACAGTTTGCTTCCGTTGTTAGAAAAGCAAAAAACACGACAAAATTGCTATTTAGCGCGTAGCACACAATTTAAGAAAAGTTGCATGTACGGAATGTGCTCCCCATGCTTCCATATACCTGAGCTGCCGATCTGCAACAGCGAGACGCAAAACATGGGTTACGTAGTAGGAACGCAACGCGAAAGACAGGGGACCCGAAAGGCTACGCTGCACGATCTGCCGTAGATCCCGGAAGCTCCCCGCTGTGAAGGGCGCAGCTTCCGTGGCGAAAAGGCAGCCCCCGTGGCCACCAGCACATTTCCTCCTGACCGCCGTTGCGTGATGCCAAGGCCGCAACGTTCCGTGGTAGGAGAAATCGACGCGGAGCCGAAGAGTGCAGCTAGAGAGCTTTTGCCTGTATCAAGGCGCCACGTAGTGAGATTACTGCGAGCACGAGGGAGGGTAATTGAATGTCTGGAGCACGTCTTGTAGGTAGTTCTCTGGGCACAGTATTCTCTCCTTTCCGGAAAATGGAAAGCGGAATTAATGCTCTGAGGTGTCAGAAGTCGTGAGGTGCCTCCTAATACACTACTGGCCATTAAAATTGCTACACCAAGAACAAAAGCAGATGATAAACGAGTATTCATTGGACAAATATATTATACTAGAACTAAGATGTGATTACATTTTCACGCAATTTCGGTGCATGGATCCTGAGAAATCAGTACCCAGAACAACCACCTCTGGCCGTAATAACGGCCTTGATACGCCTGGGCATTGAGTCAAACAGACCTTGGATGGCGTGTACAGGTACAGCTGCCCATGCAGCTTCAACACGATACCACAGTTCATCAAGAGTAGTGACTGGCGTATTATGACGAGCCAGTTGCTCGGCCACTATTGACCAGACATTTTCAATTGGTGAGAGATCTGCACAATGTGCTGGCCAGAGCAGCAGTCGAACATTTTCTGTATCCAGAAAGGCCCGTACAGGACCTGCAACATGCGGTCGTGCATTATCCTGCTGAAATGTAGGGTTTCGTAGGGATCGAATGAAGCGTAGAGCCACGGGTCGTAAGACATCTGGAATGTAACGTCCACTGCTCAAAGTGCCGTCAATGCAAACAAGAGGTGACCGAGACGTGTAACCAATGGCACCCCATATCATCACGCTGGGTGATATATCAGTATGGCGATAACGAATACACGCTTCCAATGTACGTTCACCGCTATGTCGCCAAACACGGATGCGACCATCATGATGCTGTAAATATAACCTGGATTCATTCGAAAAAATTACGTTTTGCCATTCGTCGTTGAGTACACCATCACAGGTGCTCCTGTCTGTGATGCAGCGTCAAGGGTAACCGCAGCCATGGTCTCCGAGCTGATAGTCCATGCTGCTTAAACGTCGTCGAACTGTTCGTGCAGATGGTTGTTGCCTTGCAAACGCCCCCATCTGTTGTCTCAGGGATCGAAAAAATGGCTCTGAGCACTATGCGACTTAACTGCTGAGGTCATCAGTCGCCTAGAACTTAGAACTAATTAAACCTAACTAAACTAAGGACATCACACACAGCCATGCCCGAGGCAGGATTCGAACCTGCGAACGTAGCGGTCACGCGGTTCCAGACTGAAGCGCCCTTCACCGCACGGCCACAACGGCCGGCGATACGGTACACATACAGCTGAAATACGATAAGACATAGAAGCAAAGCTTACACCATACACACACAGATGGTGCACGTCTCTTTCCCCCTTCGGTTGCCTTGACGACTTTGGCGCCAGGAAGACCACGTGGCTGCATGATCCGTTACAACTATGCGGATAAGATGCCTGTCATCTCGACTGCTAGTGATGCAAGGCCGTTGGGATCCAGCACGGTGATCCGTATTAACCTCCTGAACCCATCGATTCCATATCCTGCTAACAGTCATTGGATCTCGACCAACGCGAGCAGCAGTGTCGCGTTGCGATAAACCGCAATCGCGATAGGCTACAATCCGACCGTTATCAAAGTCGGAAACGTGATGGTACGCATTTCTCCCCCTTACACGAGGCATCACAACAATGTTTCACCAGGCAACGCCGGTTAACTGCTGTTTGTGTATGAGAAATCGGTTGGAAACTTTCCTCGTGTCAGCACGTTGTAGGTGTCACCACCGGCGCCAACCTTGTGTACTCTGAAGAGCTAATCATTTACATATCACAGCATCTTCTTCCTGCCGGTTAAATTTCGCGTCATCTTCGTGGTGTAGCAACTTTAATGGCCAGTAGTGTATATGTCGGACCTTCTTTTAACCGGCATAATACAGCAACTCGACCTAGCATGGACTCAACAAGTCGTTGTAAGTCACCAGCAAATATAATGAGCCATGCTGCCTCTATAGCCGTCCATAATTGCGGAAGTGTATCCTGTGCAAGTTTTTGTGCACGCACTGATCTCTCTGTTATGTTAAATAAATGGCCAGTGGAATCCATGTCGGGCGATCTGGGTGACCAAATAATTCGCTCGAGTTACCCAGAATGTTCTGCAAACCAGTCGCGACCAATTATGGCCGTTGACAGGGAACATGAGATCCATGAATGGCTGCAAATGGTCTCCAAGTAGCCGAACATAACCATTTCCAGACAATGATGGGATCAGTTGGAGCATTCCAAGCCCACGGTATTATGGAGCCGCCACCAGCTTGAGCGTTGCCTTACCGACAACTTGGGTCCATGGTTTCGTGGGGTTTGTGGAACACTCGGACCCTATCAACAGCTTTTACAACTAAAATCGAGACTCATTCATTTATTTTATTTATTTACCCGTCAAGTTCCGTAGGACCAAATTGAGGAGCAAATCTCCGTGGTCATGGAACATGTCAGTACATGAAATTACAACATAAAAGTAATTACAGATAAAAATAAATGTTCATCAACCTGAAAAAGTCAGTCCATAAGTTAAGTAAACGCTATCAACAATAGAAGAAGAATCAGCTTAATTTTCCAAGGAACTCCTCGACAGAATAGAAGGCTGACCCATGAGGAAACTCTTTAGCTTCGATTTGAAACCGCGTGGATTACTCCTAAGATTTTTGAATTCGAGTGGCAGCTTACTGAAAATGGATGGAGCAGTATACTGCACACATTTTTGCACAAGAGTTAAGGAAGTCCGATCCAAATGCAGGTTTGATTTCTTGGGAATAAACTAATATTGGTAACAAGAAACGAGAATAAGGAATATACATATTGAGAGGCCAATGTCAAAATACCGAAACTCGTGAACAGAGGTCGACAAGAGATTCGTGAACTCACACCACTTATTGCCCGAACCTCCCTATTGTTACCCCAAAATATAATTCCAAACGACGTAAGCGAATGAAAATAAGCACTGTAGACATTTTTGTGTCGAATGATCACTCACTTCTGATATCGTTCGAATAGTAAAAATGGCAGTATTAAGTCTCTGAACAAGATCCTGAACGTGGCATTTCACGACAGCTTGCTATCAATCTGAACACCTAGAAATTTGAACTGCTCAGTTTCACAAATCATATGCCCATCCTGTGAAATTAAAATCTCAGGTTTTGTTGAATTGTGTGTTAGGAACTGTAAAAACTGAGTCTTACTGTGATTTAACGTTAGTTTATTTTCTTCAAGCCATGAACTGAGGTCATGTACTGCACTATTAGAAACCCAGCCAATGTTGCACACAACATCTTTTACTACCAAGCTAGTGTCATCAGCAAACAGAAATAGAGTTACCCGTAATACTAGAGGGCATATCATTTATATAAATAAGGAACAGGAGCGGCCCCAACACTGATCCCTGGGGCATCTCCCACTTGACAGTACTCCACTCAGATCCCACCTCCCAGCCGTTATCAGCATTGTGAATAATGAACTTTTGCTGCCTGTTGCTAAAGGAAGAGGTGAACCAATTGTGAGCCACTCCCCATATTCCGTAACGGTCCAAATTCTGGGCCTATATTTTGTGATCAACGCAATCAAATGCCTTAGTCAAATCAAAAAATACGCCAAGCGTTCGAAACTTTTTGTTTAGCCCATCCAGTACCATAAAGAGAAAAGCGAATATACATTTTCAGTTGTTAAACGACTTCTAAAGCCGGACTGTACATTTGATAGCAAATCGTATGATTTAAAAAGATCAATTATCCTTACATACATAGCCTTTTCATTAACTTTTGCAAACACCGATGGCAACTCATCTGACCAGGTCACGGTTTCCCAGTCGTCTAGGATCCAACCGATATGGCCACAAGCCCAGGATAGGAGCTGCAGGCGATGTCGTGGTGTTAGTAAAGTGCCGCTCGTCTGCTACCTTAACCCATTAACGCCACATTTCGCCGCCGTGTGCTAGCGGATACGTTCGTCATAGGTCCCAAGTTGATTTCTATGGTTTTTTCACGCAGTGTTGCCTGGCTATTAACACTGACAACTCTATGCAAACGCCGCTGCTCTCGGTCGTTAAGAGAAGGTTGTCGGCCACTACATTCTCCGTAGTGAGAAGTAATGTCTGAAATTTGGTACTCTCGGCACATTCTTGACTCTGTGAACCTCGGAATATTGAATTCTCTAACGATTTCCAAAATAGATGTCCCATGCATCTATGTCTAACCACGATTCCGCGTTCAAAGTCTGTTAATTCCCTTAGAGCTGCCATAATTACGACGGAGAGCTTTTCACATGAGTCACCCGAGTGCAAATGACAGCTGCGCCGACGTAATGCCCTTTTGTACCCTGTGAACGCGATACTACCGCCATCTATATGAATGCTTAACACTATCATATGACTTTGTCACCTATTTGTAATGGACCCATAAATATATGAAATACAGGGTGATTCAGAGAAAGGGGAAATAAAAAAAATTAAATATTGTTATTAAAAAAAGTTTTCAAATAAATTTATTTAAGTCATTCGTAGTATAAACCGTGCAGTTTTACATCAAATAATTCACTACTTGAAGATGGCATCTTGAGGATGAACTACATTTTTTTTGCGTAAACGTTCCTCCAGTCTCAATTTCGGCAAAGGCTTCTCGCTTCTTATATTTCAGTTCATCTGTTGTAGGCATCCTCGAGTCAAATTTAGAATTTCTACGTCGCAGTGGGAGAAACTGAGGGGTTTTCAAAACAGTGAACTTTTAATTTCGATGCGCAGCGTACTTTTTACTTTATAAAATGCAGTCTCGACACTATATAGTCTACAGGAATGAAGAGAGAAGCTTTAGGTAGAAGAAAATTTTACAGTGGCGCCATTTGTGAGTTGCCTGTTCCTGCGGTTGCTGATAGCAGTATCTTTGGTACAGCTATCTCGCTCCGTCCCTCTCCCGTTCATTATTAAAATTGCGGCAAGCAGACATGGCGATAATACAGCATCGAATGGTGTTTAGAATCCTCCATTTCGATATACAATGAAGCACCAAAAAAAATTGGTACAGGCATGGATATTCAAATACAGAGATGTGATGTTACATCACATATCAAAGGTTTCTTTCATTTCTGTTTTCCCTATTGTTCACATTTCCTGTCTATGAAAGTATGAAAGAACTATGCTTTATCATAATGTTGCTTTTGAATAATGCCATCTTCCTTTATTTGCACATTACAAACTTTGTCCATGACCAATCTATTATTTTCGTTGTAATACACTCTTTGAGGGATATCAAATCTTGCTAAAATTTGTCATCATGAATAAATCCTTTCCAATTGTACTTCACAAATGCTTTATTTGGATAAAATCGTACACACGACCCAGGTTTCAGGATGTCTATCATTTTCAGATGATTTTCTCATACACATCAAGCTCCTGAAAATGGGCTTTACATCCTGATACCTGAGTCGTGCGTACGATTTTATCCAAATAAAGGGTTTGTCAAGTACAACTGGAGAGGATTTATTCATCATAAAATATTGTTTTCGTATTACTTTTGATTATTTTACCATTCTACTACCATCAGACACCTATTCTCAACGTAATGTATAACCTGTGACTTTAGAGCAGCGTAATTTATTACACCCGTGGTACTCTGTCAACAACACTCCTCAGGTTGCGCTTTGTTGGAGTCAGTCTCTTATTTCATTAGCCGCAAAGCTAACTTTCATGTCGGAAAATTACTGCTTCTCATAACAAAATTTAATTTCGCAGACAGGAAATTACTATTTATGCATTTATACATTAAGCGGCGGACGTCTAAAGGTTCATCTTGTATTTCGAGCTCACTTTTGTCCATGTTTGCTTCCTAATATCTGATTATGGAAATACACTCCTGGAAATTGAAATAAGAACACCGTGAATTCATTGTCCCATGAAGGGGAAACTTCATTGACACATTCCTGGGGTCAGATACATCACATGATCACACTGACAGAACCACAGGCACATAGACACAGGCAACAGAGCATGCACAATGTCGGCACTAGTACAGTGTATATCCACCTTTCGCAGCAATGCAGGCTGCTATTCTCCCATGGAGACGATCGTAGAGATGCTGGATGTAGTCCTGTGGAACGGCTTGCCATGCCATTTCCACCTGGCGCCTCAGTTGGACCAGCGTTCGTGCTGGACGTGCAGACCGCGTGAGACGACGCTTCATCCAGTCCCAAACATGCTCAATGGGGGACAGATCCGGAGATCTTGCTGGCCAGGGTAGTTGACTTACACCTTCTAGAGCACGTTGGGTGGCACGGGATACATGCGGACGTGCATTGTCCTGTTGGAACAGCAAGTTCCCTTGCCGGTCTAGGAATGGTAGAACGATGGGTTCGATGACGGTTTGGATGTACCGTGCACTATTCAGTGTCCCCTCGACGATCACCAGTGGTGTACGGCCAGTGTAGGAGATCGCTCCCCACACCATGATGCCGGGTGTTGGCCCTGTGTGCCTCGGTCGTATGCAGTCCTGATTGTGGCGCTCACCTGCACGGCGCCAAACACGCATACGACCATCATTGGCACCAAGGCAGAAGCGACTCTCATCGCTGAAGACGACACGTCTCCATTCGTCCCTCCATTCACGCCTGCCGCGACACCACTGGAGGCGGGCTGCACGATGTTGGGGCGTGAGCGGAAGACGGCCTAACGGTGTGCGGGACCGTAGCCCAGCTTCATGGAGACGGTTGCGAATGGTCCTCGCCGATACCCCAGGAGCAACAGTGTCCCTAATTTGCTGGGAAGTGGCGTTGCGGTCCCCTACGGCACTGCGTAGGATCCTACGGTCTTGGCGTGCATCCGTGCGTCGCTGCGGTCCGGTCCCAGGTCGACGGGCACGTGCACCTTCCGCCGACCACTGGCGACAACATCGATGTACTGTGGAGACCTCACGCCCCACGTGTTGAGCAATTCGGCGGTACGTCCACCCGGCCTCCCGCATGCCCACTATACGCCCTCGCTCAAAGTCCGTCAACTGCACATACGGTTCACGTCCACGCTGTCGCGGCATGCTACCAGTGTTAAAGACTGCGATGGAGCTCCGTATGCCACGGCAAACTGGCTGACACTGACGGCGGCGGTGCACAAATGCTGCGCAGCTAGCGCCATTCGACGGCCAACACCGCGGTTCCTGGTGTGTCCGCTGTGCCGTGCGTGTGATCATTCCTTGTACAGCCCTCTCGCAGTGTCCGGAGCAAGTATGGTGGGTCTGACACACCGGTGTCAATGTGTTCTTTTTTCCATTTCCAGGAGTGTATGTTTGTGCCTTGAATAAACATAAATTGAATAAACATGTATTGGTAAAGTTTGACCATCGTCATTGTGTTCATTCATTTTCTGTCACATTACATGTAAAGAAATTTTGCGTGATAATTTATATGGTTTTGAGATCATGATATCGGCAGTTATACAAGGGAACCTCCCCATCGCACCCCCCCTCAGGTTTAGTTATAAGTTGGCACAGTGGATAGGCCTTGAAAAACTGAACACAGATCAATCCAGAAAACAGGAAGAAGTTGTGTGGAACTATGAAAAAAATTAGTGAAATATACAAACTGAGTAGTCCATGTGAAGATAGGCAACATCAAGGACAATGGGCGTCAACGAGGGCCGTGGTTCCGTGGTTAGCGAGAGCAGCTACGGAATGAAAGGTCCTAGGTTCAAGTCCTCTCTCGAGTGAAAAGTTTAATTTTTTATTTTCAGTTTATGTGACAAACTCTTATGGTTTCATCACTTTTTTGGGAGTGAGTATCACATCCACAAGGAAACCTCAATCGGGCAAGGTAGAAGAATATTTTTACCCATTCACTAAGTGTACAAGTTAGGTGGGTCGACAACATATTCCTGTCATGCCGTCACCAGTGTCGCATAGAATATATCAGACGTGTTTTCCTGTGGAGGAATCGGTTGAGCTATGACCTTGCGATCAAATGTTCTCCGTTCCCATTGGAGAGGCACGTCCTTTCGTCAACTAATCGCACGGTTTTGCGGTGCGGTCGCAAAACACAGACACCAAACTTATTACAGTGAACAGACACGTCAATGAACGAACGGACAGATCATAACTTTGCGAAAATAAAGAAAGTAAAATTTTGAGTCGAGGGAAGACTCGAACCAAGGACCTCTTGTTCCGCAACTACTCACGCGAACCACGGGCCACGGCGCTTCCGCGTTCAGACTCTCCTTGATGTTGCCTATCTCGCACATGGACTACTCAGTTTGTATATTTTATTAATTTTTTTCATAGTTCCGCACAACTTCTTCCTGTTTTCTCGACTGATCTGTGTTCAGTTTTTCAAGGCCTATCCACTGTGCCAACTTATAACTAAATCTGAGGGGGGTGCGATGGGGAGGTTCCCTTGTTAGCATCACATAATTCTGTTTGTGTAGCTGTCTGACATTTGCAATACAACTGATAGTTTGCTTCAGTTTGTCATTTGCAATCAGTCAGGATGTTTTAGTAGTACGTTACTTGCATTTTCCGAAAAAATAGGTCTTAAATGAAGCTATTGCTTTTTTCCACATTGCTGACATTTTGTTATATGCTGCTGGAAAACAGATTTGCTGTTTTATTCTTTAAGGTCCATGGACATAACACACACACACTCACACACACACACACACACACACACACATATATATATATATATATATACATACATGAAACAAACATAGTCTCCCTCTCCCTGCAGCCTGCTGTTGTTAGAAAATTCGAATTTCTGCCCACAGCACATAAAACAAGATGGCGGAATGGGTTAATGCGTAATAGCTCACTCACAGTGACACATTGGACAATTTTATGTGTATGGCACTATAGTATTTTTGATATTACAAGTAGAAAATTATTATAATCTTTCCCTAATTTACATACTATTGGAAAAATATTAATGACTGCAAAATAATAATGAATCTAGGATCTTTCTTTTTCCATTTGCTTTCTCATGACATCGGTAAAATTATTGCTTTACAAATAATTGTGCTAGTAATTAACGATTTTCATAATTTAAAGTATGTATTCTATGAATACCGAGATGATAAAAGTCACGGGATACCTCCTAATATCGTGTGAGATCTCCTTTTGCCCTCTGTGCCAATAGCAGTCCATAATTACGAAAGTGTTTCCAGTGCTAGATTTTGTCCACTAACTGAGCTCTCGATTATGTCCCATAAATGTTCGATGAGATTCATGTCGGGGGATCTGGGAGACCAAATCTTTCAGTCGAATTGTCCAGAATGTTTTCCAAGCCATTCGCGGACATTTGTGGCCCAGTGACATGGCGAACCCTCATTCATAAAAATTTGACCGTTCTATAGGAACATGACGTCCATGAATGGCTGAAAAGTAACCGAACATCCAGAGGACCCAGTCCATTCCATATAAACACGACGCAGACCACTGTGGAGCCACTACTATCTTGGAAAACGCCCTGTTGTCAGCTTGGTTCCATGCCTTCGTGCGATCTGCGCCACACTCGAACCGTCAGCTCTTAACAACTGAAATCTGGACTCATCCAACCAGGCCACGGTTTCCCAGTCGTCTAAGGCCCAACCCATACGTTTCTAGCCCAGGATAGACGCTGCAGGCGATGTCGTGCTTTTAGCCAAGGGACTCGAGTCGGTCGTCTGCTGCCACAGTTCATTAAAGCCAGATTTCGCCGCACTGTCCTAACGAACACGTTCGTCGTATGTCCCACATTGATTTCTGCTGCTATTTCACTCAGTTTTGTTTGCTAGCATTGACAACTCTACGCAAAGTCCGCTGCTCTCGATCGCTGACCTGCGTTGTGAAGCGTCCCCTTAGAAAAATTATACATGACTGTGCTTAAAGTGACACACAATATTTTTTAGCGCAACGCAATCTGACTTTCAGAAATCCCTACAAAGGAATGGCCCTGACTAACATTAACCTGTACCTTTCACAAATCACTTACCTCACAAAAATCTTCGTTACTCAAACTACTGCAATACAGCGAGCGCCACTACTGCCAGCTAAATAAAAGATTCAAACTACAGAAGGCACTAACTACTGATAGGCATAGTTAGCAAATGAAAGATTTTAATAGAGAACAAACAATGTATTTACCTTAATAACCATAATATATATAGCAGTTCATGCCATCCAGTCTTACAAATTTCAAAACTCCGCCCTCACTCTCCCCACATCCACCACTACTGACGGCCCACCTCCAACTGCGCAACGCTACGCGCTGTTCACATCCAGCTGCCCAACACTACAATGGCAGACAACAAAGCAAACTAGCCACAGACTGCACACAGCACAGCCAGTGATTTTCATACAGAGCGCTATGTAACGTTGCCAATAAGAAAACATAAACAGCCTACTTACATAGCCCCCATGCTCCTGACAAAAAATTTTACAAATTGTTTTGGGCAGTGGCCAATAATGATTTGATAAAATTTTTCATAATTACAATAACAAAGATATCAAATGCACACACTAATTGATACAATGTTGGTCAAAAGCTAAAATTTTCTCACAGTCCATAAAGACAGTCCTGATCATTCATCACAGTAAAATTGCAGTGTTTTTCTCAAAGGCTGAGCAGTAAAAGAAAATGCACAGGGTAGTAGTGGACTTCCATGCAGTCTTGAAGAAGTAGTGTTGTCCTTCCAACGGAAAGACAGTGCTGACTCTTGACGTGCAGACAGGTAATGGGCCACAACAGAGCAAACCCACAGCAGAGTCAGTCGAAGTTTTGAAGAAGATTGGTAGGTAGGTAATCACAGAGTAGACCCACTGTAGTCCTGGTAGAGAGTATGGTATTGGTGGGCCACCAGAGGTGCAGACCCACTGCAGTCCTTGTAGAAATAATGGTATTGATGAATCATCAAAGGCGCAGACCCACTGCAGTCCTTGTAGAAATAATGGTATTGGTGGGTCATCAAAGATGCAGACCCACTGTAGTCCTTGTAGAGATGGCCAGCAGCCATCTGTTGCGACTGCGCAGGTGCACAATCACCATCGAAGAGTCTTGCAGAGAAGATAACAAGTCCATAAGCCACCACTTGTGCACTCAACAAAGTTTTTGGAATTGTCCTTAGAACCAGCAATGCTGTTATCCAGTCCCTTGCTGAATTATTAACACACGTGTAAACACTAACAGTCCCAACTTCTCACATATTGTCCATATACTATGACCAACAGAAATGTGTGCAGTGAAATGGAACTTACAAGTTAATAATATTATGAACTGGTGTCAATTACAATTTTATAACATAAGAATACAATTACAAAGGTACAAAATACATCATTAAAGAACATAACAATACAGATAACATTTGTAGTACAGGCTTTACAAAAGAATCGAAATAACATATACATCAGTGTTACAAGAATTATGACATGAGTACATACATAAAAGATCAGAATAACTTTCGAAACATCAACTTCACACATGAGCATTAAAACAAGAAGGCACTAACTACTGATAGGCATAATTAGCAAATGAAGGATTTTAATAGAGAACAAACAATGTATTTACCTTAATAATCATAATATATATAGCAGTTCATGCCATCCAGTATTACAAATTTCAAAACTCCGCCATCTCTCTCCCCACATTCACCCCTGCTGGCGGCTCACCTCCAACTGCGCAACGCTACACGCTGTTCACATCTACATCTACATCTACATCTATACTCCGCGAGCCACCTTACGGTGTGTGGCGGAGGGTACTTATTGTACCACTATCTGATCCCCCCTTCCCTGTTCCATTCACGAATTGTGCGTGGGAAGAACGACTGCTTGTAAGTCTCCGTATTTGCTCTAATTTCTCGGATCTTTTCGTTGTGATCATTACGCGAGATATATGTGGGCGGTAGTAATATGTTGCCCATCTCTTCCCGGAATGTGCTCTCTCGTAATTTCGATAGTAAACCTCTCCGTACTGCGTAACGCCTTTCTTGAAGTGTCCGCCACTGGAGCTTGTTCAGCATCTCCGTAACGCTCTCGCGCTGACTAAATGTCCCCATGACGAATCGCGCTGCTTTTCGCTGGATCATGTCTATCTCTTCTATTAATCCAACCTGGTAAGGGTCCCATACTGATGAGCAATACTCAAGAATCGGACGAACAAGCGTTTTGTAAGCTACTTCTTTCGTCGATGAGTCACATTTTCTTAGAATTCTTCCTATGAATCTCAACCTGGCCCCTGCTTTTCCCACTATTTGTTTTATGTGATCATTCCACTTCAGATCGCTCCGGATAGTAACTCCTAAGTATTTTACGGTCGTTACCGCTTCCAATGATTTACCACCTATGGCATAATCGTACTGGAATGGATTTCTGCCCCTATGTATGCGCATTATATTACATTTATCTACGTTTAGGGAAAGCTGCCAGCTGTCGCACCATGCATTAATCCTCTGCAGGTCTTCCTGGAGTACGTACGAGTCTTCTGATGTTGCTACTTTCTTGTAGACAACCGTGTCATCTGCAAATAGCCTCACGGAGCTACCGATGTTGTCAACTAAGTCATTTATGTATATTGTAAACAATAAAGGTCCTATCACGCTTCCTTGCGGTACTCCCGAAATTACCTCTACATCTGCAGATTTTGAACCGTTAAGAATGACATGTTGTGTTCTTTCTTCTAGGAAATCCTGAATCCAATCACAAACCTGGTCCGATATTCCATAAGCTCGTATTTTTTTCACTAAACGTAAGTGCGGAACCGTATCAAATGCCTTCCTGAAGTCCAGGAATACGGCATCAATCTGCTCGCCAGTGTCTACGGCACTGTGAATTTCTTGGGCAAATAGGGCGAGCTGAGTTTCACATGATCTCTGTTTGCGGAATCCATGTTGGTTATGATGAAGGAGATTTGTATTATCTAAGAACGTCATAATACGAGAACACAAAACATGTTCCATTATTCTACAACAGATTGACGTAAGCGAAATAGGCCTATAATTATTCGCATCTGATTTATGACCCTTCTTGAAAATGGGAACGACCTGCGCTTTCTTCCAGTCGCTAGGTACTTTACGTTCTTCCAGCGATCTACGATAAATTGCTGATAGAAAGGGGGCAAGTTCTTTAGCATAATCACTGTAGAATCTTAAGGGTATCTCGTCTGGTCCGGATGCTTTTCCGCTACTAAGTGATAGCAGTTGTTTTTCAATTCCGATATCGTTTATTTCAATATTTTCCATTTTGGCGTCCGTGCGACGGCTGAAGTCAGGGACCGTGTTACGATTTTCCGCAGTGAAACAGTTTCGGAACACTGAATTCAGTATTTCTGCCTTTCTTCGGTCGTCCTCTGTTTCGGTGCCATCGTGGTCAACGAGTGACTGAATAGGGGATTTAGATCCGCTTATCGATTTTACATATGACCAAAACTTTTTAGGGTTCTTGTTTAGATTGTTTGCCAATGTTTTATGTTCGAATTCGTTGAATGCTTCTCTCATTGCTCTCTTTACGCTCTTTTTCGCTTCGTTCAGCTTTTCCTTATCAGCTATGATTCGACTACTCTTAAACCTATGATGAAGCTTTCTTTGTTTCCGTAGTACCTTTCGTACATGATTGTTATACCACGGTGGATCTTTCCCCTCGCTTTGGACCTTAGTCGGTACGAACTTATCTAAGGCGTACTGGACGATGTTTCTGAATTTTTTTCCATTTTTGTTCCACATCCTCTTCCTCAGAAATGAACGTTTGATGGTGGTCACTCAGATATTCTGCGATTTGTGCCCTATCACTCTTGTTAAGCAAATATATTTTCCTTCCTTTCTTTCATCCAGCTGCCCAACACTACAATGGCAGACAACAATACAAACTAGCCACAGACTGCACACAGCACAGCCAGTGATTTTCATACAGAGCGCTACGTAACGTTGCCAATAAGAAAACATAAACAGCCTACTTACAGTTGTTGGGTTGTGTTGTTTGGGGGAGGAGACCAAACAGCGAGGTCATCGGTCTCATCGGATTAGGGAAAGATGGAGAAGGAAGTCGGCCGGAGTGATTTAGGGAAATCACGGAAAACCTAAATCAGGATGGCTAGACGCGGAATTGAACGGTCGTCCTCCCATATGCGAGTCCAGTGTGCTAACCACTGCGCCACCTCACTCGGTCCCTGAGTTGTCCGTGGTAAGAGATATTGCCTGAAATTTGGTATTCTCGGCAGATCCTTGATAATGTAGATATCTGCTGAAATCCCTAACGATTTCCATAATGGAACGTGCCATGCTTATAGGTCCAACTACCATTCCGCGAACCGGGCGAGGTGGCCGAGCGGTTCTAGGCGCTTCAATCCGGAACCGCGCGACTGCTACGGTTGCAGGTTCGAATCCTGCCTCGGGCAGGTTAGTTAGGTTTAAGTCGTTCTAAGTTATAGGGGACTGATGACCTCAGAAGTTAAGTCCCATAGTGCTGAGTGCCATTTGAACCATTTTGAACTAGCGTTTTCTAGAGCTGATTGTAGCAGTTTTTCCGCATAAACAAGGATACAATTTTAAAGAATGATGAAGCTGTTAAACTTAATGATACGTGAACCCTATCTCTACGGAATCAACAGACACGTTTTCTCTTTGACAATGATTATCTCTGCCAATCACACCCTACTTTCATGCTGTTTATGTCGCTCTCCAACGGAACCATGAGCTCCTCGGGAGATGTCCAGTGTTGCTCTGGATGAAATGTCAGGAATAGAAAACGTTTGATGGGTCACAACCATACGACCCGGAAGATTCGCCAGCAACGAAGAGAAAAATTACAACTGATGTAATCCAAAATAACACATAGTTGTCTCTCAACTCTAAAGATAGAGCTGCATAACATCATTCTCACGTTCTAATTATGACACTGTTTCTTGCTTGTTCACGGAACCTCTTTCGCCGGTAACACCTGGCAGCAAAACCGCGCGTGTGAAAGTCCGCGCTTCCCACGCGGAGGAACTGCAGCACTAATGGTCGTTACGTCAGCAAACAGAGGCCGCGGTTCCACCGACTCGTCACGCGCTGTGAGCCCCGAGCTGTGAGCGCGCAGGGCGCATGCGCAGTGTTGGTAAACAGAGAGAGAGTTGCGTCGCGGCGCGCGGGCTACGGGTCTGTGGCTTGGCCGGGTTATGTAGCCACGCAGCAGCGCTGACGAGCCGACGCGTTACGCCACCACAGAGCATGCCACGGCCCAGTACATAGTGGAACGTAACATGGTCACGTGACTATGTACAGCCGTGTTCCAGTTCGAAGTGGTGCGCGTTGTTACCTTAGACGTGATACGATATATACACCACAGTGATGACGTCGCTATAGCGAATACAACGTCACAGTCAGATTATTAGAGGCAGCATCAGTTTGGAGATGACTACTGGGATACTTTTAAAATGATGTCTCTCGTAACTGCAGTATTTTCATCAAAGCCTTTTCGTTATGAGAGCGAACTCTCGGGCAGCGTTCGATTCGACAGTGCTACTAGTACGGACGACATGCGAGAGGAATTAATATTCCACAGAAGTTTTTGCGAACGCAGTTTTCGAGATGACGTAAGTGAATTTACAGGCTGAAGCTAAGGACTGATATCGTTACCATACAGATACGAATGTCCTTCTGTTTGAGATTATTTATTTCTGTATAAATATCACGAACTGGTGATACGCGTACTTGTACGAGGGCAGTTCAATAAGTAATGCAACACTTTTTTTTCTGAAACAGGGGTTGTTTTATTCAGCATTGAAATACACCAGGTTATTCCCCAATCTTTTATCTACACAACACTATTTTTCTACGTAATCTCCATTCAACGCTACGGCCTTACGCCACCTTGAAATGAGGGCCTGTATGCCTGCACGGTACCATTCCACTGGTCGATGTCGGAGCCAACGTCGTACTGCATCAATAACTTCTTCATCATCCGCGTAGTGCCTCCCACGGATTGCGTCCTTCACTGGGCCAAACATATGGAAATCCGACGGTGCGAGATCGGGGCTGTAGGGTGCATGAGGAAGAACAGTCCACTGAAGTTTTGTGAGCTCCTCTCGGGTGCGAAGACTTGTGTGAGGTCTTGCGTTGTCATGAATAAGGAGAAGTTCGTTCAGATTTTTGTGCCTACGAACACGCTGAAGTCGTTTCTTCAATTTCTTGAAGAGTAGCACAATACACTTCAGAGTTGATCGTTTGACCATGGGGAAGGACATCGAACAGAATAACCCCTTCAGCGTCCCAGAAGACTGTAACCATGACTTTACCGGCTGAGGGTATGGCTTTAAACTTATTCTTGGTAGGGGAGTGGGTGTGGCGCCACTCCATTGATTGCCGTTTTGTTTCAGGTTCGAAGTGATGAACCCATGTTTCATCGCCTGTAACAATCTTTGACAAGAAATTGTCACCCTCAGCCACATGACGAGCAAGAAAATCCGCACAGATGGTTCTCCTTTGCTCTTTATGGTGTTCGGTTAGACAACGAGGGACCCAGCGGGAAAAAACCTTTGAATATCCCAACTGGTGAACAATTGTGACAGCACTACCAACAGAGATGTCAAGTTGAGCACTGAGTTGTTTGATGGTGATCCGTCGATCATCTCGAACGAGTGTGTTCGCACGCGCCGCCATTGCAGGAGTCACAGCTGTGCACGGCCGGCCCGCACGCGGGAGATCAGACAGTCTTGCTTGACCTTGCGGCGATGATGACACACGCTTTGCCCAACGACTCACCGTGCTTTTGTCCACTGCCAGATCACCGTAGACATTCTGCAAGCGCCTATGAATATCTGAGATGCCCTGGTTTTCCGCCAAAAGAAACTCGATCACTGCCCGTTGTTTGCAACGCACATCCGTTACAGACGCCATTTTAACAGCTCCGTACAGCGCTGCCACCTGCCGGAAGTCAATGAAACTATACGAGACGAAGCGGGAATGTTTGAAAATATTCCACAAGAAATTTCCGGTTTTTTCAACCAAAATTGGCCGAGAAAAAGAATGTGTTGCATTACTTATTGAACTGCCCTCGTATATCAGTATTGAAAAAATATGTGCAGAAATTTTCAGAATCTTAACTGCAAGGCCATTCCTTTTCTCTGTTGTCTTTTCAGTTTCATAACTTGTGTTTTCGTTGTCTCAAAACTGGTTACGGTTTTTTTTTCACTGTTGAAGTAAGAAGAAAGGCTTGCGCTATTGGTTTGATCAGGAAGAATTAACCAAACAACTACACACAGCTAATCAGCAAACTTATTTCATTATACTTGTAGAGCCATTATTTATCATTACGCACTTCGGGATAGCCTCATCATCAGATCTAACAAAAGCAATGCGTAGTACCCTGTCGCGTCCCACTATCTTCCGAAACACATTTCCAAAGTTGGTACTGAACATTGTTTCTGCTAGACCTGTTGATGAGGTTACGGCTACTCAGATATAAAGCTCGATGAATGGCGAAGATTTTGAGACAGTACAATATTAATATCTAATTCACTACAAGAGCTTTCTCTGTACTCAACGTTTTGTAGTATTTTAGGCTTCCTGAACTGCACTAAGCAAAAGACGTAGATCGGAAACGCTTATTTCGTGTAAAACCGTTCTGTGTCGATAGAAATGTATCTAATTTCTTATAAAAGTATAATAAAACATTTCATTCACATTGTTGAGGAATCGTCAGAAAGTTAAATGCTTCCTATCAAACTGATATTTCTTCTTCTATACCGTGGAAAAGGTGAACTAAATGACTCATAGTGAAATAAAAACAAAAATTCACTGATGAACTGTAATTATGCCGGCGGCAATACGGCGTTTCCAACTGTTTGCTATCCTTTCACGTGGCCGCATGTAAGAACGATAAACGTCGTATTAATCTTGGGAATTTCGGAGAAATTAGGTTAACTGTAGTACTACGTGTGTAACTGTATTATTACAAGTCGTTCAACTGTTTTCAGCAGTAAAAGACGAATATCTAACTGTCGGTCCCATTCCACATTGTGTATGACAGAACTCGACTTTTTGCCCTGAGTCACATGATCGTTTCAACCCTATACATATCCAAGGTTCAAACTGAACACGAAATGCGACCGCGGGTGATGCCTTTGCAGGCTCCTCGAAAACTTGTTTGTTTCATTAAATCTAATGACGACGATAAGGAGGAAGCACTGATAGTGCTGAAGGAAAATACGACGGAACTTGCAAGCAACACGTTAGAAGTTGAATAATTCAGTTGTGTGCAAATTACTTGGGACATGATGCCAAGTGGAGTCAGATTCAAGAAAGTACCCAAAAGAAGAAGAAGAAGAAGAAACAGAAAAAGAAGTAGAAAAAGAAGAAGAAGAAGCTAAGTGTACACAATAAATATCTAATTGAAGATACAGATAAATATCTTCTTATGCAGCAATTTCTGCGATGTTCTCAATATAGTAAATTAATATCAATTTAAAGAAGACTTCAGAGCTCTTATTGCATAGAACTGGACCTCAAGGCCAGCACAAAAATTCTGAGAAAAGTTGTTCGCTCCATGCGTACTGCTTTGGAAAGGTGTCAGAAAAACGGTCGATCACTTGCGAATGAGATGATATAGTTTCAAAAAATCCATAAATTTCATTTTAACAGATGAATAGAGCATCGGATTCAGAAAGGTCAGTGGTTTATTCAGACACATTAGACTGTAAATGTTGATGTCACAATAGCAGTGTGCAAGGAGTATTGTCGAATCAAAGTACTCATCAGCGTTCAGTTGTTTCGCTATGTGGACCATCGGCGTCTAGGCGCGTAGTTTGTGGCAGCGCTCTACTTGCACGTATAGGATGAGCAAATGAAACTCGCCCGGAAAATATTTCATTTACCGTAAGATAGGTAACCCGACTTACATAAGCCAACCCGTGTACAGCTGGTTAGCTAGGTTGCCTGCATTAAGGTGCACGAAATATTTTCCTGGGCCTGTTGTGTCTTGCCTACCCTGCGTATTGGAATGTGCGCTGTTACCAGCGGTGCATCCCTGTTTCTCGGACGTAAACACGAAGTTACTGTCATTCGGGTCGGGTCTCCAGTTCGCTGTGCCAGGTAATTAACTGCCCTCCCACGTAATGAAGGTCCATACACGTATAACGTCATGCTGAGACTGTTGGAGAACGCGCACACCAGCACCTACACAGCATTATAAGACGATTAATTCTGTTCCGCCAGTCCATAAATTCTACAACAAAGAAGATAGAGATTTTTCGTGATTCTATCTTGCTCATGTGACAAGTTATCACTTTCAAAAAATCCATCCGATTTTATAAGGATATACAGGGCGCAAGGATTAAATCTTGACAAATGAAACTTTTTTAAAAAATCAATATCTATTAAAACAAAATACAAATGAAAATGCAACCCCGTGCAGCAGCAATGACCGCCTCCAATCTTGATCTCAAGCGATCGCACGTACTCAGTGCTGTCCACATTCGCGAATGCTGCTTCGAAAGCGGTGCGAGATGCGACATAATTGTGACTCGACTTATTGATAACTCTTTCGATTACGTTCCAAACATAGTAGTCGAGGAGGTTCAAATCCAGACTATTCGGGGGATAGAACTCCTTGGTCCACAACATATCAACGTTGTCCAAGAGCCAGTTTTGGACTAAATAGCTCGCATGTGGTCCTCTTGTGCCATCCGACGCATTATTCGCTCGCTGACATTCAGTACTGACACCAATTTCCTCAGCGAATGCCCCGGTCATTAGAAACCAGCGCCTGAGCATTTTGGATGACTGCCGCAGTTCCCGGCACGCGTTTCCTCGAATGAGGACTCCTCGACGGATTAGAGGAACTTCCCCAGACTTCTCCGAAGCTTTATACTTGGCAACAATATCGTAAACAGTAGATCTCGGGTACCCGAAGAATCGAACTGTTTCAGTGGGCGAAAGCTCAGCGCGAAGACTTTCGATAATACACTACGAGCCATTAAAATTGCTACACCAAGAAGAAAAACGGTTGTTCATTGGACAAATATATTATCCTAGAACTGACATGTGATTACATTTTCACGCAATTTGGGTGCATAGATCCTGAGAAATCAGTACCCAGAACAACAATCTCTGTCCGTCATAACGGCCTTGATACGCCTGGGCATTGAGTCAAACACAGCTTGGATGTCGTGTACAGGCACAGCTACCCATGCAGCTTCAACACGATACCACAGTTCATCAAGAGTAGTGACTGGCGTATTGTGACGAGCACATTGATCGGCCAACATTGACCAGACGTTTTCAATTGGTGAGAGATCTGCACAATGTGCTGGCCAGGGCAGCAGTCGAACATTTTCTGTGTCCAGAAAGGCCCGTACAGGACCTGCAACATGCGGTCGTGCAGTATCCTGGTGAAATGTAGGAATTCGAAGGGATAGAACGAGGGTTCAGCCACAGGTCGTGTCACATCTGAAATGAACGTCCACTGTTCAAAGTGCCGTCGATGCGAGCAAGAGGTGACCGAGACGTGTAACCAATGGCACCCATACCATCACGCCGGGTGATACCCCAGTAGGGCGATGACGAATACACGCTTCCAATGTGCGTTCACCGCGATGTCGCCAAACACGAATGTGACCATCATGATTCTGTAAACAGAACCTGGATTCATGCGAAAAAGTGACGTTTTGCCATTCAAGCACCCAGGTTCGTCGTTGAGTACACCATCGCAGGCGCTCCTGTCTGTGATGCAGCGCCAAGGGTAACCGCAGCCATGGTCTCCGAGCTGATAGTCCATGCTACTGCAAAAGTCGTCGAACTGTTCGTGCAGATGTTTGTTATCTTGCAAACGTCCCCATCTCTTGACTCAGTGATCGAGACGTGGCTGCACGATCCGTTACAGCCATGTCGATAAGATGCCTGTCATCTCGACTGCTAGTGATACGAGGCCGTTGGGATCCAGCACGGCGTTCCGTATTACCCTCCTGATCCCACCGATTCCATATTCTGCTAACAGTCATTGGCTCTCGACCAACGCGAGCAGCAATGTCGCGATACGGTAAAGCGCAATCACGATAGGCTACAATCCGACCTTTATCAAAGTCGGGAACGTGATGGTACGCATTTCTTCTCCTTACATGACGCATCACAATAACGTTTCACCAGGCAACGCCGGTCACCTGCTGTTTGTGTATGAGAAATCGGTTGGAAACTTTCCATGTGTCAGCACGTTGTAGGTGTTGCCACCGGCGCCAACGTTGTGGGAATGCTCTGAAAAGCTGATCATTTGCATATCACAGCATCTTCTTCGTGTAGGTTAAATTTCGCGTCTGTAGCACGTCATCTTCGTGGTGTAGCAATTTTAATGGCTAGTAGTGTATTCGGTTGTGCTCCGCACTTGTTGTCCCTAACATCGCGGCCATTTTGAAGTTCTGACTGTTCACTGGATGACTATGGCTTCAAAACGCCAGTTGCGACCTCCGGCGGAACTACGATGTGGCGGGAAATTCAAACATAAATCTGTCCAGATTTAAGAGCGTGTATTTTTAGCATCCATGAACAAACTACCCTGCGACACTTTTTTCAGTTATATCCGGGATCAAAATTACATTCACATTTCAGAGAAATTCAATGTACTCTCCACTGCACACACACGGCAAGCATCTAGAAGTTCTAATTCGCCCGTACATTTACGATAATGTCTGAAGTTACTGCATTCACTGCTGGCTGTTCACCCAAACTTGTTGGAAGGTGAGACGTATAGGAAAGTCTTCCATAAACACACACTAAAAAAAAAATTGCATACCGAAAGATCAAGCAACCTCGTAGGCAACTGGTCTTATTCCCTTTACACTCGATCCATTGTCGTAGCAAACAATTGTTAAGAAATTCTCCTGCTTGCAGATTACAGTACTGTTGTGCTTCACCTGTTGATAAATGAAGTTTTTGGCGTGTTCACGTATGTGTGGAATAATTCAACTCTCTATCGTATCAAGGTATGTGATACCGTCTTTTTCGAAAAACGAATAGGCCGAATAATTTTTCGCTCGTGTTCGACAGTATAATGCGACTGTTTTATTATCCACATTATTTCGCCGCAGCGGTTCAGTTTCCTAATTAACTGAATTGTAGCATCATCAATGATAAACTTGAAAGGAAATTATCTTCTGTCTACAAGCTAACAATGAATTCACGAAACTAGATGTTGTTATTTGTCAGTATTATGAAGGTTCACACTAATTCAGTCCTGTATGGCTTACGGTTCGACTTAAAATTGTTGATATTTTTAAAACTAGCGGTAATCCGATATACCGATATCTCAAAAATTGTCGTGCCATGGATGTATCGAAATAGTATCGATATAACGATATATCGACAGAAATAGTATAGACGAACCGGCCTACAAAAATATTGGCTGCACATTGTAGATATTCTGAGGGTTTTACAGCTGTATATTTTTTGTTTTATTATCAGGTATTCTGTACATTAACAAGCTAGCAGCCTGCTTATCCCCCTTAGAAGAAAACTGAAAGGAAAACGATGCACATACATGTTTGGCGGGTAACTACTTTGCTAAAAATAGGAACTATACGTAAATGGCACAGTGAAAGACGTACGATTTGTCCATCGTTCGGTTTCGTCACATATCGGTCTTGTCCGCAACACTTCATATCGCCTTGCCTCCTTTTTTTTCTTTTTTTTTCCAGTGACTTAGTAGTTGTAGTGACAAATCTGTGCGGTGAAGCTGAACTTCGCAACTTCTGCTGGTAGCGCCGAGCGCTGATGACGTCAGCATGTCCCCTCGCACGTCTCCGCTCACCGGAAAGCCCAATCTTATCGGTTAGATTTTTTTAGTTATTTTCAGCAACTGTTTTTGAAGAACGTCGATGTGAAGAAATAGCACACTTGTTGCATCAGAAATTGTTTTTAACACAGCTCGTGTTCCATTTCTTCACATCGGAAATCTTGTGACTCCATCCACACAGCCACCCGCCAGTGGAATCGGACTTCTGTGCCACATATACTCGCTTCACACAGTCGAAGATAAAGACTGGACGTCATGAAAGCTGAAACAGCTCTAAGACACCTTCATACAGTGAAAGTAATTTCAACAGAACAATTTCAAATATTTACCGAAAACTACGAAAAAAATATACAATGAAGATATCGGCACTTTATATTCCAGTCTCGATGTCTATATATCGAAACAGGTGGGGAAAATATATCCCCAATACACATCGATATATTTTGGAACAAATATCCATATATCATTAATTTACCAACAGCCCCAGTTCGAAACGCATATGTCGTTTGGAGAGACACCAGGCAGCTGGTACAACGAGTACATTCTGCAACACCGTTCAGCGTGTTCTCCTTCTTGACGAGGACACGGGGGAAATCTGAGCATTTTCCCTTACACAAACAACCTGCTGCTTTTAACTGCTCTTGCTTTAAAAGAATACTTCGAGCTGTAGAGAGTGTAGTGCAGTAGTGTCCACGAAAGCCACGTCGTTGTAACTAGTTACACCTGTTAATATGGAGAACCTTTTGTTGCTGAGCTTCCTCCAAATGTATTTGAAGACGTGCCGTCGACATTATTTTACGCCGTATTCCTACGGTCTCCCTGTATGGTTCTTTATTCCTCTTTCTTACACAACATCCTTCACGATTTTGCCGTTGCGTTTCTTGTCATCGATGTTTTTTACGCCCGTTGAAGGAACCGTCCGCCCAAAAAATGGATTTTTCGTACGTTGCTAAGGAACAAAGAGGCACCTGGAACCGGTTGCTCCGCATCTAACAAAACACCCACGCCCCTGATCCGGCCTTGTAAGGGCGGTTAGCCAGGATCACGTGCACAGCGACGCAATCTTATTTCCGTCCGTTTCATCCTTGATGTGTCCACCTCCTCAAGGCTTAACATCCATGTGAAGTCAACATTAAGGAAAACAGATTCCTCGTTCATATACTGTGCGTACAACGCTCGCTCCTGGGATTTTCCTCTCGTTAGTCGAAAGCAAGATGCTTTCCTTCCTCCTTTAACGAAGTTTTCCAGCACTCCGAAGTGATTCAAAAAGAATACCACAACTTTAAAAATGTGTATTTAATGAAAGAAACATAATATAACCTTCTGTTATACATCATTGCAAAGAGTATTTAAAAAGGTTTTTTTCACTCAAAAACAAGTTCAGAGATGTTCAATATGGCCCCCTCCAGACACTCGAGCAATATCAACCCGATACTCCAACTCGTTCCACACTCTCTGTAGCATATCAGGCGTAACAGTTTGGATAGCTGCTGTTATTTCTCATTTCAAATCATCAATGGTGGCTGGGAGAGGTGGCCGAAACACCATATCCTTAACATACCCCCATAAGAAAAAAACGCAGGGGGTAAGATCAGGGCTTCTTGGAGGCCAGTGATGAAGTGCTCTGTTACGGGCTGCCTGGCGGCCGATCCATCGCCTCGGATAGTAGATGTTCAGGTAGTTACGGTCAGATAAGTGCCAATGTGGTGGCGCTCCATCCTGCTGAAATATGAATTGTTCTGCTTCTTGTTCGAGCTGAGGGAACAGCCAATTCTTGCTTGCTGGATGCGTGCTACATTTTCATCACTCGTTCTCGGCCGTCCAGAACTTTTCCTTTTGCACAGACACCCATTCTCTGTAAACTGTTTATACCAACATTTAATACACCACCTATCAGGAGGTTTAACACCATACTTCGTTCGAAATGCACGCTGAACAACCGTCGTCGATTCACTTCAGTCGTACTCAATAACACAAAAAGCTTTCTGTTCAGCGGTCGCCATCTTAGCATCAACTGACGCTGACGCCTAGTCAACAGCGCCTCAAGCGAACAAATGTACAACTAAATGAAACTTTATAGCTCCCTTAATTCGCCGACAGATAGTGCTTAGCTCTGCCTTTTGTCGTTGCAGAGTTTTAAATTCCTAAAGTTGTGGTATTCTTTTTGAATCACCCTGTATATTCTTTTGCCGTCATGGGGACGTCACTCAGAATGATTGCCTATTACCTTCTTTGTAGCTTTGTTTTTTACAAAGATATGAACAGCGGTATGACTTTTTTAAAAGGCATCCTGTACTTTTTATTCGGTATTTCATTTCCTCTCCTACAGACCTACTCAAAAATGTATTACAGTGTACCGTTCACTGAGACACAACGTTATTAATTACGTAACACAACATGGACTTTGACGCTCCCAGTGCTTCGTGCAGGTACTCGGGGTAATGGAACACATCCACGTGCTGACTTTGACAGAGGGCAAATGTTAATATAAGTAGAACGCACACCCGTCTGTCCGTCAACCATCGTCAGTTGAAGAGTTGTGTCAGCAGAATGTACACCAACGAAGAGATGGTAGAAATGCTACCCTTCTATGGGGAATGTAAGTCAGCAGAACAGTAATTGCAATACTGTTTTCTTTTGTATGAGTAGATTCAGTACAGTAGTTTAGTCTTTTTAAATACTGTTGTGTAGAGCAGGCATACAGTAAAGGCTGTCCTTCCTACAAACAGCATCGACATAATGCAGCGGGACTGTACAGAGAGCGATATCCTGACAAGAACCCACCTTCCCGACGGATGTTTTCTCTTCTTGTTGCGACGCTTCAGGAAACGAGAAATCTCAACCCACGACAAGGCAATCGTCATAGCACTCGCACAGACGAAGCTGCCGAAGTCACTATTCTCGCTTTGTAACCTCCCCCTCACTTATCGACCTTAATGACAGTGAAAAATTAAACCGCGTGCACCTAATGGAAATTTAGGAAAAGCAATCGTCACCGAAGTTAATTTGTCGGTAAAGAGGGAGGAAATGGTTTCATCTAAATGAAAGGAAAAATTCAAATGAAATTGGTCGACATTAATTTTGAAAAGGGGTAAAGTTAATAAAGAAAGTAAATGTGCGGCCGTTACGTTAACAAGTAAGTAGCGGTAATTAGATATTTGAGATTTGGGGAAAATTACGGTCGCCAGTCCTATGGACAACTACTATAGTAACTGAAAAAGAAAGGTTATTGCACATATAATTAGCACTAGAAGCGTGGCAACTAAGGTTGACACGTGTTGTGTGAAAACTGAAAGTTTGTCAGAAGTAATAAATTTCGCTACACTCTGACTTAATTTAGCAAAAGAATTAATAAAATCGGAAAACTGAAAGTTAATTTAGTGACTGAAATTACTAGTGAATTTTGTTTCTGAAGCACTACGAAATTCAATAATATAAGGTTAGTCTTGGGCTACCTCAACAATCATTTCAAAAGCTACTTCAATCTACGCAATTTAGGAATAAAAGATTTAACTTTGAACTTGAATTAAATGACTCTGGACAATTAACAATAGTAACATTTAGTACGTACCAAGCTGAGCTGTAGTCAAAGGTAAGCTAAAATATGCTAACAAAACTCGCACTCTTAATTTGTGCTTGTGTAATCTAAATATTGTAGCTGAACTTTGAAATTAAAGCATTGAAATGGAATGATATTACTTTAATGCTGGCGTTTGAATTTCAACGACACTCGGGTTCATTTCGGAAAAGGAAGGGACCCTGCTTGGTAATGCAATTGGGACAATGAGCAACAAAGGTTCATGTTAAGTTGCTATAATTTTGTGATGCAACAATTTTAAAAGCTGAGGTCTGCCATACAATTCTAAAACTTTACGTGCTTCCAGTCTTCCTTGTTGGTTGATTGAAGGATTGAAGCCGTCGATCGAGGAGGTGGCGACAGTCACTCATTGTCGGCCGTCGCTGTTGCAGAAGCTGGATGTTGGCGCGCCTTCTTCTCGACACGGTCACCAGGCGAAACGGGCTCTAGATGTGCGCCAGCTAATGCTTCCCGTCCGCGACACCGTGTCAGAAACTATCATAGCAAGTCGAGCGCAATTACATGCTGCCCAACCCCGAAAGCGCGGCAACTCGCGGGAGCGTCACACAACACACCTGCTCCACTGCACTACTCCAGCCAGACACCCCCTCTGCCCACGCTCCACGCGACAGAGTTAACACTACCAAAGATCCTAAACACTTTGGTTCTCCACACGACCTATCGTTGTATACGTTCGATAGCATAGTTTTCCCTAGGCCAGACCCAGCGTATAAATACAAATAATATTCACAAAACAAACCAATTATACATCGACATAAATGCATATACCCTCCTGGAAATGGAAAAAAGAACACATTGACACCGGTGTGTCAGACCCACCATACTTGCTCCGGACACTGCGAGAGGGCTGTACAAGCAGTGATCACACGCACGGCACAGCGGACACACCAGGAACCGCGGTGTTGGCCGTCGAATGGCGCTAGCTGCGCAGCATTTGTGCACCGCCGCCGTCAGTGTCAGCCAGTTTGCCGTGGCATACGGAGCTCCAGTTGACGGACTTTGAGCGAGGGCGTATAGTGGGCATGCGGGAGGCCGGGTGGACGTACCGCCGAATTGCTCAACACGTGGGGCGTGAGGTCTCCACAGTACATCGATGTTGTCGCCAGTGGTCGGCGGAAGGTGCACGTGCCCGTCGACCTGGAACCGGACCGCAGCGACGCACGGATGCACGCCAAGACCGTAGGATCCTACGCAGTGCCGTAGGGGACCGCACCGCCACTTCCCAGCAAATTAGGGACACTGTTGCTCCTGGGGTATCGGCGAGGACCATTCGCAACCGTCTCCATGAAGCTAGGCTACGGTCCCGCACACCGTTAGGCCGTCTTCCGCTCACGCCCCAACATCGTGCAGCCCGCCTCCAGTGGTGTCGCGACAGGCGTGAATGGAGGGACGAATGGAGACGTGTCGTCTTCAGCGATGAGAGTCGCTTCTGCCTTGGTGCCAATGATGGTCGTATGCGTGTTTGGCGCCGTGCAGGTGAGCGCCACAATCAGGACTGCATACGTCCGAGGCACACAGGGCCAACACCCGGCATCATGGTGTGGGGAGCGATCTCCTACACTGGCCGTACACCACTGGTGATCGTCGAGGGGACACTGAATAGTGCACGGTACATCCAAACCGTCATCGAACCCATCGTTCTACCATTCCTAGACCGGCAAGGGAACTTGCTGTTCCAACAGGACAATGCACGTCCGCATGTATCCCGTGCCACCCAACGTGCTCTAGAAGGTGTAAGTCAACTACCCTGGCCAGCAAGATCTCCGGATCTGTCCCCCATTGAACATGTTTGGGACTGGATGAAGCGTCGTCTCACGCGGTCTGCACGTCCAGCACGAACGCTGGTCCAACTGGGGCGCCAGGTGGAAATGGCATGGCAAGCCGTTCCACAGGACTACATCCAGCATCTCTACGATCGTCTCCATGGGAGAATAGCAGCCTGCCTGCATTGCTGCGAAAGGTGGATATACACTGTACTAGTGCCGACATTGTGCATGCTCTGTTGCCTGTGTCTATGTGCCTGTGGTTCTGTCAGTGTGATCATGTGATGTATCTGACCCCAGGAATGTGTCAATAAAGTTTCCCCTTCCTGGGACAATGAATTCACGGTGTTCTTATTTCAATTTCCAGGAGTGTATACACAAATAGTAAAACAATTACAATATACAAAGACACAGAAATGTTATATCTTCAGGTAACAAAATAGGAGGATATGCATTTCCGGCGTTACAGCTTCCGTTGCTATGAATCCAAATGTGAGCACACAACAGCTTGAACACGAAATCGGCATTCCTAAAACGAATGTACATCGTATTCTTACACGTCAACGGTTCCATTCTTACATGTACACCTACATCAAGAATTGCATGGGAATAATATTCTGAAATGCGTCAGCAGTGCAAGAAAATTCAATGTTTGCGTTGCAAAATTATCTAAATACGAAAAGTCTAGTCAACCTGATAATGTATACTGTCATCAGCTAACGATTTTTTCATCAGCAGTTTAGGAGGGGGATAGGGGCAAAGATAATCCGTCACAGGGAAAAACACAGTCGATGACTAGTACTGCACAAACTGCTGGAATTCGGAACTACAGTTCACTAAAAACTGAAATCAACTACACCAACATCTAATAAAAGTACCTTCACAAGAACGACACAGTTTTATTAGGGAACGAAGGAAGGAAGCAAGGAAGGAAGATGTTCGATTTTTGGGAGGAATAAGGTGTTTTATTGCGATGTATCACTTAAATTCAGAACGACATGCATTTTTTGTACACATTCTCACTAGAGACAACCAAAGACGGTAATACTGAGAAACATTTCCAAAGATAATGATGGAGTCGATATGTCGAAAATAAACAAAATTATCTATCATTTATGGTATCTTATATGGGAATTCTCACACTTCTGCAGTTTACACTATATTCAAATTACCTATATCACTTCCTAAAATATCCGCAGGATACATATTAGCACTGCTGATAAAAAATGTAGCATTCGTAAAAGTTACACAAGCGTCTTGTGCTTAAATCTGCTTGTATAAAAGAGGAATGACACTGTTTTAACAATACTAATTTATTTTTCGCAGTTAACAAAATATAATTTTTTATTAACAAACCATTTTATATGTCAAAAATCTTCGTTGATAATAAATTTATTGTGACAAATATGCTCCTTATGTAGCTGAAACTGGCTTGTGACACACAGTACACGAGGAAATTGAAGGAGCACATTTCACGCAAACAGCGATGTATCTACACGGAAAGAATAGCACTCCCACCTCCTCTTGGAAACAAATTTTACACAGGGCAAGCGCTGTGAGAAGCCCTCGTAGTCACTTGCTGTTCAGCTGACTAAGCCCTTGTTGCTTTCCGGTTAACAATCGTTTCAGCTTCCTGAAGATCTCACATGATAATGAAATACTATATTTTGAAGAGGACTTTCGAGAAGCATCGATTATCGTCTGACGTTGGGGGGAAAAACAGATTGAAGCTGCATATGAGAAGATTAAGTCACATGTAAACACCATAGGATGGTAAGCGAAACGTGTAAGTCTTCCCACAAAATGCAGAAGGCTTCTTAAAACGCTCGCTTTTGTGAAATTTATTTTCACAGAAGATAGAAGTGCTGTCCATTCCGTGCACACACATCGCTGTTTCCCTTGAATGTCCACCTTTTCTTTCTTCATGTACTGTGTGTCAGAATCCTGTTTTAGCTACGGTAGGTGCATATTTATCATGGTAAATTCAGCATCAACGAACTGTTTTGACGTACACACTATTTGACAATTGCTGAGGAACAACTGACTTTTGCTAAGGAACAAGCGCTAATTGCAACGGAACAACCGACAATTGATACGGAAGACCCGACCAATCTGGAAATGTAGAAGGTAGGACGTGTTAACTGCAGCGAAGTTTGTGCACGAACGCTCCCGTGTGCATTCGACAGCTCACGAAGAACGGTGTTCTACGGAGGTTCTTTTGGAACCGATAAGTGCAAAATTCCACGAGGCACGGCACCATGTCAGCAAGATATCATTAGAGCGCTTAGGACCGTAGACGAGAAGATACACCGCTGGAGGCCGGTCGAAAGTGTCACTAGTGTGGCCACAGCAGTTGGTCTGTTGAAATGGGTCATCTTGCTATTATAAAATGCCGCTGAAGGTGGAAATGCTTTTCGAAGGTGATGCCGGTGGTCGTAGATGATACCACACCGCAAGAAGATCGGTACGTAACCCCAGTGGCGAAAAGGAAGAGAGATCTCATTTCTAGACCGATCACTGCAGACCTTGCAACCGCTTCCGGTACACGTGTCTCTACGGCAACCATTTTGCAGCTATTAAGTAACGCTGGTTTATATGCTGTTCAATGAGTCCCATTTCAACCACACCATCGTGGAGGAAGAGTTCGTCGGCGTTTGTTGGTTTTGGTCGGTAACAGTGGTCCAAAGTGATGTTCTCCGAGGAATCCCACGTCAAAATGGCAAATGATTCTGGGCACCAGCGGGTGTGGACAGAAAGAGGAACGCACTACACACCACAGAACTTTCATGAACGTCATCAGTATGGCGTAGGCGTTATGGTGTGGGCAGGCATTATGCACAATGGCTGAACACCGCTGCATGTCTTTGGGCAAAGCACCGTTACTGCACAGCAGTACTGCAAGAAGACTGTTCTGGATCATGTCCATCTGTTTAGGGGTGCGGTTGGTCCAGACTTTCTGTTTAGGAACGATAATTCCCACGCACACAGGACCGCTATGGTGTCACACACACTAGAAAGTGAATATATTGGGAGTATAGAATAGACTGTGTACTCCCCGGACCTAAGCCCTATAAAGCACGCCTCGGACGCAGACGTGTTTCTCAAACGAACAACCTCTCTCCGAACCGTGCATGATCTTAAAACCGCCTTGGGAGCGACTACGAATTAACAGTTGCAAAACATGTATTAGTGCCCGAGGAGGGCATATTCCCTACTGAGAGTCTCACATCGACCTTTACGGTGGGGGTCTGACCTGTATCAAACATGAACGTTATTTATGTATGTTATCCTGCTTTCCCGATGGTGACATCTCAACCATTCTTCGCTATAAATATTGCACTCTACCTCTATTACGTAGGTACTGTGTTTAATGTCGTCCGTTATTGCCCGTAATTAATTCTCTCTAGCAATGTCTCTGTTCCTTAACAACTGTCAAGCAGTAGCAGTGTAAAATGGATTGTTATTAAACAGGGTGTTACAAAATGTACGGCCAAACTTTCAAGAAACATTCCTCACACACAAATAAAGAAAACATGTTATGTGGACATGTGTCCGGAAACGCTTAATTTCCATGTTAGAGCTCATTTTAGTTTCGTCCACCCACCTACGCTCAACGGAGCACGTTATCATGATTTCATACGGGATACTCTACCTGTGCTGCTAGAACATGTGCCTTTACAAGTACGACACAACATGTGGTTCATGCACGATGAAGCTCCTGCACATTTCAGTCGAAGTGTTCGTACGCTTCTCAACAGATTCGGTGACCGATGGATTGGTAGAGGCGGACCAATTCCATGGCCTCCACGCTCCCCTGACCTCAACCCTCTTGACTTTCATTTATGGGGGAATTTGAAAGCTCTTGTCTACGCAGCCCCGGTACCAAATGTAGAGACTCTTCGTGCTCGTATTGTGGACGGCTGTGATACAATACGCGATTCTCCAGGGCTGCATCAGCGCATAAGGGATTCCATGCGACGGAGGGTGGATGCATGTATCCTCGCTAACGGAGGACATTTTGAACATTTCCTGTAACAAAGTGTTTGAAGTCACGCTGGTACGTTCTGTTGCTGTGTGTTTCAATTCCATGATTAATGTGATCTGAAGAGAAGTAATAAAATGAGCTCTAACGTGGAAAGTAAGCATTTCCGGACACATGTCCACATAACATATTTTCTTTCTTTGCGTGTGAGGAATGTTTCCTGGAAGTTTGGCCGTACCGTTTTGTAACACCCTGTATACATTTTTTATGCTATGTTAACTGTGAAACCCGGCATACGTACTCTCGTCTGCGAAGGCGCCATTCTTGTTGCACAGTGGTCTTAGCGTAGGACGAAGTGTGTAACTTACCTTCTGTACATTAGTTCGTCGTTTTTTTTAACCATCCAGTGACTATACTTGCCTGTAGACAAGTGTCTTCAACGAAGAATTTCAAGGTGCTGTTGATTTCGAGATATATGGCATAGTTATAATAATCATTCGCAGATATAGATAAACCCTTCGTAACATAATTACGCCTTAATAATGGGAATAAAGAAAGGGTGATAGTGGCATGTTAATAAAGGCAAGTTTGGCATCAGGGGCAATATTTTGGTTGCGAGGATCGTGGTTTAAAATTCCACTTCCTTTTGTCGCTGTTGCAACCCACATTATAATGCACAGTTACGTGGCTGCTTTGTATGCAATGGTAACAGACGGAAGTGACGGCTAACACACTTCTGTGACAGCGACAGTGCATACCTTGTGTAAGGTACTAGCAAGGTGAACTGACTCCTCTTAATATAATCCCACTCCGCAAGTACTTGTTTCTTTTTCTGTTTTATATTCCATACACTAAACATGTACTAGAATTAATGAAAGTGCATGGATACGTGTGTTGTCCATAGCGTAAGTTAGTTTAAGTTAGGTTAAGTACTGTGTAGGCTTAGGGACCGATGACCTCAGCAGTTTGGTCCCTCAAGAATTCACACACATTTCTTTGAATAAATGAAATCTCCAAAACTGTGCATAAACTGTCTGTTTCAAATCTTTATTATTCAGAATACAATTTACAGTCTTCTGATAATAACAGTGTACTTGGTTCGGGTAGAATCACTTTACTTAGTGCGAGACCAGCAAACCCCCGATGGTTTAAAGAATAGAACTCTCGTGCATAAAAAGGTTTCAGACTTCGAGATAATTTGTGAATGCGTTAGTATATTAAACATTTGACGTTAAGCATGTAAGCGAGAAAAAGTAGAGAAAATGTTTGAAATTCTTTTGGACATCGCTAAGTGATCTCATTACCAAACACTGCGTGAGTAAAATATGCGTAATTTGTGTTCTGTTTTAAACTGAAGCTCGTACCACGCTAGTTTCAAGCATCTCAATATTTATGGCATATCTCTTGAACTGTGTCGTACAATGGCATAATTAAGTACCTTCAGTGGTATGAGTGGATACTCTCTAGAAAGTGTGTTTGCAAATGCAGTTAGCAAGAAGGAAGTTATAAATTATAACTTCATGCCTAACCGACATTAACAGTAGACGAATGACATGCTGTGTCAATAACAACCGGTTTCAAACCAGACAGTTATTGCTGCTGACCGTGAATGCAGTTCTGTCTCAATCAGTTTTAGAGTGGACGCTACGAGAGGCAGCCGCGTGCAATGGATGTCAGGATACTCGATGAAAGGGCACTGCCTACGGTGGCACTTAACACTGCACATCCTCGGTGGACCAAACAACGACATCGGTGTAGGTTATGAAGGGTATCTGTGGAAATAATGAACTGCGGCTATTAAAATTCGCCGCGCGGGCATGGGCGTCTTGCCACAGTTCACGTGGCTCTCTCCATCGGAGGTTCGGGTCCTCCATCGGGCACCGGAGTGCGTGTTGTCTTTAGCGTAAGTTAGTTTAAGTTAGATGAAGTAGTGTGTAAGCCGAGGGAGCGATGACTTCAGCAGTTTGGTCCCATAGGAACTCACCACCAATCTAGTAAAATTCAGCGAACAATAAATTATTTTAATTTTCCACTGAGGTTAACGCTGTCTCATCAAACGGGAGTTTGCATTCCCTTCTCTGTCAGGCACTCATAGGGAATCTACTTTACAAAATTGAAACGTTACTTAGCAAGCAATTAAACAAACAGCCCAGCATGAATTTCAGAAGGGACAAATGCTGTAGAAAGTCTCCTATTAAACAGAGGCTGGGATGTGTGGGCTAAAACATTGACAGTTAAATTTAATTTGAACTAGATTTAACATTTATTTTACGTAATCAAATTAGAAAAGCAGTGCACATTTATATGAAATCATAACGGTCGCTGGTTCCTGTTTTAAATAACCACCTGAGTGCGACAAATAAACAGATACGTCGCCTAATGGGTTTGTAAATCATTAGAGCCTCATAACCTCTTCAAGGATATTGGCACATATGTTGCCATTAACCTTATGCTGAATATATTAAAGAAAATGAGGTCCTGTAATGGGCAGTGGTTACATATGTGGCCATTGTGTTACCATTAGTTGGCTACCCTCTCCCTAGTTCATTATCTCTGACTGTTATGGAGAGAGATGTTTTTATTTCTGTGGACAGTCAGCAACTGCCTGTTGTTCAGTACATGCATTTGAAATTATAATTTACACTTTTTTGCAGGAGAATTTTTCGTCTACAATTTTTTATTATGTGCTGTGAACATTTATTATCATGATGTTGTTGTTGAATCAATGATATCTGGGAACTATTTTGTATAAATCGAGTGTTTACAAACGTACACATTTGTGGACACATTGCAATAGGTAACATAAACTGAAATACGAGTACAACGTAACCACCATAGTCTCAATTATAAAGCACCGTTTTTGTCATTTCGTTACTTTCATTTATTTTACAGTTTCTCTTCCAACATTATTAAAATGAATCGAAGGAAAACATTGAGCCCAGAGGAAATTTTACTCATTTTAGATTCTGTTGATGATGCCAACTGTTATGATTTGGACGTAATTACAACTGATAGTGACAGTGATATTCCTGATGACGATGCTGGTGATGACATTTTTGCTAGTGGTGATTTAGCTGTTGATAGCGCAATTCAGTCAACAACAGACCAATAGTGCAACTACAAGTTCAAGTTCCTCATTTTCAAATTCTCCAACATCTTCGCGTATTACACGGAATCCAAACGAGGACAACGACTTCGTTGGTAACTTTCCTGCATTCTGTGGCGTTTACAAAAGTAATAGTGATCCTTCAGTAGAAAAGACACCATATTTTAACTACTGCAACATGTTCACTCCTGAAGCACTGGACGTGATAGTTAGACACACAATACGATATGCTTTTTTCAAATGGTGAATGCAATTTCTCTGTCTCAGTAAGTGAAATTAATTGCTTCTTAGCGATTAATTTGATTATGACATATATAAAGTACCAAAACCATGGTATGTACTGGTCAAGTAACCCAGCTCTTTGAGAATGGATCTTGTTGCTGACGTTATGTCACTAAAGAGATTTGAGAAAATAATAACGTATTTACATTTTGTGGACAATGACCAAATCCCTGAAAACAACACTGACATGTTTGTGAAGGTGAAACCCATTTTGGACATACTGCAAGAGATTTTTAGGGACAGTAACACCTACTGAATATCAATCTATAGATGAAATCATTATCCCCTCCTAGGGTAGAAGCAGGGCAAAACAGTATATAAAGTCTAAACCCAAAAAGTGGGAATTCAAAGCATGGGTACGCTCTAGCTCAGATGGATACGTGATATTTTTTGAGATGTACCAAGGGGAAAGGCAGGAACAGAATAACACACTGAGCCATGACTTTGGTCCTATTTGGAACACTGTCGTAAGATTGTACCAGGGGCTAGAAGGAAAAGAATCACAAGATCATTCTTGACAATTTATATACAACAATCTCATTCCTTTCGTATCTGAAGCAAAAGAAAATTCATGTATTGGGAACCATAAGATCGAACAGACTGAAGGGTGCAGAGAGTAAATTGACCAACAGCAAAGCTCTCATGAAATCAGGTCGAGATTCAATGTCTATTGCTACTTCTAATGACAATATTACAGTTGTGCGATGGCTGTATAGAAACATTGTCCGCATGGTATCTGCCTTTGCTGGGGGGACACCAACTGAAACTGTCAAAACATGGGATGTGAAGAACAATGCCCGCATGGATATAGAGAGACTATATGCTGTAGCTTGACATGACTGACTGGATGGATGCACACCACCCTCACACAATGAAGAGCAAGAAGTTTTATTTGAGAATATTTTTCTACTTTTATAATGTTGCACTTGTAAATGCATGGATTCTGAAAGACACTGAAAGAAATATTTCTTTTGTGGAATTCAAGGCATCAGTTGCTAGAACAGTTATAGAACTTGGAAGCCTGCAAAGGAAGCATGACAGACCATCAAACACCCCTGATCATGCTCACTTGAGGAAAAGGCAACGCACTGGATGTTCTGCAGATATAAGACTGGATGGAATAGCCCATTACCCTGAAAAAAAGGAATGTAAGAATCCTTCTAGGTGCAGAGATAAAAATTGAAAAACAAGAACAAGATACATTTTCAAAAAATGCAAGGTTTGCCCAGAATGTATGGAGTTCTTCCACAATACATGCTGTGAACAATTTCTTGTCACTTGAATTTTGTCATCATTTATCGCATTTTTTGGTTTCTTTATGTTTTCACCATGTTTGCTCTCATGTAAAATTACTATGCACCAAGTACACAAATGTGGCCATTTCCTGTTTTCATTGTTGTACAGCAAATTGAAGCATTTGTTGAAAAAAAATATTTCTAATGACTCCGTTACATCTCAAATATAGTGATAAAAACAACTGTCAAAATTGAAATTATTTCAAGGAAACACAAACGCACTTTAAATTCATACCAGCACCCCAGAGTAGATAGAAAAGGAACTGGAAGAACTGCAACATGCACCACAAACATAGGTGGTCGTTAAAAGATTTGCTTCGCAGACCTAAAGCAAAATACGGAAAATTCTAGCCGTGGAAAAGAAATGCATATCATATCGGGAATTCCTGTAAAAGACAGCACACACGTGAAGGCAATGTAAGTTAAGCCCTGCAACTACAGAATAAAAACGAAAACCAACGGGCTGAAGGCTTGTTAGTTTTTCAGACACGTTGCACAAGCCACACAGTCAGACCAAGAAAAAATACAAAAATTCCGAAAAGTAGGTTAATCCGTAGGACGAACTACCCATGTAAGTAAATTATCGATGATTAATGGTGAGATGAAATAGATTCCGAGAACTGAAGGTTTTCCAAAACAAAGACGAACACTTGGGATTGAGCAAACAAAGGCGCATGCGCAAACAGATGGAAATTACGGAATGCCGACGAAACTAACGAAACAGAAGAATAAATAATATAAGAACAGGAACACACGCACATTATCCTTTCAAAATACGATTTCTAATTGAGACTAAGCAGAGTTCGCACACCATTTCTAATTTCTGGTTGAACAAAGTAACTATTAGTAAAATGAAACACTTATAAAAAAACATACAACTACCCGTTCAGAATGAAATATTCTGCATAATTATAAAGGCCTGGAGCTAGAATAGAAATGGATTAAAGTTTCGACTAGGCTGAAACTTATTCACATTCAGTTGCCATACTCAATATTATTAAAGAGCTGCCACGAGTTGTTGTTGTGGTCTTCAGTCCTGAGACTGGTTTGATGCAGCTCTCCACGCTACTCTATCCTGTGCAAGCTTCTTCATCTCTCAGTACCTACTGCAGCCTACATCCTTCTGAATCTGCTTAGTGTATTCATCTCTTGGTCTCCCTCTACGATTTTTACCCTCCACGCTGCCCTCCAGTACTAAATTGGTGATCCCTTGATGCCTCAGAATATGTCCTACCAACCGATCCCTTCTTCTAGTCAAGTTGTGCCACAAACTCCTCTTCTCCCCAATTCTATTCAATACATCCTCATTAGTTATGTCATCTACCCATCTAATCTTCAGCATTCTTCTGTAGCACCACATTTCGAAAGCTTCTATTCTCTTCTTGTCTAAACTATTTATTGTCCATGTTTCACTTCTATACATGGCTACACTCCATATAAATACTTTCAGAAACGACTTCCTGACACTTAAATCTATACTCGATGTTAACAAATTTCTCTTCTTCAGAAACGCTTTCCTTGCCATTGCCATTCTACATTTTATATCCCCTCTACTTCGACCATCATCAGTTATTTTGCTCCCCAAATACCAAAACTTCTTTACTACTTTAAGTGTCTCATTTCCTAATCTAATACCCTGAGCATCACCCGATTTAATTCGATTACATTCCATTATCCTCGTTTTGCTTTTGTTGATGTTCATCTTATACCCCCCTTTCAAGACACTGTCCATTCCGTTCAACTGCTCTACCAAGTCCTTTGCTGCCTCTGACAGAATTACAATGTCATCGGCGAACCTCAAAGTTTTTATTTCTTCTCCATGGATTTTAATACCTACTCCGAATTTTTCTTTTGTTTCCTTTATTGCTTGCTCAAAATATAGATTGAATAACATCGGAGATAGGCTACAACCCTGTCTCACTCCCTTCCCAACCACTGCTTCCCTTTCATACCCCTCGACTCTAATAACTGCCATCTGCTTTCTGTACAAATTGTAAATAGCCTTTCGCTCCCTGTATTTTACCCCAGCCACCTTCATAATTTGAAAGAGAGTATTCCAGTCAACATTGTCAAAAGCTTTCTCTAAGTCTACAAATGTTACAAACGTGTGTTTGCCTTTCCTTAATCTTTCTTGTAAGATAAGGCGTAGGGTCAGTATTGCCTCACGTGTTCCAACATTTCTACGGAATCCAAAATGACCTTCCGCGAGGTCGGCTTGTACTAGTTTTTCCATTCGTCTGTAAAGAATTCGCGTTAGTATTTTGCAGCTGTGACTTATTAAACTGATAGTTCGGTAATTTTCACATCTGTCAACACCTGCTTTCTTTGGGATTGGAATTATTATATTCTTCTTGAAGTCTGAGGGAATTTCACCTGTCTCATACATCTTGCTCGCCAGATGATAGAGTTTTGCCAGGACTGGCTCTCCCAAGGCTGTCAGTAGTTCTAATGGAATGTTGTCTACTCCCCGGGCCTTGTTTCGACTCTGTCAAACTCTTCACGCAGTGTCGTATCTCCCATTTCATCTTCATCTACCTCCTGTTCCATTTCGATAATATTGTCTCCAAGAACATCTTAAAAGTCGCGAAAGTAGCGTTTCCAACTTCGGAGTGTGGTAACACTAACTTGTATGCAAGGGTAGTCGCGGGTGGACGTGCGTGTAAGTAATTCGTACTTGTGAAAACCCGGCTCTATGCTCGGCGTACGACGGACAGTCCTGGCCGGTCAGTCACCTTACACGCTGGCGGAGCTCGTAGCGCCTGGAGAAAGCTGCCTCGCGCGACCTTGACACAGAGAGGGGGCCGCTACCCACCGGCCGCTTCCGCAGCGCGCAGCACGGGGAGACGCCCACCACTTCCGCGGAGTTGCCTTCCGCCAGATTACATTGCCGGCGAGGGCGCCAACTTCCGCTGTTCGCTGAATACTGCACGAACCACTTGCAGGCTTCGCGAGAGATTCCGCGACGGAGTTCCTGTCGCCCCAAACCCTTTCCAGTCATTTGTTTTGCATTGTTTCCCGTAGTCACATCAGCGCTAATCAGCTTTGCCTGAGAAGGAAAACTCACGACATCCAGAATTTAGACCTACAAACTATAGATGCAAGTTAACAGGTGGATCGTGTCTTCCTAGATTTGAGAAAGACAATCGATGCTCTATTATAACGTTGAAAGCTTCCCGTCTCCTCTAGTCTGTCGGTAAACTGAAGAGCGAGCGAGCGAGCGAGTCCCCACTCTGCCAACCCAGATACGTCACGAGGCGCTTCTACAGGCTGTTTCACAACGTAGTACCGGCCCTGCGGCGGCGCGCGCTTTAAATCTGTGGCGACGCCGTGCACGGATACGTCTCAGCTGCGTTCATTTTTAGACAAATTCATTAAGACCATAAGGAATACAAAAAACGATAGCTTCTTCCGAAACACAACATTACAGAGTAAATAATCTAAGATAAGAATGGAAGTCAGGATTATACTACAAACATAGAACCGAATGCCTGTTCGTGTGAATGTATTGTATATTTCTCACGTGCCCTTAGCGCTAGGATTTCACCCGGAACAAGTCCCGCCCATTCACCCCCCTCCACTTCTATCCATGGTGTAAGCCCCTCCCCTAAACAGTCGCCGGTTCCACAAACTGGAAGCTACATCAAAGTTGTTATCATCACAGTCCAACATGTTACATTGTGATGAGATTCAGTAATGATAAGAAATTTAAGTTTTTCTGGATAGTAATATAATATGAATGTGCATTATTAAAGAAATAAAAGTGTTTATAGAGAATTGAAAGCATCGCCAGTAATAGAAAACAAAAAATAACGCGATGTTATTTAAGGGCAATAAGGACAAACTTTCATTAACTAATTCACTTATTATAACACGTTTATTTGAGGGAAACAGCAGAGCAAAGGTAGAGTGCGAAAACAATGGTCTTGAATCTGTCATGTCGGTAGTAAAGCCACGGATGCAGTCGACTAACTCTGTTGTCTAAAATCAACGTTATATAGAAATAAGTGAAAGTCGTTTTGTTTATGTAGGCCCTCATAGTAGCTCACGAAAATTAAAGAATATAAGAACGCCATAAAGTAGAAATGCCTAATGAAAGCAGTAAGATATTTGCTTATATGCCATATTTTGTTAGTATCTGCAAGGGTAATTGGTGAATTTTAACTTGTAAATTCTTCCAATGCCATACCTGCGCATTATAAACGAGGTTATAAAGAATTGTGGCTGTTTCTGTGTGATTTGCGTCCTATATGCTGTTGGAAACGTCTCAGGGAATTAAAGTGTCGTTAGTCTTTGTCCTGTCTGTTTTTAACCAAAAAATTTATTAATTTCGTAAATGTCATTCAAACCATAATAATGGTGATGTGTATGTTTGTCACAGAGCAGTTATGGAGGAAATAAATGCTGCAGTGTTTCACTGCTCTAAAACGTCCTTCATGCTGTGCTAGTTCTTCTTCCACCCCTAAAACTTTTCAACAAAACTGTTCAGTGAATAACATGCAAAAACAGCTTGGATCGATCTATCAAGAACAAAGTAATTTTGATGCCATCTGGAAGTATAGTGAACATTGGTGCTTGTTTCACATACACTGTCTGAGTTCTGAAAGTTAAGAGTCAAGTGTACAGAGGTTCCTCTTTCTCCAAGCAAACTATTCTTTAAGGGTAGGTTTTTCCTGTTCTAGCTTTGGGTGCATTTTCTCACATAGAAGTATGTTTCTTCATAGGCTATTCATCTGAATACTGATTCTCGTATTTAAAGAATTCAGTGCTAAATTGTTTTCTCTTACGTTTGCTGTGGAAGTACCTGGCAGCTGAGACTAATTGTGCACGTTTTTTGTAACGCGTCTTTTAACTATCTGGCAAAATTCAAGACGTAGCAAGATATTAATTTAACATTCACTCCAAGTGCAGCCGAACGCGGCAAACCACGTGGGTCAACTGAAACGATGCACAGGCGACGAACAAAGACCGGGAAAACCGGGGGTGAGTGGGCGGGACTTGTTCAGGGTGAAATCCTAGCGCTAACGATTCCTATATTTCTCTCTCTAAAACGAACCCCACATTATGCAATCAATCTGTAGAATTTAAGGCTTGTTCTTACTTTGTGTTTATACTAAAAGATAAAAGTTTTCTTTGAAGGACTTGCAACACGAAGAGTGTTTAAAAAGTAAGCAAAATTTATAATTTTGTTAGTTGTATTAGTCCGATTTGCACTACTTTTTTGTTACTGTCTTCGTAAACATGTCTGAAAAGTATGTGTACAATGTAATGCATATTGGGTAATTACTCTGTAGTCAACTGTCAAAAATGTTACGTATGTTTTGGTAGCATCAAGGATTATTTGTTTTGTATAAAAACAGATTAGAGAATCTGTATTAAATTTTGTTCCAGGAATGGAATAAACTGTATGAAATGTTTAGAAATGTTAAATATTGCTTTTGGTGAGCCTGTTATGAGTGAACCAAGGACATACAATTGGTATAAACATTTCAAAGCAGGCCTTAAAGGACAGCAGTTTTATAAGCATGGACGAGATTAAAAATGCACAGTTAAGGGACCTATAAACTATCCGGAAGAAACAGTTCCTAAAAAAATTCTGGAATTGGAAAAAGCACTGGTACAAGTGTATAGTATGTAATGGGGAATATATCGAAGAAGATAACATTGCTGTAGATTAACAAATAAAGTTCTTACCAAAAAATGAAAATTAATATGTGAACGCACCTCGTACGTTAAGCTTCTTGCTTAGAAGTCCAGAATCGCTGCACATGTTTCGAAGAAAATTTCAGCAATGCTTAGAATAGCTATTGTGCACATATTTCGAGCAATATGTCTCAGAATCAGGTGAATAGTGACCGAGATAGAGATTTAGTGTTCCATAAGCATCAAAGGTCTTCCGTGATTTTCAAACTGTCTATAACGATCGTTTTCGTCCCAAGGTTATTAGTTTTCCTTCTTGGCGATTCCACTAAACCATGCGGCTTCTTCTCGCGTTCTATTGGACCAGGCTGACGTTTGCATAAATTGCAGCCCTTTGATATTTGGACTGGTAATATTAGCCAATAGTTCTTTCTGGGTCGCCTCTTTAATACACGCTGTAATAACATTAGAGACGGTCGAACGCTCGTTACTCCGCAAATACCTCTTCTTCTTTGTATTCTGCACTTTTTCTTGCAGTGCTAGACGATTATCCATCACTTCCGGATATCGAAGTATATCAGTAAGCGTACAAAGTTAACTGACTGACACTGGCAACTAAGATCTCACGAACAGAAATGACGTATATCACTACAGGCCGATCTACACCGCTATACAGGTAACGTGCAACAGATTTTGGGTGCCCCTGTAGGCCGGTGGCAGCGTTCTTCCGGGAAAGGCCCCTTCTCCCACCAAAAGCGCTGCTCGTTCTTGAGTTTACAGACAGACTATACCTCTTTTGTTACGCAACCTTCCCTTCTACAATAACCTATGAAACCTTCCCTTAGGATTTCTATCTCTTGCTTAATATTAACAAATGAAATCTTCCCTTCGAAATTAATCCTCTTTCTCAATCTTCCCATACAAATTTAAATGCTTCTTATTAAAAGTGATTTTCTGATTATTTCTACGAAACATAGAATGTGTCGTCGTCGTGGCCCTCAGCCGTTACCTGCAATAACCCAAAACTGTTCCTTACCATTTTTTTTTTTACTGTTACTGGATCGCCATCTGACTGATACATCGAACTCCGACAAGGGAAGCGTTTCTCAAGAAGAGAAATTTGTTAACATCCAGTATTGACTTCAGTGTCAGGAAGTCGTTTCTGAAAGTATTTGTATGGAGTGTAGCCATGTATGGAAGTGAAACATGGACGATAAATAGTTCAGACAAGAAGAGAATAGAAGCTTTCGAAATGCGGTGCTACAGAAGAATGCTGAAGATTACATGGGTAGACCACATAACTAATGTAACTAATGAGGATGTATTGAATAGAATTGGGGAGAAGAGGAGTTTGTGGCACAACTTGACTAGAAGAAGGGATTGGTTGGTAGGACATGTTCTGAGGCATCAAGGGATCACCAATTCAGTATTGGAGGGCAGCGTGGAGGGTAAAAACCGTAGAGGGAGACCAAGAGCTAAATACACCAAGCAGATTCAGAAGGATGTAGGTTGCAGTAGGTACTGGGAGATGAAGGAGTTTGCACAGGATAGAGTAGCATGGAGAGCTGCATCAAACCAGTCTCAGGACTGAAGACCACAACAACAGCAACCTTCAGTAGTCTTGAGTTTCTCAAAAAATTAATTCAATAATATTAGTTCCTCTTATGATAATAGTTAGCTGATGTCTCCGTACATCCGTTTATAATCTCTTGTACATCGTAGCTGGTGTTTGGCAGGCACACCGCTCCTGTCAACCTCTCGCTTCAGACCTGCTACCGACTCGCTTCACATCTCGCTTACTACTGACTTCCTACGAACGCTAAAGTGCGGTCTCTCCCATCAAAAATGCTTTCTGGTCCAGACAATCACTGCTACCATTGCAAAATGTATCAATGCGTGGTCTTTCCTGCTCTTTTCTTAAAATGTATCCATACGCGGTCTCTTCCGCCCTTTTTAAAATTATATCAATGTGCGGCCTGTCCCGCCAACAATACTTTGGTGCAGACACTCCCTGCTACCACAGTTATTTCGATTATGACAAATATTAATTATTCCTACTTAATACTATTAATAAAATATAAACATCTTTCATAAATTGTGGTTTGACAATAGACAATAGAAATATACACGTCTTACAACGTCTACTAATAATGAAGAAACGATCATAAAGACATGCGAATTTTTGAATAGTAGTAGCAGTAGCCATAAACTTCCAGTTACCAGTCATGTTCAACAATGCTGCACGTAGTCTTATATGGCGAGAGATAGGAACATTATAATGCATCCAGGAACATCGTTACCGAGCGAGGTGGCGCAGTGTTTAGCACACTGGCCTCGCATTCTGCAGGACGGCGGTTCTAACCCGCATCCGGCCACCCTGATCTAGGTTTTCCGTCATTTCGCTAAACTGCTTCAGGCAAATTTCGGGATGGTTCCTTTGAGAGGGCACAGCGGACTTCCTTCCCCATCCTTCCCTCATATGATAGGACCGACGGCCTCACTTTTTGGTCCCCAAGTCAACCAAACTACCAACATCGTCGGAAGTCGTCGTTTAGGTGGTCCGGGAGTTATGGTATTGGTAGCCATAATGTTGCATGGGCATGCTGGCTTTCAGATCTCGGAAGATACCGGTCAAAGTTATTGAGACGCTATACTCCTTCCCCATATGCGTCTTTCCAGTGGTGCTTTTGGACCTGCCTTCTCTGCGCGATAGCAATGGAGATACTAGCGAACACAGTGCTGCCAAAGCAGAGTTACTAAACACAGCCTTCCGCAATGCCTTCACAAAAGAAGATGAAGTAAATACTCCAGAATTCGAATCGAGAGCAGCTGCCAACATGAGTAACGTAGAAGTAAATATCCTGAGAGTAGTGAAGCAACTTAAATCACTTAATACTCGTAAAAGCAAGTCTTCTGCTCCAGACTGTATACTAATTAAGTTCCTTTCGGAGTATGATGACGCGTTAGCTCCATACTTAACAAAGATTCGCTAGACGAAAGATCCGTACCCAAAGACTGGAAAGTTGCACAGGTCACACCAATATTCAAGAAAGGTTGTAGCAGTAATCCAATAAATTACAGGCCCATATCGTTAACGTCGATATGCATCAGGATTTTGGAACATATATTGTGTTCGAACATTGTGAATTACCTCGAAGAAATCTGTCTATTGACACACAGTCAACATGGGTTTAAAAAACATGGTTCGTGTGAAACACAACTAGCTCTTTATTTGCGTGAAGTGTTAAGTGCTATCGACAAGGGATTTTTGATCGATTCCGTATTTCTGGATTTCCGGAAGGCTTTTAACACTGTACCACACAAGCGGCTCGTAGTGAAATAGCGTGTGTATGGAATATCGTCTCAGTTACGTGACTGAATTTGTGATTTCCTGTCAGAGAGGTCACAGTTCGTAGTAATTGACCGGAAGTCATCGAGTAAAACAGAAGTGATTTCTGACGTTCCCCAAGGCAGTATTATGTGTCCTTTGCTGTTCCTTATCTGTATAAAGATTTGGTAGACAATCTGAGCAGCCGTCTTCGGCTGTTTGCAGATGATGCTGTCGTTTATCGACTAATAAAGCCACCAGAAAATCAAAACAAATTGCAAAACGATTTAGAAAAGATATCTGAATGGTGCGAAAATTGGCAAAATGGTTCAAATCGCTCTGAGCACTATGGGACTTAACTTCTGAGGTCATCAGTCCCCTAGAACTTAGAACTACTTAAACCTAACTAATCCAGGACATCACACACATCCATGACCGAGCCAGGACTCGAACCTGCGACCGTAGCGGTCGCGCGGTTCCAGACTGTAGCGCCCAGAACCGCTCGGCCACTCCGGCCGGCTGAAAATTGGCAGTTAACCCTAAATAACGAAATGTGTGAGGTCATCCACATGAGTGCTAAAAGGAACTCGTTAAACTTCGGTTACACGATAAATCAGTGCAATCTAAAAGCCGTAAATTCAGCTAAATACCTAGGTATTACAATTATGAACAACTTACTTTGGAAGGAACACATAGAAAATGTTGTGGGCAGGGCTGACCAAAGACTGCGTTTTACTGGCAGGAGACTTAGAAAATGTGACAGACCTACTAAGGAGACTGCCTACACTACGATTGTCAGTCCTCTTTTAGAATACTGTTGAGCGGTGTGGGATGCTTACCAGATAGGACTGACGGAGTACATCGAAAAAGTTCAAAGAAAGGTAGTACGTTTTGTAGTATCGCTAAATGTGGGAGAGAGTGTCACAGAAATGATACAGAATTTGGGCTGGACATCATTAAAAGAAAGGCGTTTTTCGCTGTGACGGAATCTTCTCACGAAGTTCTAATCACCAACTTTCTCCTCCGAATGCGAAAATATTTTGTTGACACCGACCTACATAGGGCGGATCGATCACCACCATAAAATAAGGAAAATCAGAGCTCGTACGGAAAGATATAGGTGTTCATTCTTTCCGTGCGCTATACGAGATTGGAATAATAGAGAATTGTGAAGGTGGTTCTATGAACCCTCTGCCAGGCACTTAAATGTGATTTGCAGAGTATCCATGTAGATGTAGATCTGATTTTTATGGATGCGTTGGGGAGACGTACTACACAGCACGTTCACCTTCATCAACGACGATCTAACAGGTGTCAACCGCTATGGTCGATAAATGAACGCACTACCACAAGAACTCGTTACGAACCTCGTGGCCAACAAGGGAGCATGCTGCAGAACTTGCAATGTCGTCCGCGGAGATCACACACCTACTAATAACAAACAAACCCGAACTTTTGGACTCTGTAAGCGCAGAAAATGGGATCAGTGATCATAAGGCCGTTGCAGCATTCCTGAATATGGAAGTAAATAGGAATATAAAAAAAGGGAGGAACGTTTATCTGTTTAGCAATAGTAATAGGAGGCAGTTTTCAGACTACCTAACAGATCAAAATGAAAATTTATGTTCCGACACTGACAATGTAGAGCGTTTATGGAAAAAGTTCAAGGCAATCGTAAAATGCGTTTGGGACAGGTACGTGCCAATTAAATCTGTGAGGGACGGGAAAACCCACCGTGTTTCAACAACAAAGTTAGGAAACTACTGCGAAAACAAAGAGAGCTTCACTGCAAATTTAAACGCAGCCAAAACCTCTCAGACAAACAGAAGCTCAACGATGTCAAAGTTAGCGTAAGGAGGGCTATGCGTGAAGCGTTCAGTGAATTTGAAAGTAAAATTCTATGTACCGACTTCACAGAAAATCCTATGAAGTTCTGGTCTTACGTTAAATCAGTAAGTGGATCGAAACAGCATATCCAGACACTATGGGATGATAATGGCATTAAAACAGAGGATGACACGCGTAAAGCTAAAATACTAAACAGCTCTTTCCAAAGCTGTTTCACAGAGGAAAACCGCACTGCAGTTCCTTCTCTAAATACTCGCACGAACGAAAAAATGGCTGACATCGAAATAAGTGTCCAAGGAATAGAAAAGCAATTGAAATCACTCAACAGAGGAAAGTCCACTGGACCTGACGGGATACCAATTCGATTCTACACAGAATACGCGAAAGAACTTGCCTCCCTTCCAACAGCCGTGTGCCCCAAGTCTCTAGAGGAACGGAAGGTTCCAAATGATTGGAAAAGAGCACAGGTAGCTCCGGTTTTCAAGAACGTTCGTCGAGCAGATGCGCAAAACTATAGGCCTACATCTCTGACATCGATTTGTTGTAGAATTTTAAACATGTTTTTTGCTCGCGTATCATGTCATTTCTGGAAACCCAAAATCTGCTCTGTATTAATCAACGTGGATTCCGGAAACAGCGATCGTGTGAGACCTAACTCGCTTTATTTGTTCATGAGACCCAGAAAATATTAGATACAGGCTCCAAGGTAGATGCCATTTTCGTTGACTTCCGGAAGGCGTTCGATACAGTTCCCCACTGTCGCCTGATAAACAAAGTAAGAGCCTACGGAATACCAGACCAGCTATGTGGCTGGATTGAAGAGTTTTTAGCAAACAGAACACAGCATGTTGTTTTCAATGGAGAGACGTTTACAGACGTTAAAGTAAGCTCTGGCGTGCCACAGGGGAGTGTTATGGGACCATTGCTTTTCACAATGTATATAAATGACCTAGTAGATAGTGTCGGAAGTTCCATGCGCCTTTTCGCGGATGATGCTGTAGTATAAAGAGAAGTTGCAGCATTAGAAAATTGCAGCGAAATGCAGGAATATCTGCAGGGGATAGGCACTTGGTGCAGGGAGTGGCAACTGAACCTTAACATAGACAAATGTAATGTATTGCTAATACACAGAAAGAAGGATCCTTTATTGTATGATTATATGATAGCGGAACAAACACTGGTAGCAGTTACTTCTGTAAAATATCTGGGAGTATGCGTACGGAACGATTTGAAGTGGAATGGTTATTTAAAATTAATTGTTGGTAAGGCGGGTGCCAGGTTGAGATTCATTGGGAGAGTCCTTAGAAAATGTAGTCCATCAACAAAGGAGGTGGCTTACAAAACACTCTTTCGACCTATACTCGAGTATTGCTCATCAGTGTGGGATCCGTAGCAGGCCGGGTTGACAGGGGAGTTAGAGAAGATCCAAAGAAGAGCGGCGCGTTTTGTCACAGGGTTATTTGGTAAGCGTGATAGTGTTACGGAGATGTTTAACAAACTCAAGTGGGAGACTCTGAAAGAGAGGCGCTCGGCATTGGGGTGTAGCTTGCTGTCCAGGTTTCGAGAGGGTGCGTTTCTGGATGAGGTATCGAATATATTGGTTCCGCCTACTTATACCTCCCGAGGAGATCACGAATGTAAAATTAGAGAGATTCGAGCGCGCACGGAGGCTTTCCGGCAGTCGCTCTTCCCGCGAACCATACGCGACTGGAACAGGAAAGGGAGGTAATGACAGTGGCACGTAAAGTGCCCTCCGCCACGCACTGTAGAGTGGCTTGCGAAGTATAAATTTAGATGTAGATGTACTGACAATCATGTCCCGCCTTTTTTACTTTGCTGGGGATCACCATGAATCACGCTGACTTCAGTGTTATTTCTGTTCGTCTCGCTGTGTTTTCTTTCAGTTACATTGTGTACCATACTGTAGCAGTTCCTTTTATGAACGTTCCAAGTTTCATTGAACTATGACACTTGTGACACATCATGCGACATTTACTTTCGTCCCTAAGTTTTCCGTACCAGTCTACTTCTGACGCAGTTAGTAACTTTTTTTTTTCTTTTGTGTTCATTAACGACACAGTGTTCACATAGCACGAAGGAAAATTGCCATCGTTCACGAAGAATGAAAACATTCTGAATTAGATTGCTGGAGCAATTCGTTCTGTATCGGCCCGCCAACGGTTAGCAGGATCGTGGAGACTATACAGGGTGTTAGGGATATAGGTACATCTATTGTGCTCTCGTATGTACCCACTTCGGCTGTTACTTGTTTTTTCCTTGAGTGTAACAGTCTTCCGGCAAACACGTCACATAATTTACTACATGATGTTTTCTGCACAGTCGTAACTGCACCACGAAGTGGACAGCGCCTGTCGATATAGACTAACCAATTTGCGTCCATGTGGGCACACTTCAGTTCTTGACCTACTGCCTAGGGGAAAATAAACGTTAAGGATTTGTCAACGATATTAACCAACCTAAAAACATATAAACATATTGCTCGTAATAACTATAACCATTCGTTTGCAAATGACGTTAACGCTGACGTCGGGTTTCTCAGTAACAGTATCTGTACTGAATCCCTTAACACCCTCTATAGTGAGATACTTCTTTTCCTGCGGAAAGCGCCACGGCTGCATAACACAGTGGGACTAAAATGTCGAAGCGCTGAACGGTTCTTGGTTCAGTCCTCAGCAGTATGCGTACACAGACTGTCGGTGCGACTCGCAGGCCGTCCTCCGGACTGGTAACGGGAACGTGGCGTGTCGACGGCAGACATCGGTGCACAGACAGAGAGGGAAGGGGAGAGGGGACGGACTGCCCGCTGGCTTGGGTGGCACCGAGGCCGTCTATTTCGGAGCTGCCGCGGGGGTGGCTGATTTATCGCCCGCGTCACGCCATGAGCTACGGGCCAAAATACGCCCGGATTAGGCAGGATTAACCGAATTTGTGGTTCGTGCTGGTTACCGAATCGATACAAGTGCGGGGTCACAATGTTTACAGTTCCTGCCACCAACAATCCTAGTACTTTGTGGCAGTACCAAACTTCACATTATCCGTGGTGTGTTAACGTCCAGAAGTACAAAGTTTTCAAATTGCATCTACTTGTGAACTTTCAGAAGTGCGGTTGGCCCACACTTCCTTTTTCTGAGAGATAACGCCTGTCCACAAGGGCCGCTCTGGAGGATGGATTTTTCGCAGATATCCATCGTGAGGTGTGTCCAGCAAGACCCCCCACTTCTGAATCCTATAGCGAACTCTGAGGTGAAACTCAGAGACGAATTAAAGCCCATTTAAGGTAAGGGCACCAGAGACTCATTTCTGATGTTGCACGCAATAATAAAAGCAACAATTCCTGAGAGTATTTGCGTTCCTTCGTTATAACTACAAGAAAATGCATGTTTTCCTCACCAGATGCGTTTCGATTTATTGAGATAATACACCTTCAGTGGCCTGCAATTAGAGATAATTACAATTTGATTTGTTTTTAAGATCGAAAACAATTCGTTAACAATTTCTTGCTTCTTACATACGGTGATTTCTGCTTATTTTCTCGCCTACATCAAGATATGCCTTCTGCTAGCACGTCTTTGAAGCCTTTCTTCATTAGACACTGATACTTGTAGTCTAATGTTTCGCTCCTCTGCAGAACTATGCATTTATTACGTTTTCAAAGTACACTTTTTCGTACACCACTGTTTACCGTTTACTTTTATACTTCTAAGAGTGTATTGTGTTTTGTAGTATTGCCAATTCAACATTGCCGCTAGTTTCACTTTGACATATAGATTTTTTTTAGTTAATTGTATGTGTGTTATTCTATTTGACTATGTTGCTGTGTATTTATATACTGTCATATTTATATACTGTGTAACAGTATGAAGAAATAGTGATGGAGTGTTTCTTTTTTCGTGAAGAGGTTGGCGAGGGAGAACCAAAGATGACTGAACATAAGTGCATAGAAGCGTGATGGAAAGTGAGTTGGAGGAAAAGCTGAGGTGGGAGAAGTGAAGTGAAATTAGGGGTGGGGTGGGGGTAGCGTTTGGTGGGGGCGGTCGGATGGGAGGCTGGTTCAGGGATTAGGTCGAGGGGGGGGGGGAGGGCTTACGTGGAAGAGGTTGAAGGATGGATAGGGCTCTTTTCTTTTTCATTTTCCATCCTTCAACCGCTCCCGCCAAGCCACCCCCTTCCTCCTCACCGCACCCAATCCACACCAATTTCATTTCACTTCTTCCACCTCACCTTTTCCTCAAACTCACTTTCCATCTCACTACTATGCAGTTAAATCCACTCATCTCTCCTTCGCCCTCCCGAACCTGGCCACAAAAAAGGAACATTCCATCACTGTTCCTTCACTACAGTTACATAGTATATAAATAATACAGAATGTAAATACACACCATCATAATTACGTAGAATAACACACATATAATTAACGAAAATAGTGCAGATCAAAGTCAAACTACTGGTAATGTTACATTAACAACACTACAAAACAATATACACACTTCTAAGTATAAAAATAATGGTAAACAATGGTGTACGAAAAAGTGTGCTGTGAAAAACGTAAGAAACCAAACAGAAATCACCGTATGTAAAAACCAGCAAATTGTCAACGAATTGTTTTTCGACATTAAAAACAAATCAAATTGTAAATATCTTTAATTACAGTCCACTGATGGGGCTTTACCTCAATAAAGCGAAACGCGTCTGGTGAGGAAAACACGCATTTTCTTGTAGTTGTAACGATGGAACGAAAATACCCTTAGAAATTTTAAAGCAAGTACGGACATTATGGCCTCACAAATGAAGAACAAAATCAACACTTGAGAAGAATTAAGGCTCATTCATAAGATTGGTCGACCTAGAAAAAGCCGTCAACAATATAAAATGGGGAAAGATATTCGAAATTCTTAGCAAACTAGGTGTAAGCCGTAGGGAAAGACGTATAACATACAATATGTACAAAATCCCAGAGGGAAAAGTAACAATGGAAGACCAAGAACGAAGTGCTTGCATTGGAAAGGATATAAGACATGGATGCTATATAGTACGAGGTGTGGCTAGAAAAAAACCGGACTAGTACTGGTGAAACAATAAAACGAATGCAATAAGGCTGAAAGTCGCGTGGCCTGTCACGTGACTCTCGCTCCGCCTACTGCTCGAGTTTCATCTGCCTCCTGCACTCAGTCTGCCCATGGCGTCTGTTTTAAGTAGTTGACGTTTTGTCTGTGCGTCGGAAAATGTTGAGTGTACAGAAAGAACAGCGTGTTAACATCAAATTTTGTTTCAAACTAGGAAAATCTGCAAGTGAAACGTTTGTAATGTTACAACAAGTGTACGGCGATGATTGTTTATCGCGAACACAAGTGTTTGAGTGGTTTAAACGATTTAAAGATGGCCGCGAAGACACCAGTGATGACACTCGCACTGGCAGACCATTGTCAGCAAAAACTGATGCAAACATTGAAAAAATCGGTAAACTTGTTCGACAAGATCGCCGTTTAACAATCAGAGCAGTGTCTGAGTTAACAGGAGTTGACAAGGAAAGTGTTAGGCAGATTCTTCATGAAAGTTTCAACATGAACAAAGTGTGTTCAAAAATGGTTCCAAAGTGTCTCACAATTGAACAGAAGGAACGCCGAAGAATGATTTGTTCTGACATCCTGGAAAACATTGAAAGTGATCCCACCTTCTTACAAAATGTTATTACTTGCGATGAATCGTGGTTTTTTACTTACGAAACTAAACTCCAATCGATGCATTGGAAAACTCCTGGTTCTCCACGAAAAAAAAGCACGAATGTCAAAATCGAAATTCAAGGCAATGATGATTGTATTTTTTTTTTTTTTTTTTGACATCAAAGGGATTGTGCACATTGATTGGGTACCAGAGGGACAAACATTGAATCAGCATTACTACATTAGCGTCCTGGCTACCCTACGTGAGCGAGTACGGAGAAAACGGAACGATTTGTGGAGAAAAAAGTCATGGATCCTTCACCAAGACAATGCCCCAGCTCACAGTGCGTTGTCAGTGAAGACGTTTTTGGCAAAACACAACATTCCCATCTTAGATCATCCACCCTACTCACCTGATTTGGCCCCCTGTGACTTTTTTCTTTTCCCTAAAGTCAAGTCAGCTTTGAAAGGAACTAGATTTGAGACTGTTGAAGCAGTAAAAGAAAAAGCGACGGAAGTAATGTATGGACTTACCGAAAATGATCTGCAGCATTGCTATGAACACTGGAAAATTCGTATGGAGCGGTGTAGAGACCGAGGAGGAGAGTACATTGAAGGAGATAACATGAAATTGTAAATAATTGTAAATAAATGTTTTTTCCAGCATCAGTCCGGTTTTTTTCTAGCCGCACCTCGTATGTCTTCATAAGAATAAGAAATTGCCGGCTTTTTTTTTTTTTTTCAAATGAGTGTGGTTTCTAGTCATATTTTCCATCGTGACGTACAGAGAGGTAGAATTTTTCACATAGGTGAAGTTTTCCCTTGACTTTCACGTTTTCTACCACGTATTGGCAATGATTCGTGGTCAATAAGCACATAAAGCATTTGTTCCGCTGTCAAATCAGATGGAGTGAGCATCGTGTCATAGAATGAGATTTTCACTCTGCAGTGGAGTGTGCGCTGATATGAAACTTCCCGGCAGTGCTCTACCGACTGAGCTACCCAAGCACGACTCTCGCCCCGACCTCACAGCTTTACTTCTGCCAGTACCTCGTCTCTTACCTTCCAAACTTAACAGAAGCTCCCCTGCGAACCTAGCAGAACTACATGTCATACATGTCACTGAGATAGCTGCCACATTCTTCATCTCTGTTCTGCTTGCGCTATATATCTTCCGTGTTTTTTTCCCCTGGTTTAACGCAGCTCTCCATGGTACTGTATCCTTCGTCTTTGCGTATCTACTGAAACCTGCGACTACCTAAATCTGTGTACTGTATTCCAGGATAGTGTCCCTCGACAATTTTTTACTCCCATGCTCCCTTCCATTATAAAACTGACCAGAACTTGATAGTTCAGATAATGTCCTACCAACCGACCCCTTCTTTTGGTCTAGATGTGCCAGAAATTCGTTTTTCTCCAATTAGATTCAGTTTTTCCTCATGAGTCATTCGAACAATGCATCTAAGCTTCAACATTTTTCTGCGACACCACAGTTCAGAAGCTTCTATTCTTTTCTAAACTGTTTTAGCACATGTTTCACTAGCATACAACGCTACAATCCACACATATACCTTAAGAAAAGACTTCCTAACATTTAAATCTACATTACATGTCAATTATTTTTTAGAAACGCTTTTCCTGTTATTTGCAGTCTACATTTTACGCTCACCTACTTCGACCACGATCAGATATTTTGCTGCCAAAACAGAAAAACTAATCTGCCACGTTTAGTGTCTCGTTTCCTAATCCAATTCCTTCGACATCACCTGATTTATTTCGCTTGCGTTGTTCTACTTTTTATTGGTGTTCTTCGTATAACGTATCCGTTACGTTAAAATGATCTAAGGCTTTTGCCTGTTTTACCTAAGTTTTCCAAACTCTCTATCCAGATTGTATAATATCGGGGGTAGGCTACAACCCTTTCTCACTTCCTTCTCAACCACTGCTTCCCTTTCATGCCCCTGGACTCTGATAACCGCTGTCTTGTTTCTGCACTAGCTGTAGATAGCCTTTCATTCCTCTACTTTAACCTGCTACTTTCAGAATTTCAAATTGTGTATTCCATTTCACATTGTTCAAAGCTTTCTGTAAATCTACAAATGCTATAAATGTAAATTTGCATTTCATCACTCTGCACAGTAATGTACACATTTGTCAGCATATGCCTTCTTTGGAATACAATATGTTGCAGTGTTTTTAAAGCTTGAATTTATTTCGCCTGCTCCATACATTTTGCGTATCAGATGGAATAGTTTTGTCAGTAGTTTCGCGAAGTATCTTCCAGTGCACGTGAATTGTGTAGTAATACTCACGCAGCACATGTGATAGCATTCTGTATACAACAGAGTACTAATGAATGTAAGTAAAACGAACCACAAGACAGATGTAGTTTTGTGATTTCGTCGTTGTCACAACCGGTTTCGCAGCATTAAAGCAGCATCCTCAGGTGAAAACAGTGTCGCGTTAGGATGAGGATGCTGTTTTAATGCACCGAAACCGGTTGTGGCAATAAAGAAATCACAAATTACAGCTGACTTGCAGTTCATTTTACTTCCATTCATTATGATGTTTAACGGCTGTGGCTGCCCGCATTTCAAGGTTCTATACGAGAATACTAATGATAAAATAAACAGTTTCTTTTTTTAAAAAAAAAAGTTACGACTACGCTGAAGACATTTCTTACAGTGGGCAAAAACATAATTCTAGTCTTGGTCTTTCTGTGACAATGCTGCAAAACAAAAATGGTATGGCGGCTGAAATGCATAACTTTCCCGTTTCGCTGTGTCAATGATGTGATTTCATAACGAGAAAAGTCAACACATTGTTAATATTACGCATTTTGGATCACGTTGTGATGTTCCTTTAGGTGTTGCTCGATCTGGGAAACACGTAATTATGACAGCACAGTACACCCATCAAAAGAGGTTAAGCATATAATTTGTTCTCGTATCTTGAAATAAGAATGATGTCTTATACCGTATATTTTGATAACACAGAACACTACGCAAAGGAAAACTACGCTATATGTTCTTTTTGAACCGACTGTGTAAAGAAAAAGGAACATTATTTAAAAAAACAAAAAAATATAAAATGCTTGGTTCAGTTCTCTGTTCAGTAACGTGTAAGTCCTCCACGATCCCTCAGGTACTCTTGAATGTGACGGGCCATGCTCAGTACCAACTCGTTGCAGGTATTTTGAGACATATTATCCCAGTCCTCAATTGCAGCATTCCTGAGAGCTTCAATCGTTAATGGAGGATATTGACGACTAGAAATCGCTCTTTTGAGCAAGCTCCAAGCTTGCTCTATGCAATTCGAATCCGGTGAACGTGCTGGTCAATCCATTCTTCGGATACTAAGTGCTGCCAGATACCGACACACACTGCGAGCGCAATGAGGTCGGGCGTTATCATCCTTTAGAGTGAACCCGTCGCCTACGATCTCTGCAAAACCGATGACTATGGGTCGGAGAATGTTGTTTTCATACACTGCAGCAGTCATGCTGCCTTCAATTGGAACGAGCGGCGTGCGGCGGTCATACATGATACCTGCCCAGAATACGACTGAACCGCTGGATTGCTGGTGACGTTCTACGGTCATTGAGGGATGATTGCGTTCCTCTGTTCGCCTCCATATGCGAGCAGAATTGTCATCAGGACGCAAGTCTATTCGCATTTCGTTTCTAAACAGCGTTTTGGTCCATTTTTCTCGTGTCCAATGTTTCTACTCTCTAACCCATCTTACATAAGCACCTCTGTGATGTGGACGGATTGGTGGAGTCTTGAGAAGTCTTCAGCTGTACGACGCCCCATCATGAAGTCTGTTTCGCGCAGTTTGGGTACTTATGATAGCCCCTGTGGCTTCTCGAAGTTCGCTGCGCAGAGTATTCGCTTTCTTTGTAGGGCGCGGCGCAGAGTATTCGCTTTCTTTGTAGGGTGTCTCCCTGACCGCTGTGGCCGAGCGGTTCTAGGCGCTTCAGGCCGGAACCGCGCTGCTGCTACGGTCGCAGGTTCCAATCCTGCCTCGGGCATGGATGTGTGTGATGTCCTTAGGTTAGTTAGGTTTAAGTAGTTCTAAGTCTAGGGGACTGTTGACCGCAGATGTTAAGTCCCATAGTGCTTAGAGCCATTAGTAGGGTGTCTCCGTGCAGATATTGTTACATACCGGCCCTGAGCTGCTGTAGTTTTGATTGGACGGCCTTCGCTGTCTCGATCCGCCAGTGAATGCGTTTCCTGGAACTTTTTCCACCGTCTAGAGACAACACTTTAATTAATGCGAACAATATTTGCAACGTCAACTTGTCTCATGTTTCGTACCATCAATATGATGATTTAGACACTATGCTGCACTACGAGGCACACGGACACCTGCGCATTCACAAGACCGAGCGACGGGGCGCAGTGGACGCTGGATTGGCATTCGGCAGGACGTGGTTCAAACCCGCGTCCGGCCACCCTGATTTAGGATTTTCGTGATTTCCCTAAATCACATCATGTAAGTGCTGGGATGGTTCCTGTGAAAGGAAACGGCCGACTTCCCTCCCGATCCTTCCCCCATCCGATGGGACCAATGACCTCGATGTTTGGTCGCTCCACCGAATCAACCAACCAACCATTGACAAGAACTCAACTGTGGTGTACTGCGTTTGTTTACAAGCCGTGTTTGCACTGCCTCTGATGAGGCAGAGTGGCAACGACGAACTAGTTCGCATTATGTACACAATCACCTTCCTACATAAAGACAAAAGGAACGTCCGTAGTGACTATTGGTGAGTAATTTGGAAATATGTATAGCTCTTTTGAAAAGTGTATACACAACCACCGAGCGATATGCAAAATCCAGGAGGGACTGTGAGAATACGTTTCTCCCGTCTTGTACGGGATCCGATTTTTCAAGTTTGGCAACTTTCGTTTTATTATTTAACTCTGTGGCCTTCCTGGCGCCACAGTCGTCAAGGCAACCGAAGGGGGAAAGAGACGTGCACCATCTGTGTGTGTAACGTGTGAGCTTTGCTTCTATGTCTTATCGTATTTCAGCTGTATGTGTACCGTATCCTCTGAGGCGGAATTTGTAGATAGGTCCAGCATTTGTCTACAAGAGCGTGGATAGCCGCTTAAAAACCTCACACAGCGTGGTTGGTGTACCAAACTACGTTCGTTAATTCGTCGCGCGGATTCCATCCGAATCTCAGCCGTCTTTTCAGCCTGTTGTATTACCGCCACACGCGGTAATACTTTTAACCCGGCCGGGTCTTTGATATAATGATGTGCTTACCCAGAGAATACGGAGCTAATGTTGAAATCGAAACTTCCTGGCAGATTAAAACTGTGTGCCGGACCGAGACTCGAACTCGGGACCTTTGCCTTTTGCAGGCAAGTGCTCTACCATCTGAGCTACGCAGGTACGACTCACGACCCGTCTTCACAGCTGCAGTTCCTGGTCTCCTACCTTCCAAACTACACAAAAGCTCTCCTGTGAACCTAGCACAACGAGCACTCCTGGAAGAAAGGATATTGTGGGAACATGGCTTGGCCACAGTCTCCGCCCGGCACATAGTTTTCATCTGCCAGGAAGTTTCATATCAGCGCCCACTCCGCTGCAGAGTGAATATTTCATTCTGGAATGTTGAAATCATTTTCTCATGCAACCAGTTCTTTTTCCTTACATGTTATCTATATGTAAATTACTGTTTCTGTACTGGGATCGCGAAGAGAAATGAAACAGTGTCGTTGGCGATACAGTTAGTCTATATTGTACATACGAAACCTTAGGCTGAGCATTCGTGGAGCACTAAAATGTAATCTTTCCGCTGACACGTATTTAAAAAGTATGGTCAAAATGCAGAAGTGATTAATACTTCATTGAAGACGTACGTGATCCACAATGACATACAATGGCAGACAACTTTCGCAACTTTGTTGTCCACTGGAGAGTTGAATGATAGCAAACTTGTCGGGTTTCCAGCCTAGTACGTTCGACATTTACTTCGAGAGAAGATGTTAGTGAATCTCTTTGAAATGCCGCGTCTTCACGAAGAGCTTGAAACTAGAGAACTTTACGTTCGTTGCAGTTATTGGTTTCATTGTATACCGGTTCTGGAATTACATTCTGCTGTTAAGGACTCCTGCTTTTGTGCTGAAATAATACGGGGCGGCTACAGACAAGTTCCCCTAGGAAACGGAGGTAAAGTGAGTTCCTGTTCCTTCTCTTCGTTTTTGAGGAGATAGAGATTGCAGATGTCTCCATTTCAGGCGACTCTACGCTACGTAATATCTGATCTCCTTTACTAGCACTATGTTACTGTTTTACTAATTTTATTTCACGCCGTCAATAAAGAAAGATTATGGTTTAACGGCCAGTCACCGACGAGTTCATTAGCGAAGGAAATGGCAAGATTTGGAAGGCAATGGGCTGCCTCCTTTCCAGTGGACCCATAGAAAAATTCACCTTAATCGATACACGGATAACGGAAAGCTTAAATCTGCATGGCTTTTGATAGTCACTCCTCCAACATGCGAGCCAAATATTTATAACGAAGCTTCATCACCTGCTGCTAGGCGTTTAAAACACTACATCTATAGCAACATGAAGAAGGCGCTCAACGAGCGCCATACTGGCATGAAATGTACTGAATGCGGATGTGTATCTCATTAGTATTCCTGCACAAGTGCGCAGAATATATCAGGAAACCATCGTCTACGCTTTTTATCTAACGAAAAACTTGCGCAGCTAGTTTCTCAATCAGAAATCGCATTTTCATTTGCGTTTGGAATTTATAACAGGGGTCTATCTGCAAGGCAGTACTGTATCGAATCACAAATCTCGTCTGATACTCGTATTTAACATTTACAGCAGCCGGACGACATGCAGTAAATTATATACACAAACATACCTCGTGAGTTAGTCCATGTATTAATTAAAACCGTATCAAAATCCCCACACTAGTTTCTGAGATCAGCCTTGAAATGCAGCAGGGGATTTTAATTTATAATATGTATAGTTTAATCGAAATGTTCCACTGGTATGACATTGAAGAAGCAACAGATCAAATGTTGCATGTATACGGAGAATTGCTTTGGAAGAGTGTATAGCGAGGGTGCACGGATTCAGGAACGTCTTGTAAGGAGAGCATTTGTTGTTGTTCTCTCGAGGCAGAGGAGAAAGGAAAGCAGTGTTTACGTAACGTGACCTGGGCATCCCAACGCCCGTTTCACTCACAGGCAGGCAGACGTAAAAGGCGCTGGAGACGGGGACCGACCGCTATTGAAAGGCTTTTTCCAGTCTCTGGAGCCGCTCTCGCTACAGTGGCAGATGCGATGTGGAATGCCGCTACCGAACAAACGTAGAGGATCACCACTCGAAGTCGTAAAACGACGTTTATATTTTTTTCTTTTTAAGACAACATAAAAAACAATAATTTCCTTTGCAGAGTTAACTCCAGCCACACAATAAGAAGAACGTATAACGTATTCACCACAGACACATAGGGTAAAAAAAGATTGCAAACCTTCAGCAATATAAAATTCTATATGGGAGACTACTTACACAAACGGGAATATTCGTTTCTAGATATTCGCGCACGGTGCCACTTCACGCTAATTTTGAAATAAAGTAGTAAAATAAAATCTGCAATATTTCAAACAACTAATACAGACCGAAATGTGATCTCTAACAAAGCATTTCTAGTTGTTTTCGTCGACGGTTCGAAGACTGCTATGTTGCAACTCTCCACACGAACCCATCCTTGCAAGGCCCTAAATCTCTGCATTACTACATCTACATGCATACCCCGCAAGCCACCGTATGGTGCGTAGCGGAGGGTACCTCGTACCACTAGTAGTCATTTTCTTTCCTGTTTCTTTGTCAAAGTTAGCCAGGGAAAGCGCTATCTACACTCCTGGAAATTGAAATAAGAACACCGTGAATTCATTGTCCCAGAAAGGGGAAACTTTATTGACACATTCCTGGGGTCAGATACATCACATGATCACACTGACAGAACCACAGGCACATAGACACAGGCAACAGAGCATGCACAATGTCGGCACTAGTACAGTGTATATCCACCTTTCGCAGCAATGCAGGCTGCTATTCTCCCATGGAGACGATCGTAGAGATGCTGGATGTAGTCCTGTGGAACGGCTTGCCATGCCATTTCCACCTGGCGCCTCAGTTGGACCAGCGTTCGTGCTGGACGTGCAGACCGCGTGAGACGACGCTTCATCCAGTCCCAAACATGCTCAATGGGGGACAGATCCGGAGATCTTGCTGGCCAGGGTAGTTGACTTACACCTTCTAGAGCACGTTGGGTGGCACGGGATACATGTGGACGTGCATTGTCCTGTTGGAACAGCGAGTTCCCTTGCCGGTCTAGGAATGGTAGAACGATGGGTTCGATGACGGTTTGGATGTACCGTGCACTATTCAGTGTCCCCTCGACGATCACCAATGGTGTACGGCCAGTCTAGGAGATCGCTCCCCACACCATGATGCCGGGTGTTGGCCCTGTGTGCCTCGGTCGTATGCAGTCCTGATTGTGGCGCTCACCTGCACGGCGCCAAACACGCATACGACCATCATTGGCACCAAGGCAGAAGCGACTCTCATCGCTGAAGGCGACACGTCTCCATTCGTCCCTCCATTCACGCCTGTCGCGACACCACTGGAGGCGGGCTGCACGATGTTGGGGCGTGAGCGAATGACGGCCTAACGGTGTGCGGGACCGTAGCCCAGCTTCATGGAGACGGTTGCGAATGGTCCTCGCCGATACCGCAGGAACAACAGTGTCCCTAATTGGCTGGGAAGTGGCGGTGCGGTCCCCTACGGCACTGCGTAGGATCCTACGGTCTTGGCGTGCATCCGTGCGTCGCTGCGGTCCGGTCCCAGGTCGACGGGCACGTGCACCTTCCGCCGACCACTGGCGACAACATCGATGTACTGTGGAGACCTCACGCCCCACGTGTTGAGCAATTCGGCGGTACGTCCACCCGGCCTCCCGCATGCCCACTATACGCCCTCGCTCAAAGTCCGTCAACTGCACATACGGTTCACGTCCACGCTGTCGCGGCATGCTATCAGTGGTAAAGACTGCGATGGAGCTCCGTATGCCACGGCAAACTGGCTGACACTGACGGCGGCGGTGCACAAATGCTGCGCAGCTAGCGCCATTCGACGGCCAACACCGCGGTTCCTGGTGTGTCCGCTGTGCCGTGCGTGTGATCATTGCTTGTACAGCCCTCTCGCAGTGTCCGGAGCAAGTATGGTGGGTCTGACACACTGGTGTCAATGTGTTCTTTTTTCCATTTCCAGGAGTGTATATGCCTCTGTATGAGCCCTAATTTCTAATTTGTCATCTTCGTGGTTCTTAGGCGAAACTTGTGCTAGTGGCAGCAGAATCGTTCTACAGTCAGCTTAAAATGCTGGTTCTCCAAATATTCTCCATAGTGTTCCTCGAAAAGAACGTCGTCTTCCCTCCAGGAATTCCCATTTGAGTTCCAAAGCGTCTGTGTGATACTTGGGTGTTCTTTTAACTTGTCGGTAACAAATCTAGCAGCTCACTCTCAATTGCTTCCCTGTTGGGGATCCCAAACAGTCAAACAGTGCTCAAGAAGGTGGTCTCTTTTACAGATGACCCACATTTTCCTAAAAATTATCCCAGTAAACCAAAGTTGTTCATTCGTCTTTCCTAATACAGCCCTTAAGTGCTCATTGCATTTCGAATAGCGTTGCAGCGTTACGCCCAAATATTTAATCGACATCATTGTGTCAAGCAACACACTACGAAAGCTGCATTCGAAAATTATGGGATTGTTTATCCTACTCATCTGCATTTAAAGCATACTGCCCTTCATCACACCAACTAGAAATAATGTCTAGGTCATCTGATATCCTCATACAGTCGTTCAACGAAGACAGCTTTCCGTACACCACAGCATCGTCAGCAAGCAATTGCTGCTCACCCTGCACGTCAGATCATTGATATATACAGAGAATAATAGCAGGCCTTTCGCTCTTTCCTTGTGCACTCCTGACGATAGCCTTGTCTCTGATGAACACTAATACCACTCCAACCTACACCATTTTGAATTTCACTCAATCCTTGCTACCTTCTACAATTTTTACCCTCCCCGTCCCGTCATCCTAACTATTGCACACATTGAGATCTATTCCTTGATGTCTTCACTTAAAACTACCGGGCTGATAGGCCGTGGTCGAAGTATAAAACACTCTCCTGACGTTTCGTCTCCGACTGCGGGAGACATCCTCGGAGGTAAAGCGGCGAACTGCGAAGAGAACTCGACGAAGCGCTGATTATATAGGCAGTACAGAGGGCGCCACAGTCGATCACGTGGCGTCGGCTATGAGCTTGTCTCTGGTAATGCCAACATTCTCGATTGAAAGTAATCGATCGTCACGCTTGCGGTGCAACGCTGACATCCAAATTTTATCCAGTTTGACACCTTCGTCTTTCCTGTTAAAATTATTACCATGTTTATCAATCTCGATAGCCTCTCTATACAAGCGTGCATAATAATGCGAGGTTTTTGATATGACGCTCGTCTCGCTGAATTTTATTTCATGATCACCTTCCTGGTAAACATGTTCCGCTACGGCCGATTTATCCGTGTGACCCAGGCGGCAATTCCTCTTATGTTCAACAAGACGGGTGTTCACACTTCTCTTTGTGGTACCGATGTAAACCTGTCCACAACTACAAGGAATTTTATATACCCCCGGTGTAGCCAAAGGGTCTCGTGCATCTTTTGCCGACCTTAAAAATTCTTTTATTTTTCTGGTGGGTCTGAAAATAGTTTCCACCCCATACTTGCCTAAAACTTTCCCAATGCGGTCTGTGACCTTACTTATGAACGGAAGAAAAACTTTGCCCTTGGACGACTGTTGTTCGTCGTTACTCCTGATTCTCTGCCTAGAGCGAAGTGCTCGATCTATATCCTTGCTAGAATAGCCATTCTTCACGAACGTTGACCGTAGATGTTCAATCTCATCTTTTAAATAAACAGGTTCACAAAGTTGGTACGCCCTGTCTACCAAAGTTTTCATTACACCTCTTTTTTGTCTAGGGTGGTGGTTTGATTCTTTGTGTAGATAACGATCAGTATGTGTGGGCTTTCTATGCACCTTATGGCCCAACGTTCCGTCCCGTCGTTTAATCACAGACACATCCAGGAAGTTCAATTGCCCATTCCTTTCCGTCTCCATAGTGAATTGGATTTTCGGATTAACGCTGTTTAAATGTGTCAGGAAGGCATCCAACTCCTCTGCTCCGTGTGTCATCGACGTAGCGATACCATCTGGCTGGTCTCTTACTGGCAGTCTGCAACGCCTGTTGTTCAAAAGTCTCCATAAATAAGTTAGCCACAGCAGGACTGAGAGGACTGCCCATAGCCACCCCGTCAATCTGTTCATAAAAGTCATTATTGTATTGAAAGTAGGTTGTGGTGAGGCAGTGTCGGAATAATGCCACAATATCGGTAGGAAAAATATCCGCTATGCATAAGATAGCTTCGTTTACCGGAATCATGGTAAATAATGACACAACGTCAAAACTGACGAGGATATCATCCGGGCCCACGCCCATTTCCTTTAACTTGTCAATGAAATGAGCTGAATTTTTAATATGACTGTCCGTCCTACCAACATAAGGCTGCAGCATTGAGGCAAGGTGTCTAGCTAACTCGTGTGTTGGTCCGCCTATAGCGCTGACAATTGGCCTCAACGGAATCCCAGGTTTATCAACTTTGGGTAAGCCGTAAAGTCTAGGTGGATATGCTTCTGTTTTACAAAGCAGCTTCTTATTGTCGGAGCCAAATGAAGACGCTTTCACCAGTCAATTTGTCATTCTTAAAATCTTCATAGTCGGATCTTTCTGGAGTTTTTTGTAATTGGAGGGAACTAAAATGTCATTGATTTTCCCATGATAGTCCTCACTGTTCAGTATGACGGTGGCATTACCCTTATCGGCATTAAGAACAATAATGTTTTTATCTCCTTTTATATCCCTCAGCGCCTTCCTTTGAGCCTGCGACAAATTAGTTTTAGGTGGCTTACACGTACGTAAAATTCTAGCCGTTTCCATCCTAATTACGTCAGCGGACTGCTGTGGCAGCTGACGGATACCGGCCTCAATATTTGCTACAATATCCTCTGTGGGTACGTTTTGGGGCGTCACAGCAAAATTGCCTCCTTTCGCTAGTACAGAAATTTCAACTTTTGACAAATCTTTATCAGACAGGTTAATAACAGTTCGAGAATTGTCCTCAACTGAACCTCCAGAAATGTTGTTCTGTAAGTTATTGAACTTCTTCTTCTGCCTATTTGCTGACATTTCTGCACTAACTTCCATAGTTTTGAATATCAGACAGTCAATCTTATTCCAATCACAACACTGCATAGTATTACTAAGAAACAAGTGGAGATGAAAAAGTTTACTGCTGGTTACCGCCAGTGTTCGCCGCGTCCGATGAATCCTCTCACGTAGCATTGCAGACTCCATCCGGTTGTAAATACGATGTGCCTGGGCCGAGCGAAACATCCTCTTCACCTTCAGAAATTTCGGAACCGTCGAAGTGTCCCTGCAGCGTAACAGGAAGGTGAGGGTACACAGTTGTTGAGCTTTCTTCTTGCGCATTCATTCAAATCGTCGAACCGATGCTGACATATCCTCCCCGTAAAGGCGTTTGATCATACAATGTAAGCTTTCAGGGCCGGTATTGTCTTCACTTAAAACTTCCGGGCTGATAGGCCGTGGTCGAAGTATAAAACACTCTCCTGACGTTTCGTCTCCGACTGCGGGAGACATCCTCGGAGGTAAAGCGGCGAACTGCAAAGAGAACTCGACGAAGCGCTGATTATATAGGCAGTACAGAGGGCACCACAGTCGATCACGTGGCGTCGGCTATGAGATTGTGTCTGGTAATGCCAACATTCTCGATTGAAAGTAATCGGTCGTCACGCTTGCGGTGCAACGCTGACATCCAAATTTTATCCTCACCACAACCTACTTTCAATACAATAATGACTTTTATGAACAGATTGACGGGGTGGCTATGGGCAGTCCTCTCAGTCCTGCTGTGGCTAACTTATTTATGGAGACTTTTGAACAACGGGCGTTGCAGACAGCCAGTAAGAGACCAGCCAGATGGTATCGCTACGTCGATGATACGTTCGTAGTATGGACACACGGAGCAGAGGAGTTGGATGCCTTCCTGACACATTTAAACAGCGTTAATCCGAAAATCCAATTCACTATGGAGACGGAAAGGAATGGGCAATTGAACTTCCTGGATGTGTCTGTGATTAAACGACGGGACGGAACGTTGGGCCATAAGGTGCATAGAAAGCCCACACATACTGATCGTTATCTACACAAAGAATCAAACCACCACCCTAGACAAAAAAGAGGTGTAATGAAAACTTTGGTAGACAGGGCGTACCAACTTTGTGAACCTGTTTATTTAAAAGATGAGATTGAACATCTACGGTCAACGTTCGTGAAGAATGGCTATTCTAGCAAGGATATAGATCGAGCACTTCGCTCTAGGCAGAGAATCAGGAGTAACGACGAACAACAGTCGTCCAAGGGCAAAGTTTTTCTTCCGTTCATAAGTAAGGTCACAGACCGCATTGGGAAAGTTTTAGGCAAGTATGGGGTGGAAACTATTTTCAGATCCACCAGAAAAATAAAAGAATTTTTAAGGTCGGCAAAAGATGCACGAGACCCTTTGGCTACACCGGGGGTATATAAAATTCCTTGTAGTTGTGGACAGGTTTACATCGGTACCACAAAGAGAAGTGTGAACACCCGTCTTGTTGAACATAAGAGGAATTGCCGCCTGGGTCACACGGATAAATCGGCCGTAGCGGAACATGTTTACCCGGAAGGTGATCATGAAATAAAATTCAGCGAGACGAGCGTCATATCAAAAACCTCGCATTATTATGCACGCTTGTATAGAGAGGCTATCGAGATTGATAAACATGGTAATAATTTTAACAGGAAAGACGAAGGTGTCAAACTGGATAAAAATTTGGATGTCAGCGTTGCACCGCAAGCGTGACGACCGATTACTTTCAATCGAGAATGTTGGCATTACCAGACACAATCTCATAGCCGACGCCACGTGATCGACTGTGGTGCCCTCTGTACTGCCTATATAATCAGCGCTTCGTCGAGTTCTCTTCGCAGTTCGCCGCTTTACCTCCGAGGATGTCTCCCGCAGTCGGAGACGAAACGTCAGGAGAGTGTTTTATACTTCGACCACGGCCTATCAGCCCGGAAGTTTTAAGTGAAGACAATACCGGCCCTGAAAGCTTACATTGTATGATCAAACGCCTTTACGGGGAGGATATGTCAGCATCGGTTCGACGATTTGAATGAATGCGCAAGAAGAAAGCTCAACAACTGTGTACCCTCACCTTCCTGTTACGCTGCAGGGACACTTCGACGGTTCCGAAATTTCTGAAGGTGAAGAGGATGTTTCGCTCGGCCCAGGCACATCGTATTTACAACCGGATGGAGTCTGCAATGCTACGTGAGAGGATTCATCGGACGCGGCGAACACTGGCGGTAACCAGCAGTAAACTTTTTCATCTCCACTTGTTTCTTAGTAATACTATGCAGTGTTGTGATTGGAATAAGATTGACTGTCTGATATTCAAAACTATGGAAGTTAGTGCAGAAATGTCAGCAAATAGGCAGAAGAAGAAGTTCAATAACTTACAGAACAACATTTCTGGAGGTTCAGTTGAGGACAATTCTCGAACTGTTATTAACCTGTCTGATAAAGATTTGTCAAAAGTTGAAATTTCTGTACTAGCGAAAGGAGGCAATTTTGCTGTGACGCCCCAAAACGTACCCACAGAGGATATTGTAGCAAATATTGAGGCCGGTATCCGTCAGCTGCCACAGCAGTCCGCTGACGTAATTAGGATGGAAACGGCTAGGATTTTACGTACGTGTAAGCCACCTAAAACTAATTTGTCGCAGGCTCAAAGGAAGGCGCTGAGGGATATAAATGGAGATAAAAACATTATTGTTCTTAATGCCGATAAGGGTAATGCCACTGTCATACTGAACAGTGAGGACTATCATGGGAAAATCAATGACATTTTAGTTCCCTCCAATTACAAAAAACTCCAGAAAGATCCGACTATGAAGATTTTAAGAATGACAAATCGACTGGTGAAAGCGTCTTCATTTGGCTCCGACAATAAGAAGCTGCTTTGTAAAACAGAAGCATATCCACCTAGACTTTATGGCTTACCCAAAGTCATAAACCTGGGATTCCGTTGAGGCCAATTGTCAGCGCTATAGGCGGACCAACACACGAGTTAGCTAGACACCTTGCCTCAATGCTGCAGCCTTATGTTGGTAGGACGGACAGTCATATTAAAAATTCAGCTCATTTCATTGACAAGTTAAAGGAAATGAGCGTGGGCCCGGATGATATCCTCGTCAGTTTTGACGTTGTGTCATTATTTACCATGATTCCGGTAAACGAAGCAATCTTATGCATAGCGGATATTTTTCCTACCGATATTGTGGCATTATTCCGACACTGCCTCACCACAACCTACTTTCAATACAATAATGACTTTTATGAACAGATTGACGGGGTGGCTATGGGCAGTCCTCTCAGTCCTGCTGTGGCTAACTTATTTATGGAGACTTTTGAACAACGGGCGTTGCAGACAGCCAGTAAGAGACCAGCCAGATGGTATCGCTACGTCGATGACACGTTCGTAGTATGGACACACGGAGCAGAGGAGTTGGATGCCTTCCTGACACATTTAAACAGCGTTAATCCGAAAATCCAATTCACTATGGAGACGGAAGGAATGGGCAATTGAACTTCCTGGATGTGTCTGTGATTAAACGACGGGACGGAACGTTGGGCCATAAGGTGCATAGAAAGCCCACACATACTGATCGTTATCTACACAAAGAATCAAACCACCACCCTAGACAAAAAAGAGGTGTAATGAAAACTTTGGTAGACAGGGCGTACCAACTTTGTGAACCTGTTTATTTAAAAGATGAGACTGAACATCTACGGTCAACGTTCGTGAAGAATGGCTATTCTAGCAAGGATATAGATCGAGCACTTCGCTCTAGGCAGAGAATCAGGAGTAACGACGAACAACAGTCGTCCAAGGGCAAAGTTTTTCTTCCGTTCATAAGTAAGGTCACAGACCGCATTGGGAAAGTTTTAGGCAAGTATGGGGTGGAAACTATTTTCAGACCCACCAGAAAAATAAAAGAATTTTTAAGGTCGGCAAAAGATGCACGAGACCCTTTGGCTACACCGGGGGTATATAAAATTCCTTGTAGTTGTGGACAGGTTTACATCGGTACCACAAAGAGAAGTGTGAACACCCGTCTTGTTGAACATAAGAGGAATTGCCGCCTGGGTCACACGGATAAATCGGCCGTAGCGGAACATGTTTACCAGGAAGGTGATCATGAAATAAAATTCAGCGAGACGAGCGTCATATCAAAAACCTCGCATTATTATGCACGCTTGTATAGAGAGGCTATCGAGATTGATAAACATGGTAATAATTTTAACAGGAAAGACGAAGGTGTCAAACTGGATAAAATTTGGATGTCAGCGTTGCACCGCAAGCGTGACGATCGATTACTTTCAATCGAGAATGTTGGCATTACCAGAGACAAGCTCATAGCCGACGCCACGTGATCGACTGTGGCGCCCTCTGTACTGCCTATATAATCAGCGCTTCGTCGAGTTCTCTTCGCAGTTCGCCGCTTTACCTCCGAGGATGTCTCCCGCAGTCGGAGACGAAACGTCAGGAGAGTGTTTTATACTTCGACCACGGCCTATCAGCCCGGAAGTTTTAAGTGAAGACAATACCGGCCGTGAAAGGTTACGTTGTATGATATTCCTTGATGCCTTAGGGTTTACTTCTGTTACTCAAGCCATAATTTTCTTTTGTCATTAATTCTATTTATTACGTTTTCATTAGTCATCCGATCTAGCGATGTGATCTTCCAATTCTGACCACAGGGGACTAACGTTTCGCAGCATTAACTTATTACTAAATCTATGGCTCAAGGAGCAGAGTTGGAGCACTTTATCTTCTTCTCAAGTATTTCTCTTAAGATTGGCTGGTAGCACACCTGCTTTTCCACACTTCTCTGTCCCATGTCAGTCTTTTCATTTTTTCGTATGAACTTGTTCGTACATCATCTCTGATCTGTTTGGATTACTTCAGTCTTGTTTTGCCTTTTCCTGCCTTGCCTTGAACCATTACAACACCGTAATTAGAGAGCTACAGCGCTGATAAGAGGTTCCTAATTAATTGAGCTCTTCTTTTCAATTCTGTTGGTAGCAGAGATCTCTTTCCACTTATCCTTCTGAGAAGTTGTGAACTTTGCCGTCTGCGATATATTTTCCACCGTCCTCCAGCAACATATTTCAAGTACCTCTATACGAGTGTTTCGCAAACTGTGTTCAGGGGAACGTTGGTGTTCCGCGGGAAGTGAGTAAGCGCTCAGCAAAAGGCTGTTAATACCATGGTGTGTTTTTCTTTGGACATTTTGACGATAGCAATAGTTTTTTAGTTTTATTGTGATTTCTGTGTTATTAGTTATCATTTAAAAATAAAGAAGTCACTGAATAAAACAAGTTTTTCTCAATTTTTTAACATTCAAAATAAACAGTGTGTTTTATCAAAGTAGTAGGATTTTCAAAGCGTTCCGTCAGACTAACAGTTTCGGAAAGCGTGGTCTAGATTGACTCTTCTCACATGGGCCATTAGCCCACGTTTCTGTGCCACACAAGGCCACGCTCCACCGAAAGGTGTAACAAATCTCCTTTATTCCACATTTACGTTTCTCGGTGTAGGCAGCATTTTTCCCTTTCGGTAGGCTGCCTTTGCCTGTGCTATCTTCCTGTTTCTTTGGGTTGAACTTTTGTCATCTGAGATGATTTTACTTTCTAAAGTAAGTAGGGGTCAAGATGGTGTATCATTATCTCTAAAGTCCTCTGTGAAATGTCAGCAGTTGCATATCAATAATTTAGGACGTATTTGTATTAATTTTCGTGTCATACGTTTCTTTCAAGATCTTCTTCATTTTTCATAAAGTATTTTGCAGTTTACCATCGTTTCTCCTAACGTCAGCTATTTCAACAGCAAACCTCATCATTTTGATTTCCACTTTTATCTCTTCCATATCCTCTTTAAATTCCACAGTGCCTTTCCTAATATACCAGTTGAACAACATTCACTATTCTGGGATCCAGAGTGTCACGAGCGTGCCGGGAAAACCAAATTTCTGGCATCACCTCTCACCCGGGGCAACGCAGTGGGCGGCGGCCTTTACTTAACGACCGAGAGCAGCGGCGTTTGCGTTGTCAGTGTTAACAGACAAGCAACACTACGTGACGTAACCGCAGAAATTAGTGTGGGACGTACAACGAACGCATCCGTTACGACAGTGCGGCGAAATTTGGCGTTAATGGGGTATGGCAGCAAATGAAAGAGGCGAGTGTATTGTCTTTTCCAGATATAAAACAGGAGTAAACGAAGTCAATTAATTACTTAGTCGCATGAGAGCCGAAACGATACATTTTCAGTTACACAGCTGCCTCGGTTACCCCACCAAATATCTGTACTTTATTTCCTGCGTGCTATATTTTTTGCCAGTACAACGGGAAAACAGCCAAAGTTGCAAATTTCAGTTTCATTGACTAGATGATTAGTTTCGGGTCGGGACCCATTTCTAAATCAACCTACAGAACAAAAAACAAAAATTACAGTAATGTACAATAACTGATACCAAATTATTAAGCCCACATCAAAAATACAGAACGTATCATTTCAAGATATACACACCAGATCGTCAGCAAGATAACAGACATACCCATTTAGCGATGTGCAAACGAGCAATTACAGAGCATACAGGTAACTGGATGTCTACTCCTCCCGCTGTCGTAAGGAAACCTCGGGAAGGGAGCGCCTATCACGATACAGGGAACATCTCTATTATATATATATGTTGCAGTATTCTACAAACTTCAAATATACAAGTACTCCAGTACGCTGGAAGTTAGTATCTTTTTTCTGATGAACTTTCAAATATTATCAGCGAAGAAAGATTATGATCAGCAGGAGCCTGGTAGAATGGTGAGACGTTTGATACAGCGAAAGCAGATTTCATCATCTAAACAAATCTACCGGGTTGTCAAACTTTGATCTACAGGGTAGCTCAGAAAGTAATACACCTCATTTTTTTCTTCTTCAACAATTCTTTATTGCACACACGAAAGAATGGTGTTCTATCCACGCAGCCTACTTTTCCATATAATCTGCATCCCATTCTATGGCCTTCCTCCAGCGCCATCAAGGGCGTGTATGCCCCGTCGATACCAACCCTTCTCCTGGTGGCGGAGCCAGTGCCTCACTGTGTGAATCACCTCCTGATAGTTCTCAAGATGTGTTCGACGAATGGCATCCTTTAATGGCTCAAACAAGTGACAGCATCAGCTCGCTGTAACATGTCGGGTGTGACAGCCGTGGATGGTCTCCCAGACCGCTGCAAACCGTGGAGCTCCGCCGAACCGCCTTCTGATGACCTCACCCTCCGTGTCCAGCTACTAACTGTGCTTCTGTCGACAGCAGATGCTCCATAGACTTTGCACAAGCGTTTGTGAATATTCCCCACAGTTTCTTTCTCTGTAGTGAGAAATTCAATGACGGCAAGTTGCTTGCAGCGCACATCACCTACAGACGCCATTTTGAAACTGTCCTACAGCTGCGCTGTCGGAAGCGACTGAAACCTCGCGCGCTCACTCAGTACACTTCAAATAATACACACGTAACGTTTCGCATTCGTAGCGTTGTCTTCGGCTGAGAAAAAAATGCGGTGCATTACCTTCTGGGCAACCCTTGTACAAGCCGAGAAGACTTTTTTGAAAAATTAACCCACGTGTACGAAGTTGTAATGACGGCCAGTAGGCAAATCGGACAGTAAGAAAGTGAAATCATTTCAATTGGTTCAAATGGTTCAAATGGCTCTGAGCACTATGGGACTTAACATCTGTGGTCATCAGTCCCCTAGAACTTAGAACTACTTAAACCTAACTAACCTAAGGACATTACACACATCCATGCCCGAGGAAGGATTCGAACCGGCGACCATAGCGGTCTCGCGGTTCCAGACTGAAGCGCCTAGAACCGCACGGCCCTACCGGCCGGCACATTTCAATTGTCGACGTTAAACATTGAACAGGTAAACTAGCGAATGAAATGGTAAAACCTAAAAACCATTCACGAATTAGGCTATACGCATGTTCCAACACGCAGACTGCTGCCTGCAAAGCAGTAAGAGAAGCGATACGTGACTGTGGGACACGTTATCGGCATTTCTGCCAATCCTTCCCGCTGTTATTGCCAGTGGATGAATCCTGATGCTGTCGCTGCTTCTTTATTCAAGCAACTCACAAAGACTGAGTGAACCCTTTACCAGACCTCCCTACGTCAGAAACAAAGTGTGGAGGTCCCAGGAACCGAACACAGGTGCTTCTGCACCGAAGGCAACGACGCGAGCCCTATTTTCCCGTCCTTCTTTCGCGCTGTTTCTTTATCGATTTTTTTTTTTTTCAGTGGTTCTATGAGGATGTCGGATGACACCGTTCAGATTCCATCGACGGGATTCTCATGAGTCTTTTTTTTTCTCTCCAAAAGAGGAGGTCGAAAAACGTTATTGACCAAGTGCATGGTGGACTCGTACTCAGTAATTGCCTGTTATCAATATTGATACCGGTAAGACATAGGTCCCAGAAATTCCAAGATTTTCAACAGTATTTTAATTTTGAGTTCAAACTGTAGGTGTACATTAGCATTTGCTTTTGTAGTTCCTGAGAAAAAAAAGATCTTAACACACGGACAGACAGACAGTCGGATAATATACGCAAAAAAAAATTTTCTCGTGTGATATAATTACAGATTACCAATTCTCGGATTCTACTTGTACTGTGAAACCTTGCTGCTCGCCATGTTTCATGATTCTAGGTCAACGGGAATACCCCATAGATTTTAATATGCGAGTTTGAGAGCGTCAAAATGTTTCGTTATACTGATAATTTTTACTTTATGGACTGTCTGACTACAACTGAATAAAACACAATTTTCGTGCCGTACGCGTTTCGCCTTTATTTTCTGCAAGGCATCAGTGGCCTGGAATATGTACCTAATTTTGCTATTTAGGTTCATTTTGGTCCAAAAAAATGCAACAGGAACGTAATATGTAGAAAATCGTCCACGCAACCGGTAAGAACAGTTCAAAATATTACTACATAATAGCAAAAACCATCCACCAGAACTGTACATTGACCAAAATGTAACCTAAATAGCAAAAATACGTACATATTATAGGCCACTGTAGATGCCTTGCAGAATATAAAGGCGAAACCTGTATGTCACGAAAATTGTGTTTCATTCAGTTGTAGTCAGATGGTCCATAAAGTAAAAATTATCAGTATACCGTAATATTACACGCAACTGAGAAAGACAGGACTACAAAAATTGAATATGTCAAAATGTTTGACTTAAATAGCCGTATTTTTTGGCTGCATGTACTTAAAAGGTTAAAGTTTTTATGCCGCCAAGGGACCGCAGATCTTAGTATTACGACACAGATTTGAACCTTATACGGCTACCCGTTCCTGAGAAAAAGGGCTCCTAATAGTCGTAGGGAAAGACAGACAACGAAGTGGTCCTATGAAATTTCAGTTTTTACCGCTTGCGGTACAGAACACTAAAAAGTGGCGCGGAAAGTAGTCAAAAGAGGAAGCAGGTTACCAGGACATTAACTAAGACGTCTGTGAGTAGTTGCTGTAACAATACAACGACCGATGGATAGGAAAACAATAGTGAGAGATAAAATGGTACAAATGGCTCTGAGCACTATGGGACTTAACATCTGTGGTCATCAGTCCCCTAGAACGTAGAACTACTTAAACCTAACTAACCTAAGGACATCACACACATCCATGCCCGAGGCAGCATTCGAACCTGTTCCCGTCTCCGGCCATCCTAATTTAGGTTTTCCGTGATTTCCCTAAATCGCTTCAGGCAAATGCTGGGATGGTTCCTTTGAAAGGGCACGGCCGATTTCCTTCCCCATCCTTCCCTCACCCGAGCTTGCGCTCCGTCCCTAATGACCTCGTTGTCTACGGGACGTTAAACACTAATATCCTCCTCCTCGAACCTGCGACCGTAGCGGTCACGCGGTTCCAGACTGAAGCGCCTAGAACCGCACGGCCACACCGGTCGGCATTGTGAGAGAAAATTAAACTATCTGTATCTCTTTCACTAGCTTCTGAGGACGTTGGATATGGAAAACACATTGCATAACCTAGGTTGAAGCGGAGCCTCTTGCAAAATTCATAGACTGGGCTGTAGGAACATCTTATACAGGCCGTACAGAAAAGAAAAACACTCTGTAGCAGACTTCACAACGAAATTTTAGCCAATATGCACATATTTCTGCGGCAGGACTCTCCTTGCAAGCTGAAAGAGTGACGGTCTAAGAAACTATTCTTCGACAGGTCACATGCACCACCGGACACCGTACGGTAAAGGGAATGACTGCCCGTAGACAAATCGGACAGTAAGAAAGTGAAATCATTATAACTGCAGATGTTGGAAACGTGAGCAGTTAAACTAACAAACGAAACGGTATTAGAAAAGAACAGGCGGAAAAGCAGTACACGGAGAACACTTATGAAAAGAAGGAGAGAGTTAATAGGATATTAACTAAGGCGTCAATTAGTTGTTAACTTAGCAATGGAATGAGAAGTGGAAAGGAAAAAAATTGTGAGAGCAAAAATGAGAAGATCTGTATATCCCTCACGAACTCTTGAGCGTGTTGGATGCGAAAATTAGGCAGATGCGAAACAGAATGACATAACATAGGTAGGAGAGGAGCCTATTGCCAAATTCATAGATTGTCTTTTGATGGTAAGGACGTCTTATATAAGGTGCGCAGAAAAACAATATCTCCAGTAGATTTCACAACGACGTCATAACTTGCATCGACGTTTTTCTGTCAGGGGTCTCTTTTTCAAACTCAAATAGTGATGGCTCAGGAACTGTTCTTCGACAGATTACAGCCACAATCGGTATTCAGTAATTTCGTTTCCACGTTAGCGGCTACGGGAACATTATGCTCTCACTATAGCTGTCTCTGTGACCGTTTACACAGCGCGCCTTATTTGCATTGCAAAAGGTCGGTGATTTTCGCAGCCGGTTCGCAATCAACAAGAACAGTAATGGCGTGCTCGCAGAGGTGCCAGGATATGCGAGCGAGGTGGTCCCTTGTCTCCGGCTTTCCGTGCACCAAAGACACACGCTGCTTAGCACTTTGCAGCGACCTGAAACAACGACGATATGCGCGTACCGTTCTTTGAAGCCCTTTATGTGAGGCTGCCTGCACTGAGGTCTGTCTGATAAAGAGAACTTGCCTCTCCCATAAGTTCCGCAGGAGAAATTCTGTGTGAAGTGTGGAAGGTAGGAGACATACTGGGGGAAGAGAAGCCATAAAAACGGGTAGTGAGCCGCACTTGAATAGCTAAGTTGGTAGAACACTCACAAGAAAAACGTCCTGAGTTCGAATCTCGGTCCGGCACAAGCTTTAATCTGTCAGGAGGCTTCATATCATCGCACACTCCTCTACAGAGTGACAAATTCAATCTGGAAACCTCACTGTTACTTAAAATTACCTTCCGCATTATCATCAACGTTCACTCAGACCTTCACTGTTCCGTTTCACGCGCAGCAACAGCGCTGCTACGTTACGCTCCGCTTCGGCCATTTGGCCATCAGTGCTTCCGAACGATCGCGTTCACTCTACGAGCTCTTGGAATTGGGCTCGGAGGGCACGCCACGGGGGCGCCAAATTACTCCTCATTAATAGTCATTAGCCGTGTTAATTAGGGTTCGCCACTTCTGCCGCCTGGGACGAATAATTAATACCTCTGCCGCCGCAGTAGCTTCCGCGTCCGACCTGCTGGACGGGAAGCGAAACGAACGTGGCGATAGTATAAGGCATTAACGTAGTAACAGCTCACTTGCCAAGTTACATCACCTCTGATAACCTGATTTAGAACTTGTAAAGGTGGTTACGAGTACAGCCTCGTTACCTTTGACCAGTTTTAGGAGTACAATGGGAATTGCATTGTTTGTGGTGTAAATTCAGGAACATCATGTAGAAACCTGTTCAAGGAACTTTGTATTCTAACCATTGCATCTCAGTACATTTACTCCTTAATGAAATTTGTTGCAAGTAATATATCTCTATTTCTAAACAGTAGCTCAATACATAGTATCAGTACTAGGAATAAGAACAATCTACATAAAGACCTAAATTCACTTACCTTGGTCCAAAAGGGTCCAATATTCAAGAACGCATATTTCCAATAAATTGCCAGCAACCAATGAAAACTTGGTTTCAGATAAAGCACGGATTAAACAGAGATTGAAAGACTTTTTGATAGGCAAGTCCTTCTACTCTTAACAGAGACTGTTAGGCCAGCTTAAGTAAAAATGTCTGTTAGATTTCAGTTTTGACAGCACTTGGTCGCAACAGTCAAGATTGTGTATTTTGTGTATGATGAATTTATTAATAGTGTATAACAATGTTTCATTCTGGCAGCGTACTAGTTCTGTAAATGTTAGCTGTTCCAGTTTACTGTATATTTATTCCCCTATTTTGACGATCTCCTGACAAATGAACAGGGTAGAAAGTATTATATTGAAATGTTTTATGTTTTATATGTTATACTTTCTGACATGTTCCATATTCACGAGGATCATCTCATTTTTGGGCTTATGGAACGAAAACTGAATCTAATCTAATCTAATGTGTTAACCGCAAACGAGTCAGCTGACGGATGGAACGACTACACGAAGGCCTCTACGAGATGGACTTGTGTGATAAGGTAACAGAAGAAGAAATTATAGTCGATGTAGAAGACAGAGGGTATCGAATTATAGGGTGAACCTTTAACAAAGCTTTAGAAGACAAGCAGTCTTTTTTCGTTAGGACTTCCTACAATCATTGTAGGAAGTGGGGTAACCAAACGACTATTTCGGTTGGTATGTACAAACAATGATACTGAAGACATACCATCAGACTTTCGGGAAAAATAGCATTCATTCAATTCCGGAAATACCAAGAGCAGATACGAGCGATAACTATAGCACAAGCAGCTTAAGAGCTCGCAGCCTCACGGCTAACAAGATACTGACAAGAATAATATAGAGAATAATGGAAACGGAAATTGAGCAACTGTTACACGATGATCAGTCTGGCTTTAGGAAAGGCAAAGCCACACAAGAGAGGCAGTTCTGACATTGCACTGAATACGGATGCAAGCCCGAAGAAAAAGTAAGACATGTTCCTAGGATTTGTCTACCTGGAAGAAGCCTTCTAAAATGTAAAATAGAGCAAAATGTTCGAAATTCTGAGAAAAATAGCAGTTTGCTACAGGGAAACATGGGTAATATGTAGTATGTGGAGGAAGCAAGAACGAGTAGTAACAATGAAGAGCAAGAAAGAAGTGCTCGAACTAAACAGGCTGTAAGACAAGGGTGCGGCCCTTCGCTCGTACCGTTTAATCTATACATCGAAAAAATAACGACGGAATCGAAAGAAAGATTCAAGAGAGGAATTAAAATTCAAGGAGAAAACATATCGATGATAAGATTCTCTGATGACACTACTCAGTGAAAGTGAAGAAGAATTATGGGACTTGCTGAATGGCATGAAAGGTCTAATCAGTACAGAATATGGTTGAAGAAAGAAGAAAGTAATAATTAGTGGCAGAAATTACAACAGCGAGAAACTTAACATCAAAATTGGTCATCACGAAGTAGATGAAGAGATGAGGCTAAGGAATTCTGAAATCTAGGCAGCAAAATAACCAAGACGGACGGAGCAAACAGGACATAAAAAGTGGACTACAACAGGGAAAGAGGGCATCCCTGGCCGAGAGAAGTCTACTAGTACCGAATGTGGAACATAATTTGATGAACAAATTTCTGAGAATTTACGTTTGGAGCACAGCATTTTGTGGTAGTGAATCATGGTCTGCGAGAAAACCAGAAAAGAAGAGAATCGAAGCGTTTCAGAAGGGGTGCTGCAGAAGATGTTGAAAATTAGGTGGACTGATAAGGTGAGGAGAGAGGTAGTGTTGTGTTGAATCAATGAGGTAAGGAATGTATTGTAAACACTGACAGGAAGAAGGGACAGCAAAATAGTATATGTGTTATGACATCAAAGAATAAGTTACAAAGTGCCTAAGGTTGCTGTAGAAAGGAAGAACCATAGAAGAAGACAGTGATTAGAATACATCCAACGAAAAATGAAAGGCGGTAAGTGCAAGAATTACGGGTTGCCACAAGAGAGGAATTTGTGCCGGTCCGCAACAAATCTGTTAGAAACTGATGATGAAAAAAGCTTCGACCACAAGAGAACTCGACGAGTAGACGAACTTAATTTTTTTTTTTTTTTTCACTCGTGTGCTGTGTTGATGGACATGTGTCATCCATGGACAGTGCTACTCTAGCATTTTCTGGAAAGGTTACATATCTCAGGCACAATATACGAGGGCTATTCAGAAAGTAGGGAACGTTTTCGTAATACGCCGCTAGGTGCGCGCCGATAGCGTATATATTGGTATCCGTCCGTGACAGCTGGAACGTCTCTGTGCGTCTGGTTTTTACGATATTCGAATTTGAAATGTGCGCTGCAATCTAAAATCCCGCCAGTTGTGAGGTGCGGTCTGTGATACGGTTTTTGTTGGCAAAAAGCCTAAAACCTATAGAAATTTATCGTGAACTGTGCGAAGTGTACGGAAACAACGTAATGAGTCAATGTTTCGTCCGGAAATGGTACATTCGGTTTAAAAATGGCCGAAGCAAAGTTCATGATGAACAGAAGAGTGGACTCAAGAGCATTGTGACTGACGATCCTGTCGCTAAAGCTGATGAAACGATCGTGAAAACCGTCGCTTCACGATAACGGAGCTTTCGCGTTATTTCCCATAAGTTTCATGGACTTTGTTGTTTGAAATTCTCACTCAAAAGCTAGGCTACCACAAATTTTGTGCACGATGGGTGCCCCCAAATGCTTACAGAGCACCATAAAGAACAGCGAATGGGGACAAGGTTGACATTTCTTGAGGCCTGCCACAAACATGGTGATTCATTACTGGATCGAATCGTAACCGGTGACGAGACTTCGGTGAAACACGTCAATTGCGAGACAAAATTACAGTCCATGGGGTGGGGCCACACAAGGTCCCCCCAAAAACCAAGACAATGTTTGCAAACCTGTCAGCGAGGAAGCTGATAGCGACAGTGTTTTGGGATAGGCAAGGTGTGCTTCTTATCGGTTTTTTCGAATGTGGAGCAACCAGAAATTCTGCACAGCCTAAGAAGAGCAGTTCAAAACAAACGCTGAGGAAAGCTGACGTCCAAAATTTTGTTTTTGCACGACAATCCCGACCTCACACGGCAAACCGCACTAAAGAACTCCTTAATTCATTCAAATGGGAAATTTTCCCTCATCCGCCCTACATCCCCAATCTTGCACCAACTGACTTCCACTTGTCTCCCAAGATGAAGAACTGGCTTGCAAGGTAGCGCTTCGATGACGACGCGGAACAGGCGGGCGTGACTCACTAGCTGAACTCTCAGGCGGCAGAATGTTACGACGAAGGTCTTTCAGTGCTTGTCCATCGCTATGATAAGTGCCTCAATGTGTTTGGTGACTATGTGGAAAAGTAGTACGTCAGTCGCTCTAGCAGATGTGTATAATAAAATGTATTTCTTGTACTTAGTTTTTTTAATGCCAAAACGTTCCGTACTTCCTGAATAGCCCTCGTAGGTTAGACACTCATTACATAAATTTCAAGACATATATTGAGACACCATGTAGAAATTCTAGGTAATGTCTACAACAAAAAGAAAGACCCGTTAAAATCTGATTGCAAGGTATATGGTGAACATCTTCGGCATTTCACGCTATGCAAGTGTCCAGGAATAACACTAAGAAGGAGACTACACAGCAGCAGGATTTTTATAATTTTTTTGTATGTATGGTATGTGAAGATAAGAACTCAAATATCAGTGGTGAACGGGACTGCTACGGTCGCAGGTTCGAATCCTGCCTCGGGCATGGATGTATGTGATGTCCTTAGGTTAGTTAGGTTTAAGTAGTTCTAAGTTCTAGGGGACTGATGACCACAGATGTTAAGTCCCATAGTGCTCAGAGCCATTTGAGCCATCAGTGGTGAAACTCTCAAATATTCTGGAGAAGATCGGCTTCGAAATTCTCCGAGCATCTTTAACGTCGTGAAGTATAGTCGAGTTTTCCGCAAGCAGTGTAGTTCTCTGGTAGAATTCTTGCCTACCAAGGGAGCAGCATGGGTTCGATTTCCAAGTGACGTAAATTTTTAACCAAATGTGCATGTTCTACGAACATTCCCATGAAGCGCAAAATACACAAAGATGGAAAAAATCGGTAGTGCTCCAGACGTAATCGCTGAATCGTCGGTTGAAGTCTCATTTTTGTCATTCTTTGTTTCGTTTCGTTTCCGTTCAGATCGAATACCTAAATCATTTAAATATAACAGTGATCAAATATGTGTTAATTAACACTTAACAAATTTTCATTTTCATGATCAATGCAGTTGTTGGTTGGAGACACAACATCGTTGTTACAGGTAATCTGTGAAAACCAATTCATAGCTCTTTATTCACATGAAGTGTTGAGTGCTATTGACAAGGGATTTCAGATCGATTCCGTATTTCTGGATTTTCGGAAGGCTTTTGACACTGTACCACACATGTGGCTCGTAGTGAAATTGCGTGCTTATGGAATATCGTCTCAGTTATGTGACTGGATTTGTGATTTCCTCTCAGAGAGGTCACAGGTCGTAGTAACTGACGGAAAGTCATCGAGTAAAACAGAAGTGATTTCTGGCGTTCCCCAAGGTAGTGTTATAGGCCCTTCGCAGTTCCTTATCTATATAAACGATTTGGGAGACAATCTGAGCAGTCGTCTTAGGTTGTTTGCAGATGACGCTGTCGTTTATCGACTAATAAAGTCATCAGAAGATCAAAACAAACTGTAAAACGACTCAGACGAAATATCGGAATGGTGCGAAAAGTGGGAGTTGACCCTAAATAACGAAATGTATGAGGTCATCCGCATGAGTGCTAAAAGGAATTCCTTAAACTTCCGTTACACGATAAATCAGTCTAATCTAAAAGCCGTAAATTCTACTAAATACCTAGCTATTACAATTACGAACAATTTAAATTGGAAGGAACATATAGAAAATGTTGTGGGGAAGGCTCAGCAAAGACTGCATTTTATTGACAGGACACTTGGAATATGTAACAGACGTACTAAGGAGACTGCCTATACTACGCTTGTCCGTCTTCTTTTAGAATACAGCTGCGCGGTGTGTGATCGTTACCAGATAGGACTGACGGAATACATCGAAAAAGTTCAAAGAAAGGCAGCATCTTTTCTATTATCGCGAAATATGGGAGAGAGTGTCACAGAAATAGTGCAGGATTCTGGCTGGACATCACTAAACGAAAGGCGTTTCTCGTTGCGACGCAATCTTCTCTCGAAATTCCAATCACGAAATTTCTCCTCATAATGCGAAAATATTTTGTTGACACCGACCTACATGGGGAGGAACGATCACCACGATAAAATAAGGGAAATTAGAGCTCGTACGGAAAGATATAGGTGTTCATTCCTTCCACGCGCTATACGGGATTGGAATAATAGAGAACGGTGAAGATGGTTCGATGAACCCTCTGCCAGGCGCTTAAATCGGATTTGCAGAGTATCCATGTACATGTAGATGTAGACAGATGTTCGTCACTGATAAATCTTGTATACGATTGTATTTAACCCTCTCATCGTCAGTTAAGAACTGATGATGGTGCTGAAGCACCGAAACTGGTAGCCACATGATAAATAACATCGTAAGGACGGCTGTAGGTGTTCCATTTTATTACATTAGTGAACGGCCGAAGTCTCCTAAACCTCCAGTCAGAAGGATGGACACACAAAAACTTAAGCACTGATCTCCTTCTTTGTTTGTACCCTGATAATCGCAGACAACGTGTTTGGAAGCAACCAGCTAATGTTGAACAATGATAATAGCAGACGACGTGTTTGGAGGTAATCCGATAATATCGAACACCTCCAGCAGCTGTGTCCCACTTGTGCAACGACGCTGTGCTAGAGTGATGTTCTGGAGAGACACTTGAGCGGCGCGGTTCCTTTTCGTCCTCTTAGCTGCACCTACCTGCGAACTCGTTGGAGCAGACCGCCGGTAGGAAAGCCGAGCAGAAATCTACTGCACTGCAACTGGGACCAGGCTGCATAGAACGTATCTGTTCTAAGAATCTGGAAAAGGTCTTAATTTTAAATGAAACGTGGAAATAGTGGAAAAACTTCGGTATATTCTGAACCTTAAGTAGTACATGTTTACTGCCAAGCCCGTGCTAATCCTAACTCAGTCCTGTACAAACCCTTTCATTGACGATAGCAAGTTTATGGTAACGTATTTCCCGAAATCTGAACAGATACTAAGCAAGGGGTTGTTCCTAAACGAAATCGCTCGTCATACTATTAAGTTAATTGGTGTCTAATGCACTCAAATTTTTAGTCATCGATCTGCTCAATATGCCACTCGGAATTACTGCATTTTCTCATACACAAAATTACTTCAAAGATCCGTACTTTAAAAAAAAAACGCAATTAATATGCCTTCACTTTAAAACACTTTTGAAACATGTAGCACAACTAAAACCGTCAAACTATAATTTCCTTCGGAGCTCACACTACACACGACCGTACCATTGAAAGGCTGGCCTCCGACTACTTTAGACTGCTGTAAGCATTCTTTATCTCCAAGAGAACAGACGCTTGAAGAGTACTCCGTTCTGATCGGTCAGTTTTCTCCAAGGCCAATAGAAAAACGTTATTCTCCCGCGTTATTCCGCGCATTTCATGACTAACCAATCAACAAATAACACACTTTCGAACTGTACTTTTTCCCGAAATAAATATTTAACATACTGGTACTTTGTTTATACTTTTCGTTATTAACTATTTTCATTTGCACTCGAATTAGCTTTCCTTCACCATAAACTTACTTTACATATTATAATACAAAATTCGCCGTCGTCTGCAATCACACTATTTTAAAACTTTCTCACACTCGTTCGTACAGCGTTCATTAGTAGAACAATGAACTACATATTTATTTCAGACCACATTCATGCATCATTCACACTACTAAAAGCATATAAAAATTGTACAAACACAAATAAACAAAAAAGCCTTCAAGAAATAAACAGAACACTTCACAAAAACATTCTCTTGACCTGTTTCTTGAATGTCTCTGTGCACTACTGGACTCTGATGGTCAAAATTCTTAATTACATTATAATTCTTTCTGTTTAGTCCTGTCCGCTACTGTTCTCTAGCAGATGAAGATTAGAACCACGTACTCGACTGAACCCATTTCAGACCATCTATCACTGTGCACGCATGAGTCATTCTCCCGATACACAGGCTCTAGACAGTAGCGATATAAGGCGCCTCGCCTCAACTCTACATGGGACCACTCCCAGAACATCACTCCACCACAGCACTGTTACACAACAATGTTGGAGGTGTTAAACATTATCGAGTTGTCTCTAAACACGTTCTCTGCGATTATCATTGTTCAACATTAGCGTGTTGTTGAGGTCAGTCTCACTGCTCTACGGTAGAGGGAATGGCAGGGAATGGCAATTGAATCTCAATGTAGACAAGTGAAATGTGCTGCGAATACACAGAAAGATAGATCCTTTATCATTTAGCTACAAAATAGCAGGTCAGCAACTGGAAGCAGTTAATACCATAAATTATCTGGGAGTAAGCATTAGGAGTGATTTAAAATGGAATGATCATATAAAGTTGATCGTCGGTAAAGCAGATGCCAGACTGAGATTCATTGGAATAATCCTAAGGAAATGCAATCCGAAAACAAAGGAAGTAGGTTACAGTACTCTTGTTCGCCCATTGCTTGAATACTGCTCAGCAGTGTGGGATCCGTACCAGATAGGGTTGATAGAAGATATAGAGAAGATCCAACGGAGAGTAGCGCGCTTCGTTACAGGATCATTTAGTAATCGCGAAAGCGTTACGGAGATGATAGATAAACTCCAGTGGAAGACTCTACAGGAGAGACGCTCAGTAGCTCGGTACGGGCTTTTGTCAAAGTTTCGAGAACATACCTTCACCGAAGAGTCAAGCAGTATATTGCTCCCTCCTACGTATATCTCGCGAAGAGACCATGAGGATAAAATCAGAGAGATTAGAGCCCACACAGAGGCATACCGACAATCCTTCTTTCCACGAACAATACGAGACTGGAATAGAAGGGAGAACCGATAGAGGTACTCAAGGTACCCTCCGCCACACACCGTCAGGTGGCTTGCGGAGTATGGATGTAGATGTAGATGTAGATGTAGAGGGACGAGATTCTGCAACCCTAGTGCGACTCCATAGCCAACATTTTGATGATTTGTCTCGGTGGATGCAACTCGCGTGTTGTTCTCGCGAACACGTTCCTTCAGCATGCTAGAATACCAGATTCGAGTCGCCTGCATGTTCCGTGGACACGAATCTAATTGAACATGTGCGGGACCGATCGATACGAACTATGTTGGGACCTCGAGGACGACAGCCTATTTTGCGTGACTTACGCACAATTTCTATTGAAGAGTAAGACAATCTGGACAAGGGCTGGCTTTATAGTCTCATCGATGATAGGTAACGACGAATTCAAGCCTGTATCAGAACAAGAGAACGTTCCACCACGTAATGACGTTGCTCAAGAGTGCCGTGAAAAACCTCCCAATGAGAAACAGACTGTTTTCGTTACACAAATGGGGCCCAACCCCCATCGGGTTTTTTAGTCTTGGAACCGCTGCCAATCAGTCGAACAGCTCTTCAGCTGATCTCCAAAGGCTAACTGCACTTCGGTCCATTCCTCCCACCAAGCAAAAATCACTAACAGCAGCGAGAATCGAACCCGGGTCTTCCGCATGACAGTCGCCTGACCACTCAGCTACGGAGGTGGACTTCACCTAATAGTAGCACTTCGCTATTTTCTAATCACTGTCATTCCGTACAGTTTTCAAACTTTACGTTTCCCTCTATTAGCTCGTAAGTTACTCTGTGAAGTTTCGGGATTTTTCGGGATTGCAGCCGAATGGCACCGACTTCTGGCTACGATGTTTCGGCTGATTACCGTTCAACCATCTTCAGGTGATTGTTTAGCACTGGAGATTGCTTTTTCACATCGCTAACTTTGCTCCAAAAAATGACGCGGAGACGCATGCTCATAGGCAGCCGCTATATGAGCGACCTCTGTAGAGTTTCCCGCCCTCTTAGAATATTGCTCCATCTATGGCGCATGCGCGCTCTCTGTCGTAATGCGAGCTTGCGGAGTTAAAAATCAGATGTCGAATTAATGAAATTAGCTGTCGCTACATGTCTTTTTAATCGTAAAATGTTTCCCTTCTGCAGATATTACATGAATCATCGGGTCCCACATCTAATCCAATAGAAAGCCACCATCTCGATTAATAAGATCTTACACCAAACGTATTTCCACCGATTCCTTAATAACTGAGCGCCATAGATGGAGTAATATTCGAAGAGGGCGCGAAACTCGACAGAAGTCGCTCAGAAAGCCTTTGCGCATGCTACTCCGCGCCATGTTTTGATATAAAGTTAGCAACGTGAACAAGCAATCTCCAACGTAAAACACTCACGTGAAGATAGATGAATGGTTGTCAGTCGAAACATCTCGTCAAGAAGTCGACGTCATCCGGCTACAATCCCGGATCTTCACTGAATACTCTTTTTACCGTGAAAATTTCAAGAATCACAGCATGCAACTTATTCCCTGGTATCTTAGAAACGTCCTATCATCCTGTCACTCCTCCATCTCAGTATACCGTTCATTTCTATACAATTTGAGTCCCAGTCGTGATACGTCCCTCTGTCTCCGTCATTGATTCTTCGATGTACAGACTGAAGAGTAGGGCAGCGAGTCTGCATCCCAGTCTTACACCCTTTTTAATCCGAGCTCTCTAACAGGAAAGCTGAAGGGGACGGTCATCTATAAAGCAGAATATAACGTAACTGGTTAATTGTGTTCAATGCTGGACCAGTTGGCCTTTAATTCAGGTCTAATCTCTACCGACGGTATTCTCTTCGTGCTACTGATGCTCCTTATGTAGTCGTCGTATTTTTCATCAAATTACGGTGAATACGACGCTGTACAATAAATATAAAATATGAAAGAACAGAAGGTAACCACGCACTAAACATTAAGTTTTTATTTACGTCGCCTTTCGTAGGCCTTTCTTATTCACCAGATGGTAATTCTAGTGTTGCACTTAGACTCATTATCTGAACAGCGGAGCTGCCATCGATTGTAGTATACGAGTTCCGAAACGTGTCCTAAATTAAAACTAAGTTTAGTGACTGGTTGCTCCATGTTTTTATTTATATTTCAGCAGTCACAGAAACATCTTACTAAACATTTTAAGCGCAATATACGACCAACCGAAAATTTTCCTCTTTGCCGGTATTTACAAGTTCGTAGATAGTGCACGAAACGTAATGCGAAAGACGAAATCACCGGATGGAAATGATTACCTGTTCTGCTCATCCTAGCTTCAACACAAGTCAGGAAAAACTGCTAGTGATTAATTAATTTTCCTCGTACGGAGGAGGCGAACCGAAGTGTCATAAGTTTACATTGAAAAACACTATCCGGGACTGTTTGTAAAAATAATTTCTATCTTTCTCTTTCGAGAACTAAAGGCCAGTGGATTTAATAGAGGCTGCTAACTCTTCCAGTGCAGCTCTTACGTGGATGTCATAACCTTCGACACTTCGAATCCAAACATCGACTTGTTCCCCGTGTTTACGAATTCTCAGTAAATCGTTTCTGTGGTTTTATTGAATGCTATAAGCGCGGGAGTGCGAAACTGACTATTAAACGGCAAACTGCAGGCAGTTTACTCTCCCCAGAGGGATATCCACTCTGTTAAACTGCTACTTCTCAACTTCACAGTAGTTTTACCGCCCTTCTACATCTACATCTACATCCATACTCCGCAAGCCACCTGACGGTGCGTGGCGGAGGGTACCTTGAGTACCTGTATCGGTTCTCCCTTCTATTCCAGTCTCTTATTGTTCGTGGAAAGAAGGATTGTCGGTATGCCTCTGTGTGGGCTCTAATCTCTCTGATTTTATCCTCATGGTCTCGTCGCGAGATATACGTAGGAGGGAGCAATATACTGCTTGACTCTTCGGTGAAGGTATGTTCTCGAAACTTTGACAAAAGCCCGTACCGAGCTACTGAGTGTCTCTCCTGCAGAGTCTTCCACTGGAGTTTATCTATCATCTCCGTAACGCTTTCGCGATTACCAAATGATCCTGTAACGAAGCGTGCTGCTCTCCGCTGGATCTTCTCTATCTCTTCTATCAACCCTATCTGGTACGGATCCCACACTGCTGAGCAGTATTCAAGCAGTGGGCGAACAAGCGTACTGTAACCTACTTCCTTTGTTTTCGGATTGCATTTCCTTAGGATTCTTCCAATGAATCTCAGTGTGGCATCTGCTTTACCGACGATCAACATTATATGATCATTCCATTTTAAATCACTCCTAATGCGTACTCCCAGATAATTTATGGTATTAACTGCTTCCAGTTGCTGACCTGCTATTTTGTAGCTAAATGATAAAGGATCTATCTTTCTGTGTATTCGCAGCACATTGATTCCTTTCCCATAGCTGTGTGGTATATAACAGTGATCGATCGTAATCTGTCTGTTCTGTACTTACTTACAGTGAATATCTTACTGGAAGCGCGTTTTCCTTCCTAAGTATATGTACTCCAATCATTGAACATGTAATTGCCAGCGTTGGTCGAGGCTCCTCAGAGGAGTGATAAACTTGCAGTTGTTATCTGCCCCCAGAGAATGAACAAGTTAAAGTAAATATCTGTTTTGGTAGATATGCTGAAAAATTGTACCTCGAATTTATTTTCATTGCATTATCAGTCATTTTTCTCCGCAGTACTTCGTACGTAAGGTGGGTCTCATGTTAAATGTGTACTTCTTCGACAGTATTTCCATAAGAAATTATAATTCAATTGATCTACTGATGAAATATATAAATTCCAAAATTTTAGAAACATTTATAATTCAAGCTTTCTTTTGATTTTCAGTAAGTTTACTGACATTTGAGCTGTATGTTATCGAAACTAAATAACTTCAGAAAATCACAGTGTCACAGTTGTTAATATCTCGTGAACAGGTCATACTTACAAATAGCTGCATTATTCGAATCTATTTAACAGCTGCCAACAGGAGTAACGTAGGAGCAGATATCCTCGTTGTAGCAAAGAAGCTAAAATAATTCGTAAAGGCATGTCCAGACTGTATACCAGTCAGCTTCCTCTCAGAGTCCACACTTAGCAATCACATATAACCGCTCGCTCGTCGAAAGATCCGTACCACTAATTCATACTGGAATCTGTTACATCGTAATGCAGCAATTCGACGTGGCATTTACTCAACAACTCGTTGACAGTCTCCTGCTGGGCCGGCCGCAGTGGTCGTGCGGTTCCAGGCGCTGCAGTCTGGAACCGCGAGACCGCTACGGTGGCAGGTTCGAATCCTGCATCGGGCATGGATGTGTGTGATGTCCTTAGGTTAGTTAGGTTTAACTAGTTCTAAGTTCTAGGGGACTAATGACCTCAGAAGTTGAGTCCCATAGTGCTCAGAGCCATTTGAACCATTTTGAACAGTCTCCTGCGGAAAAACGGAACCCTGTTGCGTCTGTAGCCGTCTATAATTGCGAAAGTGTTTCCGGTGCGGGATTCTGTGAGTGAACTGCCCTTCAGATTATGTTCCATTAATGTTAGACGGGGTTTATGTCGGGCGATCTGGGTGGCCAGATCATTCGTTCGAACTGTCCAGAATATTCTTCAAATCAATCGCAAACAGTTGAAGCCCGGTGACACGGCGCATTGTAGTGAGAACATAAAGTCCATGAATGGCTGCAAATAGCCTCCAAGTAACCGAACGTAACCATTTTCAGTCAATGATCGGTTCAGTTGAGCAGAGCACCAGTTCCATTCCACGTAAACGCAGCCCATACCGTTATGGAGTCACCACCAGCTTGCCCAGGGCCTCGTTGACAACCTGTGTCCATGACTTCATGCGGTCTGCGCTACACTTGAACTCCACCATCAGCTCTTACCACCTGAAACTGGAACTTATCTGACCATGCCACGGCTTCCCAGTCATATAGGGTCCAACCGATACGGTCACGAGCCCAGGAGAGGATCTGCAGTCGATGTCGTGCTGTTAGCAAAGGCACTCGCGTCGGTCGTCTGCTCCCATAGCCCATCAACGCCAAATTTCGCCGCACTCTCCTAACGCATACGCTAGTCGTACGCTCAACATTGATTTCTTCTGTTTTTCAACGCAGTATTGCTTGCCTGTCAGCACTGAGGACTTCACGCAAAAGCCGTTGCTGTCGGTCGTTAAGCGAAGACCGTCGGCCACTGCGCTGTCCGCGCTCAGAGGTAATGTCTGAAATGTGGTATTCTCGGCACACTGGATACCATAACGAGTTACGAGATGGAAGGCCCCATGCGTCTAGCTCCAACTACTGTTCCACGTTCAGAGTCTGTTAATTCCCGTCACGTGGCCATAATCACGTCGGAACCCTTCCACACGAATCACTTGAATGCAAATAACGGTTCCAGCATTGCACTGCCCTTTTAATACCTTGCGTATGCCATACTACCACCATCTCTATACAGGGTGTTACAAAAAGATACGGCCAAACTTTCAGGAAACATTCCTCACACACAAGGAAAGAAAATATGCTATGTGGACATGTGTCCGGAAACGCTTACTTTCCATGTTAGAGCTCATTTTATTACTTCAGATCACATTATTCATGGAACTGAAACACACAGCAACAGAATGTACCAGCGTGACTTCAAACACTTTGTTACAGGAAACGTTCAAAATGTCTTCCGTTATCGAGGATACATGCATCCACCCTCCGTCGCATGGAATCCCTGATGCCCTGATGCAGCCCTGGAGAATGGCGTATTGTATCACAGCCGTCCACAATACGAGCACGAATAGTCTCTACATTTGGCACCGTGGTTGCGTAGACAAGTGCTTTCAAATGCCCCCATAAATGAAAGTCAAGAGGGTTGAGGTCAGGAGAGCGTGGAGGCCATGGAATTGGTCCGCCTCTACCAATCCATCGGTCACCGAATCTGTTGTTGAGAAGCGTACGAACACTGCGACTGAAATGCGAAGGAGCTCCATCGTGCGTGAACCACATGTTGTGTCGTACTTGTAAAGGCACATGTTCTAGCAGCACAGGTAGAGTATCCCGTATGAAATCATGATAACGTGCTCCATTGAGCGTAGGTGGACGAAACTAAAATGAGCTCTAACATGGAAATTAATCGCTTCCGGTCACTTGTCCACATAACATCTTTTCTTTATTTGTGTGTGAGGAATGTTTCCTGAAAGTTTGGCCGTACCTTTTTGTAACACCCAGTATGTGTATATCGCTGTACGACGACTTTTTGTCACCTCAGTATATTTTGGAATTTGGTTCAGCATACAATATTGTCCATGATGTACTATAATTCAGTGAAATTTCTGCAATAAGTGTGCCGCGTCAGTTGACTGATGCAAGGGACAGATCATTGCGCCGCAGCCTGTGAAGAAGTTTTGCTTAGTCTGAAGGGGGAAAGTAGTGGATTTCTGGACGGAGTTACCACAGGAGACGAAACATGGGTGCCTCTGGCTCTGCTTTTCGAAAAGACGTCTGTTCTGCTCGAGGTCTGGATTACGAGAGAGAGAGGCAACTGCGTTCCACACAGCAGAAAACTCCAGCGTCCACACACATGACCTGTATCCCACGCACGCTATTGGCTAAAACCAATGGCGTGAACTCGCTAACAGTTTCAGCAGGGGCCTCAGGCCGTCTCTTGTCAGCAGCTTTAACTGGACAGAACTGCCTCGGTTTTGAAAGAAAAGCAACTTGTGGAACGTAGGTACAGCGGAAGTTGCTCTAGGAGTAAACTTATAAAGATTAGACTGGGCTTCTGAAATAAATTTTTTAAATCAACTGCCGAAAATTTTCCTTGAGTGGCTGCCACCGTGTGCAGTGCAGTGAAACCTGAAACGGAAATTTCTAGCACGTAATCGCTCCATAGCTTTTCACAGAAACCCGAAAATTCCGCACTTAACCATAACACTGGAGGCGCCGTGAAGTTATTCACGGACGATGTTGTTGAAGAAGATTGCAATGCAGGAAGGTCAGCAGAGAATCGGCAGTTGGTCCAGAGAAAGACAGTTGGCCCTGAGAGTAACCAAAATGTAACGCAGTGCGTATTAAGTAGTAGAAGATATTTACTATTGATCAATTACACTGTAGGCTCAAATGGCTCTGACCACTATGGGACTTAACATCTGAGGTCATCAGTCCCCTAGAACTTAGAACTACGTAAACCTAACTAACCTAAGGAGATCACACACATCCATGCCCGAGGCAGGATTCGAATCTGCGACCGTAGCGGTCGCGCGGTTTCAGACTAAAGCGCGTAGAACCGCACGGCTACACCGGCCGCCTACAAAAATGGTTCAAATGGCTCTGAGCACTATGGGACTTAACTTCTGAGGTCACCAGCCCCCTAGAACTTAGAACTACGTAAACCTAACTAACCTAAGGACATCACACACATCCATGCCCGAGGCAGCATTCGAACCTGCGACCCTAGCGGTCGCGCGGTTCCAGACTGTAGCGACTAGAGCCGCTCGGCCACTCCGGCCGGCGGCCGGCTACACTGTAGGCGATAAAGTACTGGGAACAGCAACTGCCATAAAATACATCAGACCCTGTATTCGGCGGGAGAACACTGCAAAGATTCCCAGCTAACCACAGTGTCAGACACTACAAGAGAGGCATCGAGCATCACGGTGAGGCTAACTGTTGAAATTTCGAGAATTTACCTCCAGAGAAATGACTCATTACTGCCCCCAAATATGCTCGCGTTATGATCACTACGGAAAAAATTGAGAAATTTGGTACAACTCTCTAAGACCAAGCTCGCTTGAATATTTCCTTGTTTACAAGAAACGGTTTCGGCAGTTTTTGCTGTCATCTTCAGGTCTTCAAAAATTTTTGTTCTAAAACATATTCATATCGAATTGGTACCTCACACCAAGTTGTCATGTTAGCGGATAAAGTGTAGTATATTTACACAGAGATTTAAATAAAACACTTAAAATCAAAAAGTACCTCGTGCACATGGTCATTTCCATATACGTAACGATCGCAGATAATTGTTACGTCGGAAAAATATTAGTACACAATAAAATGCGTAGCACCACACCTGTTTACGTTAGCTGAAGATCCACCTTAGACTGCGTACAAGGAACAAGGTATAATGTGCTACAGTTTATCCACTAACATGCCAACTTGGCGTGAGGCTGCAGCTCTAAATGAACACGTTTTACAACAACAACAACAACTTTTGAAGACCTGAAGAAGACAGCTATATCTGTCGAAATAGTTTGTTGTAAATTTAAAAAAAAATTCATGCGATCTTGGCTTTAGAAATGTTTTACCAAGTAAAACAGATCGCTCCTTCTGGTTTCTCAACATGAGAACATTCAATAGAGAAGTTACCACACGGAGCCTTATCTACAATCCTTTCTCACACGTATGTTTCGTGAATGAAACAGAACCAAGAAGAAAAGATATTCATGCCAGAATTACCCTCCACTGCACACCGGGATGTGGTTTGTGGAATATAAACGTAAATGCAATTATGAAATTTCATTGCATCGAACACCGATCTTACTACACTTCGTCCCGAATGACTTCGGACGATTCAGAGAAGCGCTGGCAGGCAAGCATTTCAGAAGCGATGAAGAGCTGAAAACCACGGTGCATGAGTGGCCGCACCCATAACTAAAAGAATTTTTCTCGCGTGTTATTCATGCACTTCGAAGCAGCAGAATGTGTGACTGGTTTGATGCTGCCCGCCACGAATCCTTCTCCTGTGCCAGCCTCTTCATCTCACTGTAGCTCTTGCACCCCACGTCCTACTTGTTCGATGTATTCCAGGCTCTACCTTTCCCTACAGACTTTACCCTCTACGGAGCCCTCTAAATCTGCATCTACATGACTACTATGCAATTCACATTTAAGTGCTTGGCAGAGGGTTCATCGAACCATAATCATACTATCTCCCTGCCATTCCACTCCTGAACAGCGCGCGGGAAAAACGAACACCTAAACCTTTCTGTTCGAGCTCTGATTTCTCTTGTTTTATTTTGATGATCATTCCTACCTATGTAGGTTGGGCTCAACAAAATATTTTCGCATTCTGAAGTGAAAGTTGGTGACTGAAATTTCGTAAATAGATCTCACCGCGACGAAAAACGTCTTTGCTTTAATGACTTCCATCCCAGCTCGCGTATTATATCTGCCACACTCTCTCCCCTATTACGTGATAATATAAAACGAGCTGCCCTTTTTTGCACCCTTTCGATGTCCTCCGTCAATCCCACCTGTTAAGGATCCCACACCGCACACCAATATTCTAACAGAGGACGAACGAGTGTAGTGTAAGCTGTCTCTTTAGTGGACTTGTTGCATCTTCTAAGTATCCTGCCAAGGAAACGCAACCTTTGGCTCGCCTTCCCCACAATATTATCTATGTGGTATTTCCGACTGAAGTTGTTCGTAATTTTAACACCCAGGTACTTAGTTGAATTGACAGCCCTGATAATTGTACTATTTATCGAGTAATCTAATTCCAACGGATTTCTTTTGGAACTCATGTGGATCACCTCACACTTTTCGTTATTTAGCGTCAACTGCCACCTGCCACACCATACAGTAATCTTTTCTAAATCGCTTTGCAAATGATACTGGTCTTCGGATGACCTTACTAGACGGTAAATTACAGCATCATCTGCGAACAACCTAAGAGAACTTCTCAGATTGTCCCCCAGGTCATTTATATAGATCAGGAACAGCAGAGGTCCCAGGACGCTTCCCTGGGGAAGCGTTATTCCCTGATGTGTCAACACAGGTCGCATTATCCTGCCTCCACTTCTATCATTGTTTTCCATATGTTCGTTTCTGCACCCATTCTATAGGGAACCTCCTCACTCTTTATCAGTCCATCTAATTTTCGGCAGTTCTCAATAGCACCCATCTCAAACGCTTCGATTCGTTTCTTCGCCACTTTTCCTACAGCTCATAATTCATTAATGTACAATGCTGAGCTCCAAACTTACATTGTCAGTACTTTCTTCTTCATATAAAGAAAGGCCTATATTTGACACCAACAGCCTTATTTTGGCCAGGACTGCTTTGTTTGACTGTGACCTTCTTTGAAGATCTTTGGTTATTTTGCTTATGAGGTAGCAGAATTCTTCTGCTTCGTGGTCACTACGGGTTGTAATCTCATTTCTGCTACTCCTGAATACTTTAGTCTCTCTTCCGTTTATTCTCACTCCATATTCTGTTCTCATTGAACTGCTCGTTCCATTCACCAGGTCCTATAATTCAGATGTCTTTTCTAAATCGTTTTGCAGTTTGTTTTGATCTTTTGATGACTTTACTGGTCGATAAACGACAGCGTCGTCTGCAAACAGCCTAAGACGGCTGCTCAGATTGTCTCCCAAATCGTTTATATAGGTTAGGAACAGCAAAGGGTCTATAACACTACCTTGCGGAACGCCAGAAATCACTTCTGTTTTACTCGATGACTTTCCGTCAATTACTACGAACTGTGACCTCTCTGACAGGAAATCACAAATCCAGTCACATAACTGAGACGATATTCCATAAGCACGCAATTTCACTACAAGCCACTTGTTTGGCACAGCGTCAAAACCCTTCCGGAAATCCAGAAATAACGGAATCGATCTGAAATCCCTTGCCAATATCACTCAACACTTCATGTGCATAAAGAGCTAGTTGCAATGCTAATCACTTAAATATGTTAGCTACAGAAATTTATTCCCGAAATTTCATTACTCTACATTAACTGCTTTTATCATTTTTTTTCATCAATGTATTATACGAGCTGTGGGTCGCCACCTCCTGAAAATAGATTGTGCGGCATTTTTGACACTTACCTACCTTCGCTACATTCCAGATTCTGTGGATCACTTGATCTCTACAGACCAACTTAAATATTCGTTTGAGTGTCACTTCGCGCAATGACTTTAGGAATTCTGAAACAATGTTATCTATGTTTTGCTCCTTATTTAATCGCAAGTATTCCAACGTTCAATTAAACTCTAGTACTGGAGTGAGTCGTATGCGTGATACTGAAGAATTAAGGCTTTCCTTTGGACCGCCCTCGTACACTCTAGACGTGAACACCATAGGCAGACACCTGGATTCAGCTGGGCTCCCTCCGGCAGCGCCCGGATGCACCCGCGGCTGCGCTCGAGGTCCCGCTAGGCACCGCTACCCGGCCTAGGCCACGCTGGAAGGGGCCCCTGGAGTCCTGGAGTGGGCGCTGCTGAAAGCGAGCCGCGTGGCCGGCCGTCGACCCCGCCTGGCACCTGCAGGCGCGATGCGCGATGCACGGCCGACCCGCTGACGTCACCTGCATCGATTCCGCATCTGCACGGCCGACAGGTATAACCGTTACTGACCTTGCATGTTTACCTGTATGTACACCAACCGGGAGCAGATATGCACTGACGAGCCAGAACATGACCACCTGCTTAATAGGTTGTTGGTCCATCTTTGGAACTCTATTGTTGTTGTTATGGTCTTCAGTCCAGAGACTGGTTTGATGTAGCTCTCCATGCTAGTCTATCCTGTGCAAGATTCTTCATCTCCCAGTACTTACTGCAACCTACATCCTTCTGAATCTGTGTAATGTATTCATCTCTTGGTTTCCCTCTACGATTTTTACCCTCCACGCTGCCCTCCAATACTAAATTGGTGATCCCTTGATGCCTCAGAATATGCCCTACGAACCGATCCCTTCTTCTAGTCAAGTTGTGCCACAAATTTCTCTTCTCCCTAATTCTATTCAATACCTCCTCATTAGTGATATGATCTACCCATCTAATCTTCAGCATTCTTCTGTAGCACCACATTTCGAAAGATTCTATTCTCTTCTTGTCCAAACTATTTATCGTCCACGTTTCACTTCCATGCATGGCTACACTCCACACAAATACTTTCAGAAACGACTTCCTGACGCTTAAATCTATACTCGATGTTAACAAATTTCTCTCCTTCAGAAATGCTTTCCTTGCCATTGCCATTCTACATTTTATATCCTCTCTACTTCGACCATCATCAGTTATTTTGCTCCCCAAATAGCAAAACTCATCTACTACTTTAAGTGTCTCATTTCGAAATTTAATTCCGGCACCATCACCCGATTTAATTAGACTACATTCCATTATCCTCGTTTTGCTTTTGTTGATGTTCATATTATACCCTCCTTTCGAGACCCTGTCCATTCCGTTCAGCTGCTCTTCCAAGTCCTTCGCTGTCTCTGACAGAATTACAATGTTATCGACAAGGCTCAAAGTTTTTATTTCTTTTCCCTGGATTTTAATTCCTTCTACAAATTTTTCTTTTGTTTCCTTTACTGCTTCCTCAATATACAGATTGAATAACATCGGGGAGAGGCTACACCCTGTCTCACTCCCTTCCCAACCACTGCTTCCCTTTCATGCCCCTCGACTCTTATAACTGCTATCTGGTTTCTGTACAAATTGTAAATAGCCTTTCGCTCCCTGTATTTTATCCCTGGCCCCTTCAGAATTTGAAAGAGGTATTCCAGTCAACATTTTCAGAAGCTTTCTCTAAAGCTACAAATGCTAGAAACATAGGTTTGCCTTTCCTTAACCTATCTTCTAAGTTAATCTGTACGGTTAGTATTGCCTCACGTGTTCCAACATTTCTACGGAATCCAAACTGACCTTCCCCGAGGTCGTCTTCGACCAATTTTTCCATTCGTCTGTAAAGAATTCGTGTTAGTATTTTGCAGCAGTGGCTTTTTAAACTGATTGTTCGGTAATTTTCACATCTGTCAACACCTGCTTTCTTTGGGATTGGAATTATTATATTCTTCTTGAAGTCTGAGGGTATTTCGCCTGTCTCATACATCTTGCTCACCAGATGGTAGAGTTTTGCTACTCCTGGCTCTCCCAAGGCTGTCACTAGTTCTAATGGAATGTTTTCTACTCCCGGGGCCTTGTTTCGACTTAGGTCTTTCAGTGCTCTGTCAAACTCTTCACGTAGTATCACATCTCCTATTTCATCTTCATCTACATCCTCTTCCATTTCTATAATATTGTCCTCAACAACATCGCCCTTGTATAGACGCTCTATATACTCCTTCCATCTCTCTGCTTTCCCTTCTTTGCTTAGAATTGGGTTTCCATTTGAGCTCGTGATATTCACGAAAGTGGTTCTCTTTTCTCCAAAGGTCTCTTTAATTTTCCTAGGGCAGTATCTATACGGCACCTATTTTGCGTACCATCGAGTCTATAATTTGTTGGTAGGTTTGTGGTGATATGGGCATCAGGTACGTGCACACACGTCATGTAAGTCCGGTAAATATCGGGCCGCTGATACATGTGCGTGGAGATAGCGCCCCCGGCAGCGACCCAGATGGGTTCCACCAGATTCACATCAGGCCCCTTTGGCGGCTAAAACATCAACTTGATTTCACATTATCATGCTCTTCAAATCACTGTAGCACGTTTCTGGCTTCGAGACAGGGACAGCTACATAGCTGATAGATGACATCGCCGTCAGGGAAGACATCAAGCCTGAAGAGATGCAGTTAGCCTGCAGCTGAAATGATGTCTTCGATCGCTAACACATGTACCATGCAAGCGCAGGAGAATATTTTCCGTAGCATAATGCTGCTCCCACCAGCCTGCATCCGTGGCGCGGTGCGCGTCTGCAGCTGCCGTTCGCCTCGATGATGGCGTTTATGGAGACGATCATCAATCTGGTGTAGCAAGAAAAATGTTTCATCCGAAGAGCTGCCACGTTTTCAGTGATAGACGGTCGAATGCCAAAGGTCGCGTGCCCAGTGCTTCCTAAACGTACAGATTGAACAGTAGCCGCCAAAGACTAGATCCTTGTCTTACACTCTTTTCAATCCAGCACTTCGTTCTTGATGTTTCATCCTAACTCTTCCCTTTCTACTCTTGTACGTGTGGTATACTACTCTTTCCCTGTATCTTGCACCTGAATTGCTGAGAATTTCAAACATCCTGCAGAATTTTGCACCGTGGAACGCTTTTCCCAGGTCGACAAATCGTATGAGTGAGTCTTGATTTTTCTTCACTCTTACTTCCATTACGATTCGTAACGTGTATCTGCTTCTTTAGTGCCTTTACCTTTCACAAACCCAAAACTGGTGGTCATCTAGCAGATCCTCAAAATTCTTTACCAGTCATCCTTGTCAGCAACTTGTATGGTCCCGAGCCCACTGCAGTCATAATTGTTGATGTCGTTGATGAGCATGGGGAGACGTAGGGGTCTTCTTCTGGAGAGTTCCATTTTCAATAATGTATGACGAAGGGTGTCTTCCGAAACACTTGTACCTGCACCACATTGTGCTCTTTGGACAGAGATCACCATCTATCCTACTTTACAGGGCAAAGAAGCCTCCGAACTCCGCGTTCTGTGAAGATCGTGGATGTCCAACTATTAACGCCTAGTGGTAGTTTCACTGTCCTTCTACCTCTTTCCGTAGATGCTCAAGACAGTACATCTACACCTACATCTACGTACATACTCCGCAATCCACCATACGGTGCGTGGCGGAGGGTACCTCGTACCACAACTAGCATCTTCTCTCCCTGTTCCACTCCCAAACAGAACGAGGGACAAATGACTGCCTATATGCCTCTGTACGAGCCCTAATCCCTCTCATCTTATCTTTGTGGTCTTTCTCCGAAATATAAGTCGGTGGCAGTAAAACTGTACTGCAGTCAGCCTCAAATGCTGGTTCTCTAAATTTCCTCAGTAGCGATTCACGAAAAGAACGCTTCCTTTCCTCTAGAGGCTCTCACCCGAGTTCCTGAAGCATTTCCGTAGCACTCGCGTGATGATCAAACCTACCAGTAACGAATCTAGCAGCCCGCCTCTGAATTGCTTCTACACTCCTGGAAATTGAAATAAGAACACCGTGAATTCATTGTCCCAGGAAGGGGAAACTTTATTGACACATTCCTGGGGTCAGATACATCACATGATCACACTGACAGAACCACAGGCACATAGACACAGGCAACAGAGCATGCACAATGTCGGCACTTGTACAGTGTATATCCACCTTTCGCAGCAATGCAGGCTGCTATTCTCCCATGGAGACAATCGTAGAGATGCTGGATGTAGTCCTGTGGAACGGCTTGCCATGCCATTTCCACCTGGCGCCTCAGTTGGACCAGCGTTCGTGCTGGACGTGCAGACCGCGTGAGACAACGCTTCATCCAGTCCTAAACATGCTCAATGGGGGACAGATCCGGAGATCTTGCTGGCCAGGGTAGTTGACTTACACCTTCTAGAGCACGGTGGGTGGCACGGGATACATGCGGACGTGCATTGTCCTGTTGGAACAGCAAGTTCCCTTGCCGGTCTAGGAATGGTAGAACGATGGGTTCGATGACGGTTTGGATGTACCGTGCACTATTCAGTGTCCCCTCGACGATCACCAGTGGTGTACGGCCTGTGTAGGAGATCGCTCCCCACACCATGATGCCGGGTGTTGGCCCTGTGTGCCTCGGTCGTATGCAGTCCTGATTGTGGCGCTCACCTGCACGGCGCCAAACACGCATACGACCATCATTGGCACCAAGGCAGAAGCGACTCTCATCGCTGAAGACGACACGTCTCCATTCGTCCCTCCATTCACGCCTGTCGCGACACCACTGGAGGCGGGCTGCACGATGTTGGGGCGTGAGCGGAAGACGGCCTAACGGTGTGCGGGACCGTAGCCCAGCTTCATGGAGACGGTTGCGAATGGTCCTCGCCGATACCCCAGGAGCAACAGTGTCCCTAATTTGCTGGGAAGTGGCGGTGCGGTCCCCTACGGCACTGCGTAGGATCCTACGGTCTTGGCGTGCATCCGTGCGTCGCTGCGGTCCGGTCCCAGGTCGACGGGCACGTGCACCTTCCGCCGACCACTGGCGACAACATCGATGTACTGTGGAGACCTCACGCCCCACGTGGTGAGCAATTCGGCGGTACGTCCACCCGGCCTCCCGCATGCCCACTATACGCCCTCGCTCAAAGTCCGTCAACTGCACATACGGTTCACGTCCACGCTGTCGCGGCATGCTACCAGTGTTAAAGACTGCTATGGAGCTCCGTATGCCACGGCAAACTGGCTGACACTGACGGCGGCGGTGCACAAATGCTGCGCAGCTAGCGCCATTCGACGGCCAACACCGCGGTTCCTGGTGTGTCCGCTGTGCCGTGCGTGTGATCATTGCTTGTACAGCCCTCTCGCAGTGTCCGGAGCAAGTATGGTGGGTCTGACACACCGGTGTCAATGTGTTCTTTTTTCCATTTCCAGGAGTGTATGTCCTCCCTCAATCCGACCTTATAGGGATCCCAAACGCTCGAGCAGTACTCAAGAATAGGTCGTATTAGTGTTTTATAAGCGGTCTCCTTTACAGATGAACCACATCTTCCCAAAATTCTACCAATGAACCGAAGACGACTATCCGCCTTCCCCACAATTGCCATTACATGCTTGTCCCACTTCATATCGCTCTGCAATGTTACGCCCAAATATTTAATCGACGTGACTGTGTCAAGCGCTACACTACTAATGGAATATTCAAACATTACGGGATTCTTTTTCCTATTCATCTGCATTAATTTACATTTATCTATATTTAGAGTTAGCTGCCATTCTTTACACCAATCACAAATCCTGTCGATGTCATCTTGTATCCTCCTACAGTCATTCAACGACGACACCTTCCCGTACACCACACCATCATCAGCAAACAGCCGTACATTGCTATCCACCCTATCCAAAACATCATTTATGTAGATAGAAAACAACAGCGGACCTACCACCCGTCGCTGGGGCACTCCAGATGATACCCTCACCTCCTATGAACACTCACCATCGAGGACAACGTACTGGATTCAGTAGCACGTGAACATTCGACCAGCTTCGACGTTTCCAAGATACTCATCTACAGGCTCTGCGCAGTAATAATCTGCCCTTGTCAGAGTCGCTTATCTCAAAGGATTTCCCCATTTGCAGCCCATATCTTTGCTAGGGTGATCCGCCATCCGTCTCTTCTCCGCTCACATGTTTCCCTTACCGCGTCACGTGACCGCAACACCACCAGGCGACATCCAAGGTCGCGGTGAGCATCGGTCATGATGTTCTGGCTGTTCAGTGTAAAGCCTTAAATGACATCTCCAAAACCTCAAGTACAAACCATGAAACAGTACTGGGTCAACGCTATGCAAGCGGACATCCAAGGTCGCGGTGAGCATCGGTCATGATGTTCTGGCTGTTCAGTGTAAAGCCTTAAATGACATCTCCAAAACCTCAAGTACAAACCATGAAACAGTACTGGGTCAACGCTATGCAAAGCGGTTCCACCGCTAGATGTCGCGAGAGACGGACTCGACCGTGTGAAAAGGGTCCGGGAGTAATGTGTTGTCAGTGGAGAACCAGTAACCGCAGATGGGCTCAGTCAGATGAGTTCAGTGACTTCGAATGTCGACTAATCATTGGGTGTCAACTGAGTAACACATCCATTAGGGACATTCCAGCCGTTTCTAAAGCTACTAGAATCGTCTATCAGTGACATTATTGTGAAGTGGAAACGTGAAGGAACAGCTAAACCAAGAACAAGAAGATCTCAGGTACTGCATGAACTGTCGGGCATTTCGGAAAGTGGATGTAAAAACTGCGTGAAATCTGTGGAAGTAATAATTCGTGAGTTCCGAAGTGCTATTAATAGTCCAGCTAGCACAATAACTGTGCGCAGAGAGTTCAAAAGAATGGGTTACAGTGGTCCAGCATCTCCTCATAGACCACACATTTCTGTAGTTAATGGTAAGCCACGCTTGGTGGTGTGCAAACAGCGACGCCGTTGGACATTGGATGACTGGGAACGAATGATCCGGAGTGATGAAGCACGCTCTGCCCTATTCCAATCCAATGGAAGGATTTGCGTGTGTCGAATGATTGTAGAATGCTGCCCGTCATTACGTGTACTGCCAATAGAAGTACAGAGAAGCTGGTGTTAAAGTGCAGGAGTGTTTTTCGTGGTTAGGGTGAGGTCCCCTTAGTGTGCTCAAGAAAGCGGTAAGCGCGAAAGAGTACAACACATTTTACAGCATTCTGTTCAAATGGCTCTGACCACTATGGGACTTAACATCTATGGTCGTCAGTCCCCTAGAACTTAGAACTACTTAAACCTAACTAACCTAAGGACATCACACAACACCCAGTCACCACGAGGCAGAGAAAATCCCTGACCCCGCCGGGAATCGAACCCGGGAACCCGGGCGTGGGAAGCGAGAACGCTACCGCACGAACACGAGCTGCGGATACAGCATTCTGTATTGAGATCACAAAAGGAACAGTTCTGAGACGATAACTGCTTATACCAACATGACAATGCACCCCGAGACAAAGCATCTGCCAGGCAATGGTTTGTGGTCAACAACACTCCTGAAATGGACTGGCCGGCCCAGGGTCCCAACCAGTGGAACACCTCTGGAAAACCCCAGAATTCAACATAACTGCCTTCTCTCATTTCGTCTCTTGAGGAAGAATGGGCTACCATTTCTCCAGACATATTACAGACTTTCAGACACCTTACTGAAAGTGTATCTTTTATGGACGTTGGTATCTTACGAAACAGTACTTTTAAGCAAATTCCTATTTATCAGCTGATGTGTAGTGATTATTACTCAAAATATCCATAATGTAATCTTATTTTTATTGAAAGCAATGTAAAGCTACTTGTCCTAAACAGCGGTAAGAAAGCAAAGTACGCGAAATACAGCGACGCTATGTCAACCACGTTTTCAAGTAAAAATTATCTATGTAAAAATATGAGAACAAACGTTGAAGATTGTTTTAGTTATTCCCTCTTCCCTTCCCGATCGCTGAATGCTGCAACTGTAAGTTCACCGCATTGTATCATTTTCATGAATAATAACATTGTGTTTGATTCCAGACTGTGCTGTTTCAGTGAGCTAATTGATCTCTTTGCGTTGACTGACTGAAGAAAATAACTTTTCGGCCCCTTTAATTAAGTTGGAGGGGGTCGGTCTGGTGGCGAACGATTGAGCTCCATTAATGTTCTGTCGATAGCCATTTTATTACTGGAAGTCAAGCCTGAATTTTAATATGAAGTCCGGTAATCTTTTCTAAAAACATTTTCCTGTGCGAGAATATTAATTAACTTACACGGTCATGCGTCACCAAACATACCGATAACCAACACCGACTTCACTTTATTAAATGAAAGGAAATGTACAAATAGTTAAAGAGGAAATTTAAGAAAAGTAGTCAAAATTAGAATTGGTGAATAGATTTGGAAAGTAAAGCATTTTTTGTTCCACTGCCGTTGAAGTGGATCCTTTCGAAGTGTGCTTTTAAAAATACCATCGCCCCGGAAACCAGATGAGCTGCACGAAAGGAACCACTTCAGTCCCCAGCAGAGATCTAGGCGTCATAAAGGGGAAGGGTGAACGCGCCCCCTAGTAACGTCCACCAATAAGTGACCGGATGCTATTCACGAGACATTCGGATAAAAGAGTAAATTACGATACTTGCCGGCGGCATTGACCAGCGCCGTAGTTAACATGCGGCAAACGATGAAAACAACATGGCGACTATGGCGTCATATCACTGGCGACATACTGAAACATCAACAACATGGACAAGAGTTCACTACGTCGGGAAAACAATGATTCGAACTACTAGTGCGACTAATACGTATAAAGAGGACAAACTTTTGTTGGAAAGACAACTGAGTATTGCAAAATCAATTTCCACTGGTTTAATGGACATCACGACGTACTCTACCAATTAAAGAATTATCTATCGTGAATGAAGCGCGTAAGCTATACAGCTCAGATGGAGATTGCGATACACAATCACGAATATTCGTATTGATTAATAATGTATCAAAGGAAGGAAGGCAGACTGATTTTATCCCGTCGACGTAGACGCCATTAGAGACGGATCACAAGCTCGGATTGTGTCAAGGATAGGGAAGGATATCGGCCGTGCCCTTTCAAACAGACCATCCTGGCATTTCCCTGCAGTTATTTAGGGAAACCACAGAAAACCTAAATCTGGATGGCCGCATGCGGGTTTTGAACCATCATCCTTCTGAATGCGAGTCGAGTGTGCTAACCACTGCATCACCGACGGTTGGTGTATCAGAAGGGTTTCATAAGAAATACATTAACTATTACTGAGGGTATTTTTGTTTCGTCGATTCAATTACAAGAAAATGCCTTTTTTTTCTCACGCCGCTTTTCGCTTTATTGAAGTAAAGCATCATCATTGGTGGTAATTTCTGCTTCGGTTTTCGTCTGCATCAGGAAATACCGTCTGCTAGCACGTGTATGGTTTCTATCTTCGTTAGACACTGATACCTTGTGGTGTAATTTTTCAGTGCTTTGCAGAAGAATTCATTTTTTACGTTTTACAGAGCATACTTTTTCGTACACCACTGTTTACTGTGTACCATCCCCTTAAAGGATGATGGAAAGGTCTTCACCGTTTTTCCTTTGTTACCTTTGTTCCTTTGTCTTGGGTTAATAGCGGAAAACCCAGTATTCGTCCATTGTGCCTAATCGGCTATAGAAGGCACCTGAGTCGACCTTATACAGTTGGAATATTGCAGCTGGCACCTCGTCCTGACGGACTTTTTGGCTGAGTGCTTGTATAATGATAACAAAACCAGCAGCTGTATTTGAAGCTACCGTCGTTTATTCTTCTTAATACAGGGCTATTACAAATGATTGAAGCGATTTCATAAATTCACTGTACCGCCATTCATTGACATATGGTCACGACACACTACAGATACGTAGAAAATCTCATAAAGTTTTGTTCGGCTGAAGCCGCACTTCAGGTTTCTGCCGCCAGAGCGCTCGAGAGCGCAGTGAGACAAAATGGCGACAGGAGCCGAGAAAGCGTGTGTCGTGCTTGAAATGCACTCACATCAGTCAGTCATAACAGTGCAACGACACTTCAGGACGAAGTTCAACAAAGATCCACCAACTGCTAACTCGATTCGGCGATGGTATGCGCATTTTAAAGCTTCTGGATGCCTCTGTAAGGGGAAATCAACGGGTCGGCCTGCAGTGAGCGAAGAAACGGTTGAACGCGTGCGGGCAAGTTTCACGCGTAGCCCGCGGAAGTCGACAAATAAAGCAAGCAGGGAGCTAAACGTACCACAGCCGACGGTTTGGAAAATCTTACGGAAAAGGCTAAAGCAGAAGCCTTACCGTTTACAATTGCTACAAGCCCTGACACCCGATGACAAAGTCAAACGCTTTGAATTTCTGGCGCGGTTGCAACATTTCATGGAAGAGGATGCGTTCAGTGCGAAACTTGTTTTCAGTGATATTATGTGAAAGATTCAGTGTTTAAACCTCCTCTACCAAGAAATGTGCCAGAACTGCGAGCTCGCATCAACGATGCTTTCGAACTCATTGATGGGGACATGCTGAGCGGAGTGTGGGAGGAACTTGATTATCGGCTTGATGTCTGCCAAATCACTAACGGGGCACATATCGAACATTTGTGAATGCCTAAAAAAACTTTTTGAGTTTTTGTATGTGTGTGCAAAGCATTGTGAAAATATCTCAAATAATAAAGTTATTGTAGAGCTGTGAAATCGCTTCAATCATTTGTAATAACCCTGTACATGCTACCAGTTTCCACACCACATGATGTCATCTTCAGGGCCCGAACGTAACCTGTCGTCCACAACCGTTTTCATGTGCGATGAACAGAATCGTATGCAGCGGGCCAAAATTCGCTGGATCTCTTACGTTGCATGGCAACAATAATCCCAGCATGGTCCAATGGGTGTCAGCTGTAGTAGAATCCAGAGGCCGCCGACTTTCAGCGTGTTCAAAATATCGAACAAGATGTTGAAAACTGTACCGCAGCTGATTTTCACTTACTCCCATATCGCCTCGATTGTAATACGCTGGCCTTGGAACACCAGGGCCTCTTGGAATTCCCGATTCTTGACAGATGTAGTGGTTGGACAAAATTACGGGAACACCCCAAGAAATACATGCTTGAACGTAAATGCAGATGCTAGCCTGCAGATTTCTCTGTCGTACTTGAGCACGAACGGTACCTGGCCAATGTCCTCAGTACGTTGCAAGTCTCATTCGTGGCCAGAGCAGCGTTCTGTGTAGTTGTGAACGCAAATGTCTCAGCTAACTGATTCCAAAAATGCGGGGGGGGAGATTGTTGGCGTTCATATTGTGAGTCCTCCCGTAAGTAAGGTAGCCGAAGTGCTTCTTTTCATGTTTCAAGAGGCACATTGTCGAAGATTTATACCGCATACAGGCGAAACCGAAGAAATACCGTCTGCTAGGTCACAGACGAAAGTGCGTGTTGAGCGATTGTGAAGGACGGTCATTGAAGAGGATTGTGAGGATAAATAAGGGGACGACAGTTGCAAAAGTCGCTGCAGAACTGAATGTCGCACTCGCAAAGTATGTCAGCACCAAAACAAGTAGGGAATTGCAGGGCGAGCTATTAGAATTCGAAAACGATTCATCAGTGACACAAAAGCCCGTAACAGGAAACCTTGGTGAGGACAGCCATATCGTGGCATTCCACGGACCCTACGGTTACTGTACAAGGTCGCATTACTGCCAAGTATTATGTGAGCATTTTGGTTGATTAGATCCATGCTATTGTACAGTGTCTGTTAGCTTATAGTGATGCTGTGTTCCTAGATGACAGGGTCCCAATTGACACAGCTCGTATCGTTCAGGACTTGTTTTGTGAGAACGAAGATGGACTGTCGCATCTCTCCTGGTCCACCAGTTACCAAGTCTTAGTATTGGTAAGCCTTTGTGGTCTACTTTAGAGAGAAGGGTGCGTTGTCGTCATCCACCTCCACCTCCATCACCGTTACCCTTTACTTGCCAGTATTCTGCAGGAAGAATGGTGTAAGATTCCCTTGAACACCATAGAGGGCCTGTATTTATCCATTCTGAGACTACTGGAAGCAGTTTTAAATGTCAACAGTTTTCGTACTCCGTTTTAAGCACGGACACATGTTGCGCTTCCATATTTTAGTCCACCCTGTAGGTCGTCCGCCACTTCAAAAAATGGTTCGAATGGCTCTGAGCACTATTGGACTTAACATCTGAGGTCATCAGTCCCCTAGACTTAGAACTACTTAAACCTAACTAACCTAAGGACATCACACACATCCATGCCTGAGGCACGATTCGAATCTGCGACCGTAGCAGCAGCGCGGTTTCGGACTGAAGCGCCTAGAACCGCTCGGCCACAGCGGCCGTCGTTCAATCTTTCTTGGGCAGAGTGGAAGCACCTGCGGCTCCCGATCATTGTATCATACGATGTCGTGTCGTGTCGTACACTTCAATCATCTGAGCATGCATTGTTGCAGCGGTGTTTCGCATCAGATACAGAAGACTTACCGTGGGATACTTCAGTTCGTTTCGGATTCCCTAGCGGCGTCTAGGGTACGGTGGTGTGGAGATTTATGTGAGAACCAGGGCTCCAAACATACACACGCAATTAAACAAATTAAGTACTAAAATTAATTTTTCGAGTGAAATTGGAAAATGGAAATTTATGGTAAGGTCTTAAAATGGGACCAAACTGCTGAGGTCATCAGTCCCTAAGCCTACACACTACTTAATCTAACTTAAACTAACTTACGCTATGGACAACGCACACATCCATGCCCGAGGGAGGACTCGAACCTCCTACTGGGGGAGCCGCACGGATCCTGACAAGGCGCCCCACGCTAACCCGCGCGGCCACGAATGATATTGAAAATTATATGAACATACTGCGTATATGCTGTGACTGAGCCGAATACTTATCACATTAAATACATAACTTGTTTTTAAAATGTTCATGGCGGACCGGTAACGGCCATTTACTCAAGGTGATCTGAACAACCTGTAGGATATTTTCTAAAAATAAGCCACTGTATATGTACTGGGTGAAAGTTATTTAAACCGACAAACCCTCTGAGGTTGCACGGGACGCCAAAACAAATATTTCTCTTTCTTTCGCTGGTGCCTCGTCCCGCGGCTGCGCAGGGGCGGCACGGTTAGGAACGGATTTGGCAAGGGTAGTTTGAAGGGGTGGCCGGGTGCCCTTCATGCCGCCATCCCGTACCCCCCGGGACGGAAGTAGTGTACCCCAGCTGTCTGCGGCTAGTGTAATCCATGGAGTAGTGTGAACGTGTTCAGATGTCTGCGAGTCGTGTACCTGAGGCGGAACGTGGGGACCAGCCCGGTAGTCACCTATCGGGATGTGGAAAAACGCCGAAAAGCACATCCAGGCTGGCCGACACACCGGCCGCCGTCGGTAATCCGCCGGGCGGGTTCGACCCGGGGCCGGCGCGCCTACCCGAGTCCAGGAAGCATCGCATTAGCGCTCTCTGCTAACCTGGCGGGTCCAAAACAAATATTTCTCTCTAATGTCATAATCACATGTGAGTCCTTTTTAATCCGGAAAAGGGCGTAATCGCTCTCAGCGCTCGTGCAATTGTGCATAAGTTGGGGCGAATGTAAGCAGCGTCCTTCATTAGGAGTTGTTACATTCATTTCAGTTGCAGCGTGAGCACAACCTAGAACAAGACCACTGTCCACTCAGAGCACAGTTTCCGCAGTGGTACCTGGAACAGTGTCAAACGCTTCCCGCATTTCCATCCTCTGTGCTGTTTACAGATAAAGCAACGTTCGTGCGTAATGGGATCCACAATTCGCACGCTTTGCGGGAAGTTAATCCACAAACCACATTTACTCGCGCACATCGGTGGCAGTTCTACGTGAATGTTTGGACATATGTTCTTGGTGACTGTTTAAATGCGTCATATCTCCTAACTAGGCCATTAAATGACACGCATTATATTAGTTTTCTCGCCACGACCTTGCCACAGTTGCTGGATGTTGTGCCACTCGCTACAAGACAGCGTATTTGGCTCCGGTATGACCGGTAGCCGGCACATGTCAGTCGTCCTGTGCGTCGATTCTTGAACCGACAGATTTTAGTAAAGTGGTTTGGCAGAGGTGGTCTTGTACCACGCCCTGCTCGATTTCCTGTTTCATCCCTGAAGACATTTTTGTGTGACGACAGGTGTGCAACCTTGTTTACAAAATTCCTGTTGAATCGGAAGAGGATCTGGTTGCCCGGATAGCAGCAGCAGCAGCAGCAGGAACGAAGGACACTCCTACAGCCTTTGACCATGTTAGAAAGAACATGACTGTTTACAAGTCAATGAAGTCATTGTAATTACAGTAGTTGTATTGTGCTAATGTTGTTGTCTTTCGGTAATACAGAACTAAAAATCTTTGGTCTCACATTTTTATGTCGCAAGAAAACACATTAGAAAAACTGATTTCATTGTCCTACGTGACCTCCCAGAGTTTGCTAATGTAATTAATTTTCACCCAGAAAAAACTACCGGTTTAAAAAGTGCCAACAGGAAAATTTGTTATTAGAGAGAAATACTTTTTTTGCTGTCCCGTGCAAACACGGAGAGTTTGTCAGTTTGAATAATTTTCACCCTGTGCGTTAGTATGTGCATCACTTCATTAAAAACAAACATTAGCAAAACACGACACGAAAGGGCGTCAGAATTTTAAAAATAAGTCCTGTGCAGCACATGTCGAAGTTTAGTCATGGTGATGCTCGATAGACACGTGACAGCTGCAGAATACCGTGTGTATAAATGAAGGAAACTTATCATAACGTCGGGGAAACACGACTTACGGGGAGCAATTTGAGATCCGACATCCACAAAGTGGAAGAAGCAGTTGGCTCGAGAAAGCTGCGAGTTTGCCTGCACCTGCGGTCTTGGAAGAAAGAACGCAAAGGAAACACGCTACAAACTCGAAGAACAGCATTTTTTCTTTCTCTGGAGACCAAAAGAGAATTACTGCTATGATTGTTGCCTCCGGCGGCTTCCCTCCTTACGGTCTGTTTGATGTTGCGAAATGGAAGTGCGGTAGCCGCCCGCGCCGAGCCGCCTTCTGCACTACCCGTCTGTCATCGACCACTCCCCTCCCCCCCCCTCCCCCTCCCCCCCCAACCCCTCTTGCTTCACCCACGCACCATCAGCCGGTAGAATTTCTCCCCTCTCCCTCTCCCTCCCCCCTCCCTGCCTCCTCATGGTTGGTTTGAAGTCCAGCGTTTAATTAAAAGTTGGTATTTCTCTGGCACACAAACACAAACACACACACACACACACACACACACAGACGAAGCTCCAGGCAGCGGAAAAACGGTCCGTTACCCTAGCTCATTTGCTTGTTTGTTAGTGGGGGAGTCCCGTGTGTTTATACGATACAAGGGTTCCGTTTCAATGCAGCGTGCTCCCAAATCCCTTCCGCACGAGCAAACAAGAAAAGTGTGAGGTAAATGAAGTCACCTGTCTATGTGTACTGTTGCTGAATGCAGCTTTCTGCGCGATTTGACTTAATCTGCATTACGTGCTCCATCGGTGCGTGTTGTCTCGTTTCAGTCCCCTCATTTGAAAGCACATGCTACTTGAACAGCTACACCTACATTTACATACATACCCCACGAGCCACCGAATAGAGCTTGGGGGTGGGAACCTCGTATAACTACTAGTCATTTTCTTTCCTGTACAACTCGCAAATAGAGCGAGGGAGAAACGTTTGTCCATATCCCTCCCTAAGAGCCTTAATTTCTCTTAACGTCTTGCCAGGTGGAACATATCGTATTATGCTACATGGAAAGACTTCTAGAGACACAGTAATCATGTACTGTGCGCTCCGAGTGGAAAGCCTCTAAAAAGAATGTATACTATACATAATTCACATTTCGGAGGGGGGGTGGGGTGACTATTTTGAGCAATAAATATGTAAACACTAAGAATAAGGACGTAGAAAGTTAATAAAGTTTGTTTTATCTATAAAGCTTTAAGAAAAAATTCTGAGGCACTATTTTTTAGCCTGCTCTCGTAATAAACCTGTATTAGCAAACACGCACTGCAGACAGGTTTTCCGTAGTTACGAGACAGAATAAACGATACCAGATATAGATGTAGCTGTTACAGCTTATTCTAAGGCATCGCCGACATATGTTTAGAGAATCAGTCACACAGGGTTCATTTTATGCAACAAGTTTCTCTCACCCTTCTCTATCCTTTTTTTTCCCTAGTATTGTGACTACCAGATAGTAATAGATCGCTGTTTCAAATGATTATTCATCAATTCCGCGCGACCGCTACGGTCGCAGGTTCGAATACTGCCTCGGGCATGGATGTGTGTGATGTCCTTAGTTTAGTTAGGTTTACGTAGTTCTAAGTTCTAGGGGACTGATGACCTCAGAAGTTAAGTCCCATAGTGCTCAGAGCCATTGACACGATATCTGCCCAAAGAGTCACACCTCTGTAAGTATTCCTGCATTTCTCTGCAATTTTTAAGGATTTTGACTTCTCTATATACAAGGACTTCATCTGAAAATTGGATTATGGACATTCTGATGATACCTCGTACAGACACGCGCCTTATTCCCGCAACTTTACTCGCGGATGCATACGTCACATATATTTCACACATACAGGATGATTAAGAGTTTATGCAACCCACAACACCTTCAAAAACCGTGCAAGAATTTCGTATTCTTTTGCCCTACAGAAAAAATAAACACCGCCATTTGAAGGAAATTTAATGTAGTTTTCTTTTTGCACAGGTATAAGTTTTCGCTGGAGGTGACGGTTTCCGTTTTATTCAAAGAAAACGTGTTTGAAGGTCAGTTTTATACGTTTTTCTTGAATGATTCGAAAATTGTTACCACCAACGAAAACGTATCACACTACAAAATTTAACTGCATTAAATTTTCAACGAAAAGATCTAGCTCATTTTTTCTGTAGGACAAATAGTTTGCACATAGCGAGCAGGAGAATATTAAAATGTCGGACGTGCTTTTTGACGGCATTGCGGATTGCATAAAGCCTGTAGGTAGTGGGAAACTGAATCACACTGTATAAGTGATATGAAAACGTGACCGATGGAAAGAAAGTAAGTGAACTGTCTATTATTTCAAAAGTAATCGCCATAACTGTTAATACATTCATCCTAGTGTGAGACAAGGTGTTCAGTGACTTCGTGGGAAAATATTTGTGGTTGGCTGTAGAACCCCAGATGTGCACCCCTTTTTTTTTTTTTTTTTTTTTTTTTTTTGAGCCATCAGTATCAGCTGGTTTGATGCAGCCCGCCACGAATTTCTGTCCTGTGCCAACCTCTTCATCTCAAAGTAGCACTTGCAAACTACATCCTCAATTATCTGCTGGCTGTATTCCAATCTCTGTCTTCCTCTACAGTTTTTGCCCCCTACAGCTCTCTGTAGTACCCTGGAAGTCAGTCCCTGATGTCTTAACAGATGTCCTATCATCCTGTCACTTCTCCTTGTCAGCGTTTTGCACACATTCTTTTCCTCTCCGATTCTGTGCTGAACCTCCTCATTCCTTACCTTATCAGTCCACCTAACTTTCAACATTCCTCTGTAGCCCCACATCTCAAATGCTTCGATTCTCTTCTGTTCTGCTTTTTCCCACATTCCACGTTTCACTACCATACAATGCTGTGCTCCAAACGCATATTCTCAGAAATTTCTTCCTCAAATGAACGCCTATGTTTGATATCAGTAGACTTCTCTTGGCCAGGAACGCCCTTTTTGCCAGTGCTAGTCCGCTTTTGATGTCCTCCTTGCTCCGACCGTCATTGCTTATTTTGCTGCCTAGGTGGTAGAATTCCTTAACATCATCTGCTTAGTGACCATCAACGCTGATGTTAAGTTTCTCGCTCTTCTTATTTCTGATACTTTTCAATACTTTCGTCTTTCTTCGATTTACTGTCAATCCATATTCTGTGGTCATTAAATAGTCCATTCCTTGCAGCAAACCGTGTAATTCTTCTTCACTTTCATTCAGCATCGCAATGTCATCAGCGATTCGTATCATTGATATCCTTTGACCTTGAATTTTAATTCCCCTCCTGAACCTTTCTTTTATTGCCATTATTGCTTCTTCGATGTACAGATTGAACAGCAAGGGCGAAAGACTACATTCCTGTCTTACACCCTTTTTAATCCGAGAATTTCGTTCTTGGTCGTCGATTCTTATTATTCCCTCTTGGTTCTGGCACATTTTGTATATTATCTGCCTCTCGCTACAGCCTACCCGTATTTTTCTGAGAATTTCGAAAACCTTGCACCATTTTACGTCGTCGAACGCTTTTTCTAGGTCGACTAATCCTTTGAACGTGTCTTAATTGTTCTTTAGTGTTGCTTCCATTCTCAACCACAACTTTAGAATTGTTTCTCTAGTGCCTTTACCTTTCCTAAAGCCTAACTGATCGTCACCTGGCACATCCTCAATTTTGTTTTTGATGGTTCTGTATGTTATTCTTGTCAGTAAGTTGGATGCATGAGCTGTTAAGGTGATTGTGCGATAATTCTCACTTGTCAGCTCTTGCCGTCTTCGAAATTGTGTGGATGATACTTTTCCGAAAGTCAGATAGTATGTCGCCAGACTCATACATTCCACACACCAACATGAATAGTCGTTTTGTTGCTACTTCCCCCAATCATTTTAAAAACTCTGATGGAATGTTACCTATCCCTTCTGCCTTATTTGATCTTAAGTCCTCCAAAGCTCTTTTAAATTCTGATTCTTATACTGGATCCCCAGTCTCTTCTAAATCGACTCCTGTTTCTTCTTTTGTCACATAAGACAAATCTTCCCTCTCGTAGAGGCGTTCAGTGTAACCTATCTGCTCTCTCTCCTCTGCATTTGACAATGAAAAACCGGTTACACTCTTAATGTTATCACCCCAGCTTTTAATTTGACCGAAGGTTGCTTTGACTTTCCCATATGCTGAGCATCTGCACATACCATCGGAGAACAAATAATGGACCCCGTGCAACAGTCTGTGTCAATCCAGACCGTTGGCTCGGAGACTGGCGTCAGCTGGAACAGTTCATTACCGTCCCATGTCCAGTCTGCCGTTAACACCACAAGACAAACGGTTGTATTTGGATCGATGCTGTGACTGTTCAAAATGGTTCAAATGGCTCTGAGCACTATGGGACTTAACATCTATGGTCATCAGTCCCCTAGAACTTAGAACTACTTAAACCTAATTAACCTAAGGACATCACACAGCACCCAGTCATCACGAGGCAGAGAAAATCCCTGACCCCGCCGGGAATCGAACCCGGGAAGCCGGGCGTGCGAAGCGAGAACGCTACCGCACGACCACGAGCTGCGGACGCTGTGACTGTGGGGCACTGATTGTTGTAAAATGGCATGACACTGTGTTCGACATGTACCGCGGTTCTACAATGCCCCCGATGGCCATCGTTGCCGAGTGTGGCGGCGACATTGGGAGGGGTCCCATAATTGGAAAGTTTTGGAGAAATACAGCGATGTTAGTTCTAGTGTCATGGTGTCAGGAGCAATGGGGTATAACTTCATGTCATGGCTGGGGTTATTGAGGGAACTTCGGCACAACAACGGTACGTCACGGGCATCCTGAGTCGTCACACTACAGCATCGTGGTGCCTTTCCTCAACAGGACAATGCTCGTCTACATAGCTTATGTGACCAGAACGTTCCACAGATCTGTCCCTGTTAGAACATGCGTGGTACCAGCTTGGACGTCACTTCATCCCAGTGCCTATATCTATCGATTTCAAAGACCGGTTATAACACTAGTGGGCCAGCTTGCCACAGGAGCAGACACAATGTCTTTATAAAAGTCTTCCTAATCCAACCAGTTCGTGCATTAAGGACAAGGTGAGTTGCGACGTCATGCTGATAGGTGGAGCCATGCTGTCGCGTTCTTTGTAAATCTAACTCGACTTCGGAATTTTGTTTCCTCCTCTCCTTCTGCCTGCTTTACCTGACAGCGTACAATAAAACACGGATGTACGGCTACCTGATAAAGTGTCAAGTCGGTTATGTTGAATACATCAGAAAGCAAAATGTTAAAACGACTTTTTCTCCAGTGCTGAGGATGGGCCATATAAACCAAAACTGTTAGCACATTTCAGTAAAGTTTATGCAGCAGCTGCTGGTGTGCATGAGCGTGTCTTTCATTTAGTGTAGCGCACCTTAGAAAAAAAATTTCAGCCGAGAGTTATTGAGAGGAATGTCGTGTCAAGGAATGTGAGACCTAACATTGTGGCAGTCATGTCAAGTACTCTCGAAAAACTGCGTCCGTTCGAAGCGTCTTCTACGGCGGCAGAGGAGCATCAGCGCGGCGTTAAGGGGCGTATGAAGCGAGCAGGCTCGTTCCAGCCCGTTTTGAGCTGGAGTTCCGGGCGTGCCTGAGGTGGCACCGGCAGATTTGCCTCCAGCGAGGTCGGCGGCCGCATGCTTCAGCCGCCGGGGACCGCGTGGTTGGCTGCCCTGCATTCCAGCCGGCACTCGCCGTGCTTCCTGGAATCGACACAGTGGACTCCCTGGAAGCGCCGATTAACGTTGGCCTAATAGGGAAATAACTTGCTGTCGGCCCGCAACAAGCTACTACAGAACACGATCTGCAACGTACGTAGGTTTAAGCTATAGAGAAAGACGGGTGTACGTGAACAAGAACCAAGCGGGGAACGGAAGACAGTGAGACAGGGTTTTCGAATTAAACAGGGATTAAGGCAGGGATTCAGTCTTTCTGCCATACACATACAAGAACGACCCTGCTGCTTCATCCCTGGTTATCAACACACGTACTCCGTCGCATTTACAACAACACTTCCTCCAATCTCTCCCGCCCACCCCACCTCCAATACAACTAGAACTCGTAAGTAGGCTGTTTAGGTTTTTATGTTGGTAACGCCACGTAGCGTTCTGTTGGGGGGTGAGCTGCCAGCAGTGGTGGATGTGGGGAGAGAGATGGTAGAATTTTGAGAGCAGACGATCTGGACGTGTGTCCGCCAGAAAAAGGAAATTTGTAAGACTGGATGTCATGAACCGATATATATATATATATATATATATATATATATATATATATATATATATGTGTGTGTGTGTGTGTGTGTGTGTGTGTGTGTGTGTGTGTGTGTGTGTGTATATACTGAGTTTTGAACACTATTAAGGTAATTACATTGTTTGTTTTCCATCAAAATCTTTCATTTGCTAACTATGCCTATCAGTAGTTAGTGCCTTCAGTAGTTAGAATCTTTTATTTAGCTGGCAGTATTGGCGCTCGCTGTATTGCAGTAGTTCGAGTAACGAAGATTTTTGTGAGGTAAGTGATTCGTGAAAGGTATAGGTTATTGTTAGTCAGGGCCATTCTTTTGTAGGGATTATTGAAAGTCAGATAAAAAAAATACTGTGTGTCAGTTTACTGTTGATCAGAATAAGTAAAGAGAGAAATGTCTGAGTACGTTCAGTTTTGCTCAGCTGTTTGAAATTCAAATAACTTAAGAGGTTTATCAGCACAGTCATTTATAACTTTCAAAAGGGGACATTTCAAACTTTATGTGCTGTCCCAACGAAACTTCAACCGCGTCCTATCTATCTGATCACAAAACCAGCTCAGAATACTCCCCGGCCTTCCTGCTATAACAGAATACACTCCTTTCTGTGTATGTCAGGACTCATCTTCATCCCTTGCACCACTGTCCGCATTCTCACTACCTGACTATCCACATTCCCTTTCCCACCTTCAATCCGAAATCCTCCTCCACAATTCTTCTATGGTAACTTCATCGATTTCGGCACATTATTCGTTGATTTCGCCATAAAATTGACGTGACATATATTCCAAAACATTCTTCCTCCGACAACTCCCCTCAAAAACCGCTCACAGCCAGCCCAACAGCGTAATTAAGACGAATAATGTCAATTAAATATTTTAAGGAAAATAAGAATATTTTACTTAAAATATTCACTATACTAATATCCGTTTCAATAATTTTAAAAGTATGAACATATGTTATATTTATAAATTAGTTTAGAAACTGTTTTGGAATATGTTTATAATTTATGTTCTCACCTGCCGTGTGGCACTGTAACTCTGCCAGCGCATCCTCGCCCTGAACCACACAAGAATAAAATAGCAATAAAGTAGAAGCTGCTCAAATTAAAAATTCAAGAGGAAATGAAGGAAATAAAATAGAAGTTTTATGACTGACATTAAATTTCATGTTCAAATGATATCAAACCGAGTGAGATAGAGCAGTGATTAGTACAGTGGACTCGCATTCGGGAGGACGACGGTTCAAACTCGCGTGCTTCAGGCAGATTCCGAGAAGGTTCCTTTGAAAGGGCACGGCCGAATTCCCTCCCTAATCCTTGCTTGATCTCCGTCTCTAATGACTTCGTTGTCGGCGGGACGTTAAACACTAGTCTCCATCTCCTTAATATCAATTATAAAATTCGTTAATAACATTTCTGTCTTTAGTGAAAGCGCGGAAGAAATACAGCACCTGCTGTATGCAGACTAATAAATACACACAGAATAAATCAAAGAAAGACGACGGAAGCAATGAGAAGGAGCACAAATGGGATTAGCGACAAACTCAACATCATAATTTGGGCCATGTCATAGACGAAGTGAAGGAAAAATAACGCAGTACCGACGAAGCAAGGAGTTGTAAGAGGCACACTAGCAAAGGCAAAGATAGTATATCTCGCTGAATGAATTCCACTACTGTCAAACGTTGGCATTAATGGGCAGGGAGAAAATTCTAAGAATGCACTGCTGGAGCAGAGCATTGTATGGACAATGGAGAAACCGGAAAAGAACCAAAGTGCCTGGGATGTGGTGCTACTGATGAATGTTGCAATAAGGTGGGCAGACACGAAAGAACGGGTTGTCCAATCGACAAGGAAAATATATCGAAAACATTGACTAGAAGAAGGGGTAAGATGATAGGGCATGTTTAATGAAATTTAAGGCTGTCGAATTATAGCACGCGACCCATTTAAAAAATAATTTTTCGCACACAAATATTTCCATCGCATTTGGTAGATTTGAGTGATAACCTATTTAGACTCTAAAGACTAAATATCAGAAACCGAAATTTGTTCCGAAAATAACACAGCAGGTTATCAGCTAACGATCATCGTAGTTCCTCCAAATGAACTATACCGCAGTTGATTTTAAGTGACACGGATGGTCACTAGAGGGCGACTTTACGTGCTGCTTTCGTAACCAGATACTGGTCCGATGATGAGTTATTAAGGCCGATACCAGATTCATAAACTGCGATCAAGATATTTTCGAATAGTCACCAGGTATTAACTTCCATTGCATTAGAGGAACCTATAGAGGGCAAAACAACTGTAGTTTTTACCCTCTTAGACCTCCGTCGACCTCCGTGCGACGATAGTTACTCAATGACGTCTTACCACATATCCTATCATGCTGTCTCTTTTTCTCACGTGTTCCTCTCAGCCCTTATCTTGCCTGTCCACCTAATTTTCAACACTCTTCTACAGCACTGTATCCCAGACGCTTCGATTCTCTTCTTTTCTGTTTTGTCCACAATCCTTAATCACTTCCATACACTTCTTTGCTTCTTGTACATTCTCAGAAATTTCTTCCTCAAATTAAGCCCTGTCTTTGATACTAGCAGAATTCTGTTGGTCAGGAATGCCCTCTTAGCCTGTCCTAGCTTGCATTGCATGTCATCCTTTCTTCGTACGTCATATGTTATTTTTCTCCTAAAGTTGCAGAATTTCTTCACTTCGTCTAATTCGTGGTTTCCACTCTTTATGTTGAGCGAGTCGCTAATCTCTTTCTGTTACTTTTCATTGTTTCCGTCCTTCTTCAGTTTACTCTCAATTCAGAGTCTGTCGTCTTTACACATGGAATCCTATTTGAAGGGTCCTACAGTTCTTCCGGACTTCCTATGAAGATAGCGAAATCATGAGCAAGTTCCGCTATTGTACCTTCCTTTTATTTCCATAACAGCTTTTTCAGTGTATAGAGAGAGCAGCAGAGGCGAAAGACTACATCTTTGTCTTACACTCCTTTTATTCCGAGCACTTCTTTCATGGTCTTCCATTCTTATCGTTTACTCCTAGTTCTTGTACAATTCATTTCCTGAGAATTTCGTACATTTTGCACCATTTTACATTTTCGAAAACGCTTTATAAGACCAGAGTTCGTACGAATTGTATTGATTTTTTTTAAATTTTGCTGCCATTGTCAACAGCAACGTAGGAACTGTTCCTCTCATGTCTTTACCTGATCCTCACGTAAGGGATTCTTAATTTTCTGTTCCATTCTTGTATATACCCGTACTACTCTTGTCTGCAATATAGATAACTCTCGCACTTATTTCTTCCTGTTGTGTTTGGGATTATGTATAATCTAAATGTAGATTATAGTTTTTGGAAAGTCTGAGTGGATGTTTCACAGGTTCTACAAAGCAATATAGAAATTCTATTGATTTCCATTCCCACCAATTATGGGCTGAGTGCTATTGACAAGGGATTTCAGATCGATTCCGTATTTCTGGATTTCCGGAAGGCTTTTGACACGGTACCACAGAAGCGGCTCGTAGTGAAATTGCGTGCTTATGGAATATCGTCTCAGTTATGTGACTGGATTTGCGATTTCCTGTCAGAGAGTTCGTAGTAACTGACGGAAAGTCATCGAGTAAAACAGAAATGATTTCTGGCGTTCCCCAAGGTAGTGTTATAGGCCCTTTGCTGTTCCTTATCTATATAAACGATTTGGGAGACAATCCTAGCAGCCGTCTTCGGTTGTTTGCAGATGACACTGTCGTTTATCGACTAATAAAGTCATCAGAAGATCAAAACAAACTGCAAAAAGATGTAGAAAAATATCTGAATGGTGTGAAAAGTGTCAGTTGATCCTAAATAACAAAAAGTGTGAGGTCATCCATATGAGTTCTAAAAGGAACTCGTTAAAATTCGCTTACACGATAAATCAGTCTAATCTAAAAGCCGTAAATTCAACTAAATACGTAGGTATTACAATTACGAAGAACATAAATTCGAAAGAACACATAGAAAATGTTGTGGGGAAGGCTAACCAAAGGCTGCATTTTATTGGCAGGACACTTAGAAAATGTAAGAGACCTGCTAAGGAGACTGCTTACGCTACGCTTGTCCGTCCTGTTTTTGAATACTGCTGCGCTGAATGGGATCCTTACCAGATAGGACTGACGGAGTACATCGAAAAAGTTCAAAGAAAGGCAGCACGTTTTGTGTTATGGGAGAGAGTGTCACAGAAATAATGCAGGATTTGGGCTGGAAATCATTAAAAGAAAGGAGTTTTTCGTTGCGACGGAATCTTCTCACGAAATTACGAACACCAACTTTATCCTCCGAATGCGAAAATATTTTGTTGACACCGACCCACATAGGGAGGAACGATCACAAAGATAAAATAAGGGAAATCAGAGCTCGTAGAGAAAGATATAGGTCTTCATTCTTTCCGCGCGCTATACGAGATTGGAATAATAGAGACTTGTGAAGGTGGTTCGATCAACCCTCTGCCAGGCACTTAAATGTGATTTGCAGAGTATCCATGTAGATGTAGATGTAGATTTTAGAAATTTCAAAGGAGTATCTGTGCTTCCGCGTTACCCTTTTTGAACTTTGGATCCCCTACGTCTTCCATATTAACTCCCATTTCTTCCACTGTTTCTCCATTACACATTTCTTCCCATTCGCAGAAGAGTGCAACGTACTTCATCCAATCAACCGCTCTCTCACCTGCTTTTAACGGTTGAAATACTCTTGCCCTCTTAGAATACACTCATCTCATAAACGAGGACGTAGTGTGAAAGTGTTACTCTGAGATCGAGAGGTTGGCACGAGAGAGGAATTTGTGGTGGGTGCATCGATCCAGCCTGAAGGCTGATAAGCCCCAGCCAGCCTGGTGCTGTCGGGCACTCGCTGTGTCACAAGAAACGCTGCTGAGCGCGGTTAGCCGGGAGCTTCAGTGCCGCGCGGCACGCGCAGCGCCCAGCGCCTGGCCGGGTTGGGGCAGGCCGGCCGAGCTACGGATCTGCTCTTGTGGCTGCCGCGGGGCCAGGCGCGGCTCGCAATGACGTCAGCGGCTGGGTCAGGGCGTCCGGGCGGCCGGCAACAAGTGGCCGGGCGGGTGCGTGGCTGGTTGCTCGCCTCGCAGGCGCCGCGCCCTGCGCCAGGCGATGACCCACTCACACTAGGGGAGCCCCACACGGTTCAATTTTGGCTCCGCTTTTCATATAATTTATAAACGGCCTTCCATTTGACATTGATCAAGGAGAATTGGTACGTTTTGCAGACGATACTAATAGTGAAACGTAAACTATTACTTGCGGAACAGTCACACTTGCTCAAATTTTTTCGGGCTATTATGCCGCGTTCGAATGAATTTTGTACTGAAACGTTTCGACCCATTTGCGTAAGGGGGAATTGGAGTTTTGTTGAAGGTCCAATGCTAATCCTGGCTCGCTACTATATACCTGCGACCTTCTTCAATAAGCCACTTTAAATCTACATACATACCCGGCAAGCCACCGTATGGTGCGTGGCGGAAGGTAACGTGCACCACTTCTTTAACTGCACTGAAGTCTTATAAAAAATCCCATCAGAGAAAGCAACGAAAGAAAAGGTTAAATATGTGTTCCAAAGAATTATTAAATATTTCTCTGAAAATCGACTTCTGTTCCGAAACAGCATCCCAGCAGTTCTGAGAAAACACACCACTTTTAACTCTGGACAACAAACATTGTAATGGCAATCGACGCACATGAATAGCAGTCAGTAAACAGGATAGATTTTTCCCACTTTTTATTGCACATACTGATGAAATCTTTGAAATCTTTTAACTGGGAGAAACATACTACTGCGATGCTCAAACATTTAAGTTCAGCTACTTTTGCTGTTCGTGTAATTGCCAGTCAGGGAAACAAACCAATCTCAACCTCCAAACATATTCTGCATATTTACAATCAATAATGAGTTGGGAAATAAAATTCTAGGGTAGTTAATCATTTACAAAGAACGTGTTGATTGCACAAACGACAGCAATAACAGTAAGGCGCAGTGTTCACAACGGACTTCCTTCAACGTATTAGTCGTTTTAAATGTAGCTTCACAATATATATATATATATATATATATATATATATATATATATATATATATATATATATATATAATATCTGACAGGTAACGAAGCAAGTTTAAACTTAGAGTAAAATCATTTCTTCTAGGCCACTCCCATTTTTGTGCAAAAACTTGTTGCGTTTAACAGAATTTTAAGTGTAGATGCGAGAGTAAGACTCAAAAATAATATGTTCATTAACGTTAAATTTAGGCCAGCACGCCATTTAGGGGCTTGTAAATGGGCAGCATGTCGCCATCGATTGAAACTAATCACATATACCTTTCCTGTTGACTTGCTTCACATAATGTCAATAAAAATCGTTCAAAACATCTACAGAACACGTAAGTAAGTGAATAAATACAAATTTGTGTGTGTACTTCAGACCCAACCTTCCGAGAATTTTATTTTCTTACAACTGGCGTTAACTGTGAAAAAGCTACTGTAATATTAAAGCTACACATATAGATAATATTTTTCTCTGAGCTATATTTTCTACATTCCCTGTGCTTGTAGGCTTCTTGAAAAGCCTGTGGTGTCGTTTGTTGGCTGTTTATGTAACTAGTTGAAACATATGTTACTTTAATTCAGACATTACCTGAACTAAATTACAAAAAAGGCCTGGACAATACTGATATGAGAGAACTGGCGGAAACTATAAAAGCTATAAAGGCTAAACGATATTAATAAGGAACTGTGGAAGTATGGCGAGTTGTTCCTGCATCTAAGACTTCTTCTTATATTTAATCAGTGCTGGAGAAATAAGAAGGTACCAAAAGATGGAACCATTCTAAAAAGTTTGCAAAATAAAGCCAGAGAACAAATCCAGTTCAAATTTTATAAAACAATAGTAGTACCAACCCTTACTTATGGAAGTGAAGCATGGGCAACAACAAGACTCAAAGAAACTAGACTACAGGCTCAAAAAATGATATTTCTAAGAAGATTGGATGTGCAAGGAAAGATCGCAAAAGAAATGAAGATATAAGGAAACATTTAGGAATATATAAACTAAACGAGAAAATAAAGGGCAATAGGGGAAAATGGAAGGAACATGGAGACCGGATGGGTGGAGAAAGATTCCAGGTACAGCAAGATCATGCAAGAGATGGATACCGTAACAGGCAATTTGCCTAATACGTGGTGAAGAAGAAGGAGAAGAACTTTACTTGAATGTTTCCATATGAGGAATCATTTGTCACGAAAGTACTGTAACGCAATTAATGCTTTTACAATGGAAAGTCTTTGTAAACAACAACACTTATTTTGCGAGTGGTCACTTTTGGAATAAATGTTAGTTCCGTGGCGGACTGGCTGCAGTACGAATAGCTATGTATAAGAACGGAGATGTGAGGGAGAGCTCAAAATTCGTAAATGATCATCTGAGGAGGATTGACTGTGTACAGCAAATACCCATACCATTACTAAAACTAAACTCCAGCCGAACAGGCTATGAAGGACCAACGGTGCGGACGGGTCATTGTATCATCCGTAGCCCAAAAGCGTCATTGGATACGAATATGGAGGGGCATGTGGTCACCACACCGCTCTCCCAGCCGTATGTCAGTTTACGAGACCGTAGCCGCTACTTCTCAGTCATGCAGCTCCTCAGTTTGCCTCACAGGAGCTGAGAGCACCCCACTTGTCAACAGAGCTCGGCAGACCGGATGTTCACCCACCCAAGTGCTAGACCAGCCCGACAGCGCTTCACTACGGTGATCTGACGGGCAAGGCCGTTGGCCCCACACCGTTACTGGAAGAGGAGTAACACGATGAAGGAAGTTTAGAATTGTTCATTAAGAAACTGGAGGCGTTGGAAACATATTTCCACGTGTCAACAGCTACAGCAGTATGCTGAAGAACTGCCACATCACTGTCAGGCCACAGTCAGTTTTGTATACTGACCACTTCTTACATTCATGCATATTACACTTGAGAATGTAATGCTGTAAATGAACTTTAGCGTTGTTTATTGCTGGTATGGAATATTTTGTCCCGAACGAAAACCTTTCACCTGCCCTGGATTTTAATCAGAATTGTGAGCCATTTTTAATTCAGTATTTAATCACCTCAGTAATTAGGTAAAATCAATTTACAGTTTTACGGTCACAAAATTACTTGGTGAATCGTTATGTTGCTTTGTACCCGGCAGCTTGTTCACAAGAATTACCATGTACATTTTGTCACTACACTGCACTTACGCAGAGGGCGCTGTTCTATTTATTTTGTTCTATTTCTTTATTTATTAGTATAGTATGGTTGCCCACAAATGAATGTCGCGTGATTGTGGTGGCACCAATATAAGAGTGATTTTTTTTTTCCTTACTGATACGTTTCATTTTCTGTGATTCTGCTGGGGCGTAAATAATTACCGTTGCAAAGACGTGTTCTCACTTAAATTATATTTTTATTAAAATGCTTTACAAAATTTGTTTACTTTGTATTTACATGTTGTAGAGGATAAATTTATGCTATTTTGTTCGTGTTTTACAGTGTGATTAAGTGAGGGGAAAAGTCAGGGCCACGACCAGTTCAGATAATAGCTTGATTACATTCAATAATTAAGTTTTTGGGTAAGCAATAGACACACATGTGTCACAACGAATGAAATTTCCGACAGACAACTATTGGAAACATCTAAAAACTTTTAAATATTTGAGGCAGTTTAGCGTTACTTTAACACTGTCTTTCTTTTGTTACGCTAGTTGCATTTTAACTCTTTATTTGCCAAAGTTACTCTCAAGCAACATCAAACTTGCGAAATGTTTTCTGCAACATGTTGTGAGTTTCGTCCTCGGTAGGGCGAGGGTGCTTGCAGCAACTTTTCATACACAACGATACTCTGCTGTCTCTGGTGAAAAGCTTTCTGAATTGTGTGCATCTTTAGCAGGTACTGTGCCAGGTTGCGTGAGCACCAATTACCAGTGTAGCAGTTTCTTTCGTTTTTGTGGTTATGTTTTTCCTTTTGCAACGAGAACTTTATAAAAGCAAAGAGGAAGTCTTGAAGGTGAGGTTGCTATGTGTTAGTCTGGTCTTACCTGGGATATTGCAAATGGACTTATATTTTCTGGGAAGAGGAAGACTGACTTCGACTTCTGGGTGGTCATGAAGTCTAGAAGAAAAAGAGAACAGCACTTCCTTTGGCAGCGAATTATGTGCAACATTACAGTTCTGGTCACTGGCCAAAGAATGGGCCAAAATGGAAGATACAGGCATTGCCCTCAAGCGTATTCGACTGCAAAATGTGGGAACTGTTGAATTGTTCTGTGATCTGTAGCAAAAAAAGAATTGTTTTAAGACGTCCCCATGAAATAGAGTAAAATGCAATCATTTTTTAGCACCAGGAACAGCATTGTACACTACTGGCTATTGCAATTGCTACACCAAGAAGAAATGCAGATGATAAACGGGTATTCATTGGACAAATATATTATACTAGAACTGACATGTGATTATATTTTCACGCAATTTGGGTGCATAGACCCTGCGAAATCAGTACCCAGAACAACCACCTCAGGGCGTAATAATGACCTTGATACGCCTGGGCATTGAGTCAAACAGACCTTGGATGGCGTGTACAGGTACAGCTGCCCATGCACCTTCAACACGATACCACAGTCCATCAAGAGTAGTGACTGGCGTATTGTGACGAGCCAGTTGCTCGGCCACCATTGACCAGACGTATTCAATTGGTGAGAGATCTGGAGAATGTGCTGGGCAGGGCAGCAGTCAAACATTTTCTGTATCCAGGAAGGCCCGCACAGAACCTGCAACATGCGGTCGTGCATTATCCTGCTGAAATGTAGGGTTTCGCAGGGATCGAATGAAGGGTAGAGCCACGGGCCGTAACACATCTGAAATGTGACGTCCACTGTTCAAAGTGCCGTCAATGCGAACAAGAGGTGACGAGACGTGTAACCAATGGCATCCCATACCATCACGCCGGGTGATACGCCAGTATGGCGATGACGAATACACGCTTCCAATGTGCGTTCACCGCGATGTCACCAAAGACGGATGCGACCATCATGATGCCGTAAACAGAACCTGTATTCATGCGAAAAAATGACGTTTTGCCATTCGTGCACCCAGGTTCGTCGTTGAGTACACCATCGCAGGCGCTCCTGTCTGTGATGCAGCGTCAAGAGTAACCGCAGACATGGACTCCGAGCTGATAGGCCATGCTGCTGCAAACGTCGTCGCACTGTTCCTGCAGATGGTTGTTGTCTTGCAAACGTCCCCATCTGTAGACTCAGGGATCGAGACGAGGCTGCACTATTCGTTACAGCCATGCGGATAAGATGCCTGTCATCTCGACTCCTAGTGATACGAGGCCGTTGGGATCCAGATCGGTGTTCCGTATTACCCTCCCGAACCCACCGATTCCTTATGGTGCTAACGGTCATTGGATCTCGACCAACGCGAGCAGCAATGTCGCGATACGATATACCGCAATCGCGATACGCCTCAATCCGACCTTTATCAAAGTCGGAAACGTGATAGTACGTATTTCTCCTCGTTACACGAGGCATCAAAACAACGTTTCACCAGGCAACACCGGTCAACTGCTGTTTGTGTATGAGAAATCGGTTGTAAACTTTCCTCATGTCAGCACGTTGTAGGTGTCGCCACCGGCGCCAAACTTGTGTGACTGTTCTGAAAAGCTAACCATTTGCATAACACAGCCTCTACTTCCTTTCGGTTAAATTTCGGGTCTCTAGCACGTCATCTTCATGGTGTAGCAATTTTAATGGCCAGTAGTGTAGTATTTACATTCTAGCACTTATCCATCTTTTTTCAGGAATTTTAGGATTAATTTGTGTAGTATTCATGCATTTGTTTGAGAGGTGTTTCGCTGCTCTGGGACCAGATCCCTGGTGACCTCACTTCATAGTCGTAGCTCGCGGCCGGAGGAAGACGTAAAACCTGTCACGTATTTGCCGTGTAGAAACAGCCGCAGAAGCGCGACACGCTTCGGAGAATGTCCTCGCTGCGGCACTCACGTCTTAATGACCGCCTTCCAATTCAGTAGGGGCACTTTCTCCGCTATCTCTAGTGGAACACCTCTAGATGCGGCTGCCTAGAACTAGAGCAGTGAAACAGCCTCTGATGCAGTGAAAAGAGAGCTGTTCCAAACTCGGAGTTTGTGGCCACATTATACCTGAATTTGGATGATAATGCAGGTTTTTTGTGGCCATGCGGTTTGCAAGACATTATCGCTTTTGCGATAGCTGGCCAAATGCAAAATACACAGTGAAGCCACAAAGAAACTGGTACAGACATGCATATTCAAATACAGAGATATGTAAAGAGGCAGAGTACGCCGCTGCGTTGGCAACTCCTATTTAAGACAAGTGTCTGGCGCAGTTGTTAAATCGGTTATTCCTGCGACAATGGCAGGTTATCAAGACTTAAGTGAGTTTGAACGTGGTGTTGTAGGCGGCGGACGAGCGGTGGTAGTATTGAGGTGTGGATTTTCACGTACGACCATTACATGAGCGTTCTATGAATATCAGGAATCCGGTTAGACTTCAAATCTCCGACATCACTGCGGCCGGAAAAAGATCGTGCAAGAACGGGGCCAACGGCGAGCAAAGGTAATCGTTCAGCGTGACAGAAGTGCAACCATTCGGCAGATTGCTGCAGATTTCAGTGCTGGCCCGTCAGCAAGTGTCAGCGTGCGAACCATTCAACGAAACGTCATCGTCACGGGCTTTCGGAGTCGAAGGCCCACTAGTGGGCTCTTGATGACTGCATGACACAAAGCTTTACACCTCGCACGGGCCCGTCAACACGCACTTTGTAATGTTAGTGACTGCAAACATGTTGCGTGGTCGACGAGTCGCCTTTTTTCAAATTGCATCGAGTGGATGGACGTGTACGGGTATGGAGAAAACCTCATGAATTCCTTTACCCTGCACATCAGCAAGAGGACTGTTCATGCTGGTGCAGGCTCTGAAACGGTGTGGGGCGTGTGCAGTTGGAGTGATATGGGACCCATGATACGTCTGGATACGAGCCTGACAGCTGACACGTACGTAAACATCCTGTCTGATCACCTGCATCCATTCCAGTCCAGTGTGGATTCCGACGAACTTGGGCAATTCCAGCAGGACAATATGATCCCCACACGTCCCGAATTGCTACAGAGTGGTTCCAGGAACACTCTTCTGAGTTTAAACATTTCTGCTGGCCACCAAACTCCCCAGACATGGATCGTATCTGGGATGACTTCAACGTGCTGTTCAGAAGAGATCTCCACCCCCTCTTACTTTTACGGATTTGTTGACAGCGCTACACGATTCATGGTGTCAATTCCCTCCAGCACTACTCCAGACATTAGTCGAGTCCAAGACACATCGTGTTGCGGCACTTCTGCATGCTCCCTGGGGACCTACAAGATATTAGGCAGGTGTACCGGTTTCTTCAGCTCTTCAGGGTATAATGTCTCTAATAGCAGCGATCTGTGATAGGCTACCTCCACATATACACCAGATTAAAATGTACTCCTCAGGTTGTTTCTGATTGACCGTTTTTAACACGGAGAAGTTGCAACACCAGAAGATTGTTTGGTTGGTTGGTTTGGGGAAGGAGTCCAGACTGCGTGGTCATCGGTCTCATCGGATTAGGGAAGGATTGGGAAGGAAGTCGGCCGTGCCCTTTCAGAGGAACCATCCCGGCATTTGCCTGAAGTGATTTAGGGAAATCACGGAAAACCTAAATCAGGATGGCCGGACGCGGGATTGAACCGTCGTCCTCCCGAATGCGAGTCCAGTGTCTAACCAACACCAGAAGAGTCTAGCCAAGTGCAGGAAAAGTTGCAGAGACAACAGCTGAAGCTCAGCGTAAATGCACGGTCCATTGCTGTCTATATTCGAAATCAGTGTGCTATAACCACTCGCAGTCGGGAGATGGCAGCGCTAGCAGTCGAGCGAATATAAAGCTTGTTTGGTGGGGAAACAGAGCAGTGTATCTGACATCCAGAGGGCACGATCATTGGCTTTCGGCCGAAGATGGAAGCATTTCTGAAACTGCTAAGATTTTAACTGTCCGCGCACCGCTGTGGTTAAAGTGTACGGTGGGTGGCAAACTGGCGCTACCCAAAATCGGCGCCGAGTCAACTGTGAAACAGCACGGGCCACACACGACAGTGGTCAACGACGGCTGCGGAGATGCGTAAACGCGAATAGACGTGCAACTTTGGCTGAATTTTCTCTTGTTGAGAAATGAGAAGGAGCGATCTGTTTCACTTGGTAAAAAGCTTTCTATAGCCGAGTTCGCATAAATATTTATTTATTTTCGGCAACCGTTTCCGCTAGCACTTGCCCTCATTTTCTGGTCTTCAAAAATGAAGTATTCATTGTGAGTTGGAACCTCATGCCAAGGTGTCATATTAGTGGGTAATATGTAGCACATTATACAAAGGTTTAATACTAAAATGTAGACTTTCACGGCCGGAAATGTCATGTCCATTATAATTATTCGGGCTGTTATGCTGTGGGCGGTTAATGAATTCTGTGTCAATTCCCAACGTTTCATCCCCGTCTGCGGAGGACATTTTCAAGGGGGTCTGTAGCTCGATGGAAGGTCCAACACACCCACTGGCTCGCTACTGACCCGCGCCGAGGCGTGACGTCACGTGTTTTGAAAACGTCAGTGAAATTGGCCGCTGTCCGTCGCCGTCGATCGTCGTTGTCTTCACCCAGTAGTGAACGGGTGGTACACATCTTCTTCAGCACCGGCATACATATACCGTTTAATTTCAAACCCTCCTCCTTTCGACTGAAATTATTAGGGTGTTTGGCGATTTCGATTGCCTCCCTGTAGAGCCTTTCGTAATATCCGATGCTCCGCAACAGCTGATCGTTCCGTTTCTCCTCTTCTACAATTGCCCTTGTGCTCTTCCAAACGTTTTGAAACAGTTCTTTTAGTGGTACCCACATAAACATCTCCACAGCTGCATGAGATCCTATACACTCCAGCTTTCTCCAATGGTTTGCGAGCGTCCTTGGCAGGTTTAAGGTACTCCTGTATCTTCCTGGTGGGCTTGTAAATTACGGTAACATTCCGCTTCGTCAAGATCCTCCCTCTTCTTTTCGTTACATTTTAACAAACGACAGGAAAACCTTAGATTTTGCAGTAGCCTGTACGTCACTATGATTTCTGCGTGGCTGTCTCAACGCACGTTTTATTTCGGCGGACGAATATCCGTTCTTCATTTGTGCATTGTGGAGATGTTCCAACTCAGCGTCGAGTAACTCAGGTTCACAAATATTTCTAGTTCTGTCCGCTAACGTCTTGATAATTGCACTGACGTTTTCAAAACACGTGACGTCATGCTTCGGCGCGGGAGCACGCGGACACGGAATTTAGAGGTAGTCAGTAGCGAGCCAGTGGATGTGTTGGACCTTCCATCGAGCTACAGACCTCCTTGAAGATGTCCTCCGCAGACGGGGACGAAACGTTGAGAATTGACACATAATTCATCAACCGACCACGGCATAACAGTCCGGATAATTATAATGGACATATACAAAGGTTTGTCAGAAATAAAACATTTGGAACCTAAAAATTTGGACCGGTTGTAGAAAATCAAGAAGTGTTTATTCGAGCTTGGCTGTAGACAGTTTTTAGCCAAACGTGGAACTGTTGAGTTGTTGAAGAACCAAGGGGTCTCCTCAACGAGCGTTCAGCCAACGCTGCTGCGTAAGGTCCTCCGCAGCAGGCGCTTGTTTCACGCATTCACGCTGATTGCTGTTCATCGACGATGAAGGCTGGCATTTACAGGCCAATACTAAGCTGCGATAGGCGGCCTTTTCAAATCACGATTTTTTGCTCCATCGGCACCAAACGTCTTAATCAAAACTCTGTAAAAATAATCGGAAGGGTCTAGGCCGGAGGAGGGAGCGTCATGATCTGGGGAATGTATTCGTGGCATTCCCTGCCCCTGGGCATTCCCTGCCCAGGTTATTATGAAAGGCACACTGGATCAACGCAAGTAAGTAGCTATCCTTGGAGACCACGTCCTCATCTATGTGCAGTTTGTTTTTCCTCGGCACGATGCCATCTTCCATCAGGACAACGCAGCGTGTCACACAGCTCACACTGTACGTGTGTGCTTCGAAGAGCACCCGGACGAATGTGCCATACTCCCGTGGCCACAAAATCACCAAGAAGCGTAGCGCAGCTGGCCACAGCACTGCAAAAGGTGGTTATTCAGGCTTTTGACAGGTTCAAAAATGGCGCTGAGAACTATGGGACTTAACTTCTGAGGTCATCATTCCCCTAGAACTTAGAACTACTTAAACCTAACTAACCTAAGGACATCACACACATCCAAGCCCGAGGCAGGATTCGAACCTTGATCGTAGCAGCAGCGCGGTTCCGGACTGAAGCGCCTAGAACCGCTCTGCCACAGCGGCTGGCCAAACGAATGATGTTATGCTCTCGAACATGTGTTCGCTTGAGAAGACGCTTTGACGACAAGCGATATTCGATTCGACCAAATATATTTCTAGCAGAAACTTTAGCTAAAGATTCAGTCTTTACACTCCTGTCTTCATCACTTTGATCAGTTGTTTCATTCAGGAAATCCACTGATGGCAAAACAAACTTGTCTTCATTGTCACACCGTTCCGATTCTGAATTATGTTCACTTTCAATTTCTTTGTAACTATCCAATCCAAATCAGTTCATAAACAGTCCTCAAACCATTTTAAAACAGTATCATCAAAGTCAGGGTCTGTAACACGAAGAGTAAACCTAAGACTTGGCTGCTGACTGCGTAACGCAAAGTCCCAAGTACGATCTAGCAGACCTCTAGCACGAAAGAAGCAATAACAGTGATGGTCCATGTCCATTTAAGTGGCTACTGACAAAGGAAATCACGGCAGATTCCACGAAGAGCTACGAGACAACGTTGCAGGCCGTTACCCCACCGCCACGATTAGCGACAGAGCAACTAAAAACGCTAACTGGTTGTGAGACAGCACCTGTGACATTAACGATTAGGAACGTGATTTTTTTGTTCTCATTGTGGTGAAGCCAGATGGCGTCGAATTGATAATATTGTATACCTAGTGGAAAATAATCTTTCGTTGTAGATGCAGCGTGCCTGGTTTTGTGCCGCAGAGAAAAAGGAGAGGTAGCGGTTATTCTGGCATTATTCGCACCTAGAGCGACTGTTTCCCTCTGCGGAATTTCGCCCCCAGCGGCGCTACGGCGACCTCATTATTCTGCGGCGTATCTTTAGAGCGAACGGTTGGGAGGAGAGAGGGGGGAGTGGGGCGAGACGCGGCGAGGCGAAGCGATGAGACGCTGCCACGTGGATACGTCAGCTACGAGGGCGATAAGCATCTCTTCCCGTCGCAAGGTCTTTGCTAGAGCTGGGCCAGACAGTTGAATAGCGCCTGACTGTAGCGCGGGGAACACTATTGTCGATTTCGCTCGAACGTCATTTCAAATGATGCTGTCTCTGCGGGACCGAAGACAAAACAAACTTCGGAAGCCGTGGTTACTGCCTCTCAGATGCTGATATTAATATAACGGAAAGGAAAAAGAAACGATCGATGCTCCGACGCTTCAGCAACCTCCAACACTCATCTGAAGCCACTGTTGTACACAACAGTCCATCCTACAACTCTGTTATATTCGTCTCGTTCGTCAAAGTTGTAGTTATTTTTGACAGCCTGAGCAAGAAAGTTTTAAGTCTGTTCTACCGACTTTGCAAGTGCTGTTATTTAGCAGCATGTTAGTGAAGATATTTTGTTGTGTGCGTCCGCAAACCACAACGTATAATTCGTGTTGACTGTGTTTCCTTACTGCAACTGCCGTTTATTATTAATCTAAGGCAGGGTATCCCCACCTGTGTTCCGCGGAACACTAATGTTCCATGGGAAGTTCTACGTGGAAAACTATTAATAACATGACTTTTTTCGACATTCTGATGAGACTAATTTTTTTTACAATTTTATTGTGGTTACTATGTTATTAGTTCTGATTTAAAATTGAAGTAATCAATTAAATGCAAATATTCTTTTCATTTTTAAAGTTTTATTAACCTTAAGAATAAAGTCAAAAGTGCCAGTATTGTCAAAGTGCTTCATCAAAGGAAACGCTTGGAAACCCCTGACCTAAGCTGGAAATAAAGAAAGTAGCATGACAATATTTTCATTGAAAACAAAAAACTCTCACAAACTTCATGATAAGTGTATGAGACAGAAGGTGTGAAGAAATTATTTACCACCACAGGCTGCTTTTAGGGACAGCACTTTATTGACGATTAGTTTCCGTGAGTCATGGCACGTATTCGTTTTCTCAGGGCATGCGAACTGCATGCGTTTGATTCTATGGCAGAGGTCATATTATAAATTATGGGCAGCATCCTCTTTTAAATAAACGTGTTTGTAACATCACTGCTGTCACAAACTTGCAAAGGTAGACTTAGTGATGCACGTTGTACAACTTGGACAGATCTGTGTTGATATGTGATTACTGTTACATTTGTTAAATTTCTCATTTATACAATAGCCAGTAACGCCTCGCCCTTTCTCCACTACCGATTCCTTGAAGTTTTGAACTGCCGCGTATAAAAAATTCAGTTTTAAGGAAAGTCAGTTTTCCCGAATCTCGCGGTTTATGTCGTGATCCCCTAAATTATGTGTCATGTTATGCTGGTACAGGCATTGGTATACATAGATTCTGTCTGTAAAATGTTGTGCAAACAGAGCTAGTATGAAAGAAATAATAAACTAAAACGTCAGACTTGGTGCTGAAATTTTGCTTCATGAACAGATAAAATGTAGTAAGTGATAAACTTTTATACTTTCAGTCAGCGAGGAAAAGCTTCGAAAAGGTTGTAAATTATGTGTAAAGTTCGTTGGAAGTTGCTAAGTGCACTTATTATGAAAAAGTGGATGAATGTAGTTTCGATAAATTGTCTCAAGGCCTACAGGGCTACTTAGTTTCTAATATTACTTTACAGTACCTCTTAATGAGAAAATTATGACAGCATTTTAAATTGTCAAATTCGGTCAATAATTATATGTTCATACTGAAAATCAACTATTTGGTGCCGCTGTTAGTGGGCAATTTGCAACTGGGATCAACTGACTGTTTTTGTAATTTAGTAATGTACACTGCCTGAGAAAAAAGTTAAAGTGCCTGGAAGACATGGTCGTACACATGTTTACCACCGGCGGGTACCTAAATGATTAGAACTGCGATTCTCTGTGACAGACTCTGCACCAGAGTGCATTAGAGATGTTTAGTGTTGTTACAAAGTCTGGTAGGGTAGGTAAGAGACGCGGACGATGTCAGATGCTGAGTGATCACTGGGAAGGACATGGAAGAATATAGAGGATCAACGCGCGAACAACAACCTCCACCGTCGTACCTTAGCGAAAGGTCTTGCCGAGAACCCGAGAATATTCTAGTCATACGTAAAATCACTAAGCGGGTCGAACGCTTCTGTTCAGTCACTCGTCAACCAATCTGGGATGGCGATAGAAGACACCGAAAGCAAAGCTGAAGTTTTAATTTTCAGGTTTAAGAAATCATTCACGGCAGGGATCGTACAAACATACCGTCGTTTCCAGAATGAGATTTTCACTCTGCAGCGGAGTGTGCGCTGATACGAAACTTCCTGGTAGAGCACTTGCCCGCGAAAGGCAAAGGTCCCGAGTTCGAGTTTCGGTCCTGGACACAGTTTTAATCTGCCAGGAAGTTTCATACCGTCGTCTGACTGTCATACGGACTACTACCTGGAGGGCATAGAAATTCGCATCCCTAGCGCAGAAAAGCAACTGAAAGAGTTGAAAAGATATAAGTCGCAAGGTCCACATGGAACCCCAGTTCGGTTCTACAGAGAGTACTTTATGGCATTTGCCCCTTACTTAGCTTGCATTTATCGCGAACCCACCAGTGAATAGTCCCAAAAAAGCGCAGGTCACCCCTGTATTTAAGAACGGAAAACCCCCAAAATTACAGAACAATATCCTTAACGTCAGCTTGCTGTAGAATTTTTGAACACATTCTGAGCTCGAATGTAATAAACTTCTTTGAGATGGAAAAGCTTCAGTCCACAAATCAGCATGGGTTCAGAAAGTGACGATCGTGCGAAACTCAGCCTGCCCTTTTCTCATCATGAAATCCTACAGACCCCGGATGGAGAGCAACAGGCAGATTCCGTATTCCTAAATTTCCGGAATGCATTTGACACGGTTCTCCTTTGCAGACAAAGGCCCGAGCATACAGTTTCGGTTCCCAGATATATGGATAACTCGAAGGGTTTTTAAGTAACTGTGGTATACACCACTTCTAACAAACACCGAACAACGCGCTCCAGTACGCGGCCGCCAAATACATCGCTGGCCGCACTTCTCTGGGCGGGCCGCTGCTTCCATCGCTGGCCGTCTTCACACGCACACTCCCTTACGTGGCCAAGAAATACATCGCTGGCCGCACTTCTCCGGGCGGCTCGCGGCTACCATCGCTGGCCACCTTCGCGCGCGCGCGTTTGTCAGCACACAGCAATTGGCTACGCCAGGAAACATTGCGATTGGTTTTCCCTGGAAAACAGCTACCCCAGCCGACGGCTCCATTAACTAGCAAGCCTTATATAAACCCGGCCGCCGCCGCAAACGACAGTTCTCATCGGGAAGTGCAGTACGCCGTGTTCCAGCTGCTTGTGGATGACTCGCCGCACAACTCGAGGTTACCTGGCTGCTCGGCGGAAAATCTTGCGGCTTCACTTGGAGAGACTGAACTTCACTGGACTTGGGAATAATTACGGAACGTGCACCCCACCATGCACATTCGGACATTGGTATAACCAAACTTTAATTCTGCATTACTTCTGAGTGTGAGCCTGGATAGACGCTTGGCTAACATAATTGTTAAAAAGTGATTTGTGATTTAATAAACCAGACTGAAGAGGTTATTGTGTTATTCCTGGTTATAGCAGTAACAGATCCAGGTATCCACGACGGCGAGTGTGCATCAGAGACAAGATATCGTCAGGAGTGCGGTAGAACCGCCTTCATCCACTTTATACATAAATGTCCTACCTGGCAGCGTGATCAGCAATTTACGGCTGTTTACAAACGACGCTGTGCAATATGGAAATGTGTCGCAGTTGAGTGACTGTAGGAATACACAAGATTCCTTAGACAAAATTTCTAGTTTGTGTGATGAGTGGCAACTTGTAAATATAGAAAAATGTAAGTTATTGCGGATTTATGGGACAGAATAATCCTGTAACGTTCGAATAAAGCGCTAGCAGGGTGCAGCTTGACACAGTCTCTTCGATTTAATATCTAGGCAAGCGTTGCAAAACGATACGAAATGGAATGAGCACCTCAGATTGGTACAGAGAACGGTGAATGCTCGACCTCGTTCTGTTGGGAGAATTTTGGGAAAGTGTAGCTCTTCCAAGAGGGGACGCTGTATAGAACGACATTGTGACCCATTCCAGGGTACTCTTTAAGTGTTTGGGATCTCCGGCAGGTCGGTTTAAAGAAAATCCGAGCTATTCAGAACTGTGCAGATAGACTTGTTACCGGTAGGTTTGATCAGCACGCAAGTAGATTGAAGCGCCAAAGAAACTGATATTTGCATGCATATTAAAATATAGAGATATGTTTACAGGCAGAATACGGCGCTGCGGTCGGCAAGGCCTATAACAAGTGTCTGGCGCACATTTTAGATCGGTCACTGGTGCTTCAATGGCAGGTTATCAAAATTTTAAGTGAGTTTGAACGTGGTGTCATAGTTGGCGCGCGAGCGATGGGGTACAGCATCTCCGAGGTAGCGATGAAGTGGGGATTTTCCCGTATGACCATTTCACGAGGTTACCGTGAATATCAGGAATCCGGTAAAACATCAGATCTCTGATATCACTCCGGCCGGAGAAAGATCCTGCAACAAATGGGACCAACGACGACTGTAGAGAATCGTTCAACACGATAGAAGGGCAACCCTTCCGCAAATTGGTGCAGATTTTAGTGCTGGGCCATCACCAAGTGTCAGCGTGCTAACCATTCAACGAAACATCATCGATATGGGCTTCCAGAGACGAAGGCCCACTAGTATACCCTTTATGACTGCACAATACAAAGCTTTACCCCTCGCCTGGGCCCGTCAACACCGACATAGGACTGTTGATGCCTGGAAACATGTTGCCTGGTCGGACGAACCTTGTTTCAAATTGTATCGAGCGGATGGATGTGTATGTGTATGGAGACACCTCATGAATACATGGATTCTGTATCTCAGCATGGAACTGTTCAAGCTGTTGGAGACTCTGTAATCGTGTAGGGAGTGTGCGTTTGGAATGTTATGGGACACCTGATACGTCTAGATACGACTCTGACGTGTGACACGTACGTAAGCATGCTATCTGATCACCTGCTTCCACTCATGTCCATTGCGCATTCCAACGGACTTTGGCAATTGCTGCAGGACTTTGCGACACCCCACACGTTCATATTTGGTGCAGGGTGGCTTGAGAAACAGTCTAAACACTTCCGTTGGCCACCAGAATCCCCATACATGAACACTATTGGTCATATCTGGGATACCTTGCAACATGCTGTTCAGAAGAGATTTGCACCCCGTCGTAATTTTACGGATTTATGGACAGGCCTGCAGGATTCATGGAGTCAGTTCCCCCCAGCAATACTTTAGACATCAATCGAGTTCACGCCATATCCTGTTGCGGCACTTCTGCGTGTCCGCTGGGGCCCTACACGATATTAGGTAGGTTTACAAGTTTCTTTGGCTCTTCAGTATATTAAGGCGATGCTTCATGAACTGAAACTTGAATCCCTGGTGGAAAGGCGATGCTCTTTTCGCAAGCCACTATGGCACGAATTTAAAGAACCGATATTTGAGGCCGGACGCAGAACGATTCTATTCCCGCCATTGTACATTTTGCATAATGGCCACGAAGTTAAAATGTGAGAAACTAGGGCTGATAAAGAGGCTTTTAGACTGTCGTTTCTTCCCTCTCACCATTTAGTAGTGGAACAGGAAAGCCGCGCCGAGTGGTCGCGCGGTTAGAATCGACAAGTCACTGATTGCGCGGCCCCTCCCGCCGGAGGTTCGAGTCCTCCCTCGGGCATGGGTGTGTGTGTTGTTCTTAGTATAAGTTAGTTTAAATAGTGTGTAAGTCTAGGGACCGATGACCTCAGCAGTTTGGTCCCTTAGAAATTCACACACGCGTTTGGATCAGGAAACGAAATGACTAGTTGTGGTACAAGGTACCCTCCGCCATGCACCGTAAGATGGTTTGCGGAGTGTGTATGTAGACGTAGATGCAGAGGTGCCACGTATTCGCGAGAGACAGCTTTATGAACAACTGATAGATTTAGAAAGGGGCCACTTCATTTGGGCAGGATGTCGAATAGTGGAATATCCAGATTTGTGGGTCATTCGGGTGTGACAGTTCCCCTACGTTGGACTGCGTAGGAAAGTGAGGGCAGGCATACTCGTCGCCAAATTTGTGGTCGATGACGTCTGAGCATAAGAAAGGAGGATCCGCATACTGTGCACCAAGCACATCTTAACCACTTCACAAGTAATACAGGGCTATTACAAATGATTGAAGCGATTTCATAAATTCACCGTAGCTCCATTCATTGACATATGGTCACGACACACTACAGATACGTAGAAAAACTCATAAAGTTTTGTTTGGCTGAAGCCGCACTTCAGGTTTCTGCCGTCAGAGCGCTCGAGAGCGCAGTGAGACAAAATGGCGACAGGAGCCGAGAAAGCGTATGTCGTGCTTGAAATGCACTCTCATCAGTCAGTCATAACAGTGCAACGACACTTCAGGACGAAGTTCAACAAAGATCCACCAACTGCTAACTCCATTCGGCGATGGTATGCGCAGTTTAAAACTTCTGGATGCCTCTGTAAGGGGAAATCAACGGGTCGGCCTGCAGTGAGCGAAGAAACGGTTGAACGCGTGCGGGCAAGTTTCACGCGTAGCCCGCGGAAAATTGGCTCATGCCAGAACTGGAGACCGACAGCGCCGACTTCATCTTTCAACAGGATGGTGCTCCACCGCACTTCCATCATGATGTTCGGCATTTCTTAAACAGGAGATTGGAAAACCGATGGATCGGTCGTGGTGGAGATCGTGATCAGCAATCAATTCATGTCATGGCCTCCACGCTCTCCCGACTTAACCCCATGCGATTTCTTTCTGTGGTGTTATGTGAAAGATTCAGTGTTTAAACCTCCTCTACCAAGAAACGTGCCAGAACTGCGAGCTCGCATCAACGATGCTTTCGAACTCATTGATGGGGACATGCTGCGCCGAGTGTGGGAGGAACTTGATTATCGGCTTGATGTCTGCCGAATCACTAAAGGGGCACATATCGAACATTTGTGAATGCCTAAAAAAACTTTTTGAGTTTTTGTATGTGTGTGCAAAGCATTGTGAAAATATCTCAAATAATAAAGTTATTGTAGAGCTGTGAAATCGCTTCAATCATTTGTAATAACCCTGTAGACTCCCTGCAAGAGAAAAGCGGCTGTGTGTGGACTAGTACCGTGACAAGAAAGCATGGACTCCTGGTGAACGGCAGCGCAATGTGTTTAGCGATAAATCGTGATTCTGAACTACCCCAGATGACTATCGTCGGCAAATATGGCGGGGACCTGGGGAGGGGTCCTACTCTTCCATTCTTTCTGCAGGCAGAGCGGTGTTATTCCTGATGTCATGGTGTGGGCTGCTATCAGGTATGACTTCAGATCGCGGCTGGTAGTGACTGAGGCAACTCTGATGACAGCGGTACATCATCAGTGTGTGATTTTTCAATAGGACAATGCTCCCTCACCACACATGCGATTTTGCTATATGAACTGTCTGCGTGATGTCGAAGCATTGCCCTGGCCAGCAAGATCTTCACATGTGTCTCCGGTAGAACATGTGTGGGACCAGCCTGACCGTGAACCCTGTCCCCAGCGCTCAGTATCCAGGATACAAAGGAACCAGTTACTACAGCTGTGGGCCAGCGTGCCCCAGGAGAGGAAACTAGGGCTTTTTGACAGCCTCCCAAGAAATCAGTGCGTGCGTGCAGACCGGACATGGTGAAACAGCACACTGTTGACTGGGCTCAAATCGCCAAGTTCTATATAAATTTGACTCGATATTGTAGTCACTGAAACAACATCACATACTTTGTCAACACGTGAAGATTCATTTCGTTTCCTCATCCTCTTCTGAACGCTTTGTTTTTTCGGGCAGTTAAAACCAGAACCTCAGGGAGTGAGAAATTGCAGTTTGGGTTTGATGAAAGAAGGGGAAATGGAATAGTCTTCTTGTATGTTAGTTCGATAAGTAGGTGCTGGAGTTGGTGATGGGCGGAGGAAAACCACTCTCACTACATCGGCATATCTAGCGAGAGTACGAGGGTATCACGCCACCCCGCTCCTCTCTTTCGCCATAAAAATAGTGTGCTCCCCACAGAACAAACTCACAGTTTAGTTCTCCGCACAGACATGTCAGTTCAGTATCAGTTTGAATAAAATCCGAATATTTTGTGGGTACTGATTAGTAACAAGTGCTCTCAAAAATATTTTACCATTTGCCGTTGTTTTTCCCGTAACTGAAAATGCCAAGTGGCTCTAGTTCCTAAATGTGTGCAGTACTCTTGTATCTTCAATTTGCGGTGGTTTTTATTTTCGTGCTGCCCATCAAAGTAAAAACACTGCTAAATTTTCAATATAGAAAGTATAGTATACAGCTCAACGTTAACTGACGGACACAAAAATAAGTACAAACGTCATGCAAATTAAGCTCTCTCAATTAACTCTGTGACTGACTATGTTTATGTCAAGTGACACAGGTATACAGCATTCATTTTACGAACACTTAACTCTTTTAGCACATTAAAATTGGAACTACTGCCCCATGATCCAGTATACAAACAAATAATGTAATATTTTAGACAGTTGAATCATTTGATTGCTTATATGGGATACTTTGGGTTTCTTTTTTATAAATAAAAGTAAATTTATACACAGACTTATTACATTGACGAAGAGGCAATTTTCGGAAAATAAACATTAAAATAAGGCTCTTTTCTCAAAAATTTTAATACTGTGGCAAATGAAAGGTTAACAAAATTGTAGTTCATAAATAGTTATAATAAAATTCCCAGTAGGCCGGTGATTTTTTAAGGAATAAAACTACCATGTATAAATCAGCTTCAAAAATCTGATTAGCTTGAAAAATGAGCTAAATGTTAAACATTTAACTTATGCCTGTATGCTAGAAAAAGTTTAGAAAAGGTTTGAAATTATGCTTAAACGTTGAAAGTCGTTAAGTGCTCACACTATGAGACAGTGGATGAATATAGTCTTGGTACTTTGCGCTCCACTGTTAGTAGCAGCAAGTTTCGCACACATTTCAACTTTGATGACGTCATATCCCCCGAACTACATTCTGTACGATGATATAATTATGCAACTACGTTCAGTGGTATTGTCGATACTGTCTGCTAAGTGTGTAGCGAATAGTCAAGTAATTACAGGGCGCAATTTTAAGTAGAAGCTAGTTTTTCACGCAACTAAGTATGAATGACGTCATACCAGTCGCACTATGTGTCGTATAATGATGTAATTTTGCAGGCACATTCAGTCACACATGCGGATACTGTCTGTAAACTGTGTTGCGATTAGAGTTAATAATAATGAAATAATAAATTAAAAACTCGTGTCTGATGCTGAAGTTTTGTTGCGTGAACAGCGAAACTGTAATAAGCGATAAACTTTTTTTCCCTTTCACTATTTTGTGGGAATTGTCAGCGTTATAAAGCTTCGCAAAGTTTCGAAATGGTAAGTAAAGTTTGTTGCAAGTAGCCAATTGTTCTCGTTCTTAAATACTAGAAGTATGAAGTAGTGTTTGTGCGCCATCAGCTAAGCTGCCTGAATTCAAACACGCTGTTTCTAACAGTAATAGTTGTCTCACTGCGTTAAAATGTTAACATGTGATTACACTTCTTGACCAGTAGATTATGACAGCTGTTTACATGTTTAAAATCGGTTAGTACTGACGTAAAATACTGAAAATATAATTTTTGTACTGTGTTCTGTCGCTTAGTAATATACATACCAGTACCATGTTTGTTTAGTGATATACACAGGTTTTTATAACCACTATAAAGTAACCATCGAATGATATTTACATTCTTTTATTTATCTACAAAACTTTAGAAGCTTTCCCTAACATTTTGTCATACACTTTTGTGCACGTATTTCACTGTAGTTGTTGCGAGTGACAGCATGTGGGAGCAAGCTTGGGTAGCGTGTATCACATAGCAACAGCCGCCGCCTTCCTCGCAAACAGCGACGGGCTGGAACGGCCCAGAAACAAAAGACTGCCCGCGCACCAGGTGACTCCTTAAGGCGTCTTTTGTCTCGTTGTCAGACAAAGTCAGTGCGACGCCGGTTCATTAAAGAGGATTTGGCCCGTTTTCATCCTCGCCTTTCTTACACTTGCACCAGTGTTATGAACAGTAGACTAAGTCATTTCTCACGCTTTTTTGTGGAAAATAATAGTTCTTCCTAACCTTTCCATTGATCTCTAAATGTATATAGATGTAGTCTACATTATTAGCAGATGCTTTTTCCTGCTGCCGGCCGGTGTGGCCGTGCGGTTCTAGGCGCTTCAGTCTGGAACCGCGTGACCACTACGGTCGCAGGTTCGAATCCTGCCTCGGGCATGGATGTGTGTGATGTCATTAGGTTAGTTATGTTTAAGTAGTTCTACGTTCTAGGGGACTGATGACCACAGATGTTAAGTCCCATAGTGCTCAGAGCCATTTGAACCATTTTTTTTCCTGTTGCACGGTAATCTGTTCGGTATCTAAAATTGCATAAGAAAGGCTTGAAACCGTATATTGACGTTAGTTGGAAGCGTATAACTTACTTAAAGTGTGGACGAGGCAGTTTCGCTGTATTAACAGCAGTATTCGACGTTTCAGTTCCAACTTCTTACTTACCTAGTGGTTTCTAGTGACACGGTCGACATAGGAATTTACGACATGTTAGACAATTCGCACATCTTCCAACACGCTAAAATTCTTCAGTATTTCTGCTCAACTCCTTTTAGTTCATACGAGAGCCGCGTCGTATACACAGTAGATGCTACGCGGAGACGGCGAGCCCACGTGTTTAATACTTCACGATTCGTCTCTTACTGTAGTTCATTGTTGTTGTAAAACATATTCCTATACTCGTGTATATTTAATGACGCCATCTGGTTTTCGCGACACTCTCAAGTTTGACTCTGGTATACTGATGAGGCCAATTGTGGAAAATATCATTCATGTTTTGATAGTTAAGTTTTGTGTTCCTTGTTAAAAAAGCCACAAACAAATATTTAAAGAGTACTGTTGGCGGCAAGCGTTTCAGCGAAGAAAACAGTAAATAAAACACACAACTGAATACGAGGGTAGCTATGATTGTCGCAGTAATTTAGCGTTAATCACAAAGTTCACAGCCGGCCGGAGTGGCCGAGCGGTTCTAGGCGCTACAGTCTGGAACCGCGCGACTGCTACGGTCGCAGGTTCGAATCCTGCCTCAGGCATGGATGAGTGTGATGTCCTTAGGTAAGTTAGGTATAAGTAGTTCTAAGTTCTAGGGGACTGATGACCTCAGAACAAAGTTCACAACAAAAATAAATAATACTTGAAAATAATTTTGCTCTCGAAATTTCTTCGAACAATTTATTCTTTGTATTTAATGACGCGAGTACAAACTTAGAGCGAAGGAACTAGAGATGGGCAAACTCGTTCATCCTTGAGAACTAGTTCACTGGTGATCGTTCCTTTTTTGGGAACCGTTCATTTTTACTTATTCACTGTTCATTTGTGCATGGTAAAGCTGAAAATTAGTAGCATAGGTGACTGAAGGATGGAAGGCGCCAAGAGGGGGTACTTGCCTCCCCCCTGGAGTACACACTTGTAGAAGTAATTTCCGTGATTCTGCAAAACCTCTTGTTTAGCCAACTATAGCGTTTTATGGCTGATTGCAGTGAAATAATATTAAGGTGGCGCTCGAAAAACCGGCCCTGACTACAGACAGCTCGCCAGTTACGCACGATTTGTTGTCCACTATGTGCGCAATAGATAAATGTGTAATAATTTGGCAGTAAAGAAACAACAAATAAGCTAATGCAGACAACAACTTCGAAACAACAGATGACGATTGTTGGGTGACAGTGAGCAGTCTAGGACTCGGGCCGATTTTTGGTGCGCCACCCTGTGCCACTGAAATAATATTGTAGAAGTTATCATATTCTCTTTACAAAATATGAGACCAGACACTCGATTATGGAGCTCGTGCTTCATACGGTTGTTAAGTCGGTCTGCCTTCCAAACTGTTCAGAAGTTATGACGATTTTATTACGTATAGTTCAATAATTGTCACCCTTTATCTTCCTACTTCGGGGTGCACTCAGCCTCATGATGCCAATTGAGGAGCTACTCGACCGAATAGTAGCGGCTCCTGTCAAAGAAAACCACCATAATGACCGTGTAACCTCCCCACACGAAATAACTTTAAATTTTATTTCGTTAATGATTCTAATTTTTGTGTAACCTCACAAAAAAAATTAATTAATAATAATAATAATATGATTCTATTTTTTGTGTAACCTCTGAACAAAATTGGTTCCCATTTAATGTATCCACAAAATTCTTTTCTCATTTAATATATGCTCGAAACAGAAAAATTCCTAAACCTGGTAATAAAAAATAAATTCAGTAACCTGGTAACATTTGGACGACAGCAGTGCTGCGTCATGGCCCTGTAAGGTCATTCTGAATAAAAAGCAAAAATTCTCACCTCGATAAAGTCGGCAACTATCTGCTCTTACAATAGCTTTTCCCGTAACAGCTCTGTGCAATGCTGGCCTAAGCATTTATTATTTATGAAAGGAAGCAAATGATTTTTCTTTTGCAACAATCGGAATGATCATGCATTAAAAAAATATTAAATTCTTTAAATTGAAATGAATGCTTGTTAGAAATTAGACAAAGATTATTATTAGGACATTTTTAAAAGATTTACATGTGAGTTTACATAATATTACTAGATATGCGCAAGGCTGCCTTTTTACCTTATACAATAATACTCAGGCTCCGGCATCGCTGCACCGCGACCGGCCCAGCCAACACGATACACCACACAGGACTGACAAGCGCAGACAGGCGACTGCTCGCTACTAACAACTTACTGCTACTGCTACACAGTTCGTACTGCAGTCAACACTGCTCTTTGGTCTCAGATTCTCTTATAGCTTACATATCTCAGGTAGCGCATACCCTACCTCTTACAACCGGGAGAGCGGTGTGCTGACCCCACGTCCCTCCTATCCGCATCCTCAGCTGAGGATGACTCGGCGGTCGGATGGTTCCGATGGGCCACCTGTGGCCTGAAGACGGAGTGCTGCCAGTGCTTTTATCTTCCCACAGTCTCTCAACTTCGACACCTTGCCATACACCGCGGCATCACAGTACCCGGTTTTTGAAGCAGTTAACCTTAAGGAGCCATTGGTTACACCAGGAAGTAGAGAGAGTGAGGTGGATTTCGAGTCATCGTTGTGATTTTTCGAGCGCGGTCCTTCTATGCGCCGCGGAAGGCGCTGTTGAGTGCCAATGTCAATACATTCTACTGGTAGAGGGAACGACTTTTTTTTTATTGTCACGTAATACAGGACGCCAAATTTTACTTATACGGTACCCCTTGTCTCTATTTATGATACTGTCTGCCAGTGTAATTTCCACTGATTAATTTAACGCACGATCCTAATAGCGTGGCGCTGTAGCAACTACGAGGTGCTTTCACGTTCTAAGGCCTCCGATGTTTTTTTCTAATTAACTACTCACCCGAAATCGATGAAACTGGCCTTACTTCTCGACGTAATCGCCCTGCAGACGTACACATTTTTCACAACGCTGACGCCATGATTCCATGGCAGCGGCGAAGGCTTCTTTAGGAGTCTGTTTTGACCACTGGAAAATCGCTGAGGCAATAGCAGCACGGCTCTTGAATGTGCGGCCACAGAGAGTGTCTTTTATTGTTGGAAAAAGCCAAAAGTCACTAGGAGCCAGGTCAGGTGAGTAGGGAGCATGAGGAATCACTTCAAAGTTGTTATCACGAAGAAACTGTTGCGTAACGTTAGCTCGATATGCGGGTGCGTTGTCTTGGTGAAACAGCACACGCGCAGCCCTTCCCGGACGTTTTTGTTGCAGTGCAGGAAGGAATTTGTTCTTCAAAACATTTTCGTAGGATGCACCTGTTACCGTAGTGCCCTTTGGAACGCAATGGGTAAGGATTACGCCCTCGCTGTCCCAGAACATGGACACCATCATTTTTTCAGCACTGGCGGTTACCCGAAATTTTTTTGGCGGCGGTGAATCTGTGTGCTTCCATCGACCTGACTGGCGCTTTGTTTCTGGATTGAAAAATGGCATCCACGTCTCATCCATTGTCACAACCGACGAAAAGAAAGTCCCATTCGTGCTGTCGTTGCGCGTCAACATTGCTTGGCAACATGCCACACGGGCAGCCGTGTGGTCGTCCGTCAGCATTCGTGGCACCCACCTGGATGGCACTTTTCGCATTTTCAGGTCGTCATGCAGGATTGTGTGCACAGAACCCACAGAAATGCCAACTCTGGAGGCGATCTATTCAACAGTCATTCGGCGATCCCCCAAAACAATTCTCTCCACTTTCTCGATCATGTCGTCAGACCGGCTTGTGCGAGCCCGAGGTTGTTTCGGTTTGTTGTCACACGATTTTCTGCCTTCATTAAACTGTCGCACCCACGAACGCACTTTCGACACATCCGTAACTCCATCACCACATGTCTTCTTCAACTGTCGATGAATTTCAATTGGTTTCACACCACGCAAATTCAGAAAACGAATGATTGCACGCTGTTCAAGTAAGGAAAACGTCGCCATTTTAAGTATCTAAAACAGTTCTCATTCTCGCCGCTGGCGGTAAAATTCCATATGCCGTACGGTGCTGCCATCTCTGGGATGTATTGACAATGAACGCGGCCTCATTTTAAAACAATGCGCATGTTTCTATCTCTTTCCAGTCCAGAGAAAAAAAATCGGAGGCCTTAGAACTTGAATGCACCTCGTATTTGTGTCTCATCATAAAACATTCCTCGTCCTAGGTAACTTTCCTCTACGTGTTATAAAACGTTCTTACTGTTTAAACAAAATTTTTGGCTATCTAATCACTATTATTATTGAGGGGTTAATTAATACAAATATCAATTCATAACAATATTTTGCTGCATTCCTGTTACCTTCTACCAACTCTCTCTGTTTAGGGCATCCTCCTTGCGCAAACCGCGATGTGGTTGATGTCTGCCGTACTTACGTCTGTCAGGTGGTTGCCATCCGAAAATTTCCTTTAGTCACAGATGATCTGACATTCTCAACAATATTCCCATACCACTATAACGATTGCTGGCCGGTGTGGCCGAGCGGTTCTAGGCCCTTCAGTCTGGAACCGCGCGACCGCTACGGTCGCAGGTTCGAATCCTGCCTCGGGCATGGATGTGTGTGATATCCTTAGGTTAGTTATGTTTAAGTAGTTCTAAGTTCTAGGGGACTGATAACCTCAGATGTTAAGTCCCATAGTGCTCAGAACCATTTGAACCACTATAACGATTTTGATTCAGTTCTGCCCATCAGTCTTTCATTTGCCCTCATTCTAGGTCTTACGTGAGTTTCTTTCTTGGTTGTTGATATTCTGCTCTGCTTTGTAAACAACCTCTTCCAAAGGTGTTAGTTTCCTTTTGTGCTCAGCATTTAAAATCCATATTTCTGATCCATAGCATAAGGCATATTCAACCATCAGCCGAGTCACTCTTTTCTTGTTGTAAGAAATCTTCTCGTTCCACCAAAGAGAATTGAGGTACGTAATTACTTTCCTGCTTTGTTGCAGTCTGTTTTTTACTTCTGCATTACCCAGTCCACTTTCATCTATTTTGTTCAGTTTATAGGTAGAAATGGCTATAAGAAGATGGAAGAACAGCTGCGGTGCAACGGGAATTATTGATAGTGATGTACAGGTGTTACCGTTAAGTTTTGTTGATGATCACACCATTCTAGCACAAAATGAATACGATTTCGTGTTCATGATACGACGTTTACCTCAGTAATATGACAAATGGAGGCTACAGAGCGAGTCTAACAAAAACAGAGTATCTGGTGGTGAGTAGTTCCATTAGATTTGATGTTTACATCAACGACTGAACATTTATGAAGGAGGTAGAAACAAAACTTAAATATCTAATTACATCCGCACATTGAACAAGCAGTACAGATAACCACAGAAGCCGGCCAGAGTGGCCGAGCGGTTCTAGGTGCTACATTCTGGAACCGCGCGACCGCTACGGTCGCAGGTTCGAATCCTGCCTCGGGCATGGATGTGTGTGATGTCCTTAGGTTTAAGTAGTTCTAAGTTCTAGGGGACTGATGACCTCAGAAGTTAAGTCCCATAGTGCTCAGAGCCATTTGAACCGTTTAACCAAAGAAAAATTTGGTATAGGAATTAAGGTTCAAGAAGAAGAAGTAAAAACTTTTGAGGTTTTCCGATGACATTGTAATTCTGCCAGACAAAAAGTCCTTGGACGGGCAGTTCAACGGAATGGGCACTGTCCTGAAAGGAGGATGCAAGATGAACGTCAACAAAAGTAAAACAAGGATAATGGAATGTAATCGAATTAAATCAGTTGGCGCTAAGGGAAATAGATTAGGAAACGAGAGTCTTTAAGCAGTAGACGAGTTTTGATATTTGGGCAGCAGAATAACTGATGATGGCAGAAATAGGATGTAAAATGTAGACTGGCTATAGCAAGAAAAGCATTTCTGAACAAGAGGAATTTGCTAACACTGAATGTAGATTTTAACTGTTAGGAAGTCTTTTCTGAAGGTCTTTGTCTGGAGTGTAGCCATATGTGGAAGTAAAACATGAACGATAAATAGTGTAGACAGGAAGAGAATAGAAGCTTTCGAAATGTGGATGGGTCGATCATGTAACTAATGAAGACATGCTGAATAGAACTTGGGAGACAAGAAATTTGTGGCACAACTTGACGAAAAGAAGGAATCAGTTATGGGACACATTCTGAGACATCAAGGGATCTGCAGTCTAGTATTGGAAGGAAGTGTGGGGAGTAAACTTATACAGTGAGACCAAGAGATGAATACGGTAAGTAAATTCACAAGCATGTAGTTTGCAATAGTTATCCGGAGATGAAGAGGCTCGCACAGGATATAATAGCATGGAGAGCTCCATCAAACCAGTCTCAGGACTGAAGACCACAACAACAATTACATAATATACAGATAAACATAGTAATATCATCTATTCTTGTCGATGGTTGAGATCGAACTTGAAAATTAATGTTAGAGGTTATGAAAATCTCTCAGTCAACATAACCAACACAATTCGAATACGTTTCAGCGGGAAGAACGCCTTAGGCCGTTTCGGCTCTCCCCGTTTCTCCGGCGACAAGGAGCCGTATTTGCTCGGAATATTCTGTCCCGAGGCGACGAGGCAGATACGGCTCGTGTTTTATGAGGTGCTGGGCCGTCTTCACGGTTTCTCCAGCCGAATGGCTCTGCTGGAACTGCTGCAGCTCTCTCTCTCTCTCTCTCTCTCTCTCTCTCTCTCTCTCTCTCTTGTCTTTCGCTCCCCAGTAGGGTTCTGCACCCCGTCCTACATCCGCAGTCCTAAAGACGACGTTGCGGTTCATTCGCTCGGAAGACCACTTTGGACGATATCTGCTGCCTCAGACACAAGGCGACGATTCGGCGACCACGGCAGGTGTTCCCGAAGGGATCAGCTTCAACTGGCACCGCTGGCGGTGATAGGATTACATCAATACTGGGTCACGAAACAGAAGACGCATGGCGCAAAAGCGCCTCGAAACGTGGGGCTGAGAGGTCTGATGGCAAAAATGTGTCCGACGAATCGAGTTCAGAGGCTCTGCTAAATCGAATCTGTAGAGAATGAGAAGCGTAAGGTGGAAGTGAAACGGTAAAGAAATTGAATTGGACAGTCAAATATCAGAAGTAGCGTGCTGAAAGTCCGGTGGCAGTACATGTGTTAGGCGACGAAAGTACAGGATGTAACGTTTGTATGACTAGATCACGGAAGTTACCGGAGGAGAATGACGATCACAAAAAGAACTAGTTTTTTTTTAATTTACTAGAGCAGTTTGACAACTCCAATTCTATAATTGCGCCCTTTGCCACGATATTTAAGCTGACAAACCATTCTGCATCTACATCTACATCTTAATGGATACTCTTCAAATCACATTTAAGTGCTTGGCAGAGGGTTCATCGAAGCACATTCACAATTCTTTACTATTCCAATCTCGTACAGCGCGCGGAAAGAATGAACACCTATATCTTTCCGCACGAGCACTGATTTCCCTTATTTTGTCGTGGTGATCGTTTCTCCCTATGTAGGTCGGTCTCAAAAAAATATTTTCGCATTAGGAGGAGAAAGTTGGTGACTAGAATTTCGTGAATATTCCGTCGCAACAAAAAACGCCTTTTTTTTAATGATGTCCATCCCAAATCCTGTATCATTTGAGTGACACTCTTTCCCATATTTCGCGAATACAAAACGTGCTGCCCTTCCTTGAACTTTTTCGATGTACTCCGTCAGTCCTATCTGGTACAGATCCCACTCCGCGCAGCAGTATTCTAAAAGAGGACGGACAAGCGTAGTGTAGACAGTCTCCTTAGTAGATCTGTTACAATTTATAAGTGGCCTGCAAATAAAACGCAGTCTTTGGTTAGCCTTCCCCACAACATTTTCTATGTGTTCCTTCCAATTTAAGTTGCTCTTAATTGTAATTCCAAGGTATTTAGTTGAATTTACGGCCTTTATATTTGACTGTTTTATCGCGTAACCGAAGTTTAACGGATTCCTTTTAGCACTCATGTGGATGACCTCACACTTTTCGTTATTTAGGGTCAAGTGGCAATTTTCGAACCATTCAGATATCTTTTCTAAATCGTGTTGCGGTTTGTTTTGATCTTCTGATGACTTTATTAGTCGATAAACGACAGCATCATCTGCAAACAACCTAAGACGGTTGCTAATATTGTCTCCCAAATCGTTTATATACATAAGGAACAGCAAAGAGCCTATAACACTATCTTGGGGAACGCCAGAAATCACTTCTGTTTCAGTCATTTTCATCTGAGTGTTTAGCCAGACACTGACCTGAAGATGGATGAATGGTTGTTAACCGAAATATCGTGGCAATAAATCGACGTCACCTGGCTCCAATCCTGAAACCTCAACGAATATTCTTTACTCCGGGAAAAATTCAAGAGTCACATTAGAACTAGAATATCGATACCAGTTTAAAATAATTATTTATGCCCTAAATACAACCCCAAACATAAAGAACAGTTCTAAAGAATAGCATGACTTTATTAGAACAGTAATGAAAAATTGTAACCAAAAACAAAAGCAAAAATAGAAAAAAACTTAGAATAATTCAGAACGTAATCGTATGTTCAAATTAATTTTCGTTGTGAATGTGAAATAACTCGTTCCACAGCATTGATATCTGTACTTCTGAGCGCATTGTCGTACATTCCAGGTCACATCTTCCAGAACAGCTACAGAAATTGCTTGATAAGCCGTTTCAGTTACGTGGTGCAGGTCTGCTAATGTGCATGGCTCCATGCAGTACACTACCTTCTCGAAAGTATCCCACAAGTAAAAAATCATGTGGGGTCAAATCAGGGAAACGTGCTGGATACTCACTGGGACCCATTTGTCCAGTCCAGTGACCTGATGCTTTGGTGTGCAAATAGGCGCTCACGCCCTTATGCAAATGGGGTGGAGCGCCGTGTTTTTGGAAGAAAAACGTCCTCACAAAACGAAGCACAAGTGGATGGTAAAATTAATGAGTCCAGCATCTGCAGGTAGTTCGTGACAGTAATCGTACCTTCGAAAAAGAATGTTCCAATCAGCCCTTTTGATGATAGCGTGCACTGGACATTAAAGTCCCGAAGCATTGACCGCACGCTCTATATAAATATATGAGAATATAAGGATTTCTGGGGGTCCAGTATACACAGTTATGCCTGTTTACCGTGCCATGTAGTTTTAAACAATGCAGCATCATACCGCTCCACTTTGGAAAGAAAAGTAGCATCACGTCAGCCTGCGCGAGGACCCTTTCACTAAACTGACTTCTTCTCTCTTGGTCGGTTTCATTCAATGAGTTTAACAATTGCGGAATGTAAACTTTGCATTTTACTCTGCGCAAAATACAACTTACGCTTTCCCCACTCACGCCTGTTTCACGTGCACATTGTCGTGTTGATTTCTGTGGTGAACATGTGAATGCATCCAACACGTGAGCAGAGGACTCGTCATCGGCCTAAACTTCCCTTATGCATATCCATAACTGTCGCAGCAGTTTCGAACTTAACGCGAAGGCGAGCGATGGTCACGCGTGTTGGTGGTTCAGTTCCATATTCCTGCCTCCAACGTCGTTGCACTTCACTGATGTTCTCGAACTTCCAGTACCATTTGAGAATGCTCTTTCACTGCTTGAAAGTCAGTCGGGTTTGCGCCATGGCCTCACTTTCTACACTGACATCAGCTCGTCTCAACACTACTGCCATTTGTTGATCAACCGTTGTACTATACACTCAACCCACACCCATTGTGATCTCAAAGCGTATGGTTTGTGTAGCCAGTTTTAAAGTGTATCTACATGAGTTCGATCTACCATATAGAAAATGAAGTGAAAAATCGCAACGTCAGAAAGTAATTAATGTAGAGTAATGAAATTTCGATAGTACATTTGTTCTAGGTAACATACTTGCGCGATTAACATTGTAAGATCGTAGGTTAATGTAAGCTCGAGATAAGCCATTGCAAATGGTACATTAATAACCGATGTAACCGGCAAAATGTTTAATAAAAGCATACAAACGTGCATGTATTGGGTTGTACAGGTGCCTGATGTCCGTTCGTGGGATCGAGTTCCATACCTATTACACTCGGTCGGCCAAATCAGCGACCGTTAATGCTGTATGTGGATGACGCTGGAGCTGTCGTCGATGATGTCCCACATTTGCTCGATTGGAGACTGATCTGGTGATCTAAAAGGCCAAGACATCATGTCGACACTCTGTAGCCCATGTTTAGTTATAATAGCAGTATGTGGGCAAGCGTTATCCTGTTGGAAAATACCCTCTAGAATGATGTTCATGAACGGCAGACAACACCTCGAATCACCAAACTGCTGACGAGCAGTTTTACAGGCAAGACGCGTGTGATCGCTTCTGCTGTCATACAAAATGGCCCCCCAGACCATTACTCAAGTTGCAGATCCAGTACGTCCAGCACGCAGACAAGCTGATTGCAGGCCCTCAACTGGTCTTCTTGTAACCATCACACAGCCAGCACTGGCACCGAGAGAGAACCAGCTTTCACCAGAAAATACGACAGACCTCCACCCTGCCCACCAGTGAGTTCTCGCTTGACACCATTGAAGTCGCACAAGGCGGTGGTTTGGGATCAGTGGAATGCACGCTACATTGCTCCTGCTTCGGAGCTGTCCTTGAAGTAACTTATTTGTAACAGTTCATTGTGTCACTGTGGTACCAGATGCTGCTCAAATTGCTTTCCTGCTGCAGATGAAGTACGATACACCAGAGCCATATGCAGAACACGATGGTAATGCCGTGTGATCGTCCTGTGCCCGGTCTTCTTTCGACCATACATTCTCGTGTCCACCGCTGCCAGAAAAAATGCCCAGTGGCTACATTGCTGCCTAAGCCTTTCTGCAATATCGCAGATGGAACATCGAGCTTCTTAAAGTCCTATTACACGCACTTGTTCAAACTCTGTCAGGTGCTGGTAATGTTGTCTTTGCCGCCTTAAAGGCATTATTGACTAACATCAATTCACCTGTTCACGGTCGTTACATCGTGTATTTAAAACAATCCTGATTTGCAGCCTCACAGAGGCGCTACTAGCGCCACAGCAGCGTCATTCGTATGTGACCAGTGCGAATTTTGAACAGACGTGATCTTACAGATGTAGAAACATGACTACGAGCTTTCGTTTATTGCGGACAGCTCCTTCTTGGTGTTGCGATCTTTTTGCCATCAGTGTATGTGTGATATTCTCAAGATTTCTTGGACGCTGTTCTTCCAAGTCGGATAGTATGTGTCCATTCTCATCGATTCTAGAAATCAGACTTGAAGAGCTACTGATTGATACCTCATCAACATTTTTAGAAACTTCGATCGGTTGTCATCTACACTTTTCACCAATATTGTCATCAGAAGTTCAAATGGCTCTGAGCACTATGGGACTAAACATCTGAGGTGAACAGTCCACTAGAACTTAGAACTACTTAAAGCTGACTAATCTAAGGACATCACACACATCCATGCCCGAGGCAGGATTCGAACCTGCGACCGTAGCGGTCGCGCGGTTCCAGACTGAAGCGCCTAGAACCGCTCGGCCACCCTTGCCGGCTGTCATCAGAAGTGTTGAACTCTGACTGCTAATTGATCCCCCAATGTCTTCTTACCTATCACGTCATCTGAAAATTCCTTCCCTTCGTAGAGACCTTCAGTGAATTCCTTACACCTGTCCTCTGCGTTTAACAATGGATCCTCTTGCATTCTGTACGTTGACGCCCCTGGAATCAGCTTCACCGGAGACTGCTTGAACATTCCTTTGAATTGAATCGTTTGCCTACACACTGCGTATCGCTCGTATGCAACGTCAGATGTGACACTCTCGTATCCTCCTAGAGGAGGAGGGAGGAGGAGGATATTAGTGTTTAACGTCCCGTCGACAACACGGTCATTAGAGACGGAGCGCAAGCTCGGGTGAGGGAAGAATGGGGAAGGAAATCGGCCGTGCCCTTTCAAAGGAACCATTCCGGCATTTGCCTGAAGCGATTTAGGGAAATCACGGAAAACCTAAATCAGGATGGCCGGAGACGGGTTTGAACCGTCGTCCTCCCGAATGCGAGTCCAGTGTGCTAACCACTGCGCCACCTCGCTCGGTATATCCTCCTAGGAGGTGTGTAAGAGAGTGTTGGTTGGCTGAGGTAACGGCCAGTGCAGGCGGCAGCTTGGGGCCGCATATGGGGGCGGAGTGCCCGCCGCAGGCCGTTCCCGTCGGCCGCCACCCAATTAGGGCGGCGGCTGTGGGGGCGGAGTATAGGGTGGGGGTGGAGGGACGCCGCCCCGGCCGGACACGACGCCGCCGCCGCCTCCGCCGTATCGACCGCCCCACTCACTTTCACTGCCGACGACAGGGCTGCGGTCTCGATATCTGGCCGGGCCCTGAAGTCACTTCTCGCCCACGAATCACCTCGGTGCGAATACACAGTGCGGCTTCCATCCACTTAATTCGTTGACGCATTTGCATAGCCAGTACATGTTGTCCATGGTGAGAGGTAAAGAATCCCTACGTTACAAACGAACTGCAAAGCGCATCTACATATTGCCACCATACACTGAGTAGACAAAAGTTTTGGAACAGCAATTTGCGCACATACAGATGGTGGTAGTACCGCGTACACAAGGTATAAAAAGGCAGTGCTTCGAAAGAGTTGTCATTTCTACTCAGGTGATTCACATGAAAAGGTTTCCGGCGTAATCATGGCCGCACGACGAAAGCAGACTTCGAATGCGGAATTGTAGTTGAAGCTAGACGCATTTCAGAAGTTGTTACGGAATTTAATATTCCGAGACCCACGGTGTCAGGAGTGTGCCGAGAACAGCACATTTCAGGCATTATCACGACGGACAACGTAGTGGCCAACGGCTTTCACTTAAAGACTGAGAGCAGCAGCGTTTTCGTAGAGTTGTCAGTGCTAACAGACAAGCAACACTAGGTAAAATAACCGCAGAAATCAATGTAGGAAGTACGACGAAGTGTCCGTTAGGACAGTGCGGCGAAATTTGGCGTTAATGACCTGTGGCAGCAAACGACCCACGCGAGTGCCTTTGTCATCAGTATGGCATCGCCTGCAGCGCCTCTCGTGGGCGCGTCACAGTATCGGTTGGACCCTAGACGACTGGGAAACCGTGGTCTTGTCACTTCAGTCCGGATTTCAGTTGAAGAGCTAATGGTAAGGTTCGAATGTGGCGCAGACCCTACGAAGCCACGGACCAAAATTGGGAACAGAGCACTTTGCAAACTGGTTGTGGCTACATAATGGTGTGGGCTGTGTTTACACTGACTGGCGTGGGTCCTCTGGTCCAACTGAACCGATCATTGACTGGAAATGGTTATATTCGGCTACCTGGAGACGAATTGCAGCCATTCATGGACTTCATGTTCCCAACCAACAATGTCGTGTTACCGGGTCACAACTGTTCGCGATTGGCCTGAAGATGGAATTTTTATGGATGAAAAAAATTGTAAAATCTTTGGCACTGCTAAGGTCACCAGTCCCTAAGCTTACACACCGGTTAACCTAAATTATCCCAAGCACAAACATGCACACCCATGTCCGAGGGAGGACTCGAACCTCCCCCAAGAGCAGCCGCACAGTCAATGACTGCAGCGCCTTAGACCGCGCGGCTTTTATGGATGACAACGCATCATGTCACAGAGCCACAATTATTCGAAATTGGTTTGAAGAACATTTTGTACAATTCGATCGAATGACTTGATCACCCAGATCGCCCAACATGAATCCCATCGAACATTTACAGGACGTAAAATCCTGCACCGGCAATACTTCCGCAACTGTGGACGGCTATTGAGGCAGCATCGTCAATATTTCTGCAGGGGACTTCCAAAGACTTGTTTAGTCCAAGCCACATCGAGTTGTTACACTGCGTCTTGCAGAAGCAGGTCCAACACGACATTAGGATGTATTCATGACTTTCGTAACCTCATTTTATATGTACTGATTGCCTTGCCACTATGCTCCTCTGCACCCGTCTCAGGAAATTTTTTTCTTGTCAGACACGTTTATCCAGCTTTGAACGAGACAGGACGCATTGTGACAGACTGTTCGCGGTCAGCTACGGTCAGTGAACTATAGCAAATTACGGGTACCGCACTACCAGATGTTCACGGAAAGCAGCTTCACAAGTGGAGAAGAACAAACAGGACGCTGATCCCAGACATACATTGTTTGAATACGAGCCTTAGCGACCAAGGCTCATATCGAGAAAGACAAGTACAGCAACTCATTCATTTCCCGGAACTCGCCTAGCGGAACTCTTTGCCAGAGGCTCTCCAAAGAAACGTCAGAGACGGATGAGCTCCAGCCTTACGTGACGTGGAAGGCACTGGACAGACTGAGAAATGGAGTGTCCCGATACTAAGTCAACCTCAGAAAATGGGATCTCAGCGGTGATGACGAAATTTGGCAGTATGGTGATCGACAGCACAAACAATTCGTGTTAGTCCGCAGGTACCTGCTGGGTACATGGACTACAAGTGATGTTGCTGCAGCTAACAAAACAGCACTCACAACCGCCGAATACTGGGCCCTCCTCAGAACATCAAGTGAATTATCATGCTGTTTATTTGTTTTTTTTTATCTTCCTGGCTGTATTTAATAAATTATTTTTGTACACGTTAATCTCTGTAGTTTTCTGTCTGTATTTTGTTGAATTTTCTCTGTAATTCGTACTCAATAAAATGTTCCGGGCTATTATGCCGTGGTACAATGGATTTCACCTTCAAACCCGACGTTTCGCCCCCATCTGCGGAGGACATTTTCAAGGGGAATCGTAGCTTTGTTGATTCACACCTGGCAGGTGCGAATCGGATACTCAACAAAGCTACAATCCGCTTGAAAATGTCCTTCACCCTTCACGTCGGGTTTTAATGTGAAATCCATTCGACTACGGCATGATAGCCGGGAACATTTTATTAATTGGACATTTCCGGCCATGAAAGTTTACATTTTACAGTTCATACATTGTATCTAATTGATCTCTGAATGTTGTTAATACTGTGCTGGTATTGCAATACTTCCATCTCCTGGACACGAAAAATAACCAAATACTCCCGAGAGAATGGTAAGCAGCATCTTGAACTCAGTATCAGGGGGCAATGAGACGTTAATGAGTATTATTGGCAGAGCTCACTTGCTCACACCCTTGCTCAAACTCTAGAAATCTATTATTTCTTTCTTTTCGTAGTCGTCGCACTCGATTTCGATGCTTTCAAAGATACAAAGATATTCCTTATTCAAGAAAATATATGGGTGAAAGGATGGAAATAAGTCAAAAGTGTCATTAGAAACGATTTTTCGAAATATTTTTTCCATTAAAATCCTCGTGTTTGTGAGATAGCGCTGTACTTTATAAAACGTCAACCTTTTGTCACTGTTGCAGATGATTTTTATTAGTGTGATGCTGTATAGTTCTACGTATACATCTACATCCATACTCTGAAAATTACTGTGAAGTGGGTGACAGAGAATACCAGATAGCAGTATTTCTTTCTGTTCCATTCATGTAGGTAGCGCGGGAGAATGACTTTGCGTATTGAAATTAGTTTAATATTGTCCTCACGACCTCTGCGAGAGCGATGAGTCGGGGATTGTAGTACATAGCTAGAGTCGCCATTTAAATATAGTGCTTGCCATTCTAGTGCAGTCTCCTCAGCGTCTCTGTAAGACCTGTAAATCAAACAAAATCATGATAATTCCTGCAGCTCTTCTCTGTGTACGTTTAATGTCCTCTGTTACCTTCTATCTGGTACGAGTCCCACACATCTGAGCAGTATTCTAGGATTGGTCGTAAGAGCGTCCTGTAAGGAATCTGTAGTGTCACGTATCGATACCATCCAAAATACGTCGCGAAGTTGGGAATTGAATTGCAAGATTCTATCACACACCAACAGCTGTTGCCCTGGGTCTGGCAGACCTACACTTTAACAAAAATCTTCTGTTTGCTGCATTAACATGCTCGCTAACCATTTCTGCTTCTGTCCAGTTTTCTTACACACCACTCTGTACTCCACCTCCCGTTACCATTGCGTACTAAGTCGTGCACAACATAATGTCCTTTCTAGACTGATAGAACGTTACTATTATCCAACCAGTGACCCGAAGTTCTCTACCCTCTTTACTGGCCACTGTCATTATGCGAGGTTCATACCCCTGCTAACTGCTTTTCAGCACTGCACAGTATCACATTTCTCATCATTTAAAGCAAGTTGCTAATCTTTGTGCCACTTTTCAAAAAATTGTTCAAATGACTCCGAGCACTATGGGATTTAACATCTGAGGTCGTCAGTCCCTTAGACTTAGAACTACTTAAACCTAACTAACCTAAGGACATCACACACATTCATGCCTGAGGCAGTATCCGAACCTGCGACCGTAGCGGCAGCGCAGTTCCGTACTGAAATACCTAGAACCGCTCGGCCACAGCAGCCAGCTGTACCACTTTTTAGTCTTATGAGGATCCGACTGAATGTTTTTGCAACTTGTTTTCAAGCACTACTTCATTATAAACTGAAAAGCCAAAGAAACTGATACACCGGTCTAACATCGTGTAGGGCTCGCGCGAGCACGCAGAAGTGCCGCAACACGACGTGGTATGGACTCAACTAATGTCTGAAGTACTGCTGGAGAGAGTTGACACCATGAACCCTGCAGGGGTGTCAATGTCGAGGGGGTGCAACAGCACGTTGCAAGGCATCCGAGATATGCTCAATAATGTGCATGGCTGGGGAATTTTGGTGGCCAGCGGAAGAGTGTAAACTCAGAAGAGTGTTCCTGGGGCCCCTGCGCAGCAATTCTGGATGTTTGGGGTATCGCATTGTCCTGCTGGAATTGACCAAGTCCGGCGGAATGCACAATGGACCTGAGTAGATGCAGGTGATCAGACGGGCTTCTTACGTGCATGTCACCTGTCAGAGTCGTATGTACACGTATCACGGCCCCATATCATCCCAACTGCAAGTGCCCCACACCATTACAAATCCTCCTCCAGCTTGACCAGCCCCTGTTGACATACAGGGTCTATAGATTCATGAGGTTGTCTCCATATCCGTACACTTTCAACCACTAGATACAATTTAAAACGAGACTTGCCCGACTAGACAAAATGTTTCCAGTCATCAACAGTCCAATGTCGGTGTTGATGGGCCCAAGCATGGTGTAAAGCTTTGTGTCGTGCAGTCATCAAGGGTACTAGAGTGGACCCTCGGCTCCGAAAGGCCTTATCGATGGCCATTGTGACCGAGCGGTTCTAGGCGCTTCAGCCTAGAACCGCGCTGCTGCTGCGGTCGCAGGTTCGAATCCTGCCTCGAGCATGGATGTGTATGATGTCCTTAGGTTAGTTAGGTTTAAGTAGTTCTAAGTCTATGGGACTGATAATCTCAGATGTTAAGTCCTATAGTGTTTAGAGCCATTTGAACCATTTTTTGAAAGGTCTTATCGATGATATTTCGTTGAATGGTTCGCACGGTGACATTTGTTGATGGCCCAGCACTGAAACCTGCAGCAATCTGCGGAAGCGTTCACATTTGTTCCATTTTCTTTTAAGCCGTCGTTTGTTCCGTTCTTGCTGGATATTTTTCCGATAGCAGCGATGTCGAAGATTTGATGTTTTAGCGGTTTCTTGATATTCGCGGTTCGCTCGTGAAATGCTCGTACGAGAAAATCCCCACTTCATCGCTACTTCGGAGATGTGTACCATCGCTCGTGCGCCGTCTACGAGTATAACACCACGTTCAAACTCAACTAAATCTTGATAACCTGCCATTGTAGCAACAATAACCTATCTAACTGCGCCAGACACTTTCTGACTTATTTCGGCGTTGCCGACCGCAGCCCCGTATTCTGTCTGTTTACATACTGTATCTCTGTATTTGAATACGCATGCGTACACCAGTTTCTTTGGCGCTTCAGTGTAGATACCTCTGTCATGCGTGAAAGTCATTAACATATAATAATGGCAGCAAGTCACTCAACACATTTCGCTGAAGTACAGCCAAGTTACTTCTACCACTCCTACTCTTGATGCCTCTTCGTCCAAGATAATGTGCAGCGCTCTCTCTACCAATAAACCTTCAGTCCAGTTACAAATCTCCTTTGATACGCCATAAGATCGTACCTTTTCTCATAAGCATAGAAGCAGTACTGTCAAAAGTTTTTCAGATATCAAAAAATAATGCTACTACCTGACTGCCTTTATCCACGACTTTCAACAAGTCACCTAAGAAAAGTGCGAGTTGGGTTCACGTGATTCATGTTTTCGGATTCCATGCTGGTTTTCACTGTGCTGCTTGCCTTTGTGACGTAGTGCTATTTTTCTAATAGAAATGGGGCATCTCCTCGTCCACATTTCCATTGTGACACTCACGTAATTATCTACTGTCACTTAGTTGCTATCGAGACTTCACGGGATGTGAGTCTCTGATGTTTCCCACAGGCCTACGCCTTGGTGCGAATACTCATTCAAATGGTCTGATCTACAAAACTGTATATTAATGTTCCTCATGGGCAGTAGTTAAGGACAGAGCGGAAGAAAAGTGGCACGGGGCAGTTTCGGAGGTTGTTAAAACAGGCAGTGAAGTTTGTCGCCAGACAACAGGTCATGCATGGATGCATGGATTTACTAGTGATTGTTTAGTTAACGTTGTTTGTGAGCACCAACGACATCTTATAAAGCAGATGGAGAGACCTCGTTCTTGTGACATGCCAAAGCGGACATCAGAGACACCAATTTCATTACAAAATATGCACGTCAGCGTAGTTGCAGTGCTCGGATCAGAAAGGGTGTAAGGCAGGGATGCAGACTTTCACCTCCACTGTACACTCTACACATCGAAGAACCAATGACGGACATAAACGGAAGGTTTAGGAATGGAATTAAAATTCAGAGTGAAAGGGTATCAATGAACATTGTTGAACAGAATGAACAACCTAACGAGTGCAGAATACGGACTAAGGGTACACCGAAGAAAGACAAAAGCAATAAGGATATTAGCGATAAACATAACATGAAAATTGTTGACTACGAAGTAGGTGAAGTTAAGGAATTTTTGGAGGCAAAGTAACTCGTTGCGGACGAAGCAAGGAGGACATAAAAAGCAGACTAACGCAGGAAAATAGGGCATTCTTGTCAAAAGAAACCTACGTCAGACACCGGACATAATGAGAGAAAAAATCTAATGAAAAAAGGCATGGACTGAGATCGTCAAACAAGATTCAAGCGGAGAAATATTTCGCAGTCGAGGACTCTTCTTCTTAAATAAGTAAATTATAGTACACTATGCAACTGTTCGTTCCAAGGGAATGGGAAGAAGCTTTTACAGTAATACGCCTGACTCAAATTCGTTCTGCCACCTTGATCTAACATTTCCTAGTCGTCATTTTCTTCTTTCTTTTGAAACGACACAGTACTAGAGATAATCGCAGAAAGCTCTACAATTCAGTTTTAACCAATCGTACCGCGTAATATTACCGTGCGTCAACTCTCCAAATAGCACAGAGTTCCCTCTGACCGCAGACTTCACCGTTTGCACATACTGCGACAGCAGGAACCACGCGAACCGTTCAGTGTACCTGCCTCATACATCAAATACAGAATGCCAGTGCCAACATATGCAGCCACATCTCTCCAAATTTGCACAGTTGCTGTCACTGGCTGGCGTTTCCACCCAGCTCGCTTACTAATTTCGTGTGATTGAATCAGTTACACAGTAAGCTCAAAAGCAATGTGCATATTTGAATGAAATATTTAGACTGTCTTCTTGACGACAACTCTTCTGACTACACCACAGTTTGTAATAAAAACTCATAAAACATACGAAGTTTTACAGGAAGACTGGAACAAGTTACAACATTAAGAGACCGGATTTTTTTTATATGCACTGCTTAATCTCATCTTAATCATCTGCTTAATCTCATTCCTATTCATATTTGCACGTCTGAGACGTGTAGCAGCATTCCACCATTGGGGTGATAACAATAGTGGACGTCAGCAACAGACAACGGCTAGTTGCGTTCGAGTTTTGAAAACAAATGACGTCACTCCTGTGTGCCAACTAAAGCGGAAACAAAATTTTACTTCAGTCACTAGTAACCAACATAGAAGCTCCGATGAGGGAGACGGAACGTTCTGTTTTTTTTTTTTTTTGTTTTTTTTTCCCTACATAGTACAGGCTGTCCTACATAATACCATATCCTTCACGTACCGGTTAGTCATCTGTAGTTAAACTGTTTGTGAAGTGGCAACACTGTCTCGAAAGATGGCTACGCTGCCTTCTATCAGAAAGTTGAGTGCAGCTGTGTGTTCGTGCGTCAGTTGTTCTGAGAACATGTATTGTTGAGTTGTTACAAAAATGAGGCAGTTTGCATTAGAACAGCGAATTGATATTGTGGAGTGTTACATAAAGACAGGCTTCATCAAGGAATGTAAAGAAATGTTTCAAACGAAGTATTACGCTAGCAAACTCCCCACGACCGGCACTATCAAGATCTGTACAAGAAATGGAGGGCTGTAGGGTCCGTTCAGAATGTGCAGAGGAAAAGGCGACCTGCAGTGAGAATTTGCGTGGACGTTACGAAAAGTCCCAACAGGGCGGTGAGAATGTTATCAAAGAAGGTTGGTGTATCTCGTACAACGTGCCATCATTTACTAAAAAATATCGTGTGACGTTGGTGCAAGAGTTGAAATTTCAGGATCAGGAAGAAAGGACTTCACTACTGTAAATGGCTGTTAACATCAATTGCTAACGGCAACTTGGACCCCATGGTTTACTTCATGTCAGATTGGGTCTGCTTTCATTTGTCGTGGTATGTAAAATCCCAGAATTGCAGCTACTGGTCGCAGGACAACCCACATATTCTGCATGAAGAACCTCTCCACTCAGAGCAGACAGATATTTGGCGTGCATTGTGCGGTATGTGCATTATTGGTCCCATATTTTTCAATTACAGCTTAAACAGTGTTAGATATCTAGAGACCTTTGACTCTTTCTATATACAATTAACAGATGCAGAGAAGTTGTATGCAGTATATTAAAAAGATGTAGAAACCACTGACACATTCACCTAAAGTATGATCCACATCACTAACGTGTTCCCTGAAGACAAACTGGTTAGGAGAAATCTCCGGCCCGCAAGATCCCTGGCATAACATCGTGTGATTTTATTATTATTTGCAGGACACACTAAAAAAGGAAAGAGTATGCTGACAATGTTCGCACAATGGGCGATCTTAAACCGAACATTAGTAGGGAACTATTAGATGACGATCAGTTTGGCTTTAGGAAAAGTAAAGTCACCAGAGAGGTAATTCTGACGTTGCGGTTGCTAATAGAAGCAACACTAAAGAAAAATCAAGACACGTTCATAGAATCTGTTAACCTGGAAAAAGCGTTCGACAGTATAAAACGGTAGAAGATGTTCGAACTTCTGAGAAAAATTGGGAAAGCTATAGGGAGGGACGGGTAATATACATTATGTACAAGAGCTGAGAGCGAATAATATGAGTGGACGACCAAAAACGAAGTGCTCGGATTAAAAAGGGTGTAAGACACGGATGTAATCTTTCGCCCCTACTGTTGCATCTGTACATCGAGGAAGCAATGCTGGAAATAAAAGAAAGGTTCAGGAGTGGAACTAAAATTCAAGGTGAAAGGACATCAATGATACGATTCGCTGATGACACTGCTATCCTGAGTGAAAATTAAGAAGAATTACATGATCTGCCGAATGGAATGAACAGTCGAATGGCTACAGAATGTGGATTTAATGTAAACGAAGGAAGACGAAAGTAATGAGAAGTAGCAGAAATGAGAAAAGAGAGAAACTTAACACCTGGGTTGATGGTCACGAAGTAGATGAAGTTAAGGAATTCTACTAACTAGACAGCAAAATAACCATTGACGGACGGAGAAAAGAGGACATCAAAAGCAGACTAGCACTGGTGAAAAGGGAATTCATGTCCAAGAGAAGTCTACTGGTATCAAACATAGCCCTTAATATGAGGGAGAAATTTATGAGGATCGACGAAAAAGAAACATGTGGTAAACACTGACAAGGAGAAGGAATAGGATGATAGGACTTACATTAAGACATCAGTGAATGACTTCCATGGTACTAAAGGAAGCCACAGAGGGCAAAATCTTTAAGGAAAGACAGAGATTGGAATACATCCAGCAAATAATTGAGGAAGTAGGTTGGAAGTGCTACTCCGAGATGAAGAGGTTGGCACAGGAGAGGAATATGTGACGGGCCGCTTCTTCAGACAGTCAGAAGACTGATGGCCGGCCGCGGTGGTCTAGCGGTTCTAGGAGCTCAGTCCGGAACCGCGCGACTGCTACGGTCGCAGGTTCGAATCCTGCCTCGGGCATGGATGTGTGTGATGTCCTTAGGTTAGTTAGGTTTACGTAGTTCTAAGTTCTAGGGGACTGATGACCACAGATGTTAAGTCCCATAGTGCTCAGAGCCATTTGAACCATTTGAACTGATGACTCAAAAAAAAAAAGTTAAAGAAATTAACAACATCACGCCTGCCTGCAGGATTGCAGCGTGTTGCTGGCAACGTCATCACACAAAGTCAGCGATGCCTGGATGCCCATGGCCACGACTTCCAGCATCTCTTATAAGCAGGTGGCTACATGTTTTTTTAGTTAGTTCATTGTTACTTCAATTTCGGCCCTGAGGCGTGCCTGTTGTATGGTGGTCCTCTGTGATATTTGCAATGGTTACTCTACTGTGCACTTCGTTAACTGCTGTTTCCAAAAGAAACGGGGTATATATCCATGGTTGAAACGTGACATCACTCTTGTATCTGGTGCACGAAAATAGTAGACAGTTCACGCCTTTCTTTATTGCATAAACCTCTAAATGCAGATTCCTTCAGTCCTGTTCGGAATAGATACGTTGGAAATCTTGACATGATTAAACAGCATAGACGTTACCGTTGTTATGTGTGCTTCCAATCAGGAATCGAGTAATGCAACGAGATAATGACGAGGTCGGTCATCTTGCTCGAATCGTATTCTTTTCCCATCGATTAAACTCAGAATTTCTTGGCAAGGAAATGCCTCAGTTACGATTTAGCCTAAATTTATTGCTTACTTGGCAAAGTTGTCTGCTGTTTCATTACAAAAAGAGGACCCTGTGCCATGGTAGCCACAAAAAATTGAACTTCTAATCCTGCTCTCTTATTTACAGCGATTTTTTAAAATAATACCTATAATTAATACTTTTGTTCCATTTTGGTTCTTTAAGGCTCTTCAATTTACTTAGTGAATCGGTTAGCATTGCCATGCTGCTTTCTGTGCAGTCCTACGATTTCCGAACAGCAGGATGTTTCCTCGTTACGCGGTGAGTATAGGGTTCAGTAATTTTCCTGCAGGCTCATACAATGCGCATCCTACGTAGTCGCCATCGACTGCATTCCTTCTATCTGTATAAATCTTCTTCGAACTCAGGGCGATTGTATTAAGCGAAACGCTGATTTCAGTTTTCCAGTTTGAAGAATTATCATACTGTACGACAATACAGAAGTTTAGCACCTTTTCATTAAGGTAGGGGAATGGGGCCACAATTTCCGTTAAGATTTCGTATTCCATTCGTATGCCAATCGAGCGACTTTATAATCAGTGGCTTTCTGCTCTTTCCAGCGAAATATATTTTTCAGTGTCAGAATAATATTCCATAAACCTGTTGATTAAGGGGTGTTCTATCTCTCAGATTCGCGTTAACATAAATTAATACGCAGGTTCTTCCATTCTGATACTCAGTGGTGGTTCTCGTGCGTCGTCTGAGATTTAATAAATGAATATTATGTTAAGTTTAAAGTCCCTTTGATGCTATTATTACGACCGTGCATCTTTAAATCACGAGATACGAGAACAGTATGCTTTCTGCGCAACCTCGCCACCGGATGGCGGCTTATTCTGCGAAATATGAGGGGATCAGTAGTGACCTTTCCTTTAATTTTCTTTAGAGCATTGTAGGTTGTCGATTGCCAACGAGTACTCTCATAAACTAATTGTGTGCTAAATACGTTAGACGCCGCAGTAACAATTAATCATATTACGCTTTCACAGAATGGAGGCTGAGCTCATTACAAGAGGTGTCAATCTGCTATGGACAATTAACCAGAACTTATCTCTCATAATGTCTACGTCTTCGCGGAGTGAAACACAACCACTCGATCAGAGAGTTAAGAAATGTGTATAGCTGCATTGTTATATATCGTAATAAATTATATCGTAATAAAATTGCAGTTCCTACATTGGTGTCTCAAAAATAAACGTGAAATATTACATCGTCACGTACCTAAACAAGGCGAGCATTTGTAGGCGTGGACAGAATGGGTCCGGTGCGTATACGTCCTTGAGACCAGACTGATCTCGGAAGAGTCCAGTACATGGGGGGCACACTTCTTTGACTTGAGCTCGTCGTCGTGTCCTGGCCATAAATATCAGTGCATTCATCTTCGTTTTTATCTTAGAAGTATCACTTATGTAAGGTCTCCACGTTACAAGTGTGACAATTTCGGCAGGAGAATTATACAGTTCACTGCGTTACGGAGATACACCGTGTTGGGTACAGGGTTAGCAGTGAGCTGTGGACAATAGTGTGGATGACCTACGCGGCTAGAGTCGAACACAGAAGGGGGGCCCCAGACAATGCACGAGTATTGATATTCAAACTGTGTGCCAGGTGACGTGTAATAACGGCCCTCGGGTTATTGACAACAGGCCATAACAGCATCCGTACCTCCCACCACCAATCAGGCACCCCCACCACCAATCAGCCCCGACTCCCTACCTCTCTGCCCCACTCCTCTCAGAGCGCCAGGCCTCCACCCACCGGAGACTCTGCAACTCGATGTTGACCATACATCTACATAAACATATATAGTCCGTCGGCCAGAGTAGCTTTAAACTTTTACATTGTGCCACGAACACCTAAAAAAAAAAAGAATATACCACCTACGTATTCCCCGTTTAGTTGCCTCCATAGTTCCGCAATCTACGATTATATTACTATCACCCTTTTCCAGTTGTAGGGGTGCCTGTCTAATGGCTTCCAGGGGGAACAAACATTTAGTTCCAGTATTACGGTTAATACTGACCATATTTAAAAATTTAAACGCCGTCATAATCCACTCACTAAGAGGTATAACAGTACGTTAAAAGTTTAACATAATAACCGAGTATCAAAGTTAGAAATCGTGCACAGCATGTTCGGAAATTCGCGTTACAAACATCTAGGACTTGCTCGTGGACGTGCGTACATAATATTTTGAATAGGAACCCATGTCTGCAAACGTCATCCGATGCTGCTACCGGGCGTCAGAGGTACAGGCTCCGGCGCCTGTAAATGTCTGTACATACGGGGCGAATCCGTGATGAACACACATGAAGCAGTTTTATGTAAGTCTGCAGGCTTTCGTGGCCGTTGTCACTCAAGTTAAAATCTTCTGGGTTGTTAGGTCGCGTCATTTTTCCTTCTAAAATAATCGACGTTTCGACCCCTCTGCTGGGAACTTCTTCAGGATGTTTCGGTTTCCGCTATTGCTAGATTCCAGCAGTGGGATCGAAATGTCGGTTATTTTAGAAGGAAATATGACGCGGCCTAACAACCCAGAAGATTTTAACTTTGCATACGAAGCAGGTCTCACATATCCACAAGGAAAGGGACCAATGTGCTAGGAGGAAGAACACACTTTCCGACAAGCATCTGAACGCACCCAGTGGGATACAACAGCCAACAACGGCATATGACATTCACATTTTTGTAGCAAAGTATTGTAGAATTTACTGATTTATAATGTAGACATTTCGGAATTTTGTATGGAACAGCACATCAGGTAAATGTAAGCCACAGCTTTTGTAGCACACGCGTACTCTTCTGCCGAAATATTCTATAACGGTTTTGCATGAATGTCGGAGTGTTTTGTTGACACAGCAATTTCGGAAGATCTACCTGCAGATGATGTCAGCAAAGCGGGAGATGACACGGGCGTGAAAAGACTCACGTAAGACCGTCAATGTTTCACTGGCGGTGCGACAAATGGCATCATTCTGCTATAAGAACATATCTTGAAAAGCAATTCCTTCCAATTAACGCACAAATAACTGCGTTATCATGTAGCTATAACGTTCCACAATTACCGTTAACGGAGTACCTGCCTAGTTTTTAAAGAAAAGTGGACCGTTGACATCTCCAGACCCCAATGCACTTCAAAAAGTGACACGAAGAGATACATTTATTCTTTTATTCACTCGCGGATTTTCTGTGACCCAAATGCGTCAATTTTACCTGTAAAAGAAGCCATCTAGTTGAATATGGGACTCGTCGTTGAAGACTATTTTGTCCACAAAATAGGCATACATTTCTTCTTGTTCAGTGATTCAGTTGGTAAACTCTCTTTGGTGTGCATGGTCTGTCTGTAAAAGTTGTTCTATCAGTAAAAGCTGTTGAATCAGTTGGATTTTGCAAGTATGTAGATGAAAATCTTTCCTGAGAATACGACGAAGAATGCCCAGTTACTCTGCACAACCATGAATGGAGGTCCCTCAACTCACGGCCACCCTGTCGCTGTCACGATGCTTGTTTCTGAACGATCACAAAGAGCTCGCGTCGTGTGTTTAACAACAACAACAACAACAACAACAACAACAACAACTGAACCGATACTTCGGAATTCTTTGTTTATTTTTTTCGTGGTTGATGAAACTGGAACATTATTTCTACCCAGTATTCGACGTGTTGTAGGGATCGTGGCAAAGAAATTTTCGCCATTTTGATTGTAGTGTTTAACACTAACAAGGGAACTTCCCCATCGCACCCCCCCTCAGATTTAGTTATAAGTTGGCACAGTGCCTAGGCCTTGAAAAACTGAACACAGATCAATCGAGAAAACAGGAAGAAGTTGTGTGGAACTATGAAAAAAATAAGCAAAATATACAAACCGAGTAGTCCATGCGAACATAGACAACATCAAGGAAAGCGGGCGCTTAGGAGCGCCGTGGTCTTGTGGTTAGCGTGAGCAGCTGCGAAACGACAGGTGCTCGGTTAAAGTTTTCCCTCGAGTAAAAATTTTAATTTTTTATTTTCAGACAATTATTATCTGTCCGTCCGATGCGATCACTTTTTTGGGAGTGATTATCACATCCACAAGAAAACCTAAATTGGGCGAGGTAGAAAAATCTTTTTACTCATTCGCGAAGTGTACAAGTTAGGTGGGTCGACAACATATTCCTGCCATATGACGCACATGCGGTCACCAGTGTCGTATAGAATAAATCAGACGTGTTTTCCTGTGGAGGAATCGGTTGACCTATGACCTTGCGATCAAATGTTTTCGGTTCCCATTGGAGAGGCACGTCCTTTCGTCTACTAATCGCACGGTTTTGCGGTGCGGTCGCAAAATACAGACACTAAACTTATTACAGTGAACACAGACGTCACTGAACGAATGGACAGATCATAACTTTGCGAAAATAAATTAAACTTTTCACTCGAGGGAACTGCTCACGCTAACCACGGGACCACGGCGCTCCTAAGCTAACGCTATCCTTGATGTTGCCTATCTTGCGCATGGACTACTCAGTTTGTATATTTTGCTTATTTTTTTCATAGTTCCACACAAATTCTTCCTGTTTTCTCGATTGATCTATGTTCAGTTTTTCAAGATCTATCCACTGTGCCAACTTATAACTAAATCTGAGGGGGGTGCGATGGGGAGGTTCCCTTGTAAGTACGCGTTGTCATATCGTGTAGTGGTCGATGTCTACTAACTCTGTCTCGGCCAGTCACAACCATCGACCTACGTAAACGTGAGAGCCAAAATGGCGTGCAATTAAAACCTTTCCCTCCTATAGTAACACCCCTTCCTAAATTTTATTTAACTTGATGGTCACGAAGTATGTGAAGTTAAGGAATACTACTATCTACGCAGCAAAATAACCAAGGACGGACAGAGTAAGGAGGACGTCAATAGCAGACTGGCACTGGTAAAAAAGGGCATTCCTGGCCAAGGAAAGTCTACTAGTATCAAACATAGGCCTTGATTTGAGGAATACATTTCTGAGAATGTACGTTTGGAGCACAGCATTGTACTGTAGAGAAACATGGACTGTGGGAAAATCAGAACAGAAGAGAATCGAAGCATTTGAGATGTGGTGCTGCAGAAGAACGTTAAAAATTAGGCGACTGATAAGCTAAGGAATGAACATGTTCTGCGGAGAATCGCAAAGAAAATGAACTTGTTGAAAACACTGACAAGAGGAAGGCACAGAATGACAGGTCATCTGTTAGGTCACCAAGAGATAACACCACCATGATACTAAAGGGAGCTGTCGAATGTAAAAACTGTAGAGAAAGACAGAGACTGAAGTACATCATCCAGCAAATATTTGAGGACGTTGGTGTGGCAAGTGCTACTCTGAGATGAAGAGGTTGGCGCAGGAGAGGAATTAGTGGCTGGCTGCATCAAACCAGTCAGAAGAGTGAGGACTTAAAAAAAAAAAGGGGGGTGCGAGACGTGTCCACTGTGACGGCTGACTGCTGACTGGTGTTTTGTTCTGAATTGGAGCGTTCTCCACGTGCCTTTCATGTTTTCCACTGGCGCTCTTATACCTCCGTAACTCGTAGGGACTTCCCTCTAGATTTTCCTTGCTTATTTTTACAATTCTATAGAACATGTACAGGGACCAGCAACTATACAACACTTTCACAAATTATATTACACCTAAAAAAATCCTTCACATTAGTAAAAAATCTGTGATAAACATAGTGACAGAATACGCATAAACCACAGACAATATTTTATTTGTAAACACTGAAAATTGTGAACGACATGAAATGTTTGCCTCAAAACTTTATCTCAAAATGTTCGAATGATATTGAATATCTTATTATCCTTTCAGAATAAAATCCAGTCTTCAGTTGCACAAATATTTTTATTACGCTCTACTGGTTTCGACAGGTTTTGTCATCTTCAGAAGCCTACAAAATTAGCGATATTTTAAATCATTAGACTTTGGTTATACATTTATGTGGAGTATAAGAAGTATATTACGAAACTTACTTCGTATTGGTACAGCCGATGTTAATATTTTCTTCACAGAAGAACAATGCTATCATATGTCCAAAGGTGTATAAATTGTATGTGATTGTCGTAAACACAGACTGACAATTTACAGTAACTGAATCAGATATGTGTACATATAAGTAGTTTATGTAATACATTTGAAAAAGATCATGGCACATAATTCTAATGTATAAAAGGGATGCGTTAGTATTCACATTTTATAATAGATGCTGTCCAAATTAAATTTACGTTTGAAACAGAAAACCAACATAATGAACTCAGTTTTTTTGGACTTGAAACTATGTTCAGTTGATGGTAAAATGACCTTTGCATTTACAGGAAACCCAGAACAACAGATATCGTTCATGCGCACTCTTGTCGCCCCTTTAAGCACATGGTACCGTTCTTTCACTCCATGTTCGGCCGCATTGTTGAGGTGCCCCTAACCCCTTCTGCTATTGCGACAGGACTTAATAACTTAAAGTATAAGCAAACGAAAAAGGATATCAAGCAATAATTATCCAAAAACTTTACAAAAAAACCAACAAGAACATGAATTCCTCTTCACTCAATAGAAAAGGCCTTACTGTTATGAAACACTCTACTATCCCGTTTCCAGGTGACAGTTCATATCGTATAGGCAACTTTTAAAGTATGACATCAATGTGTCCTTCACCACAAATAATGCCACGAAGGTACTCTTCACTCGTAATGATAAACCTATAACTGACAAATTTCTCAAATGTGGGATATATATATATATATATATATATATATATATATATATTGTTTTTTTATATACAGAATAGACAGGGAGGACTCATAAGACCCGCTTTCGTGAGCACTTGCTCAACAAAGACTGTGATAATTCATATATGTCAACCTTTACAGAAAATCTCAAAATGGAGAAACACTTCCTTTCTTATCCATCCTTGTTTAACATAAAATTTTTGAATATAGTTGACAAGTGCTAAAAGATGAACGTAGAAGAATCTGAAATATATAAACATTCCAATACAAATTTAAAAGATTTTTAATCATTAACTTGCATTAAAAATTGACAGTATTTTGATTGCATAGCTTCTTTTATAAAACGTGAAAATTAGTCCATACCTTTTGTACATTATAATTATATTGCCATGGTTGAAGTATATTACGTATATATATTGCGCTTTTCTATGTGCTAATATGAACATGGATGTGATTCAGTTACTTATAACGTCAATCTGTGTTCACAGTAATCACTCACAATACGTACATTTTTTTTGACACTTCGTGGCATTATGCTTCTGTGAAGAAGATATTGACGTCTGCTGAACCAGTACTAGGTTAGTTTCTGTAATATAATTCTTATATTTCAAGTAATTGTATAGCCAAGGTCTAAAAATTTATAATATCCGTCATTCTCTGGGCTTCTAAAGATGACACAGTAATTTGTTGAAACCACTAAAGCAAAATAAAATATATATTTGTAACTGACGACTGAATTTTATTCTGAAATATACACTACAGCTGCTGAAAATTACAGCTACGAGTAAAATAATAAATCTTATTAGAAATTGCATTATCGCAAAAATTTTCTGTTTCTGCATTGCCGAGTAAAAGAAGGCCATTAACTCCGTGCCAGTAATTAGAAAACAGGAGTAGAAGAAGGCGCTAGCAAACGCTTTTGTGGCTCCTCTGAGAAGCGCCAGCCAGAGACCTAGCCTCGAGACGAGATCAAGGCCAGGCCAGAGGCTCCCCCAGCGCGCTGCGTCCCGAATGCAGCGGCCGGTATCGACCCCAAGACCTCAGCGGAGCGCGCCGCTGTTGCCGCCTCTTGGGCTCCACGCAGGACACGTGCGACACAACAGACGTCCCCACACTCGCTGTGTTCTTCGCGTGTCATCCGGATTTTTTAATCTGTTTAAACAAAACGTTCGACCATGAGGCAAATGGAATATAATACGAGGTTTACAGCTCTTCTGACGAAGATCAAAGCAACATAATATCAAACAAAATTAATCAAAACCTCTCCGAAGGTAGGTTTCTAATTAGGAAATATGGAGGAACTAGGGAAACAATAATTAGCTTCAGAACACTGTGTGAAAAAAATACTCAGAATTAATAAACAACTATCTGCAGGGTTTATTGATTTAGAAAAGGCTTTCGACAATATAAAGTGGTCTACAAAGGTGCAAATTTTAATGCTCAATGAGTTGGGCCACCCAGTGGGGAAAATAAACGATCAGCTCTATAGGAATGAAAAAGTACTTGTTCATCTTCAAACCCCTGAAACACAACTCTTCTAATGAAGAGGTACTCATAACCTTTAAGGTATGCATTTTAGAGCACAAGTTTATTGGACACTTTTTTCTTCTTTTGGTCCATACTACCATTTCAAAAACATGGAAAGCAAAAAGCTTGTACTAGAAGAGATTTTTTTGACAGTATCGAAGACCAAGAATTGCACATAGCTCTTAAGCTATGCGTTTTAGAGCCCATGTTTACTTTTTTTTTCGAATGATCATTCCTATCTTATCCCTGAAAAGCGACCATCTCTCCTGAAACACCGTGTGTACTTTGAGGATACCATAAATTTACGTATGTTGAAGGAATAACTATAGATAGAAAATAATTCTGAGTAAGCGCTAGTAGGACTCGCCCATGGAGGGTTCCATATTAACTTAATTATGTATACAGACGCCAACGGCCTTGCTGCAGTGGTAACACCGATTTCCCGTCAGATCACATGCTGGCCACACACCCCTCCATATCCGCGTCCAATGACGCCTGTGGGTTGAGGATGACGCGGCGGCCGGTCGGAATCTTTGGGCCTTCCAAGGCCTTTTCGGACGGAGTTTAGTTTTATGCATACAGACAGTTCATCCATCCCAGGAATATCGGTGATTATTGCCTGTTATCGAAATCGATACAGGAAGGGTATATGACTACCCATTCTTGAGAAGAAAGGGTCTTAACAGGACGAACAGGCAGTGGGATAGCAAGTGACCAAAAATATTTTTTTCGCATGATATAACTACAAATTAACAATTTTCGAAAACATGTACCGTGAAACCCTGCTTCCTGCCAAATTCTAGGTCAACGGGAAGTGTGCTATAGGTTTTGGTGAGTGAGTTTGCGATTATCGAAATGTATGGCATAAATGAGCATATCTTTCGATTGCATTGACTTAGAAAGTTAAATTTTTTACGCCGCTAAGGGACCATAGACCTTAATATATGACATAAATTTCAACTTGATGTGTCTACCCATTCCTGAGACAGACAGACACACGGACGGACAACAAGGTGATCCATTAAGGATTCAGTTTTTAACGATCGAGGTACAGAACTGTAAAAATATAAAAATGCTTAGATTCGGGGATGATATTGTAGTATTATACTGCAAAGGGCACAGAAACCATTCACAAGGCATCTTCAGAAAAATATACTTCGAAAATAAATAAAAATAGAACCTAAATGCTTTTATGTGTTAAAGTTCCAATAGCAGCAACCTTCTTCTGTATGGAAAAAATCTGAAGCAGTTGGGCAGTAGAATAAGACAGTGTGGTACGCCATGCCATGAGCGTAAATGCAGACATGCACCCAGTACTGAGGTTTAGCTGGTTTCCGTTCTCTATTTCCCTGTTTATCATAACTTCCTTGCGTAATTCGATTATCTTTAACAAGAATTCTGCGCTTCGCCTATCCACTCCACCCCCCCCCCCCCCGCCACCTCTCAATACAGCCTGTAAGGTTTCCCTTACTCTCAACTTGAAGGTATGCCACCCGCAATCCATAGAACTGGATGCCTTGTCATTCTTACAGACTGATTCATAGAAACGGGGAACTATAAAAATTAAATATTGTTAAGAAAAATTATTTTAATTAAATTTATGTATGTCATTTAATGGAACAAACCATGTAGTTTCAGAACAGATAATGTAACTTTATTTGTTGAACAAGACATCTTGCAGATGAGCTCTAGGTTAGCGCAAACATTCCTGCAGGCTCTTTATAAGATAAATTGTGCATAGTTCGTCAATTTCGACAATCGCTTCTCAGATCTTAGTTTTCAATTCTTTTGTTGGAGCCTATCGACTGCGATCCACTTTGCTCATAAGATGACCCGCCAGGAAGAACTCGCACGGTAACAGATTGACAGTTCAAGGGCTCTGGAAAGTCATGGAATATCAATATCTAGATATTGTAAATTTGCCAAATAACTGGCGTAAAGCAGCCATCGATATTCGATTTGTGGGTGACGTTGATCCGTCCTGCTGAAACCAGCCAATGTCAAAAATTTGTGGAAATGTGTCTACTTCTTGTGCAACAAGACTTTCGAGCATAGTGAAGCACCTTACTGTAATCACAAAGTCATTCTCGTCCTCAAAATAATAAAGTACGATACACAGTGTACAGCACGGCAACTTTGTTACTGTCCAGTGGATGTTGATGTAGCTGAGTACGATTTTCTTGTGCCAAATAACGAAAATTTTGTTTATTAACAAACTATTAAGATGGAAAAGCGCTCGTCCGACATCCACAGCTAGTTAACAAACTCACTGTCATCGTTAATCTTTTCAGCCATTACTTCAGAGAATTACCGCCACGTTAGGTGATCGCTACGTCTCAGTTCAAGGACAATTTGCAACTTGCATGGATGATAATGCAAGTCCTGTACCAATATTCTTTGAACACTCTATTCATTCAGAGAATAAGGTATTATGTGAACGTCGCGATTCAATTCCAGGACGATTTGCAACTTTTTTCTATGATAATGCAAGTGCTGTACCAATATTCTTGGAACACTTGGATATGCAGCTGTAAAGATGATACATAACGACGGATGTAACAATGTGGGCTTCTTATGATAGTAGCTCGAACAGTTCCGATATTGTCAGGTGTACGAACGGTTCCTAGACGGCCTGGATATTTATTTTTCATTGCTGAACCCGTTTCCTCAAAATTACGTAATCACCAAACTTCGTCACAGTTAACCCGACAACAGCACTCAATACAATTATCCTATACAGAGTAAAAACTTCTAAAGAAATTATTCCTTTAAGGAGACCAGTACTATAAAAAGTCATGCTACAACCATACCAATACTGATTGGCAAGTCTTTCAATTATTCACTGAACGCATAAGCAGAATTCTAACGAAAAACAGTTGACCAGGTGCAAGTAGGACTTGCGCAGTGAAGGTCCCGTGCAAATTTAATTATGTTTACAGACAATTCAGGCATTCTGATACTCGATAATCTAGACAGTTTTTGCATGCTATCGGCATTGATACTGGCAAGATGGCAGTCCCAGTTATTCCAAGATTTTCGAGAACGTTTTAATGTTAATAACTTAAATTTGACATAAATCAAGCATGAGGCAGGCGACCATTATTATAACTATCATTTCTGCTTTCAGGCTGACTCGGTCGCGATGGTAAAAGTCAAACATCAGCCCAGGAATGATTTTATTGCTGATATGCGTCATCAGACATCCAGGAGCGACTACTGCATGCAGCTATAGCGTTTCAAGCTGTACGTGAAACAAACATTTGCTGACTGGTCTGACTAAGCTACTGATCGCTTTAAGTTTAACCTTGATTTCGGATAAAAAATGACAAAAGAAATAAATTTTTTCGTGTGATACAAACACAAATTAACAGTTTTAGAATTTTTTTCCTTTATTTGTACTGTGAAACCATGCTTCTTGCCAAATTTAATGTTTCAAAGCCAGCGGGAAGTATCCTATAGGTTTTGATGAGTCATATTACATCAAAATGTGTGACCTAAATGACCTAACGTTTGGTTGCATTGACTTAGAAGCTTCAGTTTCTTACAACGCCAAAGGACCATAGGCATCAGTATGTGACTCAAATTTTCACTTGATCCGTCTACCCATTCCTTAGAAAAAGAGGTCTTAACAGACGGACGGACAGACAAATAGTGAGATAAGAAATGACAAATTTTTCTTTCGTGTGATATAATTTCAAATTTACAGTTTTAGGATTTTTCTCTTGGCTGTACTGTGAAACCTTCCTTTTCGCCATATTTCAAGATTCTAGGCCCAAGGGAAGTAATCTATGGATTTTTGTGAGTGAGTTTGCTAATATTAAGATGTCTGATATAAATGGCGGTAAAGTTTGATTGCACTAACTTTTCAATTTTTTACACCGTCAAGGGCCCATAGTCCACAGTATGTGACATGTATTTCAACGAGTCACGTTGACTTTTTCTTGAGAAAAAGGGTTCTTAACAGTCACACAGACAGTCAATATAGCGATCGTGTAAGTGTTCCGTTTTTACCGACTGAGGGATTGGAGCCTTAAAAATGGTGGTCAGGCCTCTTTCTTCTGTCAAAGCAAAATAAAAGACTTTTTCCGACGAAAACCAGGTGCACCCAACTGCCTCCAGACTGCGGGCTCCTATGAAATAAAGTGTGGCTGCGGCGAAGTGCGTATAGGGGAAAAGAGGAGAACTGCTAAGCAATGTATTAAGGAACACGACCGCCACACCCGGCTGAATCAGGGTGTGACATCAGCGGTAGCGGAACATCACAAGGACTATGGCCTTGACATTTGTCTGAACAACGTACGTGTGCTGTATAGAAGGGAAGTCTGGAAAGCGTCTCAAAATTTCTAAGAACGCGTGTGACTAACAGAGAGGACGGCTACAGGTTTCTGGCAACGTGGTTCCCCTCCATCGAGGAAGTGAATACGCAGCCGCGGCGTGCGAGCAACACAAACAACGACCTGGAAGTCACTTCTGCGGACAACAATACTTCGGGTAAACGTTTCCTCTCTGTTGCTCTGTCAGTTTCGCTTCTACCCAGTGTTATAGCTGATCGTTAGCACCAGAAGAAATCTTAACCAATAACTCATCTCCAGCATAAGTGCGGGAAAAGCCCTTTCTAACCAATAACGATGGCCCAGCAATGGTAGCCATAAGAATTTTGCCCACTAATCTCACTTATTTTGCACAAGCGCGAGAAATCTCGCCTTTATAAGAGAGAGCGATACTGGTCTCTAACAGTGTTCAGTCAGCAGTGGACACCGAAGATCGAACTTCCCCGCATGGCGCCTCCCGGCCAACAATGCCATACGATCATTTCATTTCATTTTACCGAAGATCCAGAACAAGATCCCTGCCTAGGGGTCGAAACGTCGATGTGACTGACAACCCAGAAGCTTTTAACTTCACTTTCAATTAGTGTTCTTCCCAACAAATTTCAATTACCTTACTCGTACTGAATCCAGCTATCAACTGCTCCCATTCCACAATTACTCACGAAGCGGAAATGCATATCCAAATCAACTGCAACAACTTTAAATTCATTAGAATATACAAGTGAATCAATAAATGCTGTTTAGGTCTTGCAAAAGGCTCAATGGTAGCCAAATGATCTTATTGTTCACTAATACTGGTTCTGATAGAGTTAGAAATGGAACGTCTGATTGTGTCACGACTGCTGTTCCAGATGTCTCCATCCGTCTAGCTCAGTCCACATAAATACCAGACACTGTCAGCTCTCACACCTCAAACATTTTAATATTGAGGACCACAAACAAAGACGATTTTTAGAAGGCAAATAGCTTCGACTGCAGCCATTACAGTCTCCGAAAACAGCTTTCAACAGTGTGCTTAATAAACAACCAGGCACAAATGAGCATCAAATAATTCCGTAATTAGTGATGACCCACACTTCATCAATCTCTCTAGCACAACAGGCTCAAGCAACTATTTAATCACTAAATTAAAGGCTGCAATATCTACAGAAGAGATGACTGTAAACACAAGGACAATCAACGTGATACCGATGCACCGTTAAGTCAATGTTCGATCGAGATGATGAGGCTATATTACCGCCATTGACAGTGCTTTTTGCAAATTTTCCGTTAACTCAACAGCTGCCTTAACATGTCACGTATCTGGACACTTGAGACACGTCGGCTGTGGGTCACCGTGCCTCTTACTTCCTCCGTGCACCAAGCTAACCGCTCTTCCCAGCGTAACTTCCATCATGTAAACACCGGCGTATTCGCTTAGCGCCCCGCTTACCCCACAAGCCCACGTTCCTTCCGTTTTCATGCGTCCGTTCTCTCTCCCCACAACCATCGATCTTCCTCCTTCCAAAGCCAGCTCGATCCACCGATAAACCCCTTTCCCCTTCTGAGAACTTCCACCTACGAGGAATGGGAGAAAATTAATGGGACTGGATTTTTTTATATACCAAAGTTATCACTTTTTTCAGACAACAATACTGTCTCCTTCAAAATAGTTCCCTTTGGCAGCTATACATCAGCGGATCGTTGTTCCCAGTCTTGATAACAGCGCTGAACACTTTCAGCTGGTAGGGCCTTTAACACGTCTGTCACATTCTTTTGAATGTTGTCCAGAGAAACTCTACATCTACATCCAAACAGATACTCCACAAGCCACCGTACGGTGCATGGCAGAGGGTACCCAGCATCATACTAGTCATTCCCTTCCCCGATCCACTCGCAAATAGAACGAGGGAAAGACGACTAGCTATATGCCTCTGTATGAATCCTAATTTTTCGTACCTTATCTTCGTGGTCCTTACACGTAATGTATGTTGGCAGTAGTAGAACTGTTCGGCTCTCAGCCTCAAATGCCGGTTTTCTAAATTTTCTCAGTAGTTTTTCTCGAGAAGAACGTCACCTTCCCACCAGGGATTCCCATTTGAGTTCCTAAAGCATATCCGTAAAACTTATGTGTTGTTCAAACTTACCGGTAACAGAATGAGATTTTCACTCTGCAGCGGAGTGTGCGCTAATATGAAACTTCCTGGTAGATTAAAACTGTGTGCCGGAACGAGACTCGAACTCGCGACCTTTGCCTTTCGCGGGCAAGAGGTCTACCAACTGAGCTACCCGAGCATGACTCCCGCACAGCTTTACTTCTGCCAGTATCTCGTCTCCTACCTTCCAAACTTAACAGAAGCTCTCCTGCGAACCCTGCAGAACTAGCACTCCTGAAAAAAAGGATATTGCGGAGACATGGCTTAGCCACAGCCTGGGGGATGTTTCCAGAATGAGATTTTCACTCTGCTGCGGAGTGTGCGCTGATATGAAACTTCCTGGCAGATTAAAACTGTGTGCCAGAAGTAAAGCTGTGAGGACGGGGCGTGAGTCGTGCTTGGATAGCTCAGTTGGTAGAGCACTTGCCCGCGAAAGGCAAGGGTCCCGAGTTCGAGTCTCGGTCCGGCACACATTTTTAATCTGCCAGGAAGTTTCTTACCGGTAACAAATCTAGCAGTATGCCTCCGAATAGCTTCGGTGTCTTCCTTCAACCCGACCAGGTACAGATCCCATACACTCGAGCAACACTTAGGAATAGGTGATATCAGCGCCCTATATGCGGTCTCCTTTACAGGTGAACCACTCTTTCCTAAAATTCTCAAAATAAACCGAAGTCGACTACTCGCCTTCCCTCCCACAGTTCTCACATGCTCATTCCATCCCATATCGCTTTGCAACATTACGCCCAAGTATTTAAATGACTTGACTGTGTCAAGCAGGACATTAGTAATACTGTATCCGAACATTACAGGTTTGTTCTTCCAACTCATCCGCGTTAACTTACATTTTTCAACATTTAGGGCTAGCTTCCATTCATCACACCAACTGGAAACTTTGTCTTGTCTTGTATCTTCATACAGTCACTCAAATTCAGCACCTTACCGTATACAGCGGCATCATCAGGAAACAACCTCAGATTGTTACCCATCCTGTCCGCCAAATCATTTATGTATGTAGAGAACAACAGCGGTCCTATCACATTTGTCTGGGCCACTCCTGGCGATACCCTTGGGTCTTATGAACACTCGCCGTCGAGCACAACACACTGGGTTCTATTATTTAAGAAGACTACGAGCCGCTCACATATCTATGAACTCATTCAGTATGCTCGTACCTTCGTTAACAGCTTGCAATGGGACGACGTGTCAAATGCTTTCCGTAAATTCAGAAATATGGAATCTACCTGTTCCCGTCCAAAAATGGTTCAAATGGTTCTGAGCACTATGGGACTCTACTTCTGAGGTCATCAGTCCCCTAGAATGTAGGACCACTTAAACCTAACTAACCTAAGGATATCACACACATCCCTGCTCGAGGCAGGATTCGAACCCGTCACCGTAGCAGTCTCGCGGTTCCAGACTGTAGCGCCCAGAACTGCTCGGCCACTCCGGCCGGCTGTTGCCGTTCGTCCACAGTTCTCAGTATATCACGTGAGAAAAGGACAGGCTGTGTTTCGCACTAGCGATACTTTCTAAAACCATGATGATTCGTGGACATAAGCTTCTTGGTCTCAAGAAAGTTAATATATTCGAACTAAGAATATGTTCACAGATTCTGCACAAACCGAAGTTAGAGGTATTGGTCTGTAATTTTGCAGGTCCGTTGTTTTACCCTTCTTATATACTGGAGTCACCTGCGGCTTTTTCCAGGAGCTTGGGACTTTGTGTCGGGCGAGAGATTCAAGAAAAATGCTAACTAGGTAAGGGGCCAAGGCCGTAGAGTACCGTTTGTAAAATCGATTTCCGAAACTGGTGATTTATTTGCCTTCAAATCTTTCAGTAGTTTTTCTATGGCACGGATTTTTGTTACTATATCGTCCATACGGGAGGCTGTCCGATGGTCAGATGACGGTAAGCTATTGCGATTCTCCTGTGTGATTGGTTTCTTGAACGTAAAATTTAAAGATTCGGCTTTCATTTTCCTATCTTCAACTGCCACACCAGACTGGTCAACAAGTGGCTAAATGGAAGGATCAGAATCTCCTCGGGTTCTCTGACAGATCTTTTGATAAGGTGTGACGATAATAGTTGTTGAATGCTTCGCGCACAGGTCTTGTCACAGACACACGAATCTCTACTAACCTTCACTTGTCGTCATTTGCGCTTTCCCTTTTCAACCGAGAGTGCAACAGCTTCTGCTTCCTCAGCATCCTCCGAATTTCGTTATTAAACCATGGTGGGTCTTTTCCATCCTTTATCGACTTACTAGGAACATAACTCTCCAGATCAGTATTTACAATCTACTTAAACTTTGCCAATAATTACTCTACATCCATCTTGCTGGAACTATGTGACGCCAGTTCAGTAATATAAGAGAGATGCTAATATAACTGCTTATCTACTCCATCTAGAAGAAACACTCTCCTAGTCTTCTTGACTTATTTACTAACTTTCTTAATCATAGTTGCTATAATGACATCATGATCGGTAATCGCCGTTTCTGAACCGACTTTTTCGATAAGATCCACCACCCCATTTGTAGCTACGAGGTCTAAGATATTTCCATTGCGTGTAGTGTGACGAGCTAGCTGGTTAAGAAAGTTCTCAGAAAACTGTGTTCAAAAGTATTTCGCACGACTTTCTGTACACCCCTCCCCCCCTGGAATAAACCTATAGACATCCCAGTGTATACTCCATCGGTTGATGTTGCCTGGATGTGGTGAATTGATGTCAGTCAAGACTGCGTTTATGGTGACAAAGACGTCATTATAAACACCTCACTGGGTTTGGACAATATGGTGTGATAGATCTATGAGAAGCTAGATGTTCTTTCTGCGATACTTCAAAAAGACTTGGGAGAAATGTAGCCACTGTACATGATTCCTGGTAGCGGTGGTCAGAGAATGAATGGCTGCAAGATGAGCGCGCTCCGCACGGACACACAGCGCCACCGAGAGGGAAGACCATCGTGTTCGGCTTATGGCTCTGTCGCACAGTACTCTATTTCCGGCAGCAATTTGAGCAGGTATTGGCACCACAGCGATACAACGAACTGTTATAAATCGGTTACTTCAACGACAGCTCTGAACCAGACACCCTGTAGCGTGCGTGCCACGGAGCGCAATCGAATGCCATTTACGACTTGAGTGGTGTCAAGCGAGAGCTCACTGGAGGGCAAGATGAAGGTCTGTCGTGTATTTTGGTGAAAACTGATTCTGCCTCAGTGTCAATGATAGCCGTTTGTTGGTAAGGAGATCAGTTGAGAGCCTGCAACAAACCAGTCTGAGTGCCAGACACCATGGGTCTACTCCTGGAGTTATGGTCTGGAGCGCAATTTCGTTTGACAGCAGGAGAACTCTCGTCGTTATCCGTCGCACCCCGACTGCAAATTTGTTTGTACCGCCTTTCATGAGCAGCATTCCCGGAGGTGTTTTCCAGCAGGATAACGCTGGCCCACGTACAACTGTTGTAAGTTACCATGCTCTACAGATCGTCGACACGTTACCTTGGCCTGCTCAATCACCAGATCTGTCTCCAATCGAGCACATATGAGACGTCATCGAACGACAATTCCCGCTTCATCCACAACCAACATTAACGGTTCTTGTATTGCCCGACTAAGGGCAACAGGCGTGAAACTCCATCCCACAAATTCACATCTGCCGTCTGTAAAACACAATTCATGCACGTTTGCGTGCTCGCATTCAACGTTCTGGCGGTTACACAGGTTGTTAATGTACCAAAATTTCACATTTGCTGCGCCCGTCGGAGGTTCGAGTCCTCCCACGGGCATGGGTGTGTGTGTTGTCATTATCGTAAGTTAGATTAAGTAATGTGTAAGCCAAGGGACCGATGACATCAGCAGTTTGATCCCATAGGAACTTAATACAATTTTTTTTTTCACATTTGCAATGTCTTATCTCGCTCTTACATTAACCTGTGATCCTGCAGTGTTAATCACTTAAACACATTACCGACATAAATGTATTCCCGAAGTGTCATTATTCCGCATTAAATATTTTTGTTGCTATTTTTTTCTGACACTGTATTTGGTAGAGTGGAGATTCTAACAACCCTACCACAACAAAGGTCAAAATTTAATAATGATTGTGGTGTTGCTCACGCTGCTAAATACTGCATTTTCGGGCAACAACAAAGTTATTATGTGTCAGGTGTCATTAGAGCACCGTTAATAAAGTCATTTCATGTAAGGATGAATAAACCAGGCACTCATCTTTTCGTGTTTCCCACGCTGGTCTCGTTGTAAAATCATGGCTCAATCGTCGAAAATCTAGGTGGTGATGATTCCAAGCTCGGATGCAAAGAGGCCTAGGTTTTATTCTGCTATATTCAAAAGTTTTGTAGATGCGCTTCACAAACAATTCTTGAAGATTACACTTTTGCAGGACAATGGTGATGTAAAAAAGTAATCAGCACTCCGAATTTAAGTTACACTTCTTTTTTATTGCTTCAAAATACAAAACATACTTGAAAATATCTTCCTCACTGTTAAAGTTCACATTTTATAAACTGGCTACAATATGCGTCTTTCCAACATGACGTCCAAGACTTGACTTTCTCAAGGTCCTACTCTCTAACTAATAACCGCTTACGCGACCAAAAATCAAGAGTTACAAGTACGTCAAAGATCATAGTGACAAAAGAAAGAATATAGATAAGAATAATATCATTGCAACATAAACATATCGATGTATCAAAGTACCTCTACATTAATGAAATCAAATCTGAATGTTGTCTCAGAAATATGTCAACTACTTTACAGAAATACAGTAGAATATTGCTGGTATCGAGAGGTTGAGTTGAGCTTCCGTAATGGTTACGTAATTCAAGTACCATTACAAGATCCAAAATGTAATATTTGCAGAATGAAGTATTGCCAAATATAAAAATTAGTGTAAATGTGCTAAATTATTATTTTGAACCCGAAAGTTCATTCTCTCGTAGATGAGTCGGGTTGCGAATAAAACACAGAAAGCCGAAATATTAAATTGTGTATCTGGAAATGCCTTAGCGCACGACGATCCGTCTACCGTACGGCTGTATTTACTGCCTCACGAACAACTGGGCGATACTGTAATAAGAAACTCCCAGTATTGAAAAACAATTGAAACAAAGCAGACGTAGCGCTGGGCCTCGACGGGATTCCTATTACATTCATTTCGAAATCAGTCGTTGTCGTGGATCGTGTTTATCGAGTATCTCGCGCAGGGAGCAATACATTGTGACCTAAAAAAGCACACGCTATGCCCGTTTATGAAAAGGGCAAAAGAACAGATGCACAAAATTACCGTCCGTCTGTTGCAGGGAGCACAAAGCACGTTCTGCGCCCGAACATCGTGACACGCAAGCGCCATCGAATATAGGGCAGCTTACAGAATATACAGGGTGTTTCAAAAATGACCGGTATATTTGAAACGGCAATAAAAACTAAACGAGCAGCGATGAAATACACCGTTTGTTGCAATATGCTTGGGACAACAGTACATTTTCAGGCAGACAAACTTTCGAAATTACAGTAGTTACAATTTTCAACAACAGATGGCGCTGCAAGTGATGTGAAAGATATAGAAGACAACGCAGTCTGTGGGTGCGCCATTCTGTACGTCGTCTTTCTGCTGTAAGCGTGTGCTGTTCACAACGTGCAAGTGTGCTGTAGACAACATGGTTTATTCCTTAGAACAGAGGATTTTTCTGGTGTTGAATTCCACCGCCTAGAACACAGTGTTGTTGCAACAAGACGAAGTTTTCAACGGAGGTTTAATGTAACCAAAGGACCGAAAAGCGATACAATAAAGGATCTGTTTGAAAAATTTCAACAGACTGGGAACGTGATGGATGAACGTGCTGGAAAGGTAGGGCGACCGCGTACGGCAACCACAGAGGGCAAAAAAATGGCTCTGAGCACTATGGGACTTAACATCCATGGTCATCAGTCCCCTAGAACTTAGAACTACTTAAACCTAACTAACCTAAGGACAGCACACAACACCCAGCCATCACGAGGCAGAGAAAATCCCTGACCCCGCCGGGAATCGAACCCGGGAACCCGGGCGTGGGAAGCGAGAACGCTACCGCACGACCACGAGATGCGGGCCCCACAGAGGGCAATGCGCAGCTAGTGCAGCAGGTGATCCGACAGCGGCCTCGGGTTTCCGTTCGCCGTGTTGCAGCTGCGGTCCAAATGACGCCAACGTCCACGTATCGTCTCATGCGCAAGAGTTTACACCTCTATCCATACAAAATTCAAACGCGGCAACCCCTCAGCGCCGCTACCATTGCTGCACGAGAGACATTCGCTAACGATATAGTGCACAGGATTGATGACGGTGATATGCATGTGGGCAGCATTTGGTTTACTGACGAAGCTTATTTTTACCTGGACGGCTTCGTCAATAAACAGAACTGGCGCATATGGGGAACCGAAAAGCCCCATGTTGCAGTCCCATCGTCCCTGCATGCTCAAAAAGTACTGGTCTGGGCCGCCATTTCTTCCAAAGGAATCATTGGCCCATTTTTCAGATCCGAAACTATTACTGCATCACGCTATCTGGACATTCTTCGTGAATTTGTGGCGGTACAAACTGCCGTAGACGACACTGCGAACACCTCGTGGTTTATGCAAGATGGTGCCCGGCCACATCGCACGGCCGACGTCTTTAATTTCCTGAATGGATATTTCGATGATCGTGTGATTGCTTTGGGCTATCCGAAACATACAGGAGGCGGCGTGGATTGGCCTCCCTATTCGCCAGACATGAACCCCTGTGACTTCTTTCTGTGGGGACACTTGAAAGACCAGGTGTACCGCCAGAATCCAGAAACAATTGAACAGCTGAAGCAGTACATCTCATCTGCATGTGAAGCCATTCCGCCAGACACGTTGTCAAAGGTTTCGGGTAATTTCATTCAGAGACTACGCCATATTATTGCTACGCATGGTGGATATGTGGAAAATATCGTACTATAGAGTTTCCCAGACCGCAGCGCCATCTGTTGTTGAAAATTGTAACTACTGTAATTTCGAAAGTTTGTCTGTCTGAAAATGTACTGTTGTCCCAAGCATATTGCAACAAACGGTGTATTTCTATCGCTGCTCGTTTAGTTTTTATTGCCGTTTTAAATATACCGGTCATTTTTGAAACACCCTGTAGCTGTACATGCTACGGTGTGGTTTAGGGAAGACCGTGGCACATTTATGCGCATTTATTTTCGGAATTTCATCCATTTTATTGATTTCATGTATGGCGTTTAAAATTATTTAGTCTCATAACATGGTTAATAAAGTGTAGCTTGGTGTAACTACTTCAAGCTCAACATTACGATTGAGTGAAAACTATTTTTATACAGGCTCAAGTCGAGTGCTAAATGTTCTCCGGGCATGGGGCAAGTTTACACGCCTATGGGGGAACTTTACACATATCGCAGAACGCAATAATGAAGAAGCAAAACACACTACTAAAATTTTCAAAGCACGTTTTTTGTCAGTAAACAACATTACAGGCTTATTTAGACCAATACACGTGGTAAAATACAGAAATTTTGCTGGCAGCAAACAAATTTTATTGCGAACTTCCGCCTTTTAACACAATATGACCTACGTAGGAGTTTTAATGTTAATTACAGGCAATCATCACTGACAGTGTTGCAGTTTATGCACACAAAAAACTAATGTGTTTCCTGTGGCGCAACCGCGAGCACTAAAAACGTTCTTCATTTGTTTTAGATTGTCTGTATGGTATGACGTAGTAAATAGAAAGGCAATTTACAGGCTCCATATTAGACAGCTGCAAATTATAAGAGGAAGAAAGAGAGAACCGGCATTAGAAGCCGACTGCCGAACGATTGCCGCGCGGGGTAACCGAGCGGCCTAGGGCGTCTTGTCACGGTTCTTGTCAGAGGTTCGAATCCTCCCTCGGGTATGGGTGTGTGTGTGTTGTCGTTAGTTTAAGTAGTGCGTAAGCCTAGGGACCGATGTCCTCAGCAGTTTGGTGCCATAGTCCTTACCACAAATTTCCAATTTGCTGAACGATTCTATTGCCGCCAACATACATTGCGCGTAATAACAACGAAGATAAGATAAGATACGAGAAATGAGGGCTCATACGGATGCGTACAGACAGTGGTTTTTACCTCGTTCTATTTGCGAATGGAACAGGAGGGGAAATGACAAGTAGTGATGCAGTGTACCCTCCGCCACGCACCTACGGTGGCTTGCGGAGTATCTCTGTACATGTAGATGTAGAAGAAGGGCTGGATGGGACATTCATTAAGACAGTAATGCTTGCTAGCACACGCTTTGGAAGATCTAGTTTATGAGAGGAGACTGAGAGAAAGGAGATGATGGAAGACATAATGGGAAGCGGGTCTGAAGAGAATGGTAGAAAACGGGAGAGCGTGAAGAGAATAGTAATGATAACGCTAGAAGTAGGACTATCAACACTTCTCTTGTTCTCGCTTTTAGGAATGTCTTGTGCTCATCATACGTGTTGTGTACAAGTAAGTGATGTGGTACCAATTGTCCACCACAATGGAAGCAGACAGATGGATATTAACAACAACAAAAGCAGCCCACATGTTGCGATCAATACAAAATTAGCTTTTGGATCCAAGTCAGCATATAAATAATAACCAAGGCGATGCATTACAGCATGTCACATCATCTTGTTACGCTTTGAAATAGCTATACACCATCTGAAGATGATCTTGAAAAGGTTCGAAAACTGGTTCATGGAATAAATAACTGTTTCAAGAAAGTGACTGATTGCAATTTTCCGTATTTACATCAAACAAACAGTTACGGGTACTTAAATATTCGTAACTGATAAGCCTAAACAGTAACTTATGTCTGTGCCGTTCCTCATCTGTGGCCCATATGGTCGCTAGTATGATTTCCCACTATTCCTTAGCTTACACACTTTCCTTACTGCGTCACGCACCTGCAATAACCCACGCACCATTCAACGTCACAGTGTGCAAGGGTCATAGGTAATTTTTTGCTTCATCAGTGTAAGGTATGTAAATAGTTGAAGATGCATTGCCACACTCCACAGCGAATTATTACTTAACAATGGCACAATAGCCGAATCTGCGCTCGTAAATACACCCAGGGTGAAAAGTATTTAAACCGAGCCGGCCGGAGTGGCCGTGGAGTTCTAGGCGCTGCAATCTGGAACCGAGCGACCGCTCCGGTCGCAGGTTCGAATCCTGCCTCGGGCATGGTTGTGTGTGATGTCCTTAGGTTAGTTAGGTTTAATTAGTTCTAAGTTCTAGGCGACTGATGACCTCAGAAGTTAAATCGCATAGTGCTCAGAGCCATTTAAACCATTTTATTTAAACCGACAAACCCTGGGAAGTTGTAGGGGACATCGAAACAAATATTCTTCCCTAATGTCATTTTTTCCTATGAGGAGTATTTAAACCGGTAGAGGAAGATTTCTCTGTCGGCAAATTAATTAAACCAACAAACACTTTTCCCTTTTTTTATAACCAAGAGGCAACACATTAACACAACCCAATTTCAATTACAGTAGATTTTCAAAAATGCCTCCATTGACACGTAAACAAAAGGTTGCACCGTCGGATCATGTTCTGTCTGACACGGACAAAAACCCCAGGAGTATCCTGAATTGTTCCTGCTGCTACTACTATCCGGACAACCAGATCCTCTTCTGAAGCAACAGGAGTTTCTTAAACAAGGTTGCGCATCACTCCCTACAAAAAAAGTCCAGAGGGGACATATCTGGTGTGTGAGCAGGCCATGGTACAGGACCATCTCTTCCAATCCAATCCACGTCTCTGGGAACCGTCGGTCCAGGAATCGACGCACACGACGACTGAAATGTGCCGGCGCCTCGTCATGTTGGAACCACATGCGTTGTCTTGTAGGGAGCGGGACGTCTTCCAGCAATTCTGGCAATGCTCTGGCGGGAAAATTGTACTAGTGCCTGCCATTTAATGGCCTAGGTAGCAGAAACGGCCTATTTAAACAGTCCCGAACAACACCGACCCTCGCATTAAGGAAGAACCGCACTTGATGAGCGCTAGTAACTGTGGCATGTGGGTTATCCTCACTCCAAACATGCTAATTGTGCATGTTGAAGACTCCATCACACCCGAACATTGCTTCATCGGTAAACAACACAGAGGATGGAAATGTGGGATGCATTTCACACTGTTCCAGGTACCACTGCGAAAACTGTGCTCTGGGTGGATAATCAACTGGTTCCAGGTTGTGGACACGCTGTAAGTGAAATGGACGTAGCAATTGCTCTCGAAGGAATGTTCTTACATTCGTCTGATGCGTCCCCATGTTACGTGCAATTGCACGAGTGCTGATTGAAGGATCCCGCTCCACGTGCTGCAAGACAGCTTCCTCAAATTGAAACGTCCTGATTTAGGATGGGACTTAACATCTGTGGTCATCAGTCCCCTAGAACTACTTAAACCTAACTAACCTAAGGACAGCACACAACACCCAGCCATCACGAGGCAGAGAAAATCCCTGACCCCGCCGGGAATCGAACCCGGGAACCCGGGCGTGGAAAGCGAGAACGCTACCGCACGACCACGAGATGCGGGCAAATTGAAACGTTCTTACCATGCGACGGCGTCCCTGTCCAGGTAATCTGCTAAATGACCCGGTCTCACGCGGACGTCGGTACACAGCAGCGAAGGTCGTATGATGCGGGATGCGGCGATTAGGATATTGTTGTTGATAAACCAGCTGTGCAGCTCGTCCGTTGTGGTGCCCTACGTAGTACGCATCAATCATATCAGTGTCCTCAAACCAGGTGTATCGCTCCATTAGTAAACAGAGACAATGCACTACTACACTGGTAGACAGCAGTTACCTACAACTGAAGAGTGCAATACGCCCTCTAACAACTGAAGAGCGTAATACGGCCTCCACCGGTTTAAATAATCCTCATAGGAAAAAATGACATTAGGAAAAAAATACTTGTTTTGATGTCCCCTACAACCTCCCAGAGTTTGTCGGTTTCAATACTTTTCACCCTGTATAATATAGTTCAGGAGGAAAATTTCCAATTTTATAAGGTAGTGTAAGACACAAGCAAGCAAGCAAAAATAATTTCTCTAATTAAACTGCAATTGTCATTCCATGTGACAGGAAATAAAGTTTCTTATTTCAGCTCGGAACGAGCGCTTGCCGAGTATAAAGGCTACAGTTTCCCGTCATTCATTGCGTCTCCCTCGAAATGTCTCCTGCTGGTGCGCACGGAAATGGCGCACTCACGCAAACAATCTCGTGATTAATCGCGAAGTCCTTCTTGGAATCTGTTTCGTCTCTTCCGTTAACACGGCTCGAAAACAATGTCAGACACACGAACAATATTCAAGATTTCGTCGCTCGACAGGCTTGTACGCGATCTCAATCGTAGATGAACTGAACTTCCTTTGCATCCGCGTATCTCAATCTACCAACTTTATTTTCTCACAACAAGAGGTACTCGTACTTTGTTGCTCTAGACGGGTTCCGATGGACGCCTTGTAACCTCCCCCTCACTTATCGACCTTAATGATAGTGAAAAATTAAACCGCGTGCACCTAACGGAAATTTGGGAAAATCAATCGTCACCGAAGTTAATCTGTCGGTAAAGAGGGAGGAAAGGGTTACATCTAAATGAAAGGAAAAATGCAAATGAAATTGGTGGAAATTAATTTTGAGAAAAGGGTAAAATTAACATAGAAAGTAAATGTGCGGTCGTTACATTAACAATTAATTGGCGTTAGTTAGATATTTGAGATTTGGGGAAAATTACGGTCGCCAGTCCTATGGACAACTACTATAATAACTGAAAATGAAAGATTAATGCACATATATTTAGCACTAAAAGCGTGGCAACTGAAGGTTGACACGTGTTGTGTGAAAACTGAATGTTTGTCAGAAGTAATAAATTTCGCTACACTCTGACTTAATTTAGAAAAAGAATTAATAAAACCCGAAAATTGAAAGTTAATTTAGTGACTGAAATTAATAGTGAACTTTGTTTCTGAAGCACTACGAAATTCAGTAAAATAAGGTTAATCTTGGGCTACCTCAACAATCATTTCAAAAGCTACTTGAATCTACGCAATTTAGAAATAAGAGATTTAACTTTGAACTTTAATTAGATTATTCTGAACAATTAACAGTAGTAAAATTTAGTACGTACCAAGCTGAGCTGCAGTCACAGGTAAGCTAAAATATGGTAACAAAACTCGCACTCTTAATTTGTGCTTGTGTAATCTAAGTATTGTAGCCAGCTATGAATACTTTAACTGAACTTTGAAATTAAAGTAGTGAAATGGAATGATATTACTTTAATGCTGGCGTTTGAATTTCAACGACACTCGGGTTCATTCCAGAAAAGGAAGGGACCCTACTTGGTAATGCAATTGGGGCAATGAGCAACAAAGGTTCATGCTAAGTTGCTGTATTTTTGTGATGCAATAGTTTTAAAAGCTGAGGTCTGCCATACAGTTCTAAAACTTTACGTGCTTCCAGTCTTCCTTGTTGGTTGATTGAAGGTTTGAAGCCGTCGATCGAGGAGGTGGTGACAGTCACTCATTGTCGGGGGTCGCTGTTGCAGAAGCTGGATGTTGGCGCGCCTCCTTCTCGACACGGTCACCAGGCGAAACGGGCTCTTGATGTGCGCCAGCTAATGCTTCCCGTCCGCGACACCGTGTCAGAAACTATCATAGCAAGTCGCGCGCAATTACATGCTGCCAAACCCCGAAAGCGCGGCAACTCGCGGGAGCGTCACACAACACACCTGCTCCACCGCCCTCCTCAGCCATACTCTGTCTGCTGTGCCCGCGCTCCACGCGGCAGAGTTAATACTACCAAAGGTCCTAAACACTTTGGTTCTCCACAAGACCTATCGATGTATTCGTTCGATAGCATAGTTTTCCCTAGGCAAGACCCAGCGTAAAAATACAAATTATATTTACAAAACAAACCAATTATACATCGACGTAAATGCATATATATATATATATATATATATATATATATATATATATATATATATATATATATATATATACAAATAGTAAAACAATTACAATATAAAGACACAGAAATGTCATATCTTCAGGTAACAAAATAAGGAAAAATCCACAGTACAATAGATGGAAATAGAAGGATATGCATTTCCGGCGTTACAGCCTGACGGTTTTCGGTCATTGCACGGATCGACGAGCATTTCTGCAATCAATCAAAATCGCGTATTCCTGCCACTTAACGCGTACAGGGGAAGATGGGTAAATGCAATATGTACAATAACTAAGAACGGACAATAAGGCAGGAAGACCAAGAACAAAGTGCTCAGATTAAAAAGGGTGAAAGGCAGGGAATTAGTGAAGTTCGGTGGCAGGAGGAACGAGACTTTTGCTCAGGTGAATACAGGGTTATAAATACAAAATCAAATAGGGATAATGCAGGAATAGGTTTAATAATGAATAAAAAAAATAGGAGTGCGGATAAGCTACTACCAACAACATAGTGAAAGTATTATTGTGGCCAAGATAGACACGAAGCCCATGCCTACAGTAGTACAAGTTTATATGCCAACTAGCTCTGCAGATGATGAAGAAATTGATGAAATGTATGATGAGATAAAAGAAATTATTCAGGTAGTGAATGGAGACGAAAATTTAGTAGTCATGGGTGACTGGAACTCGAGATTGGGAAAAGGGAGAGAAGGAAACATAGTGGGTGAATATGGATTGGGGGACAGAAATGAAAGAGGAAGTCGTCTGGTAGAATTTTGCACAGAGCATAACTTAATCATAGCTAACACTTGGTTCAAGAATAATAAAAGAAGGTTGTATATATGGAAGAATCCTGGAGATACTAGAAGGTATCAGATAGATCATGTAATGGTAAGACAGAGATTTAGGAAACAGGTTTTAAATTGTAAGACATATCCAGGGGCAGATGTTTAATTTGACCACAATCTGTTGGTTATGAACTGTAGATTAAAACTGAAGAAACTGCAAAAAGGTGGGAATTTAAGGAAATGGGAACTGGATAAACTGAAAGAACCAGAGGTTGTACAGAGTTTCAGGGAGAGCATAAGGGAACAATTGACAGGAATGGGGGAAAGAAATACAGTAGAAGAAGAATGGGTAGCTCTGAGGGATGAAATAGTGAAGGCAGCAGAGGATCAAGTAGGTAAAAAGACGAGGGCTAGTAGAAATCCTTGGGTAACAGAAGAAATATTTAATTGATGAAAGGAGAAAATATAAAAACGTAGAAAATGAAGCCGGCAAAAAGGAATAAAAACGTCTCAAAAATGAGATCGACAGGAAGTGCAAAATGGCTAAGCAGGGATGGTTGGAGGACAAATATAAGGATGTAGAGGCTTATCTCACTAGGGGTAAGATAGATACCGCCTACAGGGAAATTAAAGAGACCTTTGGAGAAAAGAGAACCACTTGCATGAATATCAAGAGCTCAGATGGAAACACAGTTCTAAGCAAAGAAGGGAAAGCAGAAAGGTGGAAGAACTATATAGACGATCTATACAAGGGCGATGATCTTGCGGACAATATTATAGAAATGGAAGACAATGTAGATGAAGATGAAATATGAGATATGATACTGCGTGATGAGTTTGACAGAGCACTAAAAGACCTAAGTGGAAACAAGGCCCCGGGAGTAGACAACATTCCATTAGAACTACTGACAGCCTTGGGAGAGCCAGTCCTGACAAACGTCTACAATCTGGTGAGCGAAATGCATGTGACGGGCGAAATACCCTCAGACATCAAGAAGAATATAATAATTCCAATCTCAAAGAAAGCAGGTGTTGACAGATGTGAAAATTACTGAACTATCAGTTTAATAAGTCACAGCTGCAAAATACTAACGCGAAATCTTTACAGACGAATGGAAAAACTAGTAGAAGCCGACCTCTGGGAAGATCAGTTTGGATTCCGCAGAAATGTAGGAACACACGAGGCAAAACTGACTCTACAACTTATCTTAGAAAATAGATTAAGGAAAGGCAAACCTACATTTCTAGCATTTGTAGACTTCGAGAAAGCTTTTGACAATGTTGACTGGAATACTCTCTTTCAAATTCTAAAGGTGGCAGGAGTAAAATACAGGGAGCTATTTACAATTTGTACAGAAACCAGATGGCAGTTATAAGAGTCTAGGGGCATGAAAGGGAAGCAGCGGTTGGGAAGGGAGTGAGACAGGGTTGTGGCCTGTCCCCGATGTTACTCAATCTGTATATTGAACAAGCAGTAAAGGAAAGAAAAGAAAAATTCGGAGTAGGTATTAAAGTCCACGGAGAGGAAATAAAAACGTTGAGGTTCGCCGACGACATTGTAATTCTGTCAGAGACAGCAAAGGACTTGGAAGAGCAGTTGAACGGAATGGACAGTGTCTTGAAAGGAGGACATAAGATGAACATCAACAAAAGCAAAACTAGCATAATGGAATGTAGTTGAATTAAGTCGGGTGATACTGAGGGAATTAGATTAGGAAATGAGACACTTAAAGTAGTAAAGGAGTTTTGCTATTTTGGGGAGCAAAATAACTGACAATGTTTGAAGTAGAGAGGATATAAAATGTTGACTGGCAATGGCAAGGAAAGTGTTTCTGAAGAAGAGAAATTTGTTAACATCGAGTATAGATTTAATTGTCAGGAAGTCGTTTCTGAAAGTATTCGTATGGAGTGCAGCCATGTATGGAAGTGAAACATAGTTTGGACAAGAAGGGAATAGAATCTTTCGAAATGTGGTGCTACAGAAGAATGCTGAAGGTTAGATGGGTAGATCACATACCTAATGAGGAGGTATTGAATAGAATTGGGGAGAAGAGGAGTTTGTGGCACAACTTGACAAGAAGAAAGGACCGGTTGGTAGGACATGTTCTGAGGCATCAAGGGATCACAAATTTAGCATTGGAGGGCATCGGGGAGGGTAAAAATCACACACGAACAGAATCACATATATATATACAGACACATAAAAGCGTGTCTCTATGAGATCAGTAAAGTATCTGAAGTCGTGTCCCATCGTTTTAAAAAAACAAAGGTTCAACAGTGATATAAAGTTCATGGTGAAAGGATATCGGTGACAAGATTCGCTGGTGACATTGATATCCCTAGTAAAAGTGAAGAACAATTACAGGATCTGTTGAATGGAATGAACAGTTTAATGAGGACAGAATACGGATTGAGAGTAAATCGAAGAGAGACGAAAGTAATGAGAAGCAGCAGAAATGAGAAGATCGAGAAATTTAACGTCATAATCGGGGATGATGATGACGACGAAGTTAAGGAAACCTGCTACCTAGGCAGCAAAGTAAGCCATGATGAACGGATCAAGGAGGGTATAAAAAATCAGACTAGCACTGGTAAAAAAGGCATTCCTCGCGAAGAGCAGTCTACTACTATCAAACATATGCCTTAATATTGCCGGCCGGGGTGGCCGAGCGGTTCTAGGCGCTACAGTCTGGAACCGCGAGACTGCTACGGTCGCAGGTTCGAATCCTGCCTCGGGCATGGATGTGTGTGATGTCCTTAGGTTAGTTAGATTTAAGTAGTTCTAAGTTCTAGGGGAATAATGACTTCAGAAGTTAAGTCCCATAGTGCTCAGAGCCATTTGAACCATTTTGCCGTAATTTGACGAAAAACTTTCTGACAATGTCCGATTAGAGCACAGCATTTTATGAAACATGGACTGCAGAACACGAGAACAGAAGAGAATCGAAGTATTTGGTGTATGTCGTGTTAGAGAAGAATGTTGAAAATTAGATGGACTGATAACGTAACGAATGTGGAGATTCACCGTAGAATAGCCGAGGAAAGGACTGTATGGAAAACAGTGACAAGGAGGGACAGAATGATAGCACATCTGTTAAGACATCAGGGAATAACTTCCATGGCACTAGAGAGAGCTGTAGAAGGTAAGAATTATAGAGGAAGACAGAGATTAGAATACATTTAGCAAATAATTGAGGACGTAGGTTGCAAGTGCTGCTCTGAGATGAAAAGTTTGGGACAGGAGAGGAATTCGTGGCAGTCAGTAGACTGATGCCTCAAAATAAAAATGCTCCTCTGAGCGTGGTGACATAAACTGGTAACATAACGTAAATATCCTCATCAAAAACGAAGAAAGCTTTTTGAAATATTTCGTACATTATTATTATTATTGTACACAGATGAACCACCGAGAATGCCATTTAGCAGAATGAATAAAAACGTATTTCCAAATGCATAGTTCACCCGATGTTCTTCACACATATGCCGTACTATTGCAGACTTTCTGGCAACCGGCATAATGCGTCTGGCGCAGCAGGTATTAAACATGAGCGAGTCTAATGTTCTGCAGTTTTCGTGTAATTCACAAATGACACCTCTGACAAACAGACATCTTTAGGATGCGTGAAAAATGTCATTTTATTTAGAAACGGATCAAGATGGGAAAATTTCAAATGCAGACATTTAATCTTAAACCAGAGCATGATTGTTGTGAAACATATAATTCAAGTGCACAGATAACAGCAATCAATCATTTTATGTACCTTTCCACAAAGCGTTGCGGGAGATTATACCTACATCGATAGGCTGATTTATCTGAAACGGATAGAGATGGATGATATGTATGTATGATTCTCTGGAACATGTGTTGTCTGTCTTCCAATAATCGCCTGCAGCTTCTCCGGGTCATATTTGCTCTGGACAGTTGCCTTTTCATAAAACGACATTTCACGGTTTCTGAGAAAGTGCGGTGTGCCTGTAAGGGAAACGGCCCCCAAGACTTTAGTGTGACCAGTGCTAGCATACGGCTCCAGCGTTTGGGAACCTTGTCGGCTAGGCATGATAGCAGACATGAAACGCTAGCAAAGATGTGTTGCCAGGGACGTAACAGATAGGAATGGCCCTTATCAGAGCATAAACGATATTCTGAGAGAATCTGAATGTAAATCTTTCGATGAAAACCCTTGTTGGGTAAGATTAGGGAACCAATATTCCAGTTCTAATGTACAACACTTGTGCTGCCTCATTCGTATATTCCGGGTAAGCACTATGAAAGGAGAGAAGGACGCATGCTGAGGCGGTTGGTAAATGATGTTTGGGTCGTTCCATCGCAAAAACACCTGGTACAAATCAGTTTACACACTATAAGTCAAACTGTAAAAGGTAACTGGAGTGCCATTTACGGACAATATAGGTATACACAGACAAATCCTAAAGCCACATAATCACATTATACATGGTCGTCAGTTACTGAAAGTAAAACCCTCGCGAACTCATACATTATTTACTATCGTTACAAAAGGCACTGATAAACTGAGAGGGAGTATAAGACGCTATTAAGGGAGAATACGATATTAAGAGTGCCCATATAGGCAGAATACGTTTCGAATTACCAGCTGGCAGTTATTCACATTAACATTCAAATGTGTGTTCCGCGGAATCCAACTAACCGAAATTCTGCGACTATAATACGACCATAATGTAATTTTGACTTTGGCTGACAAACCGACTAATAACCATCATCAAAGTAGATTATATAGTAATTACGAAACATCGCCCACGTGGTTGTTATAAGTTGCTTACGGCAACTCTATAGCGATAATCGTATCGTAAAATATGTTGGCATTCATTCACTCCTATTAAACAAGATGTACTCTGAACGCCTTTTGAAATGTGAACAAGAGTAGTAGGGTAGGGAGTGACACTGATATGATACGGGCAATCATTAAAACAAATGCGTTATTCGTTGGTACGACATCTTTTCCTGAAATTCAGTCGCCAACTTTCTCCACAGAACGCGAAATAATTTTAACTTCCACCTACATAGCGATAATGACCATCGCTTTGAAACAAGAAAAATGGGAGCTCACATGGAGAGATTTAGGTTTTCATTTTTTCTCCAGGTGCTGTTTGAGAGTGAAACGGTAGAGAAATGATCTGAAAGTGATCCTACGAACTCTCTGCCAAGGACTCAAGTGTAAATAGCAGAATAGTCATGCAGCTGTAGATGCATCATCCCCACGGCTCTCGACACGTCACATACACCGCGGCAATCTTTTCTGTCCCATGTTCAGCAAAAAACTTTTTGCTCACACGAAACGTTATACTTGCCGTCCCGGCAAGTTGACTTCACGTTCCCCGACCAACTTCACCATAGCAAACCTAGCAACTCACGCGTGTCTCGCAACCAAACACTTTCCTATTTCAGTTACAGAGGAAAATGCCCATAATCCGGATCCCTACTATATTTTTATTTTCAAAAAAATAGAAAACATTACAGAACTATGTTTTGTAAGCCTGTAATATTTGCTTTATAATTTTATGCACTCTTTACATTTTACTCTTAGAAAATATTGTGTATAATTAGGAAAAAAATTATTTTAAAAAGCCTTGCAGTTAGCCAGTTTGAAAATAGTTCACAAAATCGGAACCCTTCTAAAAATAATCAGAATAACACTAAACAAAATAGGAAAAAGATATTGAATCAGAGGAACGAACTAGTCTCCAAGCAAGTGTAATATAGTATCTTCCATGAGGCTAAAGAATTTGTCTGTGTTTTCTTTGCTGAACTCAAGGGCTCTGCTACAGGCTGTTCCTGTATGCTTTCTATCTGACAGTCTACTGCCGGCCGGGGTGGCCGAGCGGTTCTAGCCGCTACAGTCTGGAACCGCGCGACCGCTCCCGTCGCAGGTTCGAATCCTGCCTCGGGCATGGATGTGTGTGATGTCCTTAGGTTAGTTAGGTTTAAGCAGTTCTAAGTTCTAGGGGACTGATGACCTGAGAAGTTAAGTCCCATAGTGCTCAGAGCCATTTGAACCATTTTTTGAACAGTCTACTTTTTCAGCGTTTAAGAAAAAGACTAACCCACTTTTTCCCAAGAGTTTCTTTGAAAGGGTGTTCAGTGTTATTTGGCCCTCCCAACTGCACATTCATTCTTCGCAAGTCTACAAGTCATTACGAGTAAGCTGAAAGGAAGGCACTTCCATAGCCAGAGAATAGTAAACCAGCTGTTCATCAAGATCTTTACCCAAAACTGTACGTCAGCCACTTTTTGTTTTTGCTGCATCCTCATATAAACCGCACTTCATGTTAGAAAATCTCGAAGTGTTGTTTTCGGAGAATTAAACTGTTTACTGTCCTTTTCAGAATGCGCCTTCTTTTCCTGAACTGCATCAACCACCACGGTTATAGGAAACAGTGGTCATGCGAGACACAGCTGCCCTCTATGTGCAAGGGATACAACAGGCTCTAGGTACCGGCTCTTAGGTTGATGCCATATTTCTCGACTTTCGAAAGGAGTTCGACTCAATTCCGCACTGTTGCTTGCTCCAAAAAGTGCGCGCTTACGGTCTATCTGATGACATATGTGGTTGGACAGAAAGTTTTCTAACAGACAGGGAGCAGTATGTCGTCCCTGAATGGGGTGACTTCAACAGAAACAAGCGTAACATCAGGTGTGCCCCAGGGCAGCGTAATAGGTCCGCTGCTTTTTACGATTTACATAAACGATCTGGTTGATGGTACTGACAGTGGCATTAGACTGTTTGCCGATGATGCTGTAGTCTACAGGAAAGTAATACCACACGAAAGTTGTGAACGAATCAATGAGGATTTGCAGAAAATAAATGCGTGGTGTAATGACTGGCAGTTATTTCTCAATATTAGTAAGTGTAACCTACTGCGTAGAATAAGGCGAAAATCACCAGTAATGTACGAGTACAAAATAAATGCGCATTCTTTGGCAGCGGTAACATCAATCAAGTATCTGGGTGTGACTATTTGAAATGATGACAAATGGAATGATCAGATTACACAAATAGCGGGTAAGGCGAACTCGGTTTATTGGTAGCATCCTGAAGCGATGCAGTCCTTCAACAAAGGAAATTGCTTACAATACTTTAGTTCGTCCTGTCTTAGAGTTTTGTTCGTCTGTATGGGACCCTTACCAGTTGGGTCTGATTCAAGAGATTGAGAAGGTCCAAATAAGAGGGGCAAGATTCATGACTGGTACATTTAGCCATCGCAAGAGCGTTACAAACCTCATAGAAAGTTTGAAGTGGGACACACTTGCAGATAGACGACGGGCTAAACGGAAGCGGCTGCTCACTAAATTCCAAAATCCGAACTTCGCCGAGGATGTAGAGCTTATATTATTACCACCGACTTTCAAATCGAGCAATGATCACCATTCAAAGATAAGGTAAATTAGAGCTCGTACTGAGGCGTTGAGACAGTCGTTTTTCCCTCGCGCGATGGAACAGAAAGGGGGGAGGGGGGTGAAATATGACTTTGGCGCGGGTATTGTGCCCTCTGCCACACACCGCTTGGTGGCTAGCGGAGTATATATGTAGATATGTAGATGTAGATGTAGCTTTAGTCATTTCTGACAGAATTCTCTGTCTTTTATCAACCTTTCTCGCTATCCTCTTCTAATCTGCAATACATTTCCAGCCAGTAAGAGAGTGATCTAAACCAGGCAGACTTTACACATAAAAAAAATAAGGATTCCCGTCGAAGCAACTGCAGGGGTGGTCCAGTTTACGCAACCATAGCCTACATTTTTTAATCAAATAATATTATAAAAATATATCTAAAAAACGGTTTAGCCATTAACTTTATAGCTTGACATTCAATCATGCATATAGTTTCGAAGGTTTATCTATCAATATCTAGTAGAAATAATGAATAATGTAGCACAACGTTCTTTTACGTCCTCATAATACGTAGTGGCGAACTGGTAAGTAACAAATGGAGTGGATAGCTTGTGAACTCCGTCACAGTGTGACAGAAGCACAATCTACCATTTACACTTAGTTCCACTAGAGTTACGTTGCATAAATACTTTGTGAGATGTCGCGGTCTTTTAGTTACGCTACAATAGCACCACGCTACAAAAACTACAGGTTTATTAACTTCGTTGAACCTCTCGTGTTTCGGTGTTGCGTCATTTTCAAACACTCACATACATGTTGCACAATGTCTTATGGACCAAAAAATAGCAAGATAGACACACAGTATCTCGTCAGTCTTAATGTCGTGACAAGTAAGTGCACGACATTTGAAAAATACGAGATATTTTGTTTCTGTATTGTTCGACAGATTCATCTTGAAACAATAACTGTTGGGCTATGACAAAAGTTCGGCCGCATTTCTTACAGTGGATTTACAAATAACGCCTGGGAAGACACCTCCACGCAGCACAGCTACGACAGAGTAATTGCCGCACTGTCTGCTTACTCACTTCACACACAAGGTCGTCCACAACATAGCTAAGTAAGTCGAATCGGTTTTGTAAACAAACTCTTTATTTCCTGCAGCTTACACTATTATTGTCGACAATATATTGCCATTTCTCTGGAAGCTTGTAAATGCCATTCTTCCACGATATGGGGGTTTTCAGGTCGATGAACTCTTCGAGGTTCAGTCTGCAGTCCTCCAAGAAGGTGAGGCATTTGCCATTCAGGAAATTCTCCAGGCAACAGAATAGACGGTAGTCGGAGTGGGCAATGTCTGACGAATACGGCGGTTGGGGTAATATATCCCACTCAAAAGAAAGCAGCTTTGAAGGGTCACCACAGCGGTAAGCGCTCTGGCGGTGTTGGTAAAATACGACGTCATGCAGTCGTTTTTCGTCAGTGGCTGCTTTGAGACGATATAACTGCGAACAATATTTCTCGCAAATGATAGTCTCATTCGGAAGAAGTTCGCAATACAGGATTCTTTTGCAGTCAAACCAAATGCATAGTAGAATCTTCCTCGGACCCAGCCGTGTTTCATGAACCGATAGTGGTAACTGCCTTCCTTGGGCCACGATTTACTCTTCCGGGCGTTGTTATACACGATCCAGTTCTCATCTCCAGTTACCAGCCGCTCCATAAAAACAGCATTCTGATTGTATCTCAATAAGGAATTACACGCGCTGAGTCAAATTCGCTATACTCAATTCATGAGGAACCCATACACCGCGAATATTTACGTAACACAGCTTCCTCAAGTTCCTGGCTGCAGTAGCACGAGCGACATTGAGCTCCAATGCCAACACCCGCGCTGTGATTCATGGATTGTTGACTATCTTGTCATTAAGCCGTTCCACGCCCGTAAACGTTGGCTGTCCAGATCGAGGTTTGTCTGTTAGGGCAAAATTCCCAGCTCGTAATCGACTGAACCATTTTTGACATGCTCGAGTAGTTACTGAATCGTCCCGTATGCAGCATATACAACATAAATCTCCTGTCAGCATTGTGAGGCGGTTTTCCCCTTAAGATAGGAAAACAGCATATGATGGAAATGTTTGTTTTTGCTTTCATAGCTTGTAAACAAACATTCATGGTATCCCATCCAAGACCATGCACAAACACACACTGGGTTATCCATTGTCGGTCAGGTAGTCGACGTCTACGTAGTAGGCGCTGCTAGGCAACTTTGTTATCCTGAGGAACACGGTGGGTGCAGGGTCTGCAGGCGCTACAGGCGGAAAGCGCGAGCAAAATGAACGAGCTTATGAGACAACCAAATATATATAGTACGAAACGGGTATAAGTGCACATATTTCCACTGGTGATTGAGGACGGTGTACTGAACAAAATTTCATCAGTATTTACGTCAATTGCAAACTAATAGTTACAGCCATTACAAGTCGTACGTTTTTTAGGTTGATCAGTACCTCCAAGTACATGTGGCAAAAGCAAGCCAATAATGTTTATTTTCCCCTGGGCAGTAGGTCAGGTGTGACAGTGTAGACGCGTGGACGTAAAACGGTTAGTGTCTACGGACAGGGGTAGTCCACTAAATGCTACAGTACGGCCTTGCAGATCGTGAAGTGTGTGTCTCGCATGTGTGAAGAATGTTCGACACAGAAAAAAAGCAGCAACACACTGATGCGTGCAGATATTAACATATTATGTTGTTGTTGTTGTTGTGGTCCTCAGTCCAGAGACCGGTTTGATGCAGCCCTCCATGCTACTCTATCCTGTGCAAGGTTCTTCATCTCCCAGTACCTACTGCAACCTACATCCTTCTGAATCTGTTTAGTGTATTCATCTCTTGGTCTCCCTCTACGATTATTACCCTCCACGCTGCCCTCCAATACTAAATTGGTAATCCCTTGATGCCTCAGAATATGCCCTACCAACCTATCCGCCGCCCCAGGTGGCCGAGCGGTTCTAGGCGCTACATTCTGGAACCGCGCAACCACTACGGTCGCAGGTTCGAATCCTGCCTCGGGCATGGATGTGTGTGATGTTCTTAGGTTAGTTAGGGTCAAGTAGTTCTAAGTTCTAGGGGACTGATGACCCGAGAAGTTAAGTCCCATAGTGCTCAGAGCCATTTTGAACCAACAATTGTCTTGGGTCGGTGCGTCATTCTCTTTGTCATGGGCGCTTAGCTGTCAATTCGAACGTTTATCGGGGTTTGGTGGTCTTACCTCCACCTCTTCTATCTGTATTCTCTTTTCTTGTTCAGCTTGTTGATAGTGGTTTCTTTGTTGATAATTTGTCGATCTATTGGTTCTCCAGTACCCGTTCCGGTTGTCGTTATTCCCTCTGTAATAGTTGTTGCCGTTCCTGGGTGAATTATAGTTATTGCCATATTCTCTTCTAAATCCATAACCGGTTATTTGTTGAAATCTATTGTCGTTTCTTGGTGCGAAGTTATCACATGGTTCGTAATTATTGTTTCTTCGTACTGTGTCTTGTGGATTCCACTGCTTTTTGCTTTCGTTTTCACGTGCGCTTCGTCTTTTTCTTGCGTCATCTTCCGAAAATATGAACTCTAGTTCCCTTAGAATACCTTTAAATGCTTCTACGTCATTGCCTCCGCGACCTACTAATGATTGCTGGTATTTCAATAGTAGCTTCATCGCGCATAATTTAATCAACTCTCCGTCACTGTATGGTACATCTAGGCATTGATTTTTCTTTGCCATTAATTCGAAAATTTTCGCGGGACTCTTCTCTCCCGAATTTTCAAAATATGGGTTCTGTAATAATTCGTACTTCGCTCTGTTCTGTGCTTCGCTGGACCAATATCGTGAGAGAAACTTCTCTCTGAAATCTTCGTACGATCGGCATGTCGCTGCAACATTCTGCATGGTTTCTGCGACTGTTCCTGACATGTGTGCACATATAAAGTCTAATTTGTGTGCTAGCGTCCAGTGTTCTGGTGATCCAACTCGGAATTTATCAATAAAAGTTCGTGGATGTAATGAGTTTCCTTCTCGAAAGTGTTGAAATTTTCTGACTGTGAGGAAATGATCGTTGTCGTACTTCGTCATAGTTCCATATGAAATTCGCGATTCTTCGCCACTTTTGTTTCTGATCATTTCTCCCGTCGTTCTTTCCGGTTGTGGTAGATCCATTGGATATTGTCCACTGTAACTTTCGCCTACCCTTGCGTAGTATCGTTGGAGTGGTACGCAATAATTTTCTTCCATCGGTTGTGAACGTGTAGCTGAATGCATTGCACTGGACTCTTCGCGACCTTGCTTTCCATTGTCAGGCATTGGTTCGGTATCTTGTCTGGCTAACCTTGCTGCTTCATTGCACGATCCATACTGTTTTGAAACATACATTTGTGCTTCCGCATGTGTTTGTGATGACGTTTGTTCATCAAGCATTTCGAAACGTGTTTGTTGCTGTGCAGGCTGTCTGATTTCACGTATGTTATTCTCCGCCTGTGACTGGAATCGCAAATGTGTAATATCTTCGTTAATTGCTTGTTTTTCCGGTGCTGTTACAGATACGGATGTGGTTGCAGACTCTGTGCTTGTTCGATCCTGTTCACTACGCTCTTCAATGGTTTGCAACAACTGTGTTCGCAATTTCTGAAATTGTCGCTTCGTTTGCGCTTCTATTTTGACTATGCCGTTATCATATCTTTTCAGCGCTGCTTTTGTGATACGTTTGTGTAACACACTGTTTTCAACAACTTCACGCGCTGTACCTGCTGCTTGTCTAGTAATTTCGTTTATCTCTCTAGTTTCTTGACTTCTCCCTGGGTGTTATTACGTAATGTTTTGATCTCGTCCTGAGTGTCATTACGCAATGTTTGTACGGCCGCTTGTACCTTGTCAATGTCTGTTCTCAATTGATTGTGACCTGTTATTAAGTTTCCTATCACTTCTCGAGATTATTTTGCCTCGTCTTCAATATGACTTAGATGTAACTTAATTTTTTTGTTTTGTTCTTTAATCGCACGCATTTGTCTCGTGGTTTCTGCATTCTGAATTTGAATTTGGTTCGCTATGTCTTTATTTTTCCTTGTCATGGTTTCTGTAATTTGTTGTAATAATTCTGCCAGATTGGTGGGTCCTATTGCGTTTTCTTCCGACGTCCTACGCTCTGTGTTTTCGCCCAAGTGTTGGTTCGCAACCGATTGCATTGAACTGTGCTGTGACACGTTTCTGCTCGCATTCCTTGTACTCTGTGGTGAGGGAGCTCTGATTACTTGTACTATGGGTTCTACGTATTCAAGACGCAAGTCAGAATCCTCATCGACTGTCTCTCTACTTTCCTGCTCCTCTGTCGTATGCTGACTTATGTTTTCTCTGCCTTGACGTACATTATCCTCGTTATGGTGTGTTATATGGCCTGTTTCTCGCGATACTGCATCGTCTGTTGTACTGTCCTCTATTCTCTGTCCATTTGCATGCTGGGTCTCTACCTCAATTCGGTCAGGGTCTCGATCTGCCATTGCTAATCTTTCCGAATCCCTTATTTTCTGTTTTAAAAGCAATTCACGCGCCCTACTTCGATTCAACATGCGCTCATACGATCTCACGCGTTTCATAAACTTTTTGTTCACACGACTTGAAACTTATTATACCCAAGACTGACAATCCATTCACTTACTTGTTGGGTCAGAACCAACTTGTCAACGATGCATCCGCCACCTGTGCGCTTGCATTGAGAAGAAAACTTAATTCTAACAATTTTTAAAATTCATAACTTAATTATGCTATTGTCTCTGCTAGAATGTCTCACTATCTATCACTGCAGCTACTGTTTTCAACTATTTATGCCTTTCAAAAAACTTTTTTTTTATTACAAAAAAAAATTTTAACAGGATATTTTTCTGACCTAGTTAGGCATGTGGTCGACCTTCAATCATGGTATTTTACCATCCTGCAGGGTCGCCATTCTCTAACATTCTGCGTGGTGTCTGTCTGTTCTATATTGTGTCTCCCTATCACTTTCGCGCAACGACGCTTTGAGCGTGTTTTTTAGGGAATTGACTAGTTTGAACCTGGGACCTGTTGCTGGTAAGGAGACGCCAGACCACACATGACGTGTAGAGTTCAGAAGAGTTCAGTGAGACTAGCGATGATGTAACCAAATACTTAATGATTTCAGCGCCAGCTTCACTGCACTCCCTGTAAAAGAATCTTAATACTAACTAAATTTAGTGGAAGGGGTTCAAGGATTTCCTATTTTTAGTTAGCTGGTAAAATAACGTCGAAAAAGCAGTTAAGTTTACCATTGGAAATTTTATTCTACTCACAAAACATTGTTAATAAGTTGCATTATGGATAAAAGGAAATGTTTTAATACAGGATGGTAAAAACCAACTGCGTTCAACAAAAATGTGAACGAATATTCTCTGAATGGGTTTCCAAGTTCTACAATGGATCGAAGGATGACCTATGCCATATCACATCTATAATCTAGGTTTAAATTAAGTTTCACAAAAGAGAAATCTATCAAAATGGTCTACAGTGACCCTCAATTATCTTTAATTACTTATCTAACTTGTCGTAAATTACAGTGGCTGATGTGGCTTCTCAATAACTATATAACAGAAAAATCATCGCATTTCAGATTTTTACTTCAAGTGGCAAATGTGAACACCATGAGCTTTAATTGACGATCGACACTAGTATTACGCAAAAAGGGGGTGTAACAGATGAGACTTCTGCGGTTCTGAGTGAAGCTTTATGCGCTGTTATGCGGCATCGCGTGCGTTCATTACCTTGTTGGTGTTCGTCAGGGGGCGGCGGACAGCACAGCTCCGCTCACCTTGTGGTCTCGGAAGCAACTCTCTCATAACTTTTCCTTACTACAATTTACCGAAGTTGGTTTTAAAAAAACTATCTGGCTGTGTTTTCATCTGACCAATCAGGGTCTCAATGTTAACCTTAAGCTCTGCCTACAAAAATTCTGTCTATCCAATGAGAAACGTTATACTTTTCGTGGTGGGGCATTGATTTAAAGCTTGCTACGTAACGGAGACGCCAAAAAGTCTCACGCTAAAACTTGCAGCTGGTGTGGCCCTTTTAACGTTATCGTAAGATCTATACTGTTCTTCTGGAAGGCTCTATCTTTTAACATGGGCTGGGGGTGGTCCTGACGTAACACAGACGCGAAAAAGTCTCACGCTAAAACTTGCGGCTGGGTAGCCCTTTTTGTGTTATAAGATCTATACTGTTCTTCTGGAGGGCTCTGGTTTTTAACATGGGCTGGAGGGTGGTCCTAGCGGTTAGCTGGCGACGTGGGTGTCCGTCCCTTATCGTAGGGCCTTCTAGCTTAACATGGTTCTGCTCTCGGCTTCTGTTCTCGTTTCTCCCCTCGGAACTGCGTCTGTCTCACGGTGGGAAGGTATGACATGCATTTAGGCATTCTTGTTAGTCTGTGGTATTCCATTTGCCCACTCGTTACTCGTATTACTTTGGTTAATTTAATGTCACGATTTATTCGGAGATATGTGACATACTATTGGATTTGCTTATCATGTCAGGGTTTACATGGAAGGTGTTGGATTTGCCTGACACCTTACACTGCCATCTGGTCTCTGTACGAATTGTAAATAACATTTCGCTCCATGTATTTTACCCCTGCCACCTTTAGAATTTGAAAGAGAGTATTCCAGTTAACATTGTCAAAAGCTTTCTCTAAGTCTACAAATGCTAGAAACGTAGATTTGCCTTTCCTTAATCTATTTTCTAAGATAAGTCGTAGGTTCAGTATTGCCTCATGTCTTCCAATATTACTACGGAATCCAAACTGATCTTCCCCGAGGTCAGCTTCTACCAGTTTGTCCATTCGTCTGTAAAGAATCCGTGTTAGTATTTTGCAGCCGTGGCTTATTAAACTAATAGTTCGGTAATTTTCACATCGGTCAACACCTGCTTTGTTTGGGATTGGAATTATTATATTCTTCTTGAAGTCTGAGGGTATTTCGCCCGTCCCATACATTTCGCTCACCAGATGGTAGAGTTTTGTCAGGACTGGCTCTCACAAGGCTGTCAGTAATTCTAATGGAATGTTGTCTACTCCCGGGGCCTTGTTTCGACTTAGGTCTTTTAGTGCTCTGTGAAACTCATCACGCAGTATCATATCTCCCATGTCATCTTCATCTACATTCTCTTCCATTTCTATAATATTGACCACAAGAACATCGCCCTTGTATAGATCGTCTACATAGTCCTTCCACCTTTCTGCTTTCCCTTCTTTGCTTGGAACTGGGTTTCCATCTGAGCTCTTGATATTCATGCAAGTGGTTCTCTTTTCTCCAAAGGTCTCTTTAATTTTCCTGTAGGCAGTATCTACCTTACCCCTAATGACATGTGCCTCTATATCCTTACATTTGTCCTCCAGCCATCCCTGCTTAGCCATTTGACACTTCCTGTTGATCTCATTTTTGAGACGTTTGTATTCCTTTTTGCCTGTTTCATTTACGGCGTTTTATATTTTCTCCTTTTATCAATTAAATTCAATATCTCTTCTGTTACCCAAGGATTTCTGTTAGCCCTCGTCTTTTTACCTGCTTGATCCTTTGCTACCTTCACTATTTCTTCTCTCAAAGCTACCCATTCTTTTTCTACCGTATTTCTTTCCCCCGTTAACATACCACATATAAAAATATCTGCGCTTATACTGTTCCACCCTGCATATTGGACAGATTCATTTTGTTATTTCTTGGGACACTACAGTTCAGGAGAATACAGAGCCAAGAGAACAGTGATCAGCTTTAGAGAGAGGGGCGGGAGAACGAGTTTAAGGCGGTTTCCTCTATCGCTATTGTAAAAATATCTTGTTTTAAGAAATGTTTAAATATTTCCTCTGATGAAGGCTGACAAGTACAGGTACCGTGATGGACGAGGGATAAAAGGTTTATTAAAGTTTTTGTGGACAACAGAGCTTAACTTTCAACGGGTACGCTCTCTGTGTCACCAAAAGCGTAGACACTATCGGGAACGTAAACAACTGGCTCGCCGGCGCTCCCTGAGCAAAGCGATCAGTCACCCGGCCACGGTTTACGGTGACGTGGAATCTGGCGACAGACGTTATTAGCGTCTCTCAGTCGCCGCTTTGGCTGCACGAATTATCCGATACTTACACATCAAAGGCGGCCGCCGCCGCGTCGCCTCAGCCTGCGGGAGGCCACCGCTGAACTACGCGTCGCCCTGTCGCCGCCAATTACTGGGCCTGACAAAGTGCCGACTACCCTGTAGTCTGGTCTACTGCACCGCGCTGAAACTTTGCGGCTCCGTCATTATTACCCGCTGCAGCCGAGCCTTCGAAAATAAATTTCCCCAGCGTATTCCTCCGGAAATTGCATGTGGTAGCGCGTCACCGAGAAACCCACTTTATATCGCTTAATTTAAAAAAATATTTATTTGGGAATAAATGGGAAGCTATAATTCTAAAACCGTGACAGATCGTTTGTCACTCTCTTGCTCACTGTGGTGGATGAATATGCGAATTCTGCCCGCAGGCTTATTGCGTCTTTATTCGAAGTTGCCTTCATTCCAAACTGAAATTAATTTCGTTTAATTTCGTAATTCTCTCATTGGAGCATAAAGCGATGGTACGCTATTATGTAGAGACCACAGCTATGAATCATTTCTAACATTCCTCGTTGGTGTTATTAAACATACGTCAAAATTCCACAAAACACAACCTAGATGAAAATTAATAACTTGAATACAACGTGATAATGTTCCACAATAATATTTATTAGCTCGTTATGAACCAGTTTGCGGCTTCTTAGGCCATCGTCAGACAACTTCATGCTTAACGGATAGTCCGCACAAATTCAGTGACAATTCATAGTTGTACAGAGAATGCTATAGAAAGACATGTGACACGTGTCTGCGAAGCTGTGTGAACTATCTGTTCAGCATAAAGTTTTCTGACGAGGCCTAAGAAGCCGAAAGCCGGTTCATAACGAACTAATAAATATTATTGTTGAACATTAATAAGTTGTATTTAGGTTATTAATATGTCTATTTTCCTCCCATAACAGAAGGAATAATCCATTAATACGAGGGCAGTTCAATAAGTAATGCAACACATTTTTTTTCTGAAACAGGGGTTGTTTTATTCAGCATTGAAATACACCAGGTTATTCCCCAATCTTTTAGCTACACAATACTATTTTTTTTAACGTAATCTCCATTCAATGCTACGGCCTTACGCCACCTTGAAATGAGGGCCTGTATGCCTGCACGGTACCATTCCACTGGTCGATGTCGGAGCCAACGTCGTACTGCATCAATAACTTCTTCATCATCCGCGTAGTGCCTCCCACGGATTGCGTCCTTCATAGGGCCAAACATGTGGAAATCCGACGGTGCGAGATCGGGGCTGTAGGGTGCATGAGGAAGAACAGTCCACTGATGTTTTGTGAGCTCCTCTCGGGTGCGAAGACTTGTGTGAGGTCTTGCGTTGTCATGAAGAAGGAGAAGTTCGTTCAGATTTTTGTGCCTACGAACACGCTGAAGTCGTTTCTTCAATTTCTGATGAGTAGCACAATACACTTCAGAGTTGATCGTTTGACCATGGGGAAGGACTTCGAACAGAATAACCCCTTCAGCGTCCCAGAAGACTGTAACCATGACTTTACCGGCTGAGGGTATGGCTTTAAACTTTTTCTTGGTAGGGGAGTGGGTGTGGCGCCACTCCATTGATTGCCGTTTTGTTTCAGGTTCGAAGTGATGAACCCATGTTTCATCGCCTGTAACAATCTTTGACAAGAAATTGTCACCCTCAGCCACATGACGAGCAAGCATTTCCGCACAGATGGTTGTCCTTTGCTCTTTACGGTTTTCGGTTAGACAACGACGGACCCAGCGGGAACAAACCTTTGAATATCCCAACTGGTGAACAATTGTGACAGCACTACCAACAGAGATGTCAAGTTGAGCACTGAGTTGTTTGATGGTGATCCGTCGATCATCTCGAACGAGTGTGTTCGCACGCTCCGCCATTGCAGGAGTCACAGCTGTGCACGACCGGCCCGCACGCGGGAGATCAGACAGTCTTGCTAGACCTTCGGGCGATGATGACACACGCTTTGCCCAACGACTCACCGTGCTTTTGTCCACTGCCAGATCACCGTAGACATTCTGCAAGCGCCTATGAATATCTGAGATGCCCTGGTTTTCCGCCAAAAGAAACTCGATCACTGCCCGTTGTTTGCAACTCACATCCGTTACAGACGCCATTTTAACAGCTCCGTACAGCGCTGCCACCTGTCGGAAGTCAATGAGACTATACGAGACGAAGCGGGAATGTTTGAAAATATTCCACAAGAAATTTCCGGTTTTTTCAACCAAAATTGGCCGAGAAAAAAAATGTGTTGCATTACTTATTGAACTGCCCTCGTACTAGGTGAAAATCTTTGAGGCTGGTATGAGAGAGCTCCATATCTACATAAGAAGCTGCAAACCACTGTGAAGTAATGTTCCACCACATGTCTGGGTTTATTCCTGTTGCAATCGCGAGTTTAAATGCCTCCCAACGGAAGTATACCTACAGGACTGAGATACAACATCTGATCAAAAGTATCCGGACACCTGGGTGAAAATGACTCACAAGTTCGTGGAGCCCTCCATCGGTAATGCTGGAATTCAGTATGAGATTGGCCCACCCTTACCTTGATGACAGCTTCCACTCTCGCCGGCATACGTTCAATCAGGTAGTGGAAGATTTCTTGGAGAATGGCAGCCCGTTCTTCACGGAGTGCTGCACTGAGAAGAGGTATCGATGTCGGTCGGTGAGGCCTGGCACGAAGTCTGAGTACCAAACATACCAAAGGTGTTCTATAGGATTCAGGTCAGGATTCTGTGCAGGCCAGTCCATTACAGGGATGTTATTGTCGTGTAACCACTCCGCCACAGGCCGTGCATTATGAACAGGTGTTCGATCGTGCTGAAAGATGCAATCGTCATCCCCGAATTGCTCTTCAACAGTAGCAGGCAAGAATGTGCTTAAAACATCAATGTAGGCCTGTGCTGTGATAGGGCCACGCGAAACAACAAGGGGTGCAAGCCCCCACCACGAAAAACACGACCACACCAAAACATCACTGCCTCCGAATTTTACTATGGCACTACACACGCTGGCAGATGACGGTCGCCGGGCATTCGCCATACCCACACCCTGCCATCGGGTCGCCATATTGTGTACCGTGATTCGTCACTCCACACAATGTTTTTCCACAGTTCAATCGTCCAATGCTTACGCTCATTACACCATGCGAGGCTTCGTTTGGCATATAACGGCGTGATGTGTGGCTTATGAGCAGCAGCTCGACCATGAAATACAAGTTTTCTCACCTCCCGCCTATCTGTCATAGTACTTGCAGTGGATCCTGAAGCAGTTTGGAACTCCCGTGTGGTGATCTGGATAGATATCTGCTAATTACACATTACGACCCTCTTCAACAGTCGGCGGTCTCTGTCAGTCAACACACGAGGTCGGCCTGTACGCTCTTGTGCTGTACGTGTCGCTTCACTTTTCCATTTCACTATCACATCGGAAACAGTGGACCTAGGAATGTTTAGGTGTGTGAAAATCTCGCGTATGATACAAGTTACACCCAATCACCTGACAATGTTCGAAGTCCGTGAGTTCACGGGAGCGCCCCATTCTACTCCCTCACGATGTCTAATGACTACCGAGGTCACTGATGTGGAGTACCTGGCAGTAGGTGGCAGCACAATGCACCTAACACAAAAAACGTATGTTTTTGGGGTTGTCCGGATACTTTTGATCACGAAGTCTATATTCCTAGAACAGACAACCTTGTAGGTGGGCAACCACATCTATGAGTATTCATCTTGAGTATTAATAACCGCTTCAGGTGTACTTGGTCCTTTATTACTGTACCACTACCAGTTTTTTCGCGGCCGTAGAAGCCACATCTCCAGGTGACATATTATTGAAACATTAGAGCGGAAAAACTCGGAATCTTTTTCCCAACACTCGTTATCCGTCAGAACAATACACCGCTGAAAGACGTTATGTCACGGATTAAAAACTGCCAGATTCCAGTATAGTGGATGCGTCCAAAACAAATCGGACCACAGTGATTGCTTCTCCTATCTATATGGGACCGCATACACGGAACGCTGGTGCGTGGTCTGTCATTGAACTATATTATAATCTGGCAGTTTTTAATCCATGACATAGCGTCTTTTAGCGGTGTTTTGTTTTAACGGAGAGAAATTATTGGGAAAAAAGGTTCCGAACTTTTCCGCTATCATGTTTAAATCATATGTCACGTGAAGATATGGCTTTTAGCACCACGAAACTGGTAGTGGTACAGTAATTAAGGCCCAAATACAGCTGAAGCGTTTATTAATACCCAAGGTATTCCTAGAGGACTGAGATGTATTCCTAGACTCCTAGGATTTTCACCGTTTCGGCACCGCATTGTCGTCGGTCAAACAAACTTGTGATCTTTTAGGTAAGAAAGAGGGTACAGCAGTCAACATTAACAAACTGCAGACAGTCGATATCGCGAATACTATTTATAATACGAATATCTTGGTGCTATGTACGAAATTTGCAGTATTAGAATATAAATGAAAAATACGCGTGTCAAAATTCGCAGGGCATATTTGTATTTATTTACACATTGTCATAAAGAAGAATGCAGCGGCCTCGAGGATTGTATTCAGTGGCACCAGGCCACAAAATGTGCATGGTGAGGGACCGTGGTGGTAGTGATTCATTTGTCATGGCCATAAAACGACCAGATGACGCTTAGGAGCCGGCCGGTGTGGCCGAGCGGTTCTAGGCGCTTCAGTCTGGAACCGCGCGACAGCTACGGTCGCAGGTTACAATCCTTCCTCGGGCATGGATGTGTGTGATGTCCTTAGGTTAGTTAGGTTTAAGTAGTTCTAAGTTCTAGGGGAATGATGACCTCAGATGTTAACCCCATAGTGCTCAGAGGCATTTGAACCATTTGAACGCTTAGGAAGTCTGTCTGTGTTTTGACTCTGCAGGAAGTAACTATGCCAAATTTAGAGGTAAACAGTGAATTGCAACATTAATTGTAGGTTGCAGTCATGTCCCAGCGACGAGTACGTATTCTTGTTGAACAGCTTCAGTCACATGGACGGAGTCGCATTGTGGGCTGTGGGAAGCTGGACGGACGAATCGACGGATTGCTACACATGTTGGGCCCAATGTTTCCGGTCGTGTGTCGCTGCTTTCAACAGCGGCCTGTGGAACATTGCCACACCTGTAGACCAGGCTCTGGGCTTGGGCGTAGTGTGGACGTACGTCAAGATTGATGCATTGCACCGGCAGCGGTGGCAGAACGAACATCATCCAGGGAATAAATCCGGGCATATACTGCACCGGCTGTTTCATCAGGGACCATTGGGACCCGTTTGCTTGCAGCAAGACTAAAAGTACGTGAGAATCAGGCCAGGCTACCATTAACACGACACCGCCAAGCATGGCTTCTCTGGAGTCGTCAAAGGGTCGACTGGAGACTTAAATGATGCTCTGTCGCCTTCAGCGATGGCAGCAAGTCCTGTCCATATGCGAGATACGGACGTACACGTGTTTCGGTGTAGATCTGGCGAGCGGTCTATTCTGGAACGCATTCGCCCATGACAAGTAAGTGCCATCCCAGGCTTCATGGATATAACTCACGGTCACGTTCGTTGTACCTGCAGGGTAAAGTTACCAGTGTCCGCTACATTTCACAGACACTACCGTGCTACTGCCATTTTTTGCGACAGGAAGACTATTTGCATTTCCTGCAGGACAGTGCAAGTCCAGGTAATGTTGCTCTGACGTAACGTGTTCTTCGTGGTGTATAACAACTGCATTGGCCAGACAGATCACCAGGTCTCTCACCAGTTGAAAACGTGTGAAATATGATGAAGCTGGTATTTACCCGCCCTCTAGGGCCTACTAGAGCCACTGCCGAATTCCTATAAAAGGCGGAAAATGCTTTTTACAGCCGCTCACAGGAAGTCATTCGATAACTTTACGAACGTTTGCATGCGACAATACACGCTTGGTTTGCTGTCAGAGAGAGAGAGAGAGAGAGAGAGAGAGAGAGAGAGAGAGAGAGAGAGATAGAAGGGGGAGGGGGCGGAACTACACTATGACTGTAACTTTACCGTCACGTTACTTGTCAATAAAATGACCGTGTTGTTGAGGATGTTGATTTTTCTGTTAGTGTACTTTTTACCTTTTCCGGTCATCTAATGAAAGGTTTTTAGGTTCTTACAATTTGAAACGTCCCCTTAGAAAAATTATATACGTGACTGTGCTTAAACTGACACACAATATTTTTAGCGCAACGCAATCTGATTTTCAAAAATCCCTACAAAAGAATAGCCCTGACTAACATTAACCTGTACCTTTCACAAATCACTTACCTCACCAAAAATCTTCGTTACTCGAACTACTGCAATACAGCGAGCGCCACTACTGCCAGCTAAATAAAAGATTCAAACTACTGAAGGGACTAACTACTGATAGGCATAGTTAGCAAATAAAAGACTTTAATAGAGAACAAACAATGTATTTACCTTAATAGTCATAATATATACAGCAGTTCATGACATCTAGTCTTACAAATTTCAAAACTCCGCCATCTCTCTCCCCACATCCACCACTGCTGGCGGCTCACCTCCAACTTCGCAACGCTACGCGCTGTTCACATCCAGCTGCCCAACACTACAATGGCAGACAACAATGCAAACTAGCCACAGATTGCACGCAGCACAGCCAGTGATTTTCATACAGAGCGCTACGTGGCGATACCAATATAAAAACCTAAACAGCCTACTTACAAATTCAATCCTTTAAAACATATATGTTGCTTAACAAATACGAAAGAAATTCGTATTTCCATCTTTAATGGGGTGATAAGAAAATATCGTGCAGGGTTGTGAGCAACGAACACATTGTGATGTACTGATTTGTTTCATAATCTTTGACCGTCAGTTCTTAGTACCCCGCCATAAAAGAATTATAAGCTAATAAATACTGCTATTCCCCACCATCCGACCAAGTATGCTCTGTTCATAAACTTTTGCCTATCTGAAAATGTGCGTTCAGGATCCAGCCACATTAAGTGCAAGAACAACACAACGAGCAACAACAACATCCAACATTCAGCCGTAGGATGCTATTGTTTTTTTCTGTTATTCGAAAAAGAGTTTTAAATCTACGACAAAAACTCACATCACAAAAATAATCTCAAAGAATATCATACACTTTTCTCAATAACCTTCCCGTCTTTAAATATATAAATTTTATATATCTTTTGTCCATATATATATATATATATATATATATATATATATATATATATATATATATATATATATATATATATATATATATATATATATATAGACAACCTTTAACTCTTGCTCAAAATATTTACGTGTGCTAGGGATAAAATGTTTTGCATGTACATCGGCATGATATCACGATATCGAGCACTTGAAAACGACGATAAGGTCAGAAATGCGACTGTGACACCTAAAATGAATATGGAACACGATAGCTAAAACTTTAGCTTTCAAAAAGAACTTCGGTTGCTGGAGACTGGGTTTAAAAAACAAAATTCCGGTAGTTATTACTTTTGTTAAGTATCTCTAAAGACTTTTATATTAGTGTGCTTTCGTTTCGCTCTGAAAGAGTTCCAGCAACTTCCTGGCAGATGAAAGAATTTAAGTTAGTCCTATTTTAGCACCAGCACCAGTATTCCGCAACCTTCGGATCATAATAACAATGGAAAATGAAGCTTTTATCTTTTGTACCTACTGACGTATAGAAAAAAGAGACGCTTGGATAATTCCTGACAACTGGATGTCTTTCATTTGGCTGTTGTTTTATCCTTGTGCGGAGCTTCAGAAATATAGAACAGTAACCCTTTAGAGATTTACGCTGTACACCTGAAATAAAGTTCTTATTGCGATCAGCTAGTGACAAGGCACAAGCGCGCTGACATTTCTGCATTCGTGATGTTTTTTTGTGGTATTTGTAGCAGGCAACAATGGCTTATCATGCATCGATGACGGAAGGCAGAGTTATACATGCAAGAGTACACAAATCCGTACAGTGAATCACAGGAACTTACGGGTAAACATACAAAAGCTTCTGTGGAAAAAAACGCTGTTCGGACCGCGCAACGAATTTCGTTGCAATTAGCGAGCTGAAACCGCCGCCCACGCCCTGTAAAATAAACAGCCATTTTGTGTGGCGTTACGGAGTAACTGTTTTATTCGCTTTGGAACGAGAGAACTGCGCAGAAGACGGCATCGACTTTCGGAAGCCTGCGCTGTCGTGCCGCGCTGCCCTGCCCGGGGCCTGCAGGACACACTCCCTGTGATGTACGGGACAGCGCCTGCTCATTATGCAACTCAAACAGCACGCCTGTCGTGCCGGCGGCACACCCATCCTCCGCTCCTGGACAGGAGAACTTCGCCGTTGCTACATGGTTAACGTTAACGAATTTCAGTGAACTTTCAGACATGAAGGTTACAGCGATGAGATACAGTAAGCAGCACTGGACTGAATATGTACGAAACGAGGCAGTAGTGATAATTTTGAAACTTTACTTTTTTTAATACATATACACTGCGCAACAGAATTAAAGTATAATTTTTTCCAAACCCCCTAATTCCCACCCACTGCGACGGTTAAGTTAGAAGTTTGCTTCATAAGTATGTTCAACCTTCCTCTGTAACGCTACAAAATCATGATGCCCTGCGATGTCACCTTCGGGTTTAACGACGCTTTGAACATTAAGCTGTCGAGCCATGCGAAACAATGGCTGCAGCTCAGTAGTTCATGTATCGTGTAAAGTATTGCATTAGCACCAAATTTCACCACTTCATCATTTCACACACATGATCGTACCTAACCTTCTGAATGGTTGTGATGCGGCCCGTCACGAATTCCTCTCATGTGCCAACCTCTTCATTCAGAGTAGCATTTGCACCTTACGTTCTGCCGGCCACTGTGGCCGAGCCGTTCTAGGCGCTTCAGTCCGGACCACGAAGCTGCTACGGTCGCACGTTCGAATCCTGCATCGGGCATGGATGTGTGTGATGTCTTTAGGTTAGTTAGGTTTACGTAGTCTAGGGAACTGATGACCTCAGATGTTAAGACCCATAGTGCTTAGAGCCATTTGAGCCTTACGTTCTACGTGTTTACATGTCACCCACTGAACATAGATAGTATCATCACTATTTCTCTTTATGGAGATATTCCACCATACTGTTAAAAGGCACATCCCGTCGTCGACGTGCTCACATTACACACTTTACAGGTGTGTTTGTGTTTGTTTGTTTGTTTGTGTGTGTGTGTGTGTGTGTGTGTGTGTGTGTGTGTGTGCGAGAGAGGGAGAGAGAGAGAGAGAGAGACCAAATCCGACGTAGCCGGATGTGTATTAGTAATTTCTTGAGGAGGAAGTCTGAAGGATGTGAAATGTACGGTGATAATCACTCAAATTATCTGTAAAGAGACAGATTTCTACCACAGACAAATATCGTAACACAGAATGGCCTATATTTCAGTAAGTTTCTCAGCTTCGGGAATAATTCAGCACAAGGAAAACATATTACGTAAAACTGACTGTACAAATTTCTTGGGTTGCACATTGATCAAAATTTGAATTGGTAATCAAGCATTACTGTTCTTCTCAAATGTCTACTTGTAATTATATATCATAGTAATGAAAACGTCAAGAAAATTATCGTACTTAGCATATTTTCGTTATTTAATGTCGTATGGAAAAAATGTATGCGGCAGTTCTACACATAGACACATTGCATAGGAACTTGCAGTAAAGATAGTGCAAGGTGTCCGACTCGAAGTTCACATAGGTAAATGTTCAGGAAATTAGGAAAACTAGCAACAGCCACAAAACACATTTATTCTCAGATTAAATTTGTTGTGAAGAATCGAGGACGATTTGAAAATTATAGCAGCAGTCATAAAAATAGCACTTGGAACAAAAATAATCTCCAGTATTCATAACTTTACAAAATGGTTCAAATGGCTCTGAGCACTATGGGACTTAACATCTCAGGTTATCAGTCCCCTAGAACTTAGAACTACTTAAACCTAACTAACCTAAGGTCACCACACACCTCCGTGCCCGAGGCAGGATTCGAACCTGCGACCGTAGCGTTTGCGCGGTTCCAGACTGAAGCGCCTAGAACTGCTCGGACACCATCGGCCGGCCATAGCTTTACAATACAGTGTGTAGCCATAATATCTGACTACCTCGAATGTGAATTAAAGGTAGATAAGGTTTTAAAAACAAAGGGAAATCATTTAAACTTGATAGATACTTCTATACCATAAATGAATTTCCGAGTCAATAGTATGCTTTGGTTGGGTTAACTTTATCAAATTTCGTTGCAGATTAAGGCTAAAAAAAAAAAAGTTATTTGAATCCCCAGTATGTTGTCAGGTTCTCACAGAGGAGACTAATTTTACTGTCGAATCAATGACACCTTCAACAGCATGGCCAGTTGCCACGAATATTATACAAAAAACACGAGGAAACGACATCAGTCAAAAAATTATACGAGACAGTGATCCCACACCAAAAACAAGATTGTGTAACTTCTTACACAATATTAACCAACAAAATATTTTACTTTATACAGATTGGGCACTGTGGCTAAGGAAAAGAAAATTGAGCGCAAACTCGTTACATAAAATGCCTGAGGAAGAAAGTGAAGCGCCTACAAATAGGTCGAGAGAGTATGCGATGTCATTGCAGCGATTACAAAATCGAGTGAATTTGCAAAGAACTTAGCCGTATGAGCTCACTTATAAGACTGAGGTTGCACCCCTCTGGCATAGATGCATGTGCTGATTCGGTTGTGAAGGGCGTCGTAAAGTCGTTGTATCCTTCCGTGACGAAGGATGGCCCATCCTGCTGTAACAAGTCCTTGATACCCAGGATACTGGCATGATGACTGTGCCAGACATGTTCTTTCGGGAACTTCAGCGATTTTTCTGGCCATAGTTCATACAGACACGTGTCATGTATTGATGAGCATTATTCTGCAGAAAAATAGTGCCACAATTCAGTCGCTTGAGAGGAAACACACGAGAACACAGGATGTCCGTGACGTACCATTGTGCTGTCAGAGTTCTTTCAACCGTTACCTGCCGTGGCCCGAGGTGATCTCTCTTTTTGCCCGGGCAATTCTATTTTTGATTTGCTTCGTCATGTGATTTTTAGCTTCGAAAGTAGGGGAATTCTTTCACTTCGTCTGCTGTGTGGTGCTTAATTTTGAGTTAAGTTTACCGCGTCATTTGAGTTGCCCCTAATTACTTTTCTCTTTGCTCGGATTACTCTCAGCCGATAGTATGTGATGATTACTATGTTCGTTCTGTTCAACACTTCCTGCAATTCTTCCTCACTTACTCGGGGTATAGCCATGTGATCAGCTATCTTACCACTGATACCTTTCCTCTTGAATTTTAATCCCGCTCCTGAACCTTTCTTTAATTTCAGTCATTGTTTCTTCGATGACTATCTTAATCACGAGGGACCTGTCGTATAACCTTTCTAATCCTTTCATGGTTTTCTTTTCTTGTTTTCCCGTCTGGATCTTTGTACATATATTATATTGCAAGTCTTTGCGTAGAGTTTAACCTGTTTTCATGTGAATTTCGAACCATTTTACATTGTCGAGCGCTTTCTCTAGGTCGAAAAGACCAATGAAGTTTGATTTTCTTTTAAGCCTTGCTTCCAATGTCAGAAGTGCCGTTCTGGGGTCTTTACGTTTCCTATAGACGAACCTATCGTTATGTAAGATATCCTCGAGATACTCAGTTTTCTTCACTGTATGTAGAACGTAATTCGTTTTTTTTTCTTTTTAAACCTGTAATTTATGGTTACTTGGTAATAACTAGAAGTTCATAATTACGCCGGTTTTCTGACCAGGAGCTGAAATACGCTGCCTGTTGTAAAAAGTGAAGCACACGCGGGACATGGTCCGATGTCAATAAAGTAACTTCGTTCACGTACCTACCATCGGCAGATAGGATGAATGGCCGTCAGAGTGCATTGTTGTTTGTGTTTAGTGTTATTACATGACCTGATAGGGAATACAAAGAGTGTGAACATCGTCAGATGTTGAGTGATCAATGTGAAGGACACGGAGACACCACGTACTCGCTTGAGATAGCGTTATCAGCATGTGACTAAGTTTTAAAGTGACGTCTTTGTGGGTCTCCATTTGGCCGACTGGTCGAAGATTCAGATTTGTGGGGCTTTCGGATGTGACAGAGGGCCGATACTGGACTCCATGGAACCGTAAGACCAGCGTTATCAGGATCTCGATTGACCACCAGAAAGGAGGAGTATTGCCCACCATGCACATCGCAACCGCGACTACCATCCGAGAACCAATCAATGAACTGCCTGTGTCACTGAGTCTTCCTGCACGCTTGGTCGGTCATTCTGCACCCTTATGTTTGGCCTGTCACCCGAAATTTCCTGGCACTGTGTGCGACTTCGTACACAATGATAAGGAGAGGTGAGTTACAGATTGGTATGGCAACTGCCAATGTAGGAAAGCTGGAAAGGAGCAGAAATGGTCAGCGAACAAGTTAACACAGTAAACAGAAGATTTACTTGCTAAACGTGTACAAAGACTTATTTCAAATAATGCAGCAAGGAACAGAGTGCAGCCATCACAATGTCAATAAGGCGGAGGCTTACTGAGCTAATCATGAACGATGATGCTGCAGTTGCACAGCGTCCTTTAACGAAGAGGTTCCAAGTGTGGGTGGTCTGTCTGGCTGCCGTCGGCCGTCCTGTATCTCGGTGGCAGAGGGCGCTCGTAGTCCAGAGCCACTGCAGATATGGCTCAGTGTGCACGCACCATTGGGTCCAGCGGATCCCGCACAAATACTGTCGGCGTCTGACGGAAACTTGCCTCTCTGCTGCAAACTATGAATCCCATATTTTAACACGATAATGCACTTCCACACACGCTGCATGTCAGCATGAACTTTCTGTTTGATGTTATGATACACCCTTGGTCAGTGGGATCTGTCCTTGATAGGACACGTGTGGGACACGCCAGGGCTCCAGAGCTCACAAAGATATAATGAACGGTAGTGTAAAGGTTGAACCAGTAATTCTCAAGTGGCGAGTCGCAGTTGAGCGAGCATACGACAAGGGAAAGTGTAACCAGCAGTAAACAGACGAACAGTAAACCTCCCGGATCTTGCAGGGCGAGTACGAATATTCCACCCCGGATCTTTACGTGAGAGAGGAAATCAGTGTAGGGCCAGAGTGACGGAATATTCTGGAAGACAGAAAAGTAAGCTAGGGGAAAGCGGATGCAAGGTACTGCGGCAGGCCTACAAAGTGTGTATATAAAGGGCATCCAGGAGCAACGAAAAGCAGAGTCGGCGCAGAAGTTGAAGAGAGCACAATTGAGCGCAACAGCGAGCAGCATCGAGAGGCAGCAGCCGCTACGGATGGCAGGAAAAAAGACTTCAGCCACGAGAAGATGATGGTACTCGGGAGGACGCAACTGCAACTGTTACATAAGTAGCAACTTTACCTTTTCACCTGAATAGAATTGAACAGAGACAGCCGGTCTCTGTCTCATATAGTTGTCGTATAGGGTTTCATTGTTAGTAGGAACAAGTCACTGTTTAGTACTTGTCCTCTAGTTCGTGCGAATTACGCCAAAGGGCCGATGATTGAATAGTTAGCAGAAGAAGTTGTAGCAAAGACACTTGTCTCTATTGATAGTGATAAAATACGAGAAGCACGCGAGAAGACCTTTCTGGCGGAGCCTGTAGGGACTTGGAGGAAACTGTATCCAGAAGAAGGGATAAAGGGCCTGACATCCCATATATGTTTTATAGTAATGGTCAAATAAACTGGTTTAAGTGAGAAGTTGTACCTTAGCACTTCGGCAGACCAGCACTGCCTAAAACCTGTCTCATCGCCCTTGTTACAAGAAATTGTCAGCTGTACCTTCACGGCTTTCACCGCCTTAAGTAGCAAAGAGATTCTACTCCCTCTCATCTCCTTTATAAAGGTTCACTGAGGTAATCACACATTCCCAGCATCATTAACGTCCTGATTGCGTCACACATGCCGTACCAACACTACTACACTACTGGCCATTAAAATTCCTACACCACGAAGATGGCGTGCTACAGACGCGAAATTTAATCGACAGGAAGAAGATGCTCTGATATGCAAACGATTAGCTTTTCAGAGCATTTACACAAGGTTGGCGCCGGTGGCGACACCTACAACGTGCTGACATGAGGAAAGTTTCCAACCGAGATCTCATACACAAACAGCAGTTGACCGACGTTGCCTGGTGAAACGTTGTTGTGATGCTTCGTGTAAGGAGGAGAAATGCGTACCATCACGTTTCCGACTTTCCTAAAGGTCGGATTGTAGCCTATCGCCATTGCGGTTTATCGTTTCGCGACATTACTGCTCGCGTTGGTCGAGATCCAATGACTGTTAGCAGAATATGGAATCGGTGGGTTCAGGAGGGTAATACGGAACGCCGTGCTGGATCCCAACGGCTTCGTATCACTGGCAGTCGAGATGATAGGCATCTTATCCGCATAGCTGTAACGGATCGTGCAGCCACGTCTCGATCCCTGAGTCAACAGATGGGGACGTTTGCAAGACAACAACCATCTGCACAAACAGTTCGACGACGTTTGCAGCAGCATGGACTATCAGCTCGGAGACCATGGCTGCGGTTACACTTGACGCTGCATCACAGACAGGAGCGCCTGCGATGGTGTACTCAACGACGAACCTGGGTGCACGAATGGCAAAACGTCATTTTTTCGGATGAATCCAGGTTCTGTTTACAGCATCATGATGGTCGCATCTGTGTTTGTCGACATCGCGGTGATCGCACATTGGAAGCGTGTATTCGTCATCGTCATCACCCGGCGTGATGGTATGGGATGCCATTGGTTACACGTCTCGGTCACCTCTTGTTCGCACTGACGGCACTTTGAAAAGTGGACCTTACATTTCAGATGTGTTACGACCCGTGGCTCTACCCTTCACTCGATCCCTGCGAAACGCTACATTTCAGCAGGATAATGCACGACCGCATGTTGCAGGTCCTGTACGGGCCTTTCTGGATTCAGAAAATGTTCGACTGCTGTCCTGGCCAGCACATTCTCCAGATCTCTCACCAATTGAAAACATCTGGTCAAAGGTGGCCGAACAACTGGCTCGTCACAATACGCCAGTCACTACTCTTGATAAACTGTGGTATCGTGTTGAAGCTGCGTGGGCAGCCGTACCTGTACACGCCATCGAAGCTCTGTTTGACTCAATGCCTAGGTGTATCAAGGCCGTTATTACGGCCAGACGTGGTTGTTCTGGGTACTGATTTCTCGGGATATATGCACCCAAATTGCGTGAAAATGCAATCACATGTCAGTTCTAGTATAATATATTTGTCCAATGAATACCCGTTTGTCATCTGCATTACTTCTTGTTGTAGCAATTTTAATGGCCAGTAGTGTAAATTGGCAATCTGGACTTGGGCAGGGACTCGACAATGGCTCAACTTTCAACCCAGTCCCAGTACCAGTATCCACGATATGAAGAACAAGTTACAGCAGTTGTGGGACATTATTCCTCATGGGATGCTACAATGAGTTTGTGACACCCATCCCTGCTGAATCGGTGTATGGAGAGTAGGTGTGACGTCACACTGATAAGTGGGCTCTTGCTGCCAAGTCGTTTGTTTGTACATTTGACTCGATTGTGTAATCACTTAAATACCGTCAAGTACACTCTTCAGCGGTGAAGTTTCACTCCGTTTCCCTCCTCCCTTTCTGGGTGGTTCACATTTATGGTGGACGGTACACGTAGTGTTTCTGAGCCTTTCAGCATGGTGTGTACGTAGCCGAAGTTAACCTCGTGAGAGCAGTGCAGAGACCACCCGGCGCCGGACCGCTGGTGTGGGTCCAGCCGCCGTACCCCCGACGTCGCCGTCGCGCGGCAGCTTCCAGCGGCCGCCGGCCCACGAGCTCGCCGGCTCATCCGAATCAAAGTCGCCGGCCGGCAGCGCTCGCCGCAGAATCGATACGCGCCTCACGCACCGCGCTGCGTGGCCCACTGACGCCGGCGGCGCTGCGCGGCGTCGATAGCGGGCGCGCGCGCACGCACGCACACGCGCTGACACACGCGCGCCACGTCACGCGCGCTGGGCAGCTGCCGGCGCTCGCTCGGGCAGCCGCTTTGTACGGAGCGGTGGATGGCGGCGTCTAGCGGCCCCCAAACGAGGGAGGAAATCGCTTTTCTGGCGCCTGTCGGCCAGCGAGAAGCGGGCCCCCGATAAACGCAAAAGCGGGCAGCAGTTTGTACGAGCCATCATAACGGCCTCCCTCCGCAGTCTATGTCACGTTTCGCCGTAAAGGGAGAAAAGCCCGTCCTACCTACAAGTCTTTATATGTTTTAGAGGAAAGTGCCCTACATTGTACCACTTTTGATATTTCACTTACTGTAACCTAAACATTAACTTACAAAGAAGAGAATAGAAGCTTTCGAAATGTGGTGCTACAGAAGAATGCTGAAGATTAGATGGGTAGATCACATAACTAACGAGGAAGTATTATATAGAATTGGGGAGAAGAGGAGCTTGTGGCACAACTTGACTAGAAGAAGGGATCGGTTGGTAGGACATGTTCTGAGACATGGAGGGATCACCAATTTAGTATTGGAGGTCAGCGTGGAGGGTAAAACTTTTAGAGGGAGACCAAGAGATGAATACACTAAGCAGATTCAGAAGGATGTAGGCTGCAGTAGGTACTGGGAGATGAAGAAGCTTGCACAGGATAGAGTAGCATGGAGAGCTGCATCAAACCAGTCTCAGGACTGAAGACCACAACAACAAGAGCCCTAAATTGTACCACTTTGATATTTCACTTATTGTAACCTAAACAGTAACTTGCAAAGTTATTTAAACAATGTCATTCCCAAGTGTAAGAAGATGTCTAGGTACGTAAAGGGTTTTAACTACAACTACCAGCCATAAAATTTGTTAACTAATGTATTATTTATTTATTGTGCGACATGTTTCGTGGGTATACCTCATCATCAGGCTATATGGCATTACAAAAACAATTTCACAGCAGTATCATGTAAGCCGGCCGGAGTGGTCGAGCGGTTCTAGGCGCTACAGTCTGGAACCGCGCGACCGCCACAGTCGCAGGTTCGAATCCTGCCTCGGGCACGGATGTGTGTGATGTCCTTAGGTTAGTTGGGTTTAAGTAGTTCTAAGTTCTAGGGGACTGATGACCTCTGAAGTTAAGTCCCGTAGTGCTCAGAGCCATTTGAACCAGTATCAAGTAAATGTTAAACTGTCTTTTCATGATCCTATAGTGAAGTTGTTTTTGTAATGCCACATAGCCTGATGATGAGGTATTTACTGCACAATAAATAAATAATACATTAGTTAACAAATTTTGTGTCTCGTAGCAGTAGTTAGGAACCTTTACATATTTTTGAAGCAGTCACGGTCAAAAAATAGTCAAAATGGCTTCATATTCTTTTGTAAAAACATGCTACTGGCATCTCATTTAAAGAACGGAAATTCTGAGAAAAATGAACTCAGTACTCTTAATTTTCTAAAAATCTGTAAATGGTGCAAACTAGCAAGCTGGTTTCCTAGTTTGCGCTAGTCGGTGTATAAACTGTGTATACCCTTGTAAACTGTGTCCCTCAGCTTGAAGATACGTATTAGCGGAAGTTCAAGGAGATGTTCCATATTTTAGTTCTTACATCACTGTCACACCTTCCGCCAACCCCGCACACTTTCGTGAATCCACATTTTGCATCTCGTGCATACGATCATGTTTTCCATTCTATCTTCCTCGCACAACTCGCAGTACCATTTCTCTGTTCACTGACTGAATTTTGCGGTGGATTCCCCGCATGGTCTCCAAAACTTTGTTTCCAGACGTGAAGCTATCGTTTTAGGTTCCTTCTCCTTTGCTTCCTTTTTTTTGTGCTACAAGGCATCTCACAAGGTCCTTGCCTTCGCTAGGAACTTTCATCGGGTGCCTCGGATTCGGTGATATTTCTTGGATGGACACTCGTAGCCCACTTTTTACCTGCCTTAGTTTACTCTGTGTCAAAATTGTGGCACAATAAATTTCTTCCTGCAACGTCGTCGCAAGTTTTCTTAACGCAGACATGCATAAACTGAACCTCATCTCCTCAAATGTAAGAATGTGCTCTTCCAGTTCATTTTGAACTTCGCTGGAAAATCTTTTTCTGCAGCCCAAAACTTTCAGGCACCCATGTACATTTTTAATCTTATTTTGAACACGCCTCTTTAATACATGATTTCCATTTCGCTATACTGCACTGATAGAGCAAAATGCTATTCATCTATGCTTCACTTCCCACAACACCCTTCTCATTCCACACTGTAACATAAAATGATAGTTTAATTAATAACTTAGGGTAAAGAACCCATTAGAAAATTCACTATATCCTGTTGTAAACATTATGTTATAGTAATAATGCTGAACGCATTTTTTAAAGCTCGCTATACGACCAAGTTCCTTAAACTGTACCGGGACAACATCAGAAACTTGTAGCGGTACATTATAGACAACGTCACCATTTTCTCTTTTTCAGTTTCCTACAAACGAATCACAACTAATATAGATTCTTGACTGCCTGAAACTAAGGTTATTTCATGTATATTCACCTACAAATAAAACATTATGTTACTCCTTACCATACAACGGTAATTCTCTCCTCCATGTACATACATCATAACTACAAAAAAGCTAGCGCTGTCTTCAGACGATGTGCTCCTCAACAAGCAGAACTCATAACTGACAATGCGGCTCCAAGAAGCACATGGTTCACACTGAACTCACTAAACGTCATATACTACAACAGGTACGAATTTTGTAGCAGTTGTACAAATTAGGACCTGGTACAGTACAGATAGCTTTGCCCTACTATTTCGTTTGTGCCTGTCAGATTTTAATACCACAGAGGACGTTTGCTGACAAACATTATGGTACATGAACACATTCCGGTAAGTACAGTATCTGGTCGAAAGTATGTGGACATCTATTAGTAGACATTAACAAGGGGAGTGTCCACACTTCGTCTTGCTTGAACTGTGCAGGGAACATTTTCAGTGAGGTGTTTGAATGTCTGTGAAGAAACGCCTGCCCATCCTTCCTCAAGAGCCGAAATCAGCAAAGGTAGTGATGTTGGACGCCGTAGTATGAAGCGAAGTCGGCATTCTGGCTCATTCTAGACGTGTTCCATTGCATTCAAGTAGCGCCTCCGGTAAGACCAGTCCGTTTCAGGAACGTTACTTTCCACAAACCAATGCCTCGCAGATGCTGCTTTATGACAGCTTCTATCGCATTAGTGATGCAGTCATTGTCACCAAAGTGTTCCCCTGCTGCAAGGAGAATACAATGCTGAAAAATGTTTTCCTGTCCCTCTGCACTTACGAGGAGAACACGGCAAGTGCCATATTACGATTTCCTAAAAAAATCGCTCAGTGGAAGAGGGGCCAAAATAAACGACGCACTTGTATTGACTTATCCGTAGATACTTGACCGTTTCTGAGAAAACGACCGCCAAACTTTTCCAAGTACTTTAGGTGCACTTTAGTGGGTGATAGCCTCAGCCCATTTGGACGCACACCGGCTAGCATCGCGATCTCAAACTATTGCGTCCCTTTCTCGAAACCCGAATATTGGTTTCATTTATTTTATTATTTCATTTATCTACCGTCAACAGAGGGTTACTATTATCAAGCTAGAGGATACAACGTTGTTATATTTACTGTGAGATGACAACTTAGTTTGACAATAAGTAACTTACATTTACTGTGTAAGTATATACAGGAGAAGCTCTTCTGCTTGAGGAGAACTTCTGTTAAGTTTGGAAGATAGGAGACGAGATACTGGCAGAAGCAAAGCTGTCAGGACGAGGTGTGAGTCGTGCTTGGGTAGCTCAGATGATAGAGCACTTGCCCACGAAAGGCAAAGGTCCCGAGTTCGAGTCTCGGTCCGGAAGTTTCATTACAGGAAGTTTCATAACAGCGCACACTCCGCTGCAAAGTGAAAATCTCATTCTCAATACAAAATTATTTAACCAAAATCATCCCTTTCTGAATACAACCAAAGCAATTAGTCAGTAAATGGAAAACATAGTACAACATATCAAAGAACTTATGCAAAGCATAATTAAACAGAAGAAAAAATTACATAATATCTTACTATGGTGTTACAAGTCGGCAACGCCTATATAAGACAACAAGTGTGCGGCACAGTTGTCTGATCGGCTGCTGCTGTTACAATGACAGGTTATCAAGATTTATGGGAGTTTCAACGTGGTGTTATAGTCGGCGTCACGAGCGCACCGTGAATATCAGGAATTAGGTAAAACATCAAATTTCCGACATCGCTGCAGCAGTCTGAATTCGTTTCCCGGCTGATGTAAATTTTTAAAAAGAGGAACATGTTCTATGAGCATTTTCATGAAGCTGAAATGCATGCTTGTTAAAATTCGTGGTGGAACCTTCAGTTGTCATGAATTTTACGCAATTCGCTACTAGTTTCGGTCAATCACGGTTAGCTGCTCTAATGCCAGTTAAGCTTGATAATGGTCACTGACCGAAACTGGTATCGAATTGTGCAAAATAAATGACTGCTGTAGGCTTCACCATGAATTTTAACAATTATTTGGCGGCTGATTATCCCCACCTGCAAACATACAGAATATACATGCAGATGGAAAAGAAATCGGTAGCGCTGATCACTCGTAATCGCTCGTTCGAGTCTCGTTTCAGTCATAATTTTTTAGTTTTTCTCGTTCAGTTAAATTTAAATATAAAATTCATCTAATATATGCCAATTAACGCATATCTAACTGTAATTTTTATGAAAAACGCACGTCTCTTTATTTCTAACCACATATGACTCACAAAAATCGTTTCCGTTGCAAATAATAATTGTTATACAAATGATTTATAAAATATTGATAGTAAAGTGTGTTTCAGTTAAAGAAAAACATTACCAGTTAATTTTATTTCATCTTTGTGCAAATACCGGAAATGCATATAAAACATGCGTATTTGTTTAAAAATTTAGCATGGCCAGGAATTGAAGCCAGGCTGCCCATGTGGCAGGCAAGTAAACTTTCGCAACATCAAGATAGAGCGATCTTACTTTAGGGCATTAAAGTCGTTCAGTAAAACATGGAAGTCAGTTTCCTCATGAAATTTTGAGAGTTGTATCGAACTGCTTTAGATGTGAACTTCGCTTAACATAAATATCAACAAAAACCGAAAGCCGTGATGTCTCCTTTTGAATGTCGTATGTATGTCTAAAATCTGTTTCATTACTGTTGGATATTTGTGACGAACCGAAATCATCGTGTTGCATTATGGGCGGGAGTCCCTGTCTGGAACTGTTCGGCCGCCTGATCTGGGTGTTCCTACACGGTTCACTTACATTAATGGGACCACCGTCTGCTTTCGACGTCAACGTGCGATAGCCACTCACAGACGGCACTTCGCAGCGCTAGCAGTGCAAAGGTATACAGGATGTTGCAAAAAGGTACGGCCAAACTTTCAGGAAACATTCCTCACACACAAAGAAAGAAAATATGTTATGTGGACATGTGTCCGGAAACGCTTACTTTCCATGTTAGAGCTCATTTTATTACTTCTCTTCAAATCACATTAATCATGGAATGGAAACACACAGCAACAGAACGTACCAGCGTGACTTCAAACACTTTGTTACAGGAAATGTTCAAAATGTCCTCCGTTAGCGAGGATACATGCATCCACCCTCCATCGCACGGAATCCCTGATGCGCTGATGCAGCCCTGGAGAATGGCGTATTGTATCACAGCCGTCCACAATACGAGCACGAAGAGTCTCTACATTTGGTACCGGGGTTGCGTAGACAAGAACTTTCAAATGCCCCCATAAATGAAAGTCAAGAGGGTTGAGGTCAGGAGAGCGTGGAGGCCGTGGAATTGGTCCGCCTCTACCAATCAATCGGTCACCGAATCTGTTGTTGAGAAGCGTACGAACACTTCGACTGAAATGTGCAGGAGCTCCATCGTGCATGAACCACATGTTATGTCGTACTTGTAAAGGTAAATGTTCTAGCAGTACAGGTAGAGTATCCCGTATGAAATCATGATAACGTGCTCCATTGAGCGTAGGTGGAAGAACATGGGGCCCAATCAAGACGACACCAACAATGCCTGCCCAAACGTTCACAGAAAATCTGTGTTGATGACGTGATTGCACAATTGCGTGCGGATTCTCGTCAGCCCACACATGTTGATTGTGAAAACTTACAATTTGATCTCGTTGGAATGAAGCCTCATCCGTAAAGAGAACATATGCACTGAAATGAGGATTGGCATATTGTTGGATGAACTATTCGCAGAAGTGTACCCCTGGAGGCCAATCAGCTGCTGATAGTGCCTGCACGCGCTGTACATGGTGAAACGTCCCCTTAGAAAAATTGTACGTGACTGTGTTTAAACCGACACACAATATTTTTAGCGCAACGCAATCTGACTTTCAAAAATCCCTACAAAAGAATGGCCTTGACTAACATTAACCTATACGTTTCACAAATCACTTACCTCACAAAAATCTTGGTTACTCGAACTACTGCAATACAGCGAGCGCCACTACTGCCAGCTAAATAAAAGATTCAAACTACGGAAGGCACTAACTACTGATAGGCATAGGTAGCAAATGAAAGATTCTAATAGAGAACAAACAATGTATTTACCTTAATAGTCATCAAAAGTCATAATTTATATAGCAGTTCATGACATCCAGTCTTACAAAGTTCAAAACTCCGCCATTTCTCTCCCCACATCCACCACTGCTGGTGGCTCACCTCCAACTGCGCAATGCTACGCGCTGTTCAGATCCAGCTGCCCAACGCTACAATGGCAGACAACAATGCAAACTAGCCACAGACTGCACCCAGCACCGCCAGTGATTTTCATACAGAGCGCTACGTAACGTTGCCAATAAGAAAACATAAACAGCCTAGAATGAGATTTTCGCTCTGCAGCGGAGTGTGCGCTGATATGAAACTTCCTGGCAGATTAAAACTGTGTGCCCGACCGAGACTCGAACTCGGGACTTTTGCCTTTCGCGGGCAAGTGCTCTACCAACTGAGCTACCGAAGCACGACTCACGCCCGGTACTCACAGCTTTACTTCTGCCAGTACCTCGTCTCCTACCTTCCAAACTTTACAGAAGCTCTCCTGCGAACCTTGCAGAACTAGCACTCCTGAAAGAAAGGATATTGCGGAGACATGGCTTAGCCACAGCCTGGGGGATGTTTCCAGAATGAGATTTTACTCTGCAGCGGAGTGTGCGCTGATATGAAACTTCCTGGCAGATTAAAACTGTGTGCCCGACCGAGACTCGAACTCGGGACCTACAAAGCTCGGTCTACAAAGCTCTCAAGCCCAGATACATTTGGAACTCCTGATCCACCTCGTACAATTGCGACAGTTAACCAACCATTGCCATGGGTGAACGTATCATTAACGTCTATACTGAAGTTCAGTCTGCATCCACAGAAGACTGCTGGTCCATCAAGTAATGAATGTGCTGCAACAGACTTTATAGTATTCTTCTTCTTGTCAGCAGCCGATGTTGTCATTTCAACGTCTTCTATTATTTTATACATGGTCTGTCTTGAACGACGACGATATCTTCTCCCGAGTTCGAGTCTCGGTCGGGCACACAGTTTTAATCTGCCAGGAAGTTTCATATCAGCGCACACTCCGCTGCAGAGTGAAAATCTCATTCTGGAAACATCCCCCAGGCTGTGGCTAAGCCATGTCTCCGCAATATCCTTTCTTTCAGGAGTGCTAGTTCTGCAAGGTTCGCAGGAGAGCTTCTGTAAAGTTTGGAAGGTAGGAGACGAGGTACTGGCAGAAGTAAAGCTGTGAGTACCGGGCGTGAGTCGTGCTTCGGTAGCTCAGTTGGTAGAGCACTTGCCCGCGAAAGGCAAAGGTCCCGAGTTCGAGTCTCGGTCGGGCACACAGTTTTAATCTGCCAGGAAGTTTCATAAACAGCCTACTTAGAATGGTATGGAAACAACTGGTTCTCCCGTAGCACTCTCCATACAGTGACGTGGTCAACGTTACCTTGTACAGCAGCAACTTCTCTGACGTTGACATTAGGGTTAACGTCAACTGCACGAAGAATTGCCTCGTCCATTGCAGGTGTCCTCGTCGTTCTAGGTCTTCCCCAGTCGCGAGTCATAGGCTGAAATGTTCCGTGCTCCCTAAGACGCCGATCAATTGCTTCGAACGACTTCCTGTCGGGACACCTTCGTTCTGGAAATCTGTCTCGATACAAACGTACCGTGCCATGGCTATTGCCCCGTGCTAATCCATACATCAAATGGGCATCTGCCAACTCCGCATTTGTAAACATTGCACTGACTGCAAAACCACGTTCGTGATGAACACTAACCTGTTGATGCTACGTACTGATGTGCTTCATGCTAGTACTGTAGAGCAATGAGTCGCGTGTCAACACAAGCACCGAAGTCAACATTACCTTCCTTCAATTGCGCCAACTGGCGGTGAATCGAGGAAGTACAGTACATACTGACGAAACTAAAATGAGCTCTAACATGGAAATTAAGCGTTTCCGGACACATGTCCACATAACATCTTTTCTTTATATATGTGTGAGGAATGTTTCCTGAAAGTTTGGCCGTACCTATTTGTAACACCCTGTATAAAGTGTGTGTTAAAACCGCAGTGTGCCAATGACAACAACGAGACGCAGCTACAAGCGAGCAGAAGACGACACTGGACGTAGATTTCTGACCTCGCACCACCCGTATCAGGACAGTGAACAAACAGCAAGGGAATTTAAACTAAGATATTTTGTCTTTGTTGTTGATGTGGTCTTCAGTCCTGAGACTGGTTTGATGCAGCTCTCCATGCTACCCTATCCTGTGCAAGCTTCTTCATCTCCCAGTACCTACTGCAACCTACATCCTTCCGAATCTGCTTAGTGTATTCATCTCTTGGTCCCCCTCTACGATTTTTACCCTCCACGCTGCCCTCCAATACTAAATTGGTGATCCCTTGATGCCTCAGAACATGTCCTACCAACCGATCCCTTCTTCTGGTCAAGTTGTGCCACAAACTTCTCTTCTCCCCAATCCTATTCAATACTTCCGCATTAGTTATGTGATCTACCCATCAGAAACGTTTTCCTTGCCATTTCCAGTCTACATTTTATATCTTCTCTACTTCGACCATCATCAGTAATTATGCTCCCCAAATAGCAAAACTCCTTTACTATTTTAAGTGTCTCATTTCCTAATCTAATTCCCTTAGCATCACCCGACTTAATGAGACTACATTCCATTGTCCTCGTTTTGCTTTTGTTAATGTTCATCATATATCCTCCTTTCAAGACACTGTCCATTCCGTTCAACTGCTCTTCCATGTCCTTTGCTGTCTCTGACAGAATTACAATGTCATCGGCGAACCTCAAAGTTTTTACTTCTTTTCCATGGATTTTAATACCTACTCCGAATTTTTCTTTTGTTCCCTTTACTGCTTGCTCAGATTTAATAACATCGGGGAGAGGCTACAACTCTGTCTTACTCCCTTCCCAGCCACTGCTTCCCATTCATGCCCCTCGACTCTTATAACTGCCATCTGGTTTCTGTACAAATTGTAAATAGCCTTTCGCTCCCTGTATTTTACCCCTGCCACCTTTAGAATTTGGAAGAGAGTATTCCAGTCAACACTGTCAAAAGATTTGTCTAAGTCTACAAACGCTAGAAACGTAGGTTTGCTTTTCCTTGATCTTTCTTCTAAGATACGTCGTAAGGTCAGTATTGCCTCACGTGTTCCAAATTTTTTACGGAATCCAAACTGATCTTCCCCGATGTCGGCTTCTACCAGTTTTTCCAATCGTCTGTAAAGAATTCGCTTTAGTATTTTGCAGCTGTGACTTATTAAACTGATAGTTCGGTAATTTTCACATCTGTCACCACCTGCTTTCTTTGGGATTGGAATTATTATATTCTTCTTGAAGCCTGAGGGTACTTCACCTGTCTCATACGTCTTCCTCACCAGATGGTAGAGGTTTGTCAGTACTGGCTCTCCCAAGGCTGTCAGTAGTTCTAATGGAATGTTGTCTACTCCCGGAGCCTTGTTTCGGCTCAGGTCTTTCAGTGCTCCGTCAAACTCTTCACGCAGTATCGTATCTCCCATTTCATCTTCATCTACATTCTCTTCCATTTCTATAATATTTTCCCAAGTACATCGCCCTTGTATACTCTGTATGTACTCTATATACTCCTTCCATCTTTCTGCTTTCCCTTCTTTGGTTAGAACTGGGTTTCCATCGGAGCTCTTGATATTCATACAAGTGGTTCTCTTTTCTCCAAAGCTCTCTTTGATTTTCCTGTAGGCAGTATCTATCTGACCCCTAGTGACATGTGCCTCTACATCCTTAGATTTGTCCTCTAGCCATTCCTGCTTAGCCATTTTGCACTTCCTGTCGATCTCATTTTTGAGACGTTTTTATTCCTTTTTGCCTGTTTCATTTACTGCATTTTCATATTTTCTATTTTTATCAATTAAATTCAATATTTCTTCTGTTGCCCAAGGATTTCTACTATCCCTCGTCTTTTTACCTACTTGATCCACTGCTGCCTTCACTATTTCATTCCTCAAAGCTACCCATTCTTCTTTCCTCCATTCCTGTCAATTGTTCCCTAATGCTCTACCTGAAACTCTGTACAACCTCAGGTTCTTTCAGTTTATCCAGGTCCCATCTCCTTAAATTCCCACCTTTTTGCAGTTTCTTCAATTTTAATCTGCAGTTCATAACCAATAGATTGTGGTCAGAGTCTACATCTGCCCCTGGAAATGTCTTACAATTTAAAACCTGGTTCCTAAATTTATGTCGTACCATTATATAATCTATCTGATACCTTTTACTATCTCCGGGATTCTTCCATGTATACAACCGTCTTTTATGATTCTTGAACCAAGAAGTTATGGTCTGTGCATAATTCTACCAGACGGCTTCCTCTTTCATTTCTGTCCCCCAATCCATATTCACCCACTATGTTTCCTTCTCTCCCTTTTCCTACACTCGAATTCCAGTCACCCATGACTATTAAATTTTCGTCTCCCTTCACTATCGGAATAATTTCTTTTATCTGATCATACATTACATCAATTTCTTCATCATCTGCAGAGCTAGTTGGCATATAAACTTTTACTACTGTAGTAGGCGTGGGCTTCGTGTCTATCTTGGCCACTATAATACTTTCAGTATGCTGTTTGTAGTAGCTTACCCGCACGCCTATATTTTTTATTCATTATTAAACCTACTCCTGCTTTACCTCTATTTGATTTTGTATTTATAACCCTGTATTCACCTGACCAGAAGTCTTGTTCCTCCTGCCACCGAACTTCACTAATTCCCACTATATCTAATTTTAACCTGTCCATTTCCCTTTTTAAATTTTCTAACCTACCTGCCCGGTTAAGGGATCTGACATTCCACGCTCCGATCCGTAGAACGCCAGTTTTCTTTCTCCTGATAACAACGTCCTCCTGAGTAGTCCCCGCCCGGAGATCCGAATGAGGGACTATTTTACCTCCTGAATATTTTACCCAAGAGGACGCCATCATCATTTAACCATACAGTAAAGCTTCATGCCCTCGGGAAAAATTACGGCTGTAGTTTCCCCTTGCTTTCAGCCGTTCGCAGTACCAGCACAGCAAGGCCATTTTGGTTAGTGTTACAAGGCCAGATCAGTCAATCATCCAGACCGTTGCCCCTGCAACTAGTGAAAAGGCTGCTGCCCCTCTTCAGGAACCACATGTTTGTCTGGCCTCTCAACAGATACCCCTCAGTTGTGGTTGCACCTACGGTACGGCCATCTGTATCGCTGAGGCACGCAAGCCTCCCCACCAACGGCAAGGTCCATGGTTCATAAGTAATATATATATGCATGAACGAGTAACGATCAGTAAAACATGCTAGAAACGCGAAGCAGCATGTTAAGTTAAACATACAGTAAATAATGTGACAAGTATCAGAAAAACAATAAATAATTATTCCACTGGGCACGGTTTGTAAACTTAGAAGGCTTGGCCACAGTTAATTATAAAACCCGAAGAGACACAGGTGCTGAAGTTACGGCGTTAGTCACTATCGTAATGCTGAAGTCGGTTAGAAAGCGTTCTGCAGAAACTGGAGTTAAAAGGAGAAAAATGCACCTCCATGTGAAAATGGATGAGCAGGAGGACATGGAGTAGCATCAAGCAATGCAGGGATGAGGGTGGAGCACATACGGATTGTGGTGTCACCGCCAGACACCACACTTGCTAGGTGGTAGCTTTTAAATCGGCCGCGGTCCGCTAGTATACGACGGACCCGCGTGTCGCCACTGTCAGTGATGGCAGACCGAGCGCCGCCACACAGCAGGTGTAGAGAGACGTACTAGCACTCAGCCCAGTTGTACAGCCGACGTTGCTAGCCATGGTTCACTGAGAATTACGCTCTCATTTGCCGAGACGAAAGTTAGCATAGCCTTCAGCTACATTTGCTACGACCTAGCAAGGCGCCGTATTCAATTGATATTGAGATTCTATTAATGTATCATCAAGAGCGATGTTCTACAAATGTGGATTAAAGTTAAGTATTCTAGAAGCTTCGTACTTTTCTTTATAGCATTCATTACGTATCCTGTTTCAGACTCACGCCAGCCTGCGTGAGTTTAAGCGCGTGCCTTTCGGCTCCTCTCATTGTGTCTAGGCTGTCTTGTCTAGACACAACACGGATGTTTAAAGCGAAAATGAGATAACTGCTAGGGTAGAGGTGCTTCCTGGCCAACCCGTATGATGTTGACCCCTACGATCTGGACCACACTGTTGTATCTGTTGTATAAGGTGGCAACCACTTCCACTTCGCTGTCCGCACCCCTAGCTTTTCTCTGGCAAACTCCTGGAACCACTCCACTCCCCCCCCCCCCACCCCCTACAAAGTCCTCCCCTCCCCCTCCCTCCCCCATCTTCTTTAGTTTGGTCTCCTGCCCCGGCTCATTACGGGAGCCGGGTGCGGCCATTCCGCCACGAGCCAGCCCTGTGCCGAGTTCCCCGACGTAATCTGCGGCGGCCGGCTGCTTGGGAACAACTGTTTGGCCGGGGGCCGCCGCCTCTTCCTCGACCTGACCACGCTGCTCCTCGGCTCTGAAGCTGTCGGACCGCAAACGCCGCACCGGATGCACGTCTGCAGGTACATTACGTAATTGCAAATCGCTCTGAAGTGTATGGCACAAGGTACGTTCCATTGTGCCAGTTACTGGGGCTTATTCCCGTTCCATTCGCGTATGAGAAGAACTGATCAGTTAAAACTGACACCGGTATTTTAGTTCCGAATAACCGGAATTTTTTCGGTATTTGGTCTCTGTCATAGTTACAAGTTTTAATATAATCCATTATGGAGTCGAGGTAGCAGTTGTCGTTATACTGGTTATCACTGTTAGCATTCAACCGCGATTCTTACGTACGTTTCGAAGACCTTAGCGTTTTTTGTCGAAAATAGTATTACGGAAATTCCGAAAGACATAACAGCCAATTTCCAACCGAGGGAGGTGCGCAGTGGTTAGCACACTGGACTCGCATTCGGGAGGACGACGGTTCAATCCGTCTCCGGCCATCCTGACTAGGTTTTCCGTGATTTCCCTAAATCGCTTCAGGCAAATGCCGGGATGGTTCCTTTGAAAGGGCACGGCCAATTTCCTTCCCCATCCTTCCCTTACCCGAGCTTGCGCTCCGTCTCTAATGACCTCGTTGTCGACGGGACGTTAAACACTAATCTCCTCCTCCTCCTCCAGCCAATTTCCAAACTAAACCTAAAAAATGTTCTTAAACGCACACACTTCCTGCTGACAGAAGCCGAAAAAAGAAGATGTGTTATCATGAATCCAACGGCCCCCAAATTAAGATCACAGGTGAAGATACATAAAGATCTGCATCCGGTTCGTCCAATTGTTAACGGTCGAAATAGTCCAGCATATAAAATAACGAAATTGTTGGACCAAATTCTGAAAAGACTTACGTGTATAAAAAATAACTATTCGGTGCGTGGTAGTATGACCATGATAGGTGAAATTAAAGATACTCCAGTCACTGACACTTCTCGTTTGGTTTCGTTGGATGTTAAGAACTTATACTCCAGTGTTCCGGTTAACGAAACTATAGAAATCATTAAGAGAAATTTCTTTAAATACGGTAAAATTTCAACGCAAGAGACAATTGAATTTATTGAACTCCTACAGCTCATTACAAGTTTTAATTATTTTACGTTTAATAACAAATTCTATATTCAGGACGATGGGTTAGCCATGGGGGTCCAGTATTTCAGGAACTATGGCGGACATTTTTATCAATGACCTTGAAGATAAAGTTCTAAATTCTGACGATAACATTATGGATAAAATTGTTTATTACAAACTTTATGTAGACGACACTCTGTTAGTTGTCGATGGTTCCCGTGAGGACATTGAGGAAATAGTAAAAAAGTTCAACGACGCACATAATAAAATAGAATTTACCGTGGAGTATGAAACTGACAATTGTTTACAGTTCCTGGACCCGAATATAAAAAAGCAGGGCAACAAACATGCGTTCTCCGTTTATAGAAAACAAACTACGACTGATGCCGTGATCCCGAATGATTCATGCCATCTGCAGGCTTATAAAGAAGCTGCTTTCCGTAGTCTCGTGCATAGGGCAGTCAATATACCTATGAGCGAAAAAGATAGGGAGACTGAAATTAATACCGTTAAGAGAATAGCGATGAATAACGGTTACGGAATAGATATGGTTAAAAAACTGTTAGGGAAAAGTAATAAGCGCAAAAGGAATAAACCTGATGGAGAGAAAGTGAAGATTATCGCGATGCCATACTACGGAACAGTCTCACAAAAGATAGCAAATATTTTTAAGCCATACGATGTTAAAATAGCTTTTCAGACTAATAACCTAGTGAGGTATAGCCTTAAGCACGATATTGGCGAGAAGAGAAATAAGTTTGAAAGATCGGGAGTTTATAAGATTCAGTGCAGAACTTGTGATGCAAAATATATAGGGCAGACAGGAAGATCATTCGCGATCCGGTATAAAGAACATAAAGATGCATTCAGGCTAGGAAATTTTGACAAATCAGCTGTTGCGAACCATATATATGAAGCAGGCCATCCCCTTAATAGTATAGAAGACAACGTAGAAATATTGCATGTAGAAAAGAAAGGGAGGAAACTTGATTTACTAGAGGAATTCGAGATAGCTATCCATGAAAAGAAACAAAGCAATATTCTAAATGCACAAGATAATTTTAAAGAAATGAGATTTTTTAGCGGGTTTTTAGAATTATTTTAGGGTAGGTATGCGACTTTAAACTTGTAGCATGTCACTGACGGAGTGACGAGAGACTAACAATAGCAGACCAATGCAATAAGGAAATCAGGCGCCCAATAGCATAGCGTTACCGTCAAGCACACGGCTGTAACCACGCCATAACACCTAGGCACGTCAGTCCACAACAGCTCCCGAGCCGGCACAGTGCGACAGCATATTTGGTAGCTATGGGACGGCCATCGACTGGTGTCAACAACTTCAATGTAAGACGAGGACCCACAGTCCAATATACTTTTAATTCTGTTTTATTCTATGGACTTCCCAACTATTTGTGATGGTATTTTGTCTTTTGTTGAGTGGTACTTAAGTAAATAAATTAGTGAAATCAAAGTGAAGTAGAAATTAGAATATAAATGAAAAACTTGGTTTAGTTTAGAGAGTTACATACTGGCATTCAGCGGGCAGAACAATGACCGTGAAGTCAGTAAGTTCCACATAAGCGGGCGCTGTCGATTCAGGCGTCAGGGCATCGCCCGACCGGCTCACGTGTTCCTCAGTTGTCGCACGTGAGCAAAGGCCCTCGCCTACATCCCAAGAGCCAATGACCGACGTTAAGAAGACTCTTCGAGAAGCTTTTCAACGTGACAGAAGAGGCAATGACCGGCTCACGTGTTTCTCAGTCGCCACGTGTGATCAAAGGCCCTCGCCTACATTCCAAGAGCAAATGACCGACGTTAAGAAGATTCTTCGAGAAGCTCTTCAACGTGACAGAAGAGGCCATGACCGTGAAGTCGTTCACCTCCAGTAAACTGAAGTGAATAAATACGCGAGACGCAGTGGGCCCGACAGAGGAAGACGAGACGAAGACGGATACGGAGACGAAGACGAGACGAAGACGGAGACGAAGACGGAGACGAGCGATAAAGAAGACGAAGAAGTGAAGAAGCGTAGCAGTTGTTTTAAGTCAGTTTCGGTGCTGAAGACCGTCATGCAAGAAGAGACTACATCATGCATAGACGCACCAAGTCCGCCGCTGTAATGGAATAGCAAGCAGCAGCCTCAGCGCCAGAAGACAGAAGTGAAAAGGTATTTGAAGTCTGATTTTACGTACCCGGGTGACTCGTGAGGACGGGAAGGAGACGGCCTCACATCAGCAGTCACCTGTGAGCTGGGATGAAGATCTGACAGCCGAAGACTGGCAAGCGGGAGTCCGTTGTTCGAGTCCGGGACACTGGCCTTCCCCCGCCGCGCCGCTCCGCTGGCCGACGCACAACACACGCGGCCGCTTAGAGAAGAGAAACACTGGGACGCCACATTCAAGGTATCACCATCCGATGCACGACTTCGCTCGCAATAATTAAACGGGCCACCTCGCGCTGCGCGTCTCCAGCCAGCTGGGCGAGACGGCGACACGAGATACACACTGCCACGCGTAATCAGACGCCGCCGCTGCCGCAGCAGAAGGCTACGCAAACGACACGGCTGCCGCTCTCCGAACCAGAACGTCCAGTAAGATACAGTTGTACGAAACTTTCAATAAAAGTTATCTTATGTAAAAATGCTGTTTCATTCTACCTCATACCCGAGCCAAGGAAGAACCCACCCTGGCCACATGTTGTTAAGAGTGAAAAGTTAATTTACTTAATATTTTCACCCTGACAGAATGCTTTAGAATGCTCATCCTGACAATTGACAGCATCAAAAGAGAAAACCCAGTTACATTTAGTGACAGAAGTGTTACATTTAGTAACAGGAACTGTTACATTTGGAGAAACACGTGAGCCGGTCGGGCGATGCCCTGACGCCTGAATCGACAGCGCCCGCTTATGTGGAACTTGCTGACTTCACGGTCATTGTCTCTTCTGTTCTGCTGTTCTGCCCGCTGTTTGCCAGTATGTAACTCTCTAAACTAAACCAAGTTTTTCATTTATATTCTAATTTCTACTTCACTTTGATTTCACTAATTTATTTACTTAAGTACCACTCAACACTTTTTAGACTGTTTAATTTCATGACATAGATTTTACAACCTGATGATGGGAGCATTGTCTCCTGAAACGCGTTGTTAAAATATATGTATAAGAATCGCGGTTGAATGCTAAATGATAACCATAGTAACAAGTGTTTTTTTTTAACTTTTTACTAATAACCGAATAAAATTAGCCATAGCAGCAGTGCTATAATTTTATGTTTTTAAATAAACCTTTCCTTTAAAAAACGGAATAACTTTTATTCGTAAAATAGACTTTAGTTTGAAATACTGCGTTACTATAGGAAAAGGGGAAAGCGGTCAGTGCCATTTTAATAGCAATAAGGTAGGCGTGTTCGTGCAGGGCGCAAGACTTGCCCGCGCCTCGTCTGTACGGTAGTTTCTCCCTGTCGTCGCCGGACATATGTTGCCCTGCAGAACGACACCAGCCCTAGTCGGGAAACATTTCAACGAAGTGATGTAACAATGAACTACAATGCTCCAATTCATTTAAAAGATTATAGATGTGTCAACCATTTCTATGAAAGAATTAAAGAGAAAAAAATTATGGGAACAGTAACAATTTAAAAACTTAACATTTCATCCATTCGCAGTATATAATTTTAACAGAGAGTAGCCGATCTCCTGCCTGTATCTACATAATACGCCGTTGCCTGCTTGTAGCCCCTGAAAACGGACAAACTAAAACAAAAAACAGAATTCTTCAACCTCACTTTTCTCCATGTAGCACTGGCTATTCGTAATGCTCAAATAATGGTATGACCTCTGATTACAGCGCGATTTTTTAGTACAAGAAATTAGAATCACGAGGATAATATCGGCTATTTTTGGTAGTATTCAACAACTGATCACTTTTCAGGAAAAGCAACGAATGTTACAAGGACTAAGTTTTCTTTTATTTGCCTATTGAATTTAAAATTTGATTCTGTTTACCTTGTAAATGAGAAAGTCAAAATTTTTTCATTCTTTGTTCGATTTCTACGTTCGTAGCAGGAAATTATAGGAATAAAAAACCAAAAATCGGTTATCTCAGAAACAATCAGGTTAAACTGGAGTGCTATAAAAAACTGTATAGCCGAAAACCGGTTGTTTCAGCGAGAACCGCCATCCCTAGTATCGACTGCAGAAGAAATGCCTAAATGCCTCTGTGGGCACTGAAATTAATCTTCTTCTCACGGCCCCCATCTGTCTGGTAAGTAGAGGGTTTAATGTTGTTAGGGTCATCATTTAAAACCAGTTCTTGAAACTTCACAAGTAGGCTTCCTCGTGATACCTTTCTTCTGTCTTCAAGAACCTCCCATTCTTCGGCATCTTTGAGACACTCTCTCGCGAATCAAACAAATCTGTTATCCACCGTGCTATTCGTCTGTGTATAAGTTCAATGTCCCCTCTCAGTCCATTTTGGTACGGTCCCTCACACTTGATCAATATTCTGCGATTGGACACACTAAGAGATTTGCAAAAAATCTAATTTCTAGACTGACTACATTTTCCTCCTGTTCTACCAACAAAGCGTAGTGTGTTGCCTGGTTTAACAATAACATGATCCTATGTGATAATTTCGTTTCGTATCCCTAAAAAGTGCTACCCACAAGTATTTGTGTGAGTTGCCAATACCAACTGTGACTCATTGGTATTATAGTCATAGGATAGGTTTTTCGTTTTGTGAAGTGCACAGTTTTACATTTATGAACATTCAAAGCAAGTTTCCCATCCTGGTGCTGTTTTGAAATGTTATTGAGATCCGACTGCACGTTTTCTCCGACAGTTCTTCACTGTAGGAAACTGCCTGATCTGCGAAATGTCTCAAGTTACTACTACTACTGCCTCCAAGGTAATTGTCGTACAAAAGGAGCAGAAAGCGTCCCAGCACACTTCCGTGGGGCTGGCCTGAAGTTACCTCTACATCTGTTCATAATTCCTTATCAAGAAATTTTTGAACTCACTCACAAATTTCTCTCAATACCCCATAGGACCACATTTTCGATAATAAGCGTGGGTACGGTACGGAGTCAAACACTTTTCGGATATCGGTAAATAATATTTTGATACATAGCTTTCACGAATCTTGTGAGAAAAGTGCGAGTTGGGTTTCAAATGATGGACGTTTCCGGAATCCTTGCTGGTTGGCATGGACGAGGACATGCATTAAGTTTAAGCTCAGAATATGTTCTGATATTCTACAGCGCAGCTGCTCCTCATATTTTCATTGTTTCAGTCGCCAGTTGTATTCGTTGTAAACGTCTATATTTCACTACTACAGGGGGTATTATGGTTGAAAATAAGTCCACCAGAAGAAGGGACGTGATAATATGACATGTGTTAAGATCTAATGGAATAATTTCCCTGGTACTTGAAGGAGCTTTAAGGTTAAAAACTGAAGGGAAGTTAGAGACTGGAGTATACCAAACAAATGACTGAGTATGTTGGATATGAACGCTGCTCTGAGGTGGAGAGGTTAACACAGGAAAGGAAGTCGTTGCCCGTCGCATGAATCCAGTCAGAAGACTGGTTACTCAAAAAACAAAAGAGTCATGTTAGCGCACACGACAAAATAATATCCTTATGAGTCGCTTGTTTCGGTTTCCCGATGTTCTTTTGTGTAGTGGATTCGGCTTCTCTTAACCCTGAGCCACCACTAGCCGAAAATTCCACATTGCAATCTGTTGATCTGCAGAGCTCGATGAAGGCATCGCGGTCGTTCCTGAGCTCATGTAGTTTTTTCCAGATCTCTCCCATCCTCCTTCTAGAGATGTCGCGTGATACCGTGTTTACCTCTGTCCTTCACATTTGTTCATTTCGGAGAAGAAGAATGTTCACAACTTTATTACGGATTTGCATCACGTGCAGATATAGACTAACATTACTGTTTAATAGTGATGAAGAGTAGGCTAAAGTTTAAGAAACTAGTAAACAAGAATCAGTCTGCACAGAAGTGGGGTACGGAAGCTCCAAGGAATGAAGAGATACGACTCAAGTTTTCTGAGGCTATAGATAGTGCGATAATGGGTAGCTTGGTAAGGAGTTCAGATGAAGATAAATGGACATTCTAAAAAGGGCAATAACGGTAGTTGAAAAGAAAAAATTATGTACAAGGAAGGTAACAGCGAAGAAACCATGCGTAACAGAAGAAATACTTCAGTTGATCGACGAAAGAAAGAAGTACAAAAAATGTACAGGGAAATTCAGAAATACAGAAATACAACTCACGTAGGAATGAAATACAAACGAAGTGCAGAGAAGCTAAGGTAAAATGGCTGCACGAAAAATGTAATGAAATCGAAAACGAAACTATTGTCGGAAGGACTGAATCAGTATATAGAAAAGTGAAAACAAACTTCGGTGATATAAAAAGAATGGGAAATGCATGGTTAAAAACAAAGGAGAGAGCGGGTAGGTGGAAAGAGTACATTGGGAGTTCTCTACATGGGAGAAGACTTATATGATTACATGATAGAAGAAGAAACATAAATCGTCAAGGAAGAGATAGGGTACCCAGTATTAGAATCAGAATTTAAAAGATCTTTGGAAGAATCTGAATAAGACAGCAGGGATAGATAATATGCCGTCGTAATTTCTAAAATCATTAGCGGAACTGAGAACAAAACGACTATTCTCGATGATGTGTAGGAAATATGAGACTGGGCACATACCAAAGACTTTCGGAAAAATATCATCCACGCAATTCCGAAGATTACAAGAGCCGACAAGTGCGAGAATAATCATAGCAATCATCTCAACAGCTCATGCATCCAAGTTGCTGCTAAGAATAACGTGTAGATGAACGGAAAAGAATCTGTTAGATGACAATTAATTTGGGTTTAAGAAAGGTAAATGCACCAAAATATGGCACTTCTGCAGTTGCGGTAGCAAGTCTAAAAAAATCGAGAAATATTCGTAGGATCTGTCGACCTGGGAAAAGCGTTCAGCAGTGTAAAATGGTGCAAGATGTTCGAAATTTTGTGGAAAATGGTGATAAGGTATAGGATAAGACGCGTAATATACAGAGTAATTTTTCCACCGTGTACAAACTCTAAGGATTGATTTATGAGAGGATACAGAACGAAAAAAGTCTAATGAACTTATGTCTCCGCAAATGCATGGTTTCCATGCTAGAGACCGTTTATTCAATCATACTTTGTTACAAAGACTGCTGTCTAATGGGCGCTGTACTATGCATCAAAGTTACAGTATGTGCTGAAAACAGTTTTCATGTACCTCAACGCATGAGCGTACGTGATATCGCATGTTCTGTCTCACATGTTCACATCGGCCGGGCTGCATCCGAACTGTGTGAAAGGCAGCATGTATACGCTGCTGCAGTGTCTCCACGTCTGTAATGGGCTGTGCATACATGATGCTTTTGAGATGGCCCCATAACCAGGAATCGCACGGGTTGAGATCCGGTGAACGAGCAGGTTATGCAACTGGACCCTCTCGTCCGATACATCGACCGGAAAGACACGACTGAGAAGCGTCCGGACGCTAACGGTGAAGTGCGCTGGAGCACCAACCTTTAGCAGGCAGATAACCCTCCGAAAAATGATTATAACTCCACCTTCTGTCTGGAGTATGGGGCTACTGCTGGTCAATATCCAGTAAAACAATACCAATCTCCGTTATTTATATTGTCCAAGAAGCACGCATTCCCGTAATAATCGTTACGAAACCAGTTAAAAGTGTGGTGTCACCGCCAGACACCACACTTGCCAGGTGGTAGCTTTAAATCAGCCGCGGTCCATTAGTACATGTCGGACCCGCGTGTCGCCACTGTCAGTAATTGCAGACCGAGCGCCACCACACGGCAGGTCTAGAGAGACGTACTAGGACTCGCCCCAGTTGTACGACGACGTTGCTAGCGACTACACTGACGAAGCCTTTCTCTCATTTGCCGAGAGATAGTTAGAATAGCCTTCAGCTAAGTCCATGGCTACGACCTAGCAAGGCGCCATTAACCATATCTAGAGAGAGTCTCACTTGAATCATCAAGAATGCTTTATGCAAATGATGGATTAAAAGTTAAGTATTTCAGCAGCTACGTACTTTTCTTTATAGCATTCATTACGTATCCTGTTCCAGACCTCACGCCCGTCTACGTTAGATTATAGCGTGCATTTCGGCCTCCTCTATCTACAAGGTGTTGGCACATTTGCCAACACATCAAAAAGTGCTGCTGTATTTTGTAACACGAAGGTTACTCGATTGAAGCAGGCCTGAAGATAACGTGGTGTATCGTCGAAACTGGTAGACTAAAAATAAAACCTAAAGAACGGTGATTGGTATTGTTTTATTGAAACCCATCGAAACATCAATAGCACTTCTTCTAGCAGGGGAGGCAGAGTCACCAGCAAGAAACGCCGATTGTTCCGGCCGGTGGCGACGTGGAAGGAAGAGTGGTCCCCAAATACGGACGCCAATTATACCGGCCCACACGCTCCAGCTGCACCGATGCTGATGATTCGCTGTCGCCATACCAAGGGGGTTCTGCTACTGTCCCACAGTTGATTGTTATGAAAGGTGAAGATACCACTCCGCGTAAAGGCGACCTCATCTGTGAACAAGGTGGGTGACACAAAACCCGGAATCGTGGTTACCTGGTGAAGAAACTACTGCTCCCGATGTGAAAAGTCTGTCGCTAATAAGTCCTGCACAGGTTGTAAGTGACAAGGGTAGCAACAGTTGTCATGGAGAATGTTCCACACGGTCATCTAGCTTACACTGCACTGGTGAGCCAACTGCCTGGAACTGACACGGAAGTCGGATTCCACAGTGCTAATCATATATTCCTCCAATCCTGGTGTCCCAACATTTCTGGTACTTCTCACATGATTTATTGCTTTTTGAAACGACCCTGTCTGAGACAAACGGCGAAACACTGTTGCAAATATTTAAATGTTGTGGTTGTTGTCGGTGGGGATAGATCTCCTGATACAACCTTACTGCCCGCCGTCCATGGGCATTTGTCTTTCCATAAGTAAACACCATGTCGGCAAGCTGTCGATTCGAATACGGAACCACTGTGTACAACGCTGTATCACATCCACTACAAGGTGAGTCAGCGAGAAAAGTGAATCACACACAACATAATCAATTACTATGGTAGGATAGTGCGCTAGGACATGCCGTATGAGGTACAGTACAACCGTCTAGGAGGAAACCATGCATACTGTAACAGTGGCTGCAAGGTACAGGACATATTAGACCGCAGTCTCTGTAACAAAGCATGATTGAATAAGTGGTCTCTAGGACGGAAACCATGCATTTCCGGCTATAAGTTCATTAGATCTTTTCTGTTCCGTATCCTCTCATCGACCATTCCTGGAGATTGTACACAGCCGAAAACATCACAACGTACAATACTGGCTGCAGTAGCCGGCGTTGCCCAGGATGATTAATATCTGCCACACAAAGTGACTGGCCCTGCCCCTTGTTGATACTGATATCAAATGCAAGCCGCATGGGAAACCGAAATCGCTTTAAATTGAATGGCATATATGACACTACTGCGTGCCAGGCTTCTGATTCTGACTTTTGCAAATATACACCAATTTCAAAGCAAAGGTTTAGTAATAACAGTTCCAGCATAGATTAAGTTTTGATCCCTTCTTAACCTAGAAATTAAAGTAATATATTTGTAATGCATAATATGCCTAAATAAATTTGATTTTCTGCAAAAAATATTTTGAGTCTAATAATACACTGTACGAAAAGATGATTAGTTGCGCTAACTGTGTTACATTTTACGCGATACGTATCTCATTGCGCTTTTGGAGAAACGACGTTCTATTCTTTCAGCTCAGTTTTCACTGTTTCTAGGAGGGCTGTGTTCGAGCACGACTCGAACTGTTCGAACAGTTTAGTTCACACTTCTAGAAACACTCGGGTTCTGTTCGATCTTTTGATCGGCCCGCGATCTAGTGACTCTTATTGGTACTATATCTACAGCCTGTCTTACCATTAGTGCAGCGCTGCGGATTTTGATAATAAAAATAACTTTGAAACATGGACTAAAATATTTTCTAGGTTGTAGGTCATATGTAATAGGCAACTAATAAAAAATAAGATTTTTCAATCACGTTTCTGTCAAATTTTCGAGCTTCTGCTCGTGCTGCGATGTAGTGACGCTTGTAGTACTATTCTCTCTGTGTCTGCAGCTCGTGGTCTCGCGATAGCGTTCTCCCTTCTCGAGCACGGGGTCCAGTGCTCGATTCCCGGCGGGGCCAGAGATTTTCACCTGCCTCGAGATGACTGGGTGTCGTTGTGTTGTCTTCATCATCATCATCATCATCATCATCATTCAACCCCATTACGGTCGGAGGAAGGCAACGGCAAACCACCTCCACAAGGACCTTGCCTAGTACGGCGGTGCCGGTCTCCCGCATCGCCCCCTAAGCTCTGTTACGCAGTATGGGACTTCATCATCATTGTCGCTGTAATTTATTGCCGCCATGAGAATTACATTCGGTTTACCACGACATATTTCGTTTGTTATGCATTTAATTTTTCATTGATATCCTTCATTGCTTTATCCGAATGTAGGAGTTTGAAGTAAATTGGTCAAGTATTTTTCGACCTGTTCGCGTAGTTCAGCAAGAGTTGTTGATTGACGAATCGCACGAGTAGCTTCTCACCCCATCATACGTCGCAGGTGCTCGATTGGAGACACGTCCGGAGATCGTGCTGGCCAGGGAAGTTGCTGCACGTCCTGGAGAACACGCGTTTTGTCCCACGGCCAGTGTGTGAGCGAGCATTACCCTGTTGCAACAACACATCATCTTTCTGTTGCAAGAAAGGCAGAAAAATGGGTCTAACAACATTCTGCACGTGCCAAGGGCTGATTAGTATCCCCTCCAGAAACACGAAATTTGTATGAGAGTTGTAGCTTATCGTACTCCAGGCCATAAAGGCCTGAGGAGGGGCCAGTGTGTTTTGGACGAACTTACTCTACCAGACAGCGCGCACCTGGTCTACGTCGTATGACCATCACTTGCTTGCAGGCAGAATCTAATTTCATCGCTGAAGACCACGGCGCACCATCTCATCTCCCAAGTGATCTTCTGACGGCACCACTCGTGCTGTGGCGCTAGTAGAAGGCAGGCTAGAGCTGTCCCACTGCTGATAATACACTCCTGGAAATGGAAAAAACAACACATTGACACCGGTGTGTCAGACCCACCATACTTGCTCCGGACACTGCGAGAGGGCTGTACAAGCAATGATCACACGCACGACACAGCAGACACACCAGGAACCGCGGTGTTGGCCGTCGAATGGCGCTAGCTGCGCAGCATTTGTGCACCGCCGCCGTCAGTGTCAGCCAGTTTGCCGTGGCATACGGAGCTCCATCGCAGTCTTTAACACTGGTAGCATGCCGCGACAGCGTGGACGTGAACCGTATGTGCAGTTGACGGACTTTGAGCGAGGGCGTATAGTGGGCATGCGGGAGGCCGGGTGGACGTACCGCCGAATTGCTCGACACGTGGGGCGTGAGGTCACCACAGTACATCGATGTTGTCGCCAGTGGTCGGCGGAAGGTGCACGTGCCCGTCGACCTGGGACCGGACCGCAGCGACGCACGGATGCACGCCGAGACCGTAGGATCCTACGCAGTGCCGTAGGGGACCGCACCGCCACTTCCCAGCAAATTAGGGACACTGTTGCTCCTGGGGTATCGGCGAGGACCATTCGCAACCGTCTCCATGAAGCTGGGCTACGGTCCCGCACACCGTTAGGCCGTCTTCCGCTCACGCCCCAACATCGTGCAGCCCGCCTCCAGTGGTGTCGCGACAGGCGTGAATGGAGGGACGAATGGAGACGTGTCGTCTTCAGCGATGAGAGTCGCTTCTGCCTTGGTGCCAATGATGGTCGTATGCGTGTTTGGCGCCGTGCAGGTGAGCGCCACAATCAGGAGTGCATACGACCGAGGCACACAGGGCCAACACCCGGCATCATGGTGTGGGGAGCGATCTCCTACACTGGCCGTACACCACTGGTGATCGTCGAGGGGACACTGAATAGTGCACGGTACATCCAAACCGTCATCGAACCCATCGTTAACCATTCCTAGACCGGCAAGGGAACTTGCTGTTCCAACAGGACAATGCACGTCCGCATGTATCCCGTGCCACCCAACGTGCTCTAGAAGGTGTAAGTCAACTACCCTGGCCAGCAAGATCTCCGGATCTGTCCCCCATTGAGCATGTTTGGGACTGGATGAAGCGTCGTCTCACGCGGTCTGCACGTCCAGCACGAACGCTGGTCCAACTGAGGCGCCAGGTGGAAATGGCATGGCAAGCCGTTCCACAGGACTACATCCAGCATCTCTACGATCGTCTCCATGGGAGAATAGCAGCCTGCATTGCTGCGAAAGGTGGATATACACTGTACTAGTGCCGACATTGTGCATGCTCTGTTGCCTGTGTCTATGTGCCTGTGGTTCTGTCAGTGTGATCATGTGATGTATCTGACCCCAGGAATGTGTCAATAAAGTTTCCCCTTCCTGGGACAATGAATTCACGGTGTTCTTATTTCAATTTCCAGGAGTGTAAGTTCGCGACAGTTCGTGTTGGTACGTCTTGGCTCGCAAGCCCTCTTATCTGTGCCGTGGCAGCTGTACGATCTACCACTGCTGCCCTCACAATACGACGGTTCTAGCGGGTATCTGTGCTGCTCCGACGTCCAGAACCTCGTCTACGGGTATCAGAATGTTCACGTGACCACTGATACCAGCATCTTTGCGTAACTGACGCAGCACGTCCAGCTTGTGTGGCAGTTCTCCGAAAGGACCATTCCGCCACTCCAAATGCCACAATTTGATCCATTTCAAACTGGCTCATTTGGCTGTAGGAAGTGCGAGTGCCTGCTTGCTTCACATGTTTGCATAGCACTGATCCTTGTAGTTGTCAGCATTTTCTGTTGAACGGTGGACACGGATTGCGCTCTGGTGGCTGTGCCACTACGCTATCTGTTGGCGGACGACGTTGAAACCATTACCAGTACTTCCGCTATCCCCCAGGTGGCATACGTCGTCATCGGATCGAAATCGACGTCATCTTTCCAGGCGTACTAATTTTCTTCAAATGGTATATATAGCCTATGTCCACCCAAATATTCATGAGGGAACGGTATAGAAAATTGAAGTCAAAAGGGCCTTCATATATTAAATATATTTGTGTGTTTCAAGTCAGATTACGAAGCGATCTTCCTCTTGTCTTGAAGGTAAAGTGACCAAAATTTCATCAAGATCGGAATAAAATTTTAGATTTGTATGAATTACAAACAAACAAATACACACAGTTCCTTATATATATATATATATATATATATATATATATATATATATATATATATATATATATAGTTGTTTAAAACGAGACCAAGAACAAAGTGCTCGGATTGGAAAGGCTATAAGACGGGGATGTAGTCTCCTGCTACAACTGTTCAGTCTATACATCGAAGAAGCAATGACGGAAATAAAAGAAAGGTTCGCTCTCCCGAGAGAAAGCGAAGAAGAATTATAGCATCTGTTCAATGGAATGAAGAATTGTTGAAACAGAAAAGTAATGAGATTATCCAGACATTGCAACAGCGAGGAACATTATATCAGAATTGGAGATCACGAAGTAGAGGAAGTTAAGGAATTCTGCTACTTGGGCAGCAAAGCAGTCATGATGGACGGAGCAGGGAGGACACAGAGAGCAGACGAGCACTGGCAAAAAGGACATCACTGGCCAAGAGAAATCTGCTATTAGTACCAACTGTAGGAATTAATTTGACGAAGATGATCCTGAGAATGTGCGTTTTGACGACAGCATTGTATCGCACTGAAACATGGACTGTGGGAAATGTGGAACAGAAGAGAATCGCAGCATCTGAGATGTGCTGCCATAAAGGAATGTTGAAATTTAGGTGAATTGATGAGGCAAGAATTGAGTAGGTTCTCTGCAGAATCGGCGAAGCAAGGAATGTATCGAAAACACTGAAAGAAGGAGGGACAGAATGATAGACATCTGTTAATAAAAAAGGTAAAAATTTCCATGGTACTAGAGGCGACTGTAGAGGCTAAAAACTTTAAAGGAAGACAGAGATTAGAACACATCCAGTAGATAAATGAAGACGTAGGTTGCAATTCCTACTCTCAGATAACAAAGTTGGCACGTATAGGGTAAATCCCCTTGACCTGTAATCATGGAATTTGGAAACAAGAAAGGTGTCACAGTTCAAGTAAAGGAAAAAATTCGAAAATTGTTAATCTGTAATTATGTTGTTGTTGTGGTCCTCGGTCCAGGGACTGGTTTGATGCAGCTCTCCATGCTACTGTATCCTGTGCAAGCCTCTCCATCTCAGAGTAACTACTGCAACGTACATCCTTTTGAATCTGCTTAGTGCATTCATCTCTTGGCCTCCCTCTACAATTTCTACCGTCCACGCTTCCCTCCGTACTAAACTGGTGATCGCCTGATGCCTCAGAACGTGTTCTACCAACCGATCCCTTCTTCTAGTCAAGCTGTGCCACAAATTCCTCTTATCCCCAATTCTATTCTGTGCCTCCTCATTATTTACGTGATCTACCCTCTAATCTTCAGCATTCTTCTGTAGCACCATGTTTCGAAAGCTTCTATTCTCTTCTTGTCTAAACCATTTATCGGCCACGTTTCATTTCCATACATAGCTACACTCTATAAAAATACTTTTAGAAAGGACTTCCTGACGCTTATTTCTATACCCGTTGTTAACAAATTTTTCTTCTACCATAGCCAGTCCACATTTTATACACTCTCCACTAAGCCATCATCAGTTATTTTGCTTCCCAGATAGCAAAATTCATCTACTACTTTAAGTGTCTCATTTCCTAATTTAATTCCCTCAGCATCACCTGATTTAATTCGACTACATTACATTATCCTCGTTTTGCTTTTGTTGATATTTATCTTATATCCTGCTTTCAAGACACTGTCCATTCCGTTCATCGGCTCTCCCAGGTCCTTTGCTGTTTCTGATAGAAGTACAGTATCGTCGCCAAACCTCAAAGTTTTTATTTCTTCTCCATGGATTTTAACTCCTACTCCACATTTTTCTTTTGTTTCCTTTATTGCTTCCTCAATATACAGATTGAATAACATCGGGGAGAGGCTACAACCCTGCCTCACTCCCTTCCCAACCACTGCTTCCCTTCAGTGCTTCTCGTCTTTTATAATTCCCATTTGGGTTCTGTACAAATTGTAAGTAGCCTTTAGATTTCTGTATTTTACCCCTGTCACCTACAAATGCTAGATTGTAGGTTTGCCTTTCCTTAACCTATCTTCTGAGATAAATCGTAGAGCAAGTACTGCCTCGCGTGTTCCAAAATTTCTACGGAATCCAAACTGATCTTTCCCGAGGTCGGCTTCTACCAGTTTTACATTTGTTTGCGAAGAATTCATGTTGGTATTTTGCAAACATGACTTAAGACTGTTCGTTCCGTAGTTTTCACACCTGCCAACATCTACTTTCTTTGGGATTGGAATTATTATATTCTTCTTTAAATCTGAGGGTATTTCGTCTGTTTCACACAGCTTGCTCACCAGGTGGAAGAGTTTTGTCTTGGATAGCTGACCCAAGGCTATCAGTAGTTGTAATGGAATGTTGGCTACTCCCGGGGCCTTGTTTTGACTGGAGTCTTTCAGTGCTCTGTCAAACTCATCATGGAGTATCATATCTCCCATGTCATATTCATCTACGTCCTCTTCCATTTCCGTAATATTGCCCTAAAGTACATCGCCCTCTATATACGCCTTTCACCTTTATGCTTTCTCTTCTTTGCTTAGGACTCGTTTTCCATCTGAGCTCTTGATATTCATACAGGTGGTTCCATTTTCTCCAGAGGTCTCTTTAATTTTCCTGTAGGCAGTACCTATCTTACCCCTAGTGATACATGACCCCCATGAACCATGGACCTTGTCGTTGGTGGGGAGGCTTGCGTGCCTCAGCGACACAGATAGTCGCACATTAGGTGCTACCAGAATGGAGGGAATCTGTTGAGAGGCCAGACAAACGTGTGGTTCCTGAAGAGGGGCAGCAGCCTTTTCAGTAGTTGCAGCTGCAACAGTCTATATGATTGACTGATCTGGCCTTGTAACACTAACCAAAACGGCCTTGCTGTACTGGTACTGTGAACGGCTGAAAGCAAGGGAAAACTACAGCCGTAATTTTTCCAGATGTCATGCGGCTTTACTGTATAGGTAAATGATGATTGCTTCCTCTTGGGTAAAATATTCCGGAGGTAAAATAGTCCCCCATTCGTATCTTCGGGCGGGGACTACGAAAGAGAACGTCGTTATCAGGAGAACAAAACTGGCGTTGTACGGATCGGAGGGTTGAATGCCAGATGCCTGAATCTGACAGACAGGTTAGAAAATTTAAAAAGGGAAATGGTAGGTTAAGGTTAGATATAGTGACGTTCAGTGGAAGGAGGAACAAGGTTTTTGGTCATGTGAATACAGGGTTATAAGTACAAAATCAAATAGGGGTAATGCAGGAGTAGGTTTAATAATGAATAAAAAAATAGGAATGCAGGTAAGCTGCAACAAACAGCATAGTGAACGCACTATTGTGGCCAAGATAGATACGAAGCCCACGCCTACCACAGTGGTACAAGTTTGTATGCCAACTAGCTCCGCAGATGATTAAGAGATTGAAGATATGTATGATGCGATAAAAGAAATTATTCAGATAGTTAAGGGAAACGAAAAATTAATAGTCATGGGGGTCTGGAATTCGATAGCAGGAAAAGGAAAAGAAGGAAAAGTAGCAGGTGAATATGGACTGGGGGTAAGGAATGAAAGAGGAAGCCGCCTGGTAAAATTTAGCACAGAGCATAAATTAATCATAGCTACACTTGGTTCAAGAATCATGAAAGAAGGCTTATACATGGAAGAACCCTGGAGATACTAGAAGGTATCAGATAGATTATATGATAGTAAGACAGCGATTTAGGAACCAGGTTTTAAATTTTAAGACATTTCCAGGGACAGATGTGGACTCTGATCACAATCTATTGGTTATGAACTGTAGATTAAAACTGAAGAAACTGCAAAAGGTAGGAATTTAAGAAGATGAGACCTGAATAAACTGAAAGAAGCAGAGGTTGCAGAAAGCATTAGAGGAACTATTGACATAAAGAGGGGAAAGAAATACAATAGAAGAAGAACGTGTAGCTTTGAGAGATAAAATAGTGAAGGGAGCAGAGGATCAAGTAGGTAAAAAGGGAGCTATTAGTAATCTTTGGTGAACAGAAGAGATATTCAATCTAACTGATGAAAGGAGAAAATGTAAAAATGTAGTAAATGAAGCGGGCAGTAAGGAATACAAGCGTCTCAAAAATGAGATCGACAGGAAGTGCAAATTAGCTAAGCAGGGGTGGTTAGAGGACATATGCAAGGATGTAAAATCTGTAACTATATCACACGAAAAAAAAAAAAATTCTGTTATTTGGTATCCTGTCTATCCATCTGTTAATGTCTCTTTTTCTCAGGAACGCGTAGACATATCAAGCAGAAATTTATGTCACATACTGAGGTCTATGGTCGCTTTGCCTAACATCACAGATCCTACCACTTTTTCTTCCCGTGCCGCAGTATTTGTTTAAACCTGGGAATGTCGTAGTGACACTTTTAGACTTGATGGTTTTGGTGAGATGTGCAGAGAAGATGGACGGCATTAGCTAATGCAAATCTAGGTTGTGGTCTGTTGCGTATGTAGAGAGGCTGTGATAGATTGATCATCTAAGTGCTACAGCTCAGATAACCCAGGAATTGCAATCGGCCATTTTGAGTGTGTACATTTTGAATTGTTCGATGCGCATTTTGTTGCTGTTCAGAGGTCACTACAATGTCTAACTGATATTGCTAGAGACTGCATAGAAAAAGTGATTACAATAACAGAAGCAACGATTATATTTCTCGTCTGATTGTTCTAGGAGATTTCAACACAGATTTTAAAACTGAGACCAGCATGAAATTTTACTATATCCGTCCTTCAAAGGCATGTTACCATTAATAAACCAAGGCACTACAAAAGCTAATGCTGTTAGCGAAAACATTTATTCCAACTTTGATACACAATCCCATACTATTCACTCATTTTTCAGTCATAACTTACAAATTTAGTTCAAAATTAATACTCAAGTAATTATTTTAATATGTTAGCACTGAATAGGGGATCATGGAGGAATTTTATAAGGGGGCTATGCTCCAGACTGAACGCTGAAAGGCATAATCAGTCTTAAATGATGATGATGACAAATGATGATGATGATTAATTTTCGATTTTCACAGGAACTACTAAACCCGCGTATGACCGCAGTCACACCTGATTGTTAGTGAAAGTGACGCCGTAGTTGCTCCGATCTTGTAAATATCTAATCACTCTCGCTTTAAAGATACCAGTGCTATAGTTACACGTTTCGCGGACTGTAACTTTGGGTAATTTTTGTTTAGCAAAAGAATCTAGTTCTAGTTTCGACGGGAATTTAAGTCGCTGGACTAAATTTCTGTCGGCCGGGGTGGCCGAGCGGTTCTAGGCGCTTCAGTCTGGAATCGCGCGACCGCTACGGTCGCAGGTTCGAATCCTGCCTCGGGCATGGATGTGTGTGATGTCCTTAGGTTAGTTAGGTTTAAGTAGCTCTAAGTTCTAGGGGACTGATGACCTGAGCTGTTACGTCCCATAGTGCTCAGAGCCATTTGAACCAACTAAATTTCTAAAGTACTTTGAAGTGAAGTATCGGGCGTCAGTATCTATTAGCCAGTTTATATCGTGATTAAATTGCAATAATTGTTATAATCTAAAAACTTAAATGATACCCGAGCGCAAGCGATCGCTAATAATTACGTTCGCTGATCTTTAAATTTGGATTCAACCAGCTCAAACATTAATTAATAACGAATTTAAAAAAGTTTAAACAATCAGTGTTGTTAATTAGCGTATCACTTTATTATAACTCCAGAATTAATAAAATAAATGAAAAACTACAATAACAAACGCAAAAAATTATACAAAAAACTTTAACTTGAAACCTAGAATTAAAATATTCTCGTAAGTCTTGGAAATCCCAGGGTCGATATCTTGCCACTATTTGTATCGATAACAGTCGAACATCGTCCAGACTCTCGATTCACGGGGTGAATGAACTATCTATATACAGAAATAAGTTTGTACGGCACCCACAGAGTCCGAGTCCATCCCGCAATTGGTCCCCTTTTTTTGTATGGTAGTAATTGGTACTACAGCATAGAACTGCTTGTATTTAATTAGCAATTAATTAACTCGTTCTATTAAAACCCCATGTTTACCCAGCGTACCGCAGAATTGGCCACCGCATAATTGCCACTTCAACGCGTTCTGTATTCTCGTTATAAATCGAACACTAAAATGTTGAAAGTCTACATGCTCTCGTTATTGTTTGTGTCATAGCATAAGTTTCTTTGTGTGCTCTTACAACTGGTTTCTTCACCATTCCTTGTAAAATTTCTCATTGTTGACCAAAATATGCGCATCAACCTATAAGCCATTCGTTAGCTTTTGAAGCGTTTCCCTCTTGAAATTCAACCACGTATAATATTTTAAATAAATTCGACATATACAGTTATAACAACAGTCTCTATTTAAGTCGAATATGCGGTATTTAGAAACATGGATGCTTACTTTACAACAGCCAGACGATAAAACACGACTAAGTTCAAAATGGTTCAAATGGCTCTGAGCACTATGCGACTTAACTTCTTAGGTCATCAGTCGCCTAAAACTTAGAACTAATTAAACCTAACTAACCTAAGGACATCACACACATCCATGCCCGAGGCAGGATTCGACCCTGCGACCGTAGCGGTCGCTCGGCTCCTGACTGTAGCGCCTAGACCCGCACGGCCACTCCGGCCGGCCACGACTAAGTATAGCGAGAATAAATGAAGTACACGTTTCGTTTCTGTTACAGAAAAAGATATACGGAGCTCCCTTCCGTTTGGCCTCTTTAGGAAAAATGTCTAGCCAAACATCACTACAGTGAGTTTAATCAAATCAATGATTTCAGAAACAGAAATTCATATAGTATTACAGTAGTAATATGTTTTCATTGGTATTCCTTCATTTTATTCTTTACACGTTTAGTAGTTTCATGGGGGAGACGCATTAATAAATTTCATAGCTAGCATATACAACGTTGTATTTCGTAGCTAGCACATACAACGTTATACTTTTCATTCTTTTCTGTAATTTTTGCCTGAGAACATTTGCTTCTTCCATGGATCACACTTACGTAAAGAGAAACGCCTGTCCGAATCGTTAAAAATACCAGTAGCTCCTCCCACACAGAGACATTCCTTCTCTAACAACCTGTTTACGTGTCCGCTTGGGACGGCAGCCACGCGGCAGTAACCAGGGATTCACTAACACCTGGACTGAAATAACATACGAGGTTAAGGACGAGAAAATGACGGTCTATGATGAATGAAATATCAACTGTTGCGTGGTACCGTGGCAAGAGGAAAACATGATGAGTGGTACTTACGGTGGAAAGACAAAAAGAATCTCACTGAAGAGGAGAAGAATGGACGAAACAGCTACATTTTCTACTCCCGAACTCATTTGCATATCCGTTTTGGAGAGTTTATTTCCATTCTCAAAGCTGTACGATGCGCCAGTATGCCCGCTGTGCAAATAAAGTCCGGGAAAAAAGTGTGGAGTTTCATTGGATTATTTTCCTCTAGAAAATGAATAATACTGCTGCGGACGCTGGCAGAGCGTCCACCATGTCGTATTACATCAAGATGGCTGTCAAGATTAAATAACGTTGGAAAAATGGGACACAACGAAGGGAAAAGAAAAACTGAACACGATCGTAAATAATCCTATGAAAATAGATACAAACACATGAACGCTGAAGTGAGGTTGACGCTGTTTATTCCTATTCGTCTACACCTTATGTAGTGTTTGCTTTCCTTTCGCTTTACAAAATTATGAATGTTGAATTAATCCATCTCAAATAAAGCACCGAATACACTCCACAATTTATTCTACAGTCACCTGACTGAAGTCTATGCGATTTAGAGTTTACGTTATTTAGCAGACACTGCAACTAAACCTCATCAGCACACGATGCAGTGCTTAGGTGCGGCCTGAATGGAAATGCAGTTTTTCGTCCTTTTGACAACAACCGTCAGTTTTCTATTTCTTCTTATTACGTGTACCTAGCCGGCCAACCTTTTGCTTAAAAAATAATCTTCGCCTAGCCGCACCGTCCTTAAACCATTGTACCGCTTTGTCTTCTTATTGTTATTTATCGTGTAAATAACAGGGATTGGTTCTAGTTCTGACGCCGCCGTTAGTAACGCACTCTGCGAAAAATGAGTTATATCGTTTAGAGTACGACGAAGGTAAATTAATAGATTTCACCTTAAGGTATTTTTACGAATTACCGATAACTGTACTTGTGTATTCATAAAAGCTTATAAATGCGAATAAATAACTGTGATGAAACTCAAATGTGATTTCATTTCAATGAGGAAAATGTCCCATGTTTACTGCTACGACTTTTTCTTCCAAAAATGTTCCCTTGTGGCACTAGAAGTCAGTCACAAAGGAAATGTTGCACAGATGTAGATCTTTTCCTGAATGCTTCATGGCATATACAATAAATTCTTCAGAGCGCAAGGTGACAAACCAACCGCTGTTTCACTAAAATGACATACACTTAAGTTAAAAGAATCAGAGATGTCCAGTATTCGCGTGACAGAGGGTAAAAATGTCAGTTAGGAGGCAGTTTCTTTCATTTTCGTGACTGCGAAAGCTAGACATTGTGGCGGTTGGCAAGCGTGTATTCGTCATCACCATAATGGCGTATCACCCGGCGTGATGGTATGGGGTGCCAATGGTTACACATGTCGGTCACCTCTCGTTCGCATTGACGGCACTTTGAACAGTGGACGTTACATTTCAGATGTGTTACGACCCGTGGCTCTACCCTTCATTCGATCCCTGCGAAGCCCTACATTTCAGCAGGATGATGCACGACCGCATGTTGCAAGTCCTGTACGGGCCTTTCTGGATACAGAAAATGTTGGTCTGCTGCCCTGACGAACACATTCTCCAGATCTCTCACCAACTGAAAACGTCTGGTCAATGGTGGCCGAGCAACTGGTTCGTCACAATACGCCAGTCACTACTCTTGATGAACTGTGGTATGGTGTTGAAGCTGCATGGGCAGCTGTACCTGTACACGCCATGCAAGCTCTGTTTGACTCAATGCCCAGTCGTATCAAGGCCGTTATTACGGCCAGAGTTTGATGTTCTGGGTACTGATTTCCCAGGATCTATGCACCCAAATTGCGTGAAAATGTAATCACATGTCAGCTCTAGTATAATGTATTTGTCCAATGAATACCCGTTTATCATCTGCATTTCTTCTTGGTGTAGCACCTTTAATGGCCAGTAGTGTATATCTACAGAATTTAATTATGACATGAAATTTCAACTTGATCCTTGGGTAACGTTCACAAACGGCAACCTACACTGGCGTCAGACATGTACCCGTCTAATGCGTCCTGCTCAGCCTCCTCGAGGGAGTGCGAGAAACATTCAGTGAAATAAGACATGGAAGGTGTCTGTGACACACAGTCACTGGCAACAGCTTTGGGGAGCGACTCCATTGAGTCGTTTCAACCTATAACAACGGTTCAAATGGCAAATTTGTTTATTAACAGAGGCAGATGGCTGTACAGTGAAGTCACGTTTAAGCATTTCACAATTGTATAACTGGAGCATATACAGAAACTATGAAGGACTCATACAATTGGCCAATAAACACTACGTGGAATAAAAATTATACTGCCGTTGCCAATGCAGTTCTGGCAGCCAGAACAGAGTACTCTGACATTATCCCTTTTGCGGTCGCAGTTAGCCGTGGGTGTAAATCCAGGATCAATTCCCCCTGTGGCGCAAGCCGGTTTTAATCCGGCAGTCAGAGATGAATACGAATAAGGGGTTATTTCAATCGCATTCATTTGCGTTTTTTATTTATTCATTGGATCCCTTCGCTGAAAAATATTTGTCTCTGTTTTAAAGTCGGTTCTACTGCAACGCACTTTGCCTAGCGTTGACGTAGTTAGCAGTTAGGCCATCCAGCGGCAAACGAGGATAGCTTGGTATTATCTCGCGTAACATGGTAACATTTTTCACAGTGTGCTTATTCTGACTTCTGTGTCTGTGTCATTGAAAAGAACTCTCTGTTAGGGTCTGAGTTCGCATTTATACGAGACCGTTTTGAAACAGTAGCATGAGTACTTGTGAACAGAAGTAAATAATAGAAAAATTCGAAAGAATAACTGGACAACGTGTCGATGCTCAGTTTTCTTGATTGGAAGACGTGCTACATTTGCATCATTATCAAATACAGTGCTATTGGCAGTGGATTTCAGATCGATTCCGTATTTCTGGATTTACGGAAGGCTTTTGACACTGTACGACACAAGAGGCTTGTAGTGAAATTCCGCGTTTTTTTGGAATATCGTCTCAGTTATGTGACTGGATTCGTGATTTCCTGTCAGAGACATCACCGTTCGTAGTAATTGACGGAAAGTCATCGAGTAAAACAGAAGTGATTTCTGGTAGTGTTATAGGTCCTTTGCTGTTCGTTATCTGTATAAACGATTTGGGAGACAATCTGAACAGCCCTTTTTGTTTGTTTGCAGATGACGCCATCGTTTATTGACTAATAAAGTCATCAGAAGATCAAAACAAACTGCAAAACGGTTTAGAAAAGATATCTGTATGGTGCAAAAATTGGCAATTGACCCTAAATAACGAAAAGTGTGAGGTCATCCATACGAGTGCTGAAAGAAATCGTTAAACTGCGGTTACACGATAAATCAGTCAAATCTAAAGGCCGGAAATTCAACTAAATTCCTAGGGATTACAATTAGAAACAACTTAAATTGGAAGGAACACACAGAAAATTTGAGGTAGGCTAACCGAAGACTGCGTTATATTGGCAGAACACTTAGAAAATGTAACAGACCTACTAAGGAGACTACCTACACTACGCTTGTCTGTCCTCTCTCAGAATACATCGAAAAAGTTCAAAGAAAGGCAGCACGTTTTGTGTTATCGCGTAATATGGCAGGGAGTGTCACAGAAATGATTCAGGATTTCGGCTGGACATCATTAAAACAAATGCGTTTTTCGTTGCGACAGAATCTTCTCACGAAATTCCAATCACCAACTTTGTCCCCCGAACGCGAAAATTTACACCGGCCTACATAGGGAGAAACGATCACCGTGATAAAATAAGGGAAATCAGAGCTCGTACGGAAAGATATAGGTGTTCGTTCTTTTCGCTTGCTATACGGGATTGGAATAATAGAGAATTATGAAGGTGGTTCGATGAACCCTCTGCCAGGCACTTAAATGTGATTTGCAGATTATCCATGTAGATGTAGATGTAGACGTACAGAATGTATTGTGCTCTTGCCAACATTATGGCGGAGCGATTTTGCGCCCTGAAATCTACAGACATGGCGCAGCAGCAGGATAGACACTGGACTGGTATTCAGGAGGACGTAGTTCCAGTCAGCGTCTGACCATCCCAATTTATTTTGTCCGTGTTTTCGGTAAATCGATCAAGGCGAACGCCTCATTCATATTTTAAACAGCGAACTGCCGATTTTCTACCCTACTCCGAGAATACACTCCACCTCTAATGACGTCGTCGTCGGCTTTAATCTTCCAACATTACACTGTTTACCATGTGCCCTGCCCGTCCAAGTCTCGTTACAGATTGTGAAAGTAGGAGGTTTACCCGCTGTGTAAGGCAGGACAGATAGGCAGCGATCTGTGGCGGATCTGACGACAATGTATAATGCTGGTGGAGGCGGAAACATACAGGGTGTTTCAAAAATGACCGGTATATTTGAAACGGCAATAAAAACTAAACGAGCAGCGATAGAAATACACCGTTTGTTGCAATATGCTTGGGACAACAGTACATTTTCAGGCGGACAAACTTTCGAAATTACAGTAGTTACAATTTTCAACAACAGATGGCGCTGCAAGTGATGTGAAAGATATAGAAGACAACGCAGTCTGTTGGTGCGCCATTCTGTACGTCATCTTTCTGCTGTAAGCGTGTGCTGTTCACAACGTACAAGTGTGCTGTAGACAACATGGTTTATTCCTTAGAACAGAGGATCTTTCTGGTGTTGGAATTCCACCGCCTAGAACACAGTGTTGTTGCAACAAGACGAAGTTTTCAACGGAGGTTTAATGTAACCAAAGGACCGAAAAGCGATACAATAAAGGATCTGTTTGAAAAATTTCAACGGACTGGGAACGTGACGGATAAACGTGCTGGAAAGGTAGGGCGACCGCGTACGGCAACCACAGAGGGCAACGCGCAGCTAGTGCAGCAGGTGATCCAACAGCGGCCTTGGGTTTCCGTTCGCCGTGTTGCAGCTGCGGTCCAATTGACGCCAACGTCCACGTATCGTCTCATGCGCCAGAGTTTACACCTCTGTGCATACAAAATTCAAACGCGGCAACCCCTCAGCGCCGCTATCATTGCTGCACGAGAGACATTCGCTAACGATATAGTGCACAGGATTGACGACGGCGATATGCATGTGGGCAGCATTTGGTTTACTGATGAAGCTTATTTTTACCTGGACGGCTTCGTCAATAAACAGAACTGGCGCATATGGGGAACCGAAAAGCCCCATGTTGCAGTCCCATCGTCCCTACATCCTCAAAAAGTACTGGTCTGGGCCGCCATTTCTTCCAAAGGAATCATTGGCCCATTTTTCAGATCCGAAACGATTTCTGCATCACGCTATCTGGACATTCTTCGTGAATTTGTGGCGGTATAAACTGCCTCAGACGACACTGCGAACACCTCGTGGTTTATGCAAGATGGTGCCCGGCCACATCGCACGGCCGACGTCTTTAATTTCCTGAATGAATATTTCGATGATCGTGTGATTGCTTTGGGCTATCCGAAACATACAGGAGGCGGCGTGGATTGGCCTCCCTATTCGCCAGACATGAGCCCCTGTGACTTCTTTCTGTGGGGATACTTGAAAGACCAGGTGTACCGCCAGAATCCAGAAACAATTGAAAGCTGAAGCAGTACATCTCATCTGCATGTGAAGCCATTCCGCCAGACACGTTGTCAAAGGTTTCGGGTAATTTCATTCAGAGACTACGCCATATTATTGCTACGCATGGTGGATATGTGGAAAATATCGTACTATAGAGTTTCCCAGACCGCAGCGCCATCTGTTGTTGACAATTGTAACGACTGTAATTTCGAAAGTTTGTCTGCCTGAAAATGTACTGTTGTCCCAAGCATATTGCAACAAACGGTGTATTTCTATCGCTGCTCGTTTAGTTTGTATTGCCGTTTCAAATATACCGGTCATTTTTGAAACACCCTGTAGTTCAGCATGAGGCTCTACTTCAGGCGACCCCCTGTTGACACAACCGTGTCGTCAGTTACGATAGCGGTGGGCACGGGACCATCGAGATACGACCGTGCATGACTGAAAACTGAAACACGTTTCTTGTTACATCAAGTCGATTGTTGCATACCGATATGCCGTCATCCAGGCGGGCTGCTGCTGGAAACACTTACCGTTCCGAAGACGCAGGCCGATGGAGGCGGTATTAGGCTATGGGACTATGGGAGACATTCGCACGGGGTTCTGTGGACCTGAGCTGGTACTCGAAGATATCATCACAGCCGTGAACGACGAGAAGACAATTGTGGTCCACCTGCTTCCCTCCATGTTTGATACCTTCCCCGGCGGCCGTAGTATCTTCAAGCAGGATGACTAGCGGTTTCACAAGGGCGAAATAGCGTCACAGTGGTTTAAGGGGGAGCATAATCGTGATTTCTCATTGATGTCTTTGCCACCAATACATTTAAACAATAGTTAATTAGATCACGAAAAGTATATGTTTTTATAATATTAAATTAGAAGTTTAACTCTTATTAACTTTGCAGTGCTTCAAAATATTCTCAAAATAAAATCAACAAAATCTTTAAACCAACAGAGAAAATTTTAAAAATTAAAGATAATGGAAAGCATCTTTTCCAAACTAAATATATCAATTAATTGTACTTAAGTATGGCCAAGTACCACGAAGCCAGATAAAAACAAAAGATGAAATAGCAAACGGAAACGTCCGCTTACGAAAATTATGAATGACTGTGTTAGTAAACCTTTTACGTTATTTGATTTTCAAACAGCTGAGCAAAAGTCCACGTACTCAAACAGTTTTCTCTTTAGTTATTCTGATCGTCACTAAACTGACACACAATATTTTTAGCGCAACGCAATCTGATTTTCAATATCCCTACAAAAGAATGGCCCTGCCTAACAACAACCTATACCTTTCATGAATCACTTACTTCACAGACATCTTCGTTACTCGATCTAGTGCAATACAGCGAGCGCCACTACTGCCAGCTAAATAAAAGATTCCAACTACTGAAGGCACTTACTACTAACAGGCATAGTTAGCAAATGAAAGATTTTGATAGAGAACAAACAACGTATTTACCTTAATAATGTTCAAAAGTCATCATATATATCTATCAATTAATGAAAACCATCTATACAAATTTCCTTTCTCTGGCGGACACACGTCCAGATCGTCCGCTTGTAGTAACCTCTCAAAACTCTGGCATCTCTCTCCCCACATTCACCACTGCTGGCGGCTCATCTCCAACTGTCCAACGCTACGGGCTGTTCACATCCAACTGCCCAACACTACACAAGCAAATATTCTAACAATGAGTCCAACTAGCCACGGATTGCACACAGTGCACAGTCAGTCATTTTCTTACAGAGCGCTACGTAGCGTTACCAACATAAAAACCTAAACAGCCTACTTACAAAACTTAATAAAAATCCCAAAAGAATGTAAATAGCCTCCCAAAAATGTTAACTCGAAGAGTATACTTATTAAAAACAAACCTACCATATTCAGCTACAAAACTTAAAGGCACATGCTCCATATTCGCATATTACTGTCACATATTCAACTCTTCCTCAGCAAAATCAAAAGATGTATGATTTGCCTGCACTAAAGGTTAAAGGCAGAAGAGAAAATAACAAACCAACAATAATGTTGATAATCTATGACGCCAAATATATTAGGTCTGAAAAATTTATTTGCTTTAGTTATAGTCGGACGTTTTTAGTTTGCCTACTGGCTACCGGACCCAGTACCATCATCTGGCCATCTCGCGCCCCGCATTCGTCGAGCTTCCTTCTCAAATATTTAGGTTTAGATACGTATTGTCATTTCTTCATTTGGAGACTGTGAGTGGGGCTGTGGAAATGGAGTGCCAAGTGGAGAAATCGGAACATTTCCCACATTTTCTTCAGTTTTAGGTTCAGCAAAGGGGTGATAGCACCGGAGGAAGCCAGAAACATTTGCGCCGTTTGTCGGGATAATGTCGATGGACAGAGCACGCCGAAAAAATTATTTTCTCGTTTTAAGGTGCATCGTTTTGACGTTAGTGACTCTCCACGATCTGGAAGGCTTTCGAGTTTTGATGAAGATCGTTTCAACGCATTAATCCACAATTACCTATTGTCAGTGTACTCGCAAGCCAACGGCCTTGCCGCAGTGGTAACACCGGTTCCCGTCAGATCACCGAAGTGCTGTCGGCCTGGGCTAGCACTTGGATGGGTGACCATTCGGTCTGCCGAGCGCTGTTGGCAAGCGGGGTGCACTCAGCCCTTGTGAGACAAACTGAGGAGCTACTTGATTGAGAAGTAGCGGCTCCGGTCTCGGAAACTGACCTACGGCCGGGAGGGGGTTGTGCTGACCACATGGCCCTCCATATCCGTATCCAGTGAGGCCTGTGGGATGAGGATGACACGGCCGGCAGTCGTTACCTTTGGGCCTCCATGGCCTGTGCGGGAGGGGAGAGAGAGTGTGTGTGTGTGTGTACTCGAAAACTGGCAAATGCGATGAACTGTGATCATTCCACCATCGCGCGACATTTACGTGCAATGGAAGAGGTTCAAAAATCGGGTGTATGAGTATGCTCTGAGCCAAAATCTCAAAAATATGCACGTGGTCATATGTGCATCTCTGCTTGCTCGTGATGAACCGACTCGTGATCATTCCTATCCCGTATCATTACTGGCAACTAGAAATTGTGTCTTTAAGCTAACAGAAGGAAAATAAGGGAATGGTTGAGCAAAAAGGAAGCAGCAACTCCCTGTAAAACGACTTTCACGCATCCTCAAAAGAGAATGTTGCGCATCTGGTGGAACAGTGAAGGTGTTGTGTACTATGAAGCGCTACGAAGACGTGTAACCATCACTGCTGACATTTATTGTCATCAACTTGTAACATGCCCGGGGGTACAAATGGCGCGGGGGTACCTTAAACCGGTTGTCGTTTCTGTTTTTCTTGACCGTGCGCCCTGTCCACACCACGTACCCGATAATCCCGCGGCGGTCGTATTTTTGTGCTCCACACTGCTGCTGGCTTGCTTGAAATTATGTATGTAATATGCAAGCAAGTTAGGGGAACCACTCAACGTCAAAGCACAACACTGTTCTACGTCTGGTATGAACAACTACACTCCTGGAAACTGAAATAAGAACACCGTGAATTCATTGTCCCAGGAAGGGGAAACTTTATTGACACATTCCTGGGGTCAGATACATCACATGATCACACTGACAGAACCACAGGCACATAGACACAGGCAACAGAGCATGCACAATGTCGGCACTAGTACAGTGTATATCCACCTTTCGCAGCAATGCAGGCTGCTATTCTCCCATGGAGACGATCGTAGAGATGCTGGATGTAGTCCTGTGGAACGGCTTGCCATGCCATTTCCACCTGGCGCCTCAGTTGGACCAGCGTTCGTGCTGGACGTGCAGACCGCGTGAGACGACGCTTCATCCAGTCCCAAACATGCTCAATGGGGGACAGATCCGGAGATCTTGCTGGCCAGGGTAGTTGACTTACACCTTCTAGAGCACGTTGGGTGGCACGGGATACATGCGGACGTGCATTGTCCTGTTGGAACAGCAAGTTCCCTTGCCGGTCTAGGAATGGTAGAACGATGGGATCGATGACGGTTTGGATGTACCGTGCACTATTCAGTGTCCCCTCGACGATCACCAGTGGTGTACGGCCAGTGTAGGAGATCGCTCCCCACACCATGATGCCGGGTGTTGGCCCTGTGTGCCTCGGTCGTATGCAGTCCTGATTGTGGAGCTCACCTGCACGGCGCCAAACACGCATACGACCATCATTGGCACCAAGGCAGAAGCGACTCTCATCGCTGAAGACGACACGTCTCCATTCGTCCCTCCATTCACGCCTGTCGCGACACCACTGGAGGCGGGCTGCACGATGTTGGGGCGTGAGCGGAAGACGGCCTAACGGTGTGCGGGACCGTAGCCCAGCTTCATGGAGACGGTTGCGAATGGTCCTCGCCGATACCCCAGGAGCAACAGTGTCCCTAATTTGCTGGGAAGTGGCGGTGCGGAACCCTACGGCACTGCGTAGGATCCTACGGTCTTGGCGTGCATCCGTGCGTCGCTGCGGTCCGGTCCCAGGTCGACGGGCACGTGCACCTTGCGCCGACCACTGGCGACAACATCGATGTACTGTGGAGACCTCACGCCCCACGTGTTGAGCAATTCGGCGGTACGTCCACCCGGCCTCCCGCATGCCCACTATACGCCCTCGCTCAAAGTCCGTCAACTGCACATACGGTTCACGTCCACGCTGTCGCGGCATGCTACCAGTGTTAAAGACTGCGATGGAGCTCCGTATGCCACGGCAAACTGGCTGACACTGACGGCGGCGGTGCACGAATGCTGCGCAGCTAGCGCCATTCGACGACCAACACCGCGGTTCCTGGTGTGTCCGCTGTGCCGTGCGTGCGATCATTGCTTGTACAGCCCTCTCGCAGTGTCCGGAGCAAGTATGGTGGGTCTGACACACCGGTGTCAATGTGTTCTTTTTTCCATTTTAGGAGTGTATATTCTGAGACGATAAGAAATGACAGGTTGCACTGTTTACACTCTAAGTCGTAAATGTTCATCCCAATTAACAATCTTAATGATTATCTGTCCACAATATCACTTGGACGAGCGTGCACGTAACCGACACGACGCGGGTGATTGTTGATGATGCGGAAGCTGAATGGTCGCACGAAAGTTCTTACGCTCGTCACGCACACACAGATATTTGGTACCAGTCCTCCTTGACACTAGAAATAAATTTTAACACTGTTCACAAAGTTAAATTTACAGTTCGCAGTTCTCAGTTGTACGAGCGTGCGCGTAACCGTCGCGGCGCTATTGATTGTTGATAATGCGGAAACGCGATGATCGAACGCACGTTCTCACGCTCGCTACAAGACACTGGCACTTGACTGCTCTCTTTTGTGGTAAATAGTATTACTGATTCACGTCAGTTCATTCTGGGAGACCGAACACGGCGCGGATGATGGATGCTGCCGCGCGGGATTAGCCGAGCGGTCTCGGGCGCTGCAGTCATGGACTGTGCGGCTAATCCCGGCGGAGGTTCGAGTCCTCCTTCGGGCATGGGTGTGTGTGTGTGTGTTTGTCCTTAGGATAATTTAGGTTAGGTAGTGTGTAGGCTTAGCGACTGATGAACTTAGCAGTTAAGTCCCATAAGATTTCACACACATTTGAACATTTTTTTGATCGATGCTGTGCGACACGCAACGAGAGGATGCACAAATACGTTATCGGCGGCACTGTTCATTTTTAATTACATCTTGACGCACTTTCCTCTGAATCACTTCCATACTTCATCACTTTGCTGTAATAGCACTTGTAACAACACTTCAACTTCCATACTAACAATGCTTCTTACATGCAGAGCTATCCACTAAACAACATAACAGTTTAGTGTCCCATGCTCGATTCTACAGACGCGGCTGCCCACAAAGATAGCCCACAGCTAAGCCAGCGATATGACAATACGCTTACAAACTGAGCCGTGTTGCAGATGCATACCAAGGGCAGCGACCAGGAAGACCGCGTGGAGTGATGCTACTCGCAGATAACGCCCGTCCATATTCTGCCACATTGACCAAAAGCACTGAACAGAAGTTGGGTTGGGAAATCATTCCTCAGCCACCCTATTCACTTGATATTACGCCCTCATCTCTTCGTCTTTTCTGCTCTCCTATCGAATTACCTTCAAGGAACTTCCTTTGTGGATGAAAATGCGTTCCGAACATAGCTCGGCGGGTTCTTCGCCAAAAAACTACGTGATTTTACAGTCGCGGAATTGAAAAGTTACCACAGATTTGGCAGACTGTTGTAAACAGTGAATGAGAATATGTTATTGATGACGTAAGTCTTTGTTACGTGTATCTGCTGTGTTTATTAAACTTATGGAAAAACACTTATACGTTAAATAAAGAAAAATAGCTGAAACAGTTAAAGAAATGAAAATGCCCAGGACTGGGTATATTTCGACACCGTTGGTTAATAAATTTCGAAATTTAATCGCAGGACCGCCAATTTGTAAGTAGGCTGTTTAGGTTTTTATGTCAGTAACGCCACGTAGCGCTCTGTATGAAAATCACTGACTGTGCTGTGTGGCGTGTGCAGTCTGTGGCTGGTTGGACTCATTGTTGGAATATTCGCTTGTGTAGTGTTGGGCAGTTGGATGTGAACAGCGCGTAGCGTTGCGCAGTTGGAGGTGAGCCGCCAGTAGTGGCGGATGTGGGGAGACAGATGCCAGAGTTTTGAGAGCGGACGATCTCGACGTGTGTCCGTCAGAAAAAGGAAATTTGTAAGACTGAATACATTGTTTGTTCTCCATCAAAATCTTTCATTTGTTAACTATGCCTATCAGTAGTTAGTGCCTTCCGTAGTTAGAATCTTTTATTTAGCTGGCAGTATTGGCGCTCGCTGTATTGCAGTAGTTTGAGAAAAGAAGATTTTTGTGAGGTAAGTGATTCATATTGCGCTAAATATATATATATATATATATATATATATTGTGTGTCAGTTTAGTGTTGATCAGAATAAGTAGAGAGAAATGTCTGAGTACTTTCAGTTTTGCTCAGCTGTTTGAAAATCAAATAACGTAGAGGTTTTCCAGCACTGTCATTTATAAATTTTTCTAAGGGAATGTTTCAAATACCTTAACCTCGGCTGTCTTAGGTACTCGATCTATACCTAGTACAGCTTATACCAACCAATTCGAAATGTTTCGTACAGCTGTGAATAGTCACCGCTGTCTTTTCTTTCAGACGTACATTTATGTGAAATTTAAATTTTATTGATTGGTTACGTTATTTTTTTATTTATCTCAATAAATAACCAACCAAACACTTGTATTGTTAAAGATTGAGTTTGTGGTTCTTAAAATTCGTCAGGTGTTGGAGATACGTATTGTCGGAAACATGCTCTTCGATTAATCAGCATGGTAGAACAGTGACAAGGGAAGACCAGTGCTTGTAGGAAGGCAGGGCCCCCCCAACCCCCTATGACGTCAGCCGGGAACGAGTTTCCCGTTGGTCGGACGGCCGCCGCCGCCGCCGCCCGCAGTCCACCTCACGCTCCATTGCGCATGCGCCAGGACCAGTCGTGCATGACTGCCTGCCTCCCTAACAACTGACGGCGTTTATTGGGTCGACGCGAGCGGCGGTGGCTGCAAGGCAATTGTCGATAGCGGCGCAATTGGGCCGCGAGTACAGCTGACGGAGGTTTGCATGTGTGCACTGGATACGAAGCGAGAAATCGCATTCCATTTGCCACACACATCCGGCATTAGAGACGATTCCCACTGGGCAACACGGAAAGGAATTTAAAACGGCGGAATTCACACGAACTGCCGTTGAAACGCAAAGGGCTTCAGTGGGAAGTCAACGTTATGGGTCCTTGGGAAATATGCGGCGGCCCGGGATCGTTCATTTTTCATTCTACCTTAGTAAGCTACTGAGAACCACATTTTGCAATGATGAGATGTAGACGATGGAAAAACATCACTGCACTAAAATATAATTAATGTAGTATAACGAAATTCAAATTCTAAAGGTGGCAGGGGTAAAATATATGGAGCGAAAGGCTATTTACAATTTTTAAAGAAACCAGATGGCAGTTATAAGAGTCGAGGGGTACGAAAGGGAAGCAGTGGTTGGAAAGGGAGTGAGACAGGGTTGTAGCCTCTCCCCGACGTTATTCAATCTGTATATTGAACAAGTAGTAAAGGAAACAAAAGAAAAACTCGGAGTAGGTATTAAAATCCACGGAGAAGAAAAAAAAACTTTAAGGTTCGCTGATGACATTGTAATTCTGTCAGAGACACAAAGGACTTGGAAGAGCAGTTGAACGGAATGGACAGTGTCTTGAAAGGAGGATATAAGATGAACATCAACAAAAACAAATCGAGGATAATGGAATGTAGTCGAATTAACTCGGGTGATGCTGAGGGAATTAGATTAGCAAATGAGACACTTAAAGTAATAAAGGAGTTTTGCTATTTGGGGAGCAAAATAACTGGTGATGGTCGTAGTAGAGAGGATATAAAAAGTAGACTGGCAATGGCAAGGAAAGCGTTTTTGAAGAAGAGAAATTTGTTAACATCGAGTATTGATTTAAGAGTCAGGAAGTCGTTTCTGAAAGTATTTGTATGAAGTGTAGCCATGTATGGAAGTTAAACATGGACGATAAATAGTTTAGAAAAGAAGAGAATAGAAACTTTCGAAATGTGGTGCTACAGAAGAATGCTGAAGATTAGATGGGTAGATCACATAACTAATGAGGAGGTATTGACAGACCAAGCGTGACAGGCGTGGAACTCCATCTCACAAACTGACATCCGGCACCTTTTCAAAACAATGCATGCACGTTTCTATGCTTACATTCAACTTTCCGGTGGATACACAGGTTATTAATGTACCAGAATTTCTCATTTGCAACGACGTATCCCACGCTTACATTAACCTGCGATTATGCAATGTTAATACCTTAAATATGTTACCTAGACAAATTTATTCTCGATATTTCATTGTTGTTGTTGTTGTGGTCTTCAGTCCTGAGACTGGTTTGATGCAGCTCTCCATGCCACTCTATCCTGTGCAAGCCTCCACATCTCCCAGTACTTACTGCAACCTACATCCTTCTGAATCTGCTTAGTGTATTCATCTCTTCGTCTCCCTCTACGCCGGCCGGAGTGGCCAAGCGGTTAAAGGCGCTACAGTCTGGAACCGCGCGACTGCTACGGTCGCAGGTTCGAATCCTGCCTCGGGCATGGATGTGTGTGATGTCCTTAGGTTAGTTAGGTTTAAGTAGTTCTAAGTTCTAGGGGACTGATGACCTCAGAAGTTAAGTCCCATAGTGCTCAGAGCCATTTGAACCTAGGAATTACAATTACGAACAACTTAAATTGGAAGGAACACATATAAAGTGTTGTGGGGAGGGCTAACCAAAGACTCCGTTTTATTCGCAGGACACTTAGAAAATGTAAAAGACCCACTAAGGTCCAAATGGTTCAAATGGCTAGCGGCAGCTTAAGCGCCGACCGACCAACTAACCAATGCGCCTAACGTCCGATCACTGGTACAACGATGGAATATTTTTAGGCAAGGGCGAAGAGACAGACAGCACTACGCCTTCAGGAAACACCAAGGCCGAAGGAAACACTAGAACCAAGGTAGACCTCCCAAAAACTATGCACAGTACAATACAAGATGCTGTCGAACTACAGTTTCCATTCCCCACTTTGGCCCATATAAACAGATACTCGTCTGCATTTAATTTTTTCTTTCTTCTGGTACTCAACACAAATGGCATAGATGGAACAAGTGTGCCATATGGAACTTTAGTTAAGAGTCCTGTTGTCTCAGCTATACTCCATGTCTTCCAACATAAAATGTTTGCATCTGGAAATGCTTCAAGGCCACCATAATCACAATGATTGCCCCACACTACAGCAAGTGTGAGCCATGTACTACCTCCAAACAGAGCTTGTACATCACATGTGAAGTTCAGACGGAGGCCTCGAAACACATTCGGACCTCCAATCAGTTGTTGCTTGTTAAACTGTCCAGCTAAGTCAATGTCTATAGCCGTCAAAGCACGATAGACAGGAACGCTGCGCCGCAAGCGACGTCGCCATGCACGTCGCCTAGGCATTGCAGTGGAACGTGATGTTTGGAGGTAGTACATAGCTCACACTTGCTGTAGTGTGGGGCAATCATTGTGATTATGGTCGGACAGCATCAGCACGGCGAGGAAAGTTACACTGGCGGGAAAGTACGCTAACCTCCAAGGCATGTAACTGATGCGTTAGCGACCACAAGGCAGAAAATACCGCTGGTTGCACTTCACTAATAAGAATAATACTAAATTCAATGATGAATAACATATAGAGAAAGACGGTTGTAATATTTTACGACAAATATAAACTCAGCAAATGTAAAACATCAGCTATAAAGTAATAAATGAGTCTAATGTTACCCATGGAGCTGTTGTCTACGAAGTAATAAATGAATATAATGTTACACTTGAAGCTCTTGTGTACGTCTTACAACACCTTACTGGAAGTTTACTTACATTCCCAAATTGGTCTTTGCCTTTTATTTTCATGACTTCTATAAAATTATTAATTAATGCAATATACCGAGCGTTAATTCGGTTTGCTTGTAGTGAAAGTAACGTAAAAACTGAAAGTAAAAAATTGGGTTCCACAAAGGGACTCGACCCCATGACCACAGATTTACTGTTCTACACTCTTTCTGCTTCGCCAGCCGCCACCTGACGACAAATAGGCTACCATAAATGGCTGATGCATCGAACGACGCGCACCAAATATTTTTTTTTCTCTCTTAATGCTTGGCCGTCTGGAGTTCAGACTTCTGTCAAGCCCTACACAAACAATAAATTTGGACGAAATCGGTGCTGATGAATATGCGCGTTGTCAGTAAATATTTTGGACATACCCTCAAGGAATCTGATAACCAAAAATGGTTCAAATGGCTCTGAGCACTATGGGACTTAACATCTGAGGTCATCGGTCCCCTAGAACTTAGAACTACTTAAACCTAACTAACCTAAGGACATCACACACATCCATGCCCGAGGCAGGATTCGAATCTGCGACCGTAGCGGTCGCGCGGTTCCAGACTGAAGCGCGTAGAAGCACTCGGCCACACCGGCCGGCATCTGATAACCACTGCTACACTATATCCCAGATGGTTCCCAGGAAAACTAGATAACTAACTAAACGACCTTTTACTTCGTAGCGTAATTATTTTTGGCCTTTTTCATTAGATTTCTGTTGGTGAAGCGTACTTTTACTGCCAGTTTCTGTCCAGATTACACCAAAATTTCAATTATTAATTATTATAATTATCTATCATTATTATATATAATATTATGTATGTTATGATATTATAATACGTTATTAATCTCTGTGTATTAATATCTATATGGATTCGAAATCAGTAAGCATAATATTTGTGCCATTTATTTGCCGCTGAACTAAACATTTTCTAGAGAACCAAACGGTGGCAGAGTTCTCAGTCACGATACAGTATCAAACTTTACAAAACCATTAATTCCATAAGATTGTAAGCACCTCACTACATATGGCGTTTCTTACAAATAAGTGATACCGATGCCTGGGCACTTAACTGTAAAAGCTAATTTCTGAGAAACTCGCAAACTTCCAACTCGTTATCACCCTTTTGCCGGAACACGGGAAGGCAGACTTTGCGCATAAATCAGCCTAGACCGGACATCTGTATTCACGCTGGCGCCGTAAGGCAAGAAGTTCCAACTTCCTGCTGAAATAAATTCCACAAAAGCCGACTGGCAGTCGAGAGGCAGCCAACTGGACGGCCAGTTCTCGTGTGTGCATACTGAACGCTGAGGCTTCGATTTGTATTTAGAATCAGTTCACGGCACAGGGCTTCTTAAATTGTTCGCAAACGTTATAATTTCTAGAAGTCCGTGAGTCAGTGTTGTGTAGGCACAGTAAAATTATTTATATCCGACTTAGGTATCAATGCCAGTGACAATTTGATATTGCAACTTAATCAACGTTTGCACATAAAACAAGAGGTCTCGTAAAGGAAATGCTACTCGACAACTACATGTTCCAAAAATTTTTATCAGAAGATTCCAGGTTCGTATCCTGGCAGGGTCGCCATATGAAACGTCCCCTTAGAAAAAATTATACATGACTGTGTTTAAACTGACACACAATATTTTTAGCGCAACGCAATCTGACTTTCAATAATCCCTACAAAAGAATGGCCCTGACTAACATTAACCTATATGTTTCACAAATCACTTACCTCACAAAAATCTTCGTTACTCGAACTACTCAATACAGCGAGCGCCACTACTGCCAGCTAAATAAAAGATTCAAACTACTGAAGGCACTAACTACTGATAGGCATAGTTAGCAAATGAAAGATTTTGACAGAGAACAAACAATGTATTTACCTTAATAGTGTTCAAAAGTGATAATATTTATATATCAGTCCATGATATCCAATATTACAAATGTACTCTTCCTAATGGAGACACGTCCAGATCGCCCGCTCTCAAAATTCCGCCATCTCTCTCCCCACATCCACCACTGCTGGCGGCTCACCTCCAACTGCGCAACGCTACGCGCTGTTAACAGCCAACTGCCCAACGCTACAATGGCGAGTATTACAACAATGCCAACCAGCCACAGACTGCACACAGAACAGCCAGTGATTTTCATACAGAGCGCTACGTGGCGGTGGCGTTACCAATATAAGAACCTAGACAGCCTACTTACATATATTCACAGATGCTATAAGAAACATTTGTTCGTAATGAACGTCGTGCATCCCCCAAAATGGCTTCATCAGGGAAGATGACGATACGGTGTAGGACACGTCTGTTTTATGTGTAGGAAACTGTCAATGGAAAACAGAGAAATTATTGAAGCACTGATGAGCACGAACCATGAAGTATCAGCTTGCCTAAGGGCATTGCTTATTACGTAAAAGTTTACAAAGCAGCAGGAATAAAGGACAGCCGACCAGTTGCAAGAAATGATGGTTTTCAAATAACCTTGACCACTGTCTCGACGGATCTAAACTGTCTTCTTCAGGACAGACCTGCTATTACTGTTTTCAATTTGATGTCCGTATATTTGGAAACGGCCTTAGATACCTTGGCAGGCAGGAACTTCAATATTTTGAACATGGCTGCACTACAGCAATGGTCACAGAACAGCAGGAATGAAGGGCAGCCAACCAGTTGCAAAAAAAGGTGGTTTTCAAATAATCGTAGCTGTGGTCAATATCATTTGAAAGCCACCATTTTTGCAACTGGTTGGCTGTCCTTTACTTCTGCTGTTCTGTAACCGTTGCTGTAGTGTAGCCATGTTCAAAATATTGAAGTTCCTGCCTGCCAAGGTATCTAAGGCCATTTTCAAATATATGGACATCAAATTGAAAACAGTAGTAGCAGGTCTGTCCTTCTGAAGTAGACGGGTTTGGATCAATCGAAACACTGGCCAAGGTTATTGAAAGCCGCAATTTTTTACAACTGGTTGGCTGTCATTTATTCGTGCTGTTCTGTAACCGTCGCTGTAGTACAGCTGTGTTCAAAATAGTGAAGTTTACAAAGTAATGTACAAGGTGAGTAAGAGGACAAACTTCAGAAGGTGACTCCCAGCACGCAAAAGGAACAAAGAAGATCATACCAACGTATATCCGGAAATCGACCGTGAGTCTCCAATAACGTTGTTAGTGCTGGTGCATCACCTTTCCCATAACATGGTATTCATTTCTTCTGTGTCACAAGAGGTGTTCAAAGAGGCTGCCATGATACGCAGTGCAAGCTTTCTCACGTCGCATCACGGACTCTCTCATCCTTTCGCATGTTCTAGGGCTGTAGCCGAATGGCCTCGCAGCTACACGAACACGCTGTTCGTAGGTCTGAACCTCAGCCACTGTGTCAGCGTACACAACACTTTACAGTCTACGCCACAAGGAAAAGTCAAGGCACGAGGGTCTCCTCATCCTGTCCCATCTCCTGGGCAAGATAATGCTTCATTATACATAGTGCTCATTACCCGCCCTATCGTATTTCCAAAGGCACAGTTTCCAGCAAAAGACGCAAACTGTTCCTCAGAAATTCTACATAAGTAGTCCATTAAGATTTTGTGTTACAATAAATAATTGTTCACGCGACGATTCAGTCATTCCCCGAGGATGATATACAGCCCACCGATGACTACTGTGGAAGTTCATTATGCCATCTCTGCCAAAGATCACTTCTTCGGTCGAGAGTGCTGCAACGGTACTGCAGTTTCATCGTCCATTTCATTATATTTTCACATACCAACTCTTTGATTTCTTTTCCTGTCAGGAAACACCTCATGAAATATACCCCCCTAATATTCACCACGTGAATGTAGGAATTAATGTATTATACAGAGTACTTGCGTTTTGTGTATTAAAAAATGCTGTGACTAGAACACGAAAATATTTCGCACCGTATGTAATGCAGAGTTGAACATCAAGAAGTATACTTAAAAACAAAATGCTGTTCAACGAAACTGTGATTTTAAATCCAAAAATAGTGCTGTCTGCGAGCAAAACGAAACACCATCTGACGTCTGTTATGCAATTCTCATGACAATATAATTGTGTTCTTTGAAAAAATTATGAACTTACAATCATTCTCTTGACCATGTAATTGCGTTCTTTGAAAAACGATTAACTTACAATCAGTCAGTTTCGGGATCATTGAAACCGTCCCGCAGACACCTTCTACAAGCACAAAATCCGTCAAAAACTCAACCCTCGTGTGTCACAACAAGTCACCATGACAACCATTAGCCAACACAGTGAGCGTCTCTGAAAATACAGTAAACAGTAAGAGCAATGTTCGTAACTTGTCGTAAGTACCACATTCTGAGGCAAAGGTTTTTGTTATTCCAAAAAATCTACAAAAGCCCCCTGTTTCTCTGTTGCTGGACACACAGACTCTAGCGTGCAGTTTCCGTACTGGGATAGTGTTGTTGAGGAAGTTACCGAGAACTAAACTGACATATGAGCTTATAAATAGATGTGAATGTTTCACAAGCTGTGACATCGTCGTGAAAAAACTGTGACCCGTATATGTAATAAATTTCCTTTTTTTTACGTCTATGGTCACAAACTTTTTGTTGACCGATTACCGGTTTCGGTCTTTAATGACCATCATCAGATCTGCAGCAAAAATGGGAAAAACATAAATACACTCGCAAACTCTATACAGCTTAAGAACAATACACAGGCCATAGTGAAAAGTAGTACTGACAAAATTTACATTTGTGCACTTAAAATATGAAGATGCATATCTGTATCATAAAAACAAAGTCCTAATATACTGCAGCCATAGTGGCATCGTCAAATGTTAAATGCGGAATTGGCACCAGCATCGTCAAATACATATAAATAACATCACATGCACGAATCATGTTGTCGGTAGTACTACTGTTTAAAACAAGCTGCCGTACAGTCGCCACAAGATGTTTGTGTTGTAAGTATCTATGGTCACAAACTTTTTGTTCTTAAGCTGTATACAATTTGCGAGTGTATTTATGTTTTTCCCATTTTTTCTGCAGATCTGATAATGGACATTAAAGACCGGAACCGGTAATCTGTTAACAAAAAGTTTGTGACCATAGACGCAAATTAAAGAAAACTTAGATGTGAAGCTTTTTCCGTAAATTCTTCCCAGGATCTGCTCTGTCCTTAATCAAATAACAGAAGTTAGCGCTACCTATTCACGTGTCGAAATTTCGGCAGTTGCCCAGCAGCCTTCATGTAAGTTATTTTAATATGAGAATAGTGCGATTCTTTTCAGGCAGATAGGAGCAATAGCGGAAGGGACACCATAGAGTGGGGGGCAAGTGATTACTAAATATCAAGTTACGGGAAAAATCAAAGATGGCAGTACATGTATGCACTTTAGCAGTTATTTGTTTTGGGAAAATTTCTGTTTGCTACAGTGGCGTATTTTTACTATTATTCGGAACATTTCGCAGTAATAGAATTCAAAGTCAGTTCTGTACCCAGGACATGAGCATTGAGGACACCTTGCGGGAATCCTGCACTGCTGTCTTCACCTGGCTATTGGTGGACGTCTTTTGCTGTTGGCTTCATCCGACCTCTTACTAACGGTTCAGTATTTGTTTCTTGTGATGACTGCGGTGAATGCTTGTACAGTGCAGTGTGGAAGGGAGGGTCGAAACCCGATGCCGACACATAGCCTTGTACGTATATTCTTGTGAATGGGATCCACAGTCACGTACAATATTTTACAGAAAGACATTGTGAAATAAGTAATCTGTACAACGAACGTCTAATACTATGTCTTTTGAAAACGTAGCTTTCGCTTCCTGAATGACACCAGTGCGTCAACACGTGCGTTACCATCAACATTGTTATATGCCCTGATGCCGTGAAAAACTCTGGACACGGTTGGACTTTAGCCCAGGACATTGGCGCAGTCTGATGATCGGAAGCTTTATCTCGCAATCTCTCCTCCACTGGCGGTGAAATTTTCTGCCAACTTGGAGCCGAGTGACACCGCAGAACCGTGAGTTAGTGACTAGGGCTGTAGATAAAATATCGGTACACCGATCCGTCGACACTTTTGCAAAATATCAGTATACACATATCAACAAAGTTTTGCGTCACACTGTTTGCGTGCTTTCCGCAATCTGTACAGAAAATTAGAATAGAGAGCAACAGAAACATTATTTCCGCTCATTTTATTGGTCATAAAACTACACATTGCATGTTATACCACCATAGAGCGAGAGCTTCAGAGGTGGTGGTTTAGATTGCTGTACACGCCGGTGGTGGTGGTGGTTAGTGTTTAACGTCCCGTCGACAACGAGGTCATTAGAGACGGAGCGATAGCTCGGGTTAGGGAAGGATTGGGAAGGAAATCGGCCGTGCCCTTTCAAAGGAACCATCCCGGCATTTGCCTGAAACGATTTAGGGAAATCACGGAAAACCTAAATCAGGATGGCCGGAGACGGGATTGAACCGTCGTCCTCCCGAATGCGAGTCCAGTGTGCTAACCACTGCGCCACCTCGCTCGGTACACGTCGGTACCTCTAATACCCAGTAGCACGTCCTCTTGCATTCATGCTTGCTTTTATTCGTCGTGTAATACTATCCACAAGTTCATAAAGTCGCTGTTGGTCCAGATTGTGTCACTCCTCAACGGCAATTCGGTGTAGATCCCTCAGAGTGGTTGCTGCGTCACACCGTCCATAAACAGGCCTTTTCAATCTATCCCAGGCATGTTCGATAGGGTTCATGTCGGGAGAACATGCTGGCCACTCTAATCGTGCGATGTCGCTATTCTGAAGGAAGTCATTCGTGAGATATGCACGATGGGGGCGCGAACTGTCGTCCATGAAGACGAATGCCTCGCCAATATGCTGCCGATATGGTTGCACTATCGGACGGAGGATGGCATTCACTTGTCGTACAGCCATTACGGTGCCCTCCATGACCACCAGCGGCGTACGTCGGCCCCACATAATGCCACCTCAAAACAGCAGGGAACCTCCACCTTGCTGCACTCGCTGGACAGTATATCTAAGGCGTTCAGCCTGACCGGGGTGCATCCAAACAAGTCTCCGAAGATTGTGTGGTTGCAAGCATATGCGTCACTCATCGGTGAAGAGAACATGATACCAATCCTGAGAAGTCCATTCGGCATGTTGTTGGGTCCATCTGCACCGCGCTGCATGGTGTCGTGGCTGCAAAGATGGACCTCGGCATGGACGTCGGGAGTGAAGTTGCCCATCATGCAGCCTATTTTGCACAGTTGAAGTCGTAACACGACGTTCTGTAGCTGCACGAAAAGCATTATTCAAAATGTTGGCGTTTCTGTCAGAGTTCCTCCGAGCCATAATCCGTAGGTAGCGGTCATCCACTGCAGTAGTAGCCCTTGCGCGGCCTGAGCGGGGCATGTCATCAACAGTTCCTGTGTCTCTGCAGGGCCGGCCTTAGCCATCCAGGTGCCCCGGGCGAGTCGTCCAGTTGGCGCCCTTTATTGTATAAATAGCGAACCTGGCAGTGCTTTGCAACACGGTATTTGACTGTTTTCTAGAAATCGTCTGAAGTGGTTAATGGCGTCATCTTATGATCATAACATGGTTTTTTCCATCGTAAATTTGAGAATTATTTTTTTAAATGGAAATGAAATCCAAATAATCTGAAAGCCCGCTAAGACGCTCCATGTGAGTCTTGTGTAGCCTGTGACGTCAGTCCAGCATGCTGCTGTCGCTGCCGTAACAGTCAGGATAGTAGTGATATATTGTTTGGGCATTCACGTTTTGGGAAATTGTCTAAAAATATTGCGTAGTACTGCACTGTACATCTACAAAAACTCCAGAAATTTGTTTTGGTTGAAACAGGCTCGTATATCCCAAATATTTCTTTTCTTTTCTGAAGCACCCCTGTACTAAAGCGAACAAAACAAACAAAAATTATTCAAATTGGTCAAGCCATTTCTTTGTTTTGGTGAGACTAACACACAACAATTGATTTTTATATATAGGAGGTAATATGTGTAACGAAAAAACACTAATTTTGAATTGGGTACCATATTTTTATTGAATTTAATATAACTGTAAGCCATAAACCTATATTTTCTGTCAGTCCGACCGGTAGTTTCTGTTGTGAACGAGAGATGGTGCGGCTGCATGGGCTCTTCCTTGTTGCAGTTCTTGAAACAAATAAGAGAGGCGCTTTGGTAGAGCCCGTGCTAGCCCGCGTCAAACATGGATGGTTGCAGACAATACGAAGATTGCATTCAGCATGATTTCTCTTCTGCTACCCCGAATTCATCGCGCATTCGTGAGATTAGCGACGTATGTTGAATGAGACTGAATAATATTTTAGTTTCGCGAAATGGGTGATTGTAAATTGTAATTTTATTTATTTATTTATTTTTTTTACATGCGTTTAGTATGTTGCGCCCCTTGGGCCCCGGCGCCCTGGGCGACCGCCCGGGTCGCCCCACCCTAAAGCCGGCGCTGTGTCTCTGTATCTCCTCCACGTCAGAACAACATCACTTTCGTTCACTCCGAGACGCCTGGACACTTCCCTTGTTGAGAGCCCTTCTGGCAGAAAGTAACAATGCGGGCGCGATCGAATCGCAGTATAGGCCGTCTAGGCATGGTTGAACTACATACCTCCTTCCTGGTGGAATGAGTGGAACTGATTGGCTGTCGGATCCCCTCCGTGTAATAGGTGCTGGTCATGCTTGTTTGCTTACATCTTTGAACGGGTTTAGTGACATCTCTGAACAATCAAAAGGACTGTGTCTGTGAGACAGTATCCACAGTCAACGTCTATATTTAGCAGTTTTGGGAACCGGGGTGATGCAAAACTTTTTTTGATGTCTGTATTTCGGCGATATCTTCACCCTTTTTTAACTATAGAACGATATCAAAATGGCAATATCGATTGGCGACATTTTTATTTTATATTATAATTATTCATAATTTTCGATACATATTCGAAGTTGATCTTTTGAAATTGCAGTATAATATAATTTTACTTTCACTGTGTGAAGGAGTCTTAGTACTTTTTGAGCTTTCAACGCGTCCAGTCTTCCTCTTTAACCGTGTGAAGCAAATATCTGTGGCGCAAAAGAAATAGTCCCATTGCACTGGGGAAGGGGGGGGGGATGATAGTTTGAGAGCAATAACAAGTTCCCCGTTGTGAAGAAATAGCACACCATTTACGTTGAAAAACAATTTTGAAGCAACTAGTTTGCTATTTCTTCACATCGGCATTATTCAAAAACAGTTTCTGAAAATGGTGAACAAGAATCTAAATGATAAATTTGGTCTTTGCGGACGACGGAGACGTGCGAGGGGAAATTCTGACGTAATCGGCGCTCGGCGCCACCAACAGAAGCTGTAACCTTCTTACCTCCACAGAGCAATTTTGACACTGCAACTGCTAGGTCGCAGGCGTTGGCAGAAATCCGAAAAAACAGGGAAGTCAACATGAAATGGTCCAGACAAATCCGCTATGGGATGAAACTGAACAATTGACCTATCTGACACCTTTTACTGTGCCACTTACATGCAGTTGCCATTGTTAGCAAAGTGGTTATCGCCAAGCCTGAACGTGCATCGTTTTCATTCCGTTTTTTGCTCTGAGGTGGATAGGCAGGATGCAAGTTTGTTGAAGTGCAGAATAGCTAATAATAAATCTATATGTAAATATACAATTCTAAACCGGCTGTATATTTGCAGTAGGAAGCCGATATTTTAATGGACCGGAACGTCGATGTTTTTCGTCGATATATCGATACTTTATCTCTATATTTCTGGAGCTAATAGTGATAGTTTCTTTAAGATATCCATATAACGGAGCCCCGATGTTTGTAAAAACATCAACAGTCCTATTAATGGCCGGCCGTAGTGGCCGAGCGGTTCTAGGCGCTGCAGTCTGGAACCACACGACCGCTACGGTCGCAGGTTCGAATCCTGCCTCGGGCATGGGTGTGTGTGATGTCCTTAGGTTAGTTAGGTTTAAGTAGTTCTAAGGTCTAGGGGACTGATGACCTCAGCAGTTAAGTCCCATAGTGCACAGAGCCATTTGAACCATCCTATTAGTGACCTTGTCCACGGAAGCGTGTTATTTTAGACAAGACGCAGAACAAATGTAATAGTCGTTACATAGTTATAGGGGCGGACTTGCATTCACGTATGCTGTTTGTGCTACGGAAGGAACAGAGGCGGCTCACATCGGCCGAACTGAGCACCGCGGCCTGCTTCCCCTCCGGCTGTGGCCCTCCTCGGCGGACTTCCACTTTGCAGTTAAAATTAACTGAGCGTCAGGCCCAGGGCTGGATGCTCATTACACCGCATCTCTGTGCGGGGCCCCTGGCCACTGGGTGATGGCGGAGCGAAATGGAACTGTTGAGCTTGCCGTGGAGCACACTCAGCATGCACCATAAGTGCAACTCAGGTAGCTGCGCCGCCCACACAGCTAATAGGAAAGTCGTGTCATGCATCTCAAACTACACCTGCCACTAGGCTCATCAGAAACGCGAAGGAAACGCACAAAAAATTCGTACGTAAAAGGAAGTCTCAGACAAGTTCATTGCAGTCGTATCACGAGATCGGATCGGGAAAGAACGGGGGTAGAATATCTGGAAATAAATATCCAAGGAGCATGGCGAGAAACGCAAGAAAAGGAGGAAGAAGCACTCTCGAGAACAATAGACGTCGGGAAAATGGAAGCAGAATCCGATCATATAAAACAAATCGAAATGTTAATAGACAATTCGCGACTATAGGAAGCAACAGAAGCGATAGCAGAACTCCTAAGACAAGCCGCCAACCCGTATACAAAAGAAGAGCGAAAAAATGATTCGACACAGAGTGTTACAATCTGAGAAAAGATGTACTAGGAAGCCTACATTAACTAAAACAGTGCGCAGAGAACCCTAAACTCCTCAGGAATTACGCCGAAAAACGAAGTATCTATAAGAAAACTCTAAAGGAAAAGAAGGAAAGAAACTAGTGGAGGAAGCCTCAAAAAACCCATATATTGTGCTACGCCCCAGAAACCGAGCGGAAATACATTACATAGACATGAAAATATGGGAAACGCACTCCGACAACGTACTGAATAAGTAAGGACTAAGAGAGAGACCGGAGGGCAGAGAGGATACAATGCGGCAAACAACTGTGAATTGGATCCCATTAACCACGGAAGAGATCAAAGATGCCATTAACAGCACCAAGAGTAAAGAAGCTGCAGGACCTGACAGACTTTATAGCGAATATCTGAAAGACACTGCCAAAATACCAACGCCAATGTGGACAAAACTCTACAATAAGTGAATAGAAACAGCCTCCATTCCGGAACAGTGGAGACAGTCAACAGTGAAAGTGCTTTATAAAGGGAAAGGAGACCCCACGAACCCTAGCAAATACAGAGGCATAGCCTTAGAAAACTTACCTTTCAAAGCGTTCACAAAAATAATAACAGAAAGAATAAAGCAAATAATCGACGAACACCTTCCCGAAAGCTAAATGGGATTCAGAAAGGGAAGATCAACTCTGACAGCAATAGAACTCCTGCTAAAGAGCGTATGGGAAGCCCTTGAAGACAGAGAAAAGTTCTATGTAGTATTCATAGATTTTACAAGAGCCTTTGACTTCATAAACAGAAAATTAATGACCAAAAATCTACAGGAAACCCTGGGAAAAAACATCTGGACACGAAATATAAGCGCAATACTGCAATGGAACGAAGTAAGAATATCAGACAATCTCTCCCTATCGGAGCCGATACTCCAATGAAACGGAGTACTACAGGGAGACCCACTGCGTCCTCTGCTATTTATCCTTGCAGCTGAAGAAATTGTAAGAATACCCCAAAGGGAGGGAGTAGTCTCATATGCATATGCAGACGATATTGTAATAGGTGCAAAGAATATGGCAAAGTTACAAGAAGCGATAAACGATATGGAAAATTGGTATGTCGGCTTCGAAATAAATGTGGCGAAAACAGAAATGATGGTACTCAGAAATGGAGGAAGAAAAAAATGGTTCAAATGGCTCGCCGGCCGGAGTGGCCGTGCGGGTCTAGGCGCTACAGTCTGGAGCCGAGCGACCACTAAGGTCGCAGGTTCGAATCCCGCCTCGGGCATGGATGTGTGTGATGTCCTTAGGTTAGTTAGGTTTAATTAGTTCTAAGTTCTAGGCGACTTATGACCTAAGAAGTTGAGTCGCATAGTGCTCAGAGTCGTTTGAACCATTTTGATTTTTTTCAAATGGCTCTGAGCACTATGCGACTTAACTTCTGAGGTCATCAGTCGCCTAGAACTTAGAACTAATTAAACCTAACTAACCTAAGGACATCACACACAACCATGCCCGAGGCAGGATTCGAACCTGCGACCGTAGCGGTCACGTGGTTCCAGACTGAAGCGCCTAGAACCGCACGGCCACACCGGCCGGCAAATGGAGGAAGAACACCTGCATCAGCTGAGCTCTTTATACGAGAAAGAAAACTGAAGATTGTACCGGATTACAAGTACCTAGGGGTCACAACACAAACAACTGCAAAATGTTTCACAAAACATGTAACAGAGAAAGCAATGCAAGCAATAATGACAATACATGAAAAACAATACATCAGATCCCTTAGCCTAGAGACAGCAATGCCACTATTCAGAGCCAAAATCTTCCCAATACTGACGTACGGCATAGAAATTATTGGACCACATCTTACAGTGAACAACCTAACAACACTAGAAAGAGCGAAGGCGACCTATATAAAGAAACAATAGGAGTGTCCAAAATAACACGATCGAGACTTGTATACCTGCTGGCGAGGGAACCCTTCCTCATTGAAGACCTTCGGACAACCCTGATGCTACCCAATAGCAGCGCCTTGGAAAGTCTACTTAAAACATTGGAGGAAAAAAAGGGAAGATATACCTCTAGAATTTTACAGCACAGGTGCCATGATTGACTGAACATGGACAAAGGAAAACTTCGAAACGAGACGCGTGATCACCAGATTAGCAGTCCATGGTTTCCACCACCTTATTTGCAACAACACGTCATATCATGAACCAAACGAAATGTGTAAGTGTAAACTGTGTCACCAAATTTGCAAACGTTGCCGTATAGAGTTCTATACCAAAAGGACACGAACAATAAGTGACTATGCAAATCACAATATGTGAAATTTCTAATTTATCTTATTATTATCACTGTACATTGAATTTGTATGGCTATTTGGCTGCAATAAACTTATTATTGTTAAAATCGGATTTAACCTATTCAAAATAAACACCACGACATTTTTCTTTAGTGATTTACGGGAATCACGGAAAATCCGGGTGGTCCGAGGGCGATTTGAACTCCGACCTTCCCGAATGCGAACCCCAGTACAACCTTACTCTAAGGGGCAGTCAAAAGAAAAAGACAGGTGGGAAAAAAGTAAGTAAACTAATATTTCAAAAGTAATCGCCATAACTGTTAATACATTTATACCATTATGAAACAAGTCGGTCAATGCCATGATGCAAAAACATTTTCGGTTGCTTACAGAACCATGATTGTACACAGGCGTGCACTCCTTCGTCCGAGGAAAATCGGCGGCCACCAATGTCTAAGGAGAACGTGTAACGGCTTCCCATCGAAACTTCCGCAGCATAGGTGAAACATCCTTGGCAACATGTACGTAGGGTTGTTAGTATGTTAGTGGCACTGAATCTTTGAAGAAATTAACAACACTCACGATTAATGTTTTCTGAAAATGAAGCGGCTTTCTCATACATATTTGACGACTTATGTGTTTATCTGTTACCGTGACAGACTTTCCCTCAACTTGGCAGAACGGGACCCTACCACCTATTAAAATTAACAAATAAGCCGTCAAGTACGTAACACAAGCTATGCTTATTTTAACAATTCCTTTTCTACAAAACATCCATCGTGAGCTTATTAATTTTGTTAAAGACCATGTGGCCGCGTGGGATTAGCCGAGCGGTCTGGGACGCAGTAGTCATGGACTGTGCGGCTGGTCCCGGCGGAGGTTCGAGTCCTCCCTCGGGCATGGGTGTGTGTGTTTGTCCTTAAGATAATTTAGGTTAAGTAGTGTGTAAGCTTAGGGACTGATGACCTTAGCAGTTAAGTCCCATAAGATTTCACACACATTTGAACTTTTTTTTAACAAAGACCATGTGCCAATAATTAACTGACAGCACTATAACTAAGATAAATCACACAACAAATAAAAGCGCCAGAACAGTGCCGTCTGCTACCAAAGACGGAAATCATTATGAAAAGTAAAGGCACATAGAGGAGGCGTTGAAAATACTGCTTACGTTTCAGCTTTCTGACCAAAAAGTTTTTCTTTGGAAACACACATTCAAACAACCACAACTCTCACATGGCTACTGCGGCTGTCTGCCTCCTCTATATACCCTTTTCATAATGTTGTTGTTATCCTAACGTCGACCTTTCCAAATGGTTTAAATGGCTCTGAGCACTATGGGACTTAACTGCTGAGGTCATCAGTCCCCTAGAACTTAGAACTACTTAAACCTAACTAACCTAAGGACATCACACACATCCATGCCTGAGGCAGGATTCGAACGTGCGACCGTAGCGGCCGCGCGGTTCCAGACTGTAGCGACCTTTCCATAACATGTAGATTATGCAATAAAGTTACATAAAACTGGGAAATGTTGAGATGCCTACCGCAAGCTGTATGACCCATGTTACTCAACATTGTTAAAAATTTCGCACACTTGAACATTTAACAAAAAAAAGCCAGAGAGAAAGTACCACGGACATGATGAGTGACAATCTTTAAAAAAAAAAAGTGTCTTGCCCTGTGGCAGGATTTTCTCGTGAAATGTCAGTCACCAACTGCGAAAATACTCTACTGGCCATTAAAATTGCTACACCACGAAGATGACGTGCTACAGACGCGAAATTTAACCGACAGGAAGAAGATGCTGTGATATGCACATGATTACCTTTTCAGAGCATTCACACAAGGTTGGCGCAGGTGGCAACACCTAAAACGTGCTGACATGAGGAAAGTTTCCAACCGATTTATCATACACAAACAGCAGTTGACCGGCGTTGCCGGGTGAAACGTTGTTGTGATGCCTCGTGTGAGGAGGAGAAATGCGTACCATCACGTTTCTGACTTTGATAAAGGTCGGATTGTAGCCTATCGCGATTGCGTTTCATCGTATCGCGACATTGATGCTCGCGTTGGTCGAGATCCAATGACTGTTAGCAGAACATGGAATCGGTGGGTTCAGGAGGGTAATACGGAACGCCGTGCTGGATCCCAACGGCCTCGAATCACTAGCAGTCGAGATGACAGCCATCTTATCCTCATGGCTGTAATGTATCGTGCAGCCACGACTCGATCCCTGAGTCAACAGATGGGGATGTTTGCAACACTACAACCATCTGCACGAACAGTTCGACGACGTTTGCAGCAGCATGGACTATCAGCTCGGAGACCATGGCTGCGGTTACCCTTGACGCTGCATCACAGACAGGAGCGGCTGCGATGGTGTACTCAACGACGAACCTGGGTGCACGAAAGGCGAAACGTCATTTTTTCGGATGTATCCAGGTTCTGTTTACAGCATTGTGATGCTCGCATCCGTGTTTGGCGACATTTCGGTGAACGCACATTGGAAGCGTGTATTCGTCATCGCCATACTGGCGTATCACCCGGCGTGATGGTATGGGTTGCCATTGGTTACACATCTCGGCAACCTCTTGTTCGCACTGACGGCACTTTGAACAGCGGATGTTACATTTCAGATGTGTTACGACCCGTGGCTCTACCCTTCATTTGATTCCTGCGAAGCCCTACATTTCAGCAGGATAATGCACGACCGCGTGTTGCAGTTCCTGTACGGGCCTTTCTGGATACAGAAAATGTTCGACTGCTGCCCCGGCCAGCACATTCTCCAGATCTCTCACCAACTGAAAACGTCTGGTCAATGGTGGCCGAGCAACTGGCTCGTCACAATACGCCAGTCACTACTCTTGGTGAACTGTGGTATCGTGTTGAAGCTGCATGGCAGCTGTACCTGTACACGCCATCCAAGCTGCGTTTTCCTCAATGCCCAGGCGTATCAAGGCCGTTATTAAGGCTAGAGGTGGTTGTTCTGGGCACTGATTTCTCAGGATCTATGCACCCAAATTGCGTGAAAATGTAATCACATGTCAGTTCTAGTATAATGTATTTGTCCTATGAATACTCGTTTATCATCTGCATTTCTTCTTGGTGTAGCATTTTTAATGGCCAGTAGTGTATCATGATAAAATAAGATAAATCAGAGCTCGCTAAGAATAGATTTAACTGCTCGTTTTTCCTACGGTCCATTAAAGAGTGGAACGGTAGAGGTGACTCGATCAACCCTCTGCCGGGCACTTAATTGTGAATTCCAGAGTAGTCACGTCGATGTGGATATAGATGGATGATATTTTTCCGTAAGTTAGATGTCTATAGTCTCATATATTCTGCACACCAACTTAAACAGTCGTTGGGTTACCATTTACTCGTATGATTTTAGAAATTCCGAAGGAATGTTGTCTATCGCTTCCACCTTATCCGAAAGCAAGTCTTCCAAAGTTCCGTCAAACTCTGACTCTATTAATGGATCTCTTACGTTCTGTGTATACATTTTTTCTTCTGTCACATCATCAGGTAGTTCCTCCCCCTGGTAGGAGCCTTGAGTGTACTTTTTGCACCTTGCTTCCACTTTCATCGAATGTTCTTTTCGACGTTATTACAAAAAAAAAAAAAATCAGTCTTTCTCGAATGTCTGTTTATTTTTCGAATTCTGCACATTTTTCTTGTAGCCATTTGGCCTTGGTTTCCCGGCACTTCCCATTTCTTTAATTTCTGGTGTCTGCCGAACTTCTGTGATTTATTTTTTTGAGAGATATCCATTCCTCTTCAACAGAACTGCATACTGTGGTGTTCATCATCACAGTTTCTAGAGTCTTAGAGAACATCAAACTCATCTGATCATCCCTCAGTACTTCAGTATCCCACTTCTTTCCATCTTGATTCTTCCGGTCTTTTCTCTTATTCAGTGTACTCTTAGTTCAGATGGTTCAAATGGCTCTGAGCACTATGAAACTTAACATCTGAGGTCATCAGTCCCCTACAACGTAGAACTACTTAAACCTAACTAACCTAAGGACATCTCACACATCCATGCCCGAGGCAAGATTCGAACCTGCGACTGTAGCGGTCGCTCGGTTCCAGACTGAAGCGCCTAGAACTGCTCCGCCTCTGCGGCCGGCTACTCTCAGTGATCACTCATCTGTGAGCCGAGTCTATCTGCTCCAGGATGCGCCATGCAATCCAGTATCTGATTATCTGGCCTTGATGGAACCCAGGTGGATTCTTCCTGTGTCTGCAGGTCTTTTCCAGGTATACCTCCGCCTCTTGTGATAGCTGAAAAGTGTAATCGCTGTTACTGGCTGAAATTTACTGCAGGACTCAGTCTTTCCCGTCTCTTATTCCTACTACTGAGCGCATATTCTCCCACAACCATTCTTTTATTCCTTCCCCTATTATCGCTTTCCAATCCCGCATGATCGTTAGATTGTAATTTTTCTTCACATACTGGATTGCCCGTTCAGTATCCCCCAACGGTTTTTAGAAACTGAGTACAAACTACGAGATATAAATACATTCATGAATGAAGCAACTGCGCACGAAAAATTCCGCAGCATCTGTGAGCCACACCTCGGCGTTCCGTTAATAATCGAGCAGCTGCGAACCCAGCCGGGTGGATGAAATGCTTCACCGCAACGGCAGCCTCGCGTATTCCGCGGGGACGAACAATAAAGCTCGCGAAACAACGCGGCTTTGTCCGCTTTTTTTGATCCCTTCCATGCTACGCCCCTGGCGCGCGCGGAAAAAAATATCCGCTGCAACTCGACGAAGGGGAGAGAGGGGCAGGAAGGGAGAGAGAGCGAAAGAGAGAGAAAGGAAGACGGAAAACGGTTTTCCGGGACAAAGTTGACCACTTTGATAATTCACGGATTTCCATTAGTGGCTTTCAGCAACTGTTGGCCACCGAGACCTGCTCGCCCGATTTTATTTATGTCACGTGTTAACGGAAAGACGAGCCACAGCGCAGTATGGTTCACGACTAGGGCGTGGAGAAGAATTGTGGAGGGAAGAGGTGGAGAATTTCTGTGCTCAGAGTTCGTACTAAATGTAAAGAAACTTTCCGGATATATTACGACAGGTGTGTGCGGTCGGTGTGATTAACCTGAATGATTTTTGGCTGCGCCACACATGAAACGAATCAGCTAAACCCGTCCAACACAGCAACTAATTCGAGGCTGAAGAGGGAAATAGCACTAAAAGCTACTAGTATCGAAACTAGAGTGAATATTTGCGTGGTTATATAGGTTTCAACTTGACGTTTTCAGTATCTGTCCTATTTTCTAGGAACTAGTCAATTCTGTCACAAAGCACGTCTGATATTCCGGAAGCTTGTATATTATTATTATTACTATTATTCATTTACTTATGAAAAGCTATGATCTACAGCACAGTAAAAACAATGATTGAAAATTCAACTAAAATACAAGTAATACGTACAAAGTTTTGTTAATAGCGAATCATACAGAAATATAGTCTCTGACCGAAATTTCTCATATAATTAAAAGCAAGTCCTACAGCAGTTTCTCGTGTTCTAATGCGTGATTTCTAAGATTTATCAGAGCTGTGGAACACATAAAAAACTATTTTAGAGTGAAGTAGATGTTTGCTCAACCGTAAAGGAGAGGTTCTTTGGTCTCCAAGAAGGTGATAATACGTTCTGTGCATAAACCGTGTTTAAGAATTCTACAACAGACTTAAATGATTGATAGAGGCCTATAGTTGAGTGCATCTGTTCGACGATTTCTTTTTTTTAATGAGAAACTCAGTCACACTCCGCTTTTGTCTGTATCACGATGTGTTTGTTATACCTTATGACACGTTTCGGCCTTAACCGTAGTCAGATCTTCCATAACCAGTAACGGACCACAAACTCCGGAGTCTTTAAAGTATCGTACTCCCATGTATAAAACAGTTTTAGAGATCTGATTATTTACAAAAGAGTTAAACTATTAAACATCTGACGTTAAGCATGCGAGGAAAAATTTAGAGAAGTTTTGAAATTATATTTAAGGTTTCTTGAAAATCGATAAGTCCTATCATCATCAGACACTGTATGAATATAGTCTGCGGAAATAGCGCTCCATTTTAAGAAAACATAGTTTTTCACGTATCTGAATCTTTAGGAAGTCATTTCTCCCGAACTATTTATTTGTCGTACAAGGACAAAATTTCGTATTCACTGGTATATGTGAATACGGTTTATAGACTGAGCGTTGCGAACACAGTTATGAGTAAAGAAGTAATAAGTTGAAACGTTATGCCTGATGCTGGTGTTTTACAGCATGAAAAACAGGTGTAGGGGTGGAGAGTGTTGCAGCTTGGTACACTTAGACCTTCGCTTGCAGCCAGCACAGTAATAGAAGTTTAATACATTCTGTTATTCCTCCTCTAAATACTGGCATTCATTCTTCATGTGCTGCGGTCTTTTTCCTGAAATGACAAAAAGTGCTCCAAAAATTATGATTTTTCCAAATATGTAAAAATGTTGCAAGGTACAACACAGTCATGTACCATGCAACAAATATTCGATTGAATTTTAAGTTTCGCAAACGAGAAAAATCTTGTCATTTTAATGATCTATCTATTATATTAATACTGTACTAAACACCAGTAACCAGTAAGTGAAATCCAATTAAAGAAAAGTGTTATCAAAAACCAATTACAAGCTACATATATTTTGAAAAGGAAGCTATTGGAATGTACCACAAATTTCCAATTTCGAGCAGGTAAAATTATTACGACAATATTGAAACTGAGTTCATTTTCAAGCATCAAATGTTCCATGACAAAAGACCTTCTTCTGTTTCAAGATACAAGACGGTGAATGGCGACTTGCTTTGAATGTAGAAAAATATAAGTTAATTCGAATGAGTAGGAAAACATTCCTGTAATGTTCCAATACAGCAACAGTAATGTGCTCTTTGACACGGTCACATCAATTAAGTATCTGGGCGTAACGTTGCAAAGTGATATTAAATGCAACGAGCACCTCAGGTTGGTGGTCGGGAAGACGAATCCTCGACTTCGTCTTAATGGGACAATAAAGGAGACGGCATATAGACTGCTGGTGAGACCCATTCTTGACTACTGCTCCAGTGCTTCGAATCCGCACCAGGTCAGATTACAGGAAAACATCGAAACAATTCAGAGGCGGGCTGCTAGATTTAATATCGGTAAGATGGATGAACAGGCAGCAGTTTAAGTAATGCCTCGCGAAGTCAAATGGGAAGTCCTGGTGGGAATGCGACGCACTTTTGGCGACGCACTACTGCTTAAATTTAGAAAACCGGAATTCCAGGCCGACTGCAGATGAGTGATTCTGCAGCTAACGTACTTTTCCCGAGACATGAACATAAGAGGAGAAATTACGTGTCGTAGGACGGTTATGGATAGTCGGTTTTCCCTGGCTCAATTTGCAAGTGGAACAAGAATGGAAATGACGTAGTAGCGATACGTGATACCCTCCACCAGGCACAGTATGGTATCTTGCTGAGTTTCTACGTGGATGTAGATGTAGATGGAGTGCAGCTTAACTGTTCACTTGTTACGTAAATAGTTCTAAAAAAATCTATGGCACTTTACTCATGATTGAATTCTGTACGTAACGATTTAGCAATACATCCCAAGCAGCTTCGATTTATTATAAAGCATAAAAGTATAACTTCCTGGCAGATTAAAACTGTGTGCCCGACCGAGACTCGAACTCGGGACCTTTGCCTTTCGCGGGCAAGTGCTCTACCATCTGAACTACCGAAGCACGACTCACTGCCGGTACTCACAGCTTTACTTCTGCCAGTATCTCGTCTCCTACGTTCCAAACTTTACAGAAGCTCTCCTGCGAACCTTGCAGAACTAGCACTCCTGAAAGAAAGGAAGTTTCATATCAGCGCACACTCCGCTGCAGAGTGAGAATCTCATTCTGGAAACATCCCCCAGGCTGTGGCTAAGCCATTTCTCCGCAGTATCCTTTCTTTCAGGAGTGCTAGTTCTGCAAGGTTCGCAGGAGAGCTTCTGTAAAGTTTGGAAGGTAGGAGACGAGATACTGGCAGAAGTAAAGCTGTGAGTACCGGGCGTGAGTCGTGCTTCGGTCGCTCAGATGGTAAAGCGAACGCAGCTTGAAGGACTGAAGATCAGATCTAAAGCAAAATCGCTTCAAGAGGACGAACTTGCATCGCTGTATCACCTCATAAAACATCGTGCCCATCGCAAGCGAGCTTTTATCGGGGAGCTGGACACAGATGATGGACTCCGTTTGACCCGACAGAGTGATATTCTTACTGCAGTTTACCGGTACTTCACGGATCTGTACTCGCAATGCGATACATATGGTGATGACGGCGGCGATATCGTGAGTGCTCTGCCCACCGTAGTCACGCCTGCGGACAACTTGGCGGTCGTACACGATTTTGCTCCAGACGAAGTCCTTGAACTGATTTCTGGCTCGCCATCAAATAAATCCCCTGGCCCTGATGGTTTGCCACGGGAATTTTATGTGCGCTTCTGGCCCATAATCGGACACGCATTTACAGATGTTCTCAATGAAGTGATGCGAGGGAGTGACGTGCCGGCCGAAATGAAGGAAGGCCGAATTGTATTGATACCAAAAAGCAAACACCGAAAAACCTTAGATAACTTCCGACCTATTACTTTACTCAATTTTGATTACAAAACCTTCGCCAGAGCACTCAACAGCAGATTGTCTCCGTTAATGAAGCAAGTGATTCACAACCATCAATCATGCATCCCTGGTCGCACTATTATGACGCCCCTTGCGGAATATAGAGATGTAATAGCCATAGCGTCAGTCACTAACGTGAATCTCGCATTGATGTTTATCGACTTTTGCAAGGCTTTTGATCGCGTCCGCCACGAGTACCTCCTACAGCTACTGCAGCGGTGTGGTTTTGAGCAACGGGTTATAAATGTCGTGCAACATTTCGTCACGGGCATTACAACCAGAATCAGTGTAAATGGACAGCTTACTCAATCCATCGAGGTCCAAAGAGGAGTGCCGCAGGGGAGCCCTCTCTCCATGATGTTATTTGTTTTATCACTCGAGCCGCTCTTACGCTCTATTCATGACAAACTTGCAGGCCTTTCGATCGCCGGGACGTCCTTCGTGGTTCGTGCTTACGCCGACGACGTCGGAGTGTTACTGCGCAACGACGGAGACGTATCAACCCTCAAGACCGCGGTAGACGAGTACTGTCGTGCTTCCGGTGCTAAAATCAACGCCGGTAAATGCACCTTTGTCAACATTCGAGGATTCGACGCAGTTATTATACCTTGGGCGAAGCGTGTCGAAAACCACACCACTCTGGGGATGATTATCGACAAATGCCCGCTAAAAATGAATGCAAAAAATTTGAAGCAGGTCACCAATAAAATGCAAGGTGCCATCTATGAAAACAATTGGCGGTCCGTTAACATTCTCCAACGCATACGACTCCTCAGCAGTTATATATTCAGTAAAGCGTACTATATGGCCCAACTATTTCCAGTCCCCAAGATGCAGGCCAAACAAGTGATGAAACTCTCTAATAGATTTATCTGGCAAGGGCATCTGTTCAAAGTGAAATACACCACGCTGACGTCTTCCAGACAGGCCGGCGGACTAAACATGCCTGACATTAACCGAAAGTGTACTGCGTTATATATTAAAGGAATCACCCATTTGTTGGACAAGGAACCTCTCAGCGTAACCATTTGGCTCTTCCGAACCTTACAACCCACCGATACGCATCCACCCATTGATGTAGGTAAAATACTCGTACATTACAAACTACTACATGTCAAGCAGTTTTTTCTTGAAGTAAGCTATATTGATGGACATTATTTCACGCAGGATGTACCGACGACGCACCTGTTATTAAAAAGATGGACATCTCCAATAGTCCGGAATCCTATTGAACTTAAATACCCGAGTGTTCATTGGAAGGCAGTTTGGGGCAACATAAGTTTAACCGTCCACACTGCTGAAGTGGCGTCCACATGGTATAAAGTGGTAAACGATGTTATACCCACTAATGAAAGGTTGCATAGAATCGGTTTAAGTGACAGTGATAAATGCGTCCGCTGTGGCCTGGTCGACACCTTACGCCATCGCTTCACTTGTGGCGGTCATCTCATTAACTGGAAATGGGTGCAGCAGAGGCTGGGCCTGATTACCCGCAGCAGCCCAGCCAGCCACTGCACCGACATCCTGCCCTGGCCGGACGCGAACACCAAGAACAACACCGTGATGTGGATGTTAGGACAGTTTGTGACATATATCATCATCCACAATAGTGAAGATAATCTCATTAGTTTCGAGGCTTACATGAAAACGGCACGCTGGAAGATGAAACGTTACCCAAATTTCAGGAAGATGTTTGCTAACATGTTGGACATAATTTTTGAAAAACAAGGCGTAGGGTAATTCTCGATGCCGGAAATGGCACAAATCACATGCAAGACTATGTAGCGAACAAAATACACAACGAGTAAGGGGTTATACCAGTTCCTAGGACTACTCCCGACTTCTCAATGGTGTAGTTAACTTCATTATGACGTTTTCATTAATTTATGTACCTGTGCATCTCTTGTTATCCGTTTGTGTGCTCCAAATGACTTTGAGTTTGGACGGTTATGAATCAAATGACAGAACTGTCATTTCAGTTAAGACAATCAATTATATATACATGTTTGCGTTTCGGATCTATGTCTCTGTCTGGACTGAAGAGGCTACTATTTATGTTCTATTTTGTAAGCTTACAAATGGCACTATATTGAAATGTGTTCTTCAGTGTATTGTAGGATACAATTCGTGTTGAATCAGTTCCAGCACTTCAATATTCTGTTTTTGTGCTTATGTACATATATGGTTGTTTTAATAAAGAAAAAAGAAAAAGAAAAAGAAAAAAGAAGAAAGAAAGAAAAAAAGAAAGAAGAAAAGAAGAAAGAAGAAAAAGAAAAAAGGAAAGAAAAGAAGAAAGAGAAAAGAAGAAAGAAAGAAAAGAAAAAAGTGAAAAAAAAAGATGGTAGAGCACTTGCCAGCGAAGGGCAAAGGTCCCGAGTTCGAGTCTCGGTCGGGCACACAGTTTTAATTTGCCAGGAAGTTTCATATCAGCGCACACTCCGCTGCAGAGTGAAAATCTCATTCTGCATAAAAGTGTAGATTGCGAAATATTTATAAATGCTGCGTAAAATACATCCTCATGACTGACAAGAACAAAAGCCGTAGAAAATGGCGGGAACTGCTTGGGGCGGTCTGAAGAGCATATTCGTTCACGTGATTCTACAATAAGTCTCTAGACTAAAACTAGGTAAAACAGTAAACGATAAACTGCTCTTCCTTCAGTGTTTTGTGTGTTTGGGGGGGTGGGGGGGGGGGAGTGTCTCAGGGAGAAAAAGTTTCTAAATACTTTGAACCCATCTGACCACGTTTTGTGAAAACTGCCTTGAGTAGCTAGTTCGGCAGCCCACACGCAATGGGAATATATTAGATCTTGTAGCTACAAACAGGCCGAACCTTATCCTTGGCGCCAATAGAGACGGGGATTAGCAATCACTGTGTCATTGTAGCTACTATGGATACGAAAGTTAATAAATCTCTTAAGAAGGCTAGGCAAGCGTTTCTTCTAGATAGATCAGATAAGCAGTAGTTAGGACATTAGACAGAGAACTGATATCACTTGGTTCCAGTAAGATGAACGTAGGGGAATTATTTACAAAGTTTAAGCAGAACGGCCGGCCGGTGTGATCGAGCGGTTATAGGCCCTTCAGTCTGGAACCGAGCGACCACTACGGTCGTAGGTTCGAATCCTGCCTCGGGCATTGATGTGTGTAATGTCCTTAGGTTAGTTAGGTTTAAGTAGTTCTAAGTTCTAGGGGACTGATGACCTCAGATGTTAAGTCCCATAGTGCTCAGAGCCATTTGAACCATTTTTGATGCAGAATGTAAATCGTGTGCTGGAGAGTTATATGCCTAGTAAGTGGATTAAGGACGACAAAGATCCCACAATTTTGCATTTAACATTTGATGATGCCATTATGGCTGCAGTACACTAGCTCATTATGGACCGAAACAGGTAATCTGTTGCCGAAAAATTTGTGACCATAAACGTAAAGTAAAGGAAATTTATTTAATAACGAGATTCGGAAAATGCTGGGGGAACAGAGGCTGTTGCACTCTCAGTTCAAAAGATAACGTGCAAATAACGAGAGGCAAATGTCAATAGAGATTCGTGCGTCTGTGGGAAGATGTAAGCGCCAAGCATACAACTACTACCACCGTCATATTTTAGCAAAAGATCTGGAAGAGAACCCGTGAAAATTGCGGCCCTGTGTAAAATCACTATCCAGTCACTTGTTGACTAGTCTTGTCGCAGTTTAAGACAGAAAAACAAAAGCCGAAATTTAAAATTAAATTAAAGAAATCTTTCAGGCAGGCGAATCGTAGAAATAACCGTCGTTCGACCAGCGAACAGATTCCTGTACAGACGACATAGTAATAAGCATCCATGGTGTAAAGAAACACCTGAAAGAGTTATAAACAAACAAGTCACCAGGTCCGGAGGCTATCCCAGTTCAGTTTTTCAAAGAGTACTGTAGGTCATTGTCCCCTTCCTAGCCTGCATTTATCGCGAATCTCGCCCAGCGCTTAGTCCGGAGCGCCTGGAAGAAAATGCAGGTGACACGTGTATATAAGAATGGGAAAAGAACCGACCGCAAAACTGCAGGCCAATATCCCTAAAATCGGTTTGCTGCAGAATCCTTGAGCCCGAGAAGCTTATGCGCACGAATCAGCTTGCTTTTAGAAAGCATCGCTCGTGCGAAACTCAGTTTGCCATTTTCTCACATAATATACTGCGATATATGGATGTAGGGTAACAGGCAGATTCAATATTTCTAGATTTCCGGAAATCATCTGACATGGTGCCCCTTTGCAGGCTGTTAAAGAAGATACCAGGATACTGATTAGGTTCACAAATATGTGAATGGCTCCAAGACTTCTGAAGTTATAGGACCCAGACAGCGGGCGTTCATCATACGTAGACAAAGATACCGTCATGAGTGCCCAAGGGAAGTGTAATAGGAGTGTGTTCTTATTCTCTATACACTGAAACATCCCCTTAGAAAAATTTATAAATGACATTGCTGGAAAACCTCTACGTTATTTGATTTTCAAACAGCTGAGCAAAACTGAAAGTACTCAGACATTTCCCTCTTTAATTATTCTGAGCAGCACTAAACTGACACACAATTTATTTATTTATTTATTTATTTTGCGCAATGCAATCTGACTTTCAATAATCGCTACAAAAGAATGGCCCTGACTAACAATAACCAATACCTTTCATGAATCACTTACCTCAAAAAAATCTTCGTATAGCGAGCGCCAATACTGCCAGATAAATAAAAGATTCTAAATGCGGAAGGCACTAACTACTGATTAGCAAATGAAAGATTTTGATGGAGAACAAACAATGTATTTACCTTAATAGTGCACAAAAGTCAAATTTACTTTTTCTGATGGACACACGTCCAGATCGTCCGCTCTCAAAACTCCGCCATCTCTCTCCCCACATCCACCACTGCAGGCGGCTCACTTCCAACTGCGCTACGCTACTCGCTGTTCACATCCAACTGCCCAACACTAGAATAGCGAATATTCCAACAATGCCAACCAGCCACAGACTGCAGACAGCACAGTCAGTGATTTTCATACAGAGCGCTACGTGGTGTTTACCAACATAAAAACCTAAACAGCCTACTTACAACACGTAAGTGGTTTGGCGGATAGGGCAGGCAGCAATCTGCGGTTGTTTGCTTATGGCGCTGTGGAGTACGGTAAGGTGTAGAATTTGAGTAACTACAGGGAGATACATGTTGACTTAGACAAAATTTCTTGTTGGACTGATGAATGGCAGCTAGCTCTAAATGTAGAAGAAAAATGTAAATTGATGCGTATGAGTAGGAAAAACAAACCCGTAATTTTCGAATTAGTAGTTTCCTGCTTGACTCAGTCACATCCTTGAAATATCTGAGTGTAACGATGCAAAGCGTTACGAAATGGAACGAGCGTGTGAGGATTGTGGTAGGGAAGGTTTCGGTTTATTAGGATAATTGTATGGAAGATTGTTTCATCTGTAAAGGAGTGCCGCTAGTGCAGCCTTTTCTTGAGTACTGCTCGAGTGTTTGGGATCCGTACCAGGTCGGATTAAAGGAAGACAGCCACGCGGGTTAGGCGCGCTGTCTTGGGAGTCTTACCACGGTACGCACGCCCCCCCCCCCCCCCCCCCCGTCAGTCAGAGGTTCGAGTCATCCCTCGGGCATAGGTTGTGTGTGTGTGTGTGTGTGTGTGTGTGTGTGTTGCCTTCGCTTTAAGTTAGTTTAAGTTAGGTTAAGTAGTGTGTAAACATAGGGACCGATGACCTCAGCAGTTTGGTCCCATAGGAACTTAACACAAATTTCCAAAGGAAGACATCGAAGCGTTTCAGATGCAGACTATTAGATGTGTTACTGGTAGGTTCCATCAACAGGCAGGAGTTACAGAGATGCTTCAGGAACTCAATTGGAAATCCCTGGAGGCAAGACGATGGTGTTTTTGAGAAACACTATTCAGAACATTTAGAGAACCGGCATTTGAAGCTGTCCGCAGAACGATTCTGTTGCTTCCACCATATGTTGCGTTTAAGGTCCAGGAAATTAAGGCTCATAGGCATGCATATATTAGACGTTTTTCCCTCGTTCCATTTACGAGTGGACAGACTGGTAGTTGTACGGTGTACCCTCCGCCACACGCCGTACGGTGGATTGCGGTGTATCTATGCAGATGTAGATGTAAATGTAAATGCAATGATTGTTGGAAGTCTCTAAGTACTCTGTGACCAATAATGGATTCTTAATAAGTAGATTACTACAGCGTTTTCAATTTTTAAACTGGGTCAGCAATTACGTGATATACTGAAAATTAATTTTTTTGTTGCTGTCAGAAGCTGGGCAATGGGAAACTTAGACAGAGGGACCTCGTGTTCGTTTTAAACATTTACTAATGTAGATACGTTGCATATTGTGACAAGTTAAAACTGTGTGCTCAAAAGGGACTTGAACTTGGATGTAATGCAGGTAGTGGTCTACCCGTCTTCTCCATTCCTCTGAATACTATTCTTGTCGGTAGCTTTGAAGCATGAGCTCATGACCTGATCGTACGATAGTTTTCGCACTTACCTGCGCGTGACTGTGTGGATAGTCTTTTGGTTGCCAATCACCCCAACGATTTTCTAACATTCTGTGTGGTGTCTGTTAGTTCTATATCGTGTCTCCCTACCACTTTCGCGCAACGACGCTCTGAGCGTGTTTTTTAGGGAATTGACTAGTTTGAACCTGCGACCTGTTGCTGGTAAGGAGACGCCAGACCACACATGACATGTAGAGTTCAGAAGAGTTCAGTGAGACTAGCGATGATATAACCAAATACTTAATGATTTCAGCGTCACCTCCACTGCACTCCCTGTAAAAGGATCTTAATACTAACTAAATTTAGTGGAAGGGGTTCAAGGCTTTCCTATTTTTAGTTAGCTGGTAAAATAACGTCGAAAAAGCAGTCAAGTTTACGATTGGAAATTTTATTCTACTCACAAAACATTGTTTATAAATTGCACTATTGATAAAAGGAAATGTTTTAATACAGGATGATAAAAACCAACTGCGTTCAACAAAAATGTGAACGAATGTTCCCTGAGTGGGTTTCCAAATTCTACAGTGGATCGAAGGATGACCTATGCCATATCACATCTATAATCTAGGTTTAAATTAAGTTTCACAAGAGAGAAAACTATCAAAATGGTCTACAGTGACCCTCAATTACCTTTAATTACTTATCTAACTTGTCGTAAATTACAGTGGCTGATGTGGCTTCTCAATAACTATATAACAGAAAAATCATCGCATTTCAGATTTTTACTTCAAGTGGCAAATGTGAACACCATGAGCTTTAATTGACGATCGACACTAGTATTACGCAAAAAGGGGGTGTAACAGATGAAAGTCCTCACATCTCGCCGTCTCGGAAGCAACTCTCCCTCCTAACTTCTCCTTACTACAATTTACCGAAGTTGGTTTAAAAAAACTATCTGGCTGTGTTTTCATCTGACCAATCAGGGTCTCAATGTTAACCTTAAGCTCCGCCTACAAAAATTCTGTCTATCCAATGAGAAACATTATACTTTTCGTGGTGGGGCAATGTTTTTAAAGTTTGCAACGTAACAGAGACGCGAAAAAGTCTCACGCTAAAACTTGCAGCTGGTGTGGTCCTTTTAGTGTTATCGTAAGATCTATACTGTTCTTCTGGAGGGCTCTATCTTTTAACATGGGTTGGGGGGGGGGTGGTCCTGACGTAACAGAGACGTGAAAAAATCTCACGCTAAAACTTGCGGCTGGGGTGTGGTCCTAGCGGTTAGCTGGTGACGTGGGTGTCCGTCCCTTATCGTAGAGCCTTCCAGTTTAACACGGTTCTGCTCTCGGCTTCCGTTCTCGTTTCTCCCCTCGGAACTGCGTCTGTCTCACAGTGGGAAGGTATGACATGCATTTAGGCATTCTTGTGTTAGTCTGTGGTATTCCATTTGCTCACTCGTTACTCGTATTACTTTGGTTAATTTAATGTCACGATTTATTCGGAGCTATGTGACATACTACTGGATTTGCTTATCATGTCAGGGTTTTCATGGAAGGTGTTGGATTTGCCTGACACCTTACAATTTTAGAAATTCCTAAGTCATTCAAAGTTATATTAAATACTGAATCTTCCATATCGACTCCCATGTCTTCTTGTATCACTTCGTCAGACAGTTCATGCCCCTCGAAGGAGCCTTCAACGTACCTTTCCAACTGTAATACAGGGTGTCCGGAAATTCTCATTACAGATTTCTATGACTTGCAGACAGGAGTGATTACATAATATTTTGAATAGGAAACTATGTCCGAGAACGTCCCGTTTCCCTTCTGAAATGGTTTCAGTTCAGATGTTTAACTCGTCCACGTATGCTTCAGCGACTGAATTACGCGTGACGCAGTACAATTATTAGGCAATAGTTCGAGAGGAACCATAACAAAATATCCATTCATCAAAATGGTTCAAATGGCTCTGAGCACTATGGGACTCAACTGCTGTGGTCATCAGTCCCCTAGAACTTAAAACTACCTAAACCTACCTAACCCAAGGACATCACAAACATCCATGCCCGAGGCAGGATTCGAACCTGCGACCGTAGCAGCAGCGCGGCTCCGTACTGGAGCGCCTAGAACCGCACGGCCACCGCGGCCGGCATCCATTCATCACTTAAGCACTTTTGTTTGAATTAACACTTAAATATTACTTGTTTACATTATTCCAAAACAAAAAAGAACCCAGCATACTGTATGTACAGAATAGTAGTGATGCATTACACAGCTGCTCGATGTTTTGGCCACCAGTGTTGTTACAGACACTGTGCCTACGAAGCATGCCCTGGTAGCCACTTTCCATTATATCTGGTGTGCCTGCCATTTCTATTGCAGCGGCCAGAACTCGAGCCAGCAGATTTTCGTCTGTCTCTACAGTAGTAAATTAAACTTCGCATTCGAACGCACAAGAAGTAGTCCATAGGAGTTAAATATAGCGATCGTGGCGACCACGCGGTTGGACCACCTCGGCTTATCCGTCTTTCAGATTATCGTCTGTTGAGTTGTCTCCAAACCTCACGTGTGACGTGAGGTGGTGCACAATCATGCTGAAACCACAGTTCCTGCTCCACATTCAGTGGCACTACTTCCAAGAACGGGTCCAATACGTTTTGTAGGAAGATCAAGTATGCAGGACCATTCAGCTTGACCGTCCAGAATACCTTCCCACACATTAATACCAAGCCGGTGCTGAGATCCCTGAACATGCGTGGCGCGATGGTTTTCGTCTGCCCAGACATCGCTGTTTCGCGAATTCAGAACACAGTCCCTTGTGAACCTACATTCATCTGTGAACAGAACTCGACATTGCAACAGGGGTGTGTCGACGAAGCGGTCCAGGAAACACGTGCAGTAGGCAAGCCGTGTGGAAAATCGGCTGGATCCATAGCGTGTACCCTTTGTAAGTGGCGCAGATGTAATTGTTGTTCACGCAGAGCGTCCCAGATGATACTGTGACTGACACGTATTGCATGCACAATTGTTAGAGTAATCGTTGAGGAATTCTCTTCAAGTACATGATGCAGTATATCATGTTCAGATTTGGGCGTGCGGCGTTGCCGTGGAGTACCACAATCCTGTCTCTTAGCGGTGAAGGTACCTGTTTCTTGTTACTTGGGCAAACGTTGAAAGGTGGCTACACTGAGACGTAACCGGTTGGCCCTGAGTAGTATTACTACGCAATCTGATTGCATAGAATAACAATAAAGAATGAAAGGAAATTTCCGTTAACGCAATTGATTAATTAAATCCCCAGCAATTATAAAAGCTACGAAACAACAAAGCACAAGTGTAACTGTTCTGTGTGTGGAAGTGTGATTCAACGTACACGTATCTGGCACGGTTCTTCCTCAATATGACAAGATATTTTAAACACCATTTACAATGAAGTAATTAAAAACCAGAAATACTATAATTGCACATAGAGACCAGAATTACAGTCTAATACATGAACACAAGCCAGATGCTTTGTTGACTGAACCTGTGACCAAGAGGCATTGTTATTTAGGAAATTTGAAATAAAAAATTTTTGTTGCCTTCATATACAGGGCTATTACAAATGATTGAAGCGATTTCATAAATTCACTGTAGCTCCATTCATTGACATATGGTCAAGACACACTACAAATACGTAGAAAAACTCATAAAGTTTTGTTCGCCTGAAGCCGCACTTCAGGTTTCTGCCGCCAGAGCGCTCGAGAGCGCAGTGAGACAAAATGGCGATCGGAGCCGAGAAAGCGTATGTCGTGCTTGACATGCACTCACATCAGTCAGTAATAACAGTGCAACGACACTTCAGGACGAAGTTCAACAAAGATCCACCAACTGCTAACTCCATTCGGCGATGGTATGCGCAGTTTAAAGCTTCTGGATGCCTCTGTAAGGGGAAATCAACGGGTCGGCCTGCAGTGAGCGAAGAAACGGTTGAACGCGTGCGGGCAAGTTTCACGCGTAGCTCGCGGAAGTCGACGAATAAAGCAAGCAGGGAGCTAAACGTACCACAGCCGACGGTTTGGAAAATCTTACGGAAAAGGCTAAATCAGAAGCCTTACCGTTTACAATTGCTACAAGCCCTGACACCCGATGACAAAGTCAAACGCTTTGAATTTTCAGCGCGGTTGCAACAGCTCATGGAAGAGGATGCGTTCAGTGCGAAACTTGTTTTCAGTGAGGAAGCAACATTTTTTCTTTATGGTGAAGTGAACTGACACAATGTGCGAATCTGGGCGGTAGAGAATCCTCACGCATTCGTGCAGCAAATTCGCAATTCACCGAAAGTTAACGTGTTTTGTGCAATCTCATGGTTTAAAGTTTACGGCCCCTTTTTCTTCTGCGAAAAAAACGTTACAGGACACGTGTATCTGGACATGCTGGAAAATTGGCTCATGCCACAACTGGAGGCCGACAACGCCGACTTCATCTTTCAACAGGATGGTGCTCCACCTCACTTCCATCATGATGTTCGGCATTTCTTAAACAGGGGATTGGAAAACCGATGGATCGGTCGTGGTGGAGATGATGATCAGCAATTCATGTCACGGCCTCCACGCTCTCCCGACTTAACCCCATGCGATTTCTTTCTGTGGGGTTATGTGAAAGATTCAGTGTTTAAACCTCCTCTACCAAGAAACGTGCCAGAACTGCGAGCTCGCATCAACGATGCCTTCGAACTCATTGATGGGGACATGCTGCACCGAGTGTGGGAGGAACTCGATTATCGGCTTGATGTCTGCCGAATCACTAAAGAGGCACATATCGAACATTTGTGAATGCCTAAAAAAAGTTTTTGAGTTTTTGTATGTGTGTGCAAAGCATTGTGAAAATATCTCAAATAATAAAGTTATTGTAGAGCTGTGAAATCGCTTCAATCATTTGTAATAACCCTGTATATTGACGAAAAATACACTGTGATAATTACAACATCCCCAATCGAACAGCATCTGTTATCTCGCCGAACAGAACAAGTGCACACGACATGCTCTCAACTAGTACTGCTATAGACATCCTCTCAACAAGCGCTGCCCACGGCAACCTCTGAACCACTACTGCCCAGAGGAGGCGGCGGAATCATACTCTTTGGCGCAATCTCTGGCGCTGTGACTCAGTGTAGCCACCTTTCAACGTTTGTATGATGGCGCGTTACGTTACGGGAAACGTTCGTGCTACAGCCAAGTAGCAACTCTTCCGGTACCTCGAGTATGGCCATACTGAAGGAGCATATCTGCGTATTCCGAAAACGTGTACCGAACCATGTCTACTGTATCGGAGACGCAAGGCACTGAATAGGTCTCGCAGTAAGTCAGAGGTTAATGGCCCATCAGTTGACCGACTAGCATACTACACGTCATCCTGTCTACTCTATTGCATACCAGCAGCAGACGTGGACGCGTTACACGTCTGAACTGAAACCGTCGTAGGACGGAAACGGTACTTTTCCGAAAATGAATTCCTATTCAAAATACACTGAAGAGCCAAAGAAACTGACACACCTCCCTAATATCGAGTAAGGCCCCCGCAAACACGCAGAAGTGCCGCAACAGGATGTGACATGGACTCCACTAATGTCTGAAGTAGTGCTAGAGGGAATAGACACCATGAATGCTGTAGGGCTGTCCATAAATCCGTAAGATTACGAGGGAGTGGGAGAACAGCACGTTGCAAGGCGTCCCAGATATGCTCAACAGTGTTCATGTCCAGGGAGTTTGGTGGTCAGCGGAAGTGTTTAAATTCAGAAGAGTGTCCCTGGAGCCACTCTATAGCATTTCCGGGCGTGTGGGGTGGCGCATTGTCAGGCTACAATTGCCCAAGTCCGTCGGAATGCACAACGGACATGAATGGATTTTGGTAGTCAAGGATGCTTTTGTGCGTGTCACCTGTTAGAGTCGTATCTAGACGTAACAGGGGTCCCATATCACTCCAACTGCACACGGCTCAAATTATTACAGAGCCTCAACCAGGTTGAACAGTCCCCTGCTGACATGCAGGATCCATGGACTCATGAGGTTGTCTCCATATCCGTACACGTCCATCCACTCGATACAATTTGAAACGGGACTCATCCGACCAGGAAACAAAAAACCCTCGGATGACGATCTTGACGGGCCCAGGAGAGACGTAAACCTTTGTGTCGTGCAGTCATCAAGGGTGCACGAGTGGACCTTCGCATCCGAAAGCCCATATCTATGTTTTGTTGTTGAATGGTTCGCACGCTGGCAGTTGTTGATGACCCAGCATTGAAATCTGCAGCATTTTCGGAGGGGTTGCATTTCTGTTACGTTGAGCGATACTCTTCAGTCGTCGTTGGTCCCATTCTTGCAGGATCTTTTTCCGGTCGCAGCGGTGTCGAATATCTGATGTTTTACTGGATTCCTAACACTCACGGTACACTGGTGAAATGATCGTACGGGAAAATCCCCACTTCATCGCTACCTCGGAGGTGCTATGTTCCATCGCTCGTTCGCCAACTATAACACGACGTTCAGTCTCAGTTAAATCTTGATAACCTGCCATATGTAGCAGCAGTAAGCGATCTAACAACTGTGCCAGGCACTTGTTGTCTTATACAGGCGTCGCCGACCGCAAAGCCCTATAATTCCTGTTTGTATATCTCTGTGTTTGAATATGTATGCCTATACCAGTTTCTTTGGCGCCTCAGTGAACTTTGTGCTCACTCTCTTCTAGAAGTTTTAACAGCAAACTGCGATCGCCCTGTATAACTTACACAAAAATGTATCATCATTGTGAAATTAAAGGGAATTCCGGATGCACTATACGGAGTACATATCTTGAGCAAGAACACACTGAGTACTCTGTTCTAGAGAACTGTCGTGTGTCAGAGTCCAAACGGTAGAATTCGCAAATGCAGGAGTTACGTTTCTGCTTAACGATGGCGAGCGAAAGTGACACAGACGCGCTCCTGCTCGTGAGTCGTGAGGGAAGTGGACGTTTCGGCCGTAGCGACCATCTGCCGACGACCACGACAGACGAGCCGATTCTTGCACCCCCCCCCCCCTCCCCGCCCCACACACACAGTCGCTCTCCCTCCCCACCACCAACTGCGGCTCCTGACAGTTCCGTTTACGTCCGCTGGCCAGAGGAGCGCCACGAGCGGCCGTCTCGCCAAGCCAATTGTCCAATTGTCCGACGTGGCAGACGTCGGAGGGCGCGCGGATGGGGTGGAGGGGGAAGGGGTGGGGGGGTAGCATCGGCAAACTGTCACGCGGCCGACCCAGTAATTGTGTTTCCCCACTGATGAAAGCCGGATCGCATGTCCCACCGCCACCGACAATGTTGACATGTCCTCCCAGGTCGCGGACTAATTTGTTCTGCCGGAGGTTGGGCCGTACGCCGGGATATCCGCTGCAAAACTGGAAATGACGCTACGCGTGTGTCATGTATCGCTTATAAACAAAGCAATACTGTTTTTTATAGCCTGCAACGTCGTCTCGTTGCATTTACGTTCCCAATATAAAAGTTTGGGATCATTATCTTCTCAACGTATGGGGGGGGGGGGGGGGGGGGGTGATTCAGCTGCTCCTATACAGTATACAGGGTGTTACAAAAAGGTGCGGCCAAACTTTCAGGAAACATTCCTCACACACAAATAAAGAAAATATGTTATGTGGACATGTATCCGGAAACGCTTACTTTCCATGTTAGAGCTCATTTTATTATTTCTCTTCAAATCACATTAATCACGGAATGGAAACACACAGCAACAGAACGTGCCAGAGTGACTTCAAACACTTTGTTACAGGAAATTTTCAAAGTGTCCTCCGTTAGCGAGGATACATGCATCCACCCTCCGTCGCATGGAATCCCTGATGCGCTGATGCAGCCCTGGAGAATGGCGTATTGTATCACAGCAGTCCACAATACGAGCACGAAGAGTCTCTACGTACATTTGGTACCGGGATTGCGTAGACAAGAGCTTTCAAATGCCCCCATAAATGAAAGTCAAGAGGGTTGAGGTCAGGAGAGCGTGGAGGCCATGGAATTGTTCCGCTTTTACCAATCCATCGGTCACCGAATCTGTTGAGAAGCGTACGAACACTTCGACTGAAATGTGCAGGAGCTCCATCGTGCATGAACCACATGTTGTGTCGTACTTGTAAAGGCACGTGTTCTAGCATCACAGGTAGAGTATCCCGTATGAAATCATGGCAGTGAATCGATGAAGTACAGTACAAACTGACGAAACTAAAATGAGCTTTAACATGGAAATTAAGAGTTTCCGGACACATGTCCACATAACATCTTATCTTTATTTGTGTGTGAGGAATGTTTCCTGAAAGTTTGGCCGTACCTTTTTGTAACACCCTGTATGGATTGTATGCAACCGGCAACGCCCTCAAACACTGAGCACTAACTTTACATATTCTCTCGGCCGCTATGCGCAAGTCGTTAGTCCTACAGAAAAACATGAGCATCATCTTTTTTGTAGGAAGTCTTGTAGGAAGTTCCCAGAGATTGCACTGTTATACATTTTCGCCAGAACCCGTAATTTCGAATTATCCAAGAAAAATTTGCAAAAGTGACGTTCAAACGCGTTTTCCTTGAATAAACCGAAAATTGTGGCCTCCAGATACATTAAATTTCCTACAAAAAGGTCCTGTTCATTTTTTCTGTAGGACCAGTAGTTTGTGCATAGCGAGCGGGAAAACATGAAAATTTCGCGTGTGGTTTTTGAAAGCGTTGCGAGTTCTATACAACCCATAGGTAGGATCAGCTGAGTGGTTCCATTGGCTCTGAGCACTATGGGACTTAAGAGCTGAGGCCATCAGTCCCCTAAACTTGGAACTACTTAAACCTAACAACATCACACACATCCATGCCCGAGGCAGGATTCGAACCTGCGACCGTAGCAGCAGCGGGGTTCTGGACTGAAGCGCCTAGAACCGCTGGGCCACCAAGGCCGGTAGGATCAGCTGCATCACTCTGTGTACACTGGTGCCCAAAAAAAGAGGACGCAACCGACTTACGCATGATGTGTCAGTACCAAGTAACAATGAAACCTGGTAGTCAAGGAAGGCAGGATTCGGTTACGATTGTGGACGGGGCCGTAATCAGTTACCATTCGTTCCATCTTGCAAGTATACACATTTTTTTTTAAACCGTAATTCCAGACTCAGCAATAAATAAAGATACTACACGTTGAAACTTCCTGGCAGATTAAAACTGTGTGCCCGACCGAGACTCGAACTCGGGACCTTTGCCTTTCGCGGGCAAGTGCTCTACCAACTGAGCTACCGAAGCACGACTCACGCCCGGTACTCACAGCTTTACTTCTGCCAGTACCTCGTCTCCTACCTTCCAAACTTTACAGAAGCTCTCCTGCGAACCTTGCAGAACTAGCACTCCTGAAAGAAAGGATATTGCGGAGACATGGCAGCGCACACTCCGCTGCAGAGTGAAAATCTCGTTCTGGAAACATCCCCCAGGCTGTGGCTAAGCCATGTCTCCGCAATATCCTTTCTTTCAGGAGTGCTAGTTCTGCAAGGTTCGCAGGAGAGCTTCTGTAAAGTTTGGAAGGTAGGAGACGAGATACTGGCAGAAGTAAAGCTGTGAGTACCGGGCGTGAGTCGTGCTTCGGTAGCTCAGTTGGTAGAGCACTTGCCCGCGAAAGGCAAAGGTCCCGAGTTCGAGTCTCGGTCGGGCACACAGTTTTAATCTGCCAGGAAGTTTCATATCAGCGCACACTCCGCTGCAGAGTGAAAATCTCATTCTGGAAACATCCCCCAGGCTGTGGCTAAGCCATGTCTCCGCAATATCCTTTCTTTCAGGAGTGCTAGTTCTGCAAGGTTCGCAGGAGAGCTTCTGTAAAGTTTGGAAGGTAGGAGACGAGGTACTGGCAGAAGTAAAGCTGTGAGTACCGGGCGTGAGTCGTGCTTCGGTAGCTCAGTTGGTAGAGCACTTGCCCGCGAAAGGCAAAGGTCCCGAGTTCGAGTCTCGGTCGGGCACACAGTTTTAATCTGCCAGGAAGTTTCATATCAGCGCACACTCCGCTGCAGAGTGAAAATCTCATTCTGGATACTACACGTTATTAGTGAAAGAATAAACAACTGTGTAATTGGCTGGTTCAAATGGCTCTGAGCACTATGGGACTTAACATCTATGGTCATCAGTCCCCTAGAACGTAGAACTACTTAAACATAACTAACCTAAGGACAGCACACAACACCCAGCCATCACGAGGCAGAGAAAATCCCTGACCCCGCCGGGAATCGAACCCGGGAACCCGGGCGTGTGAGCTGTGTAATTAATAGTGCTTTCAGTGCGTTACAATTTACCAAATGAGCATAAAATACAGACACAGCAAATAATGTTTTAAAAACAAGCCAATGTGATCCCAATTAGAATTTTAAGGCAAGTAACCACAGTCGCGTCTGAAGGCTCTGAGCACTATGGGACTCAACTGCTGTGGTCATAAGTCCCCTAGAACTTAGAACTACTTAAACCTAACTAACCTAAGCACACCAGACACATCCATGCCCGAGGCAGGATTCGAACCTGCGACCGTAGCGGTCGTGCGGTTCCAGACTGTAGCGTCTTTAACCGTTCGGCCACGCGTCTGAAGGCCTTTAACGCCAAGAACGACAATTATAAAAAATTTAACAAACACACCGTAAAACAGCAATGCAATATCAAAGGTTAATGTAAAAAGACAGGCAACTGATCACCAAACGGCTGAGGCAAAATGATGGTAAACTTGGTAGCACAACCATTTAAACCTGCTGTAACGCCAAAAATGGCAATTATATAAAAAAATTTTAAAAATATACAGTAAAACAGCAAATACAACAGCAAAGGTTAATGTAAAAGGACAAGCAACTGATCACCAAACTGGTGAGAGAAAATGACAGTAAACTTGGTAGCACAATCAAGCCAAGAATAGGAATTATGTAAAAAAATTTCCAGCAAAAAAAAAAAAAAATAAAAAAACCACTTTCGCTAGCGATGAGATAGACAGAGACAGAAAAGAGTTGCATTCTCTTTACAAGATAGTAAATCAGACTAGTGGCAGTCTAACGAATGGCGAATGATAATCTTGCTGAGACTATCTGGTGTCCAGTAAACCAAATGCAAAGATGTAAAAATACGGCAAAGTCGGAAACGGCGGTGTGGGCTCCATCGCCGGCCGGAGTGGCCGTGCGGTTCTAGGCGCTACAGTCCGGCACCGAGCGACCGCTACGGTCGCAGGTTCGAATCCTGCCTCGGGTGTGGATGTGTGTGATGTCCTTAGGTTAGTTAGGTTTAATTAGTTCTAATTTCTAGGCGACTGATGACCTCAGAAGTTGAGTCGCATAGTGCTCAAAGCCATTTGAACCATTTTGGACTCCATCCGCAGAATACTGTGCTTAGAGCGCCCGGACAGAAAAAGGAATCATTACCACCAGAGTAGAAGAATCGCCAGCCAACCTACAATCGAGAAAGCTGTCAAAACTACACGCCTCACTGGACAGCAACGGCAAGGCGAGGAAACGTAAACTGTCGTTACATACACTAACCCCCAGGGCAGGTAACTGTGGCGTTAGCAGCCACGAGGCACGAAAAATACCGCTGGTTGAAATTAACAAATAGTAACAAACTGAACGCAATAAATATTTATTAGACGTCCAGGAAAGCTAATCAGTTCCGCCTTCACCAAGCACTCCACACGCCGCTCTTCGCCTTGGCAACACTACGAGCAGCAACACGAACCCAAGTCCCCACCGAGAATCGCAACATCTCACAAAGGTGGAGGTTTCTCTACTCGAATCCAAACGCACTCAACCTAAAGCTTGCTGGATCCGATTTACGACGAGGTCGAACACCAGAGCCTTTCCATCCGGCAGTCCATGCGCGCTGCCAGCGGTCCCGGCGTGTACTGGCACTGCGATGACCTGGCGCCTCCTGAGTCCCCAGCTGAACTGCACACTGACACGACCCGGAAGAACCACGATGTCGCCCCAAAGACAGGGCCACAGTTGCTACATTTCGATAACCGCCGCTGCTGCCACTAGCAGACAGGCAAAGCTTACGAAACCAAGTGGCGCCAGTCAACACGAGAAGAAAACAAACAACCGCAACCATGTCATCTAAATTATCCGGCCTGGCCTCCAACAGAGGACGGAAACCTACAAACAGTACCAACGTGAGCCACTGCACTGCTCAAACAAGTTCGATGAAACTTAAACCATACATACAAATAACTCCTACAGTATATTGCAAAAGTCACCATGGTTCATGATGGTGCCCTGGACAGTACAAAAGGCAGAACATCGTGGTCACCGAAAACGGCAATGCATTCTTTGCAGTGTGCTCCCATGCTGGCCAAAAAGTTGGTAAGGCGATCCATACTTCCACCAGCGCGGTTGAAAACTGCTGCATGGTCGTTGGTGCATGTGGACGTGTGCAGTACGTCTCCACAATGCATCCCACACGCCGGGTGAATGGGCAGGCTACTCCGTTCGCCGAATATTCTCTCGTTCCAAGAGCTGCACCACGTGCACTGTACGATGTGGCCGCTCACTGTCATCCATAAAAATGAGGCCAGGGCCGAATGCAGGCCAAGAAGACGCATGTGGGGAACGAGCACAGTGTCACAGTAACATTGACTGGTGACTGTACCGTGTTCAAATATTTGGACGCCAATACGTTCACGCAACACTATGCCTTCGCACACTATGACATCAGACTACCAAAACAATCATCTTCGACAATGCTGGATGTACCATGCTATGGTGCGACGTGGGACCACATAATGTACCCCGAAACATTATCGTTTTGCTGGTGCAGGTGTTACGGTATGGGAGGGGGGGGGGCATTATATTGCTTTTACGCACGACCCCCAAATACACTCCTGGAAATGGAAAAAAGAACACATTGACACCGGTGTGTCAGACCCACCATACTTGCTCCGGACACTGCGAGAGGGCTGTACAAGCAATGATCACACGCACGGCACAGCGGACACACCAGGAACCGCGGTGTTGGCCGTCGAATGGCGCTAGCTGCGCAGCATTTGTGCACCGCCGCCGTCAGTGTCAGCCAATTTGCCGTGGCATACGGAGCTCCATCGCAGTCTTTAACACTGGTAGCATGCCGCGACAGCGTGGACGTGAACCGTATATGCAGTTGACGGACTTTGAGCGAGGGCGTATAGTGGGCATGCGGGAGGCCGGGTGGACGTACCGCCGAATTGCTCAACACGTGGGGCGTGAGGTCTCCACAGTACATCGATGTTGTCACCAGTGGTCGGTGGAAGGTGCACGTGCCCGTCGACCTGGGACCGGACCGCAGCGACGCACGGATGCACGCCAAGACCGTAGGATCCTACGCAGTGCCGTAGGGGACCGCACCGCCACTTCCAGCAAATTAGGGACACTGTTGCTCCTGGGGTATCGGCGAGGACCATTCGCAACCGTCTCCATGAAGCTGGGCTACGGTCCCGCACACCGTTAGGCCGTCTTCCGCTCACGCCCCAACATCGTGCAGCCCGCCTCCAGTGGTGTCGCGACAGGCGTGAATAGAGGGACGAATGGAGACGTGTCGTCTTCAGCGATGAGAGTCGCTTCTGCCTTGGTGCCAATGATGGTCGTATGCGTGTTTGGCACCGTGCAGGTGAGCGCCACAATCAGGACTGCATACGACCGAGGCACACAGGGCCAACACCCGGCATCATGGTGTGGGGAGCGATCTCCTACACTGGCCGTACACCACTGGTGATCGTCGAGGGGACACTGAATAGTGCACGGTACATCCAAACCGTCATCGAACCCATCGTTCTACCATTCCTAGACCGGCAAGGGAACTTGCTGTTCCAACAGGACAATGCACGTCCGCATGTATCCCGTGCCACCCAACGTGCTCTAGAAGGTGTAAGTCAACTACCCGGATCTGTCCCCCATTGAGCATGTTTGGGACTGGATGAAGCGTCGTCTCACGCGGTCTGCACGACCAGCACGAACGCTGGTCCAACTGAGGCGCCAGGTGGAAATGGCATGGCAAGCCGTTCCACAGGACTACATCCAGCATCTCTACGACCGTCTCCATGGGAGAATAGCAGCCTGCATTGCTGCGAAAGGTGGATATACACTGTACTAGTGCCGACATTGTGCATGCTCTGTTGCCTGTGTCTATGTGCCTGTGGTTCTGTCAGTGTGATCATGTGATGTATCTGACCCCAGGAAAGTGTCAATAAAGTTTCCCCTTCCTGGGACAATGAATTCACGGTGTTCTTATTTCAATTTCCAGGAGTGTATTTTCACTAACGATACCTTAATCTCCGATGAACGCTAGCCGCATTCGCGTTACTTGGCGTGAATAAAGTTCCTTCTTGTACAGTATCCTCCGCTGAACGATTTCAGTGACATCTTTACGGAAATTGTACTTTGTCTTCGGTAGGAATTATTACGGAAATAGTCATAGCCTCGCTTCATCTTCAGACCAGTTTACGCAGTGCGATATTCTGATCAAAATCGACTACTCGAAATACGTACGCCTTTGCGCCTGTGTGTAAATCAACAGCCAATCACGTCGCGAGTGTGTCTATGTCGTTAATTATCTGAAGATTATGCCGAGTGTGGAGTTCTAAATTTCCGAGTATGATGCACGCTGCGCATGAACATAAACAGGTTCAGTCTGCAACCGCGCAAACGCTACGGTCGCAGGTTCGAATCCTGCCTCGGGCATGGATGTGTGTGACGTCCTTAGGTTAGTTAGGTTTAAGTAGTTCTAAGTCAAGGGGTCTGATGACCTCAGATGTTAAGTCCCATAGTGCTCAGAGCCATTTGAACAAAAACAGGGGATTTAGACAGCGTCTACTAACAGCGGAAGTTGAGTTATTGTGGCACAACTCACTCCTATTACAGAAATTGATCTTCTGCTTAATCTCTGTTGTGTTCTTTGGTTTGTTTTCGTGACACAATGAAAGGGTTTCAGGAGGTTCTGGTATTTAATATACTTCTTTTCTCCTACGTGAGAGACGAAATATCTGAAAGTATGAAGGTCTTTACCTTCTGCAGAGAAAGAGCCTGACCTATGCATAAAAAAGAACGTAAATAGAAAAGAGTGTTTTAACGAAAATTATTTCAACAGTGAAAAAGTCAGATTCATTTGACCAGTAAAATAATTTTAGATATTATTTGATGAATAGTAAGAAAACAAGATACAAACTATAAATCAAAAAGCCGTTATTTACCGCGCTCTGTATATTGTTCGCTGAGTTTGCAAATATATATTTTCTCGAGCAAGCAAATGTGCATGTTCTGAAATGTTTGAACGACAGGCTTCCCATTCTTTCAGTTTTCCGGATTGTAGGGAATTTAGCACAAGATCTTTGGCAAGGACATCTGCTAAGTCATTTGCTTCCGTCGTTAGTAAACTCTATTACCATTGCTCGTTCCTATAGTTCCTTACAACATTTCAATTTTTTCGTAAATACGGTACTGCCTCAATACCTAATTTCGTCATTCAGGTGCTAAACTGCGCAGCAGGTAGCTCTCACAGCTTTTGGCGCTGAAGTTTACACGAAAATGATCATACAAAACAGATGAGACTCTCAATCAGTGCGGGAATAAAACGCCAGGGGCGCTGCGGTAGACTCATCTGTCTCGAGCAGTCAGCTGAGACAAACAAACGACCATGTAAAAGGGGTTTTACAGACGAAATCGAGGAGATGATTTACATTCGTGCAAAACAGCTGACGCTTGGAAAATATAAATTTGATCGGGTTAGCTAAATCGATTCAGGTGGACTATGTAATTCAGAAAATCGGCGTTCGTAGTTTATTACTTAAGTACCCTCCAGAGTTGCAAATAATTTTTTGTTAGTGACTGGTCTCGAACTTTTCGTTCATTCTTAGCAATAAATGAAACACAAACATTTTGTGTACACAGATTACACCAGCGCAATAAACCTTTTGTGACGTACCTGCATTTGTATCATTTTCTGTACACGATACGTTGCTTTTTACATTGTGTCAAAATAACAAACGTTACTTGTCTGTAGTACTGTTGTTTTTATACATTCCAAATTCGACAAGCGTCTTTAGTTGTTTAGACTCAAATATTTGACAGGCCTCTTCGCTTATTTATTGCATGTTCATAAGCTTTGTCTCTCAGAGATCATAATGTCACAATCAGATACATAGATGCTGCATTGGTAAATACCTCAGACATTATCGCACTGTTCTATAAGTGCAAAGCTAGTTCTTGCAGATGCAATTTTAGTTCTTTTTGCTGATGATACAAGAATAATAATCGTACCCAACAAATAAGGATTAGCTGAGGAAATTTTAAACAACGTCTTTCAGAAAATTATAAGTGGTTCTGTGCAAATGGACTCTCACTAAATTTTGAGGAAGCACAGTATATACAGTTGTCTACAGTAAATGGCATAACACCACTGATAAATATAGACTCTGAACAGAAGTCTGTTGCTTTCATATGGCATCATATTTTGGGGTAATTCGTCATTAAGAGAAAAATTATCCATTACACAAAAGCGTGTAATCAGAATAATAGCTGGAGCCCACCCGGAATCACCTTGCAGATATTTGTTTAAGGAGCTCAGGATATTCACAGTGCCTTCGCAATACACATATTCACTTATGAAATTTGTTGTTAATAACCCATCCCAATTCATAAATAATAGCAAAGTGCATAGCTGCAACACTAGAGGAAAGGATGATCTTCACTATTCTGGATTAAATCTGACTTTGGCACAGAAAAGAGTGAATCATGCTGCCACAAAAATGTTTCGTCATTTGCGAAATAGCATTAAAAGTCTGACAACTAGATTTTAAAACCAAATTAAAATACCAGGGTTGCAACTCAAATAGTGGCAACTATTTATTCATAACCGATACAAAAGAGTTACGTGTTTGCTCCTGTTACTGTCCTAAGTAGTCACCAGTGCTGTGTAGAACCCGTTGCCAGCGACGTGGAAGGCGTAGTATACCGTTAGCAGAGCCTGTTCTGTTGTTGGTGCGAATGGAGTGGTCTACTGCCTGTCGAATCTCTGGAACAGTTCTGAAGCGAATGCTACGAAGTGGTTCGTTCATCTTTGGAATCAAATCAAAGTTACCAGGACTTAAGTCCGAGGAGTATGGTGGATGGTACAGTACTTCCCAGTCCCATCGACAGAACAGAACAGCCACAGCTTGAACTGTATGCGCCCGTGCATTGTCGTGCAAAATGATGGGTGGTTTGCGCAGAAAGTGTCGCCGCTTCTTTCGCAAAGCTGGTCGCAGGTGATGCTCCAAAAACGAACAGTAGTACTGTGTATTGACAGTCTGCCGTGGAGGAACGTAATGCGTTAGGATAACAGCATCACAGCCGTACACGACTATCACCATAACTTTAGACCGCTCCATTCGCACCATCAACAGAACAGGCTCTGCTAACGGTATGCTACACCTTCCATATCGCTGGCAACAGGTTCTACACAACGCTGGTGACCACTTTGAAGCACAGAAACAGGTGCAAACATGTAACTCTTTTGTATCGGTTGTTAATAAATAGTTGTCACTATTTGAGTTGCAACCCTCGTAAATTCTGAATGACAGCTCCTTCTACTCAACAGGTAAAGTTTTAGAATGAAGTAGTAAGGGTAAAAAAAAAGTTATTTCGTGTAAAGAAAACTTATTTCATGTCAATTGAAATAAATTTTCTTTACACCAAATAACTGTTCCACATAACTACGAAATGTGGCGTTCTTCACCTATGGAAAAAGTATTAATGTTGTATAATGTAACTGATATGTCATAAGCTAACTGTTTTACTGAATCACTAATCATTTTCAAAAAGAGGAAAAAATTATTGTATTTAAATTCGGACTGTTCGCTTATGAATTTGTGCGTCTCCCTCATTTTCCGTTTGTATATTTTCAAATTTTCAAGAACTTCTAACTTCATTCCTCTAGGTTCCACGTGTAGAATTTTCATAGTACTGTCAGTCCCACTCACTGTATGTTTTGTGCGTCACAAATGATGGCCAAATGCAATCTTGTTGCTTGTATCTACTTCCGACCAATTTGGACTACACAATTTAGTCTATACGCACCACATGCATAATAATTTTTTTCGGTTTTTACAGTTTTATTTCCGAGTTTAAACCCTAACTGACTTGCTGTTCAACGATGACTGATTGTGAGACCTCTACAAATACAGTATCTATGTTTTCAGTTGCGACTTTATGATACCTAAAAGACATACCATATGGGGACAGAATAAAAGCTGTAAAGCGCCTGTCAAATTTTATGTCTAAAACTAAAAATACCTGTCGAGTTTTGAATGTACCAAGACAACAGTAATACAGTTAAGTAACATTTGTGATATTGATCTGATGTAAAAACAAATGTATTAAGTGCAATGAAACATCACAAATACAGGTATGTCACAAAATATTTATTATAGTACTGCAATCCGTGCACACAAAATGTTATTATTTCATGTTTTATTGATAACATTGTATCTTCTAGTATAGGCAATGGTTTGAGAATAAACGAAAAGCTCGAAACTAGTCACTAACAAAAATATCATTTGCAGCTTTAACAGAAACTTTAATTAATAAATTACAAATACTTGGAAGAGCCAAAGAAACTGGTACACCGGCCTAATATCGTGTAGGGCCCCCGCGAGCACGCAGAAGTGCCGCAACATGACGTGGAATGGATTCGTCTAATATCTAAAGTAGTGCTGGAGGGAACAGACACCATGAATCCTGCAGGGCTGTCCATAAATCCGTAAGAGTACGAGGAGTGGAGATCTCTTCTGAGCAGCACGTTGCAAGGCATCCCAGATAAGCTCAATAATATTCATGCCTGGGAAGACTGGTGCCTGCGGAAATGTTTAAACTCAAAAGAGTGTTCCTGGAGCCATTCCGTAGCAATTCTGGACGTGTGGGGCGTCGCACTGTCCTGCTGAAATTACCCAAGATCGAAGGAATGCACAATGAACATGAATAGGTGCAGGTGATCAGACAGAATGCTTATATACGTGTCACCTGTCAGAGTCGTATCCAGACGGATCAGGGGTCCCATATGACTCCAACTGCACACGCCCCACCGGCTTGAACAGTCCCCTGTTGACATGCAGCGCTCATGTATTCAAGAGGTTGTCTCCATACCCGTATACTTCCATCTGCTCGATACAATCTGAAACGAGACTCTTCCGACCAGACAACATGTTCCAGACATCAACAGTCTAGTGTCGGTGTTGACGGAACATATCGATAATGTTTCGTTGAATGGTTCGCACGCTGACACTTGATGATGGCCAAGCATTGAAATATGCAGCAATTTTCGGAGGGGTTGCACTTCTGTCACGTTGAACGATTCTCTTCAGTTGTCGTTGGTCCCGTTCTTGCAGGATCTTTTTCCGGCCGCAGTGATGTCGGAGATTTGATGTTTTACCGGATTCCTGATATTCACGGTACACTTGTGAAATGGTCGTAGGGGAAAAACCTTACTTCATCGGTACTTCGGACATGCTGTGACCCATCGCTCGTGCGCCGACTATAACACCACGTTCAGACTCACTTAAATCTTGATAACCTGCCATTGTAGCAGCAGTAACCGATCTAACAACTGAGCGAGCCACTTGTCTTATATAGGCGTTGTCGACCGCAGCGCCGTATTCTGCCTGCTTACATATCTCTGTATTTGTATACGCATGACTAGACGAGTTTCTTTGGCACTTCAGTATATAAGCGGTCCGACAGACACATTTAGTGTCAGTTGTTCCCATTCGTAGATGATAGTACACGAGACTCTCAGCATTTGATTTGGGATCGATCCTTATTACCGTTTCACATCCAGTTTTTGTATCTCTCTCTTGCTGGGTTTCAGGAAACCAAACAATGAACACGTTTGCCCTATCTCTGACGTGTCTCTTTAATTTGCTTGCGCGACGGTCTGATTGATGAAGTTTCGATACTAATGGACTCGAAAACTCATTTTTTCTTAACAATTATTTCTCAGTACAACCTGTAATGCAATACCCTTACAAGCTTTCCAAACTACTTCTGACCACCCTGTATATTTCAGGCCACTGATGATGCCTTTCAAAAAATAAAGGCCAAACGGGTGTGGCATGAAAAAATTCTCCATTCTGGATGTATAGGTAAAGTGAAGTCTTCAGAATGATTTTTTGCAGATTTATTCGTTCACTGACATTCTAGAGTTTAGTTTATCTACATAGGTTAACTGTAGTTGACGATACCAAACTCACTTAAATCTTGATAACCTGCCATTGTAGTAGCAGTAACCGATCTAACGACTGCGACAGACACTTGTTGTCTTATATAGGCGTTGTCGACCGCAGCGCCGTATTCTGCCAGTTTCAAAAATGTTCAAATGTGTGTGAACTCTTATGGGACTTAACTGCTAAGGTCATCAGCCCCTAAGCTTACACACTACTTAACCTAAATTATCCTAAGGACATGAAATTTCCTGGCAGGTTAAAACTGTGAGACTGACTGAGACTCGAACTCGGGACCTTTGCCTTTCGCGGGCAAGTGCTCTACCATCTGAGCTAGCGAAGCACGACTCACGCCCGGTCCTCACAGCTTTCGTCTGCCAGTATCTCGTCTCCTACCTTCCAAACTTTACATGGCTAAGCCATGTCTCCGCAGTATCCTTTCTTTCAGTAGTGCTAATTCTGCAAGGTTCGCAGGAGAGCTTCTGCAAAGTTTGGAAGGTAGGAGACGAGATACTGGCAGAAGTAAAGCTGTGAGGACCGGACGTGAGTCGTGCTTCGGTAGCTCAGATGGTAGAGTACTTGCCCGCGAAAGGCAAAGGTACCGAGTTCGAGTCTCGGTCGGGCACACAGTTTTAATATGCCAGGAAGTTTCATATCAGCGCACACTCTGCTGCAGAGTGAAAATCTCATCCTAAGGACAAACACACACACCCATGCCCGAGGGAGGACTCCAACCTCCGCCGGGACCAGCCGCACAGTCTATGCATGCAGCGCCACAGACCGCTCGGCTAATCCCGCGCGGCTCTGCCAGTTTACATAGCTCTATTTGAATACGCATGCCTATACCAGTTTCTTTGGCGCTTCGGTGTATGTTAGGTTCGTGATCCTGATACCAACACAATTTTGTTACGACCCTAATCGGTGTTCGTCTTCGAAGTTTTGAGGTCGGCAAATGTAGTGCGTGACCAGCAGTGGCGCCAGTTGCGCGTTGTTTGTGTGGCCTGCGGTTGGCGCCAGACGACTGGCGCAATATTGGATGGCAAACCGCAGGCCGCGCGCCGCGACCTCATCAAACAGCGGAGCTCCGCACAGCCCCACTTGCCAACGCGCAGCTAGTTGTGTGTGTGTGTGTGTGTGTGTGTGTATGTGTGTGTGTGTGCGTGCGCGCATGGCGCGACGTGACCACACCACGTGGCCCCTACCTGCTGTTCGCGGTGGCCATTCCGCCAGGCGCGTTTCCAGGCAACGGCTACGATGAGAGGGTTCAAAAATGGCTCTGAGCACTATGGGACTCAACTGCTGTGGTCATAAGTCCTCTAGAACTTAGAACTACTTAAACCTAACTAACCTAAGGACAGCACACAACACCCAGCCATCACGAGGCAAAGAAAATCCCTGACCCCGCCGGGAATCGAACCAGGGAACCCGGGCGTGGGAAGCGAGAACGCTACCGCACGACCACGAGATGCGGGCACGTTGAGGGGGCTGTGATAGAGTAACAATACGTTCGTGTTTATGCGGAGCATGTCCGCATTTTTCAGCGGTTAATGTAACGTCAGAATACATTTTTTTACTCATTCCTGCTAATATCCAACTCTTTTCTATTTTTGGGATATAAGATCAAATGAATTTTATTTTCATTTCGCAGAGACAGCAAAGGACTTGGAAGAGCAGTTGAATGGAATGGACAGTGTCTTGAAAGGAGGACATAAGATGAACATGAACAAAAGCAAAACGAGGATAATGGAATGTAGTCGAATTAAGTCGGGTGATGCCGAGGGAATTAGATTAGGATATGAGACACTTAAAGTAGTAAAGGAGTTTTGCTGTTAGGGGAGCAAAATAACTGATGATGGTCGAAGTAGAGAGGATATAAAATGTAGAATGGCAATGGCAAGGAAAGCGTTTCTGAAGAAGAGAAATTTGTTAACATCGAGTATAGATTTAAGTGTCAGGAAGTCGTTTCTGAAAGTATTTGTATGGAGTGTAGCCATGTATGGAAGTGAATCGTGGACAATAAATAGTTTGGACAAGAAGATAATAGAAGCTTTCGAAATGTGGTGCTACAGAAGAATGCTGAAGATTAGATGGGTAGATCACATAACTAATGATGAAGTATTCAATAAAATTGGGGAGACGAGGAGTTTGTGGCACAACTTGACAAAAAGAAGGGACCGGTTAGTAGGACACATTCTGAGACATCAAGGGATCACAAATTTAGCATTGGTAGGGTAGAAATCGTAGAGGGAGACCAAGAGATCAATACACTAACCAGATTCAGAAGCATGTAGGTTGCAGTAAGTACTGGGAGATGAAGAAGCTTGCACAGGATAGGGTAGCATGGAGAGCTGCATCGAACTAGTCTCAGGACTGAAGACCACAACAACAACAACAACATAGTTTTTGAAAAATGGTTCAAATGGCTCTGAGCACTATGCGACTTAACTTCTGAGGCAATCAGTCGCCTAGAACTTAGAACTACATAAACCTAACTAACCTAAGGACATCACACACATCCATGCCCGAGGCAGGATTCGAACCTGCGACCGTAGCGGTTGCTCGGCTCCAGACTGTAGCGCCTAGAACCGCACGGCCACTCCGGCCGGCATCGTTTTTGAAAACTTCAGGCAGATTAAAACCGTACCAGACCGTGACTCGAACCTGCGACGTATGTATTTCACGTGCAACCCCGCAACCAGCAGACCTACCACTCTCAAAGTTTCGTACTTCGGTTATAAAATTACGTCATTTGTTATTTGCTTACGATTGATCTGTTGACGCTAGTAAATCCGAAAATATCGATCTATATTGCTTACAATCGATGTTTCGGTCTTTTAGCTTAGCTTAGCTTAGCTTAGAGCAGGGCGGTTAGAATATTGGGAGGCGTCCTTAAATCTAAAAGGTGAAGCCTGCCTCCACCATATTGGTGAGTTTTAGTGAATTGTTCGTATTGCAGTACTGCTCTTCGATGACACTTAACCTCCTGAGGCCCACGGTCCAGTATACTGGACTACGCACAAAAGCAATGCTTGAGACCCGAAGTTCAGTATACTGTACCAGCCATTCTGAAAAAAGTAAATTGCAAGAAAAATTTTCTGTTTTAATATGTATTTTGGGCATATCTGGCCCCAAAAAGAGTATATTCTAAATGAAACTAAAGAAAAACCCTTTTGGGCCTCAGGAGGTTAAAACAACAATAGAACGTGGGGCAGTTTTGCTTCAGTTAGCAGGTGTGTGATAAAAGTAATGAGACTGATTTTTATCTACTAAAGATTTTATTACTTTCAAACAAAAATATTGTTCCTTCAAAGCAGTTCCCTTCGGTAGCTATACACAGGCAGAGACGTTGCTCTCCATCTTGGCAGCAGCGCTGAAATGCTTCAACTGGTAGGGACTTGACATGTCGGTCACGTCCTTTTGAATGTCCCCCAGAGTCCCAAAATGACGTCCTGTTAAAACCATTTTCAATTTCTGGAAAAGAAAAAAGTTACAAGGAATTAGGTGAAAGGAGAGGAGGGGGGCTGAGGAACTGAAGGAATGCCTTTTGAGGTCCAAAATTCCATGGTGGAAGTGGGTGTGTGACATGGGGCGTTTTCGTGATTCAGCATCCTTTTGTCTGCAGTGTCCGGTCTCATTTGATTCCCTCTTTTCCTGAGTCTTGAAAGAGGAAATATTTGTAAAACATGTGGTTGACAGTTTATCATGGAGGAACAAATCCTTTACCAACTTTTTTTTTAAGTTGGTCTCCCTGAGCGCGGTTCATCTTCAACGTGCTCTCGCCCTTCCAAAAATCATTTGTGCCAGCGAAAAACTTGGGCTCTTGAAAAGGAATGTTACCCACAGGTCTTCAACGTGTTCTAGGCCTCCGAAAAATGGTTTGTGTCAGCGAAAACTTGTACTGTTAAATAGGAATGTTCCCCACAGGCCTATTTCCACTTTTGAAAGGTCACACTCGCTAATTCCCCAAGTTTAACACAAAACATGGCTGCATAACGTTACTCTAAATCCCTCAGTTCCATTTTAGTAACAAACAAATAAAAACACAATTCCATTAATGGGGCTCTCAAAAATCAGGCTGAAACTCGGGCTGAGCAACTGGAAGGGGTGAACACACCGTTCTTTACTAATGGAGGAACATAGCGTTGCCAGATAGCTTGCGGTGTTCTCCGTCTCGTTACTTTTCTCACACACCTCGTACACAGTGCTCAACGAGTCAGAATTGGTGCGAAGAAAATAAGTTTCCAACTGTCTAATGATGAGTATTCATCCACGAAAGTACATTGTTTTAAAGTACGTACTCAGAACTGATTTTAAATTCAACGCATTAACGCTAAGAGGATGTTTAACACAGTGCTTTAACGGAGAAGCGGACTTCTAAGACTCACCAAGATGGCGGACAGGCTTTACTTAACATCAGTGCTCGGCATAGATAACGCCATCTCCCCTTTGAATTAGGGATAGCTGTGACTTCTATGCTGCGATACTTCGCCTTCCGGCCAATTTTCACTTAACAAAAATATGGTTCAAATGGCACTGAGCACACAACATTCACCAGTCCCCTACAACTTAGAACTACACTACTGGCCATTAAAATTGCTACAACATGAAGATGACGTGCTACAGACGCGAAATTTAACCAACAGGAAGAAGATGCTGTGGTATGCAAATAATTAGCTTTTCAGAGCATTCACACAAGGTTGGCGCCCGTGGCGACACCTACAACAGGCTGACATCAGGAAAGTTTCCAACCGATTTCTCATACACAAACAGCAGTTGACCGGCGTTGCCTGGTGAAACGTTGTTGTGCTGCCTCGTGTAAGGAGGAGAAACGCGTACAATCACGTTTACGACTTTGATAAAGGCCGGATTGTAGCCTATCGCGATTGCAGTTTATCGTATCGCAACATTGCTGCTCGCGTTAGTCGAGATCCAATGACTCTTAGCAGAACATGGAACCGGTGGGTTTAGGAGGGTAACACGGAACGCCGTGCTGGATCCCAACGACCTCGTATCACTAGCAGTCGAGATGACAGGCATCTTATCCGCATGGCTGTAACGGATCGTGCAGCCACGTCTCGATCCCTGAGTCAACAGATGGGGACGTTTGCAACACTACAACCATCTGCACGAACAGTTCGACGACATTTGCAGCAGCATGGACTATCAACTCGGAGATCATGGCTGCGGTTACGCTTGACGCTGCATCACACACAGGAGCACCTGCGATGGTGTACTCAACGACGAACCTGGGTGCACGAATGGCAAAACGTCATTTTTTCGGATGAATCCAGGTTCTGTTTACAGCATCATGATGGTCGCATCCGTGTTTGGCGATATCACGCTGAACGCACATTGGAAGCGTGTATTCGTCATCACCCGGCGTGATGGCGTGGGGTGCCATTGGTTACACGTCTCGGTCACCTCTTGTTCGCATTGACGGCACTTTGAACAGTGGACGTTACATTTCAGATGCGTTACGACCCGTGGCTCTATCCTTCATTCGATCCCTGCGAAACCCTACATTCCAGCAGGATAATGTACGACCGCACGTTGCAGGTCCTGTACGGGCCTTTCTGGATACAGAAAATGTTCGACTACTGCCCTGGCCAGCACATTCTCCAGATGTCTCACCAACTGAAAACGTCTGGTCAATGGTGGCCGTGCAACTGGCTCGTCACAATACGCCAGTCACTACTCTTGATGAACTGTGGTATCATGTTGAAGCTGCACGGGCAGCTGTACCTGTACACGCCATCCAAGCTCTGTTTGAGTCAATGGCCAGGCGTATCAAAGCTGTTATTACGGCCAGATGTGGTTGTTCTGGGTATTGATTTCTCAGGATCTATGCACCCAAATTGCGTGAAAATGTAATCACATGTCAGTTGTAGTATAATATATTCGTCCAATTAATACCCGTTTATCCTCTGCATTTCTTCTTGGTACAGCAATTTTAATGGCCAGTAGTGTACAAAACCTAACTAACCTAAAGACGTCACTCACTTCCATGCCCGAGGCAGGATTCGAACCTACGACCGGAGCTTTCACTTAACAGATTATTTTTGTGCGATACATAGATGTTTAGCAAGCTAGTGTATTCAACAAGATCCATCTCCTCTAAATTACATATTTATCACCCAATAAATCATGTTATTAGATAAGGTGAAAAAACGGTTTCATGATTTTTACGGCACATTGTTTTACTTCATAAGTTAAGATTTTATATAGCTGAACAGTGCGTTTAGTTCATTCTTTGTTTCGCTTTTGTTTAAGATAATTTGATAATCTCTCATCATGCACAAGAGGAAATGCACATTTGCAGAGACACTCCGAGAAAAATATCCAAGCTTTCGTCCTGGATGAGAACAATAGGAAGCAGAATGCACGGTTTGTTGCTCAGGGAACTATGATTCAATATCAAATCAAGACGGAAACGACCTGGAATGCCCTAGAAATCTAAGAAACATATGAAGTGTGTTAGCGATGCAAGTTCATGAAGTAAAGAAACTAATTTTTTTGTACAACCCAGTAGTGAACTGGAAACTAAAGGAAGTGCCGCTAAAGGCACTCTTGATTATAGTAGCGTGTCACACCTCGGCAGTTATAAACGTATCGACTACGAGCTACTGAAAGAAATTTTCCCTTGCTCTTCCATATCATCCAAAATACTGTATGGATGAACCAAAACTGAAGCGATAGTAAATTTAGTCCTAGCACGTCATTCAGCAGACTGCCTCATGAAAGATTTACAATGAATTCCTTTTGTTGGTGTCTCGATACACGCTAGCAACCATGAGGATATTAAAAGGATGCCCATTATTGTTCATTACATTGACCAGTAGAATGGAGGAGTCCAAATTACGCTTATTAATGCTGAAAGTAGACAAAATGTAAATGCAAAAACTCACATCACTGGTACCATTAACAATTTGAAAATTATTGATAAATGTGCGGTGTTAGTGGTGATAACAGTAGCACAGTGTTCGATAATATTAAAAGACGTGGTGTGACAATGTGTTTGCTAACCTCGAGTAGCATAGTTATGAATCATGTATGTAATGTTACCGAGCGAGGTAGAGCAGTGGTTAGCACACAGGACTCGCATTCGGGAGGACGACTTTTCAAACCCGTGTCCGACCATCCTGATTTAGGATTTCCGTGATTTCCCGAAATCGCTTAAGGTAAATGCCGGGATGGTTCCTTTGAAAGGGGACGGCCTATTTCCTTCCCCATCCTTCCCTAATCCTATGAGACCGATGACCTAGCTGTTTTCTCCCCTCCCCCAAATCAACCAACCAACAAACCTATGAATATTTTTTATTCAGTTTGTTTCACACGGAATATAGCTATTTGACAGGATAACACACTAAACTAACAACAGTTCATTCGGCGGTTATTAAGGGATTAGTTCGGATCTCGATAAGAACACAATACTTTCTTACTTAAAACGAAGAAATATCGTGACCTAGTACTGATTACCTGGGCCGCGGTCCAGGTGAAGGGTGTGTCAATCATTATTTTTTATTTGAAACAAAAATGCATTCTAGCACTGCTATATATAATATGACGTCAGGAATGCTTACCTTAGCCTCCTCTCTTGTCGAGATTCGCACTCGAACCATCCTTAAAGCATGCTGATCAATCTGTTCAGGGTGTCTCGATTTGGGGTTTCAGACTATTGTAACCCCAGACTGGGATTCTCACTATTTGTTCCTAGCTGCCTTTCCCCTCCTCTGCCGGCCAGGGTGGCCGAGCGGTTCTAGGCGCTACAGTCTGTAACCGTGCGACCGCTACGGTCGCAGGTTCGAACCCTGCCTCCGGCATGGACGTGTGTAATGTCCTTAGGTTAGTTAGGTTTAAGTAGTTCTGTGGAACTGATGACCTCAGAAGTTAAGTCCCATAGTGCTCAGAGCCATTTGAACCATTTTTCCCCTCCTCTTCAAAACAAAATACAAATTTTCATCGCTCTCACTTTCAATATGGCACAGATGACAACGAATAATAACAACAATAAAATACACAAAATGTTAAGGGGTAATGTTGAAGAAGATGCGCCACCATCCACAGCTGAAGGCGGCTATTTTGAAACACAACAGGTTGGTTGGTTGGTTTGGTGAAGGAGACCAGACAGCGTGGTCATCGGTCTCATCGGATTAGGGAAGGATTGGGAAGGAAGTCGGCCGTGCCCTTTCAGAGGAACCATCCCGGCATTTGCCTGGAGTGATGTAGGGAAATCACGGAAAACCTAAATCAGGATGGCCGGACGCGGGATTGAACCGTCGTCCTCCCGAATGCGAAAACACAACAGGTTTCGAGCTTATACCCACATTCAGTTTCGTTGGAGGTAAATGTTTAGCATAAAGGACAAATTAGTGAGACTATGGAGATGTATGTGGAACCATCGAACGTGGTGAAACTGACAAGAGTTGAACATACTAATGTTCTTACTTATGTCTGGTACATTACAATAAATTGAAATAAATGAGACAGTGAGTGAAAAACTTCATATTTTACTGCAAAGCAGTAAGTTGAAGCACCAGGTCAAAATACGAAAATGTGAGGATGAATCATGTACTTACAGCATGCAACGTCTTTACATTCGAATACAAAAATAATGCTCAAAGAGATTAGAGTTAGAACGAAAATTATCACACGATTGCTGAGCCATATTGTGAAATAATGACATGTAAAACAGTCACTTTTAAATAATAATACGGATACTCGATCCACTTGCAAGCATTTTGTTTTTTCAACACTTGCGACTTTTTCACTTTATCTGCTTTCACTTGCTTCTCCTTAGTCAACATCACATAATTTGCTGTTTATATTAAATAGTAAACTCCAACATCGAACGTGTATAGGCAAAATTGAAAGTAATTGCCTAAGGATGGACATGAGCCCGAAACCGGTCGTGTTCTAAAGAAAGTACCTTCAGTTGCAACTTCGGGCGATTTTTTCTATTGAGGTACATGTTAGACAGACATTCTCTCAGCTGCATTCAGCTGCATCCATTATGGAAGAAATTGAAACAAAATGCTCTAATACACAAATAATGATAAGAAATTTTAATGTGAATAACAATAACAATTACTTTGTTCTGAAGCTCTTACAGTAGCCGTGTTCACAGAGAAAATTACTGAGTTTCATGTCCACCAGTTACGCAAACAAATGAACACTACTGGCCATTAAAATTGCTACACCAAGAAGAAATGCAGATGATAAACGGGTATTAATTGGACAAATATATTATACTACAACGGACATGTGATTACATTTTCACGCAATTTGGGTGCATAGATCCTGAGAAATCAGTACCCAGAACAACCACCTCTGGCCGTAATAACGGCCTTGATACGCCTGGGCATTGAGTCAAACAGAGCTTCGATGGCGTGTACAGGTACAGCTGCCCGTGCAGCTTCAACACGATACCACAGTTCATCAAGAGTAGTGACTGGCATATTGTGACGAGCCAGTTGCTGGGCCACCATTGACCAGACGCTTTCAATTGGTGCGAGATCTGGAGAACGTGCTGGCCAGGGCAGCAGTCGAACATTTTCTGTATCCAGAAAGGCCCGTACAGGACCTGCAACATGCAGTCGTGCATTATCCTGCTGAAATGTATGCTTTCGCAGGGATCAAAGGAAGGGTAGAGCCACGGCTCGTAACACATCTGAAATGTAACGTCCAATGTTCAAAGTGCCGTCAATGTGAACAACATGTGACCGCGACGTGTAACTAATGGCACCCCACACAATCACGCCGGGTGATGACGAATACACGCTTCCAATGTGCGTTCAGCGTGATATCGCCAAACACGGATGCGACCATCATGATGCTGTAAACAGAATCTGGATTCATCCGAAAAAATGACGTTTTGCCATTCGTGCACCCAGGTTCGTCGTTTAGTACACCATCACAGGCGCCCCTGTCTGTGATGCAGCGTCAAAGGTAATCGCAGCCATAGTCTCCGAGCTGATAGTCCTTGCTGCTGCAAACGTCGTCGAACTGTTCGTGAAGATGGTTGTTGGCTTGCAGACGTCCCCATCTGTTGACTCAGGGATCGAGACGAGGCTGCACGATCCGTTACAGCCATGCAGATAAGAATCCTGTGATCTCGACTGCTGGTGATACGAGGCCGTTGGGATCCAGCACAGCGTTCCGTATTACCCTCCTGAACCCATCGATTCCATATTTTGCTAACAGTCATTGGATCTCGACCAACGCGAGCAGCCATGTCGAGATACGATAAACCGCAACCACTATAGGCTACAATCCAACCTTTATCAAAGTCGGAAACGTGATTGTACGCGTTTCTCCTCCTTACACGAGGCATCACAACAACGTTTCACCAGGCAACGCCGGTCAACTGCTGTTTGTGTATGAGAAATCTGTTGTAAACTTTCCTTATGTCAGCACGTTGTAGGTGTCGCCACCGGCGCCAACCTTGTGTGAATGCTCTGAAAGGCTAATCATTTGCATATCACAGCATCTTCTTCCTGTCGGTCAAATTTCGCGTCTGTAGCACGTCATCTTCGTGGTGTAGCAATTTTAATGGCCAGTAGTGCCTTATCAAAAAAGAACACAAACATGTTTCAGCACCCTTGTGACTCTTCAATGGGTATTCTTACTGAGTTCTGTAAAAGATGAACTTGTTTTAGGGAATAACTGGTGCGCAGCTCGTAGTCGCGTGGTAGCGTTCTCGCTTCCCGCACCCGAGTTCTCGGGATCGATTCCCGGCGGGGTCAGGGATTTTCTCTGCCTCGTGATGACTGGGTGTTGTGTGATGTCCTTAGGTTAGTTAGGTTTGAGTAGTTCTAAGTTCTAGGGGACTGATGACCATAGATGTTAAGTCCCATAGTGATCACAGCCATTTGAACCAAAAATGGTTCAAATGGCTCTGAGCACTATGGGACTTAACGTCTGTGGTCATCAGTCCCCTAGAACTTAGAACTACTTAAACCTAACTAACCTAAGGACATCACACACATCCATACCCGAGGCAGGATTCGAACCTGCGACCGTAGCAGTCGCGCGGTTCCGGACTACGCGCCGAGAACCGCTAGATCACCGCGGCCGGCCCTTTTGAACCAAGCCAAGGGAATAATTAAACCTAAAAACTGATTTTGCCTTTTCTATCATTACCTTAATTTTTCTACAGTGTTGAATTATTTAGGATCCTTTGTACATTACTGTATATTTCACTGAAAACATGTTTACATTTCATAGAACTTAGTAAAAAACAGACTTTGATGATGCCATAAAGTTGCTGAAATATGTTTCAGCTTATATAAAAAAAAATGGTGTCAACATAGCAGGCGAACCTGAAAACCGATTAAATATGGCAAATTATTTAATAATAATAATAATGTAATAATAATAATAATTTGTTTATTTCAAGGTGCTTAGTACAGTGCTTTAAAGCCCAAGAAACTACAATTCAGAGGCGTACTGAATTGAAAAGCATTCGTGAAAAAGTTTGAGATGTTCCATACAGTTATTTACGACGAACTAAAGTAGCAACAAACCACAAGAGGGGGCACTGGCCGCTTGCTTTCTGAAAACTGGATTACAGAGTTTTTTTCCCCTTCGTACGACATAGATAGCAGAAAGTTCTCTATAATGTGTTTTTTGTGTCACCTTTAAAATTTAGTTCTCTTGACATGGCGTTTCTAAAAATTAACTAACTCCCTGAAAAAGCTTGTGCGGATGCCCGTGCAACAAACTGTCAACTTTTCGAGACCGTCATAATTTACCTAATATTAAATCGAAATATGCAATCACCATTGTCAGAATTTCGCCGAGCACTGCGACTGTGAAGACAGCTTTTGAATCATTGGCTAGTGAGGAGAATGCTGAATTTCAGTCACGTACGCCTAAGGTCGGTGAGTCATTCTGACTATTATTTTCCTTTTACGTCTTCTCTTATTTAACGTGCTGTAGCTTGGCAGTGCCGCGTGCAGTCTCAGGAGCCGCGCAGGATTTGCTGTTGGCAGCAGGTGGCGGTCAGTATGGAATGTATGCCTCCGTTAACACCTGGGATATTTCCGGTCACGCGACAGTCCCATTCATGCGGCCAAGCCGTCATGCATGCAACTGGAAACTACGCCTCTTAAAAATAGTGTGTAATTTCTGGACTTTCTTACCAAACTGTGAGACTCTTACAGCTCATGCTGTTTTGTTTTGAGAGAGTCAGCTGAGAAACTTGGAAATTGATAAACGTAAAAACATAAATGCTTCTGCTAAATTCTTTTATTTGGGGAGTAGCATGAGACTAACTTCACAGAAGGTTGATCACCAATCTGAAACCACTGTTTTTCCAGTAATTTACTAAAAATGCCTGTTTCCCTTCGTCAGTGTTTTCCTTATGGTTAGTCAATTCTTGGCTGGAACCGTACTTTTGTGAAGGTTCTTCTCGGCAATATGAAAGTTCCTGGTTGTAATGCATGAATGTTTTAATAAGAAACATTTGCATTCGGTGTTGCGACCCCTGTCCACCTCCTCAGTTTGTCACTGAATCGATCTAGAACGTAGGCTGAACTCGACTGTCTTACGCTGTCGAGACTGAGGCCGGAAATCGTAATTAATTTTCTCACGGACAGGGCACAAGGTGTCAACACTCCCCTCCCCTCTCTCCAACGGAGCTGTCAAACAGGTACAGTCTCTAAAATCATCGTCGTCGATGGGGTCGAGCTCGAATTTCCGTTCACTCGTCAATTTCCTCTCATGCCTAGATCACTTACGGCAGAATAGTTCCTCTAAAAAAGAACAAGTCCGAATTCCTTCCCCGTCTTCGCTTGCGCTCTCTTGTTCAAGACCTGGTCGTTATACAAGGCCCGACGAATACCTTGACAGTTGAAATTAGGTCCTGTTCGGCACAGATACTCCCTTTTATTTGGAGTCATCCAATTTCATCATTGTCTCTAATCCAGAAAGACGTGCTTTATTCATTTGTTTTCCTTTATGAATATTCACGAAATAAGCAAGAGAGTTGAAATGTAGCTAGCTCCCACTGTTACCAAAATCAAATAACTCCCCACAGATATCGTGACTGTTTATTTTGAAACGTCGATCTGTTTGAACAGAATATAAATAAATGTCAATACTGCAGGCGCTGTGGAAACAAATCGAGAGAAATGGCCTGCCCACGCAAGCTGCTAAATATTTGTCCGCAGTGTCAACCAGTAGGCAGATTTAGGAAACCAATGCCTGTGTTGCTACACGTTAGTTAACCAAAAATATGTCTGATATATGATTTGTTGGTATTTGTTTTTTAATGAGATAAAGTCAATAAAAACGAAACTATGCGATTTCAGTCTTTCTCGGCGTAATCCACTGATGAATTTTTCTCTGGTTATCAGCCGAGTGGTGGCGTCGTCTTGTCGCAACGTTTCAATGAGTTTCGTAAACATCATCTTCTGACTTCGCCGAAGATGATGGGTGCGAAACTCATTGAAACGTTGCGACAAGACGACGCCGCCTCTCGGCTGATAACTCGAGAAGTATTCACCAACAACAACGAAACTGTTTGCTTAATCTGATCTCAAGTCCACCAAAGCTCGGTTAAACTCTAATACTTGGTCTCGTATGTCTTCCATGTCATCTCCCATTTGTTCTTCTGCAACATAATCAGACAGTTCCTACCCCTTCAGCGTACTCTTTCTACCGTTCCGCACTTTGCTTTGCGTTGAAAATCTCCGAGGTAGCGATGACGTGGGGATTTTTCCCGTACGACCATTTCACTACTGTACCGTGAATACCAGGAATCCGGTAAAACATCAAGTCTCCGACATAGCTACGGCCGGAAAAAAAACCCTGCAGGAACGGGACCAACGACAACTGAAGAGAATCGTTCAACGTGACAGAAGTGCAACTCCTCCGCGATTTGCTGCAGATTTCAGTGCTGGGACATCAACAAGTGTCAGCGTGCGAACCATTCCACGAAACATCATCGATATGGGCTTTCGGAGCCGAAGGCCCACTCGTGTACCCTTGATGACTGCATGATACAAAGCTTTACGCGTCGCCTAGGCCCGTCAACACCGACATTGGACTGTTGATGACTGGAAACATGTTGCCTGGTCGGATGAATCTCGTTTCAGATTGAATCGAGCAGATGGACGCGTACGAGTATGGAGACAACCTCACGAATCCAAGGATCCTGCATGTCAGCGGGGGACTGTTAAAGCTGGTGGAGGCTCTGTAATGGTGTGGGGCGTGTGCAGTTGTAGTGATGTGGGACCGCTGAAACGTCTAGATACGACTCTGACAGGTGAGACATACGTAAGCATCCAGTCTGATCACCTGCATCCACACATGTCAAGTGCGTTTCGACAGACTTGGGCACTTCCAGCAGGACAATGCGAGACCCCACATGTCCAGAATTGTCACACAGTAGCTCCAGGAACACACTTTTAAGTTTAAACACCTCCGCTGGCCACCAGACTCCCCAGAAATGAACATTATTGAGCGTATGTAGGATGCTTTGCAACGTCCTGTTCAGAAGAGAGCTCCACATCGTCGTACTCTTACGGATTTGTGGACAGTCCTGCAGGATTAATGGTGTCAGTTCCCTCCAGCGCTACTTCAGACATCAGTCGAGTCCATGCCACGTCGTGTTGCGGGACTTCTGCGCACTCTCGAGGGCCCTACAAAATATTAGGAGGGTGTACCAGTTTCTTTGGCTCTTCAGTGTATTTAATCCGTTCCTAAGTGGTTTTTACTATTGGATTTTTCTTTCTCCTTGAACTTTTCTGTACTTTCTTCTTTCGCAAATCAATTATCAGTGTGGAAGCGAATAAATATATTCTGTTTGGGGATCGCTTTTCAGTTTGAGTGTACAGTCAACGAGATGTGTTAAGAAAGTATCGAATGTTTGGTTGGTAGAAATATATTTATTGATTTGGGCTGTACAGAATCCTCATCCCCCTCTGCGTAGTCTCCTTGGTAATGCATACAACTTCTCCCAACGCTTCTCCCATTTTTGGACATACTTCTGCAACGCATCTTTTGGAATGTTTATCAGCTGGACCGTTGCTACTCGAATGTTGTCATCTTTTAAGCCATGATGCATTTTCAGCTTTTGAAACATTCAAAAGTGGCACAGAGCTGTTACGCGGAAGTAGGGAACCTGACTAACCACAGGAATCTTGTTTAGCGAGGAAAGCCTGAATCATATGCGCAGAATGGGAGTGAGCATTGTGCAGATGGTGCTCCAGTGTTTTGCTGCCCACAGATCCAAGCGTTTGCGGCGCACAGCATCACGAAGGCGAAAGAAGAAACGACGAGAAGGCAGAGTTTAACGTCCCATCGATATCGGTGTCATTAGAAACATAGCACAAGCTAGGAATATTTCAAGGGCGGGGAAGGAAATCGGTTGCGCCCTTTCAGAGGAACCGTCGTGGTATTTTCCCTGGAACGGTTTAGGGAAATCCAACAAGCGTGTCCCAAGAGATATATCTAATCACAGAGGAAGGCGCCATTACACTAACATCTCTGAAGGATGTAACTGAAGGAAAAATGCATGAGCAACAAAGGTTCGTCCAAATGTTTACTCATTAGCAAAACATCTTCGAGAAGACGCAGAATACCACAGCCACCAGTCCGTCCGATTAATTTCAAGTTTTGATAGGAAAAGAAGAAAGAAGTCAGCAATTAAGACTGATGATAATTCTGTAGAGGTTTTAAAAAGACTTAAGACTGATGGAAACTTAATCATTTCTCACCTGTGTGGTCTACACACAGAAATCATAGTGAAGTGGGAAATGTCACAAACATTACAAAAAAATGTGTGTGAAATCTTATGGGACTTAATTGCTAAGGTCATCAGTCCCTAAGCTTACACACTACTTAACCTAAATTATCCTAAGAACAAACACACACACCCATGTCCGAGGGAGGACCCGAACCTCTGCCGGGATCAGCACGCAAACATTACAAACTATGCAAATACTGAAAAGAAGTTCAATGCACCTCAGACTCAATGGCATTCTTGTGAATATTTTAAACTAGTGTTTTCCCCACAACTTTGTTTGCATATGCATTTGACACATATATTGAACACACCTCTCCCCTCTGTCTGTGTCCAATTCTTCCTCACTCTGTCTTCCCACCTCTTTCTCCCACACATTCTGTTTCCGCATTTCTACCTCCCTGCTTTTTGTCCATTTCCTCCACCTACTCTCTTTGACCATATCTTCCTCCCCCCTCCCTCTTACCATGTCCTCTTCCTCTCTTCATCTCTCCCTTGTCTTTTTACATCTTTCCATTACCCCTCTACCTGTCTGATGCATCTCTTCTTCCTCCTCTCTCCCTCTGTCCATTTCCTTCTCCCACCCCCTCCATTGCTTCCTCTATCCATCTCACACTGTCCCCAGCCATGCTCATTGCCACATGTAGCCCCTGCAAAACAGTTCATTGAAGCAGGCAGATAATACTACAAAAACACACCTGTCATGCAGTGCAGGCTACATATCAGGGACTCAAAAATCTTTCATTTGCTTGTCATACAGGCAGGTCGATAAAGCAGGCCAATACCAATCCAACACAACACAACTGTGATGCAGGGCATCCTACATGCCAGGAAAAGAGAACTGTTTCTTGCCTAGCAAAGCAGGTTGGTTTAGCAGGCTGATACTATACCTACACAATATACCTGACATGCAGGCAGTCTATGAGCCAGGGGCTCTCAAAAACACGTTTTTGTCTATATCTCCATTCCTATTGGAGCTAGTGGTCATAAGCCCATAGCGCTGGTGCTTGTGAAGGCTGCTGTTTCTGTGCCAAATTTGATGTAATCAATACAGGGATTTGGGAATAGAGCCCAGGTATATGTACATACATTCTGCTTTGTAATTATAACAAGTAAGTTTTATGGAGGACAGATTGAAACTACCTTCTCGTGTTTTTCCTGGGAAATGACACAGTCAGCTAAATGTCTCTCGCATTCTGTAAAATATTCACTTATGAAGATCGACAAGACTGTCTCAAAGACTATGCCTGCTCTAGGGAATCTTTGTAGCTTTCGCCTTGACAGATACTACGAGTTAAAACATGTGTGGATGGACACCAAACACAAAATCACTGCAGCAGGATATGCAGCTACATCCATTCATTCTCCCTCCATCTGAAGACATGGAATAGAATAGAGCATGCTGTAGAGCAGTGCTAGACTCCTTAGTGTGTCTGCACCTGTGAAAAATCACTCATACCAGCAACAGCTCCATGTTTGACAGGAGTGTCTATCTGCAGAATTGTCACTCCATACAAATGCTCCATCCCCGCTGAATCTTTCGAATGGTTTTCACTCATATATTGCCAAGCTTTTGGCAGAATTTCGTGCATAATTGCAGCTCAGTTTGTTCCCCCGTTTTTGCAACTTACACGTCTTCAACCATAGACCGACTGCCAGTGATTGACGATTTCTGCTGGCGAAAAATGTGCGTGAATTTCCCCCGCAGTTGCATCGAAGAAAGTCTTCCGCACTTCATTGGCTTATGCAGAAGAAAAGGTGTGGCGTTACCTATCGCTTAAGATTCATAACCAGCTAAATTATGAGTCCTTAAATTCTGACACCCCCCCATTAATTATGCCACTGACGTATATTTTGGATTTCATCGACAACAAAGACGAACTAAACTTGCTTCAGTCCGTTTCAGGAGATTTGTTTCAGAGTTCACTTGTGCTAAATGTGCTGTGTTCCGCACATCAAGTAATAAGTCGAAATATTTATTCAAAGTAAGTAGTTTATTCACAATAACAAACACTGGCCATTTTTCAATGTTGCCAACTTAATTTTGTCAAGCTTTCAAAAAAATAAAGTGCTGGAGGTCTTAATGACCAACCTCAACGTCATCTCAGAACTGTTGTGGCGTCCCTTAAAAATCTGTATATAGACATGCCTCGCCTCAGCAGATTATCCGATGTGAGGTCACAAAAATGTACTTTATAGAAGAATTAAACTGACTGGTGGCAAGCACTATTTTAATTAAAAGGAAGGTCAGCGTTGGCCGTAATATTGATGTTTTATTGATAGCAGAATCGATTTTCAATCAGTTAGCTATCATCTTCTGTGCTGCACTAAGTGATCGAAAATCGATTCTGCTATCAATAAAACATCAATATTACGGCCAACGCTGACCTTCCTTTTAATTTAAGATATATGTTCGTTGTGTACACAGAACTCCATGGAGTCGCCGATCAATACTATTTTAATTTATAATACTTAAAACGTGAAAAGACTGTCATTTGTATTGGTGCGACAATATTTGAGTCACTTATTGCTTCCACGACCTGTCCTGCCAGGAAAATGAAACAAATGTAACTTTTATGAACTTTAGACTTACTGTTAAATGGTATGTAAAGTGTGTCATCTTAAAGGCATTGTTGTACTGATTCCAGAACTAGTTGGTTGGTTGGTTTGTGGGGGTTGAAGTAGGTTCAAATGGCTCTGAGCACTATGGGGCTTAAATTCTGAGGTCATCAGTCCCCTAGAACTTAGAACTAGTTAAACCTAACTAACCTAAGGACATCACACACATCCATTCCCGAGGCAGGATTCGAACCTGCGACCGTAGCGGTCGCGCGGTTCCAGACTGTAGCGCCTAGAAACGCTCGGCCGGCGGTTGAAGTAGGACCAGACTTCCAAAACTAATCTTAGATTTTGCGAGACAGCCAAGTTTCCAAAGTTATGGAGAATCTAATATTGTGATTAATATTTTATTAATAGTAATGCACATGGTGTGTCTGAATAACAGTTGCATATATATAAAACATTATTGTTTGTCCTCTAACATTACTTGAATGACCTCTACTTTTGAAAACATATTGATATTCTACAACCGATCCCTTTGTCATTACTCGAGAAGGGTAGGTCCCAATGAAACCTGTTATGCCATACTGATCTGTAGTTGTTATATATTTTCAGTTCATGCTAAGCAGTATATGGGCTAATGGATTTATCTGGTTAAATCACTCGAAAAATGGATTTCTTACAGGGATCTGAAAATACAATTTCAGAAGGCTTGTATGGTATCTATCAGCAAGCAATCAGCAATGTCGTGTTGTTGTTAAAACCATGCCTTACGTACACTGAGGTGAAAAAAGTCATGGGATACATCCTAATATCATGTCGGACATCTTTTTGATGGGCGCAGCACAGCTAGTCTAAGTGGTGTTGACTCAACAAGTCGTTGGATGTCCCCTGCAAAAATAATGAGCCATACTGCTTCGAATGCCGTCCATAATTGTAAAAGTGTTTCCGGTGCAAGAGTTTCTGCACGAACAGACTTCTTTATGTCCCATTAATTTTCGCTGGGGTTTACGTCGGTGTTGGCGGATAAATACGACATTACATGCATTCCGAATGCAAGTCTGAAGGAACATCGCATCGTAATTGGAAAGAACACAGGCACTTAAATATCGTATTAACCATTTCCAGTTGAAACGTCCCCTTAGAACAATTTATACAAGACTGTGCTTAAACTGACACACAATATTTTTAGCGCAACGCAATCTGACTATCAGAGATCCCTGCAAAAGAATGGCCCTGAGTAACATTAAACTATACTTTTCAGAAATCACTTACCTCACAAAAATCTTCATTACTCGAACTACTGCAATACAGCGAACGCCACTACTGCCAGCTAAATAAACGATTCAAACTACGGAAGTCACTAACTACTGATAGGGATAGTTAGCAAATGAAAGATTTTAATAGAGAACAAACAATGTATTTACCTTAATAGTCATAATATATATAGCAGTTCATGACATCAATTTTTACAAATTTCAAACTCCGCCATCTCTCCCCTCACATCCACCACTGCTGGCGGCTCACCTCCAACTGCGCAACGCTACGCGCTGTTCACATCCAGCTGCCGCTGCCCAACACTACAATGGCAGACAACAATGCAAACTAGCCACAGACTGCACACAGCACAGACAGTGATTTTCATACAGAGCGCTATGTAACGTTGCCAATAAGAAAACATAAACAGCCTACTTACATAGCCCCCATGCTCCCCACAAAAAATTTTACAAATTGTTTTGGGCAGTGGCCAATAATGATTTGATAAAATTTTTCATAATTACAATAACAAAGAAATCAAATGCACACACTTATTGGTAGAAACGTCAAGGATAGGTTCCATTGGAGCAGAGAACCCAATCCATTCCATGTAAACACAGCCTACTCTACCAGCTTGCGCAGTGCCCTGTTGACAGCTTGGATCCACAGCTACGTCAGGACTGCGCCACACTCGAACCCTACCATCAGGTCTAAGCAACTTAAATCGGGACTCATTTGAGGAGGCCACGGTTTCCCAGCTGTCTAGCGTCCAACCGATATGCTCATGAGCCCAAGAGAGGCGCTGCAGGTGATGTGCTGTCAACAAAGGCACTTGCATCGGTCGTCTGCTGTCATAGCACATTAAGGGCACATTTCGCCGCACTGTCCTAACGGATACGATCGTCGTACGTCCCACATTGATTTCTGCGGTTATTTCCTCGTTCAAAGTCTGTTAATAATACCGTCGGAACCCTTTTCACATGAATCGCTTGAGAACGAATGACAGTTCTGGCTCTGCACTGCCCTTTTACACCTTGCGAACGCGATACTACAGCCGTCTGTATACAGCGTGGTCCATTGATAGTGACCGGGCCAAATATCTCACGAAATAAGCTTCAAACGAAACAACTACAAAGAACGAAACTCGTCTAGCTTGAAGAGGGAAACCAGATGGCGCTATGGTTGGCCCGCTAGATGGCCAAACGGATATCAACTGCGTTTTTTTAAAATAGGAACACCCATTTTTTATTACATATTCGTGTAGTGCGTAAAGAAATATGAGTGTTTTAGTTGGACCCCTTTTTTTCCCTTTATGATAGATGGTGCTGTGATAGTCACCAATGTACTTGGTATCACGTAACATTCCGCCAGTTCGGACGGTATTTGCTTCGTGATACATTACCCGTGTTAAAATGGACCGTTTACCAATTGCGGAAAAGGTCGATATCGTGTTGATGTGTTGCTATTATGATCAAAATGCCCAACGGGGGTGTGCTATGTATGCTGCTGGGTATCCTGGATGATATCATCCAAGTGTCCAGACCGTTCGCCGGATAGTTACGTTATTTAAGGAGACAGGAAATGTCCAGCCACATGTGAAACGTCAACCACGACCTGCAACAAATGATGATGCCCAAGTAGGTGTTTTAGCTGCTGTCGCGGCTAATCCGCACATCAGTAGCAGACAAATTGCGCAAGAATCGGGAATCTCAAAAACGTCGGTGTTGAGAATGCTACATCAACATCGATTGCTCTTGTGCCATATTTCTATGCACAAGGAATTGCATGGCGACGACTTTGAATGTCGTGTACAGTTCTGCCACTGGGCACAAGAGAAATTACGGGACGATGACAGATTTTTTGCACGCGTTCTATTTAGCGATGAAGCGTCATTCACCAACAGCGGTAACGTAAGTCGGCATAATATGCACTATTAGGCAACGGAAAATCCACTATGACTGCGAAAATTGGAACATCAGTGACCGTAGCGGGTTAATGTATGATGGGGCATTATGGGAGGAAGGATAATTGCCCCCCATTTTATCGATGGCATCTAAATAGTGCAATGTATGCTGATTTCCTACGTAATGTTCTACCCATGTTACTACAAGATGTTTCACTGCATGACAGAATGGCGATGTACTTCCAACATGATGGATGTCCGGCACATAGCTCGCGCGCGGGTGAAGCGGTATTCAATAGCATATTTGATGATAGGTGGATAGGTCGTCGAAGCACCATACCATGGCCCGCACATTCACCGGATCTGACGTCCCAGTATTTCTTACTGTGGGGAAAGTTGAAGAATATTTGCCATCGTGATCCATCGACAACGCCTGACAACATGTGTCAGCGCATTGTAAATGCATGTGCGAACATAATGGAAGGCGAACTACTCGCTGTTGAGAGGTATGTCGTTGCACGTATTGCCAAATGCATTGAGGTTGACGGACATCATTTTGAGCATTTATTGTATTAATGTGGTATTTACAGGTAATAATCACGCTGTAATAGCCTGCGTTGTCAGAAATGTTAAGTTCACAAGGGTACATGTATCACATTGTAACAATCGCAATAAAATGTTCAAACGTACCTACGTTCTGTATTTTAATTTAAAAACCTACCTGTTACCAACTGTTCGTCTAAAATTATGAGCCATATGTTTGTGACTATTACAGCGTCATCTATCACAAAGCGAAAAAAGTGGTCCAACTAAAACATTCATATTTCTTTACGTACTACACGAATATGTAATAAAAGTGGGGGTTCCTTAAAAAAAAAAAACGCAGTTGATATCCGTTTCACCTATGGCAGCGCCGTCTAGCGGGCCAACCGTAGCGCCATCTGGTTTCCTCCTTCAAGCTAGACGAGTTTCGTTCTTTGTAGTTTTTTCGTATGACGCTTATTTCGTGAGTTACTTGGCCCGGTCACGATCAATGGACCACCCTGTATGTGGATATCGCTATCCCATGACATTTGTCAGCACATTATATGACAGAAATAGAATTTAATACATATCAGTTTAGGGTCAGAGACCCTGTTGCAAGGTGTTGTGATCGACTTTGCTTCAGTAACAGATAATCGATCATTTAATTTATATGAGAGGTTCGAAACAATTTGGAGACACCCCGTTTGTGGCTTTGTGGCTACGTCAGAGACAGGGGGGAGGCTGGAAGTAGGCCAGGCACGGCCCCCGGGGCTCTGCGACAGACACGGCAGCGGCGGCACGCTCGCGAGGCATGCGGGGGCGGGGTGGCGGCTGCAGCCCCCAAAGACAACACGGGGATTCCCGCGTGGGCCAAGCGCGCCGGCGGCGGCGGGGTCAGCGCTGCGAGGGTGAAACACGTGCCGGCCGCCGCTGCGGGGGCGGCGCCGCCGTCTGCGCGGGATGAAAAATCGGCCCGCATTGTTCTGCGTCGCAGGTCCCGCCGGCGCGATGAAATATTACCCGCCGCGAGGGGCGGAGCGCCGCCCCCCTTGCACTCCTTGCTTCCTCACCCCCTCCTAACAACCCCTTTCTTTCCCACCACCACCCCCTCCCAACCCCACGCTCTTTCGCTGTCGAACTCCTCGGCTGTGATTACATTTTGCCAAGTACACCGCCACTTGCGTCTGAATTCCCAAACAGCTTTTAAAAAAAGAAAGAAATTTCTCTACAGCAGGAGAAGAATCGATGTGTAGATGACAAACGACGAACTGCTTGAGATGTAAGTTGTTTGCCAGAACCAACTGACATCTGTTTCTATTATTTTTAAATTAATTAATGTATACTTTGTTGCAATATCGATTGTTACTTCTAACTGAAGGGTATTATTTACGTTTCGAAATTCCCATTGATACTCTCGCTCTCTCTTCTATAGCAGGGAAGTCGTAGGGCTCGGATGAGCCGTGAGTGAATATCAATTTTAACATTTTATTTTACCAACATGCTTGAATTTTCAGTTTATAATAAATTCAGAACCTTCATAAAAAACTTAAAAATCAGCAGAGAAGCAAATACGAGGGTGAGTCAAATGGAAACCTTAAATTTGTAATACTAAATCGAAATTTCGCTCCGTTATCCAGTAACTTGGTAAGCGTGCTACAAACAGTGTGCAGAATGGCCTGTAGGTGGCAGCATAGTGCAGATGCAGACATACCGTCGCAGTATCAATATAAAGATGGGTGCCCCACTTGCGACTTGCACCAGGGAAGAACAGCGTTCTATTATTCGGTTTTTGCGTAGTGAATGTGTGAAACCTATTGAAATTCATCGACGAATGAAGGTTCAGTACGGTGATGCATGTTTGTCACAGCAGCAAGTCTACGAATGGTGTAGGAAGTTCGCAGCCGGCCGGAGTGGCCGAGCGGTTCTAGGCGCTACAGTCTGGAACCGCGAGACCGCTGCGGTCGCAGGTACGAATCTTGCCTCGGGCATGGATGTGTGTGGTGTCCTTAGGTTAGTTAGGTTTAAGTAGTTCTAAGTTCTAGGGGACTGATGACCTCAGACGTTAAGTCCCATAGTGTTCAGAGCCATTTGAACCATTTTTTTTAGGAAGTTCGCAAATGATATGACTTCAGTGGAAGATGCTCCTCGTCCAGGTCAACACAACGAGTTGTGACTCCATAGAACATTGCAGCAGTTTGAAGCCATAGTGAACGAAAACCGTCGAGTGACACTGAATGACACTACAGCGTGTTAACAGATTAGTCATGGGTCAGCACACGGTATTGTGCATGATGTGCTCCAGTTTCACAAAGTGTCTGCAAGATGGGTGCCACGGCAGCTGACTCCTGAAGTGAGAGAACGACGTGTTGATGCTTGTGAAGAACTTTTTCGGCGCTTTGAAGGAGAAGGTGATGGCTTCCTTGCAAGAATCGTTACTGGGGATGAAACCTGGGTTCACTTCCACCAACCGGAAACCAACCACGAAGGAATGGCGCCATTCCTCATCACCAAAACCAAAAAAGTTTCGAAGAGAACCATCAGCAGGGAAGATTTTACTGACTCTCTTTTGGGACGAAAAAGGCATCATTTTGGAGTATTACATGCCTAGAGGGACCACTGTCAACAGTGCGTTATACACAGATCTTGTAAAAAATCATCTGCGGCCTGAAATCAAATCAAAGCGACGTGGATTGCTGTCAGCAGCTGTCCTTTTGCAACATGACAATGCAAGGCCCCACACTGCCCGTACAACAGTTGCAACAATCACAGACCTGCATTTTGAGTGTCTTCCTCAACCTCCATACTCACCACACCTTGCCCCAAGTGATTTCCATATGTTTGGACCACTCAAAGACGCAATGGGAGGAAAGAAGTTCCGTTCTGATGAAGAGGTACGCCACGCGGTGCATGAGTGGTTGCGCCGACTACCAAAAGAATTTTTTCTAAAGGAACTTATGCACTTTGTAAGCGCTGGAGGACTTTCATTGAGCGTGGGGGAGATTATTTTGAAAAGTGTTACAGCTTTGTACCACTTCTGCACAATAAATAATATTTTAAAAGTGTTTAAGGTTTTCATTTGACTCACCCTCGTATTTAGTAACAGACCTCCGCTTACTCAGTCAGGGCAGAATGCAGTAATGATTACAAGAACAGTTAAAATCCAAGTGGTAGAACAAGCCCCAAAACATAAAAGGGACAGTAAACATAATATTAAAACTGAGACAAATGATTTGCACTAGACCATTATGAACAAGACCGCTTCAGCTGCAGGATAAATCGTTATTTCTGATCCAACTGATTTTGCGACGTTAGAGTCATATGTTCAGGGATATAGATTTATACTTTATTCCAAGTGATAAGCAGTAGATGGCTAAACATTCCTTGCCCAATTGCGATAAAAGTTGTTTAACCGTCAAGAGGTAGTTAGTCTAATTTAAAATAGAGCAAAATGCAGGGAACATTCATCCCGATACAGGAAATGGATTTATTGCCTCAATACATTACCCTGGTATCGATTACTTAACCTGAATTAATATACTTGTAAATGCACTTAAACTGCGACGAAATCAGTGTTTCAGTCAGGTACTTTGATAAGAAATTAATTATGCATTTACTGTATTTAAAAGCCTATAAAGTCAGTTTAAGTAATCAAAACCAGAGTACTGAGGTAATAAATCTATTTTTCTGTATCGAGATCACGTTCCCTCCATTCTGCTCTATTTTAAGTTGGATTGCCAACCACTTTACGGTTAGACAGCTTTATCACTGTTGGACAAAAAATGTTGGTTCATTTCCTGCTCGTCATTCGGAATGAAGTATAAATCTATATCCCTGAACATGTGGCTCTAACACCTGAGGCCTGACGCCTTATATCGCCCCTGTCTAGAGCCTGCGTATCGGGAGAATGACTCATGCGTGCACAGTGACAGACGGTCTGAAACGGGTTCAGTCGAGTATGTAGTTCTAATTTTCATCAGCTAGAGCACATTAGTGATCAGAGACATTCGAGAAACAGGTGAAGAGAAGGTTTTTGTGAATTGCTCTGTTTATTTCTTGAAGGCTGTTTTGTTTATTTATGTTTGTACACTTTTGTATGTGCTTTTAGTAGTGTGAATGGTGCGTGAATGTGGTCTTAAGTAAATATGTAGATCATTGTTCTACTGATGAACGTTGTATGTCGGGGAATTTTGTATCATACATAATATGATAAGTAAGTTTATGGTAAAAGGAAACCTAATTCGAGTGCAAATGAAAATAGTTAATAACGTACAGTAGAAACAAAATATCAGTATATTTAATATCTATTTCGAGAAAAACTACCGTTCGAAAGTGTGTTATTTGTTGAGCAGTTGGTCATGAAAAGCGCGGTCTAACACGGGAGAATAATGTTTTTCTATTGGCCTTAAAGAAAACAGGCCAATCAGAACGGAGTATTCGTCTCGCGTCTTTTCTCTTGGAGATATAGAATGCTTACAGCAGTCTAAAGGAGCCGGAGCCCAGCCTTTCAATGGTACGGTCGTGTGTAGTACGAGCTCCGAAGGAAGTTGGTTTTAGTTGTGCTACATGCCTCAAACGTGCTTTATGGCTCTAAGCACTATGGGACTTCACATCTGAGGTCATCATTCCTCTAGACTGAGAACTACTGATGCCTAACTAACCTAAGGACATCACACACGTCCATGCCCGAGGCAGGATTCCAACCTGCGACCGTAGCAGCAGGGCGGTTCCGGACTGAAGCGCCTAGAACTGCTCGCCCACAGCGGCCGGCAAAAGTGCTTTAAAGTGAAGGCATATTTATTTCCAGTGTGTTTTTTTTCAGAAAGTATGGATTTTTTAAGTAATTTTGTGTATGAGAAAAGACAGTAATTCCGCGTGGCATATTGGGCAGACCTGTGACTAAAAACTTGAGTGCATTAGACACTGATAAACTTAATAGCATGGCGAGCATATTCATTTCAGAAGAATGTCTGGTATTATTATTTATCCAGATCGGATTTCTTTGTGAACTTTAATATGCATGGCCACAAAGATAGAAGTGTTTTTTTTGTTGGTTTTTTTAATAAATAAGTTTCAATCTGTACTTGTATAGTGTGCCTCATTTCGCGCATGGTTGTGGTATAGAAAATTGTGTATTAGGCTCGGGTGCAGCACAGCTTCGCTAAACATATAAAATCACATACACCTTGCGAAGGTATTCAAATTGGAATTCAATTGATAGAACGCGGTTTTAGTGATAATTTATTGGAGCGCAGTTACAAAATTCCTACGAAAAAGCCTTCATTCACTCATACCATTTTACAGAGGTTAAGGACTTTTCAACATTCACATTTTCAATTACATACACAGAAAACATCTGCAGCAGATTATATAAATTATTGTATTACTGTAGAAATACGATAAGCTGACTCTGTGAGTTTGGAAACGCTAGTGCCCAAAAGCTAAATTTGGCATGAAGTGAACGAAACCTATTAAATATCAAAAGATTGATAGTTATCTACTTAGTATTCCCCCGAAGATCGTTCCGCTGATAATAAAGCCATCACAGACGATCGGTCGTACCCTGAGCAACGATAGGAGTTATCCTAGCGGCAGAACCTTCCACCAACAAGACAACAACAATAAAAATCTGAAATTACATCCTAACACGATTAAATCCAGGGTATCCCACGAGATATGACATAAAACATACAAGATACTCTGCAAAATACACTCTCGTAATGTTACGCTGAAACAGCACATTAACACCTCTGGAGGCGAAAGAGAAAGGAAATAAACTTTTTAAAAGTCTTATTCAATCTTGATGTAATCTATAACAACTATAATATTAGCTTATTCCCAAGAGTTAGCAGCTTTTACTCAGTTAATACCAGGCAGAAATCAAATCTGCATGTGGAATACACTTCCTTGACTCTTGTGCAGAAAGGAGTACACTATTCTGCTGCATCCATTTTCAATAAGCTACCACAAGTACTCAAAAATCTTAGCAGTAGCCCAAACACTTTTAAGTGTAAACTGAAGAGTTTCCTCATGGCTCACTCCTTCTATTCTGTCGAGGAGCTCCTGGACGAACTGAGAAATTAAGCAAATTCCAGTGTTACATTGTTGATTTTCTTTATTTTAACTTACGAATTGTCGCCTGAATATGTTTCTTATATTTCATTTTATCTGTTTCTACTATCGTGTTATAATTTCATGTATTGACTCGTTCCATGACCATGGAGACTTCTCCTTAAATTTGGTCCCAAGAAACAATAAATAAATAAATAAATATAACACTTGGTTTGCTCTAAAACTTCAGTTTAGTTCACGTTTTACTGCATTACTTTCATGACTTCTATTTTCTAGTATGGAGAGGCATAACTGAAAGTGGACAAAATGTGTTTTCAAGGATACATTTCTTGACAAGGTTAGGTAAAGTCTGGAGCCAATACACGACTACACTTATGTGGAAAATCTCTCGAAATCATCCTCAGATTGGCCGGTAAAATCAACTTTCAGCAGCCTAGGACTCTCCAGTTCGCTACATTTTCGTGTAGCACTGGCAACTGGAATGCAGAGTTCGCATCACTGTGACTGCACGTGACGCAGACTTTGAGAAGGTCCCAATCCTGGAGAGTATGTCTTTTCATCCCTGAAATTTAATGACTTTATTCCCCTCTCTTCTAGCCTCAGAAAATTGTATTTTCATTTTCCGATAATACGTTTGGGTCACAAAGATGGACGTATACACCTACAACATAGCACGGCTATATTCTAACGAGTGTATAACAATGACTCTGTCGTGTAAAACAAAATGCAGAACCAACGAGCCATTTTGGGTTCTCTTTTTTCACAGACAAGCGGTAAACTGTTATTGTGATTCAATTGTGGAGCAAGGGGAATCCTTGTGAGAGCTGGCGAGAAATGACTTGCGCCGATACCGCTGCCTTGTTTATTGTGCTGGGAATCTGTGACGGAATTCGTGCATCATGATATTAGACAGGCTCGTTCTTGTAGCTCTGTAAGGAATGAACGAGGAAGCGGCTCGGCTCTGTAAAGGATGGCGTCCATCTTGCCTGCAGATCAGCGCCCACGGTACATGCCCCCCCCCCCCCCTCCCCCCAGCACACACTTATGTATTTCATGATCTTCAGATCTATGTGGTTGTTTAGGCAGCCACTCATATCCTTACGGAAGGACACATCAGAATGCAACTGTACTCGGGCTCATTCACTACCTATTTTACACGTGGTTCATCTGCAGAGGGGGTTGATAGTGAACGGTTGCATTTACGCCCCTAATACTGAGTGATATATTGGCTAGCCTTTGAACAGCAGGTGCATTGTGCTGCCATCTACTGCCAGGTACTCCGTATCAGCGACCTCAGTAGTCATTAGACATCGTGAGAGAGCAGAATGTGACGCTCTGCGGCACTCACGAAATTCGAACTTGGTCAGGTGATTGGGTGTCACTTCTGTCACGTCTGTACGCGACATTGCCACACTCCTAAATATCCCTAGGTCCACTGTTTTCGATGTGATAGTGAAGTGGAAACGTGAAGGCACACGTATAGCACAAAAGTGTATAGGCCGACCTCGTCTGTTGACTGACAGAGACCGCTGACAGCTGAAGAGGGTCGTACTGTGTAATAGGCAGACATCTATCCAGAGCATCACACAGGAATTCCAAACTGAATCAGGAGAAACTGCAAGTACTATAATAGTTAGGTCGGAGGTGACAAAATTTGGATTTCATGGTCGAGCGGCTGGTTATAAGCCACACATCACTCCAGTAAATGCCAAACGACGCCTCGCTTGGTGTAACGAGCGTAAACATTAGACGAATGAACAGTGGAAAAACGTTGTGTGGGGTGACGAATCGCGGTACAGAATGTGGGGATCCGATGGCAGGGTGGGGGTATGGCGAATGTCCGATGAACGTCTACTATCAGCGTATGTAGTGCCTACAGTAAAATTCGGAGGCGGTCATGTTATGGTCTGGTCGTGTTTTTCATGGAAGGAGCTTGCATCCCTTGTTGTTTTGCATAACACTATCACAGCATAGGCCTACATCGATGCTTTAAGCACCTTCTTGCTTCCCACTGTTGAAGAGTAATTCGGGGATGGCGGTTGCATCCTTCAAGACGATCGAGCACCTGTTCATAATGCATGGCCCGTGGCGGAGTAGTTACACGACAATAACATCCCTGTAATGGACTGGCCTGCGCGGAATCCTGGGTAGGGCTGGGTTGTTTGATGGATGAGACCAAACAGTGAGGTCATGGTCTCACCGGATTAGGGAAAGATGGGGAAGGGAGTCGGCTGTACCCTTTCAAAGGAACCATCCTGGCATTTGCCTTGAGCGATTTAGGGAAATCACGGAAAACCTAAATCAGGATGGCCGGACGCGGTATTGAACCGTCGTCCTCCCGAGTCCAGTGTACTAAACACTGCGCCACATCGCTCGGTGCGGTATCCTGACCTGAATCCTAAAGCACGCTTTAGGGAACGGCGACTTCGTGCCAGGCCTCACCGACTGACATCGATACCTCTCCTCAGTGCAGCACTCCGTGAAGAATGGGCTGCCATTCCCCAAGAAACCTTCCAGACTATAGTAGATAAAAATCTTCAGAAATAAGACCAAAGCCAGAATTACTACTCTCAACACTCCTTTTAATAATGAAGTTGACGAAAAGAAAAAAAATATTTTTCCATTTCGTATATAGGACCAGTATCTTACAAAAAAATGGTTCAAATGGCTCTGAGCACTATGGGACTCAACTGCTGTGGTCATAAGTCCCCTAGAACTTAGAACTACTTAAACCTAACTAACCTAAGGACAGCACACAACACCCAGCCATCACGAGGCAGAGAAAATCCCTGACCCCGCCGGGAATCGAACCCGGGAACCCGGGCGTCGGAAGCGAGAACGCTACCGCACGACCACGAGATGCGGGCAGTATCTTACAGGATTCAGTGATTACTCGGGAACAAATATAACCGCAATCGAGCCTTTTCTACTAAAAACAGCTTGCATAGCAACCTTATACATAATTTAAAATCAGAACGGTCTCCCCTCCAGAATTCAGGAATGTATAAAATCAGTTGTGGCACACGTAAAGCCTGTTACGTAGGCCAAACAGGTCGTGCTTTCTCTGCTAGATACGAGGAGCATCTTTTGGGGATAAATGATTCTAACATCCATAACTCAACCTTTCATGACATCGGAGTTTTGCACTGTTAAAGAAAAGGCTTTAGACTAAACATTATGGAAGAGTTACAGATCTTCAAACATCTTTTTCTGAATGTTGGCATCATATTAAATGAACAACTGCAGTCGCGTAAAAAAATTTTTTTTCAATGGCTTAAAGCCGTTACTTAAAAATGTCTGATAGCTAATGTTGGTTCTCCACTTCCCTGTTAGGCCCTTAAATACTGTTTCTCTCTCCATTGCTTTTATGATTTACATCCTGTTAATTTGTCAATCACTATTATATTAATTTCGTATAGATGCTGTTACACCTTTGTAAATTGTGCTACTAGATGGCTCGAGCTGTATCATGTTCACGTCGTCATTTGCTACGGCCTGCTCGCGCAGTCGCTGTTACTTACTCGTGTCCTATACCACTGTAGTGCCCTTAGTAGCATATTTATAGATTGTTTTAAAATTTTAACTATACCTATTATGTATTCAGGTGGAAAATGTCTTAATTGTGGCTTTAGTGTTTTGGGTAGAGTGACGTCGCTCAAATTTCCTTTTATCCAGATGTGAGTATTTTTATGCAATTTAATTTGTAAACATTAAGTGTTTGTTCTAATGCCTGCTTGCTATTATTGTACCTTCCTGTGATATTGTTAGGTAAGGTAACAGTATCTTCTGAAGAAGGCGTCCCTAGTTGGCGTTGAAAACTAGTTAAAGAATTTTAAATTCTATTTGCAACCGGCTGGCTGGAAATTTGTAACATTGTAATCAATTACAGTTGCTGATCACATCCATGTTCAAAACATTAAAAAAACTTCGAGAACGTAATTAAACGTATGCCTGCGAGCGGGCCAGCTGTCATCAACACCGTATTGAATTCCAGCATTACCGATGGTGGGCGCCAAGAACTTGTTAGTCATTTTCAGTCAAGTGTCCGGATACTTTTGATCACATAGTGTATTCTTAAAATCAGTAGAACTAATCCCTAACTTAATTAGTCACAATAGAATTTCAAAAGTCATCCAAAGTCGGACGTAATTCTGTCAATTACAAATTTGACAAGATCTGCGCCCAAAAATGCATTCTGAAGTTGCGTTCAGTATCACCATAAAATATCAGACTCTATTAGTCCCAATTCGCTATAGTCCTCTCTCTATTAATATGAAAAAATAACAGAGTACATCTTCTCCCTTCTCCAAAGAGCGCAACGCTTTTTTTGCAATCATGGAGGTAAAAACAATGAAGGGAGATGGCGCTGTAGACTTACGCAGTACGTTCTTTTGAAGCCAGAGATGGCGGGGTCTGCCGCCATCTTAAACAGCCTAAAATATTTGCAGATTATTGTTTATGATTGTTTCTTTTTCATCATTTCTGTCGTGTGCACGCAACGACCGTTTTAAATGCTACAACTTACAGTGCTTGCATGAATAACATAGTGCCAGGAATGCAATCTGGAACCTTGTTCTTTTCTTGAATGCGTATTCGCTCTAGTAACGCGACATATTTGCTCTTGTCAGTGTTACTTGTTTTTTGTTGACATATTTCGAACAACCGAGGAGAGAAGGGAGTGATGTGAAAAGCATGCTTTCGTAATCCATTTAATTCCACTTCTACTGTATTTGTATCGATAGCAAATAGAGTTGGAACTCCGAAATCAATGCTTCTTTCCTTACTGGTACTGCTTCTTGTTCGCCAAATTTTTAGCTTTCAAAACACGTATGAACAACATTTTTAATGTTCTCGTTTGCAAAAAACTTACCTACGTGGGCTTAGCTAGGCCCTAAACGTGTGCAATGACGAAAGAAGCAAGGCATTCTGTAGTATCCTGTGCATGTCAACAAAGTGAATGATTATTAAAATGTCAGCGAAACGGAAATGCACGGAGAGATACCTCCATGCAGAATAGAGTTCTTATTTTATTAGATTGCCAGTGCGTTAGTTTCACTGCAGTTTACACGTCTTTTGACTTGGAAATCATTCATCATGGTGAGTCATTCAGTGTGTGACCAATAGTAGTAATTTACAGGGTAAAAAACTACATATTTTTTTAAAACATGTTTCAGCGTTGTGCAAATCTGATTAAGGGAACGGTCTCAAACGCTTAGATGCCGTAGACTCAATATTTTTCTTTAAAATATGTGTAAGTCATTTTTTTGGTGATGATAGCCTAACCTGTGTAACATACAGGCCTATCTTTCCAACAATAGGCTTCTGCTTCTTTTCCCAGGATATTTCTCGCCAGCAACTCTGTCACTTTTTCAAGAATAATAAAATACATCACAGTAGAAATGTACGTATGCTTCAATCATCTACTTAATGTTACTTCTGAATTTCATTTGGAGGTTTTCAAAGTATATAAGTCCATACCGTGATTACTTAGTTTCATCTTTCATGTGGCATTTGCACGATAATCGCAATGGTATGAAACGGATCATTTTATATTAACGTCAATCGTTTTTTGTATATATGCCTCCATGCTGATAGTTTGTCACGTCTTCTTTTTAAGTTAAAGGCAGACAGACGTTCGTCAGTAATTCCTGCCCATCACCATTTACACATTCCAATAATAGATTTTCAGTATAGTTTCAAAATTTTTTCTGCTGTCTGTCAGGCCTTTTTGAATCACTGGGTAAATGGACAAAACTTCTGGTTGCAGCATTGGAAGCCACTGTTCGTGCTGCACACAAACGTAATGTGGTGTAATTAACGTCATTTTTCGCTTCTGGTATTGTAATTTTGTACATTATTTCTCTTGTTGAAGTGCAGAGGACTGCTTACAAAAAACTTCGAGTTGGAATTCCGTGTAGCGGATAGATTGCTACTCACACACCGAGCAACAGGGAAGCAGGACAAAAAGAGTGTTCACGAAAGTTTTCGGCCAAAGTCTTGTTCAGAAAGGAAGTAAAGCACATGTATGTGTTGTTGTTGTGGTCTTCAGTCCTGAGACTGGTCCGATGCAGCTCTCCATGCTAATCTCTCCTGTGCAAGCTCCTTCATCTCCCAGTACCTACTGCAACCTACATTATTCTGAATCTGCTTAGTGTATTCATCTCTTGGTCTCCCTCTACGATTTTTACCCTCCACGTTGCCCCCCAATGCTAAATTTGTGATTCCTTGATGCCTCAGAACATCACGGCGGTGAATCATGGAGGTATAAATGCGGTGTACCTAACGTTCTGGGCTATGTAAGATGGCGGATGGCAGCTTCGAGGTTGTGATGAAAAGATAACTTCCTTCATTTTTTGCGTCCATGGTTACAATAATATTTGGTATATTACCTCTGGCTGCGCAGTATCAAGCAGCGTATCACCGTGTTAAGCTAAATGTTTTCACATTTTAACAGAATTCACAGTTCATTTATACACTGAATAAAACACGAAATTAAATATAATGGAAAACAGATCACAAATAAGGGGATAGCATAAGCAATATCGGCAACGGCCTTGCCGCAGTGGATGCACCGGTTCCCGTCAGATCGCCGAAATTAAGCGCTGTCGGGCGTGGCCGGCACTGGGATGGGTGACCATCGGGGCAGCCATGTGCTGTTGCCATTTTTCGGGGTGCACGCAGCCTCGTGATGCTAACTGAGGAGCTACTCGACCGAATAGTAGCGGCTCCGGTCAAAGAAAACCATCATAACGATCGGGAGAGAGATGTGCTGACCACACGCCCCTCCTATCCGCATCCTCAGCTGAGGATGACACGGCGGTAGGATGGTCCCGATGGGCCACTTGTGCCCTGAAGACGGAGTGCTTATAAGCTATATCGGTACTGGAAACTTTTCGGTCCAACCCACACCGTTCTGCAGACGACATGGTCAAATATTGATCGAAACTCGCCATTTCGTCAAAATAAATGTGCCCAGGAAACGTAAAACAAACAATAAAATATACAGGACTATTACAAATGATTGAAGCGATTTCATAAATTCACTGTAGCTGCATTCATTGACATATGGCCACGACACACTACAGATACGTGGAAAAACTCATAAAGTTTTGTTCGGCTGAAGCCGCACTTCAGGTTTCTGCCGCCAGAGCGCTCGAGAGCGCAGTGAGACAAAATGGCGACTGGAGCCGAGAAAGCGTATGTCGTGCTTGAAATGCACTCACATCAGTCAGTCATAACAGTGCAACGACACTTCAGGACGAAGTTCAACAAAGATCCACCAACTGCTAACTCCATTTGGCGATGGTATGCGCAGTTTATAGCTTCTGGATGCCTCTGTAAGGGGAAATCAACGGGTCGGCCTGCAGTGAGCGAATAAACGGTTGAACGCGTGCGGGCAAGTTTCACTCGTAGCCCGCTGAAGTCGACGAATAAAGCAAGCAGGGAGCTAAACGTACCACAGCCGACGGTTTGGAAAATCTTACGGAAAAGGCTAAAGCAGAAGCTTTACCGTTTACAATTGCTACAAGCCCTGACACCCGATGACAAAGTCAAACGCTTTGAATTTTCGGCGCAGTTGCAACAGCTCATGGAAGAGGATGCGTTCAGTGCGAAACTTGTTTTCAGTGATGAAGCAACATTTTTTCTTTATGGTGAAGTGAACTGACACAATGTGCGAATCTGGGCGGTAGAGAATCCTCACGCATTCGTGCAGCAAATTCGCAATTCACCAAAAGTTAACGTGTTTTGTGCAATCTCACGGTTTAAAGTTTACGGCCCCTTTTTCTTCTGCGAAAAAAACGTTACAGGACACGTGTATGTGGACATGCTGGAAAATTGGCTCATGCCACAACTGGAGACCGACAGCGCCGACTTCATCTTTCAACAGGATGGTGCTCCACCGCACTTCCACCATAATGTTCGGCATTTCTTAAACAGGAGATTGGAAAACCGATGGATCGGTCGTGGTGGAGATCATGATCAGCAATTCATGTCATGGCCTCCACGCTCTCCCGAATTAACCCCATGCGATTTCTTTCTGTGGGGTTATGTGAAAGATTCAGTGTTTAAACCTCCTCTACCAAGAAACGTGCCAGAACTGCGAGCTCGCATCAACGATGCTTTCGAACTCATTGATGGGGACATGCTGCGCCGAGTGTGGGAGGAACTTGATTATCGGCTTGATGTCAGCCGAATCACTAAAGGGGCACATATCGAACATTTGTGAATGCCTAAAAAAACTTTTTGAGTTTTTGTATGTGTGTGCAAAGCATTGTGAAAATATCTCAAATAATAAAGTTATTGTAGAGCTGTGAAATCGCTTCAATCATTTGTAATAACCCTGTATTTTAATAGACATGAAATTATTAGCACAAAACAGACAAAAGTGCGAGATGGTATCACACTAGAAGCAAATTTCGAAGATTTCTTTATGGAGTACTTCAGACTCGCGTAGACACGCATGTCCATCGATTCGGTCAAACCGATTCAACGCCAATCATAATTTTTATTGTGCGCGATGGAAACAAAGAAGAGAGATTAAGTGTGCTGCGTGGTGTTTGGGCAAGGGCAGACGAGCAGAAAATTAAAAAAAAATCGGGTTGCACTAGAAAGTGGACCAAAGCGCGACGGAACGGAAACAATTTACCGATTATCGCGTGATGTGTTACAGACGGGAATAATTCACATGGATGGCTTCGCTGCACACGTAAAGTGCTGCTCGCAACGTTGCCCGTTTTTTTTTTTTTGCAGCCTTTTTTTTTAGGGCCGCTGTGCTGAACGCCGAAAGGGATTACGCAGCCGACGGCAGCCCGGGGGCCGATTATACGCCGTTCTATCTGGCCTGCGCGCGCCGCATTTCCTCGGCGCGGGGCATAGCTCGGCCCGTCGCGCAGACAGCAACGGTCGGCGCCGCTGAGGCCACGTGCGCGGCAGGCTTATCTATCGGCTGCCGCTTCGCCCCGTCACTCTCGCCCTCTATCCCGGTCACGTGATTTCCAGTTAGCGGCATTCCGCCTCCGCTTCCCTCCGGATACTCGTATCGTGCCGTTTCCCTCCGCAGTCCCCGCAGGAGCATCGGTAAACAAGGGGAAATTCCACCAGTTGCGTGTTTACTCGCTTCGAAAGTCGCTGACAGCGCGGTGACAATGCAGGGGAAAGCGTGGCGTATGCTGTGATGCAGCGTTGCAACTGCAATGTTTTGAAAGCCTCTGCTAATGTACAAGTATCAATACGCTGTATCGTAGAGGAATTTCCGAATAAATATTGCAGTACACCTCATGTGTGAATTTAGATGTCGTTACTAGAGTCAGAGACTATCCAGCCTCCGACACACCCCTTGAGACCGAATGTTGACACCCTTAACAGAATGGAAATACTTTATCTGAATTGTTGGAAACCGTTCAAAAGCCAAGATCGCACAAAAGCTTTTTTATTCAAGACAACTGGTTTCAACAGTCTTACCTGTCACCTTCAGGTCTGAAAGATTTTTTTGTAATAAAGCATGTTCATTTTACGCTGAACCCAGTAGTGGATACATATGGGGGGGGGGGGCGGGGCGCAACCCCCCCCTCTCCGCCCTCCCCCCTCTTGTGGGGCTCCCACCATTGCCACCCGCGTCGCCCCCGCCAGTAGGCCCGCACGCTAGTCGTTCGTTTCTTTTGTCAGTCGACTCGACTGAATCGAGTTATCGAGTAGTTGTACTTTCCTATGTAGCATTATCATGTAAAATTCAACATACTTTTGCCCTCACAGCTACTGAAACATGACGATAATGATCTGGCGCATAAATTGAATCAGTGCTTAACTGAACTACCGTTTTTTGAAGAAGAATCACTCTTTCTGATTAAAAAGAGATTACTGGCAGAGATTCGTCGGTACAAGCAAACGAGCATAAACGCCCATAACAATCGTGGTTCTGTTATGCAAGGGTTGTCTGTTTGTCCTAGATCTGACTATCCTACTTTGCACACGCTGTACAAAATATTCGCTTGTCTACTTGCATCTATTGCTACAATAGAAAGAAGTTTTTCAACACTGCGGCGTACAAAGATATGGCTGAGGTCGACAATGGAGGAGGATCCACGTAATGGCTTAGCTCTGTTGAACACTCACCCTGACATTGATTTTCCTATTGACCATGTAATTAAACAGTTTGCCAGGAAGAATAGGAGCATAGAATTCATCATTTACGGGAAGAGAACCACAATTGTAACTTTTTTATATTATAAGATGGCATTGTCTCGTATATGTATATAATAAGTTTAAATAAAACTTTCTTAAACTTTGTATGTGACTTGATTATTTTTTATTACGGTAAAGGTAATGGCAGCTCAAGATACGTTTAGCGCCCCCTCCTTGAGGTTTTTCTGTATCCGTCACTGGCTGAACCTCGATTTTTTTCTTTATAATAGTTTAAGACCTGAAGATGACAGCTAAGATTGTTGAAACCGGTTGTCTTGAATACAAAAGTATTTTGTGCGATCTTGACTTTTGAATGGCTTTTAATGATTAAATCGGATCGCCCTCCAATACTCACATAATGAGAAAATTCAACATAATTTGGCACTAACATGAGATCCTAAGGCTGGGAATTGCTATAAAATCAATTAGTAACTATGTTTTAAAAGCACCAGATATTGAAAATCGAGATGAAGGGAAAACTGCCTACTGTAAATGAAATTCAAATCAAAATAAGCTGGCGATTTATAGCCAAACTTCACCTTGGTACACAAGAAGACCAACAGACTGACAACAAGAATCTAACATCGCAGACAGTTAATCAACACAAGTATGATGTCCGGGGAAGAATAATGGACTCAAACTGCACATGCCCTCAATGACGTGAATAAATCCCACGAATCTGAATTTTAGTATACAGTGGTTGGTCGTCCGAACTAAAATAAAAAGAATCTATCTTCGTATGTGGAACGTAAAGGTACGGTGGCGTCGGTGTACCCTTATAAAACGGCAAACCGTCACCTAACAATCCGGTGCTGCACAGTATGCTCACCAATCCCCTGTCGCTTTGACGGACGTGATCTGCACGCGATCTGCACCATCCCGGAATCTGCGGATCGTCCTAAGTCGCCGGGGTGACTTCCCAGCGCAGAACGCAAGAACGATTGCCCCTCAGTGACAGAGCACCTGAAGCCTACTCTAAGACGACCGATCCAAAAGTGTTATCGACCGTGCATCCCTACACCCGATTCCCCCGTTTGCGCCAGGACGGCACCAAGTAGCAGTCAGGCAAAATATTATTCACTTCTGTCGATTGGCGTGAAACTGTAATGTCAAATAATTCCCCCACAACGGAATATATCAAGTAGAGGACCAACCAGGTCACACCCTCGTCTCAGTGTTTGTTGCTGAAATTCCCGTCTGTTGATGAGGCAATAGGCGTGACAAGTCGTTGTTTGTACAACTCAGAATTTCCAACACGCCAAGCGAACGCGACGGGAACTCCATCAGGTATCGTAGCCACCGCAGCAGGCCTGACCACTTTAAGAATAGTGAGTTCTCTCCAAATGTTGTCAGGCGGTGGACCAGCCCTCAAGACTCAAACCCGCTACATCTACATCTACATTTATAGTCCGCAAGCCACCCAAAGGTGTGTGGCGGAGGGCACTTTACGTGCCACTGTCATTACCTGGCCGGCCGGAGTGGTCGAGCGGTTCTAGGCGCTACAGTCTGGAACCGCGCGACCGCTACGGTCACAGGTTCGAATCCTGCCTCGGGCATGGATGTGTGTGATGTCCTTAGGCTAGTTAGGCTTAAGTAGTTCTGAGTTCTAGGGGACTGATGACCTCAGCAGTTAAGTCGCATAGTGCTCAGAGCCATTTGAACCATTTTGTCATTACGTCCCTTTCCTGTTCCAGTCGCGTATGGTTCGCGGGAAAAACGACTGCCGGAAAGCCTCCGTGCGATCCTGAATCTCTCTAATTTTACATTCGTTATTTCTTCGGGAGGTATAAGTAGGGGGAAGCAAAATATTCGATACCTCATCCAGAAATGCACTCCCTCGAAACCTAGACAGCAAGCTACACCGCGATGCAGAGCGCCTCTCTTGTAGAGTCTGCCACTTGAGTTTGCTAAACATCTCCGTAACGGTATCACGCTTACCAAATAACCCTGTGACGAAACGCAACGCTATTCTTTGGATCTTCTCTATCTCCTCTGTCAACCCGACCTGGTACGGATCCCACACTGATGAGCAATACTCAGGTATAGGTCGAATGAGTGTTTTGTAAGCCACCTCCTTTGTCGATGGACTACATTTTCTAAGGACTCTCCCAATGAATCTCAATCTGGCACCCGCCTTACCAACAATTAATTTTATATAATCATTCTACTTCAAATCGTTCTGTAAGCATACTCCCAGATATTTTACAGAAGTAACTGCTACCAGTGTTTGTTCCGCTTTCATATAATCATACAATAAAGGATCCTTGTTTCTATGTATTCGCAATACATTACATTTATCTATGTTAAGGGTCAGTTGCCACTCCCTGCACCAAGTGCCTATCCGCTGCAGATCTTCCTGCATTTCGCTGCAATTTTCTAATGCTGCAACTTCTCTGTATACTACAGCATTATCCGCGAAGCACGGAACTTCCGACTCTATCTACTAGGTCATTTATATGTATATTGTGAAAGGCGGTGGTCCCATAACACTCCCCTATCGCACGCCAGAGGTTACTTTAACGTCTGTAGACCTCTCTCCATTGAGAACAACATGCTGTGTTCTGTTTGCTAAAAACTCTTCAATCCAGCCACACAGCTGGTCTGATATTCCGCAGGCTCTTACTTTGTTTATCAGGCGACAGTGCGGAGTTGTATCGAACGCCTTCGGGAAGTCAAGGAAAATGGCATATACCTGGGAGACTGTATCTAATATTTTCTGGGTCTCATGAACAAATAAAGCGAGTTGAGTCTCACACGATCGCTGTTTCCGGAATGCATGTTGATTCCTACAGAGTAGATTCTGGGTTTCTAGAAATGACATGATACGCGAGCAAAAAACATGTTCTAAAATTCTACAACAGATCGATGTCAGAGATATAGCCCTATAGTTTTGCGCATCTTCTCGACGACCCTTCTTGAAAACTGGGACTACCTGTGCTCTTTTCCAATCATTTGGAACCTTCCGTTCCTCTAGAGACTTGCGGAACACGGCTGTTAGAAGGGGGGCAAGTTCTTCCGCGTACTCTGGGTAGAATCGAATTGGTATCCCGTCAGGTCCACTGGACTTTCCTCTGTTGAGTGATTTCACTTGCTTTTCTATTCCTTAGACACACTACCCGGGTAGCGGACAGTACTGAACGCCACAACACCCAGAATCACGTCCTGGTTTGAGTAACATGAGAATCACGCAAACCTCACTCGAGTGGCCCTACCGCCCTTGTAAGCCAGGGATTCAATCCTCTGAATGGCGAGCAGACTGCCCCGTTACTCGCTGTGTTGTGTGTCTTCACCGTTCCGCAATTCCTGGAGAAACGCATTGCAAGGTTCCCACGAATTCCCGTGGCCGAAGCGACACACACTCAGACAGAAAAGCCCTGCACTTTTAGCAAATACAATACGCACAATCAAGTACGGTAATCACTGTTAAATAAAGTGATGAAAATCACGCGTTCCGCATATCTCCAGTCTTGACAAGGATCAGATAGCGTTAGCTTATTAAGGAAAGGGTGCAAGCCAGATGGCTTGTAACTTTTCACTATATCCGCTTCCCATTTCAAATATTGTCATTACTACAGCTGGTGTCCCCAACCTTTAAGGTCAAAATTGTATAGATAGTACACGAAACGCGGGACTGCTACGGTCGCAGGTTCGAATCCTGCCTCGGGCATGGGTGTGTGTGATGTCCTTAGGTTAGTTAGGTTTAAGTAGTTCTAAGTTCTAGGGGACTTATGACCTAAGATGTTGAGTCCCATAGTGCTCAGAGCCATTTGAACCATTTTTTTGAAGTACACGAAAATAAAAACAACTTATAAGTTCATTGACAATTGTTCTCTAGCCGTCTTCAGCAGCGTGTAATATTAAGCTCAGACTTATCACATGCGGTCCTTCCATGAGCAACCAAATAAAACTAGAGTGAAGCGGCGAGTGAAAATTTGTAACAAGGCCGGGAATAGAACCCAGATCTCATGCTTACTAGGCTGGTGCGCTAGCCACTAACCCACCTTGGCAAAGCGGTTCAGGCAATTGCATGAAGCAGAAGACCCTGCTTCGATTCCTGGCTTGGTACAGATTTTCATTCGCCGCTTCGGTCTATATACATAAAATCTTATCTGTATGAGACTAGTAAAGTCCCTGATGTGTCATTTCAAAACTAATTTTATCATACTAAACGCGTTTCGCTTACATTCTTACACAGTGGCCTGAAATATACAGGGTGGTTCGAAGTCTTTGCGACGAACTTGTATGAGTGATAGGTCACGTCATGAGGATCAACTTTTGCTAGAGACAAAATTTTCGCAGACGTTTCTCTCCAACACGAGGCTCCCTGGACGACGAGATATTTCACCGAACTAGCAGGCTGCACTAACCAACTGCGCAGTATATTTCCTACTCTAGTAAACCGATAAAGCGATTTTTAACAAGAAAGTCATAAGAATGAGTGTCTCTGAGCAGAGAAACATATTTTAGAAGTGAATCAGGAACTTGAGTTTTGCGCGGCCTACCACCTGTCTCGACGAGCAAACCACTCACTGCATGATAGGCAACACACAATGCACATGAATAACACAGAGTGCCTATGCCTTGGCACCTCTGAGTGGTATAATTAGTTTTAAACGGCACCTAACACCGCTGGGAAGGAACAGGTGATACGTCCCCTTAGAAAAATTTATGAATTACTGTGCTGATAAACCTCTTACATTATTTGATTTTCACACAGCTGAGCAAAACTGAACGTACTCAGACATTTCTCTCTTTACTTATTCTGATCAACACTAAACTGACAAACAATATTTTTAGCGCAACGCAATCTGACTTTCAAAAATCCCTACAAAAGAATGGCCCTGACTAACAATAACCTATACCTTTCATGAATCACTTACCTCACAAAAATCTTCGTTACTCGAATTACTGCAATACAACGAGCGCCACTACTGCCACCTAAATAAAAGATTCTAACTACTGAAGGCACTAACTACTGATAGGCATAGTTAGCAAATGAAAGATTTTGATAGAGAACAAACAATGTATTTACCTTAATAGTATAATATATATATATAGTATAATATATATATCAGTTCATGCTGTCCAGTATTATAAATTTACTCTTTCTGGCGGACACACGTCCAGATCGTCCGCTCTTAAACTTCCGCCATCTCTCTCCCCACATCCGCCACTGCTGGCGGCTCATCTCCAACTGCGCAACGCTACGCGCTGTTCACGTCCAACTGCCCAACACTACAATAGCAAACAACAATGCAAACCAACCGCAGACTGCACACAGCACAGCCAGTGATTTTCATACAGAGCGCTATGTGGCGTTATCAATAAAAAACCTAAACAGCCTACTTACACAGGGAACATTTTTTCTTTAACAAAAGTTGTTCCCTATCACGTGATCTGTCACCCCTATATAATGGTCACGAAGTCTTTGAAATACCTTGTATAAATATTAGTGTAAGTACAATTTCGGACTATTATATTATAGTAAGTGCCAGAACTATTTCTAACATGCCTGTGCCTAGTATTTAAACAAAATAGTACACTGAAAAATACATACGGTATACAGCGTGGCCAGAAACGTCCTGAAAAACTTGTAAGAGTGTTTGTTGCTGGATAGGCTGTGCTGAGAAATAATTGTTAAGAAAAAAATTAAATACGTTAAGACGTTTCCAAGTCAATTAGCATTCAAGTGAGTTAATCAAACCATTGGGCGACCAAGTACACTAAAGTGCCAAACAAACTGGTACACCTGTCTAATATTTTGTAGAATTGACCTCCTCCCCCCTCCCCACCAAAAGCACCAGAAGTGCCGCAACACAGATGTGCCCAATAATGTTCATGTCTGGGGAGTTTGGTGGCCAGCGGAAGTGTTTAAACTCAGAAGAGTGTTCCTGGGGCCACTCTGGAGAAATTATGGACGTGTGGGGTGTCGCATTGTCCTGCTGGAATTGCCCAATGGACATGAATGGGCGCAGGTGATCACACAGGAGGCTTCGTGCGTTTCATCTGTCAGAGTCGCCTCTAGACGTATCAGGGGTCCCATATCACTCCAACTGCACACACCCCACACCATTACAAAGCCTCTACCAGTTGGAACAGTCCCCTGCTGACATGCAGGGCCATGGATTCATGAGGTTGTCTCCAAACCCGTACACGGCCATCTGCTCGAAGCAATCTGAAACGAGACTCGTCCGACCACGCTACATGTTTCCAGTCATCAACAGCGCATTGTCGGAGTTGACAGGCCCAGGCGATGCGTAAAGCAGACGTCAAACGCACACAAGTGGGCTTTCGGATCCGAAGGCCATATCTACGATGTTTCGTTGAATGGTTCCCACGCTGACACTTGTTGATGACCCAGCACTGAAATCTGCAGCAGTTTGCGGAAGGGTTGCACTTCTGTCACGCTGAACGATTCTCTTCAGTCGTCGTTGGTCCCGTTCTTGCAAAATCTTTTCCCGGCCGCAGTGATGTCGGAGATTTGATGTTTTACCGGATTCCTAATATTCACGGTACACTCGTGAAATGGTCGTACGGGAAAATCCCCACTTCTTCGCTACCTCGGAGATGCTGTGTCCCATCGCTCGTGGACCGACTGTAACACCTCGTTCAAACTCACTTAAATCTTGATAACCTGCCATTGTAGCAGTAGTAACCGGTCTAACAACTGCGCCAGCCACTTGTTGTCTTATATAGGCGTTATCGACCGCAGCGCCATATTCTGCCTGCTTATATATCTCTGAATTTGAATACGCATGCTTAGACGAGTTTCTTTGTCGCTTCAGTATATAAGCGGCCCGCCAGACACATTTAGTGTCAGTTGTTCGCATACCGTAGATGATAGTAACGAGACTGCTCGGCGTTTGATTCGGGATCGATCCTTATTACCGTCCCATATCCAGTTTTTGTATCGCTCTCTTGTTGGGTTTCAGGAAACGAAACAATGAACACGTTTACACCATCTCTGGCGTGTCTCTTGAATTTGCTTGCGCGACGGTCTGATTGATAAAGTTTCAATATTAATGAACTCGAAAGCTCATTCTTACTTAACAATTATTTCTCAGCACAACCTGTAATGCAACACCCTTACAAGCTTTCCAAACTACTTCTGACCACCCTGTATATTTCAGGCCACTGATGATGCCTTTCAAAAAATAAAGGCCAAACGGGTGTGGCATGAAAAAATTCTTCATTCTGGATGTATAGGTAAAGTGAAGTTTTCGGAATGATTTTTTGCAGATTTATTCTAGAGTTTAGTTTACCTACATAGGTTAACTGAAGTTGACGATACCAATTTTATGGTTTTTTTTTCTTTATGCAATGTTGACTTACTGTCTTATATTCATTTACTCATAAACGAACCTAACGTGACACTAAGCACCACAATCTTTTAACAAGTTTCTTGGGCGTCCTCCTATGAAAGAAAATACAAGAGGCCGTAGTGTTAACCAATGACAAGTAACACTGCACCCTCGATTATTTGAAGAAACCGTCTCCCATGTATAAAACAGATTGATACGTCTATTTATTTCAGGAATGAGTTAATGTATAAACCAAATCAGTGAAAACCTCTTTATATGTTAATGTAAGGTCTTTCTGACGTCTTTGACAACGTAAAATGGAACAAGTTTGACATTCTTAGAAAAACTGGGATGCAGTAAGAATAGAAGGCGAAGATACTACTGCTCACATTCAAAAGCAATTACCGACTTATAACAGACTTAAACATTATTCCAGTCCGTTTCAAAACTTTGTCTCGCCTACTGCCCCATAAAATAATGGAATGAAAGCTATGATCAGGCCTAAAATAAACACTTTGAATCTATGCACCATTTGTCAGAAAGTTCTCCCGTGTATATATAGAGGATTTCAGTGCTTTGGTTTATATATTAACTCATTTGTTTAGTAATTACACTCCTGGAAATTGAAATAAGAACACCGTGAATACATTGTCCCAGGAAGGGGAAACTTTATTGACACATTCCTGGGGTCAGATACATCACATGATCACACTGACAGAACCACAGGCACATAGACACAGGCAACAGAGCATGCACAATGTCGGCACTAGTACAGTGTATATCCACCTTTCGCAGCAATGCAGGCTGCTATTCTCCCATGGAGACGATCGTAGAGATGCTGGATGTAGTCCTGTGGAACGGCTTGCCATGCCATTTCCATTTGGCGCCTCAGTTGGACCAGCGTTCGTGCTGGACGTGCAGACCGCGTGAGACGACGCTTCATCCAGTACCAAACATGCTCAATGGGGGACAGATCCGGAGATCTTGCCGGCCAGGGTAGTTGACTTACACCTTCTAGAGCACGTTGGGTGGCACGGGATACATGCGGACGTGCATTGTCCTGTTGGAACAGCAAGTTCCCTTGCCGGTCTAGGAATAGTAGAACGATGGGTTCGATGACGGTTTGGATGTACCGTGCACTATTCAGTGTCCCCTCGACGATCACCAGTGGTGTATGGCCAGTGTAGGAGATCGCTCCCCACACCATGATGCCGGGTGTTGGCCCTGTGTGCCTCGGTCGTATGCAGTCCTGATTGTGGCGCTCACCTGCACGGCGCCAAACACGCATACGACCATCATTGGCACCAAGGCAGAAGCGACTCTCATCGCTGAAGACGACACGTCTCCATTCGTCCCTCCATTCACGCCTGTCGCGACACCACTGGAGGCGGGCTGCACGATATTGGGGCGTGAGCGGAAGACGGCCTAACGGTGTGCGGGACCGTAGCCCAGCTTCATGGAGACGGTTGCGAATGGTCCTCGCCGATACCCCAGGAGCAACAGTGTCCCTAATTTGCTAGGAAGTGGCGGTGCGGTCCCCTACGGCACTGCGTAGGATCCTACGGTCCTGGCGTGCACCCGTGCGTCGCTGCGGTCCGGTCCCAGGTCGACGGGCACGTGCACCTTCCGCCGACCACTGGCGACAACATCGATGTACTGTGGAGACCTCACGCCCCACGTGTTGAGCAATTCGGCGGTACGTCCACCCGGCCTCCCGCATGCCCACTATACGCCCTCGCTCAAAGTCCGTCAACTGCACATACGGTTCACGTCCACGCTGTCGCGGCATGCTACCAGTGTTAAAGACTGCGATGGAGCTCCGTATGCCACGGCAAACTGGCTGACACTGACGGCGGCGGTGCACAAATGCTGCGCAGCTAGCGCCATTCGACGGCCAACACCGCGGTTCTTGGTGTGTCCGCTGTGCCGTGCGTGTGATCATTGCTTGTACAGCCCTCTCGCAGTGTCCGGAGCAAGTATGGTGGGTCTGACACACCGGTGTCAATGTGTTCTTTTTTCCATTTCCAGGAGTGTATAAATCTGAAGCTGTTTTGTACATGGAAGTTCGATAGTTTAAAGAATCGAGAGTGGAGTGTAACTGATCATTGGCTGGGATTACTGTCAATTATTTTGTTTCACACGATGACGCATAAGAATCAAAGAAGCGAACACATTGTGTTGTTTGATAAAGGTGCTGACCCTTACAAAAAGGCATTATAATAATCTAACAAAATGATTTTTTGTAGTATTCTCTTTGTGCAGAAACTACCAGTTGTGACGCCTGGAACAGCGAATAACGCTACAATGCGAAATACGTGTTCGTTCTCTTTTGTTTTTAGCTTGACAGTGTCACGAGTTCCGCTTTGCTTTTATGTTTATTTCAGTCCCGCTGCAGGCAAGACATTAATTACAAAGCTCACATGTAGTATTCTGTAATTAGCTAAAATCGATTGTTGTGTCGTTTGACTTCGCGAGCTGTCGTGATATGTGCCGAAGGGCGGAACTATGCAGTTGGCAGTTTTAATAAAACCAGTTCTAAATGCTTTTTGAAACAGAATCAGGGATGCAACGTCAGATAACAACAGTCGGGAGCCTAAATGTATTTTTCTTTGTGGAAAGAGTCATTTGAGTTTTGTTCATGTAACTGAAGTGTGGATTTACTTCACGTAATATCCCTAAATTAGGATTTGAGATGCAACTTCGCCTACTGTTTTATGGGTGAATCCGCTCACCCCCAACATCTGGCTCTTTAAAAAATCGATTTATACCTTTTAAGGAAAGCATGTAAAATGTTTGCTGTTGAAGACGCAAAATGCTACTTTCATTGGTTTTATTAGTTTAGTATATTTACATAGACTAACCAACAAGTCAAAAGCAAAACTGGCAAACGAAAAGAGTAAGTAAGAGAAAGTTTAGAAAAGTTTGAAATTAGGTTTAAAGGTCTTTGAAGGCCGCTAACTCCTCTCGTTATCAAACACTGGATGAGTATATTCTGGGTACCTTGAGATTCGTTTGAAGCAAAAGATTGATGCATGTTGATATTCCCGTTTACCGATTGACATTTTTACATATAGTTCACTGTTGCTATTTGAGTTTACGTATTGTTATTCGGAGATAGTGAATGGAACTAGGTACGCTAGAAAATGTGAAACATTTCTATTTTACTGTGCTGGTAAACCCCTTACGTTATTTGATTTTCAAACAGCTGAGCGGAACTGAACGTACTCAGACATTTCTCTCTTTACTTTTTCAGATCATCACTAAACCGACACACAATATTTTTAGCGCAACGTAATCTGACTTTCAGTAATCCCTACAAAAGAATGGCCCTGACTAACAATAGCCTATACCTTCCACGAATCACTTACCTTACAAAAATCTTCGTTACTCAAACCACTACAATACAGCGAGCGCCAATACTGCCAGCTAAATAAAACATTTTAACTGCTGAAGGCACTAACTACTGATAGGCACAGTTAGCAAATGAAAGATTTTGATAGAGAACAAACAATGTATTTACCTTAATAATATTCAAAAGTCATCGTATATACATATATATATATATATATATATATATATATATATATATATATATATATATATATATATATATATATATATGTGTGTGTGTGTGTGTGTGTGTGTGTGTCAGTTCATGATATACAGTATTACAAATTTACTCTCTCTGATGGACACATGTCCAGATCGTCCGCTCTCAAAATTCTGCTATCTCTCTCCCCACATCCACCACTGCTGGCGGCTCACCTCCAACTACGCAACGCTACGCGCTGTTCACATCCAACTGCCCAACACTGCAATAGCGAATATTCCAACAATGCCAACCAGCCGCAGACTGCACACAGCACAGTCAGTGATTTTCATACAGAGCGCTAAGTGGCGTTACCAACATACAAATCTAAGCAGCCTACTTACAATGAAGTGGCAAATGCATCACATATTCTTCTTTGTTAGTTCAATAGAGGGGTGACAGTAGTACAGGCAACCAGAAACACTTGCGCAGCGTATGGGGATAACGACACTAAACGCAGGAGTGCAAGAAAATTGTTTTCTTGTTTTAAGGAGGATCATTTTGACATAACTTTGAGGAAGACCTCCAGGGTTTCATGGAAATCGTTTAAACTCCTTAATCCAAAACGGTGCACTAGAGTGTACTCGGGAACTGGCAAATGTGATGAACTGAGAACATTCCACAATCGTGCGACATTTGCATGCAATGGGGAAAGTTCAAAAATCGGGTGTATGGGTACTGCATGCTCTAGGGCAAAATCACAAAATCAGCAAGTGGCTATGTGTGTATATCTGCTCGTTCGTCATCCATTGGCTCGTGAACAACACATTTCTATCCTGTATCGTTACTGGTAACGAGAAATGCTGTCTTTACGCTAACATAAGGAAAACAAAAGGAGTGATGAAGTCCGAATAAAGCAGCAATTCCCCGCACAATGAATTCGCGCATCCTCAAAAGGCCATGTTATGCATCCGGTGGAACAGCGACGATGTGACCTGGGCTCATGCACAAAAGATAATGTTATGCGTCTGGTGGAACGGCAACGGTGTGGAGTTCTAGGAATTCCTTCGACGAGCCGCAGCCATCGCTGCTGAGTCGTCTTCCAGACGCATTCCAAGAACAACGACTAGGAAGACTGCGTGAAGTAATACTGCTTCACGATAAACCACGCCCACATTCTGCTATACTGACAAAAAACACTACGCAGGAGCTGGGAAGTCATTCCGCACCCACCTTATTCACCTAATCTTGCGCCCTCAGATTTTCACTTTCTCCGCTCTCAATCGAACAACCTTCAAGCAGTTTTTAAATATACACACCGCTATTTGATTTTATTGTTATTTATTTATTTACGACCCAGGTTTCGGCCTTTTATGCCATTTTCAAGTGACTGGGTGAGTCGAGGAGCATTTTTGTAAGAAAACGAAGTTCCTTGAAGATTTTTGATGTTACTGATCAACAGTCGCAAAATAATTTTTAAGCGAACACACCGCCATTTGACAGTATTGTTGTTTATTAAATTATGACCCAGGTTTCGGCCTTTTATGCCATTTTCAAGTAATTAAGTTTGAGATAAAATACTATTGTACGACTGTTGCTCAGGAACATCAAAAACTTTCAAGGAACTTGGTTTCCTTAAAAAAAATGCCACAAAACCACGTCATTTCTACAGTCGCAGAATCGAAAAGTTACCCCAGCATTGGATGACTGTTGAAAATAGTGATGGAGAATGTATTATTGATGACTTAAGTCTCTATTATGTGTATCTGTTGTGTTTATTAAACTTATGGAAAAACGCTACAAACCTATTTGTACCAACCTAATTGTTTTTCACGTATCTCAACGTTTATGCCGTCATATCTCTCCAACTATGTGTGGTATAACTCTGCAGGTACATTCAGTGTTGTTTGTAGATAATGTCAGGAAAATCAGTTGCGAACACAGTTAGTAATAAAGAAGTAATACGTCAAAAAGTAAGTGCAAAATGGCTAAGCAGGGATGACTAGAGGACAAATGTAAGGATGTACAGTTTGATCTCACTAGGGGTAAGATAGATGCTGCCTACAGGAAAATTAAAGAGACCTTTGGAGAAAAGAGAGCCACTTGTATGAATATCAAGAGGTCAGATGGAAACCCAGTTCTAAGTAAAGAAGGGAAAGCAAAAATGTGCAAGCAGTATATAGAGGGTCTATACAAGGGCGATGTACTTCAGGACAATATTATGGAAATGGAAGAGGATGTAGATGAAGATGAAATGGGAGATACGATACTGCGTGAAGAGTTTGACAGAGCACTGAAAGACCTGAGTCGAAACAAGGCCCCAGGAGTAGACAACATTCCATTAGAACTACTGACGTCCTTGGGACAGCGAGTCCTGACAAAACTCTACCATCTGGTGAGCAAGGTGTTTGAGACTGGCGAAATACCCTCAGACTTCAAGAAGAATATAATAAATCCAATCCCAAAGAAAGCAGGTGTTAACAGATGTGAAAATTACCGAACTATCAGTTTAATAAGTCACAGCTGCAAAATATTAACGCGAGTTCTTTACAGACGAATGGAAAAACTGTTAGAAGCCGACCTTGGGGAAGATCAGTTTGGATTCCGTAGAAATGTTGGAACACATGAGGCAATACTGACCTTATGACTTATCTTAGAAGAAAGATTAAGGAAAGGCAAACCTACTTTTATAGCATTTGTAGACTTAGAGAAAGCTTTTGACAATGTTGACTGGAATACCCTCTTTCAAATTCTAAAGGTGGCAGGGGTAAAATACAGGGAACGAAAGGCTATTTACAATTTGTACAGAAACAAGAAGGCAGTTATAAGAGTCGAGGGACATGAAAGGGAAGCAGTGGTTGGGAAATGAGTGAGACAGGGTTGTAGCCTCTCCCCGATGTTATTCAATCTGTATATTGAGAAAGCAGTAAAGGAAACAAAAGAAAAATTCGGAGTAGGTATTAAAATTCACGGAGAAGAAAAAAAACTCTGAGGTTCGCCGATGACATTGTAATTCTGTCAGAGACAGCAAAGGACTTGGAAGAGCAATTGAACGGAATGGAGAGTGTCTTGAAAGGAGGATATAAGATGAACATCAACAAAAGCAAAACGAGGATAATGGAATGTAGTCGAAGTAAGTCGGGTGATGCTGAGGGAATTAGATTAGGAAATGAGGCACCTAAAGTAGTAAAGGAGTTTTGCTATTTGGGGAGCAAAATAACTGATGATGGTCGAAGTAGAGAGGATATAAAATGTAGACTGGCAATGGCAAGGAAATCGTTTCTGAAGAAGAGAAATTTGTTAACATCGAGTATAGATTTAACGTCAGGAAGTCGTTTCTTAAAGTATTTGTATGGGGTGTAGCCATGTATGGAAGTGAAACATGGACGATAAATAGTTTGGACAAGAAGAGAATAGAAGCTTTCGAAATGTGGTGCTACCGAAGAATGCTGAAGGTTAGATGGGTAGATCACATAATTAATGAGGAGGTACTGAATAGAAGTGAGGAGAAGAGGAGTTTGTGGCACAACTTGACGAGAAGAAGGGACCAGTTGGTAGGACATGTTCTGAGGCATCAAGGGATCACAAATTTATCATTGGAGGGAGGCGTGGAGGGTAAAAATCGTAGAGAGAGACCAAGAGATGAATACACTATGCAGATTCAGAAGGATGTAGGCTGCAGTAGGTACTGGGAGATGAAGAAGCTTGCACAGGATAGAGTAGCATGGAGAGCTGCATCGAACCAGTCTCAGGACTGAAGACCACAACAACAACATTTTGTGTGGCCAGACGGGGATCTGAACCAGCGTCCTCCAGAATGAGGTACCAGTGACCAGCCACTGCGTCATCTCGTCCGGTTGCTAGCGATTGGTGTGCAGACAAATTTTGGGTCACCGAACGTTTATGAGGAAGGTGTAAGGAAGATAGCATTTTACGTTCAGCCGAGGAGAGAAATGTGAAGAAGTCGACGAGCCATTGGACACGGCAGTCCGCCGTAACTCACGGCCGTGGCGGCAACGCCCGCTCCAGTTTCCATATAAACAGCTCAGCTCACGGTGGTGGGTGGGGGGGAGGGGGGGGAGGAACGTGCTGATACCGACAGACAGGTTCCATATATCAGCGCGACGGCCGCGCCCCTCGCTCGCTAAGGACTCACACACGCACACACACGCGTGCACACACACACACACACACACACACACACACACACACACACAAATAAGCGAGAGCGCGCTAACATATACAATGCATTCCAGCCCGGGAGCCTCTCCAAGGACCGGCGGCTGCAGCCAGAATTCCCGAGCACGGACGCAAAACAGACGGCGCCAGCGATAAACAACCGCCTCTGGCTCACGGCCTCTCTGCAGAGGGCGCCGTAATAGCATAACCTTCCCTGGCGGGCTCATAAATCCCGCTCTCAGCATTTATTGTGTACATCTGAACTCAGGAAACGTAATTTCGCAACAAATGTGCGAACGTGTAGGGTGCCGAAAAAAAATTCGATGTTCGGTGATCTACTTGCCGAGGGAAGGAAGACGGCAGAAAGAGGGAAGTAAAAGGTGTAACCTCCCACTTTGTAATCGGCCTATTGCACTGCAGTATAAATGACCTTGATCGCGAATGCCTAACGAAATTTTACAATGAGTAAGGCTACCGTTAGCCAAGGAAAATTACACTGGTTAGTAGGAGGAAAGTGTACAACAGAACCTTCTGAATAAACAATCTACTCTAAACCTAATCTATACATTGATAATATTTTCGAAATGGGTGGAATTTAATGCAATCTCCCCCCACACAGGGGGGACAGGAATGGTTCAAATGGCTGTGAGCACTATGGGATTTAACATCTGAGGTCATCAGTCCCCTAGAACTTAGAATTACTTAAACCTAACTAACCTAAAGACATCACACACGTCCATGCCCGAAGCAGGATTTGAACCGGTGACCGTAGCAGCAGCGCGGTTCCGGACTGAAGCGCCTAGAACCGCTCGGCCACCGCGGCCGGCCGGGAGGAGAGGATGATACCACGTCTACTACTACTAATTGTCAAAGAAAGAGGGATAATTAAACTGTCGCCATCCGACTAGGGCAATGAATAGTTAGAATCCTAAGAAAGCTAATGCCAAGAAAGTTAAGCAAATAATCACTGGCGTAGCAACAGAATATTGTCATTTCTTAATTAACAAAGTTGCAGTTATAGTGAGTCATTTATTTAAGCAGCAGCTTCATGTAACTTTGCTTTCAAACCTTAGTATTTCAGAATAAGTAAAAGCGAACTCTGCGCTTTCTGATTCACTTATTTTCTCGTGAACTGTTGTGTTGTAGAAAAGCAACATTCTGTTACCACGCTTTGCCATAACGCGACATTTCACGAGAAAATGTATGCATCAGAAACCACTGAGTTTGTAGTTACTTGTATTCTGAAAGTAATAAATTTTGAAAGCAAAGTTACATGAGGTCGTCATTTACATAAATAACTGACTGTAACTCAAGCTTCGTTACGAAAGAAACGACTCTCAGTACCTTAAGTGTAGCCTAATATAAAATTTGGAAAAATGCAAGCAATCATAAAGGCTGACTCTTCGGGCCACATACTTAAATGAGAGCGAAATGCTCGTTAACTCACAACATCCAGATGACCAAGGCGAATCCAGTAGTTACCAACCGCACTGGTGAAGGAATGGAACACCTACCGCAAGACTCCTTGCGAACCTTGTGGTCAGCACGGGAGCACATTGGAGAGCATGCACTGGCGCCCATGGTGATAACACGCACACTCCGTTAAGAACCATGTCCGCCAGGTTGTAATATCCATGGGTCCACCACTAATCCCGGTAAATGGAAGAATCATTTCTGTTTGTCTCATAGCGAACTTCTCTACTATACTGTAGGATTTCGTTCTATGAATGGTTAGAGTTTCATAGAGATAGGTTACTTGGCAGTGGCTCCACGCGAAAGGTACTGTAGTACTTCAGTTCTGCACACCAGCATATTCCTACTCTGTAATCTACCCCCTCCTTCCTAGTTGCAGCTGTTGTCCGCATTAGTCTTTTATGAAGATTTGAGAGGAACGAAGATTACTATAAACTTTCTAGTTTACTTATCTTTTTACGTAGAATTGGCTCCAGTTCTTCTTGTCTAGGGGTCTGATCTTGAAGCTGGAATTCTCACATTTTAGGTCCTCATGGTTGAGTTGATCTAAATAAATTTGAAGATAGTTGTTGCAGAATTTTTGTTGTTACGTTAATATATTTTGTCACATTTTAGTATGTCTTACAGTTTTTTGTTTTTTCACATTAACAAAGCCGAAATTACATTGTTTGCACTAAGTACGAAAATACTTCCGAATTGGCTCCAGTTCTTCTTGTCTAGGGGTCTGATCTTGAAGCTGGAATTCTCACATTTTAGGTCCTCATGGTTGAGTTGATCTAAATAAATTTGAAGATAGTTGTTGCAGAATTTTTGTTGTTACGTTAATATATTTTGTCACATTTTAGTATGTGTTACAGTTTTTTGTTTTTTCACATTAACAAAGCCGAAATTACATTGTTTGCACTAAGTACGAAAATACTTCCGATCACATCAGAGGCCTGCTGACTACTGTCTCACTCAGCGGAAATAACAACATTCCAAGGGGCTTACAATTTTTCTTGACAAATGCATTTCTATTAGTTTCGATTATTATTTCATAAATTAATCCAGAAATAAACGTAGTAAATAGTTCTAGATGGCGTAATTGGTAATAGAAATTTTAAGTGTGCCAAATAATTCGTAATTTCAAAATTTTCTAAAAAAAATAATTTAACTGTACATTCAGAACTTTGTACTTACCGATCATAACATTCAAAACAAATTAATACGATTCATAAATTTTAGCTTGAAATATAACATACTACGTATAAAATTATATGAAAGTTTTCAGGAAAGCAGCTGAGATAATACTGACCTATAGAAAATTCGAAAAATAATACTGGTATCGACAATCACTGTTGAGGAAAAGTAATGCTAGAGAAGGATGACCCGTTACAACGCGCTACGTAAACTTTGACGTAATTCGCTGATGTCGTGTTTTATTCTTACTCGTAATACTGTTGTAGTGGAAAGTCTGAAGATGGCTTGTTAAATAAATTAACAACCGCAGCTGTCAAAATTTGTATTACCTATACCGTTCGGACCAATGCTGTCCGTTGACTTTATTCCAACAGCAACCACGTTTGTAATGTTGGTGTACTGTGAGTGTATTACATACCAATGGGTTCATTATGTATTTATTTGTCGGATTTACAGTGTATGCCAGATCTTTGTTGACGACGTCAGCTGACTGAAGGAATTGAAAGATCAGGGGTAATATTCAAAGCGCGCCGAGAATTCCTGGAGTTTCAGATCCTTCCAGCAGCTAATGAACAACTTCATACGCTACTCGCTACTGTAGCGCTATTGGTCAGCGTCAAAGTCAAGTGACGGGACATGACACTGTGACTCAGACACATCGGCATCTTCCATTTTATGACGGATGGTAGCATCCTGATTGTCCTTGGTTCGCTGGTAATCCGTAAGGACTGTTTATTTCGCAGTTGCAGTCTTCATAAACCTTTGTCGCTACATTGAATTGGTCAAGAAGACCGATTACCACAGCTTAAATGTTTCTCGGCTATTCAAAAGCTTATGGCTCAAATGGCTCTGAGCACTATGGGACTTAACATCTATGGTCATCAGTCCCCTAGAACTTAGAACGACTTAAACCTAACTAACCTAAGGACAGCACACAACACCCAGCCATCACGAGGCAGAGAAAATCCCTGACCCCGCCGGGAATCGAACCCGGGAACCCGGGCGTGGGAAGCGAGAACGCTACCGCACGACCACGAGATGCGGGCTCAAAAGCTTATCTACTTTTCTTTGTGCAAGTATTGCATCTCCTACAGTAAAACCGTTATAGCATCACTGACGTGTAGCACAGATGTACGAAACTGATAATTCGTGGAACGTGTAACATTTCATGGAAATTATACGACATGTCCGTTGCAAAATTTTTATATTACAACATGAAAATGTAATTTAACTGGGGCTATACTGTATGAGCGTCCACTTCACTGCTGAGTGGTCAGCACATCTGAATGGCATGCGAGGGATCCGCTTCGATTCCCAGTACTGGCAGGCGGTTTTCCTGCGAGGGAGGACTGGAACGGGATGCACTCAGTTTCGTGGGGCCAATTGAAGAGCTACTTAGCCCAGTATTAGCGGCTCCAGGTCACCAGAACTGACAATGGCAGGGAGAGCGGTGTGCTGACGACACGCTCCTCCATACTGTATCCAGATGACGTCATTGCTGGAGGATGACACGGCGGTCGGTCGGTGCCCATATTCCTGCCATGCTCTCTCGACGAAGTTAACGTTTTACATTGTATGCCATTAAATCTTCTTAAAAATTTCTGTGTTCAAAGCAAATTTCTCATCTATATTCAGCGAGTCATGCATCAAAACTCGGAGTGGTTTAATTAAAGTGCAGCATCTCACGGAGGTCCGTTGAAGGCTGTAATGCTCGTGCGGCAGAGAAACTTGGTGGACGTGCTAAAGCGTTAATGCTGAACCGATTTGCGCTGGAAGAAAATTAGTTCCAAGTTTGGCCACTAGATGCTAATCTGGCGCTGTACATCATCTCATCGACGTCTCTGGTCCTCATACTGAACAGATTGTGTAAGCGGAGGTTAATAATAAATTCGACATTACGCTCCTCTCACTTGTTTGATTTTTTCTGCGCACATCCTGTTCCTAACTGAATATGTATGTAAACATTTCCACACGTCTTTCTGCATTCACATTGCCAGATTTGCACCTGGTGGTAAAAGCTGGAACTAATAATTTCCTAGAGTAAATCAGTTCCGCATTAAAGCGTTTCAATATTATCACGTTTCGCTGCTATACGTTTCGCTGCATACCATACTGGACTTCTGTGAGAAACTGCACTTTAATTACAATCATCCGGTATTTCATAGTGTACTTATTACACTCTTATGTTCTGTGAGTACAATATCGTCGACATTGGCTCGGTAATTCTTGTTAAATCTCAAGCGGCTCCAACTGGAAAGGCTGCAATACCCTGGGTCACTGACGCCTCCTAAAGCATGTGTTGGTGCAATGGTCGATCGCCAGCTCCAATGTTACTGTATGTGTACTGGATTACTGGCTTAGCCAGTGAACACATACTTCCGACTGACAGCGTTCAAATCCATGTCCTGCCGTACTGATATGGGCGCTTACTAGTGACGAAATACCTGCTTCGCTTATGCAAAATGTGTTCTACGTTCTCTGCCCATTTTTGACCAGTTGAGTTTCTGCTTTCTTCATAACAGTAGACCACGAGGAAGTGGTAATCTTTAATGATTCTCCCTGCAGAGGGCAGTCCAGTATAAACGTCCCCTCGGAAAAATTTATGAATTACTGTGCTTAAACTGACACAGAATATTTTTAGCGCAATGCAATCTGACTTTCAATAATCTCTACAAAAGAATGGCCCTGACTAACAATAACCTTTCATGAATCACTTACCTCACAAAAATCTTCGTTACCCCAACTACTGCAATACAGCGAGCGCCAATACTGCCAGCCAAATAAAAGATTCTAACCACTGAAGGCACTAACTATTGATAGGCATACTAAGCAAATGAAAGATTCTGATAGAGAACAAACAATGTATTTACCTTAATAGTGTTCAAAAGTCATTATATATATATATATATATATATATATATATATATATATATATATATATATATATATATATATATATATATATATATATATATATATCAGTCCATGACATCCAGTCTTACAAATTTACTGTCTCTGATGGACACACGTCCAGATCGTACGCTCTCAAAACTCCGCCATCTCTCTCCCCACATCCACCACTGCTGGCGGCTCACCTCCAGCTGCGCAACGCTACGCGCTGTTAACAGCCAACTGCCCGACACTACAATAGCAAATTCCAACAACGCAAACCAGCCACAGACTGCACACAACACAGTCAGTGATTTTCATACAGAGCGCTACGTGGCGTTACCAACGTAAAAACCTAAACAGCCTACTCACACAGTCTCTCGTCTTACTGAGAAACACCAAGATTCCGATGCAATCTCCGTTAGAAGACAAGTATTCTACTTTTTCACGTAATGGCTAATAGTGCACGAGTGCCGTCTCGGAATGCTCTGGAATGAAACCGTTTGAGGCTGTATTCGGGTATAAGGACGACACATTGAACACCTTCTTTAACCACGGGTACGGTCTTGTAACTCTTGTCGTCTTCATTCAAAACAACTGCACATCTCTACAAAAATTTTAAAAAATATTATACAGTATTGTTAACTTTTCCTAACTGGGATGACGTTCATGTTCCGCAGTCACTGGTAACCACAAATCCGCAATATCTCGCAACGGTCCGCTTGTGGACTATGTTTACTCAGACTTATTTGGCTTCTAGTACCGTGTACTTTCAACTGTATGCGTTTACGCCATTAATTACTGTACATCCTACACTGAAGCGCTAAAGAAACTGGTATAGCCAAGCGTATTCGAATACAGAGATATGTAAACAGGCTGAACACGGCGCTGCGGTCGGTAACGGCTACATAAGACAACAAGTGTCTGACGCAGTTGTTAGATCGCTTACTGCTGCTACAACGGCAGGTTATCGAGATTAAAGTGAGTTTGAACGTGGTCTTATAGTCAGCGCACGAGCGAGGGGACACAGCATCTCCGAGATAGTGATGAAGTGGCAATTTTCCCGTACGACCATTTCGCGAGTGAACCGTGAATATCAAGAATCCTGTAAAACATGAAATTTCTGATGCCTCTGACGCCTGAAAAAGATCCTGAAAGAACGGATCAACGACGACTAAAGAAAATCGTTAAACGTGACAGAAGCGCAACCCTTCCGCATGAAGTGTTGAGTGCTGTTGACAAGAGATTTCAGATCGATTCCATGTTTCCGGATTTGCGGAAGGCTTTTGACACTGCCACACAAGCAGCTTCAAGTGAAATTGCATGCTTATGGAATATGTGACTTGGTTAGTGACTTCCTGTCAGAGGGGCCACAGTTCGTAGTAATTAACGGAATGTCATCGAGTAAAACAAAAGTGATTTCTGGCGTTCCCCGAGGTAGTATTATAGACCCTTTGATGTTGCTTTTCTATATAAACAATTTGGGAGACAATCTGGGCTGCGGTCATATGTTGTTTGCATATGACGCTGTCGTTTACCGACTAATAAAGTCATCAGAATCTCAAAACAAATTGAAAAACGATTTAGAAAAGATATCTAAATGGTGCGAAAATTGGCGGATGACCATAAATAGCGAAAAGTGAGAGGTCATCCACATGAGTGTTAAAAGGATTTCGTTAAACTTCGGTTAGACGATAAATCAGTCAAATATAAAGGCCGTAAAGTCAACTAAATACGTAAGAATTACAATTACAAATAACTTAAATTGGAAGGAACACATAGAAAATGTTGTGGGGGAGGCTAACCAAAGACTGCGTTTTATTGGCAGAACACTAAGGAGACTGCCTACACTACGCTTGTCCGTCCTCTTTTAGAATATTGCTGCGCGGTGTGGGATCCTTACCAGGTAGGACTGACGGAGTACATCGTAAAAGTTCAAAGAAAGGTAGCACGTTTTGTATTATCGTGAAATATAGGAGAGAGTGTCACCGAAATGATGCAGGATTTAGGCTGGACATCATTAAAAGGAAGGTTTCTGTTGCGACGGAATCTACTCACGAAATTCCAATCACCAACTTTCTCCTCCGAATGCGAAAGTATTGTTGACACCGACCTACATAGAGAGAAACGATCACCACGATAAAATAAGGGAAATCAGAGCTTGTACGGAAAGATATGGGTGTTGGTTCTTTCCGCGTGCTATACAAGATTGGAATAATAGAGAATTGTAAAGATAGTTCGATGAACCATCTCCCAGGCACTTAAATGTGATTTGCAGATAATCCATGTAGATGTAGATGTAGATGCTGCAGATTTCAATGCTCGCCATCGACAAGTGCCAGCGTTGCGAACAGTTCAATGAAACTTCATCGATATGGGCTTTTGGAGGCGAAGGCCCTCTTGTGTTCCGTTGATGACTGCACGACACAAAGTTTTACACCTCGCCTGGGCCCGTCAATTCCGACATTGGATTGTTGATGACTGGAAACATGTAGCGTCGTCGGACAAGTCTCGCTTCAAATTGTATCGAGCGGATAGACGTGTACGGGTGTGGAGACAACCTCACGAATGCATAGGCCCTGCATGTCAGCACGGGGCTGTTCAAGCTGGTGGAGGCTCTGTGATGGCGTGGAGTGTGTGCGGTTGGAGTGATATCAGACTTCTGATACGTCTAGATACGATTCTGACAGGTGAGACGTATGTACGCATCCTGTCTGATTACCTGCATCCATTCATGTCGATTGTGCATTCCGACAGACTAGGGCAATTGTAGCAGAACAATGCGACACCCGACACGTCCAGAATTGCTATATAGTGGCTCCAGGGACACTCTTCTGAGTTTAAACACTTCTGCTGGCCACCAAAATCCCCAGACATGAACATTATTGAGCATACCTGGGATGCCTTGCAACGTGCTGTTCATAAGGGGTCTCCACTCCTCTTACTCTTATGGATTTGTGGACAGCCCTGTAGGTTTGATGGCATCAGTTCCCTCCAACATTACATTAGACACTAGTCGAGTCCATGCCACGTCGTGTTGCGGCACTTATGTATGCTTGCGGGGTCCTTACACGATATTAGGCAGGTGCACCAGTTTCTTTGGCTCTTCAGTGTACACGCTTTGCGCTTTCTCAGAACTTTTCAGTCACATTTTCTATTCGCTTCCCCAGAAATGGCTTCCCAATAACGAATCCAAAGTAGAGCACTCGAGGGATAGCATTCTTTCCCACTCGGAATTATTTTCTCTTCTACCTTTATAGCGCGAATCATTCCGCGAAACAGACTTCACACGTTTTCATCCCTCTCTGCATGGCGAAGTAATACCATCGCCACATGTATAGACGATGGGAAAGACTTCAGAAGCGTACCGCTAAGCATGTAATCAGGTGTTATTGGATGCCTGCCGATATTCGCTTACGCGAAAAATTATTATTATTTTCAACATGCCAAAAGCTATTTAGAGCCGAAATTTGATATCAGACTCAGTAAAATGAACGAAAGTATATACGAGGGCTATCCACAAAGTACATTACGTTTTGGAATTAAAAATAAATAAAGCATTGGAAATTTTTTTTATTATATACAGAAGAAAGCCACACTTAAATACTACTTTTCTACATAGTTGCCATTTAAATTAAGGCACTTATCGTAGCGATGGACGAGCTTGGAAATTCCTTCGTCGTAAAATTAGGCCGCCTGCGCCTTCAACCACGTGGTTACCTCTTCTTTTCGGACAGAAAAGGTGTGATTTTTGTGGATTTTCTGGAAAGAGGCACTACAATAAACTCTCAAAGGTATTGCGAAACTCTGCACAACCTCAGAAGAGCAATACAAAACAAGCGCAGGGGAAAGTTGGGCTCAAAGATCTTGCTGATTCACGACAACGCCCGGGCCCACACGGCAAATGCCACTCGTGAAGTTCTCGAATCTTTTAAGTGGGAGTTGTTTCCTCATCCGCCGTACAGTCCCGACTTGGCACCGAGCGACTTCCACTTATTCCCAGCAATGAAGAAGTGGTTGGCTATGCAGCGTTTTGATGACGACGCACAGCTTCAAGGAGAGGTAACCACGTGGTTGAAGGCGCAGGCGGCCGAATTTTACGACGAAGGAATTTCCAAGCTCGTCCATCGCTACGATAAGTGCCTTAATTTAAATGGCAACTATGTAGAAAAGTAATATTTAAGTGTGGCTTTCATCTGTAAATAATAAAAAAAAATTCCAATACTTTATTTATTTTTAATTCCAAAACGTAACGTACTTTGTAGATAGCCCTCGTACAAAGCAGAGCATCCCAGGATTCAATTCTTTCAAAATCTCAAGGTTTTCCTGTTCTTCTTGCATTGTGTGATTATTTAGCATCACGATTTATATTATTTGTCCAAAGTACGAAGCTAACTAGAAAAACTTCACTGTGTTGAAATCTGATGGACTGAGATAAGTTTTGCACGATGTGACACTGTCAAGTAACGTAGTTCGATGAAACATGCACCGCAATAAAAATAACTACTAAGGCGTGGTACAGGATATAACCGAAAGAAATACGCAATGACATTAACAGAAATGACACCTTCTTACTGGAGTCAATAATAACAATGAAGTCCTCGTGATTCATGACGGCCCCCCGGACGTTCGAAAAGCCGGGGCGTGGTCCTTAATAGGGTGGATGACGGAAGGCAATGCATGCTCTTAATGTATTCTCATTCTGGGCACAATACTGGTAAGGAGTTCCATTCCTCAACCAGCGCAGTTAACAACTGCTGCTCAAATGGTTCAAATGGCTCTGAGCACTATGGGACTTAACAGCTAAGGTCATCAGTCCCCTAGAACTTAGAACTACTTAAACCTAACTAGCCGAAGAATATCTCACACATCCATGCCCAGGCAGGATTCGAACCTGCAACCGTAACAGTCGCGCGGTTCCGAACTAAAGCGCCTAGAACCGCTCGCCCACAGAGACCGGCTAACAACTGCTGTATGGTCGTTGGTACATGTTTATTCCTTTCCACGCATGCAACACGTACTCGATGGGGAACAGACAGGCCAGTCCATTTCGCCGAATATTCTTACGTTCCAAGAGGTTCTCCGCCTGTACAGTTTGATGTGGTCGCGCACGGGTGTCCATAAAATTGAAAAGGGCGAAATACATCCCTTAATACAAGCAGATGGGGAAGGACTACAGACTACGTTTCACCGTAAACGTTCACCAGTGAGTGTGCCGTGTTCAAAGATTTGGATGTCAGTACGCCCACGCAATATTAGGCCTACCACACTGTAACAACTGTACCATAATGCCAAACATACCCTCATATACTGATACATGCAGGGTCCATGGATTAATGAGGTTGTCTGCATACCCGTACACTTTCATCCGCTCGATACAATTTGAAACGAGCCTCGTCCGGCCAGAAAACATGTTTCCGGTCATCAGTAGTCCAATGTCGGTGTTGACGGGTCCAGGCGAGGCGTAAAGCTTTGTGTCGTGCAGACATCAAGGCTACATGAGTGGCTCTGAAAGCCCATATCCATGATGTCTCGTTGAATGGTTCACACACTGACACTTGATGACGGCCCAACATTGAAATCTGCAGCAATTTGCAGAAGGGTTTGCACTTCGGTCACGTTGAACGATTGCCTGTTGTGGCCATTGGTCCAGTTTTTGTAGGATCTTTTTCCGGCCGCAGCCATATCAAAGATTTGATGTTTTACCGGATTCCCGATATTCAAGGTACACTCGTGAAATGGTCGTACGGGAAAATCCCCATCTCTCCGCTACCTCGGTGATGTGTCTCTTCGCTCGTGCGGCGACTATAACGCCACGTTCAAACTCACTCAGATTCTGATAACCTGCCATGATTAGATTTTGAGATTGGATTAGAGTATTTTATTATTATTATTATTATTATTATTATTATTATTATTATTATTATTATTTATTTTATGGCCTTCATTGGACCACTGTAGTCAAAAATACAAAGTTCTAAACAAGTTGTTACAAATGGATACAATTTGGTTCGACAATAACTTAATATATTTAGGTAATATAATTATTAGAGGCTATTCTTATATGAAAGGTGTTTTGCTCTTCTGTCTGCCCAATATTTCTTCATTCTTTCAGATATTTTCTTTCTTTCTTCATCTGAGACAACTCTTCCTGTACTCCTTTTATTGATTTTCATTTGTAGTCTGGTTTGCGGGTCTTGCAGTATTCTGGTTTTCTCTGTCTTGTTTTTTAGGTCATCTACTGTGATTTGAAGTTCTTTTATATCTTCCTTAATTTCTGTGATCCATTTAATGTCGCTCTTGCTATTCCACAATTTTTGTATTTTTTTTTTTACTAATTCTGTTTTCTGGAGTTCTCAACAGATGTCCAAAGAATGAGATGCATTTCTTCCTGATTGTGCTCATGACTGGTTCTATTTTCTTATATACTGCTTCATTTGATGCTATTCTCCAATGTCCATTTATTTTATGCTGTTTATTTATACATGTCCTAATTATTCTTCTTTCTATTTTTAGTATTCTGTCAATTTCTGCTGTATTAGTTGTTTTGAAGATAGTTTCAGCTGCATACGTTATTTCTGGTTGTGTAACTGTTTTATAGTGTTTTGATTTTGCATCTATAGATAGGCTTTTTTTGTTGTATGTAGTTTTGGTAATGTAATTTGCATAGTTCAGTTTTTTATTCTATTTTGCCATGATGGCTTCTCATTTAGATTGTATGTTATTATTTCGCCTAAATACTTAAATTTAGCAACAATTTTGATTTCCTGTTCTCCTATTGTAATTTTGTTTGCAAGTGGTGGATCAGTTAGCATAATCTCCGTTTTTTCAGATGATATTCTAAGGCCTACTTTCTCTGCTATTTCTTGTAGTGATTTCACTTGTTGCCTGGCTTCTTGAACGGTGTTGGCTAGGAGAGCAAGATCATCAGCGAATCCCAAGCAGTTTAAGCTAATATCATCTTTTGCACTTCCAATTCTTATCTTTGGATTGTCCTTGTACCATTCTCTCATTATGTATTCCAGTGCACAGTTGAAAAGTAATGGTGATAGGCAGTCACCTTGTCTTAAGCCTGTTTTTATGAGGAATGGTTCCGAAATTTCTCCTCTAAACTTCACTTTTGATTTGGTGTTGGTTAGAGTGAGTTGTATTATTTTAATTAGTTTTGGATGGAGTCCTAGATTTCTTAAAATTTTTAATACTGAAGGTCTGTGGAGACAGTCATATGCCTTCTTAAAATCGACAAATGTTATTGCCAGAGGTTTGTTCCGTTTCTTGTAGTATGCCATAATCAATTTTAAACTAATTATCTGCTCTGCACAGCTTCTCCATGGTCTGAAACCTCCCTGATATTCCCCTAACTCCTGTTCTAATTGCTCCTTGATTCTTTCATATAGGATCTTGGATAGAATTTTATATGTGCAATCTAGGAGAGAGATTCCTCTGTAGTTATCTGGGTTGCTCTTATCTCCCTTTTTGTGTAGTGGGTGGATGATAGCTGTGGTCCAATGTTCGGGAAATTGTTCTGTTACCCAAATTTTTGTTAGAGCCATGTGTAAGGAGGTCTTGACTGTGTCACTTGCATATTTCCACATTTCAACAAAAACCTGATCTTCTCCACATGCCTTATAATTTTTTTGTTCTTTAAGAATTTCTTCTACTTCTTGGAAAGTTGGAGGGTCTAGTTTGTTAGGTTTGGTTTTTATTGGGATATTTATGTTGATTTGTAAGGGTTCTTTGGGTTCCTCGCAATTCAGAAGTTTGTAAAATGCTTTTGCCATGATTTCTGCATTTTCCTTGTTACTGTGTGTCATTCTTCCATCTTCATCTTTCAGTATTAGTGTAGGGGCCTCATATTGTTGTAGTTGTTTCCCAAAGATTTTGTAGTAGTTCCTGGAGTTGGTTTTATGATGATTACCTTCTATAGACATTATAATATCTTTATGAAATCCTCTCTTGATTCTTCTAATATTTTGAGTGAATTTTTTTCTTTCATTTTTTAGGTTGATGGCATTTTCTTCAGTTTTATGTGTTTGAAACTTTAACCATGCTTGGTGTCTATCTTCATGGAGTTTGTCACATTCTGATGTCCACCATGCATGTTTACTTTGTGGGTTCAAGGGTGCTAGATTCTCTGCTTCTTTTTTAAGATTAGGCACTAGTTGTTCTAGATCATTTGTTAATTTGATGGTTTGTGTTATTTGCTGGTACTTATTATTTTTAATTAGCTGATGTGGGTCAAACCTCCTTTTTATTTTATTAGTTTTTCCGGTCCTCTTCTTTAATGGTGTGAATTTGATTTTAATTTTAACCATATAATGGTCTGAGCCTGTGTCTACTCCTCTCAGTACTTTAACATTGTGGATCTCCTTATGAAAATTTTTGTCCATACAGACATGGTCTAGCTGCCACTCGCCCTTCCTCCAGTCTGGATGTTTCCATGTTTTAAGTTTACTTGGCTTCCTCTTAAAGTATGTTGATTTAGATATAAGGTTGTGTTCTCTGGAGAGTTCTACAAGTCTTTGACCGTTTTTGTTTGTAAATTTATGTGGACTCCATTTTCCAATTATATCTTTATATTTCCTTTCTTTTCCCAATTGAGCATTGAAATCTCCCAATAAGATTTTTACATCCTTTTTATTTACTCTGTTCACAGTTTGTTCTAGAAGGTCCCAAAATTTATCTACCTCTTCCTTTGTTTTTGTTAGACAATTTTTTTCATTTGTTGGGGCACGAGCATTTATTATTGTATAGGTTTTATTCATTGTTTTAAAGCTTAGAGTCGCAATTCTTGGTGATACTGCTTGGAAATCCGTTACTGAATCTATTATTTTTATGTTTACTAAAAACCCTGTTCCAAACTGGGGACATTGTTTCATTGCCCTCGGTCCTGGTTTCCCATTATAAATTCTGTATCCTTGTGATTCGAACGGGTCCTCTGTGGTGTTTCTCATTTCTTGGATCCCTGTTATTAAAATGTTTTGTTTATTTAGTTCATCTGTGAGCTCCTTGAGTTTTCCGGTCTGAAGTAGTGAGTTTATGTTGTGTGTTGCTATATAATTTATTTGCTCATGTTTAATCTTCTTTTTGTGTTTTAGTGTGCATTTGGATGGTTACAAACGCTCCGATTCGTTGCTATCTTCTAGTTGACTACCCACCGAATCCGATGTAGCCTTTTCCTGCCTTTTTGACCAGGACGGTGGAAATTTTTTCCTAAAAGACCTTTCCATTTTTGACTGTCGAAGGTTGTCAACCTTAGTTGGAGCAAGCTCCGATTTACAACTCCGGTTGTTAACCGCAGAGGGTGTGTTTGGTCCGCGAGAGCTATTTTATTTCACTCAAGTCCGCCAGTAAACCGGTGAGGACTTCCCTATCCGCCACCTGGGACGCGCCACGTAGGAGTATCACCTCTCCTCCTACTATGACAGCATAGTAGGTTCATGGGGATTAGAGTATATTAGTTTTTCGTTCCATAAATCCGTGCTGAGGAGATTCTCGTGGATGTGGAACATGTCAATTTTTTTTATGAACATATATTTTTGTATGAATATATACAATACATCATTTGTTTCTATTAAAAAATTCGTCAATGGAGTAGAAGTAGTCGTCCACTAACAAGTCTTTCAGGCTCCTTTTAAACTGATCTTTATTTGTAACTAAATTTTTTATGTTTGCTGGCAAATAATTGTATTTGAGTAGTGGATGCCTTTTTGAACTAAAGTAAGTGCTTTTAAGTCCTTGTGCAGATCATTTTTGTTCCTGGTATTGTATGTATGAACTGAGCTATTTGTTGGAAAAAGAGATATATTATTTAGGACAAATTTCATTAAGGAGTAAATATACTGAGAGGCAGTAGTTAGTATACCCAGTTCTTTGAAGAGGCTTCTGCAGGATGTCCGCTAATTTACTCCACAAATAATACGTATTACACGCCTTTGGACTCTGAAAACTTTTTTTTGACATGAAGAGTTACCCCAAAATATTATGCCGTATGACATTATGAAATGAAAGTAGGCAAAGTATGCAAGCTTTTTCATTTTTATGTCATCTATGTCTACTAACACTCGAATTGCAGATACAGATTTGTTAAGGCGTTTCTGCAGTTCTGTGGTGTCCTCCTCCCAACTTTACAGATTTGTTAAGGCGTTTCTGCAGTTCTGTGGTGTCCTCCTCCCAACTTAATTTATTATCAAGTTGAAATCCCAGGAATTTAAGATTGTCAACCTCTCCTATCTGCTCTTCTTCATACTTTATGCATATGCTGGGTGGAAACCTCTTACAGGTTCTGAAATGCATATAGTGAGTCTTTTCGAAGTTTAATGTCAGTGAATTGGCTTTAAACCATTTATTAATATCCATGAAAATATCACTCGACATACTATTTATTGCAATACTTGTGTCATCTGCAAACAAAACGAACTCTGCTTCTGGCAGTGTAACTGATGAGAGATCATTAACGTACACAAGGAAAAGCAATGGCCTTAAGATGGATCCTCGTGGGACACCACATGTAATTTCTTCCCATTCTGATGATGACTGATGACTTAATCCACTAGTCCCTTGCACTGACACCCTTTGTTTCCTGTTAGCGAGGTATGACTTGAACGATTTTGCAGCACTGCCCGTGACACCATAGAATTCTAATTTATTTAAAAGGATGTTGTGGTTTACACAGTCAAATGCCTTTGATAAATCACAGAATACCTTCTGCTTGTAATTTGTTATTTAATGAATTAAGTACATTTTCACTGTAGGTGTAAATAGCCTTCTCGATATCAGAACCCCTCAAAAATTAAAACTGTGTTCTTGATAATACGTTATTTGCGGTCAGATGGTTCAGAAACTGCCTGTACATTACTTTTTCTAAAATTTTTGAGAATGCTGGCAGAAGTGAAATCGGTCTGTCGTTTGATGGTATCTCTTTATCCCCTTTCTTGAATAGAGGCTTAACATCTGCATATTTTAGCCAGTCAGGAAATGTCCCAGTTATAATTGACTGGTTACACAAGTAACTTAGAATTGTACTAAACTCACAAGAACATGCCTTAATTAATTTTGTTGATATTTCGTCGCAACCACTAGAATGCTTTGTTTTTAAAGATTTCATTATGGAAGTTATTTCTTTTGGTGAAGTGAATGACATATTCATGTGCCTGAAGCTATTTGTAAAGGCTGGTTTCAGATATTCAAGGGCATTATTTACTGATCCTGACAATCCCATTCTATCAGTAACGGATATAAAGTACTTGTTAGATAGATTTGCCACACTATGCCCATGCTTTTGACAATGTTGACTGGAATACTCTCTTTCAAATTCTAAAGGTGGCAGGGGTAAAATACAGGGAGCGAAAGGCTATTTACAATTTGTACAGAAACCAGATGGCAGTTATAAGAGTCGAGGGACATGAAAGGGAAGCAGTGCTTGGGAAGGGAGTAAGACAGGGTTGTAGCCTCTCCCCGATGTTATTCAATCTGTATATTGAGCAAGCAGTAAAGGAAACAAAAGAAAAATTCGGAGTAGGTATTAAAATCCATGGAGAAGAAATAAAAACCTTGAGGTTCGCCGATGACATTGTAATTCTGTCAGAGACAGCAAAGGACCTGGAAGAGCAGTTGAACGGAATGGACAGTGTCTTGAAAGGAGGATATAAGATGAACATAAACAAAAGCAAAACGAGGATAATGGAATGTAGTCAAATTACGTCGGGTGATGCTGCGGGAATCAGATTAGGAAATTAGACACTTAAAGTAGTAAAGGAGTTTTGCCATTTGGGGAGCAAAATAACTGATGATGGTCAAAGTAGAGAGGATATCAAATGTAGACTGGCAATGGCAAGGAAAGCGTTTCTGAAGAAGAGAAATTTGTTAACATCGAGTAGAAATTTAAGTGTCAGGAAGTCGTTTCTGAAAGTATTTGTATGGAGTGTAGCCATGTATGGAAGTGAAACATGGACGGTAAATAGTTTGGACAAGAAGAGAACAGAAGCTTTCGAAATGTGGTGCTACAGAAGAATGCTGAAGATTAGATGGGTAGATCACATAACTAATGAGGAAGTATTGAATAGGATTGGGGAGAAGAGAAGTCTGTGGCACAACTTGACCAGAAGAAGGGATCGGTTGGTAGGACATGTTCTGAGGCATCAAGGGATCACCAATTTAGTATTGGAGGGCAGCGTGGAGGGTAAAAATCGTAGGGGGAGACCAAGAGATAAATACACTAAGCAGATTCAGAAGGATGTAGGTTGCAGTAGGTACTGGGAGATGAAGAAGCTTGCACAGGATAGAGTAGCATGGAGAGCTGCATCAAACCAGTCTCAGGACTGAAGACCACAACAACAACAACATGCCCATCGGTTACTAATGTGTCATCTAGCCTTAATGCCATTTGCTCCTGTTCCTTTCTGGTTCTACCAGTCTCCTCTTTCACTATAACCCCATCGTAGCAGCAGTAAGCGATCTAACAACTACGCTAGACACTTGCTGTGTCATGTAGGCGTTGCCGACCGCAGCGCCGTATTCTGCCTGTTTACATATCTCTGTATTTGAATACTCATGCCTATACCAGTTTCTTTGGCGCTTCAGTGTACCTCACATACTTTGTGTTATAGGAACAATGGCACCTCTTAATACGCGCTGTTTCCTTCTGTGTTGCAGCTTCGGGGGCTCACGCACAGCACGAGCGCCCGTGCAACGTGACCAACCACACCCACCACTGAACTCCGCTCTTCCCGACATGGGAGGCGCGCCTCAGCAGCTGACGGTGGTGGCAGACCAGGGAGCTGCCGATCAGTGAACTTCGAAAGCAGTTCCTCTCGAGGACTCTGCCAACTGCGGCCCCATCAGTGATCGTGACAACCACCGCTGAGCCGTCACACTGAGCACCGTGTGCCACCCGTCATTACTCCTCCGAAGTATAGTTGTGTTCTTTCCCTTTTTGGCGAAGTATTCGGTGGTGTTGAATCTGTACCGCGAATGAAAAACGTGTGCACCAAACTGGGGCCAGATCTGGACGGGTACCCTCCGTGGGCAGTGTTGCTCCAACTAAAGCACTCCGAAGCGACTAACAGACCTATTCACAATTACGATCTGTTCCCAGCCCTCTCTTTTCTTCGCAATTGAAGAGACAAAGTTAAGTGGCCCATCTTGTATGAGGAAACAAAAGTGGACCCAAGAATAAACCTTGTTGTATGGTATTTTTTCCCCAGCCGCAAAAATTGCTGAATTTTATTGCTCTTGGACTAGACCTCCTGATCCTGTAAGAGTGCAGTGGACTTTCATCCTCTTCAGAGCTGTTAAGCGACTGAATCCACGACTTTTTCTTACCTTTTTTGCGGGGCCTTTTTTTATTCCCTACTCTCGTAGATTTGCTTCGAGAAGCTGAGCCGAATCTCAAACGAGACAGATTAATGCGTATTCAGTCGGTGAATCTCTTCCTGAAACCTCTCTAGATGGCTCAGTTGTAAGAGAACATCCCACCAGAGTACGTTGTCTGGGTATAGTCCTCAAACGGGTGCACACACACACATAAAACAATGTATTCCACAACTGTGGAGAAATATTGCGCAAAGTCAGGCGTGTATCACAGAAAGTACTCCTTTGAGACTTGAAGCCACTTTCTGTATGCCAACACCGACAATGTCGAACTTGTGGTTAAGACTTGTTGCGTTCATAAATTTCAGTGTGTACATATCGAGAACAAACGGACAGAAGCATCCCCGTAGAATTGTGTGTGCATGCATCATGTTTCACGAAAAGAATCCTCATCATTCTTAGAGACAAGGCGCCTGCCCGTATAAGTTTCGCTTTATCAGGTATGGACGTTTCGTTTCAATTCAATTCGTTTCTCGCTGTTTCGGAAATTCCACAAAAGTTGTCAGAGTACTTAGCCTTTGAAAGAGACTTAAATTGAAAGCATTTTTCTTGCTTTGTTACAGGGTGAAAAAGATACAATAATTATCATTTTGCACTATCCCATACAATAAATGACACATCCACAGTACGGTAAAAGGTGCAGAATGATAATCGTCAGTTCAAAGTGGTGGTCTTAAGGGAAGAAGTGGTAAGTGAACTTCAGTGCAGAAAGCTGTGACATTTCTATGACCAGATGTGTCCCATACTGGGAGAGATTAGCCATATCGTCTTGCACAGAGTTCCAGCTGTGTTTGAGTTAAATGAGAAGACAGTATTTTCTGTTCATCATGAAAGGGACTTCGTGCAGATTTCAGTTATCTTGCGAGAGAAATGAGCGCGGGCGCCAGTTTCTTTCTCGCAGAAGACTGAGTAGTACAACACATCGCACAAACCGGACTCGTGTTTTAGAGCACACATACGTCTCACGGACGATACGCACCCGAAGAGTGGAAGTGTTTGTCAGTGCTCCCCAGTCGCAACTGTTCCTACTGTATAAAGGAAATGCTCAGTTTTGTAGCGCTTGTTACTACAGTCCACAGACAGACATCTCAAGGACCGATTCGGCTGAAGTGTTAGCAGTAATGCGACCGTCAGCTGACAGCGCAGAGATGATGTCTCTGGCCATGGAGACAGAGGAAACTCGATATGCAATCCACACAGCAGCTGACAGTATCTTACATACAACCAATAAACCACGATGCCTGGAAATTCTACGTAGTTATGGCTAAGGACTGCAGCGTCAGTTAGTGTGATGGGTCACAGTTGTAGCATCGAGAGAAATAGCGTGTCGTGGTCTAACCGTAGCAAGTTCAAGACGCTCACAGATCAACCACTGTGAAAACCAATTTGCACCGAATGTATGGTGGTGGCGAAAGCAACAGACTGGTGATTTTGTCCTTACATTATACATTTTTGTCCTGTTGTTCCACCGTCATACACTTCGTTGTATTATTACTTAATAATTATTCAGTTCCATTATCTACTTTCTTGCAGTTCGCAGATCACATGATTTCTAGCTAGTATGCAACTTTTAATGACTTAAGTTTTTAAATTAGCATCAATTTCAGACTTATGAGTCGTCTAGAATTAACACGGAGACAACAAATGGCGTTTATTATGCCTCAAAAACCATGTCTCGGTAACGCTGTTTCTTGTATGACGGAGCACGCTACAAGTTCAGTAACACTGTATTGCTATTCAAACCTGAGACACAATATTGCTCTTCATTTCTGTTTGCTTAGCTGTATACTCGGAGTTAAATAGATCTTGTGAAATGTTATATTTTTTCCAAAGACCAGTGCGATATGTGTTAAACCAACCTATAGATATAGTTCCATTGCAAGTACGTAATTTTAATTATCAAACAATGGTTTCAAGAACGAAAAACTTTTCACGTTAAGGTGGCCTCTATATCATTAGCTGTTGTCGGGAGTCAAGGATCCACCTTTCTTTTGGCTCATCATTGCGTAAAACTATGTTACGTCATGCAAACAGTAGAACAAATAGCTGTGAAATAGGTAGTGTCACTAATTGTGAAAAATACTTTAAGTTTATACATTTACTTAACCAATAGCACTTGTGAATTATGCGCTCAGTGTCCTGTTATTCGGACTGTATTATCGGCATCAGAATCTGAAGCTCCTTGAGTGAGACCGAACTAATATTACTAACATATTTTATGTTTTTCTGCTACGTTAATAATCAGAAAGCAGAAAGTGCTTCATACTACGTTTACTCACAGTTATGTTAATAGAGACCTATTTTTATCTTTTCTTTCAGATAAAATTTCGTACTTCCTGTTATCTAACTATTCACTGTTTAAATTAAGTACTTCGATAACTGGGTCTAGGTGGTTTCTGAACACTGTTTTTCTAGCCTCCTAACACCAATTTCTTTTTCAATTAAATACTGAAGTATTTATTTCTACATTGTTTCGATTTCGACTACATGCTCCTCCTCTGGGCTATGTCATTGTGAAAACTTGATTAAAGGCCATTAGCCATTAGCTATATGATTATTGATATCAAATCGCCATAATCTTAATTTGCTTGTAAGGCAGCACGGCTCGATCACAAAGAAAATTGTTACGAATATGAAGATGGTATCTGTTCTTTCGGCCATGCCGAAAGGACAGATACCATCTTCATCTAAGGCTTACCGGCCAATGATCTTCTTCAGTGCGGATGCACTCACATTGCCCAAACTGTTACTGGAATCGGTAGATTGACTGCCGCGAGTAATGAGTATAGTGGGCAGGGGCACTACAAATGCAGTGTGTGGACAGAAAGTTGGAAGTGTGGGTCTCACGGGGAGCGTGCCAGAGATAAGTCCCATCCCTCGCAGAGTCCTTTGTTTCCTCGATGGGTAGAGCGTCTGCCACGTAAGCAGTCCCGGTTGGGGCCCCATTTTCAACTGTTCCCATTGATATTTGTCAACGCCTGCAAGCAGCTAAAGGTATAGATTTCATTGTAATTTCAAAACATTTGTTGGTTACCAGTTTCGTTTCAAGTAATGGTCATCTTCAAACCTTCGAACAACTACTGCAAAAATTATTTTGTCTGTGGGTACAGTTAATTGCGTAGGATGTGTAGTTAGACTGGTTAAAGAGGTATAATTGTTTATTACTAACCTCGCCGGCAAATACTGCAAAAGAAATTTTATGCTGTTGGAGATTTAACCTTTTACTTTTTAACGTACGTTCTGGTACTACTGCTGATAGAACGGCTACTGATGGAAGATATTGGTCTGAAGCATTTCGGGCCTTGAGAGTTGAAAATACCGTGGTGCACACACCGAATGATGTACTTGTTTTTAACGCACATTGGCCCTGCGTAGTTGGTTTTGTTTGGTTTGTGGTATTGAAGGGACCAGATTGCTACGGTCATCGGTCCCTCCTGCGTAGTTCCTCAGGAAACATTTCCTTGCATGTTCTCCCGGAGGGGTGACAAACCGTATCACTGTCCCGACGGAAGAGGGAAAAGGAATAAATGCTCAGAGGCGGTGAGGGAGAGCAGAGTGTGACGCCATTTGGGGCATACGTCAGTCAGGTGGGAAGGCAGTTTCCCTAAAGAACTTATTGATCCGGTCTAAGAGGCGGGACCACGGAGTGCTTTCTCGCATGGGCTCGCAAACATGGAGGAGGCGACACAATGGCTGTCGGAACCGCTTTTAGCCTTTACCGCCTCCACCCGGTTCGGGCTCGCCTCGGCCGCTCGCATTTCTAGCGAAGAGAAAAATATTCTGCACCCGCTTTTCCGTGGAAACAATCTCGCACACATTCGTCGCTACGTCCTTAGAGAGATCGACAGTCTTTCGATTCTTGCTCACATACTCACTATGAATTCCGACGAGCTATGTGTGGTATCTGATTGTTCGATTTTGAAAATCATTTGGAAACAGTCAAAGGAATTTATTTACTTTTTTCATTAAGTTTTAGAGATTCATTAGCTAAACAAACACTGCCTAATATGATACATTTGTCGACAACAGATTAAATTCAATCTGGCTGACGCCTAAACTGACCAATCCCGACAAACTTAACGAAAGCGCAATACCCACCAGCCGTCACTGGAACGAAATGTTTTGAAAGATCATTCCTTTATTTTCATTGGCATAGCTTCGTTACATGGAGGGAAGATGTATTAATTACAATTAGCCAACATTCCTAGTTGGAACATCTACTTTGCAACATTTCGGGGCCTGCCAAGAACTTTGGCTGAAACTTGTCGAGAGAGGAATGGGACATTTTGACAGTATTTTGTGCTTATATCTGTGTTCCAGATACAAATAATTGAGGTTAGCTTTTACACCCGTGTATGTGCTAAAGTGTGTGAAATACCATTCAGATACGTTAATTAACCCGCATATATCACAGATCATCCATCATGCACACAAACATCGGTTCGTCTGTGTCATTAGATTTCCAGTGTAGACTGACGTGGCATTATAGAATTCTACGATCTTTATAGTCAGTTCCAGATAACTTGGATGTTGGGTAAATAAACTCCCAGCTGTGAAAACGTTGGATTGGGAAATAGTTGTAAAACAAAATTTATTAGTTGGGACTTTTGTCAAAGGGAGCCCATCTTGGAATAATGAGACATGGATGGATTTCTAGTGTAACATTTTCCTTTTGAGTATCTTTCAAAAACCTAGGATAAAGATATGTAGTGTAATAGAACGAATGGAGGGCACATTATTAACTCTTTATTTCACTTTTTTGACTTAGTCAACAAATATTACGCCAGAAATACACACAACATCTCACATGATATGGGCAACCTTAATATTTCTTCCCCGCTCCTCCTACGCTGGTCTTTTCATTTCTCGCACATCACTGGCACACTTTTGGAAAGCATTTCGATCCACATAGCAACAATCGTTATATCATAGCAGCTTATTCGTATATTCAAAAACAATTCTAGTAAAATATTACATCTTACATTACATTTTAAATAATCATACCATCATCAATATATTTCTTTCGATAGAAAAATCACTATTTGTCATACGACAGACTACTCGCCATTCTGTTTGTGTAAACTGTTGTTTCATCCCACACCGTCTGTGAATTATTGAGGCTGCTCATTCTAGTAATGTATGCAGTATATTTGCATTAGCTTTCATGTCTGTAGCGACACTGACAACGGGACATTATAGTCAAAATGCAACTCTACAACTGTTTCGTGGTGTGAGTTTAATTTACTTATGTAGGGTCTAGGCAGTTTCAGAACATTGGACAGGAAAGGATTCTAAACCAAATGTTTTAAGCCCGTTTTATACCACTACACGAAGGATATATTTCATATTCACACCCTGCTGCGACCCTTAACGGCGCATTTCTTTTTACGTTACTCCATTTTTATGGAATCTGTTCTCGCAATGACCTTTTGAATAGTCAAGGACTGCTGAACTAAATAACAAGGCGAGCTGCGAAGAGAATTTGGGAGAGGCCTATCCAGTTCTGTCATTTGTCTTGCAACCAAAGAAGATTTTAAAAAATTTAAATCTCTGACGATCATCACTTTTCAGTTACGTGTAGGGTAAGGGTTGTCTTTCACTTTATTTTGAACTTCGGAGGAACATTGGAGAATGACGGGGTTCATAACATTACCTCAGACACTGGTATACTGACAAAGAAGCAAAACGACGTCTCTAAGATTTAAGTAACAACGTTGTGAATTGTCCCTGTAATAGATAGTATTTGCCGTCTTTTGCAAAAACTAAGAAAAACAGGCTTCCTAGAAAACTTTAGTTTCTTCTCCGTAAACGTCCGCAAAATTTTAAAAAATGAGTCTAGCGTTTAGGCCTAAATTTAAAAAAACCTAACTGATATTCTCGAAACCGCCCAGTTACGGATTGAAATCAGAAACAAAACTGAACAGTAGTGCCATGTTGTCGAGTTGTAACTTTTCATAGAAAATGATAAAAGCTTAATTTTGATAGAAATACCACAAAGGCAAATGAGTCAGTTAGTTTCAATATTTATTTAGCGATCGCATTGATCCGTACATGGATTAATCTGCAATATTCAAAACGAATGTTGCTGACAGCAAGGAACTTCACCTTTCACTAGCAGCAAGTGCAATATTCCTCCATCAATGAAACAAATTTCTCTCAGGATGATCCCTGCCCGAAGACAGCAGTCACTTATTCTCTTTTCTATTCAAAAATGAACATTCGTACTGCATTTTTTCTGACAGTTTAATCAGAAGTCAGACGAACGACGCGAACTATGGTTAAGGCCACTCATGCGGCAGAATAAGGCTTCAAATCGCCTTTGAGCTATCCAGATTTACGTTTTTCAAACTCAATGCAGATAATGGCCAGAGTATGAAGGTCACCACCGATTCGCAGGTTAACACTTCCGTGATCTGATCTTCGGTTCCGACTCGTCGATGGGACATTAGAATCTACAGACGTGACTAAATTATTAAAATTAAGTTGGATTTTCATAATTTATTGACGTACCTATGTGTTACATGGACAGTTGATTAAAACTTATTTTCCAATACTCTGTATGCCCCCTTTAGACTGAATGAGAGACCGGATTCGTCTTAACATCCAATTTATTAGGGTTTAGCATGTATTTTTGACCTCATAATCCTCAAACCAGATTTGACTGACCTTAGAAATAAGCAGATCACTTATTATTTTGGTGTGTTTCATCTTTTTCTTGACCACAGCCAACAGCCCATAAATTTCATCAGCGTCTTTGCTCCTTTCTCTATTCCTAGGGCAATCAAATACCTCTGTCTCTTTAAAGCCAGTACCACCATTAGACTGTTGTTTATTTACAGTGTTACATTTTCACTTACACAATCATGATTTCGGCTTCAAAGCGCCTTTATCAAGTGCTGATAACGACACTTTGAAGCCGAAATCGTGATTGTGTAAGTATAATTATAAACAACAGTCTAATGGCGATACTGACTTTAAACAAATATATTATGACTGTGGCCCCGCAGTATGAAAAAATTATTAAACTATCTCTGTGCCGTTCTGGTACAAAAAAAGGAAATCCAGAGTTCTATTTCCCCATGGAAAGAAGCACTATTTTTTCTGAGTCATCAGTTTTCTGATTGGTTCGATGCGGCCCGCCACGAATTCCTCTGTCCAACCTCTTCATCTGAGAGTAGCACATGCAACCTACGTCCTCATTTATTTACTGCGTTAATTCCAATCTCTGTCTTCCTCTACAGGTTTTGCCTTCTACAGCTCCCTCTAGTACTATGGAAGTCATTCCCTGAGGCCTCAACATAGGTTCTATCATCCTGTCCCTTCGCCTTGTCAGTGTTTTCCAAATATTTATTTTCTCTCCGACACTGCGCAGAACCTCCTCATTCCTTACTTTATCAGTCCACCTAATTTTCAACATTCGTCTGCAGCACCACATCTCAAATGCTTCGATTCTCTTCTGTTCCGATTTTCTCACACTCCACATTTCACTACCACATAATGCTGTACTCTCAGAAATTTCTTCCCCACGTTAAGGTCTATGTTTGATAGTACTATACTTCTCTTGGCCAGTAATTCCCTTTTCGCCAGTGCTAGTCTACTTTTGATGTCCTCCTTGCTCCGTCCCTCACTGCCTAGGTAGTATAATTCCTCAACTTCATCTACTTCGTGACCATCAATCCTGATGCTGAGTTTTTCGCTTTTCTCATTTCTGCTGCTTCTCATTACTTTCGTCCTTCTTCGATTTACTCTCAGTCCATATTCTGTACTCATAGGATTGTTCATCCCATTCAGCATATCACGTAATTCGTCATCACTTTCACTCAGGATAGCAAAGTCATCAGCGGCTCATATTATTGATATCCTTTCACCTTGAATTTTAATCCCACTCCTGAACTTTTCTTTTATTTCCATCGTTGCTTCTTTGGTATACAGATTGAACAGTAGGAGTGAAAGACTACATCCGTGTCTTAAACCCTTTTCAAATCCAGCACTTCGTTCTTGGTCGTCCACTCTTATCCTTCCCTTTTGGCTCTGGTACATCTTGTATATCACCCGTCTCTCCCTATGGCTTACCTTTGTTATTCTCAAAATTTCGAACACCTTGCACCATTTTACATTGCCGAACGCTTTTTCCAGGTCGACAAATCCGTGTCTTGATTTTTCTCTGAGCTTACTTCCATTATCAACCGCAACGTCGGAACTGCCTCTCTGGTGGCTTTACAAAGCCTAAAGCCAAACTGATCGTCACCTAACACATCCTCATTTTTCTTTTCCATTCTTCCGTGTATTATCCTTGTCAGCAACTTGAATCCATGAGATGTTAAGCTGATTGAACGATAATTCTCGCACTTGTCAGCTCTTGCAGTCTTCAGAATTGTGTGGATGATATTTTTCAGAAAGTTAGATGGTATGTCACCACACTCGTACATTATACACACCAACGTGAGTAGTCGTTTTGCTGCCACTCCCCCCATTGATTTTAGAAATTCTGATGGAATGTTATCTGTCCCTTCTGCCTCATTTGATCTTGAATCCTCCAAAGCTCTTTGAAATTCTGATCCTAATACTGGCTCTCCCATCTCTTCTAAATCGACTGCTGTTTCTTCTTCCATCACATCAGACAAATCTTCCCTCTCATAGAGGCTTTCTATGTACTCTTTCCACTATCCGCTGTCTCCTCTGCATTTAACAGTGGCATTCCCGTTGTACTCTTAATGTTACTACCTTTGCTTTTAATTCGACTGAAGATTGTTTTGACTTCCGCACCCAGCATAAAAATGCAGTCCTATCCCCCAAACCACGGATCCGTTTGGAGCATCAGTATTGCTTTTAGCAGTTTTGAGTGCTGATCGGCTCTCATAGTCCCCGCCAAAATGTAAATTCCCGCCACAACCATGCCATGATTTAACATTCCACACCATAATAGCACGGGTGTCTCACGGTTTGCTGTATGTAGCAGCCATCGAATCACTGTCGCAACCTTCGTATCATATTTTGGTTGGCCTCTTCCGCGCCCGAACAGGTACTTTCATCGCTGAAGCACACCTGATGAACGAAACAAAGCGTACACTAATATCCAGCGCATTGCAATGTTGCCAAACACAAAATATTTTAAAAGCTTTATTTTTGTGCGGGGTACAGAGCCCCAGAGTGTTTTGAGAATGAAAACGTGGTGCAAGTACGCTATATTCTTCTTATCATCTGTGCGATCGGCTAATTTCGAACTTGGACCATTTTAATGCGTGTATCTTAAGCTTCCAGCTTCATTTTACGTTGTGATACATCGCTGGAACATGTGGACAGGAATACAGCTACTTGTGTTAACTAATAAGCGTAACCGTGTACAATATGGAATTGTTTTTGGGCGACAAACGCACAGAAGCAAGACGTATTCCTGTCCACACGTACCAGCGATATAGTATAGTGTAAAATGAAGCTGGAAGCTTCAAATACGTGCTTAAAATGGCCCAAGGTTGAAACTGGCCGATCGCACAGACAATAAAAAGGATACAGCCTACTTGGACCGTATTTTCATTCTCAAAAGTACAAAATATATCATACACCAATATGACCATCCGAATCAGTCAACCAGTGAACTGCTTAAAAACATATTCAGTCATTTTAAGCATCTTTTAGCTTAAATTTAAATTTGTTCTAATAATTTTGCGACGTCTGTAGGCTTCCACTGGTTCTGTGGACAAAATCGTCTGTTGGGAGAGTATTCCATCTGACCACTAAAATTACACAGGTAATGAACTCACCCTCAAGTGTACAGGGTTTCACGATCAACTAAGAGAACACTAGCGGAAGTTGTTTGTGAACTGCCATCAGCATCTCATGCTTCAGATACCGCAAACACAGTCTCCACACTGAAGAGTCTGCACCCGCTGGTGGCGTAGTTGGGGCTGCATTGATCAAAAAGAAAAAGTAACTGCAAAATTGAATAGCCGTACACTCGAAAACGAAAAGTTACGTATAGAATTTCGAATTATTGATTGCTTTTGCCTTTTAGTCTCTCAGTACATCGCAATTTTGTTGGGTGAAACAGAGCCTCATAACCATCAAATCTAATAACATATTAGCACTATAAAGGCGTTATTCTCGTGCTGTGTAACACGTATGTTTCTCATTGCCGTCTAGTTATGACTTCGTTGTTTCTAGGAACATGAAAGCATACAACATAGTGCGAGTGTGTACTTTTACTTCTCCGATTACGTAGAACATTTTAATACGCTTGTTTCAAAACTCTGCGCTCTGTAGCACTATTTTCTAAGGGAAAAATAATAACAAAAAGGAACGCTTACAGCCCAACAGCGCATCCTTAGAGCACTGACAACACAGAAGAGAGGAGATTTCTGGTGCCAGCGAAAAGACTGTACCAGTTTACTTAGACTGCAAGCTAATGCGAACAATCTAAATACAGTAGTTGGTGTTGTTAAGCTAATACACGAGGTGAAAGGCGTTCAATTCTAAACCCGGTGACAGCGCTAACGGAACGCCAGCCCGATTGGGCCGTGCCCCGTTCGCGTTCGCGAATATCCAGGGAAAGATTTTGTAAACGTTACTGTCCTCCTTCTGTCTGTCTCTCTCTCTCTCTCTCTCTCTCTCTCTCTCTCTCTCTCTCTCTGTTTCTCTCTGTCTATCTGTAATGATAATATTTACTGTTATTAATATTATTATTATGATTAACAACTGTTAACAAAAGAAAGTGTCTTCTTACCTGCACAAAAAAATACAATATAGTTGTGATTTAGACAAGCACAGAGTTACCTGTAGTATCTTGCTTACTACTAGTTAAACTTGACACCTGGCAATATTTTTATATGACTGTTGTAGAAATAATTTTCTATTTACATTGCTCTGTATGTATGTTATATAAAGTGTAAGAATAATGATAAAGTATAAATTTTGTAGTATTCCACATGTATATGCCACATGTATCAACAATAACCCGTTTCAAATGTATTGTCCAAAATGAAAGCAACATTGTTTAAAAAAAATAATTTTAGTAATTAGATCTTTAGAGTCCTCGATTACTTTGACTGAGAAACCTGTCTTTTTTACTGCTGAATTACTTAAGAAACGGTAACCTCCAATAAAACAGAGATGAAATGTTGTAATTCTGCATAGCCGGCATGATTCAATGAGAAGTCTGAAGATAAATCTCGATATTTCTCTGATGGTTGGGTAAAATTATTTATTTATCCTAATATAATCTATAGGAGCAAAGATAATGGGTAAATTTTCATTTCTTATCACGGAAGACGAACATTATCTCCAAATCCTAAACACTGAACCTCCAATATATATATACATACATATAACTTGCAAAAAAATTTCGCAAAACTGTAGATTTACTTTTATTTCTTTAATGTAAATCTTCGCCTAGTCTGTCCAGTGCAAATGCCTTTTTTTCTGCAAACTGTGTAACTGCTGCTATATACATCCATGTGAACTGGTTAATACTTCTCCAACCATGGTCTCATTCTACAATTTTACCTCCCTTTATTAAAGCACTGAAATGAATAGAGAACATGCACTTAAACTGTTTGCCCTTTTTTGGTTTTTCACATTTTAAATGACAGATCTATAACAAACCAAGTCTTCCTAAATGTAAAGAAAAGCTACATGTTTAGTAAATTGAGACTTTTCTTGTCTAACACATATGAATAGTCGTTATTGATATCAGATTATATTAAAACATTCAGAAGCAGAATTTGTATCTATCACTAGTTATTTTTAGGAAGTTATTTATGGAGATTGAATTCACTGGAAATGTTGAGATTTGCAGTCAAACGTCTAACTGATGACCAGCAGAGCTCAAGTGTCGATTCCCTGCTCATTTATTGTTGTCTTTATGATAATTTATAGCCACAGCCAAAGCATTGTTGATATCCAGAAAACATGAAAGTCCTCTCCTCACCTGTCCTGGAAATGACGGCAAGAGCGAGTTTAGGATCTGTATCTCAACGATAACGGAAACTTCCTCCTCAAGATAGACATTACTGGTTCAGATTACTGATTATACGAACCATGCCATTACAGACTGCCCTTTACTTCCCAGTATCAGTGTCTGAGCATGAAATCAGTAGGCAGAAAGTGATAAGATTTGTTACAGCTATATTTCTTTCACAGAACAAAACTTTATCTGATGTTTAATATGACTAGAACTTGGGTCTACAATAAATTTACGCTACATGTTCTGAATGATGAGCTTAGTACTTTTACATCGCTTTCAAGGTTTATTGGATGGTCAAAGGTGTGCAAAAATAGACAGACCTCTGTAGCATCTTTCTGCCTGCATTAATGAAGTACTTGGAGACCATGCATGAGCAGTGATTTCTAATCACCAGTGAAAAGCAACAGGCCACAGAGAAGATTTATGTAGATGGCAAATCTTGTTGTCTATGTAAGACACACATAGCAACTATTCCTATGTCTTCCTATTCTAAATTTTCCTTTTAGTACTTCATTTAGTATCTTCAGCTACTATTAATTTCCTTCAACAATTTAGTCTTTACTTTAGATGAAACAAACTGTGATGTCCTATGTGACGAAAATGTTTTGTGTACCAGAGCATATTAGTTTAGTGGCTTAACACAAGACACAAATTCCAAGTTAGAAGCAGGTAGTATAATATTCTTTTACTTAACGTTAACACTGCAAATAAGACAAGCATCGTCAAACTTCTGTTTCAAATTTAGTCATATATCTGCCTTGAGTCTGGAAATCTTTTGCTGTAGGTTAACTACTAACCGAAAGATACTAAACTAAAGAACACTTAATCAGATAACACTCCTCATACATTACTGCTCGGATGTGTATGTATATTTATATACGTAACTCTTATAGCCTAATAAGTTGTTGCATCTCTTGTAAGTAACAACAGACATTTCAGAAATGACAGCTCCTTTTTTTCTGTTACACTGTGTCACCCATTGAGGTCATTATTGGCAGAATTGTCACCATAAGATAGACAACGAGGTCTCCACCGTCTAAAGATAATGAATACATTTGTGCAACTAACAGTTTGTATCCAATATAATTCACTTGTCAAAAATCCACTTCACTTTTATCATCTACGACAAAGGTAGCATAAATGAAGCAAGTTTCCATTTGGGCAGAACGAAAACTAAAATCGTAAATCAATATTTTAAAATTATTTTAATTCGTTATTCCTTATTAAAACTGAGGAAAGAAGTAATACTTACTCTTAATCAGTTTCCACCCACCAGGCTCAGGAATCTACAGAACATTTCCACATTATATCATTAAAAATTAATGAAGCCACATTCAGGACTGAGGCTTCAGGTACACAACAGAGCGACCTCTATGGGTACAAACTAAAAAAGAAGTATTATCCTACATGATGCTCAACAAGGTCAGAAGTTACAAAAGTAAACTGTAGTCATGTATCTACCTGTAACCTTTAATTACTTATAAGTCAAACCGTCTGTTTGGTAGACATGTCAAATATTTAAGAAGTTCTTTCACATCCCTCTGTTTCTTATGATTTAATACGTGGAACCTGTGGCAACAAATATCATCTGGTGCTGATGTAACTTCCATAATAATTTATAAACACTTTTATAAATAACTGCTATCTCACAAACCTTACCAACCCTTTCCTCTTCCTTGACAATTTCCTAATTGAGATGATATCTTACACTTCACTTCAGTTGCTGTCTAAGACAACAAAAAAAGATGGTGGACTTTTTCAGGTATACATTCCTTAAATGCTGTAAATTTCATGGAAGTCCTGACTTTTTTATTGACTGTTTAGCAACAGAGTTATTGAAACTATTCAATATGAATTAGTGCATCAATGATGATACTTGAATCTATTATAGTTATGTGATAAATGTGTTCCTCAATTACTCATGTTTGTAATGATAGCCACTTTATATATTTTTGATCTATATTCATATTATAAACTTGAAAGTGATGTGTAATATTTAATTCACAGTCTCTAATTTCAAGAATAAAACTACAAGCATAATCGTAAGCTCTTTATTGTTGGAAGAAAGAACACTTGTTACTTTAAAACGAAATCTAAAATATTTTCATCAAATTTGATGTTAAACTTTATAGAAAATTATACATATGATGTGTTCAGATAAAGCTTGATCATAGGATTACGTTGACTGTGAAAACTTAGGTACTGAATAAATGTCATAGGTTACATTGATTATCTGCACAATGGTTGTGGGATATTACATTTTGCTGTTGAATAATTTCGTTGTTGTTATTTAAAAAAAAAAAAATAAAAACTTTTAAAAGTCTTTGTAAGATGTAACATGATAAATAAACAACCATACCACTACTCTGACTCTAGACCTATTATTTCAAAGCCAGTTTTAATTTGTAATCTGTATAATTTAAAATTATGTCATTCTTCATCATTTAACCTAATCTATTAAGATTTTAAACCTCAGTGTATATTTATACTGTAATTATTCTGTATAACAGAAATCACCTACATCCCAAATAGTTTCTATTACAAATTATTGTATCATAATAAGACAAAAATAATTATGGCTAGTAAACACAAACATTACAATCAGCTTATCATCAAATAAACAATGTAGAAACTATGGGCCAAGAGAAAACTGATACTAGAAAATAGGGCAATAAATGCTAGAAAATGTTAACAGAGCACATACTTTGGGGCAGTAGGTGATGTTCCTTGTTAATGCAGAGGACGTTTAGGAATCATTTTGATACAACAAATATCAAGTTAAATGCTGAGACATATAAATGATAAGACATCTATTCCTGAATTATTGTACACCACCAAGATCATCTTAATTTATATTATCATTTTTATGGGATATTATTTAACTCACATATTATACCACACTCAGAGAGTATTTCTTAAGTAAGAGATTACCACATCTACATATAAACCTTACACACACACACACACACACACACACACACACACACACACACACACACACACACATATATATATATATATATATATATATATATATATATATATATATATATATATATATATATATATATATATATATGAGGATAAAGTATGTCCTGACAAGATAGTGTAAAAGTTTTATTTTGGTAAGTATTGCTACACACTTTCATAATCATAAACCTTATATTTACCATCTTCAATTCATAGCTGAAAGAAATAAGTCATAAATTATTCTTGAGTTTTGAATCCAGAGGTGTTTCTGTCAGATATGATTATCGGAAAGCATAATCAGTAAGTATTCTAGACATATTCTGTTAGTCAAAGTACCCAATCGGTTGCCTACAACAAAACAAAAAAATTATAAAATTCACTTTGTTGACCAGGTTGTCATTACACTAGAATACCAGTTCTGGCATAGCTTTGTGGATAGAAAAATAAACAGTAATGAAGGTATCTTGAAATTTTTCTATGGATTCAAATGCTGCAACAGATACTTGTTACTGTAAGCAGTACTCTACTATGTAAGTGTGGACATTAATGCAGCCAACAAGTTATTGTATTGCTATCTCTATCATAATTACGAAATGAGAAAGCCACAGATAATGTACGAGGAACAAGAAAACTAGAGCAACAAGCAAGCAGCCTGTGACTACTAAGTGAAAATAACACATGAGAGAATTCAACATAAGGTAAGCCCATAATATCCTCAGCTCTGCTTAAAACATAAAAGGTAAGTTCATAACATCCTCAGACTTGCCAAAACATATGTCCAACAAAGAACATATGAACTGAAAGTAATAATGACAACTGCAATACAATTTCCAGAGCTACAGGCACCAGTGTCATGGTTGTTACTCTTTTCCAGAACAAAAAACTTTCAAAGGGATAAATATATATGTAGCACAATATTCGACTTGTGGTACAAGCAAACAAACAAAAAATAATAAGAAGTTGCAGATACGAGAATTATGATCACTCAAACATCAAAATACCCTCAACCATAGCTAATGTAAACTTTTGCAAATGCTTTCAACTTGTGGGCAGCTGGCCTGAATCCCAGGAGCGGATGAAATTTTCATCCTTAGTATTTGGCAAGAAAGTAGAAGGCAGATGGCGGCTTCTTTTGCCTCGAGGTCTTTGGCTAATTCCCAAATCTTTTAACAGTGTCTCATGGAGTGACCACATGTAACACTGTTGATGGTGACCGATCCATCATATGGATATGTTAAGTTTGGTGGAATCCTTGATGCCATAGGAGAGAGAAGAGCAGTTCGCCAGCACTGGATTTACTGTCTCAGTACTATACTGTATAATCGCCCATCACAGTGATTTACACAATACATATAAACATTTCACACTTCTTCACAGGCCAGAGGAAGGCAAACCACCTCCACTAGACCATATCCAGAACGCAAATTCTGGATTACTGCTTTTGCCCCCAACGCTCGTTTCTTCAATATGGGACTGACTTTTGATTGAAACACAAAGATGAGGAACTGTGCAATAGATTAAAAATATTTACTATGGAGAATGTCCTGTTATACGTGTTCTACAAACGAATGCTTTCTTCCAACAAATTAGATAATTTTCAGGTGTAAGGAGTTGTGTACGAGATGTAAGTTTGAAAGAGGAATCTGAAATTGTTAATTTGAAGCAGTCTATAACGACGAAGTGGATCGTACATAGATGACAACACAAAATGCGAAACAATAAGAACTCGGAAAGTGGTGCCGCATCGGTAACAGCATGACCATTGCAGGCTAAGACTACGTCACATCCTGCAACACAGGACATTGATAGAAAACATGGGGTAGTACCGTGTTACCAAATTTTCGCCATAATTCGTCTGATAAGTCTCTATTAAATGATTTTTCTATCAGCTAATTAAATATTTGTTGCACACTGTCCTTAACTGCACATAAATGGGCAGACTGTTCCATTTTACAGCTGGATGCCATGCAAGTAAGCAGGAGGCTTACTCATATTCACAAAAACCTGTTTTCTGTACTATTGCTGACCCATTTTCCTGCATCACTCTCGAGGTTAAGTATTCGTTCATGTACTGCGTACTATTATAAGATACGCTGGCCTTTTTTTCTCTCCTTTCCATTGGATATTTGAAAGTGCATGATGTGTGATTACTTCATAGATGTTATTTCTTGACATTGTCAGTGGGAAGATACGCGATCTGTTGATATAAAACATGTGTGGTATGAGTTAACGAGCATTTCGCTCTCATTTAAGTATATGGCCGAAAGAGTCAGCCTTCAGCAACTGTGAAACGAACCCTGTCGTCCGGGACCAAGTGCCTCGAAGGGCACAAATTTACCACGAGATGGGGGAAATTCACAAGCGTCTATTGTCTATTGAGGCCTAAGCGCTGTAGTGTGTGAGTGAGACAGACGAGAACATACGTCATAGGGAAACCCAGTAGAAGCCATTTGTGGCGAAGGAGACGTAGCAGTGTTAAATATGGCCGACCTAAGATCGGCCATAAAGGGGAACATTTATGAAAACTATTTAATTCTGAAGTAATGCAGAGAATGAAGCCACAGTAATTTTAATCTGCTATCCTCCATAAATTTTCATGGTGATCCCAATAAAACATGAATATTGATCATATCTATAATATTTAGGATTTATTCTCAAAGTGAAATTCACAAATTTTGTAACAAAGACCTAAATGCTAAAATCTGAACACTTTGGTCGATCTTAACGATCGACATTTCACATAGAAGCACATCATTAAAATGACAAACGTTGCAAATATCAACTCTGTAACTTTATTTGTTTAAAAAATACAGTATACTTAAATTATCAGTATTTACAGTTAGGCTTCAGATCATCATTTCCGTCACACAAAACACATTGAACGATAACAGCATGACACCTTTTTGAATAATTAGGTAATAGAAAATTTGTTGCAAAGTTTAGTGCGTAATCGTTACCTTTGTTCTTTATTTATTTATCAGAAAGCACATTGGTGCAAGGCTACTGGCCGTGACATTCAAATTTAAGAAGGAAATCGTGTTGGTTTAATGTAAAGGAATTTAACAATGGATATTATTGTTACTTAACTTAGAACGTGAAAGTGGTCAAGCTTTGATTATTTAAATATGTTAAAACGCAAAGTAATGTAGAATATGCTACAGCCAATCAGATGAACGGCTTCAGAAAGGGAACTGCACTAGTCAGTTGAGCGAAGATGTTTGGCGCGCGGGAAACGCAGTCGGAGACGAGCAAAGGGCAGTTCTGGCCGAGGCACCAAAGGGTGCAGTTCGGATGGAGACGCGAAAACGGACAGTTCAGGTGGAGACACCAAAGGGGACAGTGCTGGAGGAGATGCGAAAGCGGACAGTTCGGCTGGAGACACCAAAGGGTACAGTTCGGATGCAGATGCGAAAGCGGACGGTCGGTCTTTAGGCAGCTAGGAAGGACTTGGAAAATTTCGCGTTGTGTGGTGTCGCAGGACTTAGTCTCTGAACGGTGAGCAGCCCCGCGCCTGGTGTGAACTCTTAACTTTTCGCGTAGTTAACAGGGTGGAGTATCCAGCTTGTAATTTGCAATCAGATTGTGACTGATCGAAACGTGTCAAATACATAAGCGCTCGACTGTAACAGTAACGCTAAATACGACCACTTTCGCTATTAGTTTGCGTCCCGAATAAACATTATTCTAACCAAATCGCAACTGTGTGGCCTACATCATTTATGGGTCGTTAATTTAGCTCCCGATATTATTATTACTGTTGTTATGTGTTATGTTGCCTTTGTATTTCGCAAACTTGCCATCAACCAGACAATTTAACCAAAGGGTCACAAGTGTCTAATTTAGGGCGTTAATGCGACACGTGCGGTTCAACCCCTAGACGAGTTGGAGCCAAGACATTTCGACGAAGAGGAACCACATGTGAGCCCGAGTATCTGTGGGATGTTAGTTCGCTGTGGGGAAAAAAACCTAAGTCAAGTTCGCAAATTTTATTTACTGCCTACCCGTTTTGTCTGATTACTGATCCATCTTCAGATCAATCCACGTTATAGTAGAGTGTGTGTCACTCATTACACATCGTTGTATATTTTGGAGCTAAGTCACTCTAAAATGAAAATCGTTGTTGGTCACCTCAAACAGCATTAATCAAGTGCTGTTACAAGGCGTGTTTTTTAAGTAAGTACCCGCGGCCGCAGCGCTGCCTCCGATAATCGTGAGTCCCGCCGACTGTGAAGTACGGGCTGTTATAGGATTTCTTAGTGCTAAAGGCCTAAAAGCGATCGATATTCATCGTTAGATCTGCGCAGTTTACAGAGAAAACATTATGAGTGATGGAATGGTAAGAAAGTGGGTGAGAGCATTTAAAGACGGCAGCACAAATGTGCATGATGAACAACGGAGTTGACATCCTTCGATCGTTAATGAAAGTTTGGTGCAGGAAGTGGACAATAAGGAGAGAGAAAACAGACGCTTTACGATTTCCTCCTTGCGGGATGACTTTCCTAATGTTTATCGTAGCGTTTTGTATGGCATTGTGACCGAGCAGGTGAATTACCGAAAATTGTGAGCACGTTGGGTACCGAAAATGTTGACGTATGTGCACAAAACCAAACGTTTAGACAGTGCATTGACTTCCCTTGAGCGGTACCACAACGACGGTGATGATTTCTTAAGCCAAATTGTTACGGGCAATGAAACATGGGTGGCCTACGTCACACCATAATCAAAGCAACAGTCCATGGAATGATGCCATTCAGATTCACCCACAAAAGTGAAGTTTAAGCAAACAATTGCTGCCCGGAAAATTATGTACACTTTTTTTTGGACAGAAAAGGAGTATTGCTTGTGGAATTTCTGCCTCCTAGTGAGATAATCAATGCAGCAGCTTACTGTAAGACATTGCACAATCTGCGCCATTCAGTTCAGAACAAAAGACTTGGTAAGTTGAGCAAGGGCATCGTTTTGCTGCTAGACAATGTGGCGAATCAGACCAAAGATCTCATCACATATTTTCAATGGGAAACTCTAGATCATCCTCCGTACAGCCCTGATATTGCGCCCAGTGACTTCCATCTGTTCCTGCACTTGAAGAAACACCTGGGCGGTCAGCGTCTTTAAGACGATGACGAAGGCAAAACAGTGGTGATGCAGTGGTTAACAAGTCAGGCGGCAGACTTCTATGAGGAGGGTATTCAAAAACTGGTACAAAGTTATGACAAGTGCCTCAATATGGACGTAAATTATGTAGAAAAGTAGATTAAAATACACACTTTCATGTAAAAATGAAATTATTGAGATTTCTTAGCACATCTTTTTTTAATTTCAAAACGTTACTTAAAAAACATGCCTCGTAGGATGCCCATTTCGTCACACATATGTACAAACGATCGACATTAATGATGATGCATCGCCCATGAGTGGCTGCAAACAATATATTATTTCCAACATTCATATCAAGAACAAGGATGCGTCTGTGTGACAGCTGTCAGTTGGCTGATATGAATATTAGACTGTGGATATTGGAAATGATATCTTGTTTACATCCTCTCATGGGCGATGCAGCTATCATTACTGTCGACTGTTTCTACAAATATGTGGTAAAATGGACATTGTAACAACATTTGATTAGTGATTAACTGTGTCAATTTATATAACCAGCTACTATTTTAATTTTAGAGTGACTTAGATATACTACGATGCATCAAGAGTGTCACACACTGAACAACACTGTAAATTAATATGGAGATGACTCAGTAATGAGCCGAAAAGGGTAATCACTAAAGAAAATTTGCGATCTTGACATAGTATTTTTATCCAGGCATGTTTTACTTCATAGATATTTTTTGAGTCAGAGTTATAAGCTTATTTGTCCTATATTTTAATATTACACATCACTAAAAATGTCATGTCATATTTATAGCTATGAGAGCAGCCGATGCTTCTTTACAAACATGCATGCACGCCTTTCATTATGTGAATTTAATTTCGTGATTGGCTCACTATCTTCTGTTTTTAAAGGTAGTCATGGTGTAACTACAAAACAACCTATGATTTCATAAAAATTATTTTATTCATTCTTATTTCAGAAAATCGCGTCAGCGGCATCTATCATCTAGTTTAAAGGGAGTGATATTAAGTTTGAAGTACTTGAAGAACAAAGAGTGGGGAGTGAAATAAGTTAGTGGTATGAAACTTCCTGGCAGATTAAAACTGTGTGCCGGACCGAGACTCGAACTCGGGACCTTTGCCTTTCGTGGGCAAGTGCTCTACCATCTGCTAGGTTCGTAGAAGAGCTTCTGTGAAGTTTGGCAGGTAGGATACGAGGTACTGGCAGAATTGTAGCTGTGAGGAAGGTTTGTGAGTCGTGCTTGGATAGCTCAGATGGACTACCCTCTGTAATAGAAAACTGAGTGAGTGGATGAACGATGAACTTGAACAAGCGTCACGGGACGCGCTCCTCGAACAAATACAGCGAACAATGACGAATAAAATGAGACTGCCGGCACGGTAGCTCAGCGTGTTCGGTCAGAGAGGCGGTGGCCTCCTGTAATAAAAAAACTGAATAAGGAATCAACGATCAACTTGAACGGATGTCATGTGACATCCGCCGAGACCAAACACAACGAACAACACCGTACACAATGTAGGGAAAAAAAGGATGGTAGAGCACTTGCTCTCGAAAGGCAAAGGTACCGAGTTCGGGTCTCGGTGTGGCAAACAGTTTTAATCTGCCAGGAAGTTTCATATCAGCACACATTCCACTGCAGAGTGAAAATCTCATTAAAGTTAGTGGTAGTTCAAATTATTGTAGATTCCTTACTTATTTGAGTTTTATTCAGTTAGAATTTTGTGTTGTATACGTTTAAAAAAATCAGGGCAATAGAACAATGAAATGCAAGCTCCAGAATGTTCGCAATTATGATAATAACAATAGTTATATTAATAATAAACATACAACGGAAAAGTACTATATTTTAAAATTTTTAGTCAGCGATAAGGAAGGGGGAAAGATATCTAATATGGCCTAATAGAAAACTAGTTTCCTAAAAAACGTGGAGGTTCCAAATCAGGGTGAAGGAAATGAAACTTAGTTTTCTTTCAATTAACAGTTTCTCTTACTTCGCAGCTCGTTTAATTGAGTTACAATTGTTGCTACACAGCAAATGCACATTACTTGGAAGTACTGTTACTATTCCATTCATGCCGCTTGATTATACTTCCATCGCTTACTAAAGTGTTCCTAAAGTACTCCTACGGTGAATAAGAGTTTTGCAAAAATGGCTCTGAGCACTATGGGACTTAACATCTGATATCATCAGTCCCCTAGAACTTAAAACTACTTAAACCTAACTAACCTAAGGACATCACACACATCCATGCCCGAGGCAGGTTTCGAACCTGCGACCGTAGCGGTCGCGCGGTTCCAGACTGAAGCGCCTAGAAACCGCTCGGTCACACAGGCCGGCAAGAGTTTTGCAGAGTATGGGCTTTCAGTCTTGGATTTATGACTTGTGATTCATCACTAAAACCCTCCTACGTTATTGGAAAGCTACCTAAATACAGGGGGCGATCAAAAATTTTTCATTGAGTCCGTTGCTGCAGCATACGTGCGACCGAGCGCTATTCTGATACAGGTATACAAGCACCGACATGTAAGCAGAGTGCTAGTGTGGAAACTTTCTCATCGCCTCATATACTGCTTTTTTTGCGTCGTCAGTCTTCTGAGTGGTTTGATGCGACCTGTTACATCACTTTCTCTTCTGCGACAACCTCTTCATCTTTGTGTACCAAGTTACGACCAATATCCTCGATTTAATGTTAGGTATATTCCAACATCTGTTCTTTCCCTACAGCTTTTGTCGCCTAAGGCTCCCACTAATACCATCTATTCTTTGATGCCTTAGCACATGTCCTATCACTTTCTCTTTTCCTATAGTTAGGATCAGGGTTGCATATGACTTTGAACGTTACCCAAGGATGAGCTTACAATTTAAAGAGTACTCTGCTTTGTGTTCACCGAATGACTGCCCCGTTTCCCAGTTTCTATCATCATCGTAATATGTAGTTCTTTGATTTGCCTACTGTATTTCGGAAAGTGTCATTTCTTTTATTACTAGACCTAATCTTCTGGTGGGGATTAGTGTTTCAATAGTAATTAAGTGTGATCTTAGAAGCTTCGATATTTACATTAAATATACTACTGGCCATTTAAAATTGCTACACCAAGAAGAAATGAAGATGATAAACGGGTATTCATTGGACAAATATATTATATTAGAACTGACATGTGATTACATTCTCACACAATTTGGGTGCATAGAGCCTGAGAAATCAGTACCCAGAACAACCTCCTCAGGCCGTAATAATGGCCTTGATACGCCTGGGAATTGAGTCAAACAGAGCTTGGATGGCGTGTACAGGTACAGCTGCCCATGCAGCTTCAACACGATACCACAGTTCATCAAGAGTACTGACTAGCATATTGTGACGAGGCAGTTGCTCGGCCACCATTGACCAGACGTTTTCAGTTGGTATGAGATCTGGAGAATGTGCTGGCCAGGGCAGCAGTCGAAGATATTCTGTATCCAGAAAGGCCCATACAGGACCTGCAGCATGCGGTCGTGCATTATCCTGTTGAAATGTACGGTTTCGCAGGGATCGAATGAAGGGTAGAGCCACGGGTCGTAACACATCTGAAATGTAACGTCCACTGTTCAAAGTGCCGTCAACGCGAACAATAGGTGACTGAGACGTGTAACCAATGGCACCCCATACTATCACACCGGTGATACGCCAGTATGGCGATGACGAATATACGCTTTCAATGTGCGTTCACCAAGATGTCGCCAAACACGCATGAGACCATCATGATGCTGTAAACAGAACCTGGATTCATACGAAAACATGACGGTTTGCCATTCGTGCACCCAGGTTCGTCGTTGAATACACCATCGCAGGCGCTCCTGTCTGTGATGCAGTGTCAAGGATAACCGCAGCCTTGGTCTCCGAGCTGATAGTCCATGCTGCTGCAAACGTTGTCGAACTGTTCGTGCAGATGGTTGTTGTCTTGCAAACGTCCCCATCTGTTGACACAGAAATCGAGACGTGGCTGCACGATCCGTTACAGCCATGCTGATAAGATGCCTGTCATTTCGACTGCTAGTGATACGTGACCGTTGGGATCCAGCACGGCGTTCCGTATTACCCTCCTGAACCCACCGATTCCGTATTCTGCTAACAGCCATTGGATCTCGACCAACGCGAGGAGCTATGTCCCAATACGATAAGCCGCAATCGCGATAGGCTACAATCCGACCTTTATCAAAGTCGGAAACGTGATGGTACGCATTTCTCCTCCTTACACGAGGCATCACAACAACGTTTCACCAGGCAACGCCGGTCAACTGCTGCTTGTGTATGAGAAATCGTTTGGAAACTTTCCTCAAGTGACCACGTTGTACGTGTGGCTACCGCCGCCAACCTTGTGTGAATGCTCTGAAAAGCTAATCATTTGCATATCACAGCATCTTCTTCCTGTCGTTTCTATTTCGCGTCTGCAGCACGTCATCTTCGTGGTGTAGCGATTTTAATGGCCAGTAGTGTATTTTCGCAGTTTCGAATATAGACAACTGTCAGCTGTATAACGGAATGACGACAGTGAAAACTTGTGCCACACCGGGACTCTAACCGAGATTTCCCGCTGATCGGGAGCCGCCGCCTTACCATTTGGCTATCCGAGGACGACTCAGGGATAGACCCAATTATCAGGAAGTCGTCAACCATGTGTCTATCGTCAACCATGTGTCTACGTCTTGTACTCGTACGTCCATTATGTATATTACCGTACAGGGGAGACATTTTAACTTGAAAGCGCTTACCCTGTGTCGGCTGATAAATACGATAGTGCAGTGCATGCACGTGAAAAGAGAGTGGACTAAGAAGAAATTTCAAGAACTAGAAGAATTAAAGGAGCAGAGTGAAATAAGAAAGTTCCAGAATAGATTCCAACCAAAAATAATGGCCTGTTACAGTAAAGATGGGAAAATGATAAGGGAGGAAGAACGGATAGTGGGAAGAAGGGCAGCGTATTTCAAAGGTACACTAAGCACCAGCCCAGAGGATGAAGAGAGCCGCACAGGAGGAAAGAGTGGAGCTGGAAGTAGACAATGAAACAAATGAAGCAAGAAAGCCAACACCGCAAGAGCTCTCCCAGGCTGTGCACAAGTCAAAAAAATAATCGAGCCCCTGGGGGAGACAGCATAATTGCTGAATTAATAAAAACTGTTGGTGAGGCTGTAATAAAGGGACTGCACACAATAATATAAGATATATGGGAAACAGAAACTATGCCAGATAATTGGGAAATTGGAATAATAATCACAATTTATGAGAAAGGGGACAGAACGGCATGTGGAAACTATAGAGGTATAACACTCCTAAGCACAGCTTATAAGATCTTCACATGTATATTAAACGAAAGGATACAGAAATGTGCAGAAGGAATACTAGGGGAATATCAGTGTGGCTTTCGACCAGACAGAGGAACAACTGATCAAATATTTGTGATAAGACAAATGATGGAAAAGTTCTATGAATATGATATAGATCTGCATTTCCTATTCATCGACTTCAAACAAGCCTTTGACAGCATAAATCGGCAAGAACTATACAGAGTACTGAAAGAAGTTGGTATATGTGCTAAACTGATAAGACTAATCAGAAAGACAATGACAAAGACAGGAGAAAAAGTAAAGGTGCTTAGCAGAACAATTGAAAGCTTTGACTTTAATAAAGGTATGAAGCAAGGTCATAGTCTCTCCACTGTCCTATTCAATATAGCCCTGCATAGTGTAGTAAATAAAATCAACAAAAGAGGCACCATATTTATGAAAACTAGCCAGATATGTGAATACGCTGATGACATTGCGATAGTAGGAAGAAATACCAATACCTTCCTAGGAACATACCGGGCAATGGAAACAGAAGCCTTAAAAATTGGCCTCATAGTAAATGAAAACAAAACAAAATATATGGTAATGTCACGATCTGAGGCCAGAAGAACCCCTAAAAACCTAAACATCAATGGGAAAAGCTTCAAAGGAGTGTCCTCTTTTAACTACTTGGGAACCCTAATAACAAAGGATAACAGTATTGGAAAGGCTATAAGGGAAAGAATACAAGCAGAAAACAGAGCTTACTTTGCAAATATGCAACCTTTCAAAAATAGCCTTGTTCCAAGACTAACTAAACTGCTAATATATAATTCCTTAGTCCACCCAGTTATCACATACGGGTCAGAGGTATGGACGTTGACAGAACACGATAAAAATGCACTAAGAATCATTGAGCGGAAAGTACTACGCAAAATCTATGGGCCAATAAGGGAGGAAGAAGGCTGGAGAATACGCTACAGTGCCGAATTACAAGAGTTATACAAGGCAGGGACATCGTAAAATTTGTTAAATCAAAGATAATACGATGGCTAGGACACTTGGAGAGAATGGTAGAGGATAGAATTCCAAAGAAAATGATGAAAGGTGTGATCCATTCAGGTAGGCGAAAAGGGAGACCTAGAATAAGATGGATCGACGAGGTAATAATGGATATCACCAGTATGGGAGTCGGGGGTGGAAAAGAGCAGCAAATAACCGAGAAGTGTGGAGAAGGGCTACTGAAGAAGAAGTACATCCATGTCCGACGGAAATTTACATTGTAGTTCGGAATAGCACAGGCCTTGCAATATCGCTTCGATATTTGTCTCTCTTGTTATGGATGTACTAACTGTAAACATTCGTCAATCGCAATCCTTTAATGAGTTGTGAGAAGAGTTACAAAACCTGCTGCTTTAATATCTCTTTATTCGGCTGGTTTTTATGCAGTTTCTTGGGGCACATTTACGGCTCCTCTTCGGTGTATCGTTTGTTACAAGTTGTCTTGTAACTCCTAATCGATAACCGCAGTGCTAGACGCAATCCGACGTTCCCCGAGTCCCACCAGGGGGTCAATTAAAGGCGACGCCGATCGCGTTACGAGGCTAATGGGCGACCGAACAGCTTCATTATGAAGCGAGCCGGCACCGCCGCGTCCTCCGATAAGGCAATTAACGACGACATGCCCATCTGTATACAGCGAGTACGTCCCCCGCATTGCAGAGTGCCACGTGTAGTTATGTCACTGCAAATGGGCTTGACCTAATGAGAAACGCCTCGCTATGTTAACATTCAGTTAGATAACCCGAATAATCGCTCCCAACTTAAAATAATGTTATTTACGGCAATGAAACGATAACCGGGCACCATAAACAGTGCCGAACACGTTCGTATATTGATGTGATTGTGATCTGTTGTCAATATGGGTGGCTGTAGACAGGGAGGACTATACCGTCACTTAATACGCCGGGGAACATTCGTTATCTGATAATTCTGACTGGAAAGCTAGTAGTAGGGTTTTGCAATGAATATAGGAAATGAAGGCAAGTGAGTTGTGTTTGCTGAAGTTTGTTAGGGAGATTTTAAATTCTGTACAGGAAATTCGAGGAAGCATTTCTGTCCTGGAATAGCCCAAAGGAGAAATGCACAAAGGACTATATGATGTGTTTCGCCTAACTCACTTCAAATGCGTTTTTAAGCGTTTCTTATACTTGTAAGTTGTTTTCGTTTAGACGAAGGGACTCACGAAATAGTGATCAATGTCTTTTCGTAACCTTATCAACACGCACTCTCATCAGCTCCATTTTTCTCTGAGGAGTGTTCTAGCGCACATTTCGTAGTCTGGAAAAGAACAAACTTACGTTTACAACTTTTCACATTTAGAAAATGGCTTTGACAGTGTTGACTGGAATACATTCCTTGAATTTAAATGTTGTTGGAAAAGTGCTTGTATAACGTAAATACTTTTGGATTAAAAGAGCCCATTCACCGAAAAACTGAAGCATTGAGTTATCAATATGCTCACAGGAAAGAAAGAAAACTTGCTAGTTTTTGGAGTTATCTTTTGATGAGCTAGAGTAAATTACACACACACACACACACACACACACACACACACACACACACACACGCATGCATGCATACATACATATGCATCTGACCATACATGTTGCCAACTGGACTAACAGTGCCAATGCTTCATTTCCTGGCAGGTGGAGTGGTTGTGGTGGGTGCAGCGTCGTGTGGGTGGGGGGGGGGGGGGAGAGAGGCGGAAGACGGGGAGAGGGTCGGTAGCTAGAGATTCGGAGGGAGGCGGTCGGTTTGCCAGCTAGGAGTGCAGGACTGAAGGTGGCAGGTATATCGGTAGTTCTGCCAGCACCATATTGGGACAGAAGTATATATATTTATAAGAATAAAGGTGGAAGGAGTATATAGAGATTCTATACAAGGCCGATGTGCTTGAGGGCAATATTATGGAAATGGAAGAGGATGTAGATAAAGATGAAATGGGAGATATGATACTGTGTGAAGATTCACAAGCTGCGACGTCGTCGCGAAAAAACACAGTGACCCGTGTATGTAATAAATTTCCTTTAATTTACGTCTATGGTCACAATCTTAAGCAGAAAAGATTGTGACCATAGACGTAAATTAAAGGAAACTGCGTGAAGAGTTTGACAGAGCGCTGAAAGACCTAAGTCGAAACAGGGAACAAGGCCCCAGGAGTCTACAACTTTCCATTACAACTACTGACAGCCTTGGAAGAGCCAGTCCTGACAAAACTCTACCATCTGGTGAGCAAAATGTATGAGACAGGCGAAATTCCCTCAGACTTCCAGAAGAATAGAATAATTTCAATCCCAAAGAAAGCAGGTGTTGACATATGTGAAAATTAGCGAACTATCAGTTTAATAATACAATGTAAGCTTTCACGGCCGGTATTGTCTTCACTTAAAACTTCCGGGCTGATAGGCCGTGGTCGAAGTATAAAACACTCTCCTGACGTTTCGTCTCCGACTGCGGGAGACATCCTCGGAGGTAAAGCGTCAGGAGAGTGTTTTATACTTCTACCACGGCCTATCAGCCCGGAAGTTTTAAGTATCAGTTTAATAAGTCACAGCTGCAAAATACTAACGCAAATTCTTTACAGACGAATGGAAAAACTGGTAGAAGCCGACCTCGGGGAAGTTCAGTTTGGATTCCCTGGAGATGTTGGAACACGTGAGGCAATACTGACCCTACGACTTATCTAGGAAATTGGTTAAGGAAAGGCAAAACTACGTTTCTAGCATTTGTACACTTAGAGAAAGCTTTTGACAATGTTGACTGGAATATTCTCTTTCAAATTCTGAATGTGGCAGGTTAAAATACAGGGAGCGAAAGGCTATTTACAATTTGTACAGAAACCAGATGGCAGTTATAAGAGTCGAGGGACATGAAAGGGAAGCAGCGGTTGGGAAGAGAGTGAGACAGGGTTGTAGCCTCTCCCCGATGTTATTCAATCTGTATATTGAGCAAGCAGTGAAGGAAACAAAAGAAAAATTCGGAGTAGGTATTAAAATCCATGAAGAAAAAATAAAAACTTTGAGGTTCGCCGATGACATTGTAATTCTGTCAGAGACAGCAAAGGACTTGGAAGAGCAATTGAACGGAATGGACAGTGTCTTGAAAGGAAGATATAAGATGAACATCAGCAAAAGCAAAACGAGGATAATGGAATGTAGTCGAATTAAGTCGGGTGATGCTGAGGGAATTAGATTAGGAAATGAGACACTTAAAGTAGTAGATGAGTTCTACTATTTGGGGAGCAAAATAACTGATGATGGTCGAAGTAGAGAGGATATAAAATGTAGACTAGCAATGGAAAGGAAAGCGTTTCTGAAGAAGAGAAATTTGTTAACATCGAGTATAGATTTAAGTGTCAGGAAGACGTTTCTGAAAGTATTTGTATGGTGCGTAGCCATGTATGGAAGTGAAACGTGGACGATAAATAGTTTGGACAAGAAGAGAATAGAGGCTTTTGAAATGTGGTGCTACAGAAGAATGCTGAAGATTGGATGGGTAGGTCGCATAACTAATGGAGAGGTACTGAATAGAATTGGGGAGAAGAGGAGTTTGTGGCGCAATTTGACTAGAACAAGGGACCGGTTGGTAGGACATGTTCTGAGGCATCAAGGGATCACCTATTTAGTATTGGAGGGTAGCGTGGAGGGTAAAAATCGTAGAGGGAGACCAAGAGATGAATACACTAAGTGTGTGTGTGTGTTTTACTCTAGCTCATCATACTCTGAAAGCTGGCACGTTTTCCTACTTTTGTGTGTGCCTATGGACAACTCAGTGCTTCCGCTTTTCTTTGAAATGGCATAGATATCAGAGATGAAATACAGGAACTGAAAGGGAATCCGTAACATACACAAAAACTGTAGTATAAGAGTCAGAGAAGCAAAAATAATAAGCAATTATGAGGGGAACGTGACAGGATGGTAGCATATATCTCATATGTGGTACCTAGGCAGTTATTTCCAACCTCTGTGGGTCTTAACTGTAACCTCTCTCTCTGATGTGAATGAGTCAAATTATGGTACTCTTTCTCAGTGAGGAACATTTCAAAAAGTTGACCAGCTCCTTGATTTCATACCTTCTGTTTTTCTTTTAATATATACCGAGATTATTGTTAACAATCTCCAGTTCTCCCTCTCTCTTAACTTCTTTTTTTACATTCATACACTTATTTACACTTTACTGCACCACAATTAATTTACTGGGCCTAACTAAGTAAAACCGAGACACAGTCCACTGCTAGCGCAAGGGGTGGTGCAACTGGGTCAGTTCGGCCTGGCCCGGCGAATTTCCATTAGGGGCTACCTGCCGATAGGGGGTGCCGAGGAGTTACCCCACAACACAGCCCCACACAGCGGGGCGGCGAGAACCGCGACATCGTCGCCCCAGTGGGAGAGCAGAGCTGCTGTGGCTGCGCAGATGACCTCATTACTTCACGTCCGAGGCAGGCTTCCGCTGTCGCTTACGTGACAGAAACCTAAGCCTTAGCAAAACGATGGGCCAACCCCACACAAACGGTGTTTGTTTTACTTGAGACAACTACACATCTCGAAACGACGTATCGTATGCGAAAAAAGGTTCTAGGTGAAATGTTAATATTAGTAAAGGGGACATCTGTCTCTGCTACAGCTGATCATGACCAACCAACCTTTATGCATGGGCAGAATCAACTTTGTTTTTTCAAATGGGAACCTCCTCATTTCATTACATATTTGGATTCTACGTAAAAAGAAAGTACAGTTTTCTCAATCCATTTGTTTCCCATTTGTGGTAAAAGGCGCTGTAAACGACAGATGTCAAGTTTGCCTATTTTTGCAATTAATAGCTAACGTATTTGAACCTGCATTTGGCCGGCCGCAGTGGCCGAGTGGTCCTAGGCGCTTCAGTCCGGAACCGCGCGACTGCTATAGTCGCAGGTTCGAATCCAGACTAGCACTGGCGGAAAGGGCTTTCCTGGGCAAGAGAAGTCTAGTACTGTCAGACTTAGACCTTAACGTGAGGGCCGGCCGTGTGGCCGAGCGGTTCTAGGCGCTACAGTCTGGAACCGCGCGACCGCTACGGTCGCAGGTTCGAATCCTGCCTCGGGCATGGATGAGTGTGATGTCCTCAGGTTCGTTAGGTTTAAGTAGTTCTCAGTTCTAGGGGACTGATGACCTCAGAAGTTAAGTCCCATAGCGCTCAGAGCCATTCGAACCATTTAACGTGAGGAAGAAATTTCTGATTTTGCGAATTTGGAGGACAGCGCTGGAAGGTAGTGAAATATGGACTGTGGGAAAACAGGAAAAAAGAGTCTCGAAGCATTTGAGATGTGGTGCTGCAGAAGAATGCTGAAAATTAGGTGGATGATAATATAAGGAAGGAGGTTCTCCGCAGAATCGGTGAGGAAAAGAACATTTGGAAAACGCTAACAAGAAGAAGGGACAAGATGGTAGGTCACCGGTTAAGAAAGCAAGGAATAACTTCCATGGTACTAGAGGGAGCAGTAGAGGGAAAAACTGGGGAGGAAGACAGAGACTGGAACACATCCTGAGAACGTAGACTGCAAATGCTACTCCGAGATGAAGAGATTGGCACAGGAAATGAATTTGTGGCTGGCCACTTCAAAGAAGTCAGAAGCCTGCTGATTCAATAATGGAAAAAGACATAATTAATTTGTGGACAGGTATTAGCTGAGGAATGTTGGGTTGGATTGTTTTGGGGGAGGAGACCAGACAGCGAGGTCATCGGATTAGGGAAGGAAGTTGGCCGTGCCCTTTGAAAGGAACCATCCCGGCATTTACCTGGAACGATTTAGGGAAATCACGGAAAACCTAAATCAGTATGGCCGGACGCGAGATTGAACCGTCGTCCTCCCAAATCCGAGTCCAGTGTGCTAACCACTGCGCCACCTCACTCGGTAAATGAGGAATGTCTGTACAGCAAGTGAAAACACTTGTTATTAGAAAAAGACATGGTTTCATCTTTATTTCGCGGAGACGTAGGGTGCAATTGCAGAATCCGGTTTGCAATCTGTGCCGCCACTTCGTGGGGCTCGGCAGAAGGATGAACAAGTGAGCTGTGCCAAGCGCGATGTGTATCGTACGTGATACTACAGGCCACAAAATGTTTACCTGCGTACGCGCCGGAGGAAAAAAGTAAAATCTGCAGTTATCGTATACGATACCTCGGAACTGAAGAGACGCAGTTCCTTGCCAGTGATGGAGGACCAGGAGATTTTTTGTCGAGAAGTTCTTCTCTTAGACTGGTTTTCTTTGTAGACTAAACAGACCATTCTTCCCTTTTAAAGTTCCCTAAATGCCCAGGTACACCATACTGAAGCCCTTCTTCTCCGCTTTCGCTGCCACTGTTTTCTTCGTCCGTTTCCCTGGTCAGTGGTATTGCGTTACATCCCGCAATTGTTGGTCCTCTGAAGATCTCACCACCGGCTATTAAGTCAGGCCCTCCCTGGTGACGTGGACGCGACGCCTGAGTGGGTTCAGAGTGTCTCTGGTTCCCCTTAAGTAGCGTCGATTTTCGTGCATGAAACCACAAGCAGACGCACAGAAATGTATATGTCTGTACTGTTATACTTTTTAACATATTTGTTTGTAGACAGGTGTCTACAGGAGAAAATACTAGACGTATGCTTACAAAAAATATAATAAAAAAATAAAAATGGACGTATTTGTTGTAATCGTGTGTCTAGTCCTTTCTCCTGTTATCATACAATAAATAAATAAATACACACATCAAAAAAGGTTTTGCATGACCCCAGTTCCCAGAACTCGTGAAGACAGACGTTGACTGTGGATAGTGTATCACAGACACAGTTCCTTTGAGTGTTCAGAGATGTCACTAAATCCGCCCAAAGATGCAAACAACCATGCATGAGCAGCGCTTATTAGACGAAAGCCGATCAGTTCCAGTCATTCCACCAGGAAGGAGGTGCACGGCTTGTGTTGTCTGTAGTTCAATCATGCCTTGACGTTCAATAGCGCGGTTCGATCGCCTCCGCATTGCTACTTTGTGCCAGGAAGGTCTCTCAACAAGGGAAGTACCCATGCGTCTCGAAGTGAACCAAAGCGATGGAGGAGATACAGAGAGACAGGAACTGTCAATAACATGGCTCACTCAAGCCGCCCAAGGCCTACTACTGCAGTGGATGACCACTACCCACGGATTATGGCTCGGAGGAACCCTGACAGCAACGCCACCATGTTGAATAATGCTTTTCGCGCAGCCACAGGACTTCGTGTTACGACTAAAACTATGCGCAATAGGCTGCATGATGCGCAGCTTCACTCCCGACGTCCATGGCGAGGTCCATCTATGCAACCACGACACCATGCAGCGCGGTACAGATGGGCCCAACAACATCCGAATGGACCGCTCAGGATTGGCATCACGTTCTCTTTACCGATGAGTGTCGCATATGCCTTCAACCGGACAATCGTCGGAGACGTGTTTGGAGGCAACCCTGTCGGGCTGAACTCCTTAGACACACTGCCCAGCAAGTGCAGCAAGGTGGAGGTTGCCTGCTATTTTTCGGTGGCATTATGTGGGGCCGACGTACGCCGCTGGTGGTCATGGAAGGCGCCGTAGCGGCTGTATGACACGTGAATGCCATCCCCCAACCGATAGTGCAACCACGTCGACAGCATATTGCGAGGCATTCGTCTTTATGTGCACATCTTGTGAATGAGTTCCTTCAGGATAACGACATCGCTCGACTAGAGTGGTCAGCATGTTCTCCAGACATGAACCCTATCGGAAATGCCTGGGATAGATTGTAAAGGGCTGTTTATGGAAGACGTGATCCACCAACCACTCTGAGTGATCTACGCTGAATCGCAATTTAGGACTGGGACAATCTGAACCAACAGTGCCTTGATGAACTTGTGGATAGTATGCCACGACGAATACAGGCATGCATCAATGCAAGAGGACGAAGGGGACGTGCTGCTGGGTATTAGAGGTACCGATGTGTACATCAATCTGGACCACCACCTTTGAAGGTCTCACTGTATGGTGGTACAACATGCAATGTGTGGTAATCAAGAGCAATAAAAAGGGCGGAAATGATGTTTATGTTGATCTCTATTACAGCTTTCTGTACAGGTTCCCGAACTCTCGAACCCGAGGTGACGCAAAACTTTTTTTGTGTGTAAAATAAATTTGGAGATAACTATTATTATTAATATTATCATCATTATTATTATTTTCAGTGATTCTTTTTGATGCGTTTCTTCCAACAGGTGCTCATGAAGAAGTTTCAAATAAGCGTAAAAATGTTGTAGATTATTTACGAACTTCCGGCACGTCGGAGTAACTTGGGTCAGCATCTTCTCTTAATCAATAGAACGATAAGTAAGTCCAAATTGCAAACTTTTTTTTATTCGATGATTAGTTTTGGGCCGACATTTTTGACATATTTGTAAATGTCATTTTTGACTTTCTTATGTTGATTTGAAAATGTGTCGGCCCAAAACTAGTCATCGAATGAAAAATAAAATATTTGCCGCTTGGACTGATTTTTCGTTCTATTGATTTATTTTTCCAGTATTAATTGCACGTTACTCCGTTAACAAAGTTCTGTTAAAATATCACTTTGGATATTAAGCAGTACGCCTTTACTATGTTAAGCAGCTATGGTGGCCTAACATTTAGTTCTACTTCTTTTTAACTGCAGGGTCTTACAAGATGATATCGACAAATTTTAAAGGGATTATAAAGGTGTCCCGAGGAAAACACTGAGGATAGAAATCCGTGCCCAGAAACGTCATCCAACGGCGCTACAGAGTGCCAAAGCCTCAGGCGCCGGCGCCTGTGGGTAGGCCACCACTTCGGCACCAAACGCTGACGTACCGTAGGTGCAACGTCTCGCAATATTGTTTGTTGCTCAGTGATCGACTGACTGTCACGATTGGCGGAGGAGAAGATGGAGCTAGCTGCTAAGCAGAAATTCCTTGTCTCCTATGAATGCGATGCTCTGTTGCCTCAGTGGACGACGATATCTAATGGCTCTGAGCACTATGGGACTCAACTGCTGTGGTCATAAGGCCCCTAGAACTTAGAACTACTTAAACCTAACTAACCTAAGGACATCACACACATCCATGCCCGAGGCAGGATTCGAACCTGCGACCGTAGCGGCCGTGCAGTTCCAGACTGTAGCGCCTTTAACCGCTCGGCCACTCCGGCCGGCTAACGACGATTTCAGACGCAGATTTCCATCAGCATTGTTTCTCCTGTACACACTGGAGATTTTTAGAGTGGCCCAGTAGAAAAATAAACTGCGGGTGGAAACACGTGTCCAAAACTGTCATCCACCGAGGCAACAGACCATCGCATTTGTAGGAGACATGATTTGTGAACTCAGCAGCTAGCTTCATCTTCTCCACAGCTGATCGTGGCAATTACTCGCAATCACTAAACCAGAAACAACATTGCGAGACGTTCCGCCTACGATCAGTCAGCGTACAGAGTCACTTTTACTGCGGAAGGGGTGGCCTTATGGCAAGCGCTGGCGGCTGTAAATTCGACACACTGAGGTGTCGTTGCTTGACGTTTCTGGACATGGGTTCCTGTCCTCAGTTTGTTCCTCACAACACCCTCTACAACCCCTAGAATTTTAACGGTATCATTTTGTAACATCCTGTATATCTTAATCTGTTCTTCACATAACACCCGCCGCCCCCCCCCCCCCCCCCCCCCCCATAATGCAGTTGGGAAATGATGCATGGGAAGAGCAAGCGTCGCTAATGCTTTCTATGAGCTCGAGAACTTATGATGCTGCTATGGGCATTTCGCACGGTGTGTGAGACACAGTACTATGTTGCCCGACTCTTGTCGGATCGTCCAGCCTCGGAATGTAGTGTCCACCACTCAGGTTCGACGAACATACATGTGACGCTTTCTCGCCTACTAAGCGATTCCGTGCTACTCTTATTGCAATTTCTCTGTCTCTCCAATGATTCCTGCCACCTAAGGGCGCCACAGCGATGAACAATAATAAAGAATTAGTCGAACGAGTATCCTACAAGCCTATTGATAACGTACCTCTATTTTTTTAGGTGATACTTCTTTTTGAATACCCTTTTGGTTTTACACAGACATACTCACTGAAGCACCAAAGAAACTGGTATAGGCATGCGTGTTCAAATGCAGAGGTACATAAAAGGGCCGAGTACGGCGCTGCGGTCGGCAAAGCCTATATAAGACATCAAGTGTCTGGCGCAGTTGTTATATTGGTTACTGCTGCTACAACAGCCGGTTATCTAGATTTAAGTGAGTTCGAACGTGGTGTTATAATCGGCGCACGAGCGATGGGACACAGCATCTCCGAGGTAGCGTTGCAGTACGGATTTTCCTGTACGACCATTTTACGAGTGTACCGTGAATATCAGGAATCTGGTAAAACATCAAATCTTCGACATCACTGCTTCCTGAAAAAGATCCTGCAAGAACAGAACCAACAATAACTGAAGAGAATCGTCCAAACTGACAGAAGTGCAACCCTTCCGCAAATTGCTGCAGATTTCAATGCTAGATCATCAACAAGTGCCAGCGTGCCAACCATTCAACGAAACATCTTCGATATGGGCTTTCGAAGCCGATGGCCCACTCATGTACCCTTGATGACATCATGACACAGAGCTCTACGACTCGCCTGGGCCCATCAATACCGATATTGGACTGTTGATCACGGGAAACATGTTGCCTGGTCGGACAAGTCTCGTTCCAAATTGTATCGAGCAGATGAAGGTGTATGGGTGTGGAGGCAACCTCGTTAATCCATAGACTCTCGATGCCAGCAGGGGACTCTTCATGCTGGTGGAGGCCCTGTACTGGCGTGGGTCGTGTGCAGTTGGGATGATATGAGACCCCTGATACGTCTATATACGACTCTGACAGGTTACACTTACATAAGCATCCTGTCTGATCACCTGCATCCATTCATATCCATTGTGCATTCCAACTGACTTGGGCAATTCCAGCAGGACAATGTGAGATCAGACACGTCCGGAACTGCTACAGAGTGGCTCCAGGAACATTCTTCTGAGTTTAAACACTTCCTATCGCCACTATTGAGCATATCTGGGATGCCTTGCAACGTGCTGTTTAGAAGAGATCTCCACCCGCTCGTACTCTTACGGATCTCTGGACATACCTGCAGGATTGATGGTGTCAATTCCCTCCAGCACTACTTCAGACATTACTCGAGTCCATGCCACGTCGTGTTGTGACACTTCTGCGTGCTCGCGGGGGGATCCTACGCGATATTAGGCAGGTGTACCCGTTTCTTTGGCTCTTCAGTGTAGAACGTTTATTGATATGCCTACAAAGGGCTTGTAATGGCTGTCTAAATTAATAAAAAAATGGAAGTAATTCAACACCCTTCCGTGAAACGTCCGTTGCATTATTCGGGCAGTGAGAGAATGTGGAAAACAGCAGTGTGGTTCTGAAATACGTCGCATATAAATAGTTAGCAAGTTCTATTCGCGTTTTGACGTGCAACGTAACGGCGCGTTACGGGTTTCCAATGGCGGAGGAGATCAAAGGCGCACGCACGAATAGAGCAGCGTGCTCGCTGACCCAGTTACTCATCCTTCATCGTGTGTGTGGATCATGAAAGAAAAATCGTAGCACACAATGGGAACCTGCGTACACTCTCTCAAGTGTGTCGTCCTGTATGCGCAGCAGGCGAAGACCGAAACGTATGTACTAAGCGTTCGTGCGTCTGCGTGCATGCGTGCACGTCAGTGACAAAAAACAGGCAACACTAAAGTCTCTGCGAGGAGGAGATAAACATAGAATGTGCTACATAGTATTGTTCCTGTATGAAACTAGTCGTTTTAATAGAACTGCTACGTAGAAGAGGAATTTCCTATAGACTTACGGAAGACACTGAACGTTATCCTGGCATGGGACACCTCAATGTATGTTATCCTAGCATGGGACGCCACAACGAAAGTTATCCCTTGATGCAGACTATAAAAATGATTGAGAAACTAGTAAAATTTACTAACAGCATTTATTTTTCAAAAGAAAAAACAGACATAAATTATAGTTATTGATTGAATACTGTAAACAACATAACAGTTGGGTTAAGAGAACAATGGACAAGATACTAGGTGGCAGAAGTGAGTCAAGTACTCTGGTCCTAAAAATGTGGATATCGCAATCTGAATTGATCCGACGCTGAGCAGACTTTGATAATCTACAGACGTTTCTCAATATAGTTGCAGCTGAGAGCAAGTGGCGACTGAGATCTGTACGTCCTGATAAGGCCGAAGCAGCAGTAAGTTACCCCGTTTGCTTCGTGCGGCGATGTAAATTGCAGCTGGTGAGAAGTGTGCGGCAGTGGCGAGACGCGGAGGCGACATCTGTGAATCGATCGCGGCCATGAAAGAAATGCCAAAATCTCCCGGTCTAGCGATCAGGCAGACGGATCGTAATTCACTCTCTATCAGAGCCTTGAAATCATGGTGAATTTTAGTGTGTGACACACCCGTTCGCTGGTCGTACCAAGGAGCAACTTGGCTCACTTATACGACAGAGCACACAAGGATACCAAACGTTGAGACTGGTAAACCAAAAACAAATAAGTGTGTCTTCAGAAAACGAGTAGTCCGAGACGTTTGAAGTCATACTGTCAGCACAGTAAGAACTTCACCACAGGCTCCTCAGTGCAACTACTCACAAGTGAAGTCAGTCTTACGACAGGCCACAAGCACCAACCACATATGCTAGAGCTTCGACCAGAAGATGCTTCCAGACTGAAGTCCAGATCCCGAGTACTTCACACCTCTCCAGATAAAATAAATAAATAAATAAATAAACGTTTTCCTGCAAAATGCACAAACGACACACCACCTTCACCCCATCTTGAGAGAAATAACAGGGCTTTAGAGGCGCTAAATCTCCCCTTCTACACGACAGCACAAACTCAAGGCGAACCAGTGCAACAGTTAAGAAACCTGCGTACCTGAAAAAAAAACAAAACCGCCCATCACTAACTTTATTAAGTTTTCGTGGAGGGGGGAGATGGTTTTCTCCGAAGTTGTGTCGCTTCCCACAGCAACAAGTGAACAGATACAATTTAAAGATCTTTATCTAAATCGCCTGTGCCTTGGAGCATGTTAGTCCTAGCTATGAGGTGTAATAAAGATTCTATCTCTAAACGTTTCTCAGACTCCCAAGTTTCTTATACAAATGAGGCGGCCAATGGAAGTGGGTCACAGGCCTATTTGCAGTATCGGTGAACACGAAAACTTGTGAATTTTTATTACGCCTGGCTCTGCACACAATGCCTGGTTTATGACTCCACTGTGTAGACGTGTCCCTTCAGTCCGTCGCCCCCAGCCCAGCCTTCCACTGGCGCCAGGGCAGGTAGCCCGGCATTGTTCTGCTGAAGACCTGTCTCAACTAGGGGCTGCTCTGTCTGCCCTGTGCAGCTGTGGATCTGTCTGGCAAGATTTACTGAGGAATGGGTTCATAGCCAATTTCTTCCAACATGCTGTTTCTGTGAGCTAAGAATCATAAAAATACCTCATGCTTTTAGCGCCCTATCAGGCTCCATCAACGTCTGCTCAGGCCGTTAACTTTCTAGAGTCTCACTCAAGGTGCGTGAGGTTGTAAGAAAATCTTTAATAATTTTCCATATACAAAAATAGATGAGAGAGTAACTTGTCTTCTCTCAACACTGGTACGGAAATCATAGGTGGAGACGTAGGTGACAGCAGCGTAGGAAAGCCCAGAGCAACACAGACTGAAATTCTATAAACTTGTTGCAATTGGTAAGGAGAGACCGTCTTGCGAAGTAGTTTTTTGCACATTTTTGGAAGACTCTCCCAACCAGTTAGCTTGACTGGCCACATTCAATGCAAACATTTTAGATTTTGTAGCTAGAAATAGGCCTGGCGTTATTGACAGTGTCTGTGTACAGACAGGGACTATGACTATGGTTAAGAATTGCAGGAGACTCTTTTTGCTAGAAAGAGCAGATAAGCAGTTGTTAGCATCCCATTTACACAAAGAATGGCCGTCATTTATTTCCAATATGATGGGGACAGAGGAAATACTGGTGAAGCTGAAAATGATTGTAACTCACACTCTGCAGAAGTATGTACCGAGTAAGTATATTACACGGAACAGACACACCGCGTTTTAATAACAAAATTCCGAAAATGCTGAGAAAGCAGAGAATGTTGCAGTCTCGTCTCAAAGGAGAACCCGCAAACGACGACAGGCGAAAATTAACAGAAATAGTTGCATCTGTAGATATATCGATGCGCGAAGCATGCAACAGCTTATGTGTAATGTCTTAACAACACTTCTTGCCCAGAACCTGAGAAAATTCAGGTCCTCAGTAAAATCATTAGGTGGCTGTAAGGCTTCTATCCAGTATGTCTGGAAGGGTAACGGAAAACAACAAAAGGGAAACTGAAGGTTTAAAATTTCGTATTTAAGAAATCATTTAGGCAGGAGGATAGTACTAACGTCAAGTCGTTCGACTGTCTCACTGACTCCCGTATGGGTGACATAGTAACAGGCATCCCTGGCCTAAATAAGGAACTAAAAGAGTTGGAATAAGTAAATCGCCAGGTCTCTCTGTAAAACCGAATTGGAAATCGGTTTTACAAAGGGTGCTCTACGGCATTAGAGCCTTACTCGTCTTGCATTATTCGCGAATCTCTCGCATGGCGCAAAATCCCAAGCGATTGGAAAAAAGCGCAGGTGACTGCTACGTATAAATATGGTAAAAGAACACAGAACCGGTAATTTACAGACCAATATCCCTAACATCGTTTTACTACAGAGTTGGTGAAAATATTCTGAGTTCGAATATAATCAGTTTGCCGAAGGCGGAAAAGTGTCTGTTCACAAATCAATTCGGATTTAGAAAGCATTGCTCGCGCAAAACTCAGCTTGGCCTTTTGTTATATGATATCCTGAGAATGGTCGATGAATCTAAAGAGGCAGATTCCATATTCCTAGATTTCCCAAAAGCATTTCACTCGGTGCACCATTATCGATTGTTAACGATAGTATGAGAATACAGATTAGCTTTCCAGATATGTGAGCGGCTCGAAGACTCCTTAGGTAACAGAATCCAGTATGTTGCCCTCGCCGAAGGCTGTTCATCAGAAGGAACGGCATCGTCAGGTGTGCCATAGGGAAGTGTAATATATCAATGTAAAAGAAAACTGAGGATGTGTTACATGAGAATCGGTTTCGATTAAGGAAAGGTAAAGGTACCAGAGAGGCAATTCTGACGTTGGGGTTGTTAAAGGAAGCAAGACTAATGAAAAATCAAGATACGTTCATAGCATTTGCCGACCTGGAAAAAAGTTCGACAATGTAAAATGGTGCAAGATGATCGAAATTCTGAGAAAAATAGAGGCAAACTATACAGAGAGACGAGTAATATCCCATATGTGCAAGAGCCAAGAGGAATAATAAGAGCGGACGACTAAGAACGAAGTGCTCGGATTAAAAAGGGTGTAACATGTGGATGTAGCCTTCCACCCCTACTGTTCAATTTGTACATCGAAGAAACAGTGACAGAAATAAAGATAGTTCAGGAGTGGAATTAAAATTCAAGGCGAAAGGATATAATGATACGATTCGCTTATGACATTGGTATCCTGAGTGAAAGTGAAAAATAATTACATGATCAGCTGAATGGAATGAACAGTCTAAGGAATACAGGATATGGACTAATAGTAAGTCGAAGAAAGACGAAAATAATGAGAAGAAGCAGAAATAAGAACAGAGAGAAACTTAACATCAGAATTGGTGATCACGAAGTAGATGAAGTTAAGGTATTCTGCTACATATACAGCATAATAACCAATGATGGACGGAGCAAGGAGGACATCAAAAGCAGACTAGCATTGGCAAAAAGAGCATTGCTGACCAAGAGAAGTCTACTAGTAGCAAACATAGGCCTTAATTTGAAGAAGAAATTTCCGAGAATGTGTGTCTGGAGCACAGCATTGTATGACAGTGAAACGAGGGATGTGAGGAAGCTGGAACAGAGGAGAATCGACGTATTTGAAATGAGGTGCTACAGACGAATGTTGAAAATTATATGGACTAGTAAGGTACAGAATGAGGAGGTTCTGCTCAGACTCGAAGAGGAAAGGAATATGTGGAAAACACTGAAAAGAAGAAGGGACAGGCTGGCAGCACGTCTGTTAAGACATGAGGGAATGACTTTCATGGTACTAGAGGGAGCTGTAGAGAGCAAAAACTGTAGAGGAAGACAGAGATTGGAATACATCCAGCAAATAACTGAGGACGTACGTTGCAAGTGCTACTCTGGAATGAAGACGTTGGCACAGGAGAGGAATTCGTGGTGGAATGCATCAAACCAGTCAGAAGACTGATGACTCGAAAACAAAAATACATCGATGATCTGACAGACAGTGTGAGCAGCAATCAGCGGTTGTCGCTGTTGTGCACTGAATTGTAGTCGTTCAGTAACACTAGGAGGCAAAAGTTACTATCTGATGTGATGAACGGGAGCTTGCCCTAGATGTAGAAAAGTGTAAGCTACTGCAGATGAGTGGGAAATAAATATTGTAATTTTCGGATACAGCTTTAGTAGCGTGATGCTTGACAGAGTCCAATCGATTAAATATCTAGGCGTAACGACGCAAAGTGATATAAAATGGAACGCGCACGTTACGACGGTAGTAAGGTAGGCAAATGGTTGACAACGGTTTATTGGTTCATTTGTAAAGCAGTAGCATATAGGACACTTGTGCGACCCTTTCTTGAGTACTCTTGAGTGTATGGGATCCCTAGCAGGTCGGACTGAATGAAGACATCGAAGCCGACAGTTCCCCGTCCTACCGGGCGGAGTCCGCACTCTGCGATTTGGGGCACCTGGCGCTCTCTGGTGTTGAGCACGCAGATCTGGCTGTGAACTCTGACTTTTGGAGACCTGCAAGTAGAAGGCACGCAGAAAAACTTGGCCAGTGGATGCGCAGTCGGCAGGGCACGTGGGGGGAAAGCGGTATTGGTGGGGGTTACGGGCAGATGCTGTACAGGAAATGCCGAGCGGTGGACGGGAAGTACCGCTCCAAACTAAAGCCTAAGATCACATTTTTGTAACTATTAATAGGGGCCCCTAGACGTCCACGCTTACAAGGTGACCATTCAAAAAGATCTGTCACCTCTGCTTCGATTAGTATCTAAGACGAATTCCGACAAAAATGCAACAAAAGCAGTGATTTATTTTAGTCTGGCTTTTTAACCATTTGTAACTTTCAAAAAAGCTTCATGAGTGGCGAATTATGAGTAAAACCTACATGTTTCTCTTGTTGCCATGTTAAAATTGTCTTCTTTTGCCAGAAGACAGCGAAATTTACTGTCACTTCACTAACGCATTGTGCAGTCGCAACTGCGAGACAATTCTGGACCATTGGTTTATTAACTGAGGAAAAGGAAGGTAAATAGTTCAAGAAAAAGCACATCCTCGGTACATTAAGAAAACGTGTAATGTCTTCACTTATGTTATTCCATAATCGACAACATTCCTCGTTTTACCAGCTATCTATCGCTCTTCAAAACTACATTCTATCATCGAAAAAGTCTGTATTTAGTGGAATAACACAGTAGATAATGAAGTTTTGTAAAAAAACCGTATGGTAAAATACTCTCCTCTATACTTACTATTATTTGACAAAATCTCATTTCGATGTCTCAAACCATTTATGAAATATGAGGAATGTTGTGGATATTTCACTCTGGGTTTATCGCGCGATCGAAAATCAGTGTGTTACATCAGAACAATTTCCTCAGGGTTGGTGACAGATAGAGACCTACACTAAAATCTAAAAAAAAATTCAATATGTTATTTCCTCGAGGTTGGTGACAGATTGAGACCTACACTAAAATCTAAAAAAAAAATTCAATATGTTAGCTAAATTTAATACAGAGAAACATATTATGTGGTGTGCAACAAATCGAAAATCATAGCGACCCCAATTTTTCATTTCAAACTTTTTCAAATTTAATGTAGTATCTTACTTATACGGAAATATCACAATAACTACGACCATTAATCCGGAACCGCGCGACTGCTACGGTCGCAGGTTCGAATCCTGCCTCGGGCATGGATGTGTGTGATGTCCTTAGGTTAGTTAGGTTTAAGTAGTTCTAAGTTCTAGGAGACTGATGACCCCAGATGTTAAGTCCCATAGCGCTCAGAGCCATTTGAACCATTTTTTGAACTACGACCATTAACGAACTCATGGGCATATCATCATGAAGCTGACATATAAAGCTATAAGTTTTTTTAATATATATATATATATATAGGTGGAACCCCTCAGCGCCCACACCGGCATGATGGCCAACTCAAAAGGTCTACTGCCATCTCCGCATAAGCGTTAGCTTTCACTAAAGTGAGGTGTCGCAGGGTGTAGGTACTGCGATGTTTGCGTACGTCTGGTTTAGGTTATCCAATAACACGCGCTCAACTGGAGATGATAGGGTCGAAAATCGAACGAAGGGCAGCGGTTTGAAGAGCAGAGGAAAAAAAGAGGCAGGCAAGAGCCAAGGGGAGAAAACCTCTGCGGTAGATAGGTCGGGTGGTAAAAGTAGTAGCGGATGTGTTGCTGCCTGCGATAGGTCATGCAAGGACAGGCTTTGTTAGTAGTGGATATCATGCATGTCGATACCTCTGACGTGCGGTGCTGTTGCTCGGCGGCTGCCGCTGGGTGCCGGTGTTGATCTCTCGGTCAGCGTCAGCGCACCTGTAACAGTTAGGTTCATCATCGTTTTGTGTCCGATAGGTCATATATCAGATGCACAGTGTAGGGTGATGTGAGCGACTTGTTTGTGCGTCAGTGGGCGAGTTCGTCCGTTTCCCTGCTGTAGCCTGTTGGTCGGGTTTAATAGCAGCTGGTATTTCCAGTCAACGTTGCTGATGCGCAGGGGCTTGCCGATGTTTGTCGCTTGTTGGTGTATGTTAGCTTGCCATAGGTAGTTATGTTATAGCTAGTAGTGTCTTTGGCCGCTTGTGCTTCCACCTATGGTTCTGATCGTAGTTTCCCAGAGTGAGGATAAGAGGATTGTTCGAGTGTATATGGAGCTCGACACCCTCGTATTCAGTGTACATTCCATGTTTAGCATTGGGTAGAGTTGTTTGAGCCTCGCGTGCGCTCTGTTGGCAACGTATTCGATGTGGTCCCCCATGTAAGATTCCGGTCCAGCCAGACACCGAGATATCCGACTTTCTCTCGGAAACGTATTGGGCGCGTATATAGTGTTATCTGTCTACTGTGTTGATTTTTGCGCAGTAGTTTCGGTCTGCGTGTAAACAGAACTGCCTTGCACTTGCGACGTTTACTTTAGTACGCCATCGTTCCAACCAAGGCTCGGCAGTTTTGAGCGCCGTCTGAATTAATGGTCGACGGTTTCCAATCTTGCGCAAGGATGGCTGTGTCATCTGCATAGATGGCTAACGTCGTGTTTTGTGTTGCTGGGGTACTCCAACTTGGATACCGTGTTGTGTTGATTGTTTGCCTTTCACGTCAGTGTTGAAACATCTGTTCGTGAGGTATGAGTGTATGTGACATATGAGTCCAGCCGGGAAACCAGTTTTGCTTAGTTTTCATATAAGGTCGTTATGCCAGAGAAGGTAGAAAGATTTTCCAATGTCCAGGACCACGGCCCCTGTGGCTTTGTTCATGTTGTAGCCGTGTGTTATATGTTCGATTACGCGGAGGAGTTGTTGTGTCGTTGAGTGGTGATTCCTAAAGCCGAATTGCTCCGGTCTTAGGGTGTCATTGGCGATTTCTGCTGAGCGAGGATTGGTAATTTTGTGGGAGGGAGTAGTCTTCCCCTGGCTTCCTGAACTTCTAAAAGTCAGGGAAGTGTTGGGGCCATAAGTAACGCAAAAATTAAATTATTTAGAGAATGGTTTCTGTAATGTGAGAAGCATTTCAGGGCGAGCGCCTCGATTACGTCATCGCCAACCAGCCGAAAGGGGGCAAACACTGTCAGCTTCCTCTTCCGAACAAACGAATGTGCCCCCTACCGCTTGGGACAAAGATCTGTCACTACTCATCGGTCACCGTATCCTGGGCTGGCTCTAATTGTGGATTCCAAGTGCCTAGACGGTGGAACGCCTGTTGAATGCTTACGTGGGCACTACTCTGTCTCCGCCCTTGCTCAGCCGTAGTGACTCAACGGCTTTCTTCGTTCAAAGCTAGTAACTTGTTGTGAGGTGTGCTGCCCATTGGTGATCAGGTAAGGAATTAAGTTTCCGTTGCATGTGAGTAAGTGCAACCTATTGAATTAATGGTTTTCAATAATTTAAAATCTTTCATGACAGTTTTCCCAGTGAGGGTACTGGCTTGGTTTATTACATGTTGTTGTGGCTTGCCTCTAACAGAGAACTGTTTGAGCTAACTAGCTCAGTAATGGCTAATTTTGATTTACGTAATTCTGATTTAGCTTGTATGCACACTTGTTGACTGACTGTTTAGACAAAAATGCGATACAAACACGTTGCGTGGAACTAGGTGGGTGTTTTGTGAGAGATTCTACAGGATCCAAACACATAACTGACTAAGTTCATTATAAAACGGAAGCTTTTCAATATTTTATTTTTAAAATTGTGAAGTTCTGGTATATTTCATTTTACTGTCATTAAGCTGTACATTTTTTTAAAAAAATGCTCTGCTAAGAACGACGTTTAGATGGTTTTCGATCTCCTTAAATTCTTAACAAGTGGCGTCATTTTGCTAGTGAACTATGTATCTTTACACTTACGAAAGGTGTTTGTTGTGATGCCCTTTGGAGCGATATAAAGTGTTTTACCATATACATTTTTCTAAGTTGTTATTTGTTGTTGGTTGCTCGACTCAACCAACTGATCTCATTCTTTCATCCTACTGCACAGTACCGCCACACACGAAACAAATACTTTTACGCATACACAAGACTTCCACACATTTTGTCTAGGCCACGGTTTCCTGGAGGCTTCCCTTGGTGGTAAGGGAAAGCCCGGAAATGGAAGTCCCACTTCAAATGTTCTCAATTAGGACTTTTTCGCCCCGCCAGCAGCTCTCCTGTTGCTTCGGCTGAGAAGGCTCCGATTCTACAATGAGAGCTCAAGCAGGCTTCTCCATGTCTAGGGGTAATGAACGAAAAGTATAGCAAAAATACTCACCACCGCCGGGGTCCGAAAGCCAGTTACGCACACTAATGCAGTGAGATTGTTTTTAGCTAACTCAACCATTACTAACACATTTATGGGTTATTTGGGACACTAATTAGGAATTCACTCTGGACAGAGATACTGCTCGCCTACGTTGACCTGACGGTGAGTACAGAGTTGTCTGTCTGCTCACGAATTGTGTCCAGCGCCAGACAGCTCAGCTATAGAGGCTGGACGAAAAAAATATGGAAACTCAACGCCTTACCATGCCCAATACGTTTTAGGAAAACCGTTGGCCTTCATAACAGCTTCCAGATCCTCTGTGGTTTTCAAGGGAATCTTATGCCATTCTTCCTGCAAGATAATAGCGAAGCTCATCTAACGAAGATAGAGGTGGACGGCGATCAGGCACTTCTCTTCAAAATAGACCGCAGAGTCTCAATGATATTGTGATTTGGTGACTTTCTTGGCCAGGGGAGATGCGACTGTTCATCCACGTGCTCACAGAACGAGTCCTAGACGATCCGAACTGTCTGAACAGGGGCTCCGTCGTCTTGGAATACGGAAGTACCACCGGAGAAAAAATAGTGTACGATGAGACGGACCTGATTAATCAGACTGATCACATAATCCTCAGCACTAAAGTGACCTTGCAGAGTAACCATAGTTCCAAATGAATATCATGATATGGCTGTCCAAATTATCAGTTATTCAAAAACAGTCTCAATCGCATTTATTATTATACCGCCAACCGGTTTCAACCCGACGTAGGGGTCATCTTCTGGGCGTTTACACCATTGGTCGACTGCTGGTGGTGTCACTCCTGTCGACATAACGCAGGAAACCAGAAGATGACCCCTACTCGGGTTGAAACCGGTTGGCGGTATAATAATAATAAATGCTATTAAGACAGTTTTTGCATAATTGATTAATCATACTAATCGCTGCTTCATCTCCACAACCATGTTGTCCAAAAATCAATGTCCAAATTATCACCGAAATTCCGCCATGTTTCACTCTTGGGACGTACCCTTGGCCAGAAGCTGGAAAAGTGTAAAAAAGGCCGATCGGAGCAAATTGCTTTCTTCTATTGCAGCAAATTTTATGGCTTCGGTACCTGTTGAAGGGGGCATTTGTAGCACTGATGTGTCGTTTTGCAATTCCAGCTCGCCTTGCTTCCTAAGCTCACCTTCGTGTTGTTTTGATGTTGACAGGATTCGTGAGTGTGACATTATGTTCTGCAGTGGCTACGGAAGATGTCTTATTTTTCGTCACAATCCTCCAATGACCGTCTGTCACGATCACTCAACGTACTTCCGTCCGCGTTGTGACATAGCGGATTATTTTTTTCCGCTTTCTCTGTATGCGGTCTAAACCTTCGATACGATGCCTCTTGAAACACCAACACATCGGTCCCCTTGGTTACGGAAGCACCCACCATACGACTAGCAAAAATTTGTACACGTTCGAATTCATTTATCTCTGACATAACCTACCCACAGCTACACAGAACACTGCCCTTACCACGAGTGTTACTAGCAACGTATCGGGGACATCGTGACAGGCCGCTCGTGGTCAGATACAACGCAACAACCTGCAGGCTTGGCTGCCATCTCATTCACGCTCAAGCACGTATTTCTCGCAGTATTTCCATATTTCTGTGCAACCCCTATACTCTGTGACGTCCCTTCCATTGCAAAGTTCTTGGCTGTCTACAGATCCTGGAATCTTTTTTGTGCTACGACGATCTTTCAGTTTTATAGTACTGCTTTCTGTGGGTCTATACTAAAAGTAAATAGCACGTTTGCGCTTATTGCTTTTTCCTTCCGATTTTGGTATTTTTAATATCCTCTGATATTAATAAACAGTGTTTATTTTGGTCACAGAATTGCTTCTGGATTTCTGACGTTCAGTATCTATAATTCTAGCCAACGTATCTATGTAGCAGCACCACGCGCAGGCATCGGCTGACGATCTGGCATCAGTGAAACGACGGAAATCTTTTGAACACGTACAAGCACGCCTGACAAATGCTTTGTCATAATGGAGTGTCTATCACTCTATCAGGAAGCTTCTGCATCTACATCTACATCTACGTGGTTACACTGTATTTCACACTTAAGTGCCTGGCAGAGGGTTCATCGAACTATTTTCATACTACTTCTCTACCATTCCACTCTCGAATGGCGCGTGGGAAAAAGGAACACCTAAACCTTTCCGTTCGAGCTCTGACTTCTCTTATTTTATCACGATGATCATTTCTCACTACTTAGGCGGGTGTCAACAAAATATTTTAAAAAATATTTTCGCATTCGGAAGAGAAAGTTGGTGATTGAAATTTCGTAAATAGATCTCGCCGCAAAGAACCGCCTTTGTTTCAGTGACTGCCACCCCAACTCGCGTATCATATCAGTCGCACTCTCACCCCTATTGCGCAATAACACGAAACGAGCTGCCCTTCTTTGAACTTTTTCGATGTCCTCCGTCACTCCTACCTGGTAAGGATCCCATACCGCGCAGCAATGTTCCAACAGAGGACGGACAAGTGTAATGTAGGCTGTTTCTTTAACGGGTTTGTCGCATATTCTAAGTGTTCTGCCAACAAAGCGCAGTCTTTGTTTCGCCTTGCCCACAATATTATCTACGTGGTCTTTCCCATTTAAGTTGCTCATAATTGTAATTCCTAGGTATTTAGTCTAATTGATAGTCCTTAGATTTGTGAGAGTTATCGTATACCCTAAATTCATCGGATTTATTTTAGTAGCCATGTGGATGACCTCGCACTTTTCTTTGCTTAGTGCCAATTGCCACTTTTCGTACCATACAGAAATTCTCTCTAGATCATTTTGTAATTGGAATTGATCGTCTGATGATTTTAGTAGACGGTAAATTACAGCGTCATCTGCAAACGATCTAAGGGGGCTGCTCAGATTATCACCTAGATCATTTATGTAAATCAGGAATAGCTGAGGGCCTATGACACTACCTTGCGAACGCTAGATATCACTTCTGTTCTACTCGATGATTTACCAGCACCAGCCAAAACCCAGCTGTTTGCATTCTATCTTAAGCACAGACGAGCACATCGCAAATTTAGCACCTCATGGCAAGGGAAACAATTAGTAAATACGCCCCACCCAAAATATTTTGGAGTCACTCTGCATCGTTATCTGACGTACAAACAGCACTGCGAGGGTACGACAATAATGGTGGAGCCCAGAAGCAGAATCCTTCACGGGGTTCTTGACAATACAGCCTGAGTACGACGGCACGAGTAATGTGTTACAGGCTGCAGAATATGGCTGGCCAGTCTGGTACATAGACATGAGACGCTAAACGACAGTTGTATGTTTGTTACAGGATGCTCGAAACCTACACAACTCGTAAAACCCTACCAGCCGGTAGGTGTAGTCCCACCAGGCATTCGTCGTGAAGTAGTTGCCAACGCGGAGAGGACAAATCGGACTAATCGGGAAACTCATCCATTACATGGGTTCGTTGCAGCAACTGCAAGATGGAAGTCCAGAAGAAGTTTCCTCGAGACTAGATCAGCCTTAAAAATAAAAGCTACAGCAACGAAACAATAATTGTGGATTTCTCGACTAGAGAAAAGTTCTATCTGGCCCTTCTCTTCGGTAAGGCGGGTACCAGGTTGAGATTCATTGGGAGAGTCCTTAGAAAATGTATTCCATCAACAAAGGAGGTGGCTTACAAAACACTCGTTCGACCTATACTTGAGTATTGCTCATCAGTGTGGGATCCGTACCAGATCGGGTTGACGGAGGAGATAGAGAAGATCCAAAGAAGAGCGGCGCGTTTCGTCACAGGGTTATTTGGTAACCGTGATAGCGTTACGGAGATGTTTAACAAACTCAAGTGGCAGACTCTGCAAGAGAGGCGCTCTGCATCGCGGTGTAGCTTGCTCGCCAGGTTTCGAGAGGGTGCGTTTCTGGATGAGGTATCGAATATATTGCTTCCCCCTACTTATACCTCCCGAGGAGATCACTAATGTAAAATTAGAGAGATTAGAGCGCGCACAGAGGCTTTCAGACAGTCGTTCTTCCCGCGAACCATACGCGACTGGAACAGGGAAGGGAGATAATGACAGTGGCACGTAAAGTGCCCTCCGCCACACACCGTTGGGTGGCTTGCGGAGTATAAATGTAAATGTAAATGTAAATGTAAATCCCTCCCACCTGGGCACGAACAGAATTGGACCGTGTGGAAGTCACTCAACAGTCTTCGTTCGTCCGCGTTGACAGCACCCACTTTGCCTCCGGAAAACCACAGACGATGGAGCATGTAGCAGACTGTCAGCTGTGCCTTGCATATTACACAGAATATCTTCTGCTAGCGACTCCGATCTTAGTAACAAGCTCTTAGTCAAAAGTAGTGTAAATTGATTATGCATTCTTTCTGCTTTTTATGGTAATAACGATGTATCGTATTTGTTTCTCACTCGAGTAAATAAACAACATTATTCCACCAAAGGACAAAGCTGTGAGATACGAGATTTTATACGGAATTCGCTCTATATACTTTCGATGATCAAATTTGAATCTTCCCAGGTTTTTATAATACATTTTGTTGTTGCCTTCATACTTCACTAAAGCAGTACTGTAATTTACTGATGCAGCTCTTGCTCCGCTACGGCCGCTTCCGGGGTACGTTTCAGTAATACAGTGTCGAGGGAGGCCATTTGCGGCTTGCGACTAGGGGATAATCCCTTGGGGTAGGTAATCGATCAATTACCTGCCGGCGCAGGTTGATGCACACCTCGGCCCAGGTAACTAACCGACGCTACAGTGCCTGTTGCCGTCTGCGCCTCTCTCTGCATGGATGCTCGCCTGTCGGCAACACAGTGTACTGTCCTTCTCAAAGGAAACATCACGGCGTTTTGGAACTATATTGCATGAACGCAAAATTAGATACAGCGGTTACACCTCCACTCAAAACTCTTAATTGTATGGCTGTCTGAGGCACGATTATTTTATTAATTATGTTGGCACGTTTCGACCAATGGTCGTCTTCATAAGGCTATTACATTGGCCGACGGAAAATATCACGTCAGTGTTTTCGGTACAGATCTTAAGTGCAAATTCATGTGATTTTTACCGACAACATTTACCAGCGTACGATTCGCTGCTGAGTGAAAATTTCTTCTAGGAATTAATCAAATAATTTGTATTGTTATGGTAGCAGAGAGTTGGGCGCAAAATAATTACTCGTGGAGTCTATTGATTGAGTACAAAATAAGATCAAATTTATTGATCAAATTACTTGATAGTGACCCCAAGTATCAAAGACACAACTAGTACAACGCAATGTCTACAAGTTAATATGAGAATGATTGACGGGAAAAGGCTACTAAAAATTGAATTGCTGCAGCAAAATCTTATCAAAAAACAGTTTCCAACCATTAACTTGTATAATATAGCAACGAATACAAAATAATAAACTACAGGGTTATTCCAAATGATGGACCCATTTTCAAAATTTCGTATTTACTCAAGTAAAAATCCGAAATGAACAAGTTTTATACGAATGATAAGAGGAAGTTTCAAAGTTCTTTTTCATCATTTTAGATATCAATTGAAAACTTTCTTGAATCCGTTAGAGATAATCGCGGTCGGCCTGTGCTTTTTCCTTTGGACACACTCCCAATCTGTTTAAATTGCTTACGCCAACGGCTAATGCTTTTGCGAGTTCGTGGTTGAGTACCGAATTTGGTACGAAATGCCCGCTACACTGCAATTTGCGACTCATTTTAGCGAACTCAAGAACACCGAAAACCTTCTGCTCCACAGTCGCCATTTCAGTCACAACTACAGTGAAACAGAATGGCGGCCCTATTGCCGCGCGAACTCTACCAGCCGCATCTGGAAGCACCACCGCCCGCCAGAAACCTTGAAACTTCCTGTCTTCATTGCTAGGAAGGTTGTTCATTTGGGTTTGTTCTTGAATACATACGAATATTTGAAAATGAGTCCGTCATTTAGAAAAACCCTGTATTACTTTTGCAAGACCTTAATGCAATCATCTTGGGTTGTCTCCTCTCTGGAACAAACCACAATCATGGAATCCACTGCTCAGTTGATCTAGGTTAGAACTCAGTAGATGAACCCCTTCTACAGCATAATTTACAGAAATCTAAAATGAATACAAAATAATGCATCTCTTCTATTGCAGCACGCCAAAACCTCTGCCACTATGCTGCCCAGTAATTCAGCAGCGTACGACGTGTATACAGAATGTTTTCCCTTTACAGAAGCAGCGTTACATGGAGTTCATTGGCACAGACCGTGCCCTCATCTGTATCTCACTCGCAGTAATTTCATTAACATTGTTTTGTTTGTGGTCTTCAGTCCTGAGACTGGTTTGATGCAGCTCTCCATGCTACTCTATCCTGTGCAAGCTTCTTCATCTCCCAGTACCAACTGCAACCTACATCCTTCTGAATCTGCTTAGTGTATTCATCTCTTGGTCTCCCCTCCACGCTGCCCTCCAATACTAAATTGGTGATTCCTAGATGCCTCAGAACATGTCCCACCAACCGATCCCTTCTTCTGGTCAAGTTGTGCCACAAACTTCTCTTCTCCCCAATCCTATTCAATACTTCCTCATTAGTTATGTGATCTACCCATCTAATGTTCAGCATTCTTCTGTAGCACCACATTTCTAAAGCTTCTATTCTCTTCTTGTCCAAAGTATTTACCGTCCATGTTTCACTTCCATACATGGCTACACTCCATACAAATACTATACTCGATGTTAACAAATTTCTCTTCTTCAGAAACGCTTTCCTTGCCATTGCCAGTCTACATTTTATATCCTCTCTACTTCGTCCATCATCAGTTATTTTGCTCCCCAAATAGCAAAACTCCTTTACTACTTTAAGTGTCTCATTTCCTAATCTAATACCCTCAGCATCACCCGACTTAATTCGACTACATTCCATTATCCTCGTTTTGCTTTTGTTGATGTTCATCTTATATCCTCCCTTCAAGACACCATCCATTCCGTTCAACTGCTCTTCCAAGTCCTTTGCTGTCTCTGACAGAATTACAATGTCATCGGCGAACCTCAAAGTTTTTATTTCTTCTCCATGGATTTTAATACCTACTCCAAATTTTTCTTTTGTTTCCTTTACTGCTTGCTCAATATAGAGATTGAATAACATCGGGGAGAGGCTACAACCCTGTCTTACTCCCTTCCCAACCACTGCTTCCCTTTCATGTCCCTCAACTCTTATAACTGCCATCTGGTTTCTGTACAAGTTGTAAATAGCCTTTCGCTCCCTGTATTTTATCCCTGCCACCTTTAGAATTTGAAAGAGAGTATTCCAGTCAACATTGTCAAAAGCTTTCTCTAAGTCTACAAATGCTAGAAACGTAGGTTTGCCTTTCCTTAATCTTTCTTCTAAGATAAGTCGTAAGGTCAGTATTGCCTCACGTGTTCCAGTATTTCTACGGAATCCAAACTGATCGTCCCCGAGGTCGGCTTCTACTAGTTTTTCCATTCGTCTGTAAAGAATTCGGGTTACTACTTTGCAGCTGTGGCTTATTAAACTGATTGTTCGGTAATTTTCACATCTGTCAACACCTGCTTTCTTTAGGATTGCAATTATTATATTCTTCTTTAAGTCTGAGGGTATTTCGCCTGTTTCATACATCTTGCTCACCAGATGGTAGAGTTTTGTCAGGACTGGCTCTCCCAAGGCCGTCAGTAGTTCCAATGGAATGTTGTCTACTCCGAGGGCCTTGTTTCGACTCAGGTCTTTCAGTGCTCTGTCAAACTCTTCACGCAGTATCGTATCTCCCATTTCATCTTCATCTACATCCTCTTCCATTTCCATAATATTGTCCTCAAGTGCATCGCTCTTGTATAGACCCTCTATATACTCCTTCCACCTTTCTGCTTTCCCTTCTCTGCTTAGAACTGGGTTTCCATCTGAGCTCTTGATGTTCATACATGTGGTTCTCTTATCTCCAAAGGTCTCTTTAATTTTCCTGTAGGCAGTATCTATCTTACCCCTAGCGAGATAAGCCTCTACATCCTTACATTCGTCCTCTAGCCATCCCTGCTTAGCCATTTTGCACTTCCTGTCGATCTCATTTTTAAGACGTTTGTATTCCTTTTTGCCTGCTTCATTTACTGCATTTTTATATTTTCTCCTTTCATCAATTAAATTCAATATTTCTTCTGTTACCCAAGGATTTCTACTAACCCTCTTCTTTTTACCTACTTGATCCTCTGCTGCCTTCACTACTTCATCCCTCAGAGCTACCCATTCTTCTTCTACTGTATTTCATTCCCTCATTCCTTTCAATTGTTCCCTTATGCTCTCCCTGAAACTCTGCACAACCTCTGGTTCTTTCAGTTTATCCAGGTCCCATCTCCTTAAATTCCCACCTTTTTGCAGTTTCTTCAGTTTTAATCTACAGGTCATAACCAATAGATTGTGGTCAGAGTCCACATCTGCCCCTGGAAATGTCTTACAATTTAAAACCTGGTTCCTAAATCTCTGTCTTACCATTATATAATCTTATACCTTTTAGTATCTCCAGGGTTCTTCCATGTATACAACCTTCTATCATGATTCTTAAACCAAGTATTAGCTATGATTAAGTTGTGCTCTGTGCAAAATTCTATCAGGCGGCTTCCTCTTTCATTTCTTAGCCCCAATCCGTATTCACCTGCTACGTTTCCTTCTCTCCCTTTTCCTACACTCGAATTCCAGTCACCCATGGCTATTAAATTTTCGTCTCCCTTCACTATCTGAATAATTTCTTTTATTTCATCATACATTTCTTCAATTTCTTCGTCATCTGCAGAGCTAGTTGGCATGTAAACTTGTACTACTGTAGTAGGTGTGGGCTTCGTATCTATCTTGGCGACAATAATGCGTTCACTATGCTGTTTGTAGTAGCTTACCCGCATTCCTATTTTCCTATTCATTATTAAACCTACTCCTGCATTACCCCTATTTGACTTTGTGTTTATAACCCTGTAGTCACCTGACCAGAAGTCTTGTTCCTCCTGCCACCGAACTTCACTAATTCCCACTATATCTAACTTTAACCTATCCATTTCCCTTTTTAAATTTTCTAACCTACCTGCCCGATTAAGGGATCTGACATTCCACGCTCCGATCCGTAGAACGCCAGTTTTCTTTCTCCTGATAACGACATCCTCTTGAGTAGTTCCCGCCCGGAGATCCGAATGGGGGACTATTTTACCTCCGGAATATTTTACCCAAGAGGACGCCATCATCATTTAATCATACAGTAAAGCTGCATGCCCTCGGGAAAAATTACGGCCGTAGTTTCCCCTTGCTTTCAGCCGTTCGCAGTACCAGCACAGCAAGGCCGTTTTGGTTATTGTTACAAGGCCAGATCAGTCAATCATCCAGACTGTTGCCATTGCAACTACTGAAAAGGCTGCTGCCCCTCTTCAGGAACCACACGTTTGTCTGGCCTCTCAACAGATACCCCTCCGTTGTGGTTGTACCTACGGTACGGCTATCTGTATCGCTGAGGCACGCAAGCCTCCCCACCAACGGCAAGGTCCATGGTTCATGGGGGGGGGGGGGGGGGTTCATTAACATAAAACAGGCGTATGTGACACACTGGAAACATTTCATCCGCTTAACAAACAATATGCAAGCACACGTAATGAGGTCGTAGCCTCAGACTGCTATTAGAGAAACACCAGTCGATTACTTTGGTCCCTTATAAAGATGCCTTCACTGTTCCTTCTAAAATACCATTGACTCATTACAAAGGACTGATCACTGTTAAATTCAGTACCTTGTCTCAGAGCCATATTTCACAAGAGATAGATCGTGACAAACGCGGCGAAGAGTTCCAAGAGGCTCCTCTCATAAACTCTCAGCACGGGCACAGTAGAATCATAACTTAATTCAGACGTAGACTTCGTACGTGGCTATATCGCCACAAATGCAGTTATCACGTTTTCCGGTCAAGCACATACTTTGGCAATAACGCTGTTTGAGCAGGGCTGCAAGCACATCACCTGTTAACGGCCATTTCTCTCGGCCCACCAGCCACGCCTCGCCCTCCACGTTTCTGGCTTGTCCCTCTCCGGTCAACAAACCCTTCATCACCGACGACCACGGCGCCAAATAACGTCAGGAGCGTCCCAACCCGAAGAGAGGACATTGCCCTTTGATGCGACTATCGACAAGTGCAGACGTGGCACAGTATCAGTCTGTTTGATATTCTTTTGAAGATGGCCTATTGCCGAAACGCTTTAGGAAATTAATAAAAATTATTTTTGATCTAGTAAAAAAAGGTGTAAATGTCGTGTGACTAGGGCCTCCCGTCGGGTAGACCGTGCGCCGGGTGCAAATCTTTCGATTTGACGCCACTTCGGCGGCTTGCGCTTCGATGGGGATGAAATAATGGCGACTGGAATAACACAACACTCCCTGAGCGGAGAAAAATCTCCGATCCAGGCGGGAATCGAACCCAGGCCTTTGGATTGACATTATGTAGCGCTTACCACTCAGCTACCGAGGGAGGACTTTAATCTAGTAAAACAAATAATTAAATAATAATTGCATTTACCTTAAGTTGTCCGGCTACTTTGTGTTGCTCTGGTGAGGGTAAGATACGATTCTGTGATGTCGGTTGCACACGCACATCCTCATGACCAACATTCACCTTCACATCCATGCTATCGACAACCTCCACGCCACTAAATACACTCACTTCTTCACTTTCATTCACACTTACGTGTGCAATGATATTCTCGCTTTCCCTTCTATTAAGAGAATATCATTTAAGTCACTGCTGTCTGCATTTGATCTACCTACTATCTGCCAACAAATTTCCGGAGTTAATTCGGCAAATGTCACTTCACGGGAACCAAGCGTCATTTTACCATGAAGCATGTAGCTCTCTTCTGTATATTGTGGTTTGTATATGTGTAGCATTTTTGTGCAGTACTACCACCGCAGAGCGCGCACACAGTAACTAAGTCAACATCTACGCAGGCGGCACGGTAGGAGAGGGGACATGGATAGTGGTGGAGACACTGGTCTGAGCAACCACCACGCGAAAGAGACATTAAGTACGAGAAAAAAATAAGCTAGACAGAATGAGTCTGCAAACGATTGTACTAACAGGTTATGTCAGTACGTCCAGTGATTCGACAGATGTAGACTACGGTGTCCTGAAATTCGCACCGTTTGAAATTCGCACCCAGTGAAATTCTCACCCATAAAAGGTCGAGGGAAGGTCCTCTAATCTCTCCGTCCGATCTCCACCCGGCAGGTAGAATTGCCTCTCGGCAGGTATAGTTCAATTCTTTTATCTTGGCGGTTCGCGCATGCCCGCTCAGACGCTGGATATTGCTGCGTTGCCAGTTGTACACACCAAGAGAAGCAGCGCCATAGTATAGTTCGCAAACTTACGTTTACGGGGGAGCGCGCAGTTTATGAAGTAAAGCCACCACGGCCGCATTGCCCCCTGCTACAGAGACGTGCTCCCCGCATTCCGCGATGTGCGCGATTTTGTCATCATTGCACTGCTCGCCTGTGCAGACACGTGGTGTTTCGACTGCTTTGACACACTTTGTCATTCGATTTCACAAAACCTATTTGGCCCAAAAATTTGATTTTTACGTATGTTCTTGACTGATACCTTCCCCCCATAAACAACTTAATTTTGTTTCGATGTTCAACGCAGTTATTGTGCAGCATTAGATGTAGTAAATCATTCTGGACCGATCCACGATTTCTACCATCATAAGACTCCGCTTCAATCATGCCTCTTTCCCACAACATCTACATCGGATTAACGTTTACAGTTCACCAGCATGTGAGTGTGATCCTGAGTCGGAAGCTGATGTCAACCACATCTTATTTATGTGCCCCAAATTTGACTGTGAACGATTGGTCTTTCTGAAGACATTGCTGAGTATGAGCTACCATCTTCCTCAATCAGCTTCTTCTCTTTTGTCTACTAAAGACGTTCGTCTATATAAAGTGATAGTTACCTTCATCAAGAGTACTGGTTACAATCTGTAGGTTTTAATGGTGTATGGATTTTATAAATATGTCTTGCTGATGAAGATATTTCAGAATTGGTGTGAATTGTAAGCCAAGACACTTTTAATTATTTTCCACTTCAATTCAATTCACTTTTTAATACATTATGTACAAAACTGTAACAGTTAAGCTTTTCATTCTCGAAAATATGCATTTCTGAATTTGTTTATTCAATTATGTATACATTGTCCCTATGTGTTGCCAATGGCTAAACTGAGTACACAATCAAAGGCCAAATAAAAAAAAACCATTGCACGAAATTTTTAAGAGTTTGCAGACGTAAAAGTCCATAGCGTATACTTTCTGTATGGTCGATTTTAGTTGCCACTAGAAATTTCAAAAAATTACATTCAAAAGAATAAAATTCATGAAGTAAGACACTTCGATATTGTTTTTAAATAAAGAAAATATTAAGCACTGATCAAGGTTTGAACCCAGAACCTTTTGCTTAGCACCCACACACTTTAACCATTACGCTAACACAGCTCATCATTCGATACATCTCCTGGAGGACTTTAAAATATCACGCAAAATACCGACAAACACTGTTGGTATGAGCCGGCCGCGGTGGTCTAGCGGTTCTGGCGCTGCAGTCCGGAACCGCAGGACTGCTACGGTCGCAGGTTCGAATCCTGCCTCGGGCATGGGTGTGTGTGGTGTCCTTAGGTTAGTTAGGTTTAAGTAGTTCTAACTTCTAGGGGACTTATGACCTAAGATGTTGAGTCCCATAGTGCTCAGAGCCATTTAAACTTTAAACTGTTGGTATGATTATGAATTACTCAAGTTTCGTCGAAATACAATAGGAAATAAACAATTACCGCTGTTCTTTATTGCGAAAAAGCGGTTAGTGAGAATGATACAAACACCTTTCTTGCTATCGCCTGAATTAGGAGGCTTATTGCTTGTTTGGTTTAATTAATTAATAGAATATGAAGCAATTGGTATAAAGAATGCTTTTTCCAAACTTTCTATAAAAGAAAGTCTGCTATCAAGACATTGCTTTTGTTCAATTACTTTATTTATGACTGAACGTTTCTAAAACTGAAGACACTCGTCCGTGCTCTGCACTGCAGTCGAGCTCTGGCAACGTCGTTCTCTGTTCATTGGCTGACTGTGTTTGGTGACGTCAGATGCGCAGAACGAACCTAAACTCCGCCGCCGTCATAAATGACGCGCACTTTAGGAGAGCCGAAGGCCCTATTTTACTGCAATGTGTGGTCACAACAGTGTTGCCAGCAACATTGCTGTAACGCCTCAATGCTCAGGCCATATCCGTCTCAGTTCTTGTCTGTATGTGTTTGCTTTTCACTCTTAGCCTCCCTTCTTCTTCCTCAGCCGACAGCGCTGCTGTTTCAAGTCACGCGAAACAGCATTATTTCGTCCTTGGAGATTAGGTTCATCTAATGAATTACACGAACCACTGCTCCAAGAATACAGAAGCAGCTACAGGTATGTAAAATTGGACAAATGAGGCAACCAACGAGAAATCTATGAACGTGGTAAATAGATCTACAACTAGAGCGAAAGAAACAGAAACTAATGTTTACAAAGAGCGAGTTCCGTAAAAGGACATTCTCACAGCTATCGTTTTAGAAGATCTGCAGCACTGAACAAAAATTTTAGTCTACATTTTTGAAGCTTCATCAGGTGTTTTAAATGGTCGTCAATTTGCCAACTGTTATTATTTTATTGCGATGGTTTTGTACATTACTTTCCACGCCCTATAACTCTGGTCAATTCTGGTCTACTGCTTTGATAAATTCCTTGAGCCCTTCCACCAAAGCATTGCAAATGCCTTCTACCAAGAAGCTTATGGATGACAAATGAACTTAAAAGATATAAAATTTTTCTGTGCGTCGCGCCTGGCAGTTCAAAAATGTGGAATAAAAGACGTTTTTAAACATTTACGATGCAGTAGCTAATTAATGATTTTTGTTGGTTGACTAGTGTCGGACTTAGCCCATTTTCACAAGCCACTTCTTACAGAGCGTAAAATCTGTTACGAGTGAATGTGCTGATGTAGATAATAAAGGTATCATAAATAATTTGGTTCGTATTGTAATTATTTACGTTTTTTTGTATTTAGGATGCGTTTGATGTGGACAGTTTTATTTATGTCACCGCACTTGAATGTACCTCAATCTGCGTTCGAAGGTGTCATAATTGTATTCACACCTTACTGTACCGCGTTATGTTAATGTATCTGCATAACATATATTATTTTTAATTGTTGTGTCATCATTACCCAGCATGATGTGATCCATGTGACAACGATATTTTAAATACAGTGGAGAATTTGTTCTTATTGGATTACACTGGCTTATTTATTGCAGGCACTCTCGCAGTTTTGACAGAAACACACTCGACACCAACATCATTTATAAAGTAGCCATAACATGACGATGTAACTATTCTGACAGTTAAAAAAAGAATGCAACGAATGTAACAAAGCCTACGTTGGACAGACGGACGTTTAAGGGGACCTGGACGTGAAATGACTGAAATATTCGAAAACATATTTTTGTCACCATCTGACAGACAAATTTCTCCCTTTTCAAAAAATGTATTTTTTAGCTACTTTTCAGTTGTTGATTTGGTCTTAAACTCTCTTTGAACAAATGCCTGCGAACCAGCCACGCTCGTGCGACAAGCAAAGAATATCACCATAAACATTTCTTGCCTGCGACAGGCATGGAAACAATAAAGCCAATATACAGGGACCTAGCAGGTACAAAATCACTTAGCAGATGTCTACATGGCCGTACACCAAACACTAATGAGAGTTTCAACAACTGCGTGTGACAAAGAGAACCAAAAACAGTCTTTGTTGGATTGTCATCTGTTTCAATGATGGTGTAATTAGCAAGACAAAACTAATGGACAAACTAGGCATCCAACCAGGAAATAACATGATAGCTGTGTTGTAGATTATCAGCAAGTAGTTAAAGCTGAAAGGGTTGCGAAAGTCAGCACTAACGGTCCACAGTAAGGAAAAGGTTTATGAAAAAGTCCACAGAGGATGAAGAAGCAGCTGGCCAGGAAGAATAATGCCAATGGAATGTTCTGAAAGAGGCATACAGTGAGTCAAAGACATTGTGAACAGTCTTTTCTCATTTTCACGAAACTACATTTTCAGGACATTAAGTACATATATCTCCACAATGATTTGAGCTATGTTCACCAAATTCTTCCAGAGTGAACCGTCTATTATACAGAACGTCGTATTTCTTAAACTGAAACAGATAATTAAATAGCTTTCCTTGTACAGTTTTAGTTAATGTTGGTACTAAATCGCAACTTCCTTCGCATTGTAGATCAAGAGTGACACGCGATGAAAGCGAGATGTAGATATGTAGCCCGTTGAACTCCAGGTAACCTTAAAACGATATATACGGGATACATAAACGGAAACGAAAATAACAACAACAAAAAAATGGTTCAAATGGCTCTGAGAACTATCGGACTTAACATATGCGGTCATCAGTCCCCCAGAACTTATAACTACTTAAACCTAACTAACCTAAGGACATCACACACATCCATGCCCGAGGCAGGATTCGAACCTGCGACCGTAGCGGTCGCGCGGTTCCAGACTAAAGCACCTAGAACCGCTCGGCCACACCGACCGGCCGAAAATAACCTTTCAGTTTTCAGCATGCACCTCTGAGAATAATACACACTTCATTAAAGATATCGAGAGAAATTTCACTACTTTACAGATGGCTTCAAAGGCCAATTGATGGACATGCTAGAAGAAATACCTGTACAAATCTATATTCACAGGACTAAGCTCCCAGAGCAAATGTTACATAAACAAACAGAATCGAGCAGCACAAAAACCATAGAAAATTTCCGTAGCACCAAAGCACCTTAATCAGCACATGAAAGACACTCCACCATGCATTAATCATCAAATGCGCGACTACAAACAATTCACAGAAACCTTCAAGAGTGCCTTAATCAGCATATGAATCGCAATCTACACAGTGAGAATTATAACAGCAGAATATTATTGTATGTATATTTCACTGAAATGCAAATTAAACAATATGTTTGCTTTCAAATAGCGCTGAAAGGAAATGAAATATTTATTGTATAACTGTGATGTAATGGAACACGGTCTTACATTGGATACAGTCATTGATCTTAATACAATCGCGAAGTAAATTAAATACATCAAAGATTATATAAGACATAATAAAATTCGTTGCATCAACATGTGTCAAAATTATGATAATGTTTACGATAAATAATTCATTGAGGAACTTCTTCATTGTATATAAAATATCGTTGTCACGTGAATCACATCATGCTGGGTAAGCATGCTGGGTATGCATATTATGCAGGTACGTTAACATAATACAGGAAGGTGTAACTACAATTGTGACATATTTTAACACAGATCTGAGATACATGTAAGTGTTACGACATAAATAGAGCTGTCCACGCCAAACACATCCTAAATACAAAATACGTAAGTAGTTACCATATGAACCATACTACTAATGATAGGCTATATTATCCACATTCGAGCATCGACCCATTTCATATTTTATTCTCTGTAACAGGTGGCATTTGAAAATAGGCAAAACCCGAAACTTGTCAGCCAACACTAAGTAACTAACAGCTCTGGTTTAAACTTTTAAAAATGTGTTTTTTTCAGCTCTTGAAAGAGGAATATCAGACCTCTGTGTCAACCTCCACTAGCCGAAAAGTGAACGGTTGTAACTCTTATATAGTAGATAATAGTGGTACTGGTTTTACCAATTCTCGGAAGAATTACTTTTAAACGATATATTCGAAATCGAATTTCAGTATCCTAGAAAAGGTATGTTCCCAGTATCAGTTAACAAGCTAAAGTTTCGGAAGCAGTTAGCCTGCTTTAAAAAAAGAGGCATGTCCTATTTCTTTTGTTTTTGGTAATTTTTTTCCTTGTAGAATGCAAATGTAGGAGAGCTCCACTCACACCCACTATCTTGCTTTTGTTCATTACGCGCCGTAGCGTCGCTTATGTAAACACATTTGGCCCAGAAACGTTTTGCCGCAAACATTGCAGAGCGACAGTGGCCGGCAATGTGGCCGTACATTTGGCAGTAATTCGTGTGGCCGTGATATTGCCAGGCAACACTGCCGGCCAGTCCGTGTAAACGTATTTTTACGTGGTGTACAGGTGAAGGGGACTAGTGATGAACGAATAAGATTCGTAATGCCACATTACTTATTATGAGAAGTGATCATTTTTTCTGTTAGATGATTTTTACTTAGTATTATATCTTCAGAGACTACAATCGAAAACAGAGAAACCAATTTACAGACACAGAATTTAAATAAATAACCACTTTACTTGACAAAGAATTCTTTAAAATAAACACAAAGTAAAATATGATCCACAGCCGTGGATCAGCATATGCTTTGTCATACTAACTAAAAGTACAGGGTTAAGCACGAATATACACTCCTGGAAATGGAAAAAAGAACACATTGACACCGGTGTGTCAGACCCACCATACTTGCTCCGGACACTGCGAGAGGGCTGTACAAGCAATGATCACACGCACGGCACAGCGGACACACCAGGAACCGCGGTGTTGGCCTCGAATGGCGCTAGCTGCGCAGCATTTGTGCACCGCCGCCGTCAGTGTCAGCCAGTTTGCCGTGGCATACGGAGCTCCATCGCAGTCTTTAACACTGGTAGCATGCCGCGACAGCGTGGACGTGAACCGTATGTGCAGTTGACGGACTTTGAGTGAGGGCATATAGTGGGCATGCGGGAGGCCCGGTGGACGTACCGCCGAATTGCCCAACACGTGGGGCGTGAGGTTTCCACAGTACACCGATGTTGTCGCCAGTGGTCGGCGGAAGGTGCACGTGCCCGTCGACCTGGGACCGGACCGCAGCGACGCACAGATGCACGCCAAGACCGTAGGATCCTACGCAGTGCCGTAGGGGACCGCACCGCCACTTCCCAGCAAATTAGGGACACTGTTGCTCCTGGGGTATCGGCGAGGACCATTCGCAACCGTCTCCATGAAGCTGGGCTACGGTCCCGCACACCGTTAGGCCGTCTTCCGCTCACACCCCAACATCGTGCAGCCCGCCTCCAGTGGTGTCGCGACAGGCGTGAATGGAGGGACGAATGGAGACGTGTCGTCTTCAGCGATGAGAGTCGCTTCTGCCTTGGTGCCAATGATGGTCGTATGCGTGTTTGGCGCCGTGCAGGTGAGCGCCACAATCAGGACTGCATACGACCGAGGCACACAGGGCCAACACCCGACATCATGGTGTGGGGAGCTATCTCCTACACTGGCCGTACACCACTGGTGATCGTCGAGGGGACACTGAATAGTGCACGGTACATCCAAACCGTCATCGAACCCATCGTTCTACCATTCCTAGACCGGCAAGGGAACTTGCTGTTCCAACAGGACAATGCACGTCCGCATGTATCCCGTGCCACCCAACGTGCTCTAGAAGGTGTAAGTCAACTACCCTGGCCAGCAAGATCTCCGGATCTGTCCCCCATTGAGCATGTTTGGGACTGGATGAAGCGTCGTCTCACGCGGTCTGCACGTCCAGCACGAACGCTGGTCCAACTGAGGCGCCAGGTGGAAATGGCATGGCAAGCCGTTCCACAGGACTACATCCAGCATCTCTACGATCGTCTCCATGGGAGAATAGCAGCCTGCATTGCTGTGAAAGGTGGATATACACTGTACTAGTGCCGACATTGTGCATGCTCTGTTGCCTGTGTCTATGTGCCTGTGGTTCTGTCAGTGTGATCATGTGATGTATCTGACCCCAGGAATGTGTCAATAAAGTTTCCCCTTCCTGGGACAATGAATTCACGGTGTTCTTATTTCAATTTCCAGGAGTGTAGGTGAAATTAGCTGTACACGGCTTCTCACGTCACACCTAGCGCTACAAACGCGCAGGACGCCTCCATCTTCGCACATTATGCGACAACGCATGTCATATACTTTACGTTACATATAGATGGTGGTCCATTGATACTGACCGGGCCAAATATCTCACAAAATAAGCATCAAACGAAAAAACTACAAAGAACGAAACTCGTCTAGCTTGAAGGGGGAAACCAGATGGTGCTATAGTTGGCCCGCTACATGGCGCTGCCATAGGTCAAACGGATATCAACTACGTTTTTTGTAAATAGGAACCACCATTTTTATTACACACTCGTGTAGTACCTGAAGAAATATGAATGTTTCAGTTGGACTACTTTTCTCGCTTTGTGATAGATGGCGCTGTAACAGTCACAAACGTATAAGTACGTGGTATCACGTAACATTCCGCCATTGCGGACGGTACTTGCTTCGTGATACATTACCCGTGTTAAAATGGACCGCTTACCAATTGCGGAAAAGGTCGATATCGTGTTAATGTATGGCTATTGTGATCAAAATGCCCAACTGGCGTGTGCTATGTATGCTGCTCGGTATCCTGGACGACATCATCCAAGTGTCGGGCCGTTCGCCGGATAGTTACGTTATTTAAGGAAACAGGAAGTGTTCAGCCACATTTGAAACGTCAACCACGACCTGCAACAAATGCTGATGCCCAAGTAGGTGTTTTAGCTGCTGTCGCGGCTAATCCGCACGACAGTAGCAGACAAACTGCGCGAGAATGGGGAATCACAAAAATGTCGGTGATGAGAATGCTACATCAACATCGATTGCACCCGTACTGTATTTCTATGCACCAGGTATTGCTTGGCGATGAATTTGAACGTCGTGTACAGTTCTGCCACTAGGCACAAGAGAAATTACGGGACGATGACAGATTTTTTGCACGCGTTCTATTCAGCGACGAAGCGTCATTCACCAACAGCGGTAACGTAAACCGGCATAATATACACTATTGGGCAACGGAAAATCCACGATGGCTGCGACAAGTGGAACATCAGCGCAGCGACCTTGGCGGGTTAATGTATGGTGCGGCATTATGGGAGGAAGGTTAGTTGGCCTCCATTTTATAGATGGCAATCTAAATGGTGCAATGTGTGCTGATTTCCTACGTAATGTTCTACCGATGTTACTTAAGATGTTTCACTGCATGATAGAATGGCGATGTACTTCCAACATGATGATGTCCGGCACATAGCTCGCGTGGGATTGAAGCGGTATTGAATAGCATATTTCATGACAGGTGGATTGGTCGTCGAAGCACGCACGTTCACCGGATCTGACGTCCCCGTATATCTTTCTCTGGGGAAAGTTGAAGAATATTTGCTAGCGTGATCCACCGACAGCGCCTGACAACATGCGTCAGCGAATTGTCTGTGCATGTTTGAACATTAAGAAAGGCGAACTACTCGCTGTTGAGAGGAATGTCGTTACACGTATTGCCAAATGCATTGAGGTTGACGGACATCATTTTGAGCATTTATTGCATTAATGTGGTATTTACAGGTATTCACGCTGTAACAGCATGCGTTCTCAGAAATGATAAGTTCACAAAGGTACATGTATCACATTGGAACAACCGAAATAAAATGTTCAAACGTACCTACGTTCTGCATTTTAATTTCAAAAACCTACCTGTTACCAGCTGTTCGTCTAAAATTGTGAGCCATATGTTTGTGACTATTACAGCGCCATCTATCACAAAGCGAAAACAGTGGTCCAACTAAAACATTCATATTGCTTTACGTACTACACGAATATGTAATAAAAAATTAGGGTTCCTATTTAAAAAAAAACGCAGTTGATATGCGTTTGACCTACGGCAGCGCCATCTAGCGGGCCAACCATAGCGCCTTATGGTTTCCCTCTACAAGCTAAACAAGTTTCGTTCTGTGTAGTTTTTTCGTTTGTCGCTTATTTCGTGAGATATTTGGCCCGGTCACGATCAATGGCCCACCCTATATATATAACATTTTTTATGGAGATGGACGACGTTGGCCGATACAGTCCATATGTGAAAATTTTGTATTTAAAATAAAAAAATATCAATCAGTCAGTCATGGTACTCCATACATGACACGTCGTTTCTTATAGGGAGTGATAATGTTATGTCTATGGATTTTTCGTAATAAACAGACTCCCATCACAGTTTATCCAGGCTTTGGACTAGCTAAATGGCAAGATCAAACTATCATTTAGACGTTTTTGATTTTAAACGCGTCTAAATGATAGTTTGATCTTGCCATTTAGCTAGTACTTTTTAAATATTTGTTATTTTTGTATGTACTTTTTTTAATTTTTATTTTATTTTTAAATTTGTAAGTTACTATGAGTATTTACATTTCGTGCATCCTTTTCATATATATCGTCCAACACTAACATATGGCTTCATTCAAATTTTTTGATATAAGAGATATCTTTCAAACAAGCCTTGATGTCACCACTCTCTTCATTCTTTTCTACTGTTTTTCCCAGCCTTTCATCAAGTTTCGCATAAGTTGTTTTCTTTCGTTTGCCTTCCATACTCAATTCTGACCTCATTAATGTACATGTCGAGTTCTCTGTTTCTGTCTTCATACACTCAATCACGTCTTTAATTTTAGGATTCGTTTTTCAGAGGAGATTATTAATTTTCTTGTGCCAACCTTCTGCAGCGTTGGTGGTGCGATGGCGCCGTCTGATGCAGTTCCAAAGACTGATCGAGTTTTCGTGATTTTCCAACCATCTATCTACAAAATAGTCGAAAACAGAAATCTTGGCGATATCCGGTACTTGTGAATGTATCACCAGCCAGTTATATAGCAGACATCTTCTGGTCGAAGGAACGCCAGAGTAGCAAAGATGCGACTTTGCAGACTTACTTCTTCGTTTTCTCTGTATTTACAAGTAAGTTCCAAGTCTTGCACTTTCCTCCAGAGAGATTTCTTCATATGGAAATGGCAATCATGCACCTGAACCGACGGCATCACAACTTTTAGCTCAGAAATCGCAGTTGATTGGAAATGACTGTGACATTATTAGATATCCATTCTGGTACATTATCCGCAACATTGCGGAAAAGAAAGCTGTATGTTTCTTTTGTTTTGTTTGGTAAGGATGCAAAAGCCACCGGATAGAAGTTTGTTTCGTACTTTGGACTTCCGAAGTCTGCCTGAATAGTCTGCCTACTGGCAGAAGTAAAGCTGTGAGTACCGGGCGTGAGTCGTGCTTCGGTAGCTCAGATGGTAGAGCACTTGCCCGCGAATGGCAAAGATCCCGAGTTCGAGTCTCGGTCGGGCACACAGTTTTAATCTGCCAGGAAGTTTCATATCAGCGCACACTCCGCTGCAGAGTGAAAATCTCATTCTGGAAACATCCCCCAGGCTGTGGCTAAGCCATGTCTCCGCAATATTCTTTCTTTCAGGAGTGCTAGTTCTGCAAGGTTCGCAGGAGAGCTTCTGTAAAGTTTGGAAGGTAGGAGACGAGGTATTGGCAGAAGTAAAGCTGTGAGTACCGGGCGTGAGTCGTGCTTCGGTAGCTCAGATGGTAGAGCACTTGACTGCGAAAGGCAAAGGTCCCGAGCTCGAGTCTCGGTCGGGCACACAGTTTTAATCTGCCAGGAAGATTCATATCAGCGCACACTCCGCTGCAGAGTGAAAATCTCATTCTGGAAACATCCCCCAGGCTGTGGCTAAGCCATGTCTCCGCAATATCCTTTCTTTCAGGAGTGCTAGTTCTGCAAGATTCGCAGGAGAGCTTCTGTAAAGTTTGGAAGGTAGGAGACGAGGTACTGGCAGAAGTAAAGCTGTGAGTACCGGGCGTGAGTCGTGCTTCGGTAGCTCAGATAGTAGAGCACTTGCCCGCGAATGGCAAAGGTCCGGAGTTCGAGTCTCGGTCGGGCACACAGTTTTAATCTGCCAGGAAGTTTCATATCAGCGCACACTCCGCTGCAGAGTGAAAATCTCATTCTGGAAACATCCCCCAGGCTGTGGCTAAGCCATGTCTCCGCATTATCCTTTCTTTCAGGAGTGCTAGTTCTGCAAGGTTCGCAGGAGAGCTTCTGTAAAGTTTGGAAGGTAGGAGACGAGGTACTGGCAGAAGTAAAGCTGTGAGTACCGGGCGTGAGTCGTGCTTCGGTAGCTCAGATGGTAGAGCACTTGCCCGCGAATGGCAAAGGTCCCGAGTTCGAGTCTCGGTCGGGCACACAGTTTTAATCTGCCAGGAAGTTTCATGTCAGCGCACACTCCGCTGCAGAGTGAAAATCTCATTCTGGAAACATGGCTAAGCCATGTCTCCGCAATATCCTTTCTTTCAGGAGTGCTAGTTCTGCAAGATTCGCAGGAGAGCTTCTGTAAAGTTTGGAAGGTAGGAGACGAGGTACTGGCAGAAGTAAAGCTGTGAGTACCGGGCGTGAGTCGTGCTTCGGTAGCTCAGATGGTAGAGCACTTGCCCGCGAATGGCAAAGGTCCCGAGTTCGAGTCTCGGTCGGGCACACAGTTTTAATCTGCCAGGAAGTATCATATCAGCGCACACTCCGCTGCAGAGTGAAAATCTCATTCTAGTATATATTTGTTAAAATTTCTTGCTACAGCATTTGAAGGTCCCATCCATAAAAAGTCTTTTTAGTCTTTAGAGCCACTCTTCCTGCTTTTCCGCTAAAAACTGTGATCTTATTTTCAAAGGATCACTTCAGAGAAAACTGCTGCCATCATTCATGGTTAGTAACTTTGCTTGAAGATTAACTTCTTGTCGTGTTTCTGGCTCTTTCTGATTGCCGTGTGATTTGGCCTAGTGCATGTATAATATCTTCCTTATTACTTGCTGTTCTGGCATTTCGGTAACAAAATCATACCCTCGATTGTGCAAGCCGCCTATCTCTTCGGTATATATTTTAGAAATCGAAGTCTCTTCCTCTCGTGATCTCTTCTTCACCTGATTTAATGTCTTTCTTACTTCAAAGCGAGAGTCCGGAGCCCTACATTAATGCTCGTTTGAACTAAGCACGATACAGTCTTTGGTCTTAAGCATTCCTCGGCAATATGTTGTTCTATGTTTCGAACAGCGCCATACCACAGTCCCATCTGCTTTGGTTCTCTCTACGATGTACGAGTAACCATCGTAGTGGGCACATGGTTTACCATGGGTGGTTGTTGACAGTTCCATATCGAACGAAAGGCGAACGAGTCGAACACTCCGAAAGTTAGACTCACACTGACAGTGACCAGCCAAGCGGTCAGCCACTTGAGTGGGCGTGGACTTCTCCAGTGCAGGCAGGACGCGCCGCGCAGGCATCGTTTCCAGTGGATGACAACTCCCGGGGGCGCAGGTAGGCTCTGCCCTTGAGCAGGTAGCTTCCAGCAAAACTGAGTGCGAATTTCATCGATTTCTGGCTGGGTGAGATTTTCACTGCGTGCGGTTTTGACATATCCGTGGACTACAGTACTGAAAAAAAGTCACATAAACAAAGGATCAACTAAAGCCAAACAAGGTCGACAACACACTGCCGGAAGGAAAAGGGGGTAGAAAGAGGCAGCATAGCGAACAATGTCGCTTGCTGAGCTACTGAAAACGTAAAACAAAAAAACATGTATCACTTGCAAGTTGTGTGTCAACCCCTTGAAAAATTTTTTATTCTCGTTCTTCCGTATCTTTTCAACGGAGGAAAGCTCTGGAAAGTACTTTTAGCTACATTTACACCTCCCGCCATTTACCGAGTAAGTGGAGTAGCTAGTAGTTCCTGTAAACCACTCAACCACATGTTAAAGAGACTTCCGTTTCATCGTGTGCCTCTTCCAAAATAAATTCACTGGCATCACCTATAATCACACATGCCTGACTTTGAAATTTTCTTACACTGAGAGGAGGCATGAGCCCCCTCTCATATTTCTATCTTACGATTTTCCTCTCTAAATGCATGCAGTGAAAAGTCGCTATTCCTTCACACGCGGACTTCCCACGCAGTGTCTCTCGTCACCCGGGTGGTCCGGTGACAGGCGGGCTCTGCTGATCTGGAAAGGGTTAAGCCGACGGGTGTGAGAAAGTCGAGTGAATGCTTTGCAGACGCCGACATTGTCAAAAGACACGCCCGGAGGGGTCTGAAGTAGCGGCTGGGTTAGAGGTTCCGTTACTTCGCAGAAACTTAGCGAAAACACTTTCTGGGGGGGGCTACCAGCGAGGCGTGGGAATGACTTGTGTACCCAGGCAGTTGTGGCGGGAAAATTCCCGCGCTTTCTGCAAAATAGTAACTGTGATTGGCTTGCTCAGGACATAGCTCCGTGACGTAGCAAAATCAGCGCAGAAATTGGCGCCAAGAATCTCCATTGGTGGAATGGTAGTGCTCCGGCAATACAGTGGAATTTTCCGCCGGTTTTCAAGTTGCTGATTGGAACGTTTAACCACGGCCACTGTCGTGGGGGCGGGAATGTTGTGTGTTCGGCCTGTACGGGTGCTCTAGGTAGTCGGCTCTGGCCTTTCGGTCGAGGACGTCGAAGCAACCAGCCATCGCCTCCGGTACGCCAGATCGTGTTCTGGCAGTTAAGAAGACAGTTTGGTAATGTATGTCCGCAGCACCGGCAGATAGGGATTTTCCTAGGTGATAATCAGAGCTCAGCAGAGCACGCCTGTTCATCTTTTTTTAACTTCGTTCTGTCTTGAGTAGCAGCAATTAATGTTGGGTTAGCTGTGTGTCTCTCTTAAGATTTGAGTGGCAAGGAATTGGCTCCACATACCACTTCGTCTTAAACCTCACAATCTAGTTTAGGGACAACTTCACCTTCATAGCGCTTGATTGAGTATCCAATTTGAGCCAATTTGATGTATTATAAATGTTTCATGTGTTTTTGTTTATTATTTTGTGTTTAGTCTTAATAAATCATATTGTTATTTTGGACAGAACTTTCATTCTGTTAATCGGTAGAGCAACCCATCATTTCTCACTACGTTAATGAAACCCTCCTTTATTTAACTTATTTATCAAATTAAATTATTGCAGGTTCCAAACTCTTTTCTACTCCACTTGCAGGGTTGATTACAGTCAGTTCGCGTATATTTTTTAATCCATGTGCAACAGCAAAAGTCGGAGTTAGAATAGGCTTAGAGGATCATTTACATATGGAGATTCTAGAAGAATTTAATGTTAAATACACTGCTTGCCCCGGCACCTCGCAACACCTATAAAATGTGAAGACTACAGCGTAGTGCAGTAGAGAGACAACAATGAGAAAGCACAGACTGTGAAGGTCGTCAGGTGACAGTCACCTGAGTTTGCCGCCCTTAGGAGCAACAAGAAGGAATCTGCTACGTCCCCTGGCGACACAGCCCCAACCATACAGTTGCCTAGTTGCGAACGTCAGGTGGTCAAGCTCTGGCCCCTAACGCCAGTTTCTCTGGAGCTGAAACGTAAACAATCCGCAGCAACACACGCGCTGGGTTGTCACAACAAAACGAGCAGCAATTGGTACGTGTCACCAGCCTCGCTGATGGAGGCAGAAGCATCACCACAGACCGAGATTCCACCGTGGCACCACTTCAGTTCCGCGAGTCATGTACCACCACAGGTATCCTTCCACCAGACAGGTATTTAGGTCGCTGCCTGACCGCTATGCAGTCAGTTCGCAATCCAGTAATTACCTGCTGGAACATTCCAATGCTTCAATGATTAACTACCAGACAGAACTAAGTAATGGAGACAGACGTTCCCAGAAAGTGTTCCTACATTTTGTTACTTAGACTCATTGAAATTCCACTGTTATTGGCAACCAGAGGTGGTCAATCATGGGGTGTTGCTCCCATCGGTCATGAATACTAGAAAGACGATGAGTGTTACCGTTTGTTCATTCCTTGTCACACTACAACGGGAACGAGGATCAACGTTTGTGCCTTCCTTGTCCCTACAATGACAATGAGAAGCAAAATTTGCAACGTTTATTCAGAGTTTGCATCGCCAAAGGATCAACTTTCTCGTCCCCGCTGCAATAGAGATAATGACACTTAACTGGGGCATTATGTCTACCCAATGCTTAGTGATGACTCTCGATCTTCCACCATAATAGAGTCCATCAACATGAGGTGGCAAATATGAGGTAGCCAAGGAGGTGGAAACGTGGGTCCTACTATGCCAAGACTGCTTGGTAGCTACAACAGGAAAACACAATTAATTAGCAGGAGTACAAAATAAGAAAGTATTTATTACTTAACTTTGCTGTAGTCCATGATCAGTTGGTTGACAATTATAGAAGACGCGACTAGACTAAGCGTCTGTAGAATGACATAATTTACAAGTCTTGCAGTGACGAATTAATTTCTCGTAATCTTGAATGTCGAATCCGGTGAATTTGAAGACTAACTTGGAACCGAGCTACAAAGACTTGATGGCAGCAATGACTGAGCTGTAGACGATGACTAACATCGGCGCTGGCTCACCACTGAGCGCGGCTACGAACTGTAGACTGGCAAAACTACACTACTCTCCAGCTGCACAGGAAGTGGCCTAGCGGCGCCTCGCGGCGAGCATAAGCACTGCGACTGGCTGTGTACTCTTTTGCTAACACAGCCGTTCTTCTGTTCCGTGTATCGAGAGAATCGCATCCGGCGAATCGATCTCTCAGGTGGCGGTGTGGTCGTATGACTGACGACATCACAATTAGCGTCCAGACTGTCAGAGTCTCATACTTTTCTGCTTTCATACTATTCTGCTTCCATACCCGTGCACAGCCTTGGACTGTTGCTAATATTTATTCTCTTTATACACGTGCTCTCAACGCTCACTGTCTCCTTTGATTTTTCTGTCAGCTTATTCTGGTCCTTCAGTTCCTTAACGTGAATGTAGACCTATCCTTAGCTATGTCCACTCTGGGAACCCATTCAGTGCTTATTCTGACAATTTTCGTGCTTCAGTGAAACAATCGTACTGTGAGATGTCTCCCTCAACTTTTATCGATCCTCCTTCTCACTTTCCGAGTGCACATACGCACCCTACGCAGTCTGCGGTGCCCTCCAGGCCGCTTCTCGACACAACACACATTCCGAGGCATGCTCCACGCCACTCCTCGCTATTTTATGTGTTTTACATCCTCCGCATCACTCCTCGACATCTTTCCGCTCTATATAATTAAAGCTTTCGGCGCTTCCGCCACCTCACGGCTTTTCCCCGCCCTCTGGTCCAGCACCTCTTCAAGTTCCCATCCATCCACTCCCCACGCCATTTCCTTCCTTCCTCTGTTCCTTCAGTGGGTCCTTTTTGCGGAAGCTGCCCTTTCCCAAGAAGTCTGAACTCAGCAATCTGCATCTCCAGCGACACCATCAACTCCAGAGGCTCCTTCGTCTCCAGCGGCACCTTCGTCTCCAGCGGCACGCTCTTCTCCAGTGGCGCCATCGCTTCCAATTGCTTTATCGACTCCAGTGACACCGTCACTTCCACCAGCAGCGTCACTTCCAGTGGCACCATCCTCTCTAGTGTCACGTCCTATCCTACATGTTTCCAGTCTGGCTCTAGCAGGCTATCCACCTCTGGTTACTGCTGCCTGCGACCCATTCTTTCAGGTCCCTTCTGCACATCCCGCGTGATCTAAAACGCTTCTAGCAAACCGCACTCCTTTCTCCTGGACAGGTCACAAACATTATATTTTTGCGCTGTTTTCAGAGTAGCAAAATGCAACAAGCCTTCTGAAGATCGAGACGCTGCCTGGTCACTTCTCCAGGACTCCTCGTGCAAGTAGCACCGTTTGTGACCATAGGGTCTTTTCGTGTCATACAAGTCTGCAACAGTTGCTTCTCTGAACACCCCATTCAGACGATCAGCAGGACTTCCATGGTTTTCCAGTTGTGCGCTCCTGGAAATTACGTCGCAGACCTGGGCATGCCAGACCACCTCTCATTCCCTGCATTCAGCCACCAGTTCGGCCTTCCAATACAACAACCCAGCACGTCTCTCTTTTTTCAGGTTTGCTCCACCCAATTCTCCTCCGATCTATATTCATGCCCATAAATTAAGGATAATGGTTCAAATGGCTCTGAGCACTATGGGACTCAACTCCTGTGGTCATCAGTCCCCTAGAACTTAGAACTACTTAAACCTAACTAACCTAAGGACATCACACACATCTATGCCCGAGGCAGGATTCGAACCTGCGACCGTAGCGGTCGCGCGGTTCCAGACTGTAGCGCCTAGAACCGCTTGGCCACTCCGGCCGGCGAAAGGATAATGTTGATACACGGTAAAACAACGCTCTGGTGGGCGGTTTGCGGGTTTAAATCACCTCGGGGTTTGACCATGCGGTGCATTTGACCTGCGGTCGTTGCACGGTGGCGCTGGCAGCAGTCCACATACAGAGGTGTATGGGTGCATGTCAGAGTACGGTGCAGGGAAAAAGTGTACAGACGTTTTCAGACGTGCTAATGGTGACTGTATGTTGAAAATGGCTCAAAGAGCACATATTGATGACGTTATGAGGGGTAGAATACTACGGCGACTGGAGGCTGGTCAAACACAGCAGGTTGCAGCTCAGGCCCTTCGTGTGCCACAAAGTGTGATCTCAAGATTATGGCAACGATTCCAGCAGACATGAAACTTGTCCAAACGCTACACTACGGGACGCCCACAGTGTACAACACCACAAGAAGACCGATATCTCACCATGACTGCCCGCAGATGGCCACGGACTACTGCCGGTAGCCTTGCTCAGGACCTTTCCGGAGCCACCGGAAGAGTTGTCTCCAGACACACAGTCTACAGACACTGAACAGACATGCTTTATTCGCCCGGAGACCTGCAAGGTGCATTCCACTGAACCCTGGTCACAGAAGAGCCCATAAAGCCTGGTGTCAAGAACACAGTACATGGTCATTGGAACAGTGGTCCCAGGGTATGTTCACGGACGAGTCCAGGTATTTAAAAAAATGACTCTGAGCACTATGGGACTTAACATCTGTGGTCATCAGTCCCCTAGAACTTAGAATTACTTAAACCTAACTAACCTAAGGACATCACACACATCCATGCCAGAGGCAGGATTCGAACATGCGACCATAGCGGCCACACGGTTCCAGACTGAAGCACCTAGAACCGCACGGCCACACCGGTCGGCAGTCCAGGTATAGTCTGAACAGTGATTCTCGCCGGGTTTTCATCTGACGTGAGCCAGATATCAACCCCTTATGTCCTTGAAAGGCACTTGTATGAAGGTCGTGGTTTGACCGTGTGGGGTGGGATTATGATTGGTGCACGTACACCCATGCATGTCTTTGACAGAGGAACTGTAACAGGTCAGGTGTATTGGGAGGTCATTTTGCATCAGTATGTGTGCCTTTTCAGAGGTGTAGTGGGTCCCACCTTCCTCTTGATGGATGATAACGCACAACCCCACCGAGCTGCCATCGTGGAGGAGTACCTTGAAACAGAAGATATTGGGCGAATGGAGTGGCCTATCTGTTCTCCAGACCTAAACCCCATCGATCACGTCTGGAATGCTCTCGGTCGACATATCGCTGCATGTCTTCAAACTCCTAGGACACTTCAGAAGCTCCGACAGCCCTGGTGCAAGAATCGGAGGCTATACCCCAGCAGCTGCTCTATCACCTGATACAGAGTATGCCAGCCCATTGTGCGGCCTGTATACGTGTGCATGTGATCTTATCCCGTATTGATGTCGAGGTACATGGGCAGGAAACAGTGGCGTTTGGTAGCATCTGTTTCTCGACGGTTTCCTAAACTTATCACCAATACCGTGGACTTACAGATCTGTGTCGTGTGTGCTCCCTATGTACCTATGCTATTAGCGCCAGTTTTGTGTAGTGCCACGTTGTGTGGCACCACATTCTGCAATTATCCTTAATTTATGAGCATGAGTGTAGATCCATCTGCCGCAGCCACAGTCAAACCACCTGCGTTTGGCCAATGCTAAATGGGTTCAGGCCTCCAAGTCACAAGTATACATCCCAGAGACCACCTCCCTGACTCCAGGGCGCCACCTCCAATCGATAGCCACATCTCCTTTGACATGGCTACGCAAACTATTCAATAACTTCTGGCGACACAACCACCAATCAAACAAGTATCTACTGCGGTTTCCTGCAGCTCCAACACCCTAACGCCACTTCCTCTGCAGCTGAGACGAAAACAGTTCGCAGCAACATACAAACACGCGCGGTTGTTTACAACCATGTCTCCAGCAGCCGCCATGGTACCGTGTGGCACTATCTTTGACGCTAGAGGCACAAGCATCGCCACAAACAGCACTGCATGATAGTACTGCCTCGCTTCTGCGAGTCGCGTGCCTCCGGAAGTATCCTTCCGCCAGTCTGGTATTTAGATCGCCGCCTGACCACTGTGCAGTCAGTTCACACTGCAGGTTTTGTACCGACTACGTCTAATGGGCCCTCTATCGGAATTCTTTCGCTAAGCGCACTCTAGGCTCCAGGCTCTATGCTGGGCATACCCAGCGGTCCATCAGAGTAGTTCTTCCGAGTGCCCTCTACGTTCCGTCCTCTACGCTGGCAGCGCCTAGCTATCCATCCAACAGGGTCCATTGCAACTCACCGCTCCGTGGGGCTTCATCTCCGACTCCTCTCTGAGCTCACTGCCTCACAAGACACTGTCAGTATGGACATCATCTACAGACAAGCATCCCCGTGCAATGTCAGTGGCTGCCCGTTAGGTCCTTCCAATACAGCGATTACCTGTTAGGACACTTCACTACGCCAGTGACCAACTATCAGACTGAACGTTTCAAGAACCTGTCAATGTTTTTCCTTACTTAGACTAAATAAAATTCCATTGTTATTGGCTACTTGGGCACTTCACTCACAGTATGTTGTTCGCCTCCGTCCATAGCTCTATTGACTCGCCCAGTCCTCAAAATAAGAATATGTTTCTGCACCGGCGCCGCATTATTTTGCGCGACCTGTAACAAAGTAAACATGTTTCCCATCACTCGTTGTAGTTTTCCAGAGCGGAAGTACCTGCCTCTATCTGCTGCAGGTGGCTGGATGAAAGAACTTAACAGAGTTCAGTTTTTCGTTCTTACTGGGGACGCATTGTCAGGAAAACCGCGCAAGTCGTTGCTCTCACGAAGAAAGGTCGGAAGAGAGACACACAGAGCTGTAGCCCTACCTCACTGGCGTGAGTTTATAGTAGACTCATAGAACATACGCAGCGATTCAGCTTAGGTGATTTTCTCTGTAAGTTATAATATAATACATGGAAGCAATATTTATTTAGATAGGTAAAAGTAAGAACCGTTGCTCTTTCTGCGGACTAATGAACGTATTCGTAGTACACTACTGGCCATTAAAATTGCTACACCACGAAGATGACGTGATACAGACGCGAAATTTAACCAACAGGAAAAAGATGCGGTGATATGCAAATGATTAGCTTTTCAGAGCATTCACACAAGGTTGGCGACGGTGGCGACACCTACAACTTGCTGACATGAGGAAAGTTTCCGACCGATTTCTCATATACAAACAGCAGTTGACCGGCGTTACCTGGTGAAACGTTGTTGTGATGCCTCGTGTAAGCAGGAGAAATGCGTACCATCACGTACCCGACTTTGATAAAGGTCCGATTGTAGCCTATCGCGATTGCAGTTTATCGTATAGCGACACTGCTGCTCGCGTTGGTTGAGATCCAATGACTGTTAGCAGAATATGTAATCGGTGGGTTCAGGAGGGTAATACGGAACGCCGTGCTGGATCCCAACGGCCTCGTATCACTAGCAGTAGAGATGACGGGCATCTTATCTGCTTGTCTGTAACGGATCGTGCAGCCACGTCTCGATCCCTGAGTCAACAGATGGGGACGTTTGCAAGACAACAACATCTGCAGAAACAGTTCGACTACGTTTGCAGCAGTATGGACTATCAGCTCGGAGACCATGGCTGCAGTTACCCTTGACCCTACATCACAGACAGGAGCGCCTGCGATGATGTACTCAACGACGAACCTGGGTGCACAAATGGCAAAACGTCATTTTTTCGGATGAATCCAGGTTCTGTTTACAGCATCATGATGGTCGCATCCGTGTTTGGCGTTATCGTGGTGAACGCACATTGGAAGCTTGTATTCGTCATCGCCATACTGGCGTATCACCCGGCGTGATGGTATGGGGTGCCATTGGTTACTCTTCTCAGTCACCTCTTGTTCGCATTGACGACACTATGAACAGTGGACGTTATATTTCAGATGTATTACGACCCGTGGCTCTACCCTTCATTCGATCCCTGCGAAACCCTACATTTCAGCAGGATAATGCACGACCGCATGTTGCAGGTCCTGTACGGGCCTTTCTGGATACAGAAAATGTTCGACTGCTGCCCTGTCCAGCACATTCTCCAGATCTCACAGCAATTGAAAACGTTTGGTCAATGGTGGCCGAGCAACTGGCTCGTCACAATACGCCAGTCACTACTCTTGATGAACTGTCGTATCGTGTTGAAGCTGCATGGGCAGCTGTACCTGTACACGGGATCCAAGCTCTGTTTGACTCAATGCCCAGGCGTATCAAGGTCGTTATTACGGCCAGATGTGGTTGTTCCGGGTACTGATTTCTCAGGATCTATGCACCTAAACTGCGTGAAAATGTAATCACATGTCAATTCTAGTATAATATATTTGTCCAGTGAATACCTGTCTATCATCTGCATTTCTTCTTGTTGTATCAATTTTAATGGCCAGTAGTGTAGATTTAGACATTGTCCAGAGAGTTACAGCAACGAGTTAGAACTTTTGTAATAAAAGATGATATTTTATCGTGTGACTGAGATATTTCAGCCAACTGTCCACAAATCAATGGAAATGAAGTTTCTATCAGTTTTAGTTAATCAGGTAGAATCGTTCAAAGTTTTAGGGGTGTAATGCAACATACTGTACATAAAGTACTGTGTGAAAAAGGATTTCTAGTTTTGGAATGTTCATTTAAGTGAAGCGTTTAAACGAATGCCCGTTTTCCTGACTGCACAAATCATTGCACCTGCGGAAGAGATGTAAAGTCGCTTGCGTCACAGGCAGACAAGCTTTCTCGAAAAACTGAAGCGGTGTTCGGTTAGATCATGAATGTATCCTTACACTGAAGTACACAGGGGCTGTTGGACTGTACAGATAAAAGAGATACAGTCTGACACGGATTTTGACGTGAAATAACGAAGGCATACACATGCAACGAGTTCACTGACCTGTTTCTGACGCAAAAGAAGCAGCCACGCTTATGCTGTGAGATATCCTAATCGAAGAGCGCCATTACCTTCTTGCGTGCTGAATACCGACTTTGAGTTGCCTGCAGTTTGGGCAGACGTGGCGATAACAGACAATGAGCAGCAAGAAGTGAGGATGTCTTAGTGTTTTTCAGCACGATCCTCATGCCAGTTTACAAGAAGTAACTGCAGTCCACTTTATCAACCTTGTAACTGCATGACCAAATCCACACTGTCGTAAGTTTCACACTTAGCATATATCAGTGACACAGTAGAAGCATGGCAACGAGTGGAGAGTTACTTTCTGCAAAAATGGAGACAGTAATTTCACTCTTGACGCCTTAAATGGTGTTACATTCTGTGATGAATTTAATATTTTATTTGTCGTCAGCAAAAACAGGAATTTCTCACATTATGGGTCAATGAAACGTCGTAGTATGCACTTGCTGGCCCACAAGACGTCGTATCGATTGTCAAAGGACGTGGTCCATTAACATGCGCTGCGGAATCCTTGGAGATGAGACTATCCGTGCACAGTACGAGGTGCATTCAAGTTCTAAGGCCTCCGATTTTTTTTTTCTTTGGACTGGAAAGAGATAGAAACATGCAAATTGTTTTAAAATGAGGCCGCGTTCATTGTCAATACGTCCCAGAGATGGCAGCACCGTACGGCAGATGGAATTTTACCGCCAGCGGCGAGAATGAGAACTGTTTTAAATACTTAAAATGGCGACGTTTTCCTTACTTGAACAGCGTGCAATCATTCGTTTCCTGAATTTGCGTGGTGTGAAACCAATTGAAATTCATCAACAGTTGAAGGAGACATGTGGTGATGGAGTTATGGATGTGTCGAAAGTGCGTTCATGGGTGCGACAGTTTAATGAAGGCAGAACATCGTGTGACAACAAACCGAAACAACCTCGGGCTCGCATAAGCCGGTCTGACGACATGATCGAGAAAGTGGAGAGAACTGTTTTGGGGGATCGCCAAATGACTGTTGAACAGATCGCCTCCAGAGTTGGCATTTCTGTGGGTTCTGTGCACACAATCCTGCATGACGACCTGAAAATGCGAAAAGTGTCATCCAGGTGGGTGCCACGAATGCTGACGGACGACCACACGACTGCCCGTGTGGCATGTTGCCAAGCAATGTTGAGACGTGGATGCCATTTTTCAATCCAGAAACAAAGCGCCAGTCAGCTCAATGGAAGCACACAGATTCACCACAACCAAAAAAATTTCGGGTAACCGCCAGTGTTGAAAAAATGATGGTGTCCATGTTCTGGGACAGCGAGGGCGTAATCCTTACCCATTGCGTTCCAAAGAGCACTACGGTAACAGGTGCATCCTACGAAAATGTTTTGAAGAACAAATTCCTTCCTGCACTGCAACAAAAACGTCCGGGAAGGGCTGCGCGTGTGCTGTTTCACCAAGACAACGCACCCGCACATCGAGCTAACGTTACGTAACAGTTTCTTCGTGATAACAACTTTGAAGTGATTCCTCATGCTCCCTACTCACCAGACCTGGCTCCTAGTGACTTTTGGCTTTTTCCAACAATGAAAGACAGTATCCGTGGCCGCACATTCACCAGCCGTGCTGCTATTGCCTCAGCGATTTTCCAGTGGTCAAAACTCCTAAAGAAGAATTCGCCGCTGCCATGGAATCATGGCGTCAGCGTTGTGAAAAATGTGTACGTGTGCAGGGCGATTACGTCGAGAAGTAACGCCAGTTTCATCGATTTCGGGTGAGTAGTTAATTAGAAAAAAAATCGGAGGCCTTAGAACTTGAATGCACCTAGTACTTCACCGTTAGTGTGATACGTGAGACGTACGGAGCTCTTACCGTCGACAGTTCACGTGCTATTCTTGAAAATACCAGCTACACGTTGGAGGCCGTATATGGATGCAGCACAGTGGTCAACCAGCCCATTCTGCACTTGATATTGTGCAAGAACTGAATGAGAGATTTCCTCGAAGATTCTTAGTATGCCGTGATCCTCGGGAACGGCCGGAAGAGTCAACCGATTTATCATCAGCGCATATCTCTTTGTGGGAGTATTAAATGAATGCTGTTTATGTCACCGAACCCACAACCAAAGATGATTTCAAACAGTGCATCGAGGAAGTTTGTTGCTCCATGACGCCAGAAACTTTACATATCTTCCACAAGACGTTTAGAAGCGGCAATAAGTTGTTCATTCAGGCAAACGATCACTCATTTGAACATCTCACTTAAATAAACATTCTGCCGCCAGAACATCTATCGGAACTGCATCCATACAAAAAATTTTGAACGTTTATAGCACCCTAACTAAAATTGAAAGAAATTTTATTTAAACTGATTTTTTACTCAGTTTGGTTAAGTACATTAGCTATCTGACAGAAATAAATCAAATTTCAGCAAAAGAATTATAAGTAGTTGCTGTAACTCTCCCGAAAACAGAAACATATTTCTGGGGAGAGCAACCACATCTCAGTAATTTTGAATAACCACTCACTAGACATTCAAATTATCATAAAAATTATAACAATTAGAAACAAATTATAACAAAAAAGCCGCAATCTCATTCAGTAGTCATGCTTTGAACACTGTCGAGAAATGTCTTGTGGGTAATTTCTACTTTATTTTACCATGACAGCCCACCAATCTTGTTTGACTCTTAACGCGGATAACTTCCCGTTTTCTGAGACTCCGTACTTTTTCGCCTACATTATGCAAGTAGATCTATTGTGAGTCGCTGTTTTTTGTAGACTGCCGGCGTTGTCTACGTTTTGTACTTCTACCATTTCATTAAAATTCACAAATTGACTTGTATTCTTGCAGACAAAGCTGAAGTGCGTCTATATCAACGTGAAACCGGTACTTGAGAATAAAGCACTCTCATACAGCTGTGCGGCTTTTGGAAACACAGCATCTCGACTTTTTTGTTGTAATTTTTGTGATAGTTTGAATGGTGATTATATATTGGACGATGCAGCCTCTATAGCCGTTTATAATTGTGGAAGTGTTTCCGGTGCAGGATGGTGTGAGCGAACTGACTTCTCGATTATGTCCCATATATGTTCGATGGGATTTATGTCGGATGATCTAGGTGGCTAGATTCTTCGCTCGAATTGTCCAGGATGTTCTTGAAATCAGTCGCGAACAATTGCTGCGCGGTGATAAGGCGCATTGTCATCCATAAACACGCCATTGTTGTTTGGGAACATGAAGTCCGTGAATGGCTGCAAATGGTCTCCAAGTACCTGACCATAACAATTTTCTGTCAGATCGGTTCAGTTGGACCAGAGAACCTGTTCCATTCCATGCAAACACAGCAAACACTATTATGAAGCCACCAACAGCTTGCACATTGCCTTGTTGACAGCTCTTAGCAACTGAAATAGGTTCAAAATGGTCCAAATGGTTCTGAGCACTATGGGACTCAACTTCCGAGGTCATTAGTCCCCTAGAACTTAGAACTAGTTAAACCTAACTAACCTAAGGACGTCACAAACATCCATTCCCGAGGCAGGATTCGAACCTGCGACCGTAGCGGTCTCGCGGTTCCAGACTGCAGTGCCTAGAACCGCACGGCCACTTCGGCCGGCAACTGAAATAGGGATTCCTCCCACGAGGCCACGGTTTTCCAGTCGTCCAGTGTCCAACAGATATGGTCACGAGTCCAGGAGAGGCGATGTCGTGGTGTTAGCAAAGTCAGTCGTGTCGGCGTCTGCTGCCACAGCCCATTAACGCCACAACTCGCCGCCCTGTCGTTCCGGATATACGTCCCACACCGATTTCTGTGCTTATTTGACGCAGTGTTGCTTGTCTTTTAGCACTGACAACCCTATGCAAACGCCACTGGTCGTTAAGTGAGAGCCCTTGGCCACTGCGTTGTCCGTGGTGAGAGGTAACGCCTGAAGTTTGGTGTTTTAGGCACACTCTCGACACTGTGGATCTCGGGACCGACTGCCATTTCGCGTACAGAGTCTGCTAATTCCCGTCGCGCGGCCATAATCACGTCGTAAATCTGTTCACACGAATCACCTTTGTGCGAATGACAGCTTCGCTTTTTTTATCGTTATTCTAATACCTTACAAAAGGTAGGCCGGCAGCGGCCCATCTACGCCGCTCTTCGGCCACAGAAAAACACACAGTAAACATGGAGACAGAAAAACAGATATACATGAATGGTAAAAACAGGAGACATACATAAGAAATGACGTGAAGGCGTTTGCAGAAGGCACTGGTTATACAAATAAGTTCAGCCGTGCACACAAATGTAGACAAACAGTTTCACACGCGAACGATGGAGCACACTGAAGAAGAACACTGATGCACCGACGAAGAGAACACTGTACCACATTGGTGATGATGATGATGATGATGATGATGATGTTTGGTGTGTGGGGCGCTCAACTGCGTGGTTATCAGCGCCCGTACAATTATCCAATCTTTGCTCAGTCCAATTTCGCCACATTCCTGGATGATGATGAAATGATGAGGACAACACAAACACCCAGTCATCTCGAGGCAGGTGAAAATCCCTGACCCCGCCGGGAATCGAACCCGGGACCCCGTGCTCGGGAAGCGAGAATGCTACCGCGAGACCACGAGCGGCGGACTTGGTGATGATCTTCGGCACACTGAACACACTGAGGAGATGGGGTGGGGGGGCTACCACTGGGTGCAGGAGACGGGCAGGGAGGAAGGAAGGGGGAGGGGGAAGAAGCCAATGGGAGAAAGGGAGGGAGAGGGCAGGATCGTGTGTGGAAGCCCAGGGAGGAAAGGAGAGAGGGAGCCCTGGAGGAAAAGGGGAAGGAAAAGAAGGGGAGGATTAGAGCTGATAGGAGGGGCATATGGAAGGAACGAGGACATCATCAGGAAGGGGAACTTGGCAGAAGCCACTTCAGGAAAGAGTGTGGAGAGTGTAAAGATGGAGACCAGGTGGGATGCAAGAGTACAGGCGCAGCAGCGGGTGGGGGTGGGATAGCAAGGGAGAGACAAGTGGGAGAGGGGGGGAGAATCAAGCTTGTGAGAGATGTAAAGGATCCATATCCGTTCGAGGAAAGGAGGAGGTGCATGAAATAAATCTGGTCCTAAAGAATCCACATGGGAGATGGGAGATTGAAGTGATAGGCGAGGCGGAGTGCATGGCATTCAAGGATTTGAAGGGACTTATACTAGGTCAGAGGGGCGGATATCCAGGCGGGATGGGCATAACAAAGGATGGGGTGGAGGATTGTGGAGGGGCCCAGACCCCATGTTCGGCCGGAGAGGAGTTTGAGGAGACAGAGAAGGTTTCGTGCCTTGGCTTGGACTGTCTGCAGATTGAGGGCCCAGGAAAGGCAGCGGTCAAGGGTGACGCCAAGGTACTTGAGGGTGGGGGTGAGGTTAATGGAGCAGCCATAGATGGTAAGATAGAAATCCAGGATATGGAAGGAAGGGGTGGTTTTGCCTACAATGATTGCCTGGGTTTTGGAAGGATTGTCCTTGAGCAGCCACTGGTTGCACCAAGCAGTGAACTGGTCTAGATGGGATTGGACAAGGTGTTGGGAGGGTTGAAGGGTGGTGGTGAGGGCAAGGAAGGCAGTGTCATTGGCATATTGGAGGAGGTGGATGGGGGGTTGGGGTGATGGCATGTCTGCCATATAGTGAAAGTAGAAAAGAGGGGAGAGGACGGAACCTTGGGGCGCACTGGCAGAGGGGTAGAAGGTGTAGGAATCGGTGTTGTGGATGGTAACATAGGAAGGGCGATAAGAGAGGAAGGAGGCGATCAGACAGACGTAATGAATAGGAAGGGCAAAGGTTTCGCTCTAGAAGAGGAGACTGGAAAGCCATACACAGTCGTAATTGCGTTCAAGGTCAAGAGAGAAGAAGATAGCAGAGCAACGGGAATTGAGTTGTTCGGAGAGGAGGTGAGTGAGGTGAAGGAGAAGGTCATTGCCAGAGAAGAAGGGTTGGAAGCCTCATTGGGTGGAGGTGAAGAGGTGGTGCAGCTGTGGTGGCCGAACGGTTCTAGGCGCGTCAGTCTGCAACAGCGCAACTGCTATGGTCGCAGGTTCGAATCCTGCCTCGGGCATGGATGTGTGTGATGTCCTTAGGTTAGTTAGGTTTAAGTAGTTCTAAGTTCTAGGGGACTGATGACCTCAGATGTTAAGTCCCATAGTGATGAGAGCCATTTGAACCATTTGAGGTGGTGCAGGTGGAGGTGCTGGTGGATTCGTCGAGTGAGAATGGACTCCAAGACCTTGCTGAAGACTGAGGTGAGATTCATAGGACGGTAGGAAAGACATCAGAGGGTGGATTGGTGGGTTTGGGGAACGTCAGGATCCGGGAGGTTTTCCACAGGTCGGGGTAGTAGCCGGTGGACAGGACCATAGTATAGAGCATGGCCAGGATGGTGAAGAAGCAAATGGGAGCTTTGCGGAGATGGCAGTAGGTGACACAGTCATGCCCAGGAGCGATGCCAGCTTCGCCACTTCACTCCGCTTTTATATATTATGTAAGCGGAACTACCGCCATCTGTAAACGTGCATATAGCTATCCCATGACTTTAGTCGTCACAATGTATACGCTGACAGAAGTGACAAATGAAAATTTGTACCGAGGCCGGGATTCGAATCAAGGGTCTGTGCTCACTAGGCAGAGCCTGTGCAACGTTGTTCGAGTTTAGGGTGAATACCAAATGGGCTCAAGTATAAATGGGAATTTGGATTCAGAAGGCAGGGGTGCTAGGGTAGTCCATACAGTTGCACAAAGCCACTGTACCAGAGTGGCAGAGTAGTTAGTGCATCTACCTAGTGCCTGGTCTGGGGAAAATTTTTTATTCGTTTCGTCAGTCTGTGTATATATAAGCCTTAGAAGTTTCAGACTTGAAAAGGTGTCTGGAACCATTTAGTTTCATCTGAGACATAAAAAGAGTAAGATGTCTTACGTTTAGTTACCTTTCATTTGTTTTCTGTAGTGAGTAAGGGGTGCAATGATCGCATCAGCAGGATGGAAAAGCCGTTCTTGTGGTGGTCGTAACGGTAGTGGCTTTCCCAAGGGGCACTGTGGTTTCGACGAGTTGGCAATTGCCGTGGGAGTTCGGCATGAGGAGAAGGTAGCTACACGAAGACAGACGTCGCGCATGTGGACTCTTTAATTTTTCCGAAAGGCTACAGCAGTTACAGGTGCACGCCCTTGTCTGGTGGCGCGGCCCGGCGTCGACCAGCGGCGTCCATGCTGCACGTACCGTGGCCAGGCGTCCACCTCGCCACGCTGCACTGCCGCGCTGTCTGGGCGACGGCGTGGTGGCTCGGCGTTGCTGACACACCAGGAGTTGAGTCAACAGCTGGCTGCCAAAACCAAACAGGTGCATCACCAACATAGAGAGGCAATGTGTGACTTACAGCTCTCTGGACGGCAGCAGCAGGCAACACTCACCACCATATTTTGTAGCGTGAAGCACACCTAATATTTGAGTTGGATGAATACAACAAATCCTAGAAAATCACATGTTTTTCGATCGAAATATAATTTAAAAGTGTTTTTTCTGAACATTAATCATGTCCAGTGTATGTGGAGTGAACAGTTGTGTTAATAGTAGCAGTGAAACAGTTGGAACATATTTCATCTAAGTACCAGCATATATTCACTTCTTACATTTTTTGTACATAACTGTCGTATTTGCCAAATTTCATATTTTCTGGAACATCATGTGCCTCTGCAATGACAGTAAGTCGACTTTATTAAAGTACACCTCTCTACTGCATTTAGTGTGTCTTAGTCTATTGACAATACGCCTGTTTGTCGAGAGTAAAGTTACGTTTTGAACGATAACAACAATGGACTTATGGACTCTGCACATATACAAACTCTAATTAAGCTAGTCTTTTCTTTTTTATACAGAATTGCTTTGAAAAACAAAGGTTAACACAACGATGCATAACCAACGTTAAGGCTGGAACAATTGGTGGCCTACTCTGTGTATTTATACTTGCTCTTCTCGTCCCAGAGGTATTGTTAGTGCTCTTTTCTGAGAAATAAAAATCCTAAGGTAAGTGTGACACGGAACACGACAGTCGCATTTCCCATTAGAAATGCTGAAAGCCACACAGAAAAAGCATGACACTAGAACGAAAATATCTAGCCCATAAATATTGGATTCTTCTTAGCAGCGATGATAATTACGGCTTCGGATCACATACTACAATGTTTATTTACTACTATCGTCTGCTTTCTCTATAAATAGTAACGACCCATGTAAATAAATTTCTTGATAGATATTAAGACAGAACGCCCTAGTGTGATACAGGCCGAACGTCAACCAAGTGAAAGTTGTAATAACTACATTGAGACGTTGTACAGAAATTTGTCAGTATCTACAGGATGAACATTAATAAAACTGACAAACTGCAGGGACGGATTCCTGACAGGAAATGGAGGAAAAAAGGTCCTACGAACGTGTGCCCGGAAATGCATGGTTGCCACGGTAGATGGTACTGACGAATGATAGTTCTTCTTACCACCTGCTTGTGTTCCTTGTGTGTTGCAGGCTGTGTGATTGACGCAGCGTTCCGTAAGCAGAAGAATGCTCCGGTATTATTCATGTCGGGATCAAGCTAAATTGGTGTTCATCTAAAGCAATGCAGATAAAACTGTCGAGAGGCAGCTCCGCTATACCAAAACATGTACCCTCACAGACACGAACCACATCACACAACATTTCAATTCCGTTCTGCGCGTTTGTGTGATCATGGGTCCTCTCAAACTGATGAACATGCATGGAAGTGACAGACTGTGTGTACACCTGTAGTGTCGCGGAATAGTAAAGAGTTGGAAACGTGGAATATTGTCAAAGTTTCGTTGCCTATGCCGAGAGCCAGACTCAGCAAGTTAGCCAAGAGGTAAGAGGATTGCGCATGTATGGAAAGTGTCGTCACGCAGGGGCAATGGCCTGGTTACACAAAACAGGCGAGAGAGAATTGCTTAGCACGCGGGTTTGTGTTAGACGGAGACTTTTGTAGAGAGCAAGACAGAGGTATAGCGTCAGCTGTACTGCGTTTCACAACTTCGCGTAAGTCTGCCGTAACAACACGTTACTCTGTCGCAAGAACACCCAAGGGGCGAGTACGACGGATAAGTCAGCACTATAAGTGGAACGAATGCGGTCATTACAAATGAGCATGACGTAAGGACGTCGCTCGTGCTTCCTTTCAATACGTCAGCTTTGATAGCAACAAGACACTCGCACTCGCAGTTAGACTTGCAGTCAGATGTGTACTGGGTCGTTGCGTAGCGCTCAGCTCGGTATCGACATGTTAATCTTTATTAAGGAGATGTTGCAGTAAGGGCGGCCCATCCAGCAGCAGACGTGAGGGGACAGTACCAGCTCTGGTCCTCTCTTCTACCGCTGTGAGTCATCAACCCAGGATTAGCAGACATCGCGGCAGACTCACTCGCCGCCAATGCTGACCACATCAGTGAGCTGTCGTCGAGATCGTGCGGCGCCTAGGCCCTGTGCATCCGCCGTCACAACCGGGTGAGCCGACGACGCTGAGGAACTGCAGCCCGTTCCGCCCGTCCACCGCGGACGAGCCATCAGGAGGAGCAGGGAAGAAGACAGGGTGGAATAGAGTACACTCCGTACTACGAGAACGCCTCTCGTGCCGACAGCGTCGAGACTCCAACCCAGAGCCTCCACGCGCAGCAGCCTACTGTCTGCAGCCGAGCCAGCCACTCAGCCGGGCGCCGCCATCCATGCACGGCCGAAGTAAGGACATTCCTCCGCAACGTCACAGCACGCGGCGCTGCGCTAGCAAGACTGGTGCGGCCCGGATCTGGTGTCATCGCTACGAGTCAGGGAGGACTCGGGGAAGGTCGTTGATATCACCAAGCCACATGGTACTCGGCAGGAATAAAGGTGTTATGAATTAATAATGTTTCTTTGGCGTTTCTCACGCTTCTGCAGCCATTTCCTAGCATCCCGATAACTGGAGAGGTCACCTCTCGGCCATCCAGTCCACCGTAGGCGACCGGTACCACCGGGGTGCCTACAGATTTGGTGTCAGAAGTCCTCGCGCCCACCGCCTACAGATTTGGTGTAGTGGTAAGTGCACAGGCGATTTTTGTTAATGACTATGGATGCACGTTCTTTGTTGGGAGTGCACTTTGTGAGACCTGCGGAAACAGCAGATTTGTCTGAGTCAAGGGAAACAGTTGGGAAACGTACTTGGTACCAGTCAGATGTACTGTGTGTAATTTAACGTGGCATGGGGAGCCATGCACGTAGTTTAAACCAGTAGAATGTTCAATTTGTAGACGGTTTGGTCACGCAACGCACAGTTGTGGAGAGTGTCGCTGGGCAATAACAAGGCGGAAGGATTAATTTTGTTTAGTTGTGCATTGTGAGTCTTGTTTTTCTTCTTGTGTGTAGTGCTCAACTGTGACAAAGTTGTTGAGTAGCTAGTGTAATTATTGCTCTGAGGAGCAAAATTCAGTATAGAGTAAGTTGTTGGTAATTTGCACAAATCATGCTGGAAACAAGATCCGTTAGTACAGAAGTGAGTATAGCTGCTCTGACGGAGCAAGTCTCAAAATTTTTAGAAAAGAATGCGCAGCACAAGTTACGTCATGTAGAATTAATGACGCAAATGGAAACCTTGCGTTCGGCGCAAGAGTCGCAAACGGGTTCAAGTGAGTGCAAGTCAGTAGCAATGTCCAACCTTGCGATATATCCTTCAGTAGCTAACCTGATCACGCCTTTCTCGGGTAAAACAACAGAGGATGTCACAGCGATCATTAACGATGTTTTGGCAACAGCTGCAATGAGCAATTGGTCGAACGTAACTACGTTACGTATGGCAAATTTGCGACTTGCAGGGGAAGCCAAGACGTTCGTGATGTACCATGAAACGCTTAGTAAGGCGAGCACGTTTGAAGAATTGGCAGATGGGTTACGACAAAGATATCGTAAGTAGAACAGTGCAAGATTTTTTAGGGAGAACTTAGCTAATTTGACACAGAAGTTCAATGAGACAGTGGAGTCTTTTTCAGATAGGACACGGAATTTTAATTCGCAGACCTATGAATTATCGGGTAATCCTGATGCGGATCGTGTATTATTATGAGAGGCAGAAAACAGAGCCCTCGATGTAAGTAGAGGGACAACCTTCACGCCAACCCACTCTCCATTGTTGCCAAATTTATTCAAGATGGCGGCGATGACGTCATCCACTATGGCGGCAGGTAGACTTGGTAACATCGGATGACGTCATCCAAGATGGCGACTTTTGGCGGGAGAGTAGTCCAATTGTGCTACCTCCACTAACCTAACCTCAAGAAAAAATGGCTGGAAGTTTGAATTTTGGCTGGAAAATAGTCCAATTGTGCTTCGTCCACTAACCTAAGCCTCCAGTAGAAAAAAAAATGGCGGGAAGTTTGAATTCCAACAGGATAATGCATTCAAAGACCGTACTTGTCTTTTTTATTATTAATGATTATCATTCATTAACATTCATTATCATTCATTATCATTTATCAACATTCATTATCATTCAATGTCATTCATTATCATCTATTATTATTTAATATCATTTATTATTATTTATTATTATTGACCTGCCTCCACTAGAAAATTCCATCCGAATTCAAATTCCTACACGATAATGGCTGCAAAACCTTACTTTTGTTTATTATTATTATTCATTATCATTGATTGTCATTCATTATCATTTATTATCATTCATTATCATTTATTATTATAGGCCTACCTCCACTAGAAAATTGCACCAAATTCAAATTCCAACACGATATTCTCTCGAAAACTGTACTTCTATATATTATTATCATTTATTATTTATTCAAGATGTCCGATTTTCTCGGTGAGAAAGCCATTCTCCTTACATCCACAACAAAACTCTATCACAAGTTCAAATCCCCAACACCATATTTGATCACATGTACGAGCTTTCTCCGTCACTTATCTTTTTTCACAGGTAGCCTATCATAATTGCGTCAAATAATAAACTGCACTTATAGTAACGTAATTCACATCCTTTGATTTTGCAGGGCGGAAGGGACTGAAGACTTTATTTCAAGCAGTACGGTCATCACTTGTTTTCCAACACGGTCAGCACACACATCTTTGATATCGCAGTGCAGTCACCACGACGTCCGCGCTCCATCTGAATTAGTTCAAATCCTCGTCACCCCCTGGCCAGACACTGCCTACGCCTGTCACGTGAGGCGGCCGCCCACTAGCGATGGGGGGACGAGCCCAGCGATCGCTCCCACGTCGTAAACATGTTTTCGCCGGACATGCTGGAACTTGTCGAGTTTGACGTCACAGCAGCCCCTTGTCTGCTCACCACGTGTATTCCAAGCATCCGCATGTTTCCCGCCAAAATTGTCTGCCTCGGAGTTCAATCACACAATGGTCGACCGTTCCCTGAGCAAGTCTGAACATGCAGATACCGTCCTCACACAGCCGTTCGGTACGTGTCCTTGTGCGATCGAGAACGCAGTGCTACACTTTTGGCGGCAAAGTTTGCTCGACAGTGGAATCCACCATGACTATATAACAGCACGTTTGCTCATCGCGAGAACGATTAGCTAATTCACTCTCACCACACCGCTATATTAAATAATTCAATTTACAATTTCATACACGTATGCAAACGTGTTCAACTCCCTAATTTCAACTACTTTTCGAGGACCAGACCACCACCACCTCCTCCTCCTAGGAACCAGCGCCAACTTTGAAATCTGCCAGTATACAAAGCTCACTTGCGCTTCCGCCACCAACCTAAGAAAATTGTTTCAAACTAAGCCACCAGCACTCAACCTCTTCCTACACGTTTCTGGTAAACGGAATGTTTTTTCTACCGAGTTGGAAACTTCCTTGACGTCACAACGCGCAATCGACCACGTGGCTCTGTCAGACAAAGAACGCTCTCACTAAGTTAATTGATCACCTGATTCTCATTATTCAGCCCACATGCATCGATTATCTAATCCTGGATCTTGGCGAAAACACACGTCTGTACACATGAGCCATCGCGCGCACCTAGCTTAGTACCTCCGCAAGTGAATGTAACAAAGTCAGCGTCACTATTTAATTAATCTGATCAATTAATTAACCTCCCTGATGCGGAAAACTGCCACGTCCACCTAGACTTGGAATCAATTTTCACCACTGCCACACCCACCTGGACTTGAAATGAAATAGTTAAAGTCCCTAACAACCACCACGTCCTTTTTACCGACCCATGCTCGTTGGCTAACATGTACTAATGCTTGCTTCCGTTTACTAACGTGTACTAACCCACATTAACTTATATCACATTCTGTCTATACAAATAAGCCAAGCTTCAATTCTGATGGTCAGTTCGTATTTCACTACCAAACACAAGAAAATTGTGGCAAAAGAAGCCACTAACCTAAGTCATCTGTGGTGACTCAAAATCGTCTGCTTTGCCTCTCTCACACACTACGAGCGCGAGACCGCCCGCATCACAGTCTGGACTTTTATACTAGCGTCGGACATACTCCTGTATAAATATTCTAGCTAAACTATGACCCTAATACTGTTGTTCAATGCACACGGTCTAGCACATGGCCAGAGCACACCCCCAGTACCTAAGCCGAGAACATTGCTCGCCCCATCTTTAGTTAACCGCTGAGAGACGGAGATATGCACCAATCACATCCCTCGCGCTCTCGTAGCTACTCACCTCAGCAATTCGAACACCGCTCTGCATATAACTCGCGGCGGATCCACATTCAAACGTTAACCCTACTCTATCGCCGGTCCTGGGAGCCGTCCGCGAAGCGTGATGTGCAAAGAGATGCAGAGAACAGAGCAAGTGCTCTCCAAATGTGGAGGTGACTGGATACGCCATGGTTACATTTATAGACAATTTTAGAACACAGAACGATAACTTATGTCGCGGTCGCATGGATGGATCTGACATAAAATCGAAAGAAATGCGAAAACTGATTCGCGCATAGATATAAACTAACCTAATATACACCAAAATGCGGTGAAAATGGGAACGTACTTGCTTATCTTCTGGTTCGCAGGGGGGAATTTGTACATGGAGTCAAGTATGCTGCAACAAGAGGAATGCAGGAAAACGACGACATCGGAGGGAGCGGACTGAGGAAGGTGGTCAATTTTTTCTCATTGAGTTCGTATTATAGTGTATGTCTACTGAGGTAGCAGTGATACACGCGAGTTGAATACTGTATTTGATTCTTTTGAGGAGGACAGAGAATCATTCACGTATAAACTTACTCACCTCTGTGTTAAAGGATAACAGAGAGTGTACGGGATGATCAATTGAAACAGAGCTGTAACTAAGTAGGATTTAAACGTTGACTCATTTATTCTGGAGAAAGACAAGTTGCTGAAGGTCGATTTTTTTCCAGTGTTCTATCTGGATGCTTTAGTCACGTGATATAGCCTGCGTTCTAGCCATATGCAGCTACAGTACTTTACACATGATAGATTGGATGATTTACGTAAATATGTGTCGAACTACGTTGTGTATAAATATCACTCCGTTCTTCTTCTTCTTAACTGTATGCTATTAAATTAAGGCACTTTGAGATCTGTTACTATAGATCGATATGGTGTGCTAAGCTCCAACACTTGGGTACATCTCGAGAAATGTAGTGCACTTGGAGGGGTTAGGCCTAGGAAAGCTCTATTCAGACAAGAGAGGTGAAGTGTAGCTATATTCCTCTGCTCGGTTGAGGATTAATTGGGTAGCGACGTTGCGGGGTAGAGTGGTCAACGCCGAAGTGAGGATGGTCTTTTAACGTAAGAGGGCGAGATTGCTCTGTGACCGCCATAGGCAGAGAGATTGATCGAGTACTATGCGCGAGGTCTTAGAAATATGTATATCGTTGTCTGGTATACTTTGGTCGTTTTTATATGTTCGAGAATTAAGTGTGGATGGACGTACTGAGCAGTCGTCTATCAATGCTCGCAATGATACTTGCAAAGTAGAGTAGGTATGGTTTAGCTATGACATTGAAATTAGGAAAACATGCTGTCACATGATTGGCCAGTGTGCTTCATTACGAGGACAAGGTGTGCGTTGGAATATGGGTATCATTGGTTTGTGTTTAAGTATACAGGGTGAGTCACCTAACGTTACCCCCTTCTAACAGCCGTGTACCGCAAGTCTCTAGCGGAACGGAAGGTTCTAAATGATTGGAAAAGAGCACAGGTAGTCCCAGTCTTCAAGAAGGGTCGTCGAGCAGATGCGCAAAACTATAGACCTATATCTCTGACGTCGATCTGTTGTAGAATTTTAGAACATGTTTTTTGCTCGAGTATCATGTCGTTTTTGGAAACTCAGAATCTACTATGTAGGAATCAACATGGATTCCGGAAAAAGCGATCGTGTGAGACCCAACTCGCTCTATTTGTTCATGAGACCCAGAAAATATTAGATACAGGCTCCCAGGTAGATGCTATTTTTCTTGACTTCCGGAAGGCGTTCGATACAGTTCCGCACTGTCGCCTGATAAACAAAGTAAGAGCCTACGGAATATCAGACCAGCTGTGTGGCTGGATTGAAGAGTTTTTAGCAAACAGAACACAGCATGTTGTTATCAACGGAGAGACGTCTACAGACGTTAAAGTAACCTCTGGCGTGCCACAGGGGAGTGTTATGGGACCATTGCTTTTCACAATATATATAAATGATCTAGTAGATAGTGTCGGAAGTTCCATGCGGCTTTTCGCGGATGATGCTGTAGTATACAGAGAAGTTGCAGCATTAGAAAATTGTAGCGAAATGCAGGAAGATCTGCAGCGGATAGGCACTTGGTGCAGGGAGTGGCAACTGACCATTAACATAGACAAATGTAATGTATTGAGAATACATAGAAAGAAGGATCCTTTATTGTATGATTATATGATAGCGGAACAAACACTGGTTTGCAGTTACTTCTGTAAAATATCTGGGAGTATGCGTGCGGAACGATTTGAAGTGGAATTATCATATAAAATTAATTGTTGGTAAGGCGGGTACCAGGTTGAGTTTCATTGGGAGAGTCCTTAGAAAATGTAGTCCATCAACAAAGGAGGTGGCTTACAAAACACTCGTTCGACCTATACTTGAGTATTGCTCATCAGTGTGGGGTCCGCACCAGATCGGTTTGACGGAGGAGATAGAGAAGATCCAAAGAAGAGCGGCGCGTTTTGTCACAGGGTTATTTGGTAACCGTGATAGCGTTACGGAGATGTTTAACAAACTCAAGTGGCAGACTCTGCAAGAGAGGCGCTCTGCATCGCGGTGTAGCTTGCTCGCCAGGTTTCGAGAGGGTGCGTTTCTGGATGAGGTATCGAATATATTGCTTCCCCCTACTTATACCTCCCGTGGAGATCACGAATGTAAAATTAGAGAGATTAGAGCGCGCACAGAGGCTTTCAGACAGTCGTTCTTCCCGCGAACCATACGCGACTGGAACAGGAAAGGTAGGTAATGACAGTGGCACGTAAAGTGCCCTCCGCCACACATCGTTGGGTGGCTTGCGGAGTATAAATGTAGATGTAGATGGATATATTTCGTAAACCACATCAAATACTGACGAACCGATTCCACAGACCGAACGTGAGGAGAGGGGCTAGTGTAATTGTTTAATACAAACCATACAAAAATGCACGGAAGTATGTTTTTTAACACAAACCTACGTTGTTTTTAAATAGAACCACGTTAGTTTTGTTAGCACATCTGAACATATAAACAAATACGTAATCAGTGCCGTTTGTTGCATTGTAAAATGTTAATTACATCCGGAGATATTGTAACCTAAAGTTGACGCTTGAAACCTCCGACGTTCAGTTGCGTGTTGTAACAGCTGCAACATACATCGCGTTTCTACAGAATGATCTGCCAACGTTGCTCGAAAATGTCCCACTGGAAACGCGTCGACGTATGTGGTATCAGCATGATGGTGCACCTGCACCTTCCGCAATTAACACTAGGCTGACCCTTGACTGGATGTTCGACGGGCGTTTCATAGGACGTGGAGGACGCTTAAATTGGCCAGTCCGTTCTCCTGATCTTACACCTCTGGACTTCTTTCTGTGGGGTACGTTAAAGGAGAATGTGTACCGTGATGTGCCTACAACCCCAGAGGATATGAAACAACGTATTGTGGCAGCCTGCGACGACATTACATCAGATGTACTGCGGCTTGTACGACATTCATTACGCCAGAGATTGCAATTGTGTGCAGCAAATGATGGCCACCACTTTGAACATCTATTGGCCTGACATGTCGGGACACACTCTATTCCACTCCGTAATTGAAAACGGAAACCACGTGTGTACGTGTACCTCACCCCTCGTGGTAATGTACATGTGCATCAATGAAAACGACCAATAAAAAGGTGTTAGCATGTGGACGTAATGTACTGTTCCAGTCTCTTCTGTACCTAAGGTCCATCACCGTTCCCTTTGGATCCCTACGTAATTCGGTGCTCTCCGATACACACGATCGAACAGCGGAGGAGTGGTACTGAAGCATCAACTTTAGGTTACAATATCTCCGGATGTAATTAACATTTTACAATGCAACAAACGGCACTGATGACACGACCCATCTACGACTGTATCATTAGGACACGTAAATAAATGTCGGATAATCTAAATTGAGGTCATTTTTTTCTTTTTAATCATATATATAACTTCTGCTTGGAGTTATGTTTGTCTATTTGATCTAAATGAATACTCATCTTTGCTTAGAAAGTGAGTTTTGACAGAATTGTCGGCGCAACGTGAATGACGACGGGTTTGCTGGCTGCGGGAGACACTGTTTACATGTCGAGTTGGAGATACAGAGGAGGATAGAGATCTGCGCTATTCAGGAATCCGTCTGTACAGTGTATGTCGTTAGACAATAGCTGGAGAGCAGGTATAGAGAGAGAGCCCACTACGGCATGCTGGTCCTGGGGCTTAGTGGACGGCTGTTTAGATGGACATATGTGTGGCTTTGACATGCCGCCGGCGGCGCTTGAATTTCAGGCGAACGGTCAAGACAAGGTCCTGTTGCAGTAACTGAGGTCATTCTGCTTGTAGACAGGCTGCAGAAGGTACCTGATATGTCTTTCTCCGACTTAAATTGCATGTATCAGGTGCGCAAAGCTCTGGAAATGGGATCAGCTGAATGATGTGTAGTGTGTGACTAAAGCCAAGTTGGAATTTTAATGTAGCATGCAGGTTCGGGAAAGGTGACACGTTTCGCACTGGGTGCAGCCGTCTTGAATAATGGTAATTGCGTAATCAACTGACGTGATGACAGAGCACTCTGGTGGTTGTCATAGGAGCTAAACACAGTTGACCTTGAAGCCATTTTTGTTAGGTAACATGATATAAATAATAATAAATAATAAATCATAATAAATAATAATAAATGAACATAAATGATAATAAATAACTGGAGCAGCTGTCCGAATGCAGAGACCTGTTGGGGTGTATGGATCTGTAAGAGCAAACTTTGATGTCCTCTAGACGACCGAATAACGAAGTAATATTATGTGTTTGGCGGCTTTGGTGATCAAGACAGAATTTGAGAAGATGATTGATTTGGGTTGAAGTGTTATTAGATGGGATGTAGATTGTTCCGTTGACTACTTCTGCCACATTTGCTTCCTTTATCTAGCTGAGTGAAGATCGATTGTGGTGTGTTGGATACATGCTTGTCTGTTCTCTAGACCTGGGACAGACCTTAGTTGACGTGTAAATTATAGCCAAGATCTCGAAAATGTTACATGACTGAGACCGGTATTCGAGAGTAGAAATATCATTTTGCGTATGTTTGTTTCTAGTTAGTCAGTGGTTTACAGCATGCTGCAAATAGCTAAAGTTCGACGTTAGTAGAGAATTAATTTGAAGTCTATATCTTGGGAATTATGATGAACTAGTGATCGGTAGGGTGTAGCCTAGTGCATGATATTGAGAAGTACATCTAAAATGGTGTAATATTATGGAGTAAGTACATGTGTTCTTGCAGTCTATAAGTCTGAGGATGTTTGTAGAAAAGCGAACAGATAAGGAAGGAGAGACAGTAAGGCGTTTGTGCTGAGGAGGGGACGATACCGAATTTGTAAAAAAGAGTTCTGACAGTGACTTAGGTCCGCTGATATAAGAGGGAAGATTAGCTCTGAGTGTTGGGTCTGCAGAGAGAACAGGTTGACGGTGCTTTCCTAGGATTGGGGAGCATTGCTGCATATAGACACTGTAGGGATAGGATAGTTTTTTTACATGCTGTAGAGATATACTGGATAAGTGCACTGTTTTGTGTCAAATGTGTATATACTGTATTGTGAAGTTAATGTGGCTTACATTGTGTAGCGTTTGTATATACTGCACTGTAAAGTTAATATTGATTATGTTATGTGACGAGTAGAGAGGTAGTCGTAAGAACGGTAGAGATATTTCCAGAGTAACAGCGGTCAAGAGAGTGTATTTCCGATACTTAGCTCATTGTGAAATGCCAATCAAATGAGGCCGCGATCGTAAGATTTAACTGTATAAGTATAATGAGATCAACGACTTCGGTATTCGAGAGTGCGAATATAATTTTTTGGTCTGTTTGTTTCTAGTTATTCAGTGGTTTAAAGGATACTGTAGTTAGAAAAAAAATTGGTGTGTTCTTGTAGTCTATGAGTCTGGATAAGTTTGTAGAAAAAAAGCGAGCAGGCAAGGAAGAAGAAGAGATGTAAGTAGGCTGTTTATGTTTTCTTATTGGCAACGTTATGTAGCGCTCTATATGAAAATCACTGGCTGTGCTGTGTGCAGTCTGTGGCTAGTTTGCATTGTTGTCTGCCATTGTAGTGTTGGGCAGCGGCAGCTGGATGTGAACAGCGCGTAGCGTTGTGCAGTTGGAGGTGAGCCGCCAGCAGTGGTGGATGTGGGGAGAGAAATGGCTGAGTTCTGAAATTTGTAACACTGGTTGTCATGAACTGCTGTATATATTATGATTATTAAGGTAAATATATTGTTTGTTCTCTATTAAAATCTTTCATTTGCTAACTACGCCTATCAGTAGTTAGTGCCTTCAGTAGTTTGAATTTTTTATTTAGCTGGCAGTAGTGGCGCTCGCTGTATTGCAGTAGTTCGAGTAACGAAGATTTTTGTGAGGTAAGTGATTTGTGAAAGGTTTAGGTTAATGTTAGTCAGGGCCATTCTTTTGTAGGGATTTTTGAAAGTCAGATTGCGTTGCGCCAAAAATATTGTGTGTCAGTTTAAGCACAGTCAGGTATAATTTTTCGAAGGGGACGTTTCAGAGAGAATAACGCATTTGTGTTGAGGGGAAGCGATCGCCGAATTTGTGGAACAGTTCTGAGAGGGACTTACGTCCGTTGATGCAGAAGGGCTGATTATCGCTGAGTGTGGCGTGTGTAGAAAGAAAGAGCAGGTTCACAGTGCTTCCTTAGGAATTGAGAGAATTGGGGCATGTAGTGGGTATTGTAAAGTTAATGTGGCTTACATTGTGTAGGGTTTGTATATAATGGATTGTAAAGTTACTATTGCTTATGTTATGGGATGAGAAGAGAGGATGATCGTGTGTGTGTGTGTGTGTGTGTGTGTGTGTGTGTGTTTGTGTGTGTGTGTGTGTGTGTGTGTGTAGATTGAGGCGGGGGGGGGGGGCTGTGGAGGTAATTTAGCGATCTCTGTAAAAATAAGCACAGGAAGCATCAGAAAGAAAAGCAGGATGGTACTTCGATAACGGATCCTTAGGAAATTAGGCCAGTAAATTCGATAAGAAGGAATAAGAATGATTAATCGGTTGTCCTGGGATATAGGAGGGTTGAGAACATTTGCGTATGTTGAGAGCTGGAAAGGTAGGAGGTGGGGAGCGCATTCAGTATTATTTTGGTGAACAAGTTCTGTTAGAGTAAGAATTTGAATTTACAAATAAGCTTAGAAAACACGAAAGCGAGCGTTAACTATTTTTGGGGGTACTATACAATTTCGGAGAGGCTGACTGGGCTGCTTTTTTCTTTAATTTTCAAATGACCGTTTCAGATTGAGAGGGGAGACAAGCACTGGAATGTGTGCGGACGGTGTGTGTGTGTGAACTCGCTCTCGGCTCTTCTGACAACAGACGTTAAGGTGGAGATGTGTCGCCTACAGGCCGGCAAGCAATGGAATGTGGCCTTAACATGGGTGTAGGACCGCACTGAGTTAGGACGGTGACAGACGACTAGCGTGGCCTGGCTTGGACAGTCATGTTCGGCGTGTAGGTGATATGAATTTCTCAGGTGTTAGGTGTGAAGGAGGCTGTCATCAAGACATGTTTGAAGGGTCGAACAGAGGCCTTTGAACGAATTGTGAGCTGTCGGACGTGTGACTTAATGTGGGACAGGTTGATTGCGCGCATCTGTTGGGTAACTTTGCTGTGCGTTATTTGGACAGATTACGAGTACTGATGGTGTTTACAGTCATGTGTACTGCATTATTTAGGAGCAGTTTGATATTGTGCACTGAAATTAGGAGCAGTTTGCGTTTCTGCCGACTGTGCAACATGACACCAGGTATATCAGAACTAGTGTTTTTTGTATGAGATTGATAGGTATAGTCGATGCGTAAATAAAATGTACGTTAAGTATTTGTGGGACGCTATAGAATATGATAGAGTTCGAGTTGGTTGTTATTTTTTCTACTTGGAGGGTTTGTTAGATCGAATTGCTGAGGTGAGTAGCTACGAGAGCGTGAGGGATGTAATTGCTGCATATCTCCGTCTCTCAGCGGTTAACTAAAGATGGGGCGAGCAATGTTCTCGGCTTAGGTACTGGGGGCGGGGGGGGGGGAGGGGGGTGCTTTGGCCATGTGCTAGACCGTGTGCATTGAACAACGGTATTAGGGTCATAGTTTAGCTAGAATATTTATACAGGAGTATGTCCGACGCTAGTATAAAAGTCCAGACTGTGATGTGGGTGGTCTCGAGCTCGTAGTGTGTGAGAGAGGCAAAGCAGACGATTTTGAGTCACCACAGGTGACTTAGGTTAGTGGCTTCGTTTGCCACAATTTTCTTGTGTTTGGTAGCGAAACACGAACTGACCATCAGAATTGAAGCTTGGCTTATTTGTATAGACAGAATGTGACATAAGTTAATGTGGGTTAGTACACGTTAGTGCACGTTAGTAAACGGAAGCAAGCATTAGTACATGTTAGCCCACGAACATGGGTCGGTAAAAAGGACGTGGTGGTTGGTAGAGACTTTAACTATTTCATTTCAAGTCCAGGTGGGTGTGGCAGTGGTGAAAATTGATTCCAAGTCTAGGTGGACGTGGCAGTTTTCCGCATCAGGGAGGTTAATTAATTGATCAGATTAATTAAATAGTGACGCTGACTTTGTTACATTCACTTGCGGAGGTACTAAGCTAGGTGCGCGCGATGGCTCATGTGTACGGACGTGTGTTTTCGCCAAAATCCTGGATTACATAATCGATGCATGTGGGCTGAATAATGAGAATCAGGTGATCAATTAACTTAGTGAGAGCGTTCTTTGTCTGACAGAGCCACGTGGTCGATCGCGCGTTGTGACGTCAAGGAAGTTTCCAACTCGGTAGAAAAAACATTCCGTTTACCAGAAACGTGTAGGAAGAGGTTGAGTGCTGGTGGCTTAGTTTGAAACAATTTTCTTACGTTGGTGGCGGAAGCGCAAGTGAGCTTTGTTTACTGGCAGATTTCAAACTTGGCGCTGGTTCCTAGGAGGAGGAGGTGGTGGTGGTCTGGTTCTCGAAAAGTAGTTGAAATTAGGGAGTTGAACACGTTTGCATACGTATATGAAATTGTAAATTGAATTATTTAATATAGCGGTGTGGTGAGAGTGAATTAGCAAACGTTTTCGCGATGAGCAAACGCGCAGTTAATATGGTCATGGTGGATTCCACTGTCGGTCAAACTCTGGCGCCAAACGTATCCCTCGCAGCGGGTGAGCATGTTTACGTAGCCAGATCGTTTGTGGCGCCGCTCGCCGCCGTCTACCTGGCGCACTGGCCGTGGGTACTGTGCGGGCACCGTAAACCGCTTGACGTCAGCCGGCCAGGAAGCGGGCTCAGCCGGCCGCACGTACGTCAGCTGCGCTCTGCAGTTTCACTGTGTGAGCATGGAGAAGTCAGTTGGAAGACACCTGCATGACGGTAATGTTTGAAATAAAGAGTCATTTTCCAGGTATTTTCAGGAGGCTATGTCCGTCGCGTGTATGGAGGGTGTGTGACGTAAGCGGGGCGGTGGCATAGTGATTGTACAGTTATTATGAGCGCGCGAGAGCGAGTCAAGTAGTGGGCGTTCTAGTGCGGTCCAAACGTGCTGTTATATAGTCATGGCGGATTCCACTGTCGAGCTAAGTTTGCCACCAAAAGTGTAGCACTGCGTTCTCGATCGCACAAGGAAACATGGCGAACGGCTGTGTGAGGTCGGTATCTGCATGTTCAGACTTCTCAGGGAACGGCCGACCGTTGTGTGATTCAGCTCCGAGGCAGACAATTTTGGCGGGAAACATGCGGATGCGAGGAATACACGTGGTGAGCAGACAAGGGGATGCTGTGACGTCAAACTCGACAAGTTCCAACATGTCCAGCGAAAACATGTTTACGACGTGGGAGCGATCGCTGGGCTCGTCCCCCCATCGCTAGTGGGCGGCCGCCTCACGTGACAGGCGTAGGCAGTGTCTGGCCAGGGGTGACGAGGATTTGAACTAATTCAGTTGGAGCGCGGACGTCGTGGTGACTGCACTGCGATATCAAAGATGTGTGTGCTGACTGAGTTGGAGAACAAGTGATGGCCGTACTGCTTGAAATAAAGTCTTCAGTCCCTTCCCCCCTGCAAAATCAAAGGATGTGAATTACGTTACTATAATTGCAGTTTATTATTTGACGCGATTATGATAGGCTACCTGTGAAAAGAGATAAGTGACGGAGAAAGCTCGCACATGTGATCAATTATGGTGTTGGGGATTTGACCGCGTGATAGAGTTTTGTTATGGATGTAAGGAGAATGGCTTTCTCACCGAGAAAATCGGACATCTTGGATAAATAATAAATGATAATAATATATAGAAGTACAGTTTTCGAGAGAAAATCGTATTGGAATTTGAATTTGGTGCAATTTTCTAGTGGAGGTAGGCCTATAATAATAAATGATAATGAATGATAATGAAATTTTAATGAATGATAATCAATAATAATAATAAAGACAAGTACGGTCTTTGCATGCATTATCCTGTTGGAATTCAAACTTCCCGCCATTTTTTTCTTCTGGAGGCTTAGGTTAGTGGACGTAACACAATTGGACTATTTCCCACCAAAATTCAAACTTACCGCTATTTTTTCTTGAGGTTAGGCTAGTGGAGGTAGCACAATTGGACTATTCTCCCGCCAAAAGCCACCATCTTGGATGACATCATGCGGTGTTACCAAGTCTACATGCCGCCATCTTGGATGATGTCATTGCCGCCATCTTGAATAAATTTGGCAACAATGGAGAGTGGGGTGGCGCGAAGGTTGTCCCCCTACTGATGTATTCCTCAGGGGAATTCCTGCAGAATTTTCTCTTAGGGTTAGGATGGAGAATCTTGGGGATTTAGCTACAGCACTGCCTAGTGCAACGCATCTGCAGGAGGTAGACATTGCAACAAGGGTTCGGAATGATAAACGCATCTTTGTGTCCGAGAGGAATTGTTACCGTTGTGGGAGGAAAGGTCACGTGAAGGCTCAATGCAGACAGCCGCAGTGCTATGCTTGTAAACCCTACGGTCACAAGGCGAATGAGTGTCGTAGTAAGCAGAATTGTAACGGGAATAAACAGGAAAAAGCATTAAACGGGAACGGGAGTGTTTCGTCCGTCGGAAGACATTCCCGGTAAGCAGAAGTACGGTGAAAACTGGAATAGAGACGGATTGTTGCTTGATGGGTGTTGTAAGGAATAACAGGTGTAAGTTTTTGATTGATACAGGGGCACATGTATCTGTTGCTAGTCTAGACCTCGTGGGTAGGAGAAGACTAGGTACTCCTAGGTATAGATTACGTGGAGTAGGGAATAATGAGTTGCAATCATCGGGTACAACACAGTTCGTTTTTAAGATTGGAACTGTAGAGTTCAGAGAGCAAATGGAAGTGTTGCCAACTGTGGGACAAGGGTATTCTGTGATTCTCGGACTGGACTTCCTCGATAAACACCATGCCAAAATTAATCTTTCACAGCGTACAGTTGAACTTAGTGGAAACTTTTATTCAATGGGTACAACAGCTGCAAATGTTTCTACGTCGCGAGTTGCATCTGTTGCTAAGATGTCACCAATTGAACCGCGTACAAGGGCATTGAAGATGATTACGCATGTCAAAGTGCCTTCGGGTACAGGGAAGTTAGTTTGGTTGTCAGTAGGTACCGATGTACCACAGCAGAGACTGTGTGTGGTGGAGCCACTGCAGAGCAATGAAGCATTGAATGAAATGGATTGTTTTATTAGGAGGAGCGTTGCGCGCGTAACGGATATAAATGGGGAACTGATGATTCCGGTCAGTGTAGATAATTATGGGACAGATGAAGTGGATGTCCCAAAGGGTTTAGTGGTAGCGAGTTTGGAAATACTCGACGATGAGGATATAGGTGAATCCCAAGGTGATTATATCGTCAAGCAAACCGTCAAGGCATCTGTACTACGTGATAAGATTCGTCATTTGGAGAATGGTGATCGGAAAGCTATGGAAGCTTTGTTATTAGAGTATTTAGATTTGTTTAATTCAGAAGGTCCATTACCAGCAACTCCTATTACACAGCACCGTATATCCGCCGGTCTATAGAAAACCATACAGGATAGCGAAACACCTACAACCACTAGTGGAAGACAGCTAAGGGACGGTATTATAGAGAACAGTGAAAGCCCGTGGTCTGACAACATAGTGGTAGTTCCTAAGAAGTCACTGGACGGTACTAAAAAGTATAGATTTTGTTGTGACTATCGTTTTTTGAACGCACGAACTGTAACAGATGCGTATCCAATACTGAACATCACGCAAACATTGGACAACCTGGGTCGGTGTAAATATTTTTCGACACTAAATCTAAAGAGTGGGTACCACTAGGTAGAAGTAAGTCCCGAGGATAGACCGAAGACGGCCTTTACAACAAGCCTTGGTCACTTTCAGTATCGCAGAATGTCATTTGGGTTGAAAAACGGTCCTGCTACTTTCCAGCGTCTGTTAGATGGTGTGCTTCGGGGACTGAAACCGAAGGTTGCTATGGTATACCTCTATGATATTGTTACTTTTTCGCGTAATATAGAAGAGCATGTGGAACGACTGAACGAAGTATTTAGTAGGCTAAGAGCGGCAAATCTTACGCTTAATGTCGAGAAATGTCAGTTTGCTCAGACGCAAGTGACTCATCTTTGGCACATTGTCAGTCAGGATGGTGTAAGAACGGATCCTCGTCTAACGTCGACTGTGCGTGGTTTTCCAGTACCACAGACCACTAAACAAGTTCAGCAATATGTCGGTTTATATAATTACTACAGACGATATGTAAAGGGGTTCGCGGAAATTGCACATCCATTAACGAGATTGTTAAAGAAAGGTGTTAAGTTTGAATGGACAGCACAGTGTCAGGAGGCATTTGAGAAGCTCAAACAGATACTAACATCAGACCCAGTCTTGATACTTCCTGATTTCGAACAAGAGTTCATACTATCTTGTGATGCTAGTAATATTGCTGTAGGTTGTATTCTTTCTCAGAGGGTTAATGGACAGGAACATCCAGTGGCTTATGCTTCTAGGCAACTGAATAAGGCAGAGAAGAATTATTCAACTACAGAGAAATAAATGTTAGCAGTGATTTACGGTATCTCGTATTTTCGCTGTTATTTATATGGGCGTAAGTTCAAGGTGATTACAGCTCACGCAGCATTGAAGTGGTTGTTGGGGTTGAAAGATCCTTCGAGTCGTTTAACGAGATGGGCACTGAAACTAAGTGAATTTGACTACGAGGTAATTCACAAACCAGGGGTAAAACATACGAATGCAGATGCGCTTAGTAGAAAAATAGCAGCTGTACAAGTTGTGGGCGTAAGTGAGAAGGAGTGGATAAAGGCGCAAGCCACTGACAGAGAGTGTCAATTGTTCCGAACGCAACCGCAGTTTGAAATGCAGGATGGGTTGCTTTGCAGGAAGACGAAGTGCGGACTACGCGTCGTAGTACCGGAGACGCTGAGGAAAGAAGTGCTGAAACAAGTGCACGACCATGTATTGTGGGGTCATGGTGGTAAAAGAACGACTGCTAGACGGGTAGCTGAAAGGTTTTGGTGGAAGACACGTCGCAATGATGTAGAGTAGTATGTGCAAAATTGTATACCGTGTGCGCAGAGAGCAGATGTAAGTCATCAGAAAATTCAGTTACAGACACTACCGGAAGCGGATCGTCCGTTCGCATTCATAGGATTAGACGTAATCGGAGCATTTAACAAGACCCAAGTGGGTAATCGATACGTATCAACAATATTAGATCATTTTTCCCGATACCTGGTAATGGTAGCTATTCCAGATCAGAAGGCAAGCACTGTTGCGCAAGCCTTAGTAAATAACTGGTTGCTGAAGTATGGTGTGCCTGATACTATAATTACAGATCAGGGTAGTAACTTTATGTCGGAGCTGATGAAGCAGTTATGCCGTTTATTGAAAGTTAAGAAATTGCGGACAAGCCCATTTCATCCTCAGTCGAATGGTCGAACAGAACGGGTTCATAGGACGTTAGTTAAGATGATTAGTCATTACGTAAATTCAGAACACACGGATTGGGATGTGTATTTAAATCACATAACGCGAAAGTTCATACAGGAACGGGGCTCTCTCCGTATGAGCTAATTTATGGTCGGAAAATGCCATTATCATTTGATGTGCTCATACCTCAGGTAGGTTCACAGGATGAGTCAGTGAAGAATTTCGCCAAGAAATTGAGAGAGATTTGGCAAAGCGTACGGCGTGCTAATACTAAAGCTTTGGAGAAAAAAGAGAGTATTGGGCAAAGAACAGGTAAACTGCCGCAATACAAAATTGGTCAATGGGTATTGTTGCCTAATCCTGATGTTCCGAAGGGTAAAACGAAGAAGATTTTGACGAAATATTCTGGACCGTATCAGGTAAATGAAATAGTGTCTCCAGTGAAAGTAAAGTTGCAGTTACCAACCAAGTCGTCAGTAGTTCATGTGAGTAGGATTAAGCCGTTTAAGGGCGCAGTGGATGCGTTACCGCAGATTCCTCCAGCAGTAACAAAGGGTGTGAGGGTACCGAAGCTAAAAGAACAGCAGAGGAACGTTCCTTACGCACTTAGGTCTAGGGATAAGTAGATTAAGTGTCCTCGGGGAGGAACATGTCGTATTTATTGTTTTTAGGTAATAGGGTATGTGTTGTTTTTACTTGTCATTTGTGTGTTTTAGACGTGGTGCAGGAGTTGGCGGAGGACACAAAGACGAAAGTGGATTGGCACACGACACGTGTAGGTAACATGGAGCAGGGGAAATTGAATGTCACTGGAACAGTGCGGGAGTTGAGGTCAGACCTGGAACGGTATGCAGCAAATACCAGGAGAGTGTTGAATGGGGATATAGAGGCTATACAGGCGAGATTGAGCCGAATAGACGGGAAAATACAAGTAGCAGCTTTATTGAGGGCATTAGCAGACAGGATGGATGATGCGCGTGTCGAATTGGAAGCGTTATATGAAGCTATGCATCACGCAGTGCGTAGGCAATTGAGTGCCACTTTGTTAGGTCCAGATCAGATGCTGAAGGCGTTGCTGAAAGCGCAGAAAGAGTTCTCGGAAGGAGTGCATCATGTCGTGCCTCCGGCGAAGCGGAATTTACCGTTATTCTAACGCATGTCTAAAGTGAGAGTAATTATGGATCAGGCGAGTATACACGTAGAAGTGCAATTACCAGTGATGGGTATCAATTCGCGGTACCAGTGTTATACAGTACACCCATATCCAATTAGATGGGTGCACTTGGGAAGTGGGTGCAAGTGCAAACTCTGGAAGTGTTGTTAGTGTCAAGACGGAGGAGTGCTCATGTGGTAATGTCTAAGAAAGATTTGACAGACTGTTTCAGGGGAAGTGTTTTTATTTGTCCAGCAAAGGTGGTGGCAACCCACAATCATTCGTGTAAGATGCAGTTGTTCTTGGGGAATATGGGAACCTTAGAATGCGAAAAGAAGGTGTTACTTCCGAGACCGAAATTTCAGAAAGTTGGGGAACATTGAATTTACTCTGTGTTCGAACTAGAGACCGTAGTTGCCACTTGTTACAAAAATGGTAGACTGACAGATATATCCAAGCTTGAATTGCTGGGCAGTGGGTTATTGATTAATGGTACTAGATGTGAAATAGTGCGGAAGCATTTTCACCTACCAGCTACTTTCACGGGTACAACAATGATTAACGTGAAACAGCCTATCTTCTATTATCCAGAGGAACCTCCACACATATTGCCTCGCCAGAACCCAACGTTTATTAACGAGTCCTTGGAAATATTGTCAAAGTTTCGTTGCCTATGCCGAGAGCCAGACTCAGCAAGTTAGCCAAGAGGTAAGAGGATTGCGCATGTATGGAATGTGTCGTCACGCAGCGGCAATGGCCTGGTTACACACAACAGGCGAGAGAGAATTGCTTAGCACGTGGGTTTGTGTTGGACGGAGACTTTCGTAGAGTGCAAGACAGAGGTATAGCGTCAGCTGTACTGCATTTCACAACTTCGCGCAAGTCTGCCGTAACAACACGTAACTCTGTCGCAAGAACACCTAAGGGGCGAGTACGACAGATAAGTCAGCACTATAAGTGGAACGAATGCGCTCATTACAAACGAGCATGACGTCAGGACGTCGCTCGTGCTTCCTTTAAATACGCCAGCTTTGATAGCAACAAGACACTCGCACTCGCAGTTGGCCTTGCAGTCAGATGTGTACGGGGTCGTTGCGTAGCGCTCAGCTTGGTGATCGATATGTTAATCTTTGTTAAGGAGATGTTGCACTAAGGGCGACCCATCCAGCAGCAGACGTGAGGGGACAGTACCAGCTCTGGTCCTCTCTTCCGCCGCTGTCAATCATCAACCCAGGATTAGCAGACATCGCGGCAGACCCACTCGCCGCCAATGCTGACCACATCAGTGAGCTGTCGTCGAGATCGTGCGGGGCCTAGGCCCCGTGCATCCGCCGTCACAACCGGGTGAGCCGACGACGCTGGGGAACTGTAGTCCGTTCCGCCCGTCCACCGCGGACGAGCCACCCGGAGGAGCAGGGAAGAAGACAGGGACTCCGCAGTACGAGAACGCCTCTCGTGCCGACAGCGTCGGGACTCCAACCCAGAGCCTCACGCGCAGCAGCTTGCTGTCCGCAGCCGAGCCGGCCGCTCAGCCGGGCGCCGCCATTCACGCACGGCCGAAGTAAGGACATTCCTCCGCTACGTCACAGCACGCGGCGCTGCGCTAGCAAGACTGGTGCGGCTCGGAGCTGGTGTCATCGCTACGAGTCAGCGAGGACTGGGGAAGGTCGTTGATATCACCAAGCCACATCGTACTCGGCAGGAATGAAGGTGTTATGAATTAATAATGTTTCTTTGACGTTTCTCACGCATTTACAGCCATTTGCTAGCATCCTGATAATTGGAGAGGTCACCACTCGGCCATCCAGTCCACTGTAGGCGACCGGGATCACCGGGGTGCCTACGCACCACATTCAGTGGATCAGGTTTTACAGGATATTGGCATGAGCCTTAGTACAAGCTCCAGGCAAGTGGCTGGCCAACAAGGTGTAAGCCAAAGTACAATCATGTGTATTCTGGATGACACCCCCTACTACTCTTATCACGTACAATGATGATGATGATGTTGAATATGACGGTGATGGATTGGTTTGTGGGGCGCTCAACTGCACTGTCATCAGCGCCTGTACAAAGTCCCAGCTTTTCACAGTCCAATTTTTTGGACAATCCACCCTAGCCACTGTCACTAATGATGATGATTATGATGATGACAAAATGATGAGTACAATTCAAACATCCAGTCCCTGGGCAGAGAAAATCCCCAATCTAGCCGGGAATCGAACCGAGGACCCCGTGATCCGGAGGTAGCAACGCTAGCCACTTTTTTTTATTACATTTTGTTCTACATTGTTCGTTGAATTTGTTCGGGCGGTCGTCTGATGACAAACGTTCATGTCGTTCGTTGATCTTTTCACTCAGTTTTTTTATTACAGAGGGTAGCTAACCCTCTGACAGAACACGCTGGGCTACCGTGCCGTCTGAGTGCAAGGCTTATCAGCAGAGGGTTTCCCCCCTATGCGAAGGATTTTGTTGATGGTTTTTGCACCACACCATTACCTTTATGGGATTTATGTCATCAGTCCTCTTTACCGACGAAGCAACCTTTACCAAAACTGGCATCATCAATCTGCACCCCATGAAGAGCACTTTGAACATCTGTTGTGACATGGATGCTATGCATCTCCGTATTGTGTTTCAGGACAATTTGTTGTCTTTACGTCGCGCGGGGTCAGCCGAGTGGTCTAGGACTCTGCAGTCGTGGACTGTGCGGCTGGTCGTGTCGGAGGTTCGAGTCCTCCCTCGGGCATGGGTGTGTGTGTTTGTCCTTAGGATAATTTAGGTTAAGTAGTGTGTAAGCTTAGGGACTGATGACCTTAGCACTTAAGTCCCATAAGATTTCACACTCATTTGAACATTTGTTGTCGTTACACGCAAACCAACTATTTCCAGTACATGTTCCATTTCCAGTCAGGAATCTGCCCCTGCAATTTGTCGATTGCATTTATGTTCACCTTGTATAGGGTTAACATATGCGCTTGTTTACATTACGGTCGCCTGAGTAATGGAGCATCTCGCAAATCACAAACATCATGAGTAAGATGTCTTAGTACACGAAATATGCTGCTCATATTTGGGAATTATTTCCTGAAATGTATGGTACAAACAATAAATACCAAAAAAACTCTCGACTGGCATTAGCAAATGTTACTGTAAGAATAACGAAAACGTTAGACTCCGTGCTAGCAGAGGACTATATCAGTCAGGATGATGCTGGAAAACATGGCGCTTACATTTTCAATTGGCTTTAAGTATGGTGGTTCCTTGGCCAGTCTATATTGTTCATATATGTCATTGGACAAGAACTCTGCCCTCCTCATACATATAGAACACTTCCGCATTTCCTATACTTTCTGTAAACTAGATACTGATAACCCCAGTGTCTCGCCCTGATCAGCAACCTTGGTCGGCGGCCACACTTTCACAAACATATCCATATCCCTCCATCCCTACACACACACACACACACACACACACACACACACACACACACACATATATATATATATATATATCCCTCTCTCAAAGACAATGAGATCTGCCCTGATACGTATCCCTCCTCCCAATCTTAACCCTTCCCCACCCATCCTACTGCATATCAGGGCTCATCTCTTCTTTTCCCTCCACACCCACCCCTACCCCTTTCTTCTGGTATCACTACCCCCCCCCCCCACATGCTACCACTCCTCCTAACCCTCTGTCCTTCCCACCGTTTGTATTTCCACTGACTGCTTCGCCTTCTACCTATCATAGATAGACCCCAGGTTACCCACACACCTCAGCTTCTATGGAACATATTCTCTCCTCTCACAATACTTTTCTACCCAGTGCAGATGCTTCAGATGTTAGCACTCCGTCTCCAGGCCACAAGTGGCCCATCGGAACCATCCGACGGTCGTGTCATCCTCAGCTGAAGACGTGGATAGGAGGGGCGTGTGGTCAGCACATCGCTCTCCCAGTCGTTATGATGATTTTCTCGGGCCGGAGCCGCTACTATTCGCTCAGGTAGCTCCTCACTTGACATCACGAGGCTGAGTGCACCCCGAAAAATGGCAACAGCATATGGCGGCCTGGATGGTCACCCATCCAAGTGCTGGCCACGCCCGACAGCGCTTAACTTCGGTGATCTGACGGGAACCGGTGTATCCACTGAGGCAAGGTCGTTGCCCTTCAGATGTTAAGTAGACGAAAATCACCTCATCGCAACTGTGTTTTTTTTTAAACTATATATATTTTTCGCCCTTTTAGCTGTCCATCATTAATCTTCGTAACCTAAAATGTAAACAGATCTCAAATTTTTATTTTTGTATCATACACTCCTGGAAATGGAAAAAAGAACACATTGACACCGGTGTGTCAGACCCACCATACTTGCTCCGGACACTGCGAGAGGGCTGTACAAGCAATGATCACACGCACGGCACAGCGGACACACCAGGAACCGCGGTGTTGGCCGTCGAATGGCGCTAGCTGCGCAGCATTTGTGCACCGCCGCCGTCAGTGTCAGCCAGTTTGCCGTGGCATACGGAGCTCCATCGCAGTCTTTAACACTGGTAGCATGCCGCGACAGCGTGGACGTGAACCGTATGTGCAGTTGACGGACTTTGAGCGAGGGCGTATAGTGGGCATGCGGGAGGCCGGGTGGACGTACCGCCGAATTGCTCAACACGTGGGGCGTGAGGTCTCCACAGTACATCGATGTTGTCGCCAGTGGTCGGCGGAAGGTGCACGTGCCCGTCGACCTGGGACCGGACCGCAGCGACGCACGGATGCACGCCAAGACCGTAGGATCCTACGCAGTGCCGTAGGGGACCGCACCGCCACTTCCCAGCAAATTAGGGACACTGTTGCTCCTGGGGTATCGGCGAGGACCATTCGCAACCGTCTCCATGAAGCTGGGCTACGGTCCCGCACACCGTTAGGCCGTCTCCCGCTCACGCCCCAACATCGTGCAGCCCGCCTCCAGTGGTGTCGCGACAGGCGTGAATGGAGGGACGAATGGAGACGTGTCGTCTTCAGCGATGAGAGTCGCTTCTGCCTTGGTGCCAATGATGGTCGTATGCGTGTTTGGCGCCGTGCAGGTGAGCGCCACAATCAGGACTGTATACGACCGGGGCACACAGGGCCAACACCCGGCATCATGGTGTGGGGAGCGATCTCCTACACTGGCCGTACACCACTGGTGATCGTCGAGGGGACACTGAATAGTGCACGGTACATCCAAACCGTCATCGAACCCATCGTTCTACCATTCCTAGACCGGCAAGGGAACTTGCTGTTCCAACAGGACAATGCACGTCCGCATGTATCCCGTGCCACCCAACGTGCTCTAGAAGGTGTAAGTCAACTACCCTGGCCAGCAAGATCTCCGGATCTATCCCCCATTGAGCATGTTTGGGACTGGATGAAGCGTCGTCTCACGCGGTCTGCACGTCCAGCACGAACGCTGGTCCAACTGAGGCGCCAGGTGGAAATGGCATGGCAAGCCGTTCCACAGGACTACATCCAGCATATCTACGATCGTCTCCATGGGAGAATAGCAGCCTGCATTGCTGCGAAAGGTGGATATACGCTGTACTAGTGCCGACATTGTGCATGCTCTGTTGCCTGTGACTATGTGCCTGTGATTCTGTCAGTGTGATCATGTGATGTATCTGACCCCAGGAATGTGTCAATAAAGTTTCCCCTTCCTGGGACAATGAATTCACGGTGTTCTTATTTCAATTTCCAGGAGTGTATTTGTTATCTCTGTACGAAAGCTCTTGGCTGAAGATTGGAATAATGTACCTCTGACAGCCAAGCCCCCCCCCCTCCCATATGTAGTGTGGGGGGGGGGGGAGAGATGAAATAACAATGGAGGGGGATAAAACCCTCGAGGTCCGTCTGGCAGTGGCCTGCGAAGACAGCAGCGCTGAGAGGCAGCTCCGGGGCGGTTCGGCACGGCCTCCCAAACTCTAGATCTCGGCGTGCAGGTGGCGGGCCGGCTGCCCAGGGGGCTGTGGAGCTCCTGCAGCTCGGCCGCCGCGGGCTGGTCACGGTCGCCGACTGCTCCAACGTCTGCCTGCTGGTGACGCCAGCGGAGCGTGGAAACAACGCCCCGGTGACTCGTTTGTTTGCTTGTCTGGCACCGAAGGAATGCGGCGCCGGCTGCTGTGTTGCTGCGTCGACGTTCTCTTTACGAGAGCCGTGCCAGGCTTTGACGCAACGCGTGACGCATTCTGCGTGTCGGCTTCACTGCCGGCTGCGAGCGTTCAGGAAGGTAAGGGGAAAACCGCGTCCCGGATTTCCTTGTCACCCTGGCTGCGCCGCAACACACGTCCATCCTTCTGAGAAATTCGGCCTCCTATTTAATTTGGTGCTGCTTCAGTGAATACTAACTAGAACAGGCGCTCAGACACAATTCTAAATCACCGAGTGAGGTGGCGCAGTGGTTAAGGGGGGTAGGACGTCAAACGGGCCAACACGGAGCAGGAGAGGCACCACAGGACATTTTAACTTCCACTGTCTATACTTTCACAAACAAATTCATAAAACTTTGTCAGCATGACCAGAAAGGATTCAGGATTCACACTCTCGGCAGTGGAGGTTCAAAAACGTAACAATTTTGTTTTTCCTATGTTTGAAATATCATCATTTTTTCACATAATATTGGATGCATTTGTTACTATACGTACACTTTTCTTCATAAATAGGAGAGATTATTCGACGAATTTTGCACAGCATACAAACCACACTTACAGGGGTTTGCCCGTTTGTCTTTCTCTTGGTCGTTTCCTTCGCATTGTAACGGGACATCATCCTCTAGCATTACTTTTCCTCAACAGTAGTTGTCGACACCAGTATCATTTTTCGAATTTTGGACTGGTCAGTATTATATAAGCTACTTTCCTGATAACTTCTATATAATTTCACAGTATGTTATATTGCAAGCTAAAATTTATGAAAAGGAATTACTTAGCACACTTAAAATTTCTATTATTAATTACGCATTCAAGTACTGTTTTTATGTTTATTTCTGGATTAATTTATGAAATAATAATCGAAACCAGTAGAAATTCATTTGTCAGGAAAAATTATAAATCCTTTGAAATATTGTTATTTCCGTTGAGTGACACAGTAGTAAGCAAGCCTCTGATATGATCCGACGTATATTTGTATTTTGTGCGAACAATGTAATTTCGACTTTGTTAATGCGAAAAATCAGAAGACTATATGATATACTAAAATGTGACAAAATATATTAACGTTACAACAAAAATTCTGCAACAACGATCTTCAAATTTATTTACATCAATTCAACCATGAGGACCCAGAATGTGAGAATTTTCAAGAATCAGACTCCTAGACAAGTAGAGCCGCAGTCAGCTCTACGTGAAAAAATAAGGAAACTAGAAAGTTTATAGTAATATTCACTCCTCTCAAATATTCATAAAAGACTAATGTGGACAATAGCTGCAACTAGGAAGAAGGGGGTAGGTCACAGCAGCTCCATTTTCTGTATCTTCTTGGGCATCCTCTTGTTCTCCATTAAGTGTCCATGCCATCTTAGTCTTGATATTTCTACGCTGCTCCGTAACGGTTCCAATTTCACTATTTCCATTACCCTCTCATTTTTCGTTCTATTTCTCCTTGTTACTCCTGTCTTACTTCTGAGGAACTTCATTTCATTTTCCTGTAATCTGCTTAAACCTCTTTCCTTGATTATCTATGTATCAGGTGCATACGTCAATATTGGGATGTAGCAACTCCTATTACTTCTTTGTGTTTTTGTGGGACGTCTTTGTTCCAAACAATACTTCTGACACTTCGTAGGATTGCTTCTGCCTGTCTGCCACGTACACTAATCACTCCTCATTTCTTCCATTTTCCTCTATCACACTTCCCAAATACTTGCACTTTCTACCATCTTCACTTATTCACCTACAATCCTTATTCCGCTAGTTGCCCTATTTTTCTTCGTAGTTGTAACATTTGCTCACATTAAGTTTCATTCCGTACTGTCTCACAGTCTCTTCCTAAGCATCCAGCTATTACTGAATCTCCACCTCCCTGCTTCCCCAGATCATCAAGTCATCTGTGAACACCAGTGCTCTCGCCTTGTCTTCCCCAGTTTTTCTACCTTACTCATTATCTCATCACAGACCACACAGAACAAGAGAGGTGACAATGCACACCAATTACTTGCTGGAACCACTCCCTACTTCACACCTGCGCAATGTCCTCAATACGTTGCAGATGTCAGTTGCGGTCAGAACAAAATGTTTCAAATGGCTCTGAGCACTGTGGGACTTAACAGCTGAGGTCATCAGTCCCCTAGAACTGAGAGCTATTTAAACCTAACTAACCTAAGGACATCACACACATCCATGCCCGAGGCAGGATTCGAATCTGTGACCGTAGCGGTCGCGCGGTTCCAGAACCGCTCGGCCACTTCGGCCGGACGCGATCAGAACAGTGTCCTGTGTAGTTGTGAGTGCATCATTGTGAATGCCTCATGTCGGAGCTAACTTAATAATTAGAAAGTGGGCAAACTGTTGGTCGTCTGCTTCCTAGGACTCTCGGAAGACTAATCCCTCGTCCAAGTCATGGGAGGCTGGCAACGCCGCAAAGAAGGGGATGGGTACAGAGGAATACAGTGGGAACTTTAAGTGACCCGGGACCGATAGCGTAGTCGTGAAGGCCCTTTAGGAAATCCGAAAAGTGGCGGCTAACTGGGCTTTGGTGAAACTGTTCAAATGGTTCAAATGACTCTGAGCACTATGGGACTTAACGTCTGAAGTCATCAGTCCCCTACATGCCCGAGGCAGGATTCGATCCTGCGACCGTAGCGGTCGCGCGGTTCCAGACTGAAGCGCCTAGAACCGCTCGGCCACATGGCCGGCGGTGAAGCTGTGAGAGGCCTAGTTAGCCAACAGTAGGTCTAGAACTAGCCTTCAGCAAGGGGAAGGGCCTCGGAAAGGCGTGGCTTAATGCACAACTACAATTATTACACCTTTCATTGACTGTACAATTACGGCAACAATTTACCGGGAAATGCTGGAACTTCACGTTCCACCTCAGTTACAGGACTTTCAACGGTTGGTAGTGTTTCAACAAGATGGTGCACCCACAGTGATGGTTATTGTTCACCATTTCTTTCTGTACAGACCTTTCTGGACTGACGGATAGGCAGAAATGGTCGATCACCGTAGCCCGACATAAGCTCTATTGACTTTTTGTGGGATTACATTAAGAATAAAGTGTTCAGTTCACCAGTTCGTAATGTGTATACCCTTACGGCTCGAATACGAGATGATACAGAGGCGGTGACGGAAAGATGTTGGCAAAGACATGGAGAGAAATTGATTATCGCCTAGACGTACTACGGGCAACGAACGGAGCATGTGTAGAAATGTATCTATGAAAGAGCTTTATGAGTTAAACAAGTTACGTAGCTGTACCTGGCGTAGTTCCTTAGAAATAAAGTTTTGTAATCAGGAAAAGACTATATGCTTAACATGAATACCTAGCTGCGCGTGGTTTATGTTGTAAATAGTAGGCGCACAATTTTTCTGATGGCTGGTGGTATGTTCGTGGTTTCAGCACGGGTAACCTCAGGCTATGGATGAAACAAAACAGCCATCCTGCGTGACAAACACCCTCTGTGAAAAGCTGCGACTTGAAATATTCTTCCTACTTGCAGTGACACAGACCTACTCCGCTTTGAGTCTCCCAGCAAGTCTTTCTACAGGGCCATCCCAAACTCCAGACAGAAAATTTCGGAGTTTGATTTTGGGTTGTTTTCTGAGTAGTTTAGTATACGTGCCTCGTAGTCTGCCGTGGATTCTTCCAGAGTAATTCAGTTTCATTTCATTTGTTTCCGCCATTTATCTTTGTATCTGTGCTGCACTAAAAATAACCACACAACAGAGCAGCCTTCGACTATAAGCTCTGTGTTTCTTGTTTGAAAACAAACTTGTTCCGAGCGGTTCTAGGCGCTACAGTCTGGAACCGCGCGACCGCTACGGTCGCAGGTTCGAATCCATCCTCGGCCATGGATGTGTGTGATGTCCTTAGGTTAGTTAGGTTTAAGTAGTTCTAAGTTCTAGGGGACTGATGACCACAGAAGTTAAGTCCCATAGTGCTCAGAGCCATTTGAGCCAAACTTGTTCCCTTCATGCACGATACATGCTCTCGACAAAAGTAATGCCCATACTGTTCTTTGTTCTTGAGCTTGCGTTTAGTGCTGTTCGGTTGTGTTTCGGATTTGTTTTTCTGGCAATGTTAGCTATATTTTAACAGTGATACACAGCGGTACGGACATGTTTATTCGTGAAGAGTTTGCCGATATGAGATGCACTGAATGCAATAGAAGGACAGTACGATGACGGTATGGTGATGCTGCTGTCGCAGCAACGACAACCACAGCACAGTATTTCCGCATAGACGCTCTTCGAGGCAGACAGGGTAAAGTTCTTGACGTCATAAGAAAGGCAGCTTAGTCGTCCACAAACCGAGAGATCTCCCTGCTGTCAGATTATCATGGTCGTTCAACAGCTGATTATGTCCTCACCTGGCACTTTCACTGCAAATTTCGAAGCTATTGCTGCCATTTATTACTTCGCAACTGAGAACACCTGCCAATTTGATTCTCATTTTGAATTTTATAGGAAGAAATAAGCGTCCCTCTCTTCCTCCTCTCCCCCCCCCCCCCCCCCCTGGCTACCACAAACGCCACCCATCCCTCCCGCCGCCGCCTTACGAGTAGGAAGTACAGGTGAACAAGTTTAGTAACTCGCTTAGAAAATACTTTTCCGATGTTCTGAAACACTGGAATTCAATCCCATTCCAGTTCTATAGTTTTTTACCGCCTTTACGAGGTACGTCAGGTAGCTTTCTTGACTGCCTCTTCAGTACAAATGTAGCAGGTGATTTTAAACTGAGAATGACGTCTTTCGCTACGACATTTTTGTGTAAAGCGTTCTCGGACTTCTTGCCGCGTCAGTTCAGAGTAAACCCTCGAGCTTTCGATTATTACCTGCATCGGCTTCATCGGGAGCAACTGTCTGACTGACATTAAGCTAACTTCCCGATGAGCTAGAGACCTGAAATTATAAATGGTGCTCAGAACTTGGCGGCAATGCAACACAGACTCGCTTTCTTGTCTGGTGTGCGGTGGAGGGCACTTTGTTCACCACTCTCAGCTCTCGACGAGAAAGGGACTTGACATTTTAAACACAGCGCGGAACTGGATAGCCAAGCAATATTAACTCGCTTTCTTGTCCGATGTGTGGCGGAGGGTACTTTGTGTACCACTGCCATTTCGTCCGCAGCTCGTGGTCGTGCGGTAGCGTTCTCGCTTCCCACGCCCGGGTTCCCGGGTTCGATTCCCGGCGGGGTCAGGGATGTTCTCTGCCTCGTGATGACTGAGTGTTGTGTGATGTCCTTAGGTTAGTTAGGTTTAAGTAGTTCTAAGTTCTAGGGGCCTGATGACCATAGATGTTAAGTCCCATAGTGCTCAGAGCCATTTGAACCATTTTGAACCACTGCCATTTCCCCCTTTCCCTGTTCCAGTCGCAAACGTTTCGCAGTAAGAACGATTGTTGATCAAACTCCATGTGAGCTTGAATCTTTCATTTTTTTCCCTTCCGCTCTTTTCGCGTGATACACGTAGGAGGGAGCAGCATATTGGATGAGTCAGGTGAAGAGAAACTGAAATAAACTTGATACTTACCACATTCTCTGTCGAAATCTCATCAAAGTGTTTTGAAAAAAGTCAGGCACAGGAGAGTTAAAAACATTAAATAGTTATTTAAATAAAAATAATTTTTAATATACCACGTTTTCAAATGAGACTAAATAGTATAAAATAATTTCTGCTAGCCCCATATGGGTTCCTAACCCCATAGAAGTAGTCCTGAATGTTTGTCGTTGTGAATTTTGAATAACTTCGAAAATATTTGTAGTATTTAAAACGATAAACTTGGGTGCATGCAATGCATAACTGATACGTGAATAATTAACCCCCCCCCCCCTACTATTACACTACTCACTAACTGGTGCATGAATAGTGCACTTCCTCATTATTATCTACTGCGTGTACCCCACGTTTTTCGTTTTAGATCTTTAAAGTACAAGGTGTTTCAAAAAGAATGTACGTTTTTCAAACGCATATGTTTACTAAATTTGAAGACATACGAATGTGAAACTTAACACACATATTTACGAACGTCTCAAGTTCAGATTACAGATGTTCAATACGTCCCCATTTCAGCGACACGAACAATATCACATCGATACTCAAATTCCTCCTACACTCGGGTAAGTATGTCCTCCGTCACTGATGTTTCCCTGGCACTACGCATCCGGTTCTTGAACTCTTCCGGGTTCTGTGGGATTGGTGGTACATGGACGTTGTCTTTAACGAAACCCCACAAGAAGAAGTCAGAGGGTGTCAAATCCGGTGTCCGTGGAGCCCACCTGAGACATGCCAAGTCGCCAGCACCTTGACGACCAATCCAACGGTTCGGTAGAGTTTCATTCAGCATTCAGATATTCACGCACTTGTCGACTCCAGTGAGGGGGTGCCTCGTCTTGTTGAAAAATGAATTTGTATTCGTGCAGCCTCGGAAACATCCAGTTTTGTAACATAGCGAGATACTGCTGACCGTTAATCGTGTTTCCATCAAAGAAGAATGGGCCGTAAACAGATGATCGGGATATCGCACAAAACGCATTGACTTTGGGCGAATCTCGTACATGTTCAATGGCTGCATGTGGTTTCTGTAGGCCCCAAATTCGAACATTGTGTTTGTTTAACTGACCACTAACGTGAAAAGTCGCTTCATCACTAAACTCGATGCGTTGTGTGAAAGTGTTATCATTGTCAATAGCATCAAGAATCTCGTTACAAAATGCGACACGTTTGCGTTTGTTATCAGGACGCGGAGCTTGTAACACCTGCAACTTGTGCGGCTTCATAACCAACCGACGTCTCAACACACGCCAAATTGTTGTTGTAGGCAGTTGTAACTCCCAACGACGAGTTGATTTTGAAGGACTACGTTGGAAAGCAGTTTGAATTCATGTAAAGTTTTCTTCAGGAACACGAGGGCGGTCAGGATTCTTTCCTTTACGTACTCACCCTGAATCTAGAAACTGTCGATACCATCTGCGAATGTTCCACGCATTCGGAGGATCATTTTGGTACCTCAATCTGAAACGTCTTTGCGCTGTGATCACGGAATTTCACTTCGCAAAATAGAGAAAACAAAATTATTCATGCTGCCGAGAAGCCATTTTAAACATATGACGATTACGAAGCAAAACAGAAGACAAGTGACATCTAACGGCTATTAATATAAACTAGACTACGTATTCGTTCCTCCACTAGCCGAGCCGAGAGGCAGCGATCGATAGTATGGACAAAATAACATACTGTAAGACGTATATTCTTTATCAAATACCCTGTATTTTCACAACTATTAAAAATACACAATCACAAATTTTCAGTACTATCTGTATGAGGTTAGGAATCTTTGTGCGTCTAGGGAAAATTAGTTTATACTTCTTACTGTGATTTAAAAAGTGGTATATTAAAAATTCATGTTTACTTACATAATTATTGTTTTCATTTATCTCTTCTTTCACCGGTGGCAACGACTAATTAACTTGAAAATGCCAAGTTGCACCGGTGTACGAAGAACGCTGGATGAGCCAGTTCTAAGGTTACGTCACTATCCCCTGTTAGTGCTATACAGTATGGATCCCAAAAACTTGAGAAATATTCGGAGATGATAGGCACGAGTGTTTGGTAAGCAGTCACCTTTTTTAGACGCTCTATTTAATTTTACTAGGATTATGCCATTTTACAACGATGGAATACTTTCCTTATCAATTTGGGCCTTTCATTTTTCGAAGATTGCACTATTTGATCTCAAAATCTCGATCTCTGTAGTAATATCATGTTCCTGCACTGTTAGGGAGTGTTTTTCAAATCTAATTTACATCCGCAAACTGACATCTCACAAGCATTCTCTTTATTATGCACCGAAAAAGCATGACGACGAACGTTACACTGACGAGAAGGAGTGGCTCCGTGGATCCATTCAGAATGCGAAGCGCGTGTCTGGAAATTTGCGGACCTCTTTCAGCACTTCTATGCGAAATCCGTTTTCAATAGTATCGCTACAAAGGGATGCAGTAGCGTGAGGGAACTACAAAGACTGCAGACACGTGTACCGGTTCATGCTAACGGCGAAACTGCCTATCTCAATGAGATCAAAAACTTCATTGGATCTGAAGTCACGATGCCTGTCCGGCCCGAATGGCAGGCATTTGGATCTGACAAGGGAACCTCCCCATCGCACCCCCCTCAGATTTAGTTATAAGTTGGCACAGTGGATAGCCCTTGAGATACTAAACACAGATCAATCGAGAAAACAGGAAGAAGTTGTGTGGAACTATGAAAAAATAAGCAAAATATACAAACTGAGTAGTCCATGTGCAAGATAGTCAACAACAAGGATAGAGCAAATCAAGAGTGCCGTGGTCGTGTGGTTAGCGTCAGTAGCTGCGGACAGAGAGGTCGTGGGTTCAAGCCCTCCATCGGGTACAAAATTTAACTTTTTTTTTCAGTTCATGTGACAAATGCTAATGTTTTCATCACTTTTTTGGGAGTGATTATCACATCCACAAGAAAACCTAAATCGGGCAAGGTAGAAGAATCTTTTTACCCATTCGCCAAGTGTACAAGTTAGGTGGGTTGACAACATATTCCTGTCATGTGACGCACATGCCGTCACCAGTGTTGTATAGAATATATCAGACGTGTTTTCCTGTGGAGGAATCGGTTGACCTATGACCTTGCGATCAAATGTTTTCGGTTCCCATTGGAGAGGCACGTCCTTTCGCCTACTAATCGCACGGTTTTGCGGTGCGGTCGCAAAACACAGACACTAAACTTATTGCAGTGAACAGAGACGTCAATGAACGAACGGACAAATCATAACTTTGCAAAAAAACGAAAGTAAACTTTTCACGCGAGGGAAGAATTGAACCAAGGACCTCTCATTCCGCAGCTGCTTACGCTAACCACGGGACCACGGCGCTCCCGGGTTCACATTCTCCTTGATGTTGTATATCTTGGACATGGACTACTCAGTTTGTATATTTTGCTTATTTTTTCATAGTTCCACACAACTTCTTCCTGTTTTCTCGATTGATCTGTGTTTAGTTTCTCAACGGCTATCCACTGTGCCAACTTATAACTAAATCTGAGGGGGGTGCGATGGGGAGGTTCCCTTGTGAGGTTTGATGCGATGCTCTAATTTGTACTGTCCTCTTTTTAATTCCGTCCGAACAGGCCGTGAAGGCCCAAAGGTACCGACCGGCCACCGTGTCATCCTCAGATCTCGGGCTTCACTGGTTGCGGATATGGAGGGGCACACGCTGAGCACGCCGCTCTCCCGGCCGTATGTTAGTCTTCGTCGCCAGTGCTGCTACTTCTCGCCCCCGGTAGCTGAGTGGTCAGCTGCGTCGGAGATTTTCTCCGCTCAGGGGCTGGGTGTTGTGTTGTCCTAATCATCATCATTTCATCCCCATCGACGCGCAGGTCGCCGAAGTGGCGTCAAATCGAAAGACCTGCACCAGGCGAACGGCCTAACCGACGGGAGGCCCCAGCCACACGACATTTCATTTCATTTCAGTCAAGCAGCTCCTCAGTTGGCTTCACAAGGACTGAGCGCACCCCGCTTGCCAATAGTGTTCGGTAGAATCGACGGTGACTCGTCCAAGTGAAAGCCATGCCCGAAAACACTTAACAATGTCCGTTTTGGTGATCGCATATTTGTCTCTTTCGTTGTTGAGAAGATATTTTCATAGACACAAATTGTTTGGAACCAAAACTGCCTTTGAACGCAGTTTTTTATCTTTTATTTTATCATTGGTTTCGGTCTATGAGATCATCATCAGATGTGTCTGTTTTCTTAAACTGCTAAGAGATACATAAAAAAACCTGTAGCCAAGATAGGCACTGTCAGTACATGTAAAACTACATTAAAACTGTTAAATGATCCTGAGCCGTGTATGGCTAGTGTTCATGCCATTGGTTCTCTGGCATTTTTACATCAGGAGGCGTCTTGTTTCTTCCTTCCTTACTGGCGTAACCAAGTTGCTGGCTTGCCTCCTTGGGTGGCAGCAGCAGCGCTTCTCGATACTAGTACTGTGACCACTAGTATTTCCGGATGGTGGTGCGTGTGCTAGTGGATCGGTTGGGACGGAGCAGCAAGCAAGTCTCCACGGCAGGCGGCGAGGCCGGGGCCGCTGGCAGTGAGCACGCGCTGTCGGATCGTGAGGCGCTATCTGCGAGAGCGACAAGTTCGTTGTCCACTGAACCTGGACGCTGAAGTTGAGAGTTCAGTTAATCTGTTATGAAACCTCAACTATTGTGACATCTATTCGTCCATTTGCTGGCTGTTACCCCTTGGCCGTTTGGGCTAGCAGCGTCATACGATGTGTTCGAGTCAGCGAAATCTTGCAGCCGTCTTCCTATGTTGTGATTAATTGTAAAAATTCACTTTTACTTATCAGTGAAGTGTTCCAGCGGTATTTTCTGTCCTGTGGCCGTTAACGCTCCAGTTACCTGCCCTGGTCGTTAGCGTAGTTTGTAGGCAGTGTGCCTTTTCCACCGACCTGGGTGGCCGAGCGGTTCTAGGCGCTACAGTCTGAAACCGCGAGACCACTACAATCGCAAGTTCGAATCCTGCCTCGGGCATGGATGTGTGTGATGTCCTCACGTTAGTTAGGTTTAAGTAGTTCTAAGTTCTAGGGGAGTGATGACCTTAAAAGTTAAGTCCCATAGTGCTCAGAGCCATTTGAACCATTTTGTGCCTTTTCCGTGTCATGTTGTTGCTGTCCGGCATGGCGTGTAGCTCGACAGCCCTTTATGTTGCTTGGTCCATATTTGCTTAGAGTGGTTATTGTTCCCCTGGCTGTTTTTAGACGCCAATTTCTGGAGGTGTAGTGCTGTTCGTATTCTCGACCTCGGCCGATATTCTCCATCATCGTGTCGTTGGTCGTACGGAAGTGAATGGTTAAATTGTTAGTCGATCCTTGGGCCGTCCCTAGTTTGGGTTGCCATCGGATTACCTAACTTCAGCTCTTGGCTGCCTGTCTCACCTCACCTTACGTTTGAGCTACCTTCCCAGACTGGCCCTTGGAACACATCTGAGCACCACTTCTTCTGTTTGTTTTAAATTGTGATTTTCATTTTAGTTGAAGTATTGTGTGAGGCCTTTGGCCGTGTATTAATCCAGTTTTTTGAAATTTTACATAAAGGCCTTCAGCTGTGTTAAATTAAAATTTTGGGCAATGTTTTAGAAATTTTTTTTTTAATTCTTAGAAATTTTTCTGTCTGAAATTGTTTGTAATCCAGACTCTAAGCCGTTGCTTGTTCCTTGTGTTATGTGTGGTCTTCAGCTAAGAATTTGTGTGAACCCCTTAATAAGGCCTTCTCTAAAGGAATTTTTTTTAATAAGGAGCAAGGGGTTTATTCTAAATTATTTATCTAACTTGTTGTTCAGGCCTTCAGCTGTTGTTTCAAATTTGTTTGTGGCCTTCAGCCGTGCAATAAGTTAATCATGTTTCGGCCGTGCTGTTGTAGTTTAAAAAGAAATTTTCTTGCTTAAAAAAATTGTTTAATAACGTGCCTTAATTATAGTTGTCCTTCAGACATGTAGTGTAGGCCTTCAGCCGTTAATTATTTTCATTGCATGGTTTTTTTAAATTTTACCTTCTATTTTTCATCGCTTTTGATTTCCAAGCCAGGCCCTCAGCCGTATTGTTTAGTTGTGATCTTTTAAGCCAATGTTAAATAAGTGGTTCTTAGGAAAATAAAGTTGTGTGTTTGATTGTGCAATTCACAGTAACTGTTTACGGCCTCATCCACAATCTTAACATTATCCTGTGCGCTCTCTGACAACCTACCAACCAGGTTTCAGGTCCACAGAGAAGATTCACTCTCAGTATGTGGTTAGACAAATTTTAAACTTTTGTTATTCGCAGTGTTAGTCACGTCTAGCACGGGGTCTTCTGTTCTCAAGATCTGGCAAATTTGTTTTATTTTTAACTTCGCGACCTGAAGCAGTTCCTGTCCCCGCTGTCGTCTGTTACGTAAGGAATGGAAGACTTGTGCGCCCCCTAGTTATGAATTGTGTAGGCTTTGTTCTGTGTGTGCTCGTATTTAGATATTTATGTATCGCATTTCCTGAGGCAGATATGGGGACCAGCCCGGAATATGCTTAAACAAGCGTGGGAAACCGGCTAAAAATCGCAATCTGGATCGCCGGTGTAGCAACGAAGGTCGTTGTTGTTGTGTGGTGTTTCGTTTGTGGGACGCTCAACTGTGCGACCGTCAGTGCCCGTATAAAGTCCCAATTTTTTCATAGTCCACTCTAGGCGTTGTCACGAATGATGAGGATGAAATGATGAGCCGGCCGAAGTGGCCGTGCGGCTCTAGGCGCTGCAGTCAGGAACCGCGAGACCGCTATGTTCGCAGGTTCGAATCCTGCCTCGGGCATGGATGTGTGTTATGTCCTTAGGTTAGTTAGGTTTAACTAGTTCTAAGTTCTAGGCGACTAATGACCTCAGACGTTTAGTCCCATAGTGCTCAGAGCCATTTGAACCATTTTTTGAAATCATGAGGACAACACAAACATCCAGTCCCCGGGCAGAGAAAATCCCCAACCCGGTCGGGAATCGAACCCGGGACCCCGTGATCCAGAGTTCGCAACGCTAGCCACTAGATCACGAGCTGCGAACACGAAGATCGTTATTCGCCTTGCACATTCCTATCCGTCTTCCTGTTGAAAATCCCCTTTGAAAAATTATACAAGTCTGTGCTTAAACTGACACACAATATTTTTAGCGCAACGCAATCTGACTTTCAAAAATCCCTACAAAAGAATGGCCCTGACTAACATTAACCTATACCTTTCACAAATCACTTACCTCAGAAAAATCTTCGTTACTCGAACTACTGCAATACAGTGAGCGCCACTACTGCCAGCTAAATAAAAGATTCAAACTACTGAAGGCACTAACTACTGATAGGCATAGTTAGCAAATGAAAGATTTTGATAGAGAACAAACAATGTATTTACCTCAATAGTGTTCAAAAGTCATAATATATATAGCAGTTCATGACATCCAGTCTTAAAAATTTTTAAACTCCGCCAGCTCTCTCCCCACATCCACCACTGCTGGCGGCTCACCTCCAACTGCGCAACGCTATGCGCTGTTTACATCCAGCTGCCGCTGCCCAACACTACAATGGCAGACAACAATGCAAACTAGCCACAGACTGCACACAGCACAGCCAGTGATTTTCATACAGAGCGCTACGTAACGTTGCCAATAAGAAAACATAAACAGCCTACTTACATAGCCCCCATGCTCCCCACAAAAAATTTTACAAATTGTTAGGGGCAGTGGCCAATAATGATTTGATAAAATTTTTCATAATTACAATAACAAAGAAATCAAATGCACACACTTATTGATACAATGTTGGTCAAAAGCTAAAATTTTCTCACAGTCCATAAAGATAGTCCTGATCATTCATCACAGTGAAACTGCCGTTTCTTTTCTCAAAGTCTGAACAGTAAAAGACAATGCACACGGAAGTAGTGGATTTCCATGCAATCTTGAAGAAAAGACAGTGCTGACTCTTGACATGCTGACAGGTAATGGGCCACAACAGAGCAAACCCACAGCAGAGTCATTCGACGTTTTGAAGAATATTGGTAAGTAGGTGATCACAGAGCAGACCACTGTAGTCTTGTTAGAGATTACGGTATTGGTGGGCCACCAGAGGTGCAGACCCACTGCAGTCCTGGTAGAAATAATGGTAATGGTGGGCCATCAAAGATGCAGACCCACTGTAGTCCTTGTAGAGACGGCCAGCAGCCATCTGTTGCAACTGTGCAGGTGCACAATCACCATCGAAGAGTCTTGCGGACAATATAGCAAGTCCGTAACCACCACTTGTGCACTCACAAAGTTTTTGGAATTGTCCTTAGAACCCGCAATGCTGTTATCCAGTCCCTTGCTGAATTATTAACACACGTGCAAAAACTAACAGTCCCAACTTCTCACATATTGTGCATTACTATGACCAACAGAAATGTGTGCAGTGAAATGAATGCTTACAAGTTACTTAATTTGATGAACTGGTGTCAATTACAATATTATAACATGAGAATACAATTACAAAGGTACAAAATATATCATTAAAGAACATAACAATACAGATAACATTTGTGGTACAGGCTTTACAACAGAATAGAAATAAACATATACATCAATGTTACAGGAATTATGAGACAAGTAAATACATAAACGATCAGAATAACTTTTGAAACATCAACTTTACACATAAGCATCAAAACAAAACAGAATAAATAATGTCTAAGCATATTTACAAGATAAATAACATATTATTAATGCCAATTATATTTGAGGATAACAGTATTCCTCATCATAGTTCATGTAGCTGAGTATTAGAAAAATTCTACAACATAAGTCTTATCATATAAACATATAAAGACAGGAAGAACATAAATACACAAAGGTACACAAACACATAGTGGGATAACACAAAAGGAAAGGACAGGGTTTGTTTTCAGTGTAACATTTGGTACTGCAGTCCAACACAAAACTTCATTCCATAGATCTTTCGTCTTATTTCGATATTTGCTCCAGCCAAAAAAATCCTATCCAAGCAGGCTTTCTGTATTTTTCTCGTATAATCTCTCAGTGCATTTCTTCAAATTCATCGCAACTCATTCTCTTATAGGCTACCCCCTCTTAAGCTAACTTAAATCTACTGAGCTCAGATGTTAAACTAAGGGACGAGGCAATGCAGCAGCACAAAACAATTAACACGAACAGCAATGACAAAAAAATTCAAATTGGCAAAGTAAGCAACAATATTACAACTAATATAAGGCAATGAGCAGCAAGCAAGAAAAATAAATCAGTAGTAAACTGGCTTAGCAGAGTAACACAAGGTCAAATTCAGTAACACTATGCCTGGCTAACAGCCGCAGCAAATGAAATAACTTATATCTAAACATGACATAGCTCAAGCAGAAAAAAACATTACACTAAAGACAATAATGCAGACAAGGGAAATGTATGTTCACATCTTAATGTCTATGTAATTAAAGTGGTGCACCACAAGAAGTTATTCTACAAAAAAAAATTACCAAGTAGTTGAAAAGAAAAATCCGTATGCAATTCCTGTGAAGGGAAATGTCTTTGTGCTCCCCCATTTTTGGAAAATGTATTACAAAATTAGTATTTACTGGATCTGTAGACAGAAAATATTTATATTAGTACATCTATAAAATTCTATTTTAACCAATGCTGCAGTGCAGCTAGAAACTAGATATTAAAAAAAATGAAAATATGTACAAAGGAAGGCATGAAACATCATTCATTAGCCATATGGCATTTCATAAGGTAGTAAAAAATCTCTCAACTATAAAGACAGTAGTCATAATCAGGTGTATAGACATAACATATTTCTCGTCATTTCATTAGGCATTTCAGTAAATCATAAATTACGAGCTCCACAGTGTAATCATATGTTTTCAAGTTTGAGCATGTCGTATTTGGGATGCTTTCTACAAAGGAATGTCAGTAGCAAGGATAAGGGCCTCCCTTTTTTTTTCTACCTGTGCCTCTGAAAAGGCACACCCTAATGGCTTGTTCTCCAGGCGTCTGACACAGCTGGGTGCCCACGACGCATTACGTGCAGGTGGTCACTTAACGTTCTTACTGAAATATTTACGACAGCAGTTTCCGCTACAGTGACAGTCTCATATAAAAATATTTTACAGGTCAAGAATTTGCGTTACAAATGTGTAGAAACAAAATCCTATGAATATAACATTGTCCAAAAAATTTTCGTCGGTATTGTAATACATTCACGCATTTACATACATTTCATAACTCTTAAAGTACGATTCTTGGTTTCCAACAACCTTTTTCACAAACCAGAGTCCCTAACCACTACTCATTATTCCTTACATTATTACACATATACATATTCGTCAACACTTCTTCAATATTTCATCATAACAGATATGTAGCATAATCAAATAACTCATATAGCATCAGCATATTGATCATAAACATACCTCAGCAGCATAATACACATCGTCGTCGTAATAATAACATCATAACACCTCAGTCAAATCTCAAAAACGTCGTAGCTTTCTGCAATAATGTCAAAACCTAAAAAAAATTCTCTGCTCATTTCAATAGTGTCATCTACCTCAAACATACTTTAAAAATCATGATCCCATACCAAATACATCATTCAAAGCTCTCATAGTATCATAATGGGTCCGAAAAAATATGAACAGTTCACAAAGTACAGACAAAATACAATTTCGTAAGTGTGAAGTTATCCAACGGTGTAATTACGTAAACATCTGTCACTGATGTAGAAAAAAAAATGTTTGTCTCTCAGTTGAATAATCAGATAGCTGTGTAATTTTGTGTTAGAGAAATATGGTACCAATGTGTAAAGTTGTATAAGCAAATACCATATTAGCTAGGGCTCCTTGTGCTTGCCAAACACATGGTACACAAAGTAAGCGTGTACCCCCCTGAGGATTAATGTAATTATACCCTCAGGTGTTACAGATTACAGCAATGGAATGAAATGTATCACGGAAAACTTTCTTTGTAATTCAAAAATATTTAAAAATAAATGTTTTAAGTACAAAATTAATCACTGAAATGCGTGTCCTGTAGCGCTAAATGTGCATCTTGTTGTAAGATAATCTCTGTGGAAGTGTCGTATTTATTTTCCTCCGAAAGCTAAGTTCTGCAGAAGCCAATGTACTTACCTCATGATAAACAAAAGTGAAACGCTTTGCATATAGATATCTTAGTTATTACGCTTATTGTTGTGATTGAAAGTACTGTGCTGTAACGTATTGTTGTGCTACGGAAAAGGCTGTCTCCTTGTAGCTATACCACAAAAGTTACTACTAAAACATGTTTTACTTTACAGAAGAATTCAGAATAACTGTGCAGATATAAAACAGATACACCGCAAAAGCAACATTGTAAATTGTCACTCATTTGTAACGTCGTGATATAATCGTGTAGCTGTCACATAAACCAACCACTGTGTCATCTGGTATCCCTCAGAAAGTACTTTAATTCAGAATGTATTTTCAAGTAAACCAAAATGTTGCATTAAAATCTCATTAGCAGTGCCGGTATATGTTCTAAGTATGTAAGCCGTATATTCGTTACGTAATCGTTAACTAACAAGGAAGAATGTATAAATAACAACACTGTGTCGTCTGTTCGCAATAACAATGCATTCGCAATTACTTGTCTAAGTTACCTATGTTCTTGACTGGATAGTTAGTTAGCTTTAAAACGTAGTTGCATGTTAACAGTTTGTAAGTGTGACAAAGAGTACTAGTAATGTGAAGTGAAAAATTTTATAGCAAAAACTAAATTAAAAAACAGTTTATCTCTCAATAAACGGTTTTACATGTGAGATGTGGTGTAACCCTTTGCTCTTCTCAGTATGCAGAGTTTCAACTTGAATGCAATTATCATGTGGTATTCGTCCGTAAAGAATACTGGAATTTTGCTCAAGGTTAGCGTCTATGTTATTTTTCCCTGAGCCAGCGGGCGCAAGTGGCTGCCTGCGGTGCGAGTCATTGTCTGTTTCTTTGTTGGCGCGTGTCGTTACTGGGATTAGGAGACCTAACTTCTACAAATTCACCGTGATGAGAGGGCCCTGCCCTGTTTAAATCCCGCCAGTTCTGATGCAGTTCAGGTCTGCCGTTACGATCATATCGTCTGTCGTCATATCGGTAGATTCTGTAGTTTCTTTCTTGTCGGTTAAGTGGTGGAGAATTTCTCCCTGAATTATCACTGCATGGTGGACCGTTGCGTCTGAAGTTATTCTGTCTCCCGTGATAATAATTGTTCTGGTTGCCAAATTGTCTGTTTCTATGAGTGTCTCTGTCATATTCATTACTACGGAAATGCGATCTCTCTCTGTAACTATTACTCTGCCAGTGGTTGTCATACGGGTGGTGTCTCTTTTGGTCACGATTTACATTGTCAGAATAGAATTGTCGAGTCCAGTTATTGTTTCTGTCGTCACGGAATTGTGACGGATGTGACTTGTAATTGTTGTGTTCCTGTTTTCGCGTTCTGCGATTGTCAGTGTCAATTACCAGTTCTTGTAACAGTCCCTGAAAAGCTTCAATGTCGTCTTTGCAACGTCCTGCCAAAATAATATTTCTTAAATGTTCAGGCAATTTCATTAAGCAAATGCGGATGAGTTCTGAAGGGCTGTATGGGTTTGAAAGGTACTGATTCTTGTGCAACATGTCTTCAAAATATTTCACAAGACTGGAAAATTCAGATTGTTCGAAATGTTTCATCATTATGATGCTATGTTTTACTCGGTATTGTGTAGCTTGAGACCAATATGCTGAGAGGAAGGCATGATAAAAATCTCCTTCACTGTGACAATCGTGAATGACCGATCGCATTCTTACAGCTGGTTCATTCTCCAAGTAGCCACACATAAATTCTAACCTGTGCTCCAATGACCAGTTGGGAGGAAAACAATGAGAGAATTGATGGAGCCACGCTTGTGGATGAATGTCGTTGGCAGAATTCTTAAATGTTTTGAATTTACGTGTAGTAATGAACAGCTTATAGTCAAAATCATTGTGTCGCTGAGTAGCATATCGGTCATTGTTACGTCGTGTTGGCGGTTCCATCTCAAAATTCGGTGTACCTTGCCAATTTCTTTCATAATTTCTGAAGTGCCCTGAGTTATTATTTTGTGGCTGTTCCGTATTTCTATGTCCCTCTTCCCGTGTTGGAGCGCGAGTGGCCTCTGAAATACGTAATTCTTGTATTACCTGTGTCAGCTGATCTTGTACTTCCCGGATTTCTCTTTGGTGTTGCGTATTAATTTGATTCTGATTTTGTTTGAATTTCCTAATTTGTTGGCACTCTTCTGTGTCATTAAAGACTACTGGTTTTGTGTCATTCAGATTATCATCTACCTTCGTAGATAAATTATTTAGCTGATTCGAAAGTTCAACTACTTTCTCTGATAATGAACTAATTTCCTCCATGTGTCTTTCTGAACCAATTTTCAGAGTATCTACTGTGTCCTTTAAGTGTTCTTGAGTTTTTGCAAGTTGCGTAACCAGATTGGTAGATGCAACTGAGTCAATTTTAGCTTGCAAGGTCTCATGATTTTCATGAACAATAGTTTGCAGTTCTTTTATGGCTGCTTCGTGATTCTGTAATGCATTTTCATGCCGCGAAAAAATAGGTTGAAAATGCTCACAAATTTGTGTTTTTACGTCATTACAGACTTTTTGACATTTCGATTCAATGTTATGTGACTCAGTAGTTAAATCTTCACGTGTTTGTTCAAGCTTATGTTCCACTGAGTCTAACTTTTGAAGCTTTTGTTCCATTGTGTCTAACTGTTGCTATGTTTGCCTCTGGTGTTGTTCCATTGAGTCTAACTTTTGAAGCTTTTGTCCCATTTGTTGCATTAATTGTAATAACAATGCACTGGTGTCTGAAACATGTTCCTCAGTGCTTTTCGGCAGTGAATTTGCACCGGCAACATTCACATTTTGACAAGCGGAAAATGTGTCTTGTCTCATTTGAGAAAACGGTGAGAACCCAAAACCTGAGTCTACAGTATTTGCAATATTGTATTCTGTCATTCCCGATTCCTGAGGCGAGCTGTTGCCGACCGATTGATCGATAATGCTTCCCTGTTCACTACCTGTTTCACTGTCTACTCCATTATTTGACGCCCGCTCCATTTCCCTATGCACAGTTACCAAATTACTGCTTTGAATATTAGTTAGTTCATTACATGGTGGGGCTAACACACTGCTATCGTCTTCACTGTCATTTCTCAGTTTACTTTGGAGCCTAGTATTACGTTTTTCACACACCATTATTGTCACAATATTTCACACGACAACACAGAAAAGCACAATTTGAAGAGCAAAATAAGAGAACACATTAACATAGCACTGAAAATAATATCTAGTTAATTGCAGCTGCGCAATACTTGGTGCAAATCTACATGCGTGCCACACCTGTTTTACTGTACAACAATGCAAGGCTGCAACTACAAAAGAAATTCTCTCTATAATTATGCGCTAGCAATAAACAATAGCTACACTAATTACACAAACTACAAGAAAAAATTCAGAAGATTCCAGTGAGGTATCCTAGACTAAGGCTCGACATATGAAACGTCCCCTTTGAAAAATTATAGAAGTCTTTGCTTAAACTGACACACAATATTTTTAGCGCAACGCAATCTGACTTTCAAAAATCCCTACAAAAGAATGGCTCTGACTAACATTAACCTATACCTTTCACAAATCACTTACCTCAGAAAAATCTTCGTTACTCGAACTACTACAATACAGCGAGCCCCACTACTGCCAGCTAAATAAAAGATTCAAACTACTGAAGACACTAACTACTGATAGGCATAGTTAGCAAATGAAAGATTTTGATAGAGAACAAACAATGTATTTACCTCAATAGTGTTCAAAAGTCATAATATATATAGCAGTTCATGACATCCAGTCTTAAAAATTTTTAAACTCCGCCAGCTCTCTCCCCACATCCACCACTGCTGGCGGCTCACCTCCAACTGCGCAACGCTATGCGCTGTTCACATCCAGCTGCCGCTGCCCAACACTACAATGGCAGACAATAATGCAAACTAGCCACAGACTGCACACAGCACAGCCAGTGATTTTCATACAGAGCGCTACGTAACGTTGCCAATAAGAAAACATAAACAGCCTACTTACACTGCTAACAATCCCATCTCACAGGCGAACACGCTACGTTTTACGCTTTATGAACAGGTTGTTGTGTTGATGTACACTTCAGTGCAATTATATCAAAAATGGTTCCCATGGCTCTGAGCACTATAGGACTTAACTTCTCAGGTCATCAGTCCCCTAGAGCTTAGAACTACTTAAACCTAACTAACCTAAGGACATCACACACATCCATGCCCAAGGCAGGATTCGAACCTGAAACCGTAGCGGTCACTCGGCTCCAGACTGTAGCGCCTAGAACTGCACGGCCACTCCGGCCGGCCCCCCACTTCACCAGCTTGCCACAGTCACACTACTTATTCTATCAAGTAGCTTGCGATGGACTGGTACTGTCGGCACACAATTATTTCATTGCACCTTGTAAGGGTATTGTCATATCGCTGGCTTGGTTGCGGGGTATCTTTGCGAGAGGCAGCTTTTACAGAGTCGAACAAGGGACACGGAGCTGCTATGTTGTGTTGTGGGTAGCTATGCATGGGATAGGCATTATTATAGAAGTTCAAGTGTGGCTGAAATTGCTATTATTGTGAAGTAATGAGATATGGAAGTGGATTCAGTGAAAAGTGCGTCAAGAAAAAATTAAAAATGAGCTGTGCAGCCGATAACGTATCTGAGTATCCGCCCGTTTGCGTGTCGTAACGTACAACATCAATCATCCGCGTCGTGTTTGGTCTCCCAGAATGAAACTAATGTGAATCGGTAAAACAGTTTACCACAAAGGAGAGCAATCAAGTGCCAGTGTCTTGTAGCGGGCGTGAGCAAATGCGTGCGGTCATCGCGTTTCCGCATCATCAGCTATCAGCCGCGTCGCAACGGTTACGCGCACGCTCGTACGAGTGAGAACTTTGAACTATAAATTAACTTTTACGAACATTGTTATATTATTACAAGTGTCAAGAAGGGCTGGTACCATATATCTGTGTGTACTTGACGAGCGTAAGAACTTTCGTTTGACCATTCAGCTTCCGCATCACCAACAATCACCCGCGTCGTGTCGGATACAAGTACGCTCGTTCAAGGGATAATTGTGGGCAGATAATGATAATCATTCGCTGTGTATCTATCGCCGAAGGTTCAGCCAGAGTAAGACTGTGAAATACTTGTGACGGCGTGAAGTACACTCTGTATGGGCTCCCTAAGTAACGTAAGCCAGCGGAATACTTACGAAGACACTAATAGGAATAAACTGTGATACAAAGAATAATATTTTTGTGAACCTAGATCTTTGAAAACCAAAAGACATCTTGTAAGTAGGCTATGTACGTAGGCTATGTAAGTAGGCTGTTTATGTTTTCTTATCGGCAACGTTACGTAGCGCTCGGTATGAAAATCACTGGCTGCGCTGTGTGTAGTCTGTGGCCAGTTTGCATTGTTGTCAGCTATTGTAGTGTTGGGCAGCTGGATGTGAACAGCGCGTAGCGTTGCGCAGTTGGAGGTGAGCCGCCAGCAGTGGTGGATGTGGGAAATGAGATGGCGGATTTTTGAGTACAGAATAGATGTCTGAACTGCGATATGTATATTATGACTATTAAGGTAAATACATTGTTTGTTCTCTATTAAAATCTTTCATTTGCTAACTATGCCTACTAGTAGTTAGTGCCTTCCGTAGTTTGAATCTGTTATTTAGCTGGCAGTAGTGGCGCTCGCTGTATTGCTGTAGCTTGAGTAACGAAGATTTTTGTGAGGTAAGTGATTTGTGAAAGGTACAGGTTAATGTTAGTCAGGGCCACTCCTTTGTAGGGATTTCTGAAAGTCAGATTGCGTTGCGCTAAAAAAAAATATATTGTGTGTCAGTTTAAGTACAGTCATGTATAATTCGTTCTAAGGGGACGTTTCAATCTTTTAAAAATAATGTAGATAGAGCCTCTTGTAAAACTGTTAATGCAGAAGGGGGGGGCATACACTGAGGTGAAAAAAGTCACGGGATAACTCCCAATGTCGTGTCGGACCTTCTTTTTCCCTGCGTAGTGCAGCTGCTCGAAGTGGTGTGTCGTCAAGATGTCATTGGAAATCCCCTGCAGAAATACTGAGCCATGCTGTCCATAATCACGAAAATGTTGACAGTGCAAAATTCTGTGCACGAACTGACCAGCCAGTTATGTCCTAGAAATGGTGATCTCGGCCGTCAAATTTTTCTCTCAAACTCTCCAGAATGTTCTTCAAACCAATCGCGAACCATTGCGGCCGAGTGAGAAGACGCGCTGTCATCCATACAATGAAGGTCATGAACGCCTGCTAATGGTCTCCAAGTATCCGAGCAGAATCATTCCCAGTCAATGATCGGTTCGAAACTTCCTGGCAGATTGAAACTATGCGCCGGACCGAGACTCGAACTCGGGACCTTTGCCTTTCGCGGGCAAGTGCTCTACCGACTGAGCTACCCAAGCACGACTCACGTCCCGTCCTCACAGCTTTACTTCTGCCAGTAGAGCACTTTCCCGCGAAAGGCAAAGGTCCCGAGTTCGAGTCTCGGTCCGGCACACAGTTTTAATCTGCCAGGAAGTTTCATATCAACGCACACTCCGCTGCAGAGCGAAAATCTCGTTCTTGGATGATCGGTTCATTTAGACCATAGGACCCAGTCCACTCCAAGTACACACAGCCAAGTACACACATCCCACCACCAGCTTGCACAGTGCCTTGTTGACAGCTTGCGTCTGTGCCTTCGTGGGATCTGTTCTACACTCGAGCTATACCGTAAGCTCTTATCAACAGAAATCGAGACTTATCTGATCAGGCCACGGTTTTCCAGTCAACGGGATCTGTTCTACACTCGAGCTATACCGTAAGCTCTTATCAACAGAAATCGAGACTTATCTGATCAGGCCACGGTTTTCCAGTCGACGGGATCTGTTCTACACTCGAGCTATACCGTAAGCTCTTATCAACAGAAATAGAGACTTATCTGATCAGGCCACGGTTTTCCAGTCGACAGGATCTGTTCTACACTCGAGCTATACCGTAAGCTCTTATCAACAGAAATCGAGACTTATCTGATCAGGCCACGGTTTTCCAGTCGACGGGATCTATTCTACACTCGGGCTATACCGTAAGCTCTTATCAACAGAAATCGAGACTTATCTGATCAGGCCACGGTTTTTCAGTCGACGGGATCTGTTCTACACTCGGGCTATACCGTAAGCTCTTATCAACAGAATTCGAGACTTATCTGATCAGGCCACGGTTTTCCAGTCGACGGGATCTGTTCTACACTCGAGCTATACCGTAAGCTCTTATCAACAGAAATCGAGACTTATCTGATCAGGCCACGGTTTTCCAGTCGACGGGATCTGTTCTACACTCGAGCTATACCGTAAGCTCTTATCAACAGAAATCGAGACTTATCTGATCAGGCCACGGTTTTCCAATCGACGGGATCTGTTCTACACTCGAGCTATACCGTAAGCTCTTATCAACAGAAATCGAGACTCATCTGATCAGGCCACGGTTTTCCAGTCGACGGGATCTGTTCTACACTCGAGCTATACCGTAAGCTCTTATCAACAGAAATCGAGACTTATCTGATCAGGCCACGGTTTTCCAGTCGACGGGATCTGTTCTACACTCGGGCTATACCGTAAGCTCTTATCAACAGAAATCGAGACTTATCTGATCAGGCCACGGTTTTCCAGTCGACGGGATCTGTTCTACACTCGAGCTATACCGTAAGCTCTTATCAACAGAAATCGAGACTTATCTGATCAGGCCACGGTTTTTCAGTCGACGGGATCTGTTCTACACTCGAGCTATACCGTAAGCTCTTATCAACAGAAATCGAGACTTATCTGATCAGGCCACGGTTTTTCAGTCGACGAGATCTGTTCCACACTCGAGCTATACCGTAAGCTCTTATCAACAGAAATCGAGACTTATCTGATCAGGCCAAGGTTTTTCAGTCGACTAGGGTCACGAGGCCAGGAAAGACGCTGCAGGAGGCATCGTGCTGTTAGCAATGGCTCGTCTGTCGCATGTTGCCAGAGCCCATTGACGGCAATTTTCCCCGCACTGTCGTAACGGATACGTTCATCGAACGTCCCACACTGATTTCTGCGGGTATTTCACGCAGTGTTGTTCATCTGTTAGCACTGAGAATTCCACGAAGACGGCGTTGTTCTCTATCGTTGAGTGAAGACCGTCGGCCACTGCGTTGCCGTGGTCAGAGGTAGTGCCTTAAATATGGTATTCTCGGCGCACTCTTGACACTTTGAATCTCGGAATACTGAATTCCCCAACGATTTCCGAAATGGAATATCCCATGCTTCTAGCTCTAACTACCATTTAGCGTTCAAAGTCTGTTAATTCCCCTCGTGCGGCCATAATCACCTCGGGGACCTATTCACATCAATCACCTGAGTACAAATGACACCCCTTCCAACGCACTGGCCTTTTATACTTTGTGTACAGGACACTACTACCGCCTGTGTATGTGGATATCGCTATACCATGACCTTTGTCACCTCAGTGTAATGTTAAATGTAAAATAATATTTTGTTTTTTTCTCTGTACTGTTCTCTGAGACAACAGCATGTGATTATTATAGTTGGATCTCAAAGAAAGTATAGGAAGTAATTTAAGAGTATTGTTTTCTTTCAAATAAAATTAATCATGCTTTGTAATGTCGAGCTGTTATCGGCGGTCTACAGGAAGCTGAGAAGAAATACACTTCTCAAGTTCATTTGCTGTAATGGACTGGCAGACACAATTTCAAGATATGAATACAGAAAGAAATTAATTCAGGTAACTATGAAAATCATTTGGTGGCGGTGCAAACCTTTTTTCTATCTTCGCAGACTTTATTAACCAAAAGATAAAAGAATCAAGCCCTTTCCTACAGTGATGGTAAAAGGGATATGCACTTGCAGAAAAAGGATAATTTCACTGGCAACACTTTTATCTTCCGGTAGCAGGATAAAGCCCTTCAGGAAAAGTGCAAATAGAGCTGAGATTCAGTATTCCTTTTTTTACTGTACTGTTACATATATGACACTCTAGCCTGGGGCCGAAGTTGAAATATAAAACTGCAGCCTGTCGTTTCGCAGAATTATTAAATGTTTTACTACAAGTCACAGGCAACAGACGACAAATTATCAAATCGGCAGTGCCGTTCGTGAGTATTCGAAAAGGGACTGCTCTCAAGCTTCTCATTTGGCCTTGCAAGGCTGAGTGGATCGTAACGGGCCGCAACTGCAGATTTTGTATGCCGTTCCAGGTACAGAGCATATTTCTGCCCATTCGAAAAACATCACATTTGCTGCACAGCGGTCAGTCACAAGGCGCGCTGGGCAACCGTAGCCCTTGGCTCTCTGCCCTTTAAAGGTGCCGCGGGACTCCCACGTCCCTTCACAAGTGCCCTCGATGAGCCTTGCACTGTAACTCGCCCACGCTCCAGGGCAGCCAGTCACTGCTGTAAGCAATGTCAGTATCAAAACGTCTGCTGACATTTGCCAATAAACACTCATAAAATAAAGAAAAAGAAACTATTTAACACAGACACCTGAGATCTACCGGCTGGTTGTGTTGGCTTAACGCTACATTAACATTTTTTTCCGAACCCCAGGTCAGTTAAAGGTTACTTCTCAATTTCTTTCTCTTTTTTGTGAATACTTGGCTCTCATTACTCAGCTCGTTGCCTCTTTTTGTAATTACCGTTTCGTGATTCTGTCGCAACTGCAACTGTATTACCATGTCAGTGAGATGGCTTTATGTAAACTCCGACGTGTTTTGACAAAAGAAACAAATTTTAATATAGCAGCAAGAGAAACATAGGTGTTAGCTAAACTTCGCCACTGATGATGCTTCTCTGAAGAAGAAGAAGAAAGGTAAGAAGTCTGGAGCAAATAAATCTTCCGCTGTGATTTAGACCATATCCTGTAACCCAGCGTATTTTTAGTAATGAACATTGGGGACTGAAACTTGCCAAAGGATTTTATTTCTCTACCTGAATGATCTAAAAGAAAACGATTCACAGCACAGGGTGCACCATCTACGAGGGTTGCCCAGAAAGTAATGCAACGCATTTTTTCTTCAACTATCGTTTATTGAACATAGTGAGAATTACACACACACGAAAGAATGGTGTTCTATCTACACACCCTACTGTTCCACGTGATCACCATTCTGTTTCGTGGCCTTCCCCCCAGTACGAAACAAGGACGTGTCTGCCCTGTCGGGTACCAATCCTTGTCCTCGTGGCGGAGTCAGTGTTTCACTGTGTGAATCACATCAAGATACGTCGCCCACCGCGCAGCGAATAACTGTAGTTCTGTCAACAGCAGATGCTGCATACACTTTTCACAAGCATTTGTGAATATTCGCCACAGTTTCTTTCTCTCCAGTGGGAAATTCAATGACAGCACGTTTCTTGTAATGTACATCACCTACAGACGCCATTTTGAAACTGTCCTGCAGCTACGCTATCTGTCGGAACCGACGGAAACTTGGTGCATTCACTTAGGAGACTTCAAATAATACATACCTAACGTTTCGCATTCGTAGCATAGCTGAGAAAAAAACAATGCGGTACATTACTTTATGGGCAACCCTCGTATGTGTGTGATGTCCTTAGGTTAGTTAGGTTTAAGTAGTTTTAAGTTCTAGGGGACTGATGACCATAGATGTTAAGTCCCATAGTGCTCAGAGCCATTTTTTTCGTATGCGTTCCAATCACCATTCAAAGTGAATTCCCGAACAGTTTCACCTCAAGTATCTTTAGATCCGTTAAAGTCATTGTCAATTTCCATTTTGATGTGCACTTACAAGCGACTGATAAAAGGAAGCGACAGTTTTAATAACGATCAGAACTATGCACCTTTTTGGCTCCAGAATAATAATTTTTGCAGATCTCACAGCCTAGAGAATCCTATCGATTCCTCGTCAAGATAAAAATAGATTATCAATATCGCTGCATAACTAGAAGATACATGAAATGAATATGTGTAGTCCTTCATTCATATGATCGAAAAGATGGTATGCGGTTTGGTGTGAATTTTTTCATATTTCTCATATCGTTGAGGTGTGGAAAGAAAATATTTTTCTAGTTTCAGTACCAGCTGTTCGTTATTAAAATCACACTGGGTTATAGGATTCCACTGAGATTTGCTTTTTACTTTCAGAGAAGCGTCGTCAGTGGCGAAATTCGAGTAACGCCTACATTTCTATCGTTGTCATGTTTAAATTTGCTTCTTCAGCCAGAATAAGGAGAAATTTACACAATGTTACCTCCCTAACATGCTAATGCAGTTACAATTACGATAGAATCATGAAACAGTTGTTTATTAAACGAGTAGCTCAGGACAACTCAGGTCAATAGCTTATGAAAAATCACATTCTCAATATTAAATTAAAATTTCTTCGCTTATGTTGTTGCGAAGCCACATTAATTCTCATTTCACCAGCTGTAAATTACCCCTTCAAAATTACGTTGTTCCACTGAAAAAGTCTGCAGATACTCATATATAGCACCAGATAGGAAAGTCCTACAGGCTAACCACATAGCAAAATATTCTCCTCTTGCATGCTATCATTTTCTAAAATCTGGTTTCAATATCTCGAATGGTTTATGAGATACGCAGACGCGAGCGGACGTAAACGCGCTATGTACAATCAATTTAGTCGAGATTGTGGGCAGATATAAATCTGATCACCAGTTTAAAGGGAAAAAAATGGTTCAAATGGCTCTGAGCACTATGGGACTCAACTGCTGAGGTCATAAGTCCCCTAGAACTTAGAACTACTTAAACCTAACTAACCTAAGGACATCACACACATCCATGCCCGAGGCAGCATTCGAACCTGCGACCGTAGCGGACGCGCAGTTCCAGAATGTAGCGCCTAGAACCGCTCGGCCACTAAGGCCGGCAGTTTAAAGGAAAATGCAATGTTTTAGCTACATTTAATAAACAGCAATGTATGATGTAAGACGCACCAAATGAAGGCAAATGCATAGCGATTCCTATTTTTCTTTTTGCACTATTCGAATTTCGTGCAGTGGGGTATGTATTCTCTAAATATCGCAATAACTATGATCATTAATGAAGTGGTAGGCAGTGCTTCGTGAAGCTGACGAACAACGATATAAAATGTGCAAGGATCACATACTTTCACAGAACAGCTCTTTAAAATCGAATGAGGAAGTTTGCAGACAAGGCAGACTACGTTCCGTTTGTATAGGCACTGCTGCACCTTGACTAGCCGGGCTAACCAGCGTTCTCTGCGCACACCCGCAGGCTAGTATTGAGTTCTTCGAACAGTGCGGCGAGTCAAAAGTATCCGGACACCTGGCTGAAAATGACTTACAAGTTCGTGGCGCCCTTCATCGATAATTCTGGAATTCAGTATAGTGTTGGCACACCCTCAGCCTTGATGACAGCTTCCACTCTCGCAGGCATACGTTCAATCAGCTGCTTGAAGCTTTCTTTGGGAAGAACACTCATTCTTCACGGAGTGCTGCATTGAGGAGAGGTATCGATGTCGGTCGACGAGGCAGGGCACGAAGTCGGCGATCCAAAACAACCCAAAGGTTTTCTATAGGATTCAGGTCAGCACTGTGTACAGGCTAGTCCATTACAAGGATTTTGCTGTCGTTTAACCACTCCGCCACAGGCTGTGCATTATGAACAGGTGCTCGAACGTTTTGAAAGGTGCAATCGCCATCCCCGAATTGCTCTTCAACTGTGAGAAGCTAGAACGTGCTTAAAACATCAATGTTGGCCTGTGCTGTGATAGTGCCACGCAAAACAACAAGGAGTTCAAGCCCCCTCCATGAAAAATACGACCACATCATAACACCACCTCCTCCGAATTTTACTGTTGGCACTTCACAGGCTGGCAGATGACGTTGACCCGGCTTTCACTATACCCACGCCCTGCCATCGGATCGCAACATTGTGTACCGTGGTTCGTCACTCCACATAACGCTTTTCCACTGTTCAGTCGTCCAATGTTTACGCTCCTTACACCAAGCGCTGCGTCGTTGGCATTTACCGGTGTGATGTGTGAGTCATGAGTAGCCGCTCGACCATGAAATCCAAGTTTTATCACCTCCCGCCTAACTGTCATAGTACTTGCAGCTGTGGCCGAGCGGTTCTAGATGCTTCAGTCCGGAACCTCGCTGCTGCTACGGTCGCAGGTTCGAATCCTGCCTCGGGCATGGATGTGTGTGATGTCCTTAGATTAGTTAGGTTTAAGTAGTTCTATGTCCAGGGGACTGATGACCTCAGATGTTAAGTCCCATAATGCTTAGAGCCATTTGAACCATTTGAGTACTTGCAGTGGATCATGATGCAGATTGGAATTCCTGTGTGATGGTCTGCCTATTACACATTACGACCCTCTTCAACTGTCGGCGGTCTCTGTCAGTCAACAGACGAGGTCGGCCTGTACGCTTCTGTGCAGTACATGTCCCTTCACGTTTCCACTCCCCTATCACATAGCAAACAGTGGAAGTAGGGGTGTTTAGGAGTGTGGAAATCTGCGTACAGATGTATGACACAAGTGACATCCAATCACCTGACCACGTTCGAAGTCCGTGAGTTGCACGTAGTGCCCCATTCTGCTCTCTTACGATGCCTAATGACTACTGAGGTCACTGATATGGAGTACCTGGTAGTAGGTGGCAGCACAGTGCACCTAATATGAAAAAAAGTATGTTTTTTGTGGTGTTCAGATACTTTTGATCACATAGTGTATGTCCAGAGTTACAATTTGAGGTGGACCTCGCCGCAGCTGCTGGAGTAGCTGGACTAACAAGGAGAAGTCCCCAGCGGTGCTATCGGCTTTTTGAAACCATCTAAACGGTCATGCAGGTTAAGATCCCACATATCACACACTGCAGCCATTCACCCTGGTGGGCCCTCATTTGCAAGTAACTGAAGAAAAAAAATTCGGAATTTTGTGTGACACTCCGTAGCATTAAAAAAGGTGGCTTAGTTAGTTTGGTTCTCTGGTGTAATCGGTAGGATAATAGTTTCACATGTAAGAGGTTGTGAATTGGATTCACGTCAGGTCCACTGAAGTTTTTTTCTTATTATTTATGGAAATGACTTTATCATTATTTTTATTCATTTAATTGATTTAAGTGTAGGTTTTTATATCCGTTCCTTTGTCACATCATTTTAATCATAGTATCAACTTCTTCATTTGCTCTCATTTTTCCTTCTGTCATTCTTTTCCCACTTTCAATCTTGTTTTTAATTAATTTTATGTATCAATTTTATTTTATTTCTTTTGATTTATCACCCTGTTTTTACCTGCACATTATCGCGTTCATTATATCTATCTCTAATTTTGTTCGAATTTCGCTATACTTATGAACCCTGCTTCCATTTTAATCTTCATTTGCGTGATTTTGTCCATAGTGCAGTAGGTATATAGGTTATGTTTTAAATGTCTATATGACGAATACCATACAAGAAATATTGCACATTTGGTAACGAAAAATATATTAATCACTCCACTGCACAGTCAATACAAATAGATTATTTGATCTTTTCTTAACTGAGAGATCGGAATTTTCAAATAACTCAATGTTTTATCAGACAGATATAATCACAATCATATTCACAAAACTTACGATTGCAAAAAGAATTATTTAAAGAGAAAATGAAGAAAATGAAAAACGTTCATGAGGTGATTAAAGTAATGTGACAAAAGAATAAAAAAAATACATTTAAACCAATTAATTGAACAAACATAATGATCAAAGTCAAATCTAAGAGCACAGGTAGTTCCAGTTTTCAAGAAGGGTAGTCGAGCAGACTCGTTAAACTATAGGCCGATATCTCTGACATCGATCTGTTGTAAAATTTTAGAACACGTTTCTTGCTCGCGTATCGTGTCATTTCTGGAAACCTAGAATCTACTCTGCAGGAATCAACATGGATTCCGGAAACAGCGATCGTGTGAGACCCAACTCGCTTTATTTGTTCATGAGACCCAGAAAATATTAGATACAAGCTCCCTGGTAGATGCCATTTTCCTTGACTTCCGGAAGGCGTTCGATACAGTTCCACACTGTCGCCTGATAAACAAAGTAAGAGCCTACGGAATATCAGACCAGCTGTGTGGCTGGATTGAAGAGTTTTTAGCAAACAGAACACAACATGTTGTTCTCAATGGAGAGACCTCTACTGACGTTAAAGTAACCTCTGGCGTGCCACAGGGGAGTGTTATGGGACCATTGCTTTTCACAGTATATATAAATGACACATTAGACAGTGTCTGAAGTTCCATGCGGCTTTTCGCGGATGATGCTGTAGTATACTGAGTAGTTGCAACATTAGAAAATTGCAGTGAAATGCAGGAAGATCTGCAGCGGATAGGTACTTGGGTGCAGGGAGTGGCAACTGACCCTTAACATAGACAAGTGTAATATATTGCGAATACATAGAAAGAAGGATCCTTTATTGTATGATTATATGATAGCAGAACAAACACTGGTAGCAGTTACTTCTGTAAAATATCTGGAAATATGCGTACGGAACGATTTGAAGTGGAATGATCATATAAAATTAATTGTTGGTAAGGCGGGTGCTAGATTGAGATTCATTGGGAAAGTCCTTAAAAAATGTAGTCCATCAAAAAAGGACGTGGCTTACAAAACACTCGTTCGACCTATATTTGACTATTGCTCATCAGTGTGGGATCCGTACCAGGTCGAGTTGACAGAGGAGATAGAGAAGATCCAAAGAACAGCGGCGCGTTTCGTCACAGGGTTATTTGGCAAGCGTGACAGCGTTACGGAGATGTTTAGCAAACTCAAGTGGCAGACTCTGCAAGAGAGGCGCTCTGCTTCGCGGTGTAGCTTGCTGTCCAGGTTTGGAGAGGGTGCGTTTCTGGATGAGGTATCGAATATATTGCTTCCCCCTACTTATACCTCCCGAGGAGATCACGAATGTAAAATTAGAGAGATCCGAGCGCGCACGGAGGCTTTACGGCAGTCGTTCTTCCCGCAAACCATACGCGACTGGAACTGGAAAGGGAGGTAATGACAGTGGCAAGTAAAGTGCCCTACGCCACACACCGTTGGGTGGCTTGCAGAGTATAAGTGTAGATGTAGATGCAGATTTAAAAATAAAAGAATCTTACTGCAGCTGACGAAATTCGAACCCACAACCTCTTGCATGTGAAGCTATTATTCAACCGATCACACGGCACAACCACATTCTTTGAGCCATACGTTTTAATGCTACTGCGTGTCACGCAAAATTCCGGAATTTTTTTCGTCAATTACTCGGAAACGACGGCCCACCACAGTGAATGGTTGCAGGGTGTGATACCTGGGATTTTAACCTACATCATCGTATATTTGCCTTCGAAAAGTCGATCGCACAGCTGCATACCTCTCCTTGTAAGTGTTTCTTGCTTAAACGAGACGGATTTACCTCTCGATTACTTCTGTCATTACATTCTCCTTTCCTATTTGGATAGTAGTTTCGTAAACTGACCCATGAAGCTGATAATTAAAATCATTTCTCCGTCAAAACAGTTTCTCCGTCAGACCACACAACGCCCTCAGCCAAGTAGTTCCAGATTACATTTCCTTGCTCTTTTATTACATAAATGTTGTGCCTTGCATAGTTTCGTTTCTATACGTGTAATGTTTTGAAGCTGGCGTAACAAGTCGTTGACTGTCGTTAATTGGAGATTCTTATTTGTGGTATGCCTGTAACATGCTGGAAAGTAAGTTTTGTAAAATCAAGATTTTGCGTACCACGTGGTGGTTAGTAAGCACGAGGACCTTTGTGTTACCAGGTACTGATTATTAGGCCCGGATCCCTGCGATTGTACGAAACACGCTTGCTATCACATGCTGCGTAGGTATTTGTGGTTATTTAATTCAATTTCTAGGTGTTTTTATTTTGCTAACTGTGGGGAACAGAAGCCTTTCTGACACACACTTGTGTAGACTGAGACGGAGAATCTAAATAGTTGACGTATAGTATTATCTGTATTTTTCGTGTCGTGTAATTACTGTTATTAAATCCATTTTTTAGAACTCCGGACCTCAGTCGGTAAAAACGGGACCCTTAAAATTAGGATCACTTTTTTGTCCGTCTGTCTTTCTGTATGTCTGTTAAGACTCCCTTTTCTCAGGAAGGGGAAGACGTAAGAAGTTGAAATTTATGTCACATAGCAAGGTCTACGATCCAGTGACGGCGCAAAAAAATTAAGCTTCTAAGCAATCAAAAGATATGGCCATTTATGTCACGTATTTTGATACTCGCAAACTCATCAAAACCTACAGATGAACTATCAGTACATGTAATCAAGTTTGTACGCAACCCTCACAGCTCCAGTCCTATTAGCACTTGTCCACTTTTTTTATGTGCTGTCTAAATGAAAAATGGACTTGGTGTGTCTGGTAATGGAGATCTCGTTTAACCTACATGATTTGTCTTAGGGCGAATAGTGTGCTAGATGTGAGGAACATGTGCGCTTTTATCTCGTAGTAATACGCAAGTAAATTTGTTGCATGTGAATAATGCACTCATATTTTCCTTTTCTTGTGTCTGACTCACGTGTTATGCAGAATTGTTTCGCATTTCTTTCATCACATGTCGTCTGTTCGTAACTGCGATTATTTTTATTAAAACTGACCACTCTGAAGATTGAATTATTATTACGGTCTGAGAAATAGTATGAGAAGACATGCATTAAGAGATTCAAGGTTTTAGAAAACACGTGGTCAGGACCAAGCAAGTCCACTGGACGACCATTTGCCGCGAGGCATGGTAGCCGTAGCATCGCTTTTCTTACAGGCTTAGTTGCCAGTGTCAAGCACTCTGCAAACAAAATTACAGGCAAGCGTCAATTTGCCTGCTAACTCCACATGGCTGCTGGAACGTTTCTGATCTGGTGAGGTACAGAATAATAAAACACCTGGTATAGGTCGTCCTTGTGCCATCAGAAATTTCATCTGGTGTATGCTCTTGTACGGGGTGTTCAAAAAGTGTCTCCGCAGTGCCGTATGATTGTTAACCGCGCGTGACGTATGATTGTTCGCCTGCCTGCGTTACTTCCCTTCAAGTGGACTCTCCCAACATTCTACGTTTCGTTTATCTCAGCCAGCGTCAGCAGTATCGTTGGTGTGTGTCGTTAAGTGATGACGCGAACGTTTAAGTTCAGTTCCTTTGTTCGTTTATTTCGTTTTTGTCACTGTTAAAATGCTAATCGTTGAAGAACGTGTGTTTTTTGTCGAACAAGTGTTCAAAGCTGACTGTAAATACACAGTTTCAGTTCGTCAAACATTTAATTCAGCTTTCCCGGAGACAACACTTCCACATCGCAATACGGTGCGAGATTTGATTAACAAATTTCGAAGTACGGGTTCAGAGACAGATGCACCGAGTAGTGGTCGTCCTAGCGTTTTGTCTGAGAATAAACTACTCGATGTTTCCGATAAAATGTTCACGAGTCCGAACAAGTCAGTAAGAAAACTCGCCCAGGAAATCGATGTTAGTGCCGGAACGACCCGCACAGCTGTAAGAAAAAAATTACAACTTTTCCCATACAAAGTGACAGTCGAGCAAGAACTGAAAAACACTGATCATGGCAAGAGACTGCATTATTGTCAATGGTTCAAAAATTTCGTTCAACAAAATGGAAGGGATATTCTTAATGAAACGTTTTCCACTGATGAGGCGTGCTTTCGTTTCTCCGGGTACATGAACTCGCAAAATTCTCGTTCGTGAAGTAATCCAATCCATTGTGTATCCATGAGGAACCACTTCATTCTGTGAAAATAGGAGTTTCGATTGCAATTCTAGACGTCGGATTGTGGGTCCTGTATCTTTCAACGAAACAATAAACGCACAACGATACTGCAGTCATATTCTGTACCCATTCATAGGAGCACTTGTGTTTAGTGAAATACTGAACGTTTACTTTCAACAAGATGGTTCAACCGCGCATACTGCTCGCGTTTCAATGTCACTGCTTGCTGACGTTTTTGGTGATCGCATAATTTCACAGGGACTTTGGCCTCCACGATCGCCTGAGCTAACACCACCTGACTTTTTCTTCTGGGTCGCAGCGAAAGCAACTGTCTATAAAAACCGTCCAAAATCCAACGATGAATTGAAAACTGCAATATCCACTTTCACTGCTTCTGTTACAGAAGAAATGTTACAGCTTGTGTTTGGAAACATGACAGACGAATTGAATTGTGTATTGAACAACAGGGGGGACTCTTTCAACATTTAATGTGAAAATTTGTAAGTAAAAATGAATATTCAATAAATTAATTACTTGTATTTCACCGAGTTTCATTTCGGTATATTCACTGCGGCATACGGCACGCTCGGCTAACAATCATACGGCACTGCAGAGAGACTTTTTGAACACCCCGTATAAACAATAATAAATTAGTGCCGTCCCGTGTAAATAATAAGTCAGCTGCAACAATCATTATAGTCAGATACAATTTTTTGAGTCCGCTGCGTTACTATTCACACGTTCTTTTATACTCAGCATCAGTCAGATATGCTTTTGTATTCAGTGTGAGTCAGATGTATTTTTGTAGTCAGTATCAGTCAGATGTGCTTCTCTATTCAACATTAGTCAGACAGGGTCATATATTCAGTCAGTTGGTTGGCCGATAGATTTGGGGAAGGGGACCAAACAGCGAGGTCATTGGTCCCATCGGATTAGGGAAGGATGGGAAAGGAAGTCAGCCGTGCCCTTTCAGAGCAACCATCGTGGGATTTTCCTAAAGCGATTTAGGGAAGTCACGGAAAACCTAAATCAGGACGGCCGTACGCGGGTTTAAACCGTCACCCTCCCGATGCGAGGCCAGTGTGCTAACCACTGCGCCACCTCGCTCGGTGTATTCAGTCAGAGAAATTGTATTTAAAATAACACACAGTCTGAATCATACTAAATTTCACAGTTAACTAGAGAGATTCAGCTTTGATTGCTGTGGATATGCACATCTGAGTCTGGTGATACCAAGATAAATTGGAAACAGGAATAGCAGTAAAATATTATGTTGCAATTTTTGTAACAACAGACCGTATTCTGGATTTATAGTATATCATACTTATCTTGCTGTAGTAGTTTGCATGCTTCGTCACAGCAGATAGATGGAAAACCTTACATAAGATGGGAAATAAAGAAGTAAATATTTCAAATCACCTCGTTCGACAACTTGTTGTCCACCACAGTTGGCTCTCGAGTTTTACACGAACTTGTATACTGCCGAAACGCTTTTGACTCGGAGACAAGTGTGCCTGGACGACCTCGGAGATGAAGTGCCCCATGCTTAGGTAAATTAAGTTTTGGCTGTGATCATGTGTTGGAATTACACATATCTCGCCTTTCCTGCGTTCGAATGCCATGCCTACTTCCAGCATAATGTCTGACTTCATCCCGTTCACGTTGAGAGACGTTTCATTTTAGACACCTTTCATGTCGCGTATTCGTGTGTGCGTCGGTAGGCACTTGTCCATCTCAAAGATCTTTAGTACCTTACTCCTCGGCTGGGTGGGAACTGTTAGACATGTCTTAACAAGTCGTCTGAGCTTTGATGGGGCTTTACTAATTCGGAAGCTTGACGGCAGAATCGGTCTGCAGGGCCTAGTGGCCGACAAAGATATCCTTGCCTTCTGCTTGCTGCCTTGCAGTCAACGTGGCTGTTCTATATTGTATTATAGATGCTTTGTCTTATGATAGTGGATTCGACTTATTCATCTAACTTTTTTCTGAATTATGGTGGGATGTCGTTAGATCGAGCTGCATTTACGTGACTGTATGTTACTTGGTTTTCATATTATATTACATTAGATTTATTTCTGCCATATAGTTTGTAGTCTAGTTTAACTTGGGAAATTTAAGGTCAAGTTCACGCATTCACCTTTCCAGAACTTATGGGATCAATACCCACTTTTGTTTTAGTCATCCAAAGTTTCAAGTTGCGAAGTTCACTCCTCTTTTTGATCATCAAATGATATTTCAGGCCGCAGGTTCGAATCCTGCCTCGGGCATGGATGTGTGTGACGTCCTTAGGTTAGTTAGGTTTAAGTAGTTCTAAGTTCTAGGGGACTGATGACGTCAGATGTTGAGTCCCATAGTGCTTAGAGCCATTTGAACAATTTGGTATTTCAGGTATTTATGTTAATTGTGGTGACTTTTTTTGTGGTACCCAGATGGTAATGTAATGGCATGAGCTACAGCCACAGCCATGCACCAAATCTAGGACATTCATAACTACTCCCCTAATTGCAGTGTTGACCAGCCAATTTAGAAGGAGCGAGGCATTTCCGTGCTACTTGATTACCTTGCGTCAATGTCCTGGGACACTAATCACTCTTCAGGACGTTTCTGCCATTCGACCCACTACCACACGACAACAGTCGGGACTCAGACACTTGCCCGTGTTTGAGACATTTCCGTTAGACCCAGGTACGTGGATCCTTCCAAGTAGTCAGCTTCAGACAGCTACATTTAAACCAGGGCCAACCACAGTGCGCCAGATTCCATGCGTGCAGGGTGTGCGTGTCGCAGCTTTGTAGCTTTGTTTTTTACAAAGATATAAACAGCGGTATGACTTTTTAAAATGACACCCTGTATTTTTTATTCGGTAATTCATTTCCTCTCCTAAAGACCTACACAAAAATGTATCACATTGCACTATTCACTTAAAAACAACGTTATTAATTACATACCACAACGCCGGCCAGAGTGGCCGTGCGGTTCTAGGCGCTACAGTCTGGAGCCGAGCGACCGCTACGGTCGCAGGTTCGAATCCTGCCTCGGGCGTGGATGTGTGTGATGTCCTTAGGTTAGTTAGGTTTAATTAGTTCTAAGTTCTAGGCGACTGATGACCTCAGAAGTTAAGTCGCATAGTGCTCAGAGCCATTTGAACCATTTACATACCACAACACTGACGTTGCGCTTAGTGCAGGTACTCGTGGTAATGGAAAACATCCACGTGCTGACGTTGACAGAGGACAATAGTAGAATGCACACCCGTCATTCCGACAACCATCGTCAGTTGAAGAGTTGTGTGAGTAGAACGTACACAAACGAATAGAAGGTAGAAATGCTACTCATCTATGGGGAATGTAAGTTAGCAGAACAGTAATTGCAATACTGTTGTCTTATGTACTGGTACATTTAGCACAGTAGTTTACTCCTTTTAAATACTGTTGTGTAGAGCAGGCATACAATAAAGGCTGTCCTTCCTACAAACTGCATCCATATAACGTTTCTTGTATTGTTGTTGTTGTTGTTGTTGTTGTTGTTGAAGGTAGGCGAAACGCTACGCAGGCAGCGGAACTGTATAGAGAGCGTTATCCTGACAAGAACCCACCTTCGCGACGGATGTTTTCTCTTCTTGTTGCGATGCTTCAGGAAACGGGAAGTTTCAACCCACCCAACGCAATCGTCGTAGCACTCGCACAGACGAAGCTGCCGAAGTTACTGTTCTCGCTTCCGTTGCTACGAATCCACATGTGAGCACACGACAGCTTGAACATGAGATTGGCATTTCTAGAACCAGTGTACATAGTATTCTTACACGTCACCGGTTCCATCCTTACCACGCACACCTACGTCAAGAATTGCATGGAAATGATTTCCAGAATCGTGTACAGTTCTGTGAGCGGGCACAGCAACAAATCCTCGCCAACCCGAACTTCTTCTCCAGTGTTCTGTTTACCGATGAATGTTCCTTCCCAAACAAAGGACAGAAAAATACAAGAAACATGCATTATTGGGCCAGCGACAACCCACGATAGCTCAGACAGAAGGAACATCAGCGTCAATGGAGAGTTAACGTCTGGTGTGGGATGCTTGGCACTACAATTATTGACCCTTATTTCATCAATGGTAGTCTAAACAGCACGGCGTATGCCAACTTCCTCAGACGAATTCTTCCTCCTCTTCTGGATAAATTGCCGCTAGGAACCAGAATGCTTATGTGGTATCAGCACTATGGCTGTCCAGCATATAATGCCTTGCGTGCACGTCGTGTTCTGAACCGAAGGTATCCGGCCGGATAGATTGGTCGAGGTGGAACAGTTACTTGGGCTGCTAGGTCTCCTGATTTACATTCTCTGGACTTTTTTTCTTTGGGAATGCATTATAAACATTGTCTATCGCGATATTTCAACAACTTCAGAGGACATGTAGGAACGTATCGTGCTTGCTTGTAATTCTCTTCGGCAGGCAACATTGGAAGCAGTAAATAATCCTTTCTAGAACAATAAAGTGGTAGCCAAGATCGCAGGAATTCTTTTTATTCCATGATTATCGGTTTCGGCGAAACTAAAGCCGCCATCATCGGATCTTAGGACACATACAGTTTACAACATCAAAGCAGACAATGGTGATGTTAATAGTTGCCTATAACACGCCGGCCTTACAAAATTGTCATAAGTAGCACATAGGGGTCCAAGAGAGATGTCCTTATAAATGTTGTCTCCATCACACACAAGCGCAAGCTAGGTTTATTGTTCTACAACCACCTAGATCGCTCCCACATGAGCACAATGTGCTCCCTACAGAATAATCCTTTCATTCGACGAGTGCACCAGTGTCTCGGTGTCCAGGGTCACCACTTTGAGCACCATTGAATGTTCTACTCCTGGGCAGTGGTACAGGACAGTCAAAGTCCATTTTGTGTTATGTTTTTACTTGGTTTTCATTTGTTTTCTGACAACTCCAGCAAGTGGACGAATTTCTGATCCCGGGCTGAAAGTCAATCTTGTGTTGTGTAATTAATAACGTTGTGTTTCATTGAATGGTACACTGTGATACAATTTGAATGGGTCTTTAGGAGAGGAAATGAATTGACCAAATAAAAAGTACAGGGTGCCATTTAAAAAGTCATACCGCTGTTCATATCATTGTAAAAATCAAAGATACAACGAAGGCAATCATGCTGATAGACGCCCCCCTGACGGCTAAAGAATATTAATTTGCTTGAAACATTTTGAAATTTGCATCTGGACAAACAGTTATTTAGGGTGGTCAAGATAAATGGGACTCCTTGTATCTGTGTGAAACGCGTGTTTTCGATTATGAAACTACATAAGTCACGATTATGTGGCAACCTGAGTGGATAAATCTGTGAAACTGTCTGCAGTTGTCTGTATGCTGACAATTTGAACCAGATAAAAATTAAGTCTTCTGTGCGCCAAGAATACACTACTGGCCATTAAAATTGCTACACCACGAAGATGACGTGCTACAGACGTGAAATTTAACCGACAGGAAGAAGATGCTATGATATGCAAATGATTAGCTTTTCAGAGCATTCACACAAGGTTGGCGCCGGTGGCGACACCTACAACGTGCTGACATGAGGAAAGTTTCAAAACGATTTCTTAATCACAAACAGCAGTTGACCGGCGTTGCCTGGTGAAACGTTGTTGTGATGCCTCGTGTAAGGAGAAGAAATGCGTACCATCACGTTTCCAACTTTGATAAAGGTCGGATTGTAGCATATCGCGATTGCGGTTTATCGTATCACGACATGGCTGCTCGCGATGGTCGAGATCGAATGACTGTTAACAGAATATGGACTCGGTGGTTTCAGGAGGGTAATATGGAACGCCGTGCTGGATTCCAACGGCCACGTATGACTAGCAGTCGAGATGACAGGCATATTATCCGCATGGCTGTAACGGATCGTGCAGCCACGTCTCGATCCCTGAGTCAACAGATGGGGACGTTTGCAAGACAACAACCATCTGCACGAACAGTTCGACGCCGTTTGCAGCACCATGGACTATCAGCTGGGAGACCATGGCTGCGGTTACCCTTGACGCTGCATCACAGACAGGAGTGCCTGCGATGGTGTACTCAACGACGAACCTGGGTGCACGAATGGCAGAACGTCATTTTTTTCGGATGAATCCAGGTTCTGTTTACAGCATCATGATGGTCGCATCCGCGTTTTGCGAGTTCGCGGTGAACGCACTTTGGAAGCGTGTATCACGCGGCATGATGGTATGGGGTGCCATTGCTTACTTGTCTCGGTCACCTCTTGCTCGTATTGACGGCACTTTGAACAGTGGACGTTACATTTCAGATGTGTTACTACCCGTAGCTATACCCTTGATTCGAACCCTGCGAGATCCTACATTTCATCAGGATAATGCACGACCGCATGTTGCAGGTCCTGTACGGGCCTTTCTAGATACAGAAAATGTTCGACTGCTGCCCTGGCCAGCACATTCTCCAGATGTCTCACCAACTGAAACCGTCTGGTCAATGGTGGCCGAGCAAATGGCTCGTCACAATACGCCAGTCACTACTCCTGATGAACTGTGGTATCGTGTTGAAGCTGCATGGGCAGCTGTACCTGTACACGCCATCCAAGCTCTGTTTTGACTCAATGCCCAGGTGTATCAAGGCTATTATTACGGCCAGAGGTGGTTGTTCTGGGTACTGATTTCTCAGGATCTATGCACCGAAATTGCGTGAAAATGTAATCACATGTCAGTTCTAGTATAATATATTTGTCCAATGAATACCTGTTTATCATCTGCATTTCTTCTTGGTGTAGCAATTTTAATGGCCAGTAGTGTAATTAAATAATACTGAAAATTTGTTTTGTTTTTGATCTATAGAAACGTCCCCTTAGAAAAATTATACATGACTGTGTTTAAACTGACACACAATATTTTTAGCGCAACGCAATCTGACTTTCAGTAATCCCTACAAAAGAATGGCCCTGATTAACATTAACCTATACCTTTCACAAATAACTTACCTCACAAAAATCTTCGTTACTCGAAGTACTGCAATACAGCGAGCGCCACTACTGCCAGCTAAATAAAAGATTCAAACTACTGAAGGCAATAACTACTGATAGGCATAGTTAGCAAATGAAAGATTTTGATAGAGAACAAACAATGTATTTACCTTAATAGTGTTCAGAAGTCATAATATATATAGCAGTTCATGACATCCAGTCTTACAAATTTCAAAACTCCGCCATTTCTCTCCCCACATCCACCACTGCTGGCGGTTCGCCTCCAACTGTGCAACGCTACGCGTTGTTAACAGCCAACTGCCCAACGCTACAGTGGCGAGTATTACAACAATGCAAACCAGCCACAGACTGCACACAGACTCCGCCATTTCTCTCCCCACATCCACCACTGCTGGCGGTTCACCTCCAACTGTGCAACGCTACGCGTTGTTAACAGCCAACTGCCCAACGCTACAATGGCGAGTATTACAACAATGCAAACCAGCCACAGACTGCACACAGACTCCGCCATTTCTCTCCCCACATCCACCACTGCTGGCGGTTCACCTCCAACTGTGCAACGCTACGCGTTGTTAACAGCCAACTGCCCAACGCTACAATGGCGAGTATTACAACAATGCAAACCAGCCACAGACTGCACACAGCACAGCCAGTGATTTTCATACAGAGCGCTACATGGCGTTACCAATATAAAAACCTAAACAGCCTACTTACACTATTTTGTTGAAATATTTAACCAAGTTGTAAGCGAGTGCATCGACAAGTGCGGGGGCGTTCGCAGTTTCCTGTTCTTCCTCCACCTTGAGCTCGGACAGTGAGGCTTGGTGGTGGGGGAAGTGTGTCAGCCGGCTGGGTGCTGTGGCACTCGTGACAAGGCACAGCTCGCGAGCCGAATTCTTGGCCATCCCTGATTTAAGCCGTCAGGGCCGTTCCATCGTCGTCGAGGAGCTGGGCAGTAGGATGACATCCAACCTGCGCTAATCAGCACCATACCAATGACGCTGCCGTCACTACCGTCACCGGGTCTCGAACCTCTGTCCTGCACCTGACCACCCATGTCCTTGGACAGTTCAGCACTCTGCCGGCTTCATAGGATTACGACATTGGGGTTCAACCATCCTCACATGTTCCGAGGTTTCCCTCTGCTATCAGGGCGAGACGAGATCTGCCGTATTCACGGAGACAACGGCCGATGCCTAGCCATCCAGGTGCAGGTCAGTCCTGTAACAGAAGCAGTGACAGCGCACAGCCTGCACTTCTGCTGACGGAGCCGGGCTCTGAGGTCAACACACCATGAGACACCGAGTCGGAGCATTAGCCGCTTACACTGGGGACCATCAATAGCAGCGTAGACGACTGTGTTTTTTGCTTCATGAAAAACATTCTTCTGTTGCACTCACCTCCATCTCTGGTAGAGAATCACTGCTCACTCCAAGCCATACTAGACAGCTATAGCAATGTAAAGACACATGGTCCCCTGGATTGTATTTGTACATGAAATAGTAGCATTTTGTATTCAATTACTGAACATTTGAAAATCTTATGAGCTTATTTGCTCTCCCCTTGTCTCTGTTCAAATTAACCTTCCATGTCCCAGATGCCTCCGGATGCGTTCACTTAAGAATTCTAAGAATCTACTGCATTAACGTTAACTGCATTTAAAGCTGAGAGCGAATAAGACATGAGGATTTTATTAAATAAAATTTGCAGGTGTAGAGGTAAGTTGGTGTGCGATTGAACTTTGTTACCGGAGCCATTGAAAGCAGAGAAATTGTGCAGCGTTGCGACTCAGTATTTGCTTAGCCACTGACAAAAGTAAGGAATTTTATCGAATGATTTCATGATGCTTTCAGCTGCGGTTATGTTTATTTCATATGAAATTCTACAATTTCGGCGTCAGGCAATTTTCAAGCATATAAAACGGAAGCATTATACATTGGACACATTAGTGTCGCTTGTGATTTTAACATAGGTACAACTCATTTCTGTATGTATAGTAGGCGCAATGTAACTTACTTTACTGACCATTCTTTAGTGGTATATTACGTCATGTATGTCCTTCCTCCTACAACGAGCATATAATTACCAGAAACTGAAGAGCCAAAGAAACTGGTACACCTCCCTAATATCGTGTAGGGCTCCCGTGAGCACGCAGAAGTGCCATACACGACGTGGCATGGACTCGATAATGTCTGAAGTAGTGCTTGTGGGAACTGAAACCATGAATCCTGCAGGGCTGTCCATAATTCCGTAAGAGTACGAGGAGGTGGAGATCAATTATGAACAGCACATTGCAAGGCATCCCAGATATGCTGAATAATGTTCGTGTCTGGGAAGTTTCGTGGTTAAATGGTTCAAATGGCTCTCAGCACTATGGGACTTAACATCTATGGTCATCAGTCCCCGAGAACTTAGAACTACTTAAACCTAACTAACCTAAGGACAGCACACAACACCCAGTCATCACGAGTCAGAGAAAATCCCTGACCCCGCCGGGAATCGAACCCGGGAACCCGGGCGTGGGAAGCGAGAACGCTACCGCACGACCACGAGCTGCGGACTTTCGTGGTCAGCGGGAGTGTTTAAACTCAGAAGAGTATTCCTGGAGACACTCTGTAGCAATTCTGGATGTGTGGGATGTCCCATTGTCCTGCTGGAATTCCCCACGTCCATCGGAATGCTCAATGGACATGAATGGATGCAGGTTATTAGATAGGATGTTTAAGTAATTGTCACCTGTCAGAGTCGCATCTAGACGTATCAAGGGTCCCACATCAATCCAACTGCACACGATCCACACCATTACAGAGCCTCCACCAGCTTGACAGTCCCCTGTTGACATGCAGAGTCCATGGATTCATGAGGTTGTCTCCATACCCGTACACGTCCATCCGCTCGATACAATTTGAAACGAGACTCGTCCGACCAGGCAACATGTTTCCAGTCATCAACACTCCAATGTCGGTGTTGACGGGCCCAGGTGAGGCTTAGGGCTTTCTGTCGTGCAGTCATCAAGGGCACACGAGTGGGCCTTCGGCTCCGAAGGCCCACATTGATGATGTTTTGTTTAATGGTTCGCACGCTGACGCTTGTTGATTGCCCAGCATTGAAATCTGTAGCAATTTGAGGAAGGATTGCACTTCTGTCACAATGAACGATTCTTTTCAGTCGTCATTGGTCTCGTTCTTGTAGGATCTATATTCCGACCGCAGAGATGTCGGAGATTTGATGTTTCCCGGATTGCTGATATTCACAGAACACTCGTGAAATGGTCGTACGGGTAAATCTCCACTTCACCGGTACCCCTGTCCCACCGCTCGTGCTCCGACATTAACACCACTTTCAGATTCCCTTAAATCTTGATAACCTGCCATTGTAGCAGCAGTTAGGGTCTAACAACTGCGCCGACCGCATCGCCTTCTTCTGATTCTTTATATATCTCTGTGTTTCAATACGCAAGCCTATATCAGTTTCTTTGGTGCTTCAATGTAGAATAAATTATAAAAGATTTTTCGCTATTTTATGACCACATTACCTTCGAGCTAAGCTATTGTATAACTATACAGTTGATGTTTTTAACGTACTTACACTACAAAAATTTGATAATTAACCTACATACATCTTTGTTCTCAATTATATTTAATTATTGTTCATCGCTGATGTAAATATGACAGTACCTCTTTAAAATAATTTGTAAATATTTGTTCTGTTATTCTGGGATGTAGCGTTACGCTTATGCAGGCGAGCTTATCGGTCGCCTAGAATTGATGCATGCAGCTCCAGACGAGCCACGTGCTTCAGGAAAGGAGCGCACGTGGAGAAAACCCTAGAGCTGGCAATTTGGACGGCTGATGTTCGCATTGCTCCAAGAAACGTCGCAGTGTCAGACACTCTTAAAGATGGCGAATCTCTTTGAGATTCGACAATAACTCACATCAAATATTAACGAGAGTCTAAATAAATTTGCGATCTTAGAAAAATGAGGAGCACCCATGGACTCAATTATACTTCATCGTCTTTAAAACTACAGAAGTTAATATCTCACATCAAATCAACATTTTCAGAATGACCCTCTGAATCAACAACTTTTAATGGCTTCATGCAATTTCAACAAACATTATTTCAGATGACAGCACTGCACTATAGCTGTCGTCGCTGAAAACTACTTATCTGTATCTATATCATTTATTGATTTATTACGTCTCTAAGATATTTTTTATAGCGCAAATGTTTGTCAGAACATCGCATTCTCCACATTTACACAGCTAGTGAATACAGCGTCAGTACCTCATACTGTCATACTTGTGTTTTAGTTCATGAATAGTTCACTACTTCGCTAGTAACTCTATTTAAATGTTGCTTGCAAGTGCTACTAAAAAACTAATTTAAAAGTGGTCTGTCGCATTTGAAAGCGGACACCACAACTGTAAGGTGAGCCAAAAGACGCTTCTGTCAGGAACATATAAATAATTGTTTAAATAATATATAATGACAATCTGTTCTCATTTATCGTGAGCACACTTGCGCATGAATGGCGGATTATTTGCTTATGACCCAACCACAACTTATATTTTTTTAAATGGCATGAATGTAACCGAATGATGGTAACATTTATTTTATTTAAATATTATTGTCAAATATAGTTCAGTACGGCAAAGTGTTCAAGTGAATCAAATATTGTCTGTAGGGCTTGAGAACGATGTATTCTTGGTGGGGATGGCCTTCAGCCAATGAGAGTTGGGCATAGGCGAAACACTGCTGGAGTCAAGTGGAGGCCGGGAATCAAATGATTCAAATGGCTCTAAGCACTATGGGACTTAACTTCTGAGGTCATCAGTCCCCTAGACTTAGAACTACTTAAACCTAAATAACCTAAGGACATCACAAACATCCAAGCCCGAGGCAGGATTCGAACCTGCGACCATAGCAGCAGCGCGATTCCGGACTGAAGGGCCTAGAACCGTTCGGCTGCAACGGCCGGCACACTGGGACTTTCCGAGTGAAATACTCAAGAGAGTGATTCTGGAAGAAGGCAAACTGCCTATGGTAACGTGCGTGATTCAGTGGTGCAAGTGACTGATTCTGGGGGGTGAACGATCGCTACAATAAGTTTATAAGTTTTGAAGGGACTCTAATTCACGAGAGACACGAATGTACTCCGCTTATACTACGGAACTGAGGACAGACACAGTATGTGTTACTCCTCTTTGTACCCTTTATGTTAACTTGTGAATCATCATGTTGAACTCTGAACTTTTTGAGCTGATGAATACTTCGTACAGTGCGATGACAAAATGAACTTAGTTTACACGCATCTTTGATGACTGCTTAGTTTGGGGATTTTGTGACCATTCTCGTAACACTTTCAATGTAACCTTACTGCAAGGGTATTTTTGTCCGTATATTTACTGAATATTGTAGAATCATTTTCCGTTGTTGGAGATGTCCTTTTCTTGAATAAATATTATTGGACATAATTCTCTGTCGTCTACACCAATTAAGACATTAGGATAGAATTCTTGTTATTAAATTGTTCATTTAGCTTTCATTCTCTATTGCTGTGTATTTTATTAATTCACAACTCTAGCCGATGCACAGATTATCTGACTACAGGATCACAGCTGCAGGTTATTATCTGCAGCAAATTAGCTGCTGGACACACCTGCCAGGCTCGACCCTATGACTACATCGAGTTCTTTAAATGGAGTCATGCATTGCTCCAGTACCTCAGCAGTAAACGTACCGTCGCAAATGACTCGTTATAGAGTATCGATGTAATTATGATTTTTTTTCGTTTGTTACCTCGAGGGCAATTTTATGGAAATGGAAGAGGACGCAGATTAAGATGAAATGGCAGATATGACACTGTATGAAGAATTTGACAAGGCACTAAAAGACCTAGTCGAAACAAGGATCCGGGAGTAGAAGCTACTGATAGCCTTGGGAGAGCCAGCCATGACAAAACTCTTCTACACGGTGAGCAAGATGTATGAGAGAGGCGAAATACCCACAGACTTCAAGAAGAATGTAATTATTCCAATCACAAAGAAAGCAGGTGTTGACAGGTGTGAAAATTATAGAAATATCAGTTCAATGAGTCACGGCTGCAAAATATTAACAAGAATCCTTTACAGAGGAATGGAAAATCTGGTAGAAGCCGACCTCGGGGGAGATCAGTTTGGATTCCGGAGAAATGTAGGAGCACGCGAGGCAATACTGATCCTAAGACTTCCCATAGATGATAGGTCAGGGAAAGGCAAATCTACGTTTATAGCATATGTAGACTTAGAGAAAGCTTTTTGACAATGTTGACTGGAATACGCTCTTCCAAATTCTGAAGGTGGCAGAGGTAGAATACAGTGAGCGAATGGCTATTTAGAATTTGTAGAGAAACCAGATATCAGGTGTAAGAGTCGAGGGCCATGAAAAGAAAGCAGTGATTGAGAAGGGAGCGAGACAGAGTTGTAGCCTATCCCCGATGTTATTCAATCTGTACATTGAGCAAGCAGTAAAGGTAACAAAAGAAAAATTTGGAGCAGGAATTAAAGTCCAAGGAGAGGAGATAAAAACTTTGAGGTTCGCCGATGACACTGTAATTCTGTCAGAGACAGCAAAGGACTTCGAAGAGCGGTTGAACGGAATGGACAGTATCTTGAAAGCAGGGTATAAGATGTACAGTCGTGCTCAAAAGTATCCGAACGACCTGAATTGCATTTCGCCTGATTAGAATGCAACGCACATAACGCAGCTGTCTAGCAGGTCCTCTAATCGCCCCTCGGTACAGTCGTTTGACTATTGAAAATGGTTCCAACAAGTCACCACTAGAAAACAATGCTCTGTATTACAATAACTGATGTAAAATAATACCAAAGTACTACAAATATCAGGGAACATCTTATCACAGATAAGACGGCCCTTAAGACTTGTAAGCTTACATTTATTACAATAAATGACATACCTGAAATGTTACCACTCTCACTATTACGCCAGATAGGTAATGCACGTAGTAAGTTCGTCGTATTCATGATTTCCTCTTCAAAGTAACATACCGTACTTATTATTTAACACAAAATGACATTAAAAATTTAAGTTATTCACGAGCAGCTAGTTGAGAATATGTATAAACTTCAAAGGACACGACTAACCGTCTCATTCTGCATATGGACTCAAACCTAGGTCATGCAGACTGAGCAACGACTTCGTAACTGACGGAAGCTAAGTCATTCCAGTCTAGGCATACAGAGAGTGATATACCTCGATTTTAGACAGTATCAGTTAGAAAATATCAACTTTAAATTACATAACGTAAACATTTTTAACGGACGCGAATTCCTACCCAGCATCTATTGTTCTTGTTAACGAACTACGAGAGATGTTAAATATTGCTTCTGCACAAGTAACTTACTTGAAATGCCGTGAGGTAAAGCTTTGTGTTGGACAGGGATTCGAACCCAGAGCCTAATTGGATTGTCACCTAAGCACAATCAACTGTGACATATCGGGTTTCCTCGGCAGTAGCTAGATGTGTTAACTGAAATGACGAGACGAAACATTAATTTTTTCTTTCCCAGGACTCCAACCTGGCACCTATCACTGCTATATTGCAGAGAAAACGAACTTTAAAAATGGGTTTGTTACACCAGCAGCGACATGTGAGCATGTTTGAACTAGGAATAATATGACGAAGAGTTCAGTGCTGACTGGGAATCGAACGCCACACGTATCGTTGTTGACTGCACACAAAGAGACGTCAGGTACCGAATTTTTCTCCACCAGCAGCTCGGAATAGCATCCTTGAACTTACAGTGATCTCGCAAACAGTTCTGTGTCTCACTGGCACTCAAAAACGTCAGATACCGCTAGTGTTGAGAACGAATAAAAATACATTAAAAATCAAAATTATTATCCACCAGCAGATAGATGTTCTCATGCTAGAGTTTGATAATACATAATGAAAAATTTAGTGCCGGGCCAGGATTCGAACCCTTTCACGCGCAATATGTGGAGATGTTGAGGAATCTGCAGTTTTGAACAAACAACAAATTGCAGTCGAGCTGTATGGTCACGAAGGAATCAAATTCCACGTTAAGGGCGGTCTGAGTTGCATTCCCAGTTCAGAACCAATTTTGGCGACATACAGAAGCTCAAATAAGAGATGAAATAAGTGTCCTGTGACCCTACATAGCGTTTGTTTCGTCACTAGAAATAAATAACTAATATAAGAAAGGTTACTGCTGATAGAGTTTCTACGTGTCGCGACTTCTCACTTTATTGTGGTTCAACCTAACGTCTACTTGGTAGAGAAGGAATATCATGTTTAACGTGAATGTCAGACCTCAATGCCATTATACCTTCTTCACTTGGCGTAGCCAGAAGAGAACAGAATCTGCCTCTCCTTATCAAAAATCATCAGCAGAAGTTGGAATCGAACCCAGACCATAAGTATATGAACCTAGCATCAACCCAAGAGACCACCAAATTCTCTTCTCTAGCGCTCATTTTTCTATCATAACAATGTTGCGCCACACTGCATGAGAATTCTGACACACAGGCTCCCTGTAGTGGTTTGCAGCATGTTCAGTACATTCATTTACTTGGTTGACCGAATCGCCATGAACTAGCTGCCTCGGCTACCCAGTGCATACATTCGACTCTATTTTGTAATCACCGAAATAAAATCACGTAACTGCCACCTACACAGAACTGCCAATATTGTAGGATGCATAATTTTAAATAGGAAGTGTTCCTTTCGACTTGAGCTACTCTATTGCGCTATCTGTTTGTTGAAAACGTCGTGCAGTGCAAAAGAAAAGCTGTAACTGTCTGTCTGATGTCTAGATCCGGCCTCACGACGTGTTATCAACAGAGCGCGACGCTTACCATTACGCTACTAGCTGACACATAGCTACAACGTCTCCAGAAGTCAACAACAAGCCCTCCAGAACTTCAGCATTGCACAGTGCTGTGAGAGAATGCATATGGCCGGATCTAGACTTCTGACAGACAGACAGTTACAGCTTTTCTTTTGCACTGCACGAACTGTAGGAATTCGCGTCCGTTAAAAATGTTTACGTTATGTAATTTAAAGTTGATATTTTCTAACTGATACTGTCTAAAATCGAGGTATATCACTCTCTGTATGCCTAGACTGAAATGACTTAGCTTCCTCAGTTACGAAATCGTTGCTTAGTCTGCATGACCTAGGTTTGAATCCATATGCAGAATGAGACGGTTCGTCGTGTCCTTTGAAGTTTATACATATTCTCAACTAGCTGCTCGTGAATAACTTAAAATTTTAATGTCATTTTGTGTTAAATAATAAGTACGGTATGTTACTTTGAAGAGGAAATCATGAATACGACGAACTTACTACGTGAATTACCTATCTGACGTAATAATTAGAGTGGTAACATTTCAGGTATGTCATTTATTGTAATAAATGTGAGCTTACAAGTCTTAAGGGCCGTCTTATCTGTGATAAGATGTTCCCTGATATTTGTAGTACTTTGGTATTATTTTACATCAGTTATTGCAATACAGAGCATTGTTTTCTAGTGGTGACTTGTTGGAACCATTTTCAATAGTCAAACGACTGTACCGAGGGGCGATTAGAGGACCTGCTAGACAGCTGCGTTATGTGGGTTGCATTCGAATCAGGCGAAATGCAATTCAGGTCGTTCGGATACTTTTGAGCACGACTGTACATCAACAAAACAAAAACGAGGATAAAGGAACGTAGTCAAATTAAATCAGGTGATGGTGAGGGAATTAGAGTAGAAAATGAGTCACTTAAAGTAGTAGATGAGTTTTGCTATTTATGCAGCAAAATAACTGATGATGGACGAAATGGAGAGGATATAAAATGTACACTGGCAATGGCACGGAAAGCGTTTCTGAAGAAGAGAAATTTGTTAACATCGAGTATAGATTCAAATGTCAGGAAGTCCTCTGTTAAAGTATTTGTATGGAGTGTTGCCAGGTATGGAAGTGAAACATGGACGATAAACAGTTTAGATAAAAAGAGAATAGAAGATTTTGAAGTGTGGTGCTACAGAAGAATGCTGAAAATTAGATGGGTAGATCACGTAACTAATGAGGAAGTGCTGAACAGAATTGGGGAGAAGAGAAATTTGCGATACAACCTGAATAGAAGACGGGATTGGTTGGTAGGACACTTTCTGAGGCATCAAGGAATTACTAATTTAGTACTGGAGGGACGCATGGTAGGGGGGGGGGGGTGTAGGGTAAAAATCGTAGGGAGAAACCAAGAGTTGACAACAGTAAGCGGATCAGAAGGATGTAGGTCGCAGTAGTTACTCGGAGACGAAGAGGCTTCACAGGATAGAGTAGCATGGAGAGCTGCATCAAACCAGTCTTTGGACTGAATACCACAACAACACCACCTCATTTACCGTTGGCTCTGTAAATATCCCTTCACACAAGTGAAAAAGCCTGTATTATGCGATCACCAAAACAAACAACACGAACACAGAGTGATGCAACAGCCCTCAGACGAAACAAGTATACTTTCATCGCAATGTCTTCAGTCTGCTCTGTCAGTGCAGAATACAGTACTTAACAAATGCTGAAGCATTCACTTTGACGTTTGGTCCAACATGTCGACCAGTATGCCACGAAACCACCGTCGTCGCACACGCTCAAGAATCTCAGGAGTTTAGTGCACCGCATCCGCAGCAGCGACAATCTCTAGCAAGCAGGTCCATGCGTGCATCGACTGAACTCTCTCTTCACGTGCGCCCCAGAAGAAGACGAACATCAGTACCATGTCTGCTGACTGGACCGTTCGTAGACAAGGAGCACTACCACTAGTGGCTTGTGGTGCAATTCGTTCAATGTATATCCTCACATGACACTGCAATTCTGTCAGAGACGGCAAAAGACTTTGTAGAGCAGTTCAACAGAATCGATAGTATCTTGAAAGAAGGTTGTAAGATGAATATCAAGAAAAATATAACAATGTTAATGGAATGTAGTGGAATTTAATCAGACGGTGTTAAGGGAACTAGATTAGAAAATAAGACGCTAAACATAGTACAGGAGATTTGCAGCAAAATAACTGACGAAGTAGAGAGGATGTAGAATGCAGGTTTTCCAAAACTGGGAAAGCACTTCTGGAAACTATAAATTTGTTAACATCTAACATAAAGTCTTTTCTGAAGATATATGTCTGGAATGTAGCTTGTACAGAAGTGAAACGTGAACAAATAGCAGTTCAGATTGAGTGGGGCTACGATCTCAAGATGGAGATAAGCTCGTTATTGGTCATACTTTAGTCAAAGGGAGAATGTGGGAAACATTCTGCTTCTGCTGAAAGGAGAATATCTTGCCTGAGAACGGCTTCTGGCGATGGAGTGAGGGTTGCCCGTTCGCTTGAGGACGAGTGGCCAACTCGTTCTTAGAAACGTTTGTCAATACGCCTTGCGACCCCTGCAGTTGCTGTGAAACCATAGCGGCTGTGGGAACTCCGAAGCTATTTCGCAGACATAGAATGGAGGTCTCTCGGGACCTGTCAAACGCCAGACACAGCCAAGTTAAACCGTTCTCGGAAGGGTTTCTCACGGCACCTTGCGACCCCTGGAATCGTTATGGCAGTTCCAAGACTGTTTCCAAACCCAGAATGGAGGTTTTTCGGTAGCTAAGAAGTTTTGGTTTGCTGTTCACAGTAATAGCTGTGGTTTCATTTGGAAGGAGCAGGAGAGGCAGGGGGATAGCAGGAACTGAGTGACCAACGAGTCCTCGTCGCTGTTGTTGTTTAGGAGACAGCTAATCAAAAGAGGGCAGGAGCCATAAGTAGTGTACCGGAGAGTACAGTAGTGAAAAGAGTACAGAAGGAAGTGAGTGTTGGTCCGGACTGTAACTACGTAACTGTGAAGTGGTGACAGCGGCGTGGGGAGTCGGAAGCGGCCCGGAGGGCGGGGATAGCAGTGCGCCAAGGAACGAAGAGGCACATCGCTCACTGTCGAAGATAAAATGCTGTAGTAAACTTTCTGCAGTTTCGAGAATTATTACGCCGGAAAAGTCTACGAAGTCACTTCCTAAGGTTTCAAATGGTTCAAATGGCTCTGAGCACTACGGGACTTAACTTCTGAGGTCATCAGTCCCCTAGAACTTAGAACTACTTAAACCTAACTAACCTAAGGACATCACACACATCCATACCCGAGGCAGGATTCGAACCTGCGACCGTAGCGGTCGCGCGGTTCCAGACTGTAGCGCCTAGAACCGCTCGGCCACCCCGGCCGGCTCCTAAGGTTTCATTTGTGGGTGGGAGCAAGTAGTTCGGATGGACCGAAAACTGGAGGACGGGTAGTTTGTGGATTTTACAAGTTGCCAGGAAGAACTGGGAGTGTATGGGGGCTAGATTAAACTTGATTTGTTACCGTTTATTAGACAATATAAATAAAAGATGTGTGAGACCGATTTATTAGCTACCAATATTTTTTTTTTATCAAACAACAATACTGTCCACCTTCCACGTGGTTCCCTTGGGCAGCTATACATCTACATCTACATCTACCTTTATACTCCGCAAGCCACCCAATGGTGTGTGGCGGAGGGCACTTTACGTGCCACTCTCATTACCTCCCTTTCCTGTTCCAGTCGCGTATGGTTCGCAGGAAGAACAACTGCCGAAAAGCTTCCGTGCGCGCTCGAATCTCTCTAATTTTACATTCGTGATCTCCTCGGGAGGTATAAGTAGGGGGAAGCAATATATTCGATACCTCATCTAGAAACGCACCCTCTCGAAACCTGGACAGCAAGCTACACCGCGATGCAGAGCGCCTCTCTTGCAGAGTCTGCCACTTGAGTTTGCTAAACATCTCCGTAGCGCTATCACGCTTACCAAATAACCCTGTGACGATACGCGCCGCTCCTCTTTGGATCTTCTCTATCTCCTCTGTCAACCCGATCTGGTACGGATCCCACACTGATGAGCAATACTCAATTATAGGTCGAACGAGTGTTTTTTAAGCCGCCTCCTTTGTTGATGGACTACATTTTCTAAGGACTCTCCCAATGAATCTCAAACTGGCATCCGCCTTACCAGCAATTAATTTTATATGATCATTCCACTTCAAATCGTTCCGTACCCATACTCCCAGATATTTTACAGAAGTAACTGCTACCAGTGTTTGTTCCGCTATCATATAATCATACAACAAAGGATCCTTCTTTCTATGTATTCGCAATACATTACATTTGTCTATGTTAAGGGTCAGTTGCCACTCCCTGAACCAAGTGCCTATCCGCTGCAGATCTTCCCGCATTTCGCTGCAATCTTCTAATGCTGCAACTTCTCTGTATACTACAGCATCATCCGCGAAAAGCCGCATGGAACTTCCGACACTATCTACTACATGGGCGGAATCGTCGTTCCCAGTGTTGCAAGCAACGGTGAAAGGCTTCAACTGGTAGGGCCTTTAACGTGACTTTCACATTCTCTTGAATGCTCTTCAGAGTCCCAAAATGACGCCCCTTTAATATGTTTTTCGGTTTCGGGGAAAGAAAAAAGTCACGAGAACTCTAATCAGGTGAATGGGGCCTGTAGAACAACAGGAATGCCTTTTGAGGTCAAAAATTCCCTGACGGAACTGGTCGTGTGACATGGGGCGTCGTCATGATGCAGCGTCCACAGGTCTCTCACGATGCACCAGTTTCCTGAGCCTTTCAAGGAGGTCTTTGTAAAATACGAGGACTTTTCGGAGAGTAAGCTCTGATCCGTCGCGAAATGGAAACCACAGTGAAAATCCAGTGAAGGTCTGCACAGATGTTCTGGACAGTGTCTTTAGTATGCATGTCGATCGCGTCACGTCGATCTTTTCTGTTGTGAGTGCACAGTGAGCACGTGAAGATGTCTAGATACATAGTGTCTCCTGCCAAGTATGAGGACCGAGTGAGAATTTTAGCCTGATGTTATGCAGCCCACGTAACATAACTATCACGCATTTCCTTCTATACGAGAAGTTTAGCCGCACCACGCAGGGGCAATGAAGACGCTCTTGAGGCGTTTTCGATAGAAAGTGTTTGATCACACACAATACATCCCGCTCATTGGCTCTCCCTGAGCTTCATCTCTGCTCACATCGATCGCTGGCCACGAGGACACTGTTTTGTCACAGACGACGAGCTTCAGACCAGTTTAAAGAATGGGCGGGAAGCATAGGCAGCTGCCTCCTATGACGAGGGTATTGAAAATTTGATATAGCGCTACGGCAGTTGTCTACGCCGGAGCGGCGACTGTGTAGACAAGTAGCTGGAAGGTGTAGCTAACTGCTATCAATCAAACGTTTTTTGATTTTTACAGTAGTTTCCATTTTGCGACCAATTACACCTTACTTTCCGAACAGGCCGGCCGCTGTGGCCGAGTGGTTCTAGGCGCTTCAGTGCGGAACCGCGCTGCTGCTACGGTCGCAAGTTCGGATCCTGAGTCGGGCATGGATGTATGTGATGTCCTTAGGTTAGTTAGGTTTAAGTAGTTCTAAGTTCTAGGGGACTGATGACCTCACATGTTAAGTCCCGTAGTGCTTAGAGCCATTTGAACCATTTTCCGAACAGCCTCTTACTTTGTAAGTAGGCTCTTTAGGTTCTTATATTGGTAACGCCACCGCCACGTAGCGCTCTGTATGAAAATCACTGGCTGTGCTGTGTGTAGTCTGTGGCTGGGTGGCATTGTTGGAATTTGCTGTTGTAGTGTTGCGCAGTTGGAGGTGAGCCGCCAGCAGTGGTGGATGTGGGGAGAGAGATGGCGGAGTTTTGAGAGCGGATGATCTGAACGTATGTCCATCAGAGACAGTAAATTTGTAAAACTGGATGTCATGAACTGATATATATATATATATATATATATATATATATATATATATATATATATATATATAATGACTTTTGAACACTATTAAGGTAAATACATTGTTTGATCTCTATCAAAATCTTTCATTTGCTAACTATGCGTATCAGTAGTTAGTGCCCTCAGTAGTTAGAATCTTTTATTTAGCTGGCAGTAGTGGCGCGCGCTGTATTGCAGTAGTTCGAGTAACGAAGATTTTTGTGAGGTAAGTGATTCATGTAAGGTATAGGTTATTCTTAGTTAGGGCCATTCTTTTGTAGGGATTTTTCGAAGTCCGATTGCGTTGCGCTAAAAATATAGTGTGTCAGTTTAGTGTTGATCAGAATAAGTAAAGAGCGAAATGTCTGAGTACGTTCAGTTCTGCTCGGCTGTTTGAAAATCAAATAATGTAAGAGCTTTATCACCACAGTAATTCATAAATTTTTTCTACGGGGACGTTTCAACTTGGTTGACGGTTTGTCCTGGAGAAACTAATTCTTAATGCACGATATCCCTATTGTCAAAAGAGCAAATCAGTATTATTTTGATCTTTGTTTTGCTCATTTGAGCTTTTTTCCGTCGATGACGTGTGCCACTTCTCACTTTGCCACTTTATCTCAGCATTGTACGGAAAAATCCAGGATCAGCTGCGATCACACGAATGAACGATTCGTGGTCATGCCAACCGTCTCAAGAAGCTCAACGCAACACGTTTCTTTGATCATCCTTCTGCTCAGTCGTAAGGTTCTTCGGCACCGTTTTGGCACAAACCTTTCGCATGTGCAAATCTTCGGTCAAAATTTGATGTTCGGTGAAAGTGTTTAATTGTCAAACTCCGGTCTGATCGCACAAGAGCACGCAAACATTCGACGTTTTCGTCGGGTTTTAAAGCTGAAGGTCTCCTTGAGCGAGGTTCATCTTCAAGGTGTTCTCGGCCTTCCAACGATGATTTGCGCCATCGTACAACTTGTGGTCTTGATATGGAATGTTCCCCATAGGCCTGTTTCAACTTTTCGAAGGTGACACTCGCGGGTTCATCAATTTTAACACAGAACTTCGTGGCATAACGTTGCTCTAAATTCTGCTTTTCCATTTCCGTAACACACTGGATTGGCAAGAGAGCCAACCCGGTATACTAGAGGAAGCCGAAAGGCACGCGTTTTAGCTCACGCAGGCTGGCGTGAGGTCTGGAACAGGTCAAGGAAATTAGACTTTAGCAAAAAACGTACGTTGCTGCTGGAATACTTAACTTTAATCCGTAAATGGTGAACATCGCTCTTGAGGGTACATTATTCCTAATCTCAATAGTAACTGGTAATGGCGCCTTGCTAGGTCGTAGCAAATGACGTAGCTGAAGGCTATGCTAACTATCGTCTCGGCAAATGAGAGCGTAATTTGTCAGTGAACCATCGCTAGCAAAGACGGTTGTACCACTAAGGCGAGTGCTAGGAAGTCTCTCTAGACCTGCCGTGTGGCGGCGCTCGGTCTGCAATCACTGATAGTGGCGACACGCGGGTCCGACGTATACTAACGGACCGCGGCCGATTTAAAGGTTACCACCTAGCAAGTGTGGTGTCTGGCGGTGACACCACACACACAACAAAAGCAAGTTCACTGATTGGCTCTCTCAAGAAACACGTGGTGGCTGTTCTGAGCCGAAACTAGGACTGAGCCTCTGGAAGGGACGAACACACCGGCCTACACAAGGAGAACAGCACAGGGCTGCCAGAAAGCTCGCAGTCTTCACAGTCTCATTACTTTTCTCGCACACCTTATACACATAATAGACGAAACCCTACTTTTCAAAGCGTAGAAGCATGGACCGTTACTGAAGGATGTGAATAAAATTCTTATCACTTTTAATTTATATTGCCAAGTCTCTTTAATAGGTGGTCTCTCGACCTGTAGGTGTTACATGGTATACGTGCCGTCATTTCTTTTTCATTGGCCGCCGCAATCTTTGTGTGATGTTAGGCTATGTTTATATCTAGTCTCTGTACTTAATGATTTTTATGAATTGTTTTCACTACGGTTCGACGATCGTTATGGACGGACTTCGCGAGTGTCAGATGGGTCAATGGTTTCCGTTTAGAATAAATTCCTTTATTTCACGGGGTGAGTCCAGCGACCAAACGACCAAAAATAATTAGAGTTATCAGTGTTGGCAGAATGGATATTCCAATAGCGATGAACCTGATACCTGTCTAAGGGACGGAGCACTGCAAGATTCAAATAGAATAGAAGCTTTTGAAATTTGGTGTTGCACACGTATGCTGAAGGTTGACTGGACAGATCGTATAACAGATACCACTGTGCTGAGTCGAACTGAAGAGAAGAAGTTTGTGGTAAAACTCCACGAAAAGAAGGATCGATTGGTACGACACATTCTGAGACATCAAGGAATCTTCAGTTTCGTATTAAAGGAAAGTGCAGGGGCTAAAATTGTATAGGTAAGCCAAGGGCTGAATGCAGAAAACAGGTTGAGAGTAAATCGAAGAAAGACGAAAGTAATGAGAAGTATCAGAAATGATAACAGCGAGTTTGATGGTCACGAACTAGATGAAGTTAAGGAATTCTGTTACCTAGGCAGCAAAATAACCAATGACGGACGGAACAAGGAAGACATGAAAAGCGGCCTAGCATTGGCAAAAACGGCATTCCTCGCCAACAGAAATTTACTAGTATCAAACATAGGACCGAATTTGAGAAAGAAATTTCTTATAAGGTGCCTTTAGAGCACAGCATTGGATGGCAGTGAAACATAGACTGTCGGAAAATCGGAACAGAAGAGAATCGAAGCATTTGAGACGTGGTGCTGCAGACGAATGTTGGGTAGTAGGTGGACTGATAAGGTATGCAATGAGGTAAATTTTGGAAATTTGTGGTAAGTTCCTATGAGACCAAACAGCTGAGGTCATCGGTCCTTAGGCCTACGCACAACTTAATCTAACATAAACTAACTTACGTTAAGGACAAGACACACACCCATGTCCGAGGGAGGAGTCGAACCTCCGACAAGGGCAGCCGCGGGAACTGTTGCAAGGCTTCGCGCCCACCCCGCGCGGCTGGAATGAGGAGGTTCTGCACAGAATCTGTTAGGATATCAAGGTTCAAAAATGGTTCAAATGGCTCTGAGCACTATGGGACTTAACGTCTGAGGTCATCAGTCCCCTAGAACTTAGAACTACTTAAACCTAACTAACCTAAGGACATCACACACATCCATGCCCGAGGCAGGATTCGAACCTGCGACAGGATATCAAGGAATGACTTCCGTGGTACTAGAGGGAGCTGTAGAGGACAAAAACTGTAGATGAAGACAGAGAGCCGGCCGATGTGGCCGAGCGGTTGTAGGCGCTTCAGTCTGGAACCGCGCGAGCGCTACGGTCGCAGGTTCGAATCCTGCCTCGGGCATGGATGTGTGTGATGACCTTAGGTTAGTTAGGTTTAAGTAGTTCTAAGTTCTAGGGGACTGATGACCTCAGATGTTAAGTCCCATAGTGCTCAGAGACATTTGAACCCTTTTTTGAAGACAGAGTTTGGATTACATCCAGCAAATAGTTGAGGACGTAGGCTGCACGTGCTACTCTGAGATGAAGAGGTTCGCACAGGAAAGATATTCGTGGGACGCTGCTTCAAACCAGTCACAAGACTGATGACTAAAGAACAGGTAGTATTTGTTAGTCTGAGATGAAGCGGCCTTCGCAGAATAGAGTAGCATGGACAGCTGCATCAAACCGGCATCCGGACTAAAGACGGCAACAACAACAGGATCGACTCACCAGTACGTGTGGGTTTTCGTCATCCTGTACATAGCTGTTGAGATTTCGCTGTCTTGTAAACATGGCCTCCTCTGTAAACAACACGAACGCAGGAACATTGTGAATTACTGCACGTCGCTTTAGGAATCAGCTTGTAAATTGCTCTCGAAATAGGAAGTCCTCTGGCTGCATTGACCGCATCTTCTGTGGGTGGTGCGGGTGCAATTGTTCGTCACTTAAGATCGTCAGAACAGTTGCTTGCTTGTGTGCAGGGCCTATTGTTGGTGGCACAGTTTGTCACGAATAGCATACGACACATTCTCTTCCCCGTCCACTGTTCAGCCATTCCTCGCATGGCGTCTAACTTGCATTGTAATGCGAAATGGTGCGGTGTCTGGCGGTTCTCACATAAACACGCAGAAGTACAGACAGTGAAGAAGTTGCCGCCGCTGTCGGAACAGGTGAGCGTAACGTCATTGCGCTGCTGTTCCATTACAAAATGGTTCAAATGGCTCTGAGCACTATGGGACTCAACATCTGAGGTCATCAGTACCCTAGAACTTAGAACTACTTAAACCTAACTAACCTAAGGACATCACACACATCCATGCCCGAGGCAGGATTCGAACATGCGACCGTAGCAGTCGCGCGGTTCCGGACTGAGCGCCTAGAACCGCTTGGCCACCACGGCCGGCTGTTCCATTACATTGAGGTGACAAATACACATATGGCAGTAGTATCGCGTACGCAGGATATAAAAGGGCATTGCATTGGCGGAGCTGTCATTTGTATTCAGGTGATTGATGTGGAAATGTTTCCCACGTGATTATGGCCACTAGAAGGTAACCAACAGACTTTCAGACCGGAAAGGTAGTTGGAGCTAGACTCATAGGACACGTGAGAGATGTCGATATTCCGAGATCCACAGTGTCAGGAGTGTGCCGAGAACATCTACTCTCATCACAAACAACACAGTAGGTGACGGCCTTCACTTAACGGCCGAGAGCAACAGCGTTTGCGTAGAGTTGTCAGTGCTAACAGACAAGCAACACTGCGTGAAACAAACACAGAAATCAATGTTGGGAGTCCGACCAACGTTCCCGTTAGGACAGAGCGGCGAAACCTGGCTTTAATGGGCTATGGCAGCATATGACTGACGCCTTTGCTAAAAGCTCGACATTGCCTGCAGTGCCTCTCCTGGGCTCGTGACCATATCGGTTGAACCCCAGACGACAGGAAAACCGTGATCTGGTCAACCGAGGCCCGATTTCTGGTGGTAGCAGGGTTCGAGTGTGGCGCAAACCACACAAGTTGTCAACAAGGCACTCTGCGCAAGCTGATGGTTGGTTAGTAATGGCTTGGGCTGTGTTTACGTTGATCATTACCTGGAAATGGTTATGGTTCGGTTGCTGAAAGATCATTTGCAATCATTCACGAATTTCATGTTCCCAAACAAAGATACAATTTTTATGGATGACAATGCTCCATCTCACTGGGTCGGAATTGTTCGCCATTCATTTGAAGAAGGTTCTGGACAGTTCGAGCGAATAATTTAGCTACCCAGATCGTCCGAAATTGATCCCATCGAACATTTTTGGGACATAACCGAGAGGTCAGTTCCTGCACTGGAAACAATTTCACAAATATGGACGGCTATAGAGGCAGCACGGCTCAGTATTTCTGCAGGGGACTTCCAACGACTTGTTGAGTCCATGCCACGTCGAGTTGGTGTACTACGCCAGGCAAATGGAGGTCCGACACGATATTAGAAGGCAACCAATGACTTCTGTCATCCCAGCGTATGTACAGATTCCTGACGAGTTGCATACCGACCAACTATTCATCAGTAAACCTAACCCACGCATACTACTGTGTACCATTGTTAGTTTCCAACTAACACTGTCGGAAAAATAAACCAGAGACAGAGGCGGGCATTACGGATTCCGAGCCTGAGGACGAACTGTAACGTGAGTATCACCATTGTCAACAGCAAATGAATGCAACAAGAGACTGCAACAAGTTTGTTTCGAAACAAGACACAAAGAATACATCGCCGATATTTGCATTGATGTGCAGGTATTTTGAGTGCTATACACACAAAGATAAAATGGGGAAAGAAATCGAACGAAATGCAAGTACTCAGTCATGAGGCACGGCAGAGCGCCGTTTCCTTAATACGAAAATATTCAGAAAATATCCCTGTAAAACCTTGGAAATTTTGTCGGTGGATGTTGCACACACTCTGCTTCCGCGGATTTTTCCATGAATAACACCAAGGCACACGCATTGCAAGCGTGTACGAAATTACAGGCAATAAGTTGTCTCCACAGAAATTCAAGTGGCTGAAGATTGTATTCTCATGATATGGTTGTATCTGAGAACACTGCAGCAATATGTTTATTGTAGGCTAAAAGTCTCAGTACGAATTTGTGGTTACTGACAGCCTTCATGACGTCAGAAAGTGGACGGCAGGGCAAAGGAGGTTTTAAGTGTTAATATAACATACGGGCTCAGCTGACGGGGGGACTAATGACCTCAGAAGTTGAGTCCCATAGTGCTCAGAGCCATAGTGGTCAGAGCCAGTCAGCTGACGGGCAACAAGTCTTAAGAGATAAATAATTCGCAAGGCTTTTTATCTCTACTAGCAGGAAACGGTTACGCCAGCAACAAAAATGTAAAACACGATAACTCCTGGCATGCGCAGCTTTTCCTTGTGCGCGCGCAAGGTTCTGCTCAGCACACGCGATGTGGCTAATGCCTTAACGTCCGCATTCAAAAAGCGCGAAACCATAAGCTAATCTCGTGTTGTTTCGAACTATATTCCATGAAATATTCAGGAAAAACACTTCCAATGTTTATCAAAATGCTAAGCAATATTTTTCATTTCAATTACTTTTTTCTCCATCTACATAACATTAACGTAAATACTTTGCAAGCAACTGTGCAGTACATAGCGAAGGGTACATCTTACCAGTATTTTCGATGTTCTTCTCCATTCCATTTCCATACTGCAAGCGCTAACCTCTCTTACAGTATTCGCAGGATCCCTAGTGAGATATACGTTGGTTGCAGCATAATAGGCCCAAAGAAATCCTCGAATTCAAATTATTATCAACTATACTCAGCAGAGTTTCGTAAGAACCACTTCGTCTTCATCAGATGTATTCCCATTTAGATTCGCCGGGCGTTTCTGTCGCATTTCCGTAAGTTACCACTCCAGCAGCGCTTCTGTGAAATGACTGTCATGCCTGCTCGGTAAGGACTCCAAACTCTGGAACAATATTCTGCGCTGCTTGGAAATCGCTAAGGAAGGGAGACATTGTTCGACAGGAGTAATCACAGGAGATGATGGACGACATGAAACACACACATACCGTATTTTACAGACCATAAGACGCACTTTTTTCTTCGAAAAATTACATCCAAAAGTAAGGTCCGGCTTATAGTCGAACTTAATACACTACTGGCCATTAAAATTGCTACACCACGAAGATGACGTGCCACAGACGCGAAATTTAACCGACAGGTGATATGCAAATGATTAGCTTTTCAGAGCATTCACACAAGGTTGGCGCCGGTGGCGACACCTACAACGTGCTGACATGAGGAAAGTTTCTTACACACAAACAGCAGTTGACCGGCGTTGCCTGGTGAAACGTTGTTGTGATGCCTCGTGTAAGGAGGAGAAATGCGTACCATCACGTTTCCGACTTTGATAAAGGTCGGATTGTAACCTATCGCGATTGCGGTTTATCGCATCGCGACATGGCTGCTCACGTTGGTCGAGATCCAATGACTGTTAGCAGAATATGGAATCGGTGAGTTCATGGAGTTAATACGGAACGCCGTGGTGGATCCCAACGGCCTCGTATCACTAGCAGTCGAAATGACAGGCATCGTATCCGCATGGCTGTAACGGATCGTGCAGCCACGTCTTGATCCCTGAGTCAACAGATGGGGACGTTTGCAAGACAACAACCATCTGCACGAACACTTCGACGACGTTTGCAGCAGCATGGACTATCGGCTCGGAGACCATGGCTGCGGTTACCCTTGTCGGTGCATCACAGACAGGAGCGCCTGCGATAGTGTACTCAACGACGAACCTGGGTGCACGAATGACAAAACGTCATTTTCTCCGATGAATCCCGGTTCTGTTTACAGCATCATGATGGTCACATCCGTGTTCGGCGACATCGCGGCGAACGCACAATGGAAGCGTGTATTCGTCATCGCCATACTGGAGTATCACCCGGCGTGATGGTATGGGGTGCCATTGGTTACACGTCTCGGTCACCTCTTGTTCGCATTGACGACACTTTGAACAGTGGACGTTACATTTCAGGTGTGTTAGCTCTACCCTTCATTCGATCTCTGCGAAACCCCACATTTAAGCAGGATAATGCACTACCGCATGTTGCTGGTCCTGTACGGGCGTTTCTGGATACAGAAAATGTTCGACTGCTGCCCTGGCCAGCACGTTCTCCAGATCTCTCACCAATTGAAAACGTCTGGTCAATGGTGGCCGAGCAACTGGCTCGTCACAATACGCCAGTCACTACTCTTGATGAACTGTGGTATTGTGTTGAAGCTGCACGGGCAGCTGTACCTGTACACGCCATCCATGCTCTGTTTGACTCAATGCCCAGGCGTATCAAGGCCGTTATTACGGCCAGAGGTGGTTGTTCTGGTTACTGATTTCTCAGGATCTATGCACCCAAATTGCGTGAAAATGTAATCACATGTCAGTTCTAGTATAATATATTTGTCCAATGAATACCCGTTTTTCATCTGCATTTCTTCTTGGTGTAGCAATTTTAATGGCCAGTAGTGTATAAAAATGTCCGTTATTTGATTTAAAATCATATCGTAAATATGTATTAAAGTCAACTATTTCATTCTTTGTTCTCACTGTGGTCGCAGATTCACCGTCTGATAATACTAAAGTGTGCAGTTGTGTACAGATCCTAGTGGGATTTGTCGGCCTTGATTGAGCTTTCAACAGTTTAATTCATAATTAGATAAAACACAAGTTCACAAAACTTCAATAAAATGGTTTTAATTTTATGTCAGTCACCTGTGTAACCAAAATAAGACAAAGTTTTAGTAGCAGGGTAATGCTTCCACAATAAAATCCAAATGCAAGAGTCAGTAAAACAAGCACCGTCTGAACAGGCAGTGAAGACTCAACGGTACCGACCGGCCGCCAGGTCATCCTCATCCCGTAGGCGTCACCGGATGCGTATATGGAGGGGCACGCAGTCAGCATATCGCTCTCCCGGCAGTATGTCAGTTGTCGTGACCGGAACCGTTGCTTTCCAATCAAGTAGTTCCTCACAAGAGCTGAGTGCAGCCCGCTTGCCATCAGCACTTGTCAGACCCGGTCGGTAACCCATCCGAGTGCCAGCCAAGCCCGACAGCGCTTAATTTCGGTGATCTGAGGGGAACTGCTGTTTCGATTGCGGCAAGGCTGTCACTAGTAAAGAATTGAAGCCCACGGTGACTGAGAAATCCCTAAAGAATGAAAGCAAGAATAATAAAAAAAATTACAAACAGAGAGTAAATTTACACTGTCACACTCCATCGTCAGGCCACGAGTGGCCTACTGCGACCATCCGACCGCCGTGTCATCCTCGGTGGAGGATGCGGATAGGAGGGGCGTGGGGTCAGCACACCGCACTCCCGGTCGTAAGATGGTATTCTTGTCCGAAGCCGCTACTATTCCATAGAGTAGCTCCTCAATTGGCATCACGAGGCTGAGTGCACCCCGAAAAATTGCAACAGCGCATGGCGGCCTGGATAGTCACCCATCCAAGTGCCGACCACGCCCGACAGCGCTTAAATTCGATAATCTCACGGGAACCGGTGTAGCCACTGCGGCAAGGCCGTTGCCTAAATTTACACTGTCACACTAAACATAAATAAAAGCAGAGAGCCAATAACATTACAGTACACAAAATATCCAATGCTTTAGTTAACAGAGCCCAAAGCCCTGCTGAATTACACACTGGCAAGTAATTAGAACTACCATGATGTCTGACATATGTTGAAAAGTATATTGCCCAGATGCTCATGCATCAGCAAGGCAAACACAATTTGATTCACTGAGTACCGCTACATAAATCTGTTGTCCAACTCAAACCTTGTACCAAAATCATGCATGATCTGTCATTCACATAATCATTTAACAGCAGTGCGAATTAACTCACTCAAGCTCACACAGAGATATTGCATATACACTCCACACACACAACACTTCCGTCTGCCTCCTTCAAAATCGATACCATCCGTGCAACAGGCAGATTTACAACGTGCGCCACGGCTTGGCGACAGATGTATGCAAATCATGTGTACACACATACATACACACACACACACACACACTCACACACACACACACACACACACACACACAGCTCACAGGCTAACCGCAGCCTATACAATCCAGTAAGCGCACAGTACAGAAAGCTCTGCTGAAATCGCACCGGACATTGCGTACGTGCAGCCATCAAACGACACGCTCATATTGCCAGCCGTCCGTCAGCCAACGGCTGCCCAAGCGTGTCTTCCACTGCTTACTGTTCGATCTCTCCACAACATTCTGCCGAGGTGGCGCAGTACTTAGCACACTGGACTCTCATTCTGCAGGACGACGCTTCAAACCAGTGTCTGGCCATCCTGATTTCCCTAAATCGGTTCAGACAAATGCCAAGATGATTCCTTTGAAACGGCAGCTCCTTCCCCATCCTTCCCTAATCCGATAGAACCAATGACCTCGCTGTCTGGTCCCCTCCCCCAAATCTACCAGCAACAACACTCTGTTTTCTAGTGGTCGACTTCTCACGTTGGCTCCGAAAGGCTCTGGTGTAGCGGCGCTCCCGTTGGCAGTTGTGTGACGTCTAGTGACGGCACAAAATGTAATAACTTTCAGGATACAATCTTAATATTAAGCAAGATCTTGCGGAGGACAGTAATTAGACCGATGCCGCCTAAACAACAGAAAAATGAAAGGGAACCAAAAATTGTATCATTTCACAATTAAATCGAAATAACTAGAAATCCATACCTTATTCATTATCCACTAAGAATAAAATTATTAGGATAATCCATTAGTATAATCCTTAAATATCTGTATCTTGTGCAGTTCTGGAGATGTTCATCACTAATGCTGTAATCAGATACCATTAGGTTCTTTTTCTTTGTTATAACCATTATCTTGCGTTTACCCCCATTTAGAGAGAGAGCTGTCATTCATTATACCAAGTGTAAATTCATGTCTTTCCACTACTCATTACAATTGTCAAACGACGATATTTAGACGACACTTACTTCTACGCGAGTGCATCGTCAGCGAATAATCTAATATTACTGCTGATCCTGTTTGATAAATTGTTTATGTGTGTTGTTGTTCTCTTCTGTTCGAAGACTGGTCCCGTGAAAGTCTAAACGCTACTCTGTCCTGTGCGAGCGTCTTCAACTCTGCATCTGCATATTGTATTGGAGTCTGGGTTCCCCTCTACAATTTTTACCTCCCATACTCCACTCCAGAACTGACGGTTCCTTGATGCCTCAGGATGGGTCCTGTCAACCGATCCCTTCTTTTGTGCCGTGCATTTATTTTTCCTCATCCCGATTCACTAGGTCTACAACTGTTACTCAGTCTACCCACTTAATCTTCAGCCTTCCTCTGTAGCACAACGTATTCAAAAGGGTTCAAATGGCTTTGAGTACTATGGGCCTTACCAACTGAGGTCATCAGTCCCCTACAACTTAGAACTACTTAAACCTAACCATCCTAAGGACTTCACACACATCCATACCCGCGGCAGGCTTCGAACCTGCGACTGTAGCGCTCGCGCGGTTCCAGACTGAAGCGCCTAGTACCACTCGGTCGCAGCTGCCGGCCCACCAAGTATTAAAAGCTTCCCTTCTTACTCGAACTGTTTATTGTCCGTATCTCACTTCCGTACAAGGCGACACTGAAGGTAAATACGTTCAGAAGAAGCTTCCTGACACTTAAATTCATATCCAACGTTTAATAAATTTCCTTTTCAGAAATTTTTGCTTGCTATTTCCAATCTGCGTTTCATATCTTCTCTACTTCTGCCTTCATCAGTTATTTTGCTGCCCCAAGAGCAAAACTCATCTATTACTTTCTCTGTCTCATTTTCTAATTTCCTCAGCATCGTCTGATTTAACTCCGCTACATTCCAATTCCCGTGTTTTGCTTCCGTTGTACTTCATCTTACAACCAGTTTTCAAGGCACTATCCAACCCGTTCAGCTGCTATTTCATGTCCTTCGCCGTCTCTGACAAAACTATGTCATCAAAAAAGTTTTTATTTCTTTTGCAAGCACTTTATTTCCTTCTCTAAATTTCCTTGTGACTTTCTTCACAGCACGCTCAACGTACCGATCGACTAAAATCTGTCTCACCCCGTCTCAACTACTGATTCCACTTCATGTCATTCAACTGTTATAACTGCAGATTGGTTTCTGTTAGGTTGTAGATGACCTTTCACTGCCTGTATTTTATACGTGCTGTCTCAGGAATTTCAAAGAGTGAATTCCAGTCAACACTGTCAAAAACTTTACCAAAATTACAGCTCCTGATAATTTACTCACCCAAAGAAGGTTGAGGCGAACCATATGCATGTCTTCACTATCAGACAGGTGAAATTCGATAGTAAAAATATTATAAGCTATTCCTATCAAATAATGTATTTTATGTTCAAATAAATGGGGGACGATGCGTGTCTTCAACATGGGACGGCGGTCACACTGAGGACGTGCCGAGATGAAAACACTATACAACTGTCGTGGATGAGAGGAGCCGCCTCGCTATAAGGGCACCGACCTTCCTGGTGGAAATATTGTGATAATAATATTATCACTGGATCCCTTCCATCATTGGCTGTATGGTACAGCAACCTCTTATGATATTTTCTGAATACAGACTGTCTCGCTTGCAAAATCGTTTTTATTAGTATCAATTACACTTCTCGCCCTTGTGAGGCATTTGCAGATCATCTGAATAGAACAGAAGATTTTTTTATTTAACAAACGCTAAGGCAATGATGCATAATTTTAAACAGTGTAGCCACGCATGCCAATAATACTATACGTCTAAATTCACGTAAAAATGTAGCAGAAGAAACTTAATTCATCAATTGTCACAACAGGGGATAAAATAAGAATAAAAATCATACAGATAAGGCGTCAGCCCGTTAAAAATCGTGCCAGAACCGAAAATAATCTAAACGGGAAAGAAAAAAAGGGAAAACTGATGGGAGGCAAAAGGATGTAAAACGAATAAAATGCGTGAACAGTGTAAGTAGGCTGTTTATGTTTTCTTTATGTAAGTAGGCTGTTTATGTTTTCTTATTGGCAACGTTACGTAGCGCTGGGTATGAAAATCACTGGCTGTGCTGTGTGCAGTCTGTGGCTAGTTTGCATTGTTGTCTGCCATTGTAGTGTTAGGCAACGGCAGCTGGATGTGAACAGCGCGTAGCGTTGCGCAGTTAGAGGTGAGCCGCCAGCAGTGGTGGATGTGGGGAGAGAGATGGCGGAGTTTTGAAATTACATATATTATGACTTGTGATGATATTAAGGTAAATACATTGTTTGTTCTCTATTAATATTTTTCATTTGCTAACTATCCCTATCAGTAGTTAGTGCCTTCCGTAGTTTGAATCTTTTATTTAGCTGGCAGTAGTGGCGCTCGCTGTATTGCAGTAGTTCGAGTAATGAAGATTTTTGTGAGGTAAGTGATTTCTGAAAGGTATAGTTTAATGTTACTCAGGGCCATTCTTTTGCAGGGATTTTTGATAGTCAGATTGCGTTGCGCTAAATAATATTGTGTGTCAGGTTAAGCACAGTCGTGTATAAATTCTCTAAGGGGACGTTTCAACAGATTGATACCCTAATATGCCAAGACCGGATCAGTATGGTGGACACGGCTTAGGAACACGTGAACATGTGTGCTCCAGGGTAGAGAGCGTTCCGGTGAAACTCTTGGTCATTTATTGACGCTTTTGTATATTTTACCATGGTAACCTCATAATACTCTGGTAGCAGTATTACTTCACTCAGGTTCTGATGACCTTAGCCACGATGTAAGATCCCTTTAGATGCCTGCAAATTTTTTCCTTTCAGCAGTTCCGTGACTGACATTGTTTTAGCTCGCACTTTACTTTTTGTTATCTCCAAATGTTATTCGCAAATTTTATATTCGTTTGTTATTTTAATAATGTAAGTTAGACCTTCCCCTTGAAAATGTGATTACATACATTTTAATCAATTCTGCTTGTCATTAAATAATGCATTCGGTGTATTCAGTTGTTCTTGACACTTGCACCACCTAGCCCAAACCGGTGGTAATAGTACTATAATGAAATACAGGAGAGCTGAGGTTTTTTTTGTGGTTCTCTAAGAGATCAGATGTTATTATACTGTTACTTGCAGTGAATTATTTGTAAACACAAGGAAAATGATGTATTACAGATAGCAAACTACACGGCCTGTTGTGATGTTAAATTAAATTCAAATTTAATGGCTAAAAATTTTTATTCAATTAAACAGTATCGACCGAAAATCGAGACAGTAAGACGATCGATCTTGTACAAAATATTACAGTTAAGGAAACCTCTGTAACCCTAGAAACACCAAGGTATTTTAGGTTACACGGAGCACCAACCAAGGGCAAATTTTACCTGTGTTACAAAAAATTGTAAATCTTGTAATTTGTTGTATATGTATTTATTTTATGTAATTCTGTTTCCATTGAGATATTAGTTTAACAGGAAATAGTGACAACATAATTGAAAGCTTAATTTTTTAACACTCATAGGGTGAATATAACAAACAAGAATGGTCAAATCTTGGTCAATAAAAGTTTGTGTAAACAAGATAAGAAGGTTTGTAATTGAATACAAAGGCTGTCTAAAGTTTCTATGCACTCTTTAATCTATTAAATGAATAATACAGCATTGTCACTGAGAGAAAGTTTCAAAATCAGAAATGAAAACAATTGCTAAAATACATGTTATTGTACATTGAAAACTCTCGGAAAACACTTTTCACTTGGAGAGAATATTTTCACTTACAGATGACATTTACCTCCTGCACACAAAATGGTTGATTCTAAATGAGTCTTACACATATGGCGCCCACACCTTCCACATGTTAACTTGGTTTTAGTGATGTTGTCTCTTGCTCTCTGGTTACTTGCATTCTTCAAGCATAAGTACCACCTTGCTTTCCTAGTTGGTTCTTTATTTGTAGCAATTTTGTTTACCTCTAGTTTATTTCTTAGGATCTCCCCCAAGACGCAAATAGTTAGCAACTGGAGTCCTTTCAAATCCAGGGCTCGCTCTTCTACGTATGGTTTCAAATGTTTGTGGCCTAATTCATGGAGATACAGTTTTCTGGCGTTTGGTTTCCCTTCATTCCATTTTGGCACATTCATCTTGAACAGTGTGTATGAGTTAACTGCAGCTATATCAAGTAGCCTGTAGAACATTGACAGTGGCCATCTTCTCGTACCCCTTTTCGTAGAGTATGTCCTAACCATTTGATCTACGGCATCCACTCCTCCCTTAGTAGAATTATAGTACAGGTTTATGTGTGTTTTCTTTTTTGGTGTATCAACTTCTACTCCTGCATTACGATGTTGTGTAGACAACATCAACAGATTTTTCTTTGGTTTTTCCTTTGTATTGTAAGAGACAATTGTTACTGGCGACTTCTTAGAAAATGGGTCTGTGAATGCGAATCTGGAGGAATACAGCTCTCTGCCTGCTGTTGTCTTAAGTTCCTGCGGTACATATTTTCTGTTTGATTTGAGTGTCCCAACCAAGGTAAGTTTGTAGTCTTGATAGAGAATGTCCGTCAACTCCACAGAAGTGTAGAAGCGGTCAGTAGTGACATTGTAGCCTGTATTCTTTATTGACTCCACCCGTCTCTTCACAATCTCAAGAGGACCTCGTTTACTGGCAGGTTTACTGTCTTTTCCAGCATACATTTCCATTTTTATTATGTATCGTTCAGTTGCACTACAAAGCATTCTGACTAATATTCCATATTTTCCAGGTTTGTCTTTGAGGAAAACTTCGAAAGGACAACGACCTCTGAAAAGACACAACATTTCATCAATTGTATTGTCAGGTCCACTTCTGAAGTACCATGGGATATTCCATTCAATGCTTCAAATACTTCACGCAGCGGCGCAAATTTGTCACATACACGTCTTTCTGACCTGGTGCGTTTATCATCAAAGCGAAGAATTTTCAATAGCTGATACGCTCTTGTCTTACCCACAGCTCCTCTATAAATCGCTCTTCCCAATAAATTTGACCATAAATCAGATAAAGAAATATTGGTGTCCTGGTAAACTCCCATTATAATTAAAATTCCCATGAATGCATATATTTCAGAATCCTAACAGGAGATAAGTTTTCTCTTTCAGCTTCTTCTTTTGTATGGTCAAGTATTTTCTGTACTAATTCAGGAGTGAATTTTTTTTTAAATGATTCACATGTGCTTGTTAATTTCCCAGCACTGTTTATTCCTTGACGTTCACGGACTATGTTAGCAAAATCCCTTTTACTATGTCTCGGAGCTTCTGCAAGATACACTCTGCCAGAACTTGTAACATATTTATTTGGAGCGTTACCTGCATGGTATGTTTCTTCTTCATTGTCCTCCGCTTCTTCACTGGAATCCTTTTCTACTTCTGTATGATCTGACTCAAAATCACTTCAATCTGATAATTCGTCGTCGAGTAACAGTTCTGTAAGAACTTCTGCGTCGTTCAAGCCTCTATAACTCATCTTACAAAGTCTACTTTGCAATAAAGGCGTCGCTCTACTGTGACAAACTGCTAATAGTAATAATGGCAAGTCTAAAATCAACAATGAAAGTGAAACTCAACAATTAGACGCTCAACAAACCACTGTAAAACTCATTTTCGAGGTTGCCAGCTGAATAAAAGAAAGAAAATCGTACGGGCAAATTTTGCCCATGCTTGGTGGTTGTAGGGAAGATAATAAGAATTATTGTCGCGTGGAGTACCAACCCCGGGCAAAATGTGCCCTTGACCGTAAAATTCCTATTTTGTACTTGCAATTATAAAAATTTAACCATAGAATCGTACAGCACAGTGTATATTATAAGGTAACAGACAAATAGAAAAAGACCTAAGAACATAGAAGGATATTTGCCATGACATTTTTAAAAAATAGAACTGTACGGGCAATTTTTGCCCGTGCTTGGTGTTTCTAGGGGTAAGTACGTCAGTAAGCACAAGTGTAATGTCTGTGATAAATGTTCGTTGGAAGGAGAGAGTATTTCATGAAAATTAATAATTTTATGGAAAATAAAATATAGAAATGAATGTAAGCTATAAATGTACTGAATGTAACATTCTAAAGGTATTAGAACATATAATTCAGTTACACCAAATGAAATCATAAAGGCAGGGAACCCATTATGGGTTTTCGACCACCAGTCTTTAGGATAACCTTGGTGCGAGCACCGCAAAGGAGGAAAGAACGGAAAACCAGGGAGTTGCAGTCGAGCCTAGACGGAGTACGTATCGAGGCATACCATATCTGGCGATGTGGTCCTTAAGCAATAACAATTCGGAGTGAACGTGCTTAATATTTGGTGTGGCAATAGTTTATAGTTCCTGAAGTTGTCTCAGGCTATATTGTGTCGGAAAGCAAGAATATCCCACTGCTTTTATATATGATTAAATATGGATCCAATGTTATAGCAAGTTAATAAGGCTACTGCAAGTGGGTGGTAGTTATTAATTAATTCCATCACAGGAGACTTGAAGAGGCTATCCAGATTTTCATACAGCAAACTCCGATACGACTGCAACGAACGAGGCAAGACATTTTCGTATTAACAGTCTGTAGCACTATATGAGAATGTTACAGACAACCCCATGGTTTGCCAAAGTTCTAACATATTTGTGTTAAAATTAATTGTCAGAATCATTGTCCAAAAGTCATATAACAATCCAAAGTTCCCTGCCCATTTTATTAAATGTAAATTTCGCATCATTCTGCACGGCCAAGAAATCTTAGTGACTGGTGTTACAACATTCTTGCAGTGTCATATCAAAGTAACTTCCAATAATAGTTGTTTACTTTTAAATTGAAGAGACAACAAGTGTAGAAGCGTTAATATGTCATTGTGAAATTCAACTTAATGAGATTTCTTACCTTCAAATTTGCTTTATCAGAATATTCACTTTATGTAATTATTCAAAGTAAAGATGGCAGCCATTAAACCCCGTACAGAATATCTCAGTCTACTTCCATCCTATTTCCAAGTAAAATTATTGCTACAAAAGTCGTTAAAGTAAATTTACATCTGGCAGTTTTAAAGATAAACTCAAATAAAGTATTGAAATAGCTGCATCAAAGCTGTCGACCAAAACAATCTCCGTAGATATAGTTTTCTTTCAGTGAATCTGCCGTAAGGTAAGGCTATATAGATGCAAGCTGTTTGCTACAGGGGTGCGGATAAAACCAAATCCATGTAGGCCATATAAAGTTTTGTGTATGTAATATCTTGTGTGGCAGACCAATACAGCAAATGCAACTCCATTATCCACACATCGCTTTGGATAGAAGTTAAAAACATAAATATGTGCCTTTCTAATAATAGTAGTCTGTTAGGAAACACGTATCAAAATTTGTGTTAGAGATTGTTGTTAATGTTAATAATAACAGTGTAATGCTGTGCAGTCTTAATGAAAATGTTCTACTGAGCGAACTAAAAGCTGGATTACTCTGAGGAGCGACACGTTGGTCAGCGTGAGGGACGAAGGTCATTCTTTTTTGTAAGGCAGTCCCGCCAGGTAGTGGTACACTCGTGGGGGGCCGAAATTCCACAGCTAAACGGATTCACTTTCCGTAGCGCGGCCAACACTACAGAACGGTACAGAAATTACACTGAAAGTTATTACTTTCATATTAAGCAATACTAGCGAGTCATCCAGGTAAATATTGTCACGGTCTTAGCTAGAAAGCATTCCTTTCCCTGCTACATAACACTAAAAATGAGTCGATTACACACGTTTTGAACATTTGAAACAAAAAGGCGAATCGGTCACAAGTGGAATCGGTCGGTTTAGAACACTAATACTAACCAGTGTTACACTCTGGGAGGATTTTTGATTTTAACCGTTCGTGTGTCTAACGGATGAAAGTATCAGATAGTAATTTCGATATATAATGCAATTAATAGAAAAACTACACAGGCTTTAACTTAGGGGTTTCATGAAAGTAGAAAAGTTCATACAAATGAAACAATAAACGGTCGTCAGCCTAATTAGGCATATTAATTTGGAACATTATGTTTAAGGAAATTAAATATTAGCTATCGTAGTGACTTTCGTTAAGACTCCCTTTGAATAGCACAATGGATATACACGAGTACAGGGCGATCTAAGCTGTGGGCAGCAGTAGTTACTATTAATGCACAAACCAGTAATCATAGAAAGCAAGATTGTACCCCACTCATAATAATAACAGTTGCAATTACTACCATCACCTGATTGAGTACTGGGATGTTACTGCAGGAAACACTGAACTAAAGTTGGCCATGAAAAGATTTCTGACTTGACTGACATGCAAATACCACACATAAAATTAAATAATATTACAATTACATTGTTTATATTCTCATTTATGGAAATGCATCAGATTTCTTTAGCAGTGACAATATTCCATTTATCTTTCTAATAAGAGAAGAATATAATGGGGACCCATAAACTGACACTGTCTCACTAGCCAAACTCTATGATTTCTTTGGTTCAATTCAACCAAAATTAATGCTTAGCCCCACTCGTAATAATTTTTGTTTTAATCCTTTAAAGCAATTTACTCAACAGTGAGCTCGATTATTTCAAATAAGTTTAAACTTACGTGCCCTTTTTATCACCTGTGAAGCAGGTATTTTAGACAGTAACATTTACACACTCTGGCACTGAATTCTGGCACATTTAATATACAAAAAAAAAAAAAATCACTATTTTGTTGGAAACAGGATACTGGGTTTTCTGCACACTTAGGAGGGGATCCTGCATCGGTTCGTGATTAGGATAATGTTAGGGTTCAAAACACAGGTTTATAGCACTTGGATTATTATTGAAAACACTCACACAAATTAAGTGGTCCATGCTACAATACATATCTGTGTGCCTGAAGTTGGTGGAGCAGTGACGAAATAGTGGTGGCAAGCGACGTGGAGACTAACTGTACTCGGGGCTCTTGAAGTTGAATGCTCTTTACTATTTCTTCTTGGCGACGGATTTTTGATCGTATTAGAGCCATTCCTCATTGCCAAGGGCACCTTGCAACAGCAGAATCCACATCAGAGGCAAAATTCCATACCAAAACAACTTCCAAATGCCTCCCTTGGCACCCTCGATGTTTACCGTGCAACGGCTAGCCACTGACTGTCTCCTGTTCCCACCAAGGAGCCACCTAGATCGACCGCCAAAACCACCTTTTACCTCGCGCCACGCCACTTCCGTTGCAGAGGGACTTCCCTACAGTTTTTATATTTCACAATACAAGTTCCCTAAGCATGAACCAGCTTCCAATAAACAAATTTTTCTTTATGAACATACATATATTATAAAATTTCATTATTATAAACATCATTTAGCTTTTACCATACATACATTACAGACTTTATATTTCCTGTCACAAATCAATGACTTTAACTGACAGAGAACAAACACTTCATAATTATAGATACACATTTACATAGTATAAACCTACCTCCAATCTATGTAGGTGTTACACGTTCGCTTACAAGTGTACTGTGGGGTGCTGGGTGGAAATTAATTGTTATTATATGTTCCTATTATTTATGCTGTTTGCCGTTCTCAACACTGGCTCTCTAACTACAATATTGGCAGCCAGAAAGTGATTAGCAAAACGTGAAGCCTGTAATCAGAATTCCTAGCGCCCATTTCATCTGAGAAATACATTTATAGCTACAGCTTATAGCTCTGAGGAATTAGGAGATTATCTGGGATTCATAATCAAAAACCATTCTCTCTAAAATGTTCACTATATTCTGAAAGTCACAGAAAAAGAATCCACACAGTCCAACTACCAGAGCAGTTCAGAGTCTAATGTGCTGATGCAACTACTGTATAACTGTTCAAATTAAATGTTTAAGTGAATGCTCAGCATAATTTGATGATAATGTTCATCAAACGCCACGCTAAATAATGGTAGAATGTCTGTCCCACGGCGGCACGTGAAAATACGACATACGCAAACTGAAGATAGATCATTAAAGTCATCCCAGAATTAACACTTCACTCGAAAACGATTTCATGGTTACGCGTATCCTGAGTAACTTATTACGGCATCCGAGGCTGTTTATAGCAATGATACCGACGCGACGCGACTCCCGGCACAGGTGGTGCGCTAATCAGCCTCTGGAAAGAACTGGGGCTTTTTTCTCTCACGCAGCGTTCTTACATATAAAGCTGCGGTGCAGACGGCTAAGGGAACGCCTGATCAAGTCCACTCTCCCGACTAGCCGCTGGGCTAGTAATGCACCACTTTAAGTTATCGAATAAATCATTGCTTCCTATGCTGATGGCCGATGAAGCTTTCAATTTAAATGTGCAATCAGCACACAGGTAAGTAATCATAATAAAAGTCTGACATGGCTAAGTCAAATATTTTGGGCGAGAGAATTAATTTAATTACACTACATGCAGTAGACGAGCTCTGAACTTGCCCTTTGGAGATACGCTATCGCTATAGTTTTATAGTTAGTCAGTTGAAACGTCTCACATCTTTATGATTATAGCGGATCTCCCTTCTACTTAAAGTTAAACATTGTAGCTTTATTTATTCGCCTACTTAATCTATCTTGCTTCCTTAATTTTTAAGACAAAAACCAGAAAATCATGAATTTCAACTAAAATTTTAATTTGTGAGATCCAGAATACTGTTTCTCCTAAATTATTATGAAGAAGGAATCTAAATATAAATTTTTAAGTATCTAGCTCTTTTCTGTTGCGCCAATGATTTTTACAGAAAAACGTCCAAGTTTCGAAACTGGTTAAAGTTATTGAAATGATATTCAACACATATTGATTTAGTATTACTCCTGACATGCTAGAAACGTTTCAGGTTATTTACTTGATTTTTAAAGTATTGCGCAACATTTATGACGTCAGAGCTAGTTACAGTGGACTGGCTGGCACACAATGGAAAGACTAATGTGAATTTTATAAGGCGTGAGTATGCTGCTTCCCTACAGTACGCAAAGGAAAAATAAAATACAGTGGGACAAAAACACAATAAATTCTACAAACGTAGTAATTAAAACTTCCGGGCTAAGATGCCGGCCGTGAAAGCCTACACGCTATGATCTACAAACGTAGGTTTGTCTTTCTTTAACATAGCTTTTAAGATACAGTAATGAGCCAAGACATTATGACGACTGCCCACCGCAACGTTGAATGACTCCTGGTAGTGTTGCAGGCACTTGATGCAGTAAGCGAAAGAGGGACAAATGTGGAGTCATTATAGCGAAGATACGGGACGCAAATGCGGAAATCCACTGATATACGGTTTTGAGAAAGGGTACATTGTTGTGGCGCTGCTGCTGTAAACGAGAATCAGTGAAATGCCGAATCCGGTCGCCCGTTGGCGTACGCTTGCCGTGAGCACCCGCGGAAAGTGGTTGAAGGATGGCGAAATAACGATTAGGTATTGGACGACCATATCTCATCACAAAACGTAGAGGTCTGAGGACACCCCACTGTGTAATCCAAGACAGGCAGGGATCTGTGGTGGATCTGCTGACAGAGCACAGTGCTGGTACAGACACAAGTGTTTCGGAGCACACCGAGTGTTGAACATGGAGCTCCGTATCACATGACCCTACGTCTTTATGTGTTGACACAACGACATAACCAGTTATGACTGCAGTAGGCACATCATCTCTTAGTATTCACCATGAATCGATGGAAACGTGTCGACTGTCGAATGAATCTCATTTCTTGTTACACCAGGTCGATGGTTGGGTCCTTACACGCTGTCATCCAAGCGAATGGCTGCACGAAACATGCATCGCGCCACAATGCAGGCCGCTGAGGGCAGAATTATGCTGTCAGGTACTCAGAGATGTACTTCCATGGCATCTGTATGGTGGTAATCGAAGGCATCACGACGGCAGTGAACTATGTGAATATTTTTGCGGACCACCTGCATCGCTTCATGCGTGAAGTCTCCCCAAACGGTGATGACATCTTGCGGCAGGATAAGTGTCCGTGTTGCGAGGTGAGAATAGTGCTACAGAGGTTTGTAGGGCACTACAGAGAACTCACACTGATGTCCTGGCCTGATTTGTACCCACTGGAATACATATCGGGCGCTAGCTGAGTGTGCGTAAACCACCATCCCGTAACTTGAGGGAATCACTTGACCTCTACGTAGACATCTGGTGCCACGTACTTCTGGAGTCCTGTCAAGGACTTGTAGAATCCATGCCGAGCAAGATCTCTGTTGTACTTCTTCTGAAAAGGGGAACAACACGCTTTTGAGCAGGTGGTCATAATGTTTTGGCACATCGGTGTATGTCGTAGGGTCATTATTGCTTCACGTGTTCGTAAATATCCCCAGAACCAGTCCTTCCTTTCTTCTGTACATAATTCGTGTTAGTATTTTGAACCATGACTTCTTAAACCGATGGTCCGTTAACATTCACCTACCTCCTTTTGAACTGGAGTTATTACGTTCTCCTGTAGCCAGCAGGTCTTTCACCTGTCTCATACATCTTGCACACAATATAGAAGAGTTCTATCATGGACGACTCTCTCAACGGTCTCAGCAGTCCTGACAATGTGTCGTCTACCCCAAGGGCCTTGTTCCGACTTAAGTCTTTCAATACTCTGTCAAACTTTACTCACAGTATCTCCCATCTCGTCTTGATTTACTTCCTCCTCTACAACGTTGTCTTTATTTCGCAGGTGTAGCTATTCTACGCATTCTTTCCATCATTCATCCTTCCTGTCTTTCCTTACTACTCACTTCTCTTCCAACAGCGTACAGCTGCTTCTCTTTTCTCCTAAAGTCCCTGCGGTTTTCACGTAGTCAGCATTCACTGTTTCGCCTATCGAAGTTACCTGTTCGTCATGTATTGTAGTCGTTTCACCTGTGTCAATTGTTTCCTAATACTCTCTTTGAACTTCTCAACAACTCTGGTTCTTTTAGTTTATACAGGTATCTGTCTGCAGTTTCTCAGTTTTAGTTAATAGTTCATAATCAATAATGTGTGGTCAGAATCCACATCCGCTTCTGGAAATGGTTTGAAGTTTATAATCTGGTTTCGAAATCTCTGTCTTACATTACATAATCTGAAACTTTTCGGTGTCTGTGTCCCGTCCGTCGAATATTTGTAGAGCCAATCACATATTTCAGAACAGTCGGTGTGATCTTATCTTTCTTAGTAGCCGATAACGTACAGTATCGAATGCCTTGCGGGAATCCAGGAAGACAGAATGTTCCTGCTTTTTGGATATATGGTTTGCAAGATGTTGTGTATCTATTAAACAAGCTTTGTTTTACATCAGTGCCTTTTTATAAAATACGTGATTGTATAAAATTTTGTTTTCCTCTAGGACAATAACAGCCTTGACTTACACGATGCTTAAAAACTCCCATAAAAAGTTTAAAGGAAACGTGCTTTAGAGAAGGTGATGGGCTCAATACCAGAATAGGAATGCAGGGAACTACGAGGGTCGTTTTTTAAGTAAGGACCGTTTTTTTTTTTTTTTAAATATACAATTACTTTTGTAAAAACTTTTTTTTTCTGATTCTACACACTTTTACCTATTTTTCTATATAGTTGCCTTGTTTATTTAAGCACTTGTCATACCGTACAACTAAGTTTTTAATTCCCTCTTCAAAGAATTCGGCCGCCTGCTCCGACAGCCAAGAGTTCACGGTCGCTTTCACTTCATCGTCATCATTGAAGCGCTGCCGGCCAAGATGGTGTTTCAGGTACCGGAAAAGGTGAAAATCGCTAGGTGCAAGGTCAGGGCTGTGTGGTGCATGGTCCAAAACTTCCCAGCCAAAAGAATCAATCAAATCCCGAGCCTTTTGAGAGGTGTGAGGCCTAGCGTTATCGTGCAGGAGCAAAACTCCTTTTGTCAGCATGCCGCGCCTTTTGTTTGGAATTGCTCTGCGGAGCTTCTTTAAAGTTGCACAGTAGGCATCTGAGTAGATTGTTGTTCCTCGTGGCATAAAGTCCACTAGCAAAACACCGCGCCGGTCCCAGAACACAGTTGCCATAATCTTGCGCTTTGACAGCGTCTGTTTGGCTTTGACCTTGATGGGTGAGGTTGTGTGTCGCCATTCCATCGATTGTCGTTTGCTTTTGAGAGTGATATGGGATACCCATGTTTCATCTCCAGTGACAATTTGACTCAATATGTCATCCCCTTCTTCCTCGTAAGGAATCAAAAAGTCCAATGAAGTGGCAAATCTCTTCCCTTTGTAGTCCTCTGTGAGGAGTTTGGGTACCCACCGAGAACAAGTTTCTTAAAGTTTAGGTTTTCAGACACAATTTTGTACAAAACCGATCTTGAAACTTGTGGAAATTCCAAAGAAAGAGTGGAAATTGTGAATCTTCTGTCCTCACGAATCTTTGTTTCGACCGTAGCCACTAAATCATCAGTGATCACAGAGGGCCAGCCTGAGCGTTCTTCGTCATGGACGTTTTGACGGCCATTTTTAAACTCTCCAACCCGTTGACGCTCTTTACCTTCACTCATTGCATTCAAGCCATAAACTTCTGTTAACTGACGATGAATTTCTGCAGCTGATAGGCTTCTCGCGGTCAAAAAACGTATCACTGACCGTATCTCACACGCGGCGGGCGATTCAATAATCGTAAACATTATACAGTAGCACAGCGATGCGTACACGTCAGTTACAGAGCTGCAACTTGCATCAGTGTGAACGGGAAGGATGCCGGCAAGTGGCGCGGTGGCTTGTTACGGCGTCCGCGCGAACTACGGGACTATACGCGCGAACGGCCCTTACTTAAAAAACAACCCTCGTACTTCCAACAGGCCGTTAGTTTGTCTTCGTTTTCTAAGCAGAGTTGTCTTCGGAACCAAAGTCGAGTTTGAAAGGGAGCCCTGATGTTCAGTATCACCACAGTAGTGGAATGGGAAATACTGCACTACGCCTTCTACTTGGCTTCGCATTCACGCTGTTTCTGAAGTTTATATGAAAGAGCAACTAGACGATGAGTGTCCTGGCAACTGAAATCACTAAAAATCTGTGATGGTATTTGTCGCTTCCCAGATACATTTTTGTAATAATGGCAAATTTCCCTAGTATTTTCTGTTCTTTCGATTTTCTCTCTATCTCTCACTTTTTATTATTATTCTCTTTCATTAAAACTGTTAGATGTCTCCTTTTGAATATTAAGTGAAGGGTAGCTTTAATGGGTAATTTTAGAGGCTAAATTAGTAATAGTTAACTTACAGCTGTTTCTTAAAAAAGACACTTGCGGAGCACCGCCCGCCTCTGGAGCAGTCGTCCGCCGGCAGCGAGTCGGTGATAAGCAGATGCCGGGTGCTTCAAGGAGCAAGACAAAGGCCGTCGTTTTTTTCACTGTCCGTCGTTACTTAGTTCCTTCCAAATTCGTGGAGGTGTGTTCCTTCTATGCAACTACGAGGTGCATTCAAGTTCCAAGGCCTCCGATTTTTTTCTAATTAACTACTCACCCGAAGTCGATGAAACTGGCGTTACTTCTCGACGTAATCGCCCTGCAGACGTACACATTTTTCACAACGCTGACGCCATGATTCCATGGCAGCGGCGAAGGTTTCTTTAGGAGTCTTTTTTGACCACTGGAAAATCGCTGAGGCAATAGCAGCACGGCTGGTGAATGTGCGACCACGGAGAGTGTCTTTTATTGTTGGAAAAAGCCAGGTCAGGTGAGTAGGGAGCATGAGGAATAACTTCAAAGTTGTTATCACGAAGAAACTGTTGCGTAACGTTAGCTCGATGTGCGGGTGCGTTGTCTCGGTGAAACAGCACACGCGCAGCCCTTCCCAGACGTTTTTGTTGCAGTGCAGGAAGGAATTTGTTCTTCAAAACATTTTCGTAGGATGCACCTGTTACCGTAGTGCCCTTTTGAACGCGATGGGTAAGGATTACGCCCTCACTGTCCCAGAACATGGACACCATCATTTTTTCAGCACTGGCGGTTACCCGAAATTTTTTTGGTGGCGGTGAATCTGTGTGCTTCCATTGAGCCGACTGGCGCTTTGTTTCTGGATTGAAAAATGGCATCCACGTCTCATCCATTGTCACAACCGACGAAAAGAAAGTCCCATTCATGCTGTCATTGCGCGTCAACATTGCTTGGCAACAAGCCACACGGGCAGCCGTGTGGTCGTCCGTCAGCATTCGTGGCACCCACCTGGATGACACTTTTCGCATTTTCAGGTCGTCATGCAGGATTGTGTGCACAGAACCCACAGAAATGCCAACTCTGGAGGCGATGACAATTCTCTCCACTTTCTCGATCATGTCGTCAGACCGGCTTGTGCGAGCCCGAGGTTGTTTCGGTTTGTTGTCACACGATGTTCTGCCTTCATTAACTGTTGCACCCATAAACGCACTTTCGACACATCTATAACTCCATCACCACATATCTCCTTCAACTGTCGATGAATTTCAATTGGTTTCACACCAAGCAAATTCAGAAAACGAATGATTGCACGCTGTTCAAGTAAGGAAAACGTCGCCATTTTAAGTATTTAAAACAGTTCTCATTCTCGCCGCTGGCGGTAAACTTCCATCTGCTGTACGGTGCTGCCATCTGTGGGGCATACTGACAATGTACGCAGCCTCATTTTAAAACAATGCGCATGTTTCTATCTCTTTCCAGTCCGGAGAAAAAAATCGGAGGCCTTAGAACTTGAAGGCACCTCGTAAATGAAAGGCAGTCTGTTTCCTGCCATACGCATTCCGCTTGTTTTATTTATGATTAGAAACAACTTCTGTAGAACAAATTTCGTGATGTTAAATTATCGTCTATACACACATACACACACACACACACACATACACAAAATAATTTAAACATCAACATACACTGCGACAATTGGCAACACTACACGCTTTAAACACACAAAATGAAAAGTATAAGTGATGTGCTGTAATAAATGTGGCTGAAAAACGCCGGAAATCGGCCAGATGGAGCATGGGGACCGAATGAAGACTTCTCCAGGACCACACATATGGACTAACAACGTAAGTAACACCAGACGACAATTTAAAATCACGAAATTTGTGCTACAAAAGTTGTTTCTAATCCGAAAAACAAGAGAAAAAGATGACAAAACGCAACATAGTAACATATTGGAAATTCTACATAATACATTTATTATTTGAAAAAAAATCATATATTATAGTCCACTGAAGATGACTCATAACTAAAAGAAGTGAAACACGATGGCAAAAAACAAACCTTTCATTTAGTTGCATAGACGGAACACACATTCATGTACAATCAAAGCGAATAAGATTTTTGTGCAACTTGCTTCAAAAATACAGCGTGAAAAAACTCTCCATTTAACTACCTAGAACGACAATGTAAAATTCGTCTAGTAAGAGCAGACGTTTCCAGACATTGTAACTTTGATTTATATAAAAATTTTGCCGGACGCCTCAACAGCAACAAAACATTAAAACAGTGAAACAAAATTTATATTACTTCGGTTGTATTCTGTATGTAGTAGAAGTGACGTCTTCTACTGTATTTATAAGTATCGCGAACGATACCAGGTGCTCATATGCATACCAAGTAATCATTAGACTTGTACGTGTCACAGAGGGAACGAAAAATCGACATCCGCTGTTCTGCATCTTCTTTCCTGTTTATAACGTGCCACCGCTCTACACACCATGATGCCCTTTATGAGATGTATTATGATCACAATCCAGAATCCACATGATTGTTTACGAGATGTCGTGTACATATGACGCAAGCTTTGTTTCACGTCAATCAGTTTTTTCCTATGTCTGTGCTGAATTTCTGAAAAAAAAAATCCTCTGGAAAGTCACAGGCCGAACTTAGAATACGCTTAAATACGCCAGTAAAATGTTGAAAGTAAACGTGCCGTGGAGGAAAGGAACGTCTCGACACCACAAAGGAGCCTGTAGCTGACGTAACGCAACACCAAAAGCGACTGCAAAGAATATGAGAGCTATAAATAGTGTTGAACGTGTCATCCCTGCTGCACAAAGGAACGGTAACAGCTGTCATCTCATGGTCTATCGGAACACGATGTACGGCGATCAAATTTCAACAGTAACTTCCCACACTCGATTCCTTAACGAAAGGAACTCCCGAGTACAAAGCGGCTCGTTGCAATACCACTGAGGTAATGCATCGTATATTTGACGTTAAGAGCCGGCCACTTCGACCGAGCAGTTCTGGGTGCTTCAATTTGGATCCGCGCGACCGCTACGGTCGCAGGTTCGAATCCTGCCCCGGGCATGGATGTGTGTCATGTCTTTAGATTAGGTAGGTTTACGTAGTTCTAAATTCTAGGGGACTGATGACCTCAGATGTTGAGTCCCATAGTGCTCAAAGCCATTTGAACCATTTGAATGTTAAGAATGTAAAACATTTAAAGCGAGAAAAAGTTTCGAAAAAGTGAAATTTGGTGTAAAGTTTGTTGGAAGGTGCTCATTATGAACAGAGTCTGGGTAATCCGCGCGCCTTCTGTTGCGCTGCCTCAAGACATTCGCACAGTTTCTAACTTAAATATCTGACCTACTGAATCCACATTTCATGTAAAATTATACTTCTCAATGATCCCTTATGATATTTTAAATTTTTATATTCGAACAGTGATTATACGAAATACTGAAAGTCAGACTTTCTTTACCCCTGGAAGCTGTTAGATAGGTAACCTGCAACTCTAGCTAGCTGACCACTAGTATACTATACAATTGTCTGATCTTCAAGGGTCAATTCACTTTGACTGTAAGTAGCATACATATTTTAGAATTTCGCAGATAATCGTGTCTACTTCATAAGCTTCAGACAAACTGTTTGCATATAGATATGACGGCCCAAGATGACTGGCCGTTGATTTACATCACTAACTACACTGAAACGCCAAAGACACTGGTATAGGCATGCGTATTTCAACGACAGAGATATGTAGAAAGAATAAGGCACTGCGGTGAGCAACACCTATATAAGACAAGAAGTATCTGGCCCAGTTGACGGATCGGTTACTGCTGCTACAATGGCAGGTTATCAAGATTTAAGTGAGTTTGAACGTGGCGTTATTGTTAGCGATGGGACGCAGCATCTCCGAGGCAGCGATGAAATGGGGATTTTCCCGTACGACCATTTCACGATTGCAGCGTGAATCCGGTAAAACATCAAATCTCCGCCATCGCTGCGGCCGGAAAAAGATCCTGTAATAACGGGGCCAACAACGACTGAAGAGAATCGTTCAACGTGACAGAAGTGCAAGCCTTCAATAGTTTTCTGCAGATTTCAGTGATGGGCCATCAACAAGTGCCAGCGTGCGAACCAGTCAACGAAACGTCATCGATATGGGCTTTCGGAGCCGAAGGCCCACTCGTGTACCCTTGATGACTGCACGACACGAAGCTTTACGCCTCACCTGGGCCCTTCAACACCGACATTGCATTGTTTATGACTGGAAACATCTATCCGATGGGCGTGTACGGGTATGGAGACAACCTCATGAATCCGCGGACCCTGCATGTCAGCAGGCTAATATTCAAGTTAGTGGAGGCTCTGTAATGTGGGGCGTGCGCTCTTGGAGTGATATGGGACTCCTGATACGTCTAGATACGACTCTTACAGCTGGCATGTATGAAAGCATCCTTCTGATCACCTGCATCCATTCATGTCCATTGTGCACTGAGATGGACTTGGGCAATTCCAGCAGGACAATGTGACACCTGACGTGTCCAGAATTGTTACAGAGTGATTTCAGGAACACTAATCTGATTTTCTACACTTTCACTGGCCGCCAAACTTCCCAGACATGAACATCATTGAGCATATCTGGGATGCCTTGTAACGTGCTGTTCAGAAGAGACTGTAATCCCTGACACAGTACTCGTTAAAGCCTGTGCTATGGTAAGTGAGCAGGATTCACCTTATGAGAAAGGATTTTCGCATAGATATCGAGCGCGTATACCTGAATGGAGTCAAATCAGACTTACATCCACTCTGTAATAACAATGATACGTCAAGTAAGTTCGAAATGCAATCACACGTCAGGATGGATCAAAAGCAAACCAGAAGACGCTACCAACGTGACAATAATACGGTCGCCAGCCTAATTTGGCATTATGTGAGCTTCTTCCCTGTACAAGTTGGTATATATTCATGCAAAACAACAAGTTGTAATACTGCATAATGTAGTAGAATTTTAGAACCAGAAAATCTATTGAACTGATAGTTTCACGTTCTGTACTGATATGAAAATTCATGAATACATAATACTACACTATTATGTTTACTACAAAACTTTATACTGTCTATTAATCTGATTAAAATCGGGCATAGGTTACCCTAGAAATTGTACTTTCATGCCACACACAAAATGTCAATTTAGATAAAGATAAAAAACTGATAAATTTTGGCTTTTATATTAACTTTAACTTTTGCTGCTCAAACCAATTTAGCACACTTCAGAATTCAAATGAATGAAGGGGGGAGACCTTGAAACTGTTATGATCGTTGTATTTAAAGAAATGATTCAAGATTTCCAGTGTATAAGTTACTACTCTTTTCATCTTATTTACTCCTCATTTAAATGCCTTTAAATCTGTCTCGAAATAATAAACTTCATTACTATATCAATACTAAAGTTATCTTTCGACTTCGTTAGACCTTCGCTATTCATTTACTGGTTCATTAACAAAACATTTCTTTAAACACCATTCTAATATAGCTCGTTCTGCAAATAATTATTATTAACACAATTTTTAATTTTCATTCGGGACACTCGGATTGCACAACGTTTGGAAAGGACCCTGTCTTGGTTAGTTGTGAAAATAATTAAATGATGGAAAAGTTCTGGTAAAATTTAGGTTATTATTGCACCAAACAAACACAGTTCACTCTCTGATCCATACGAATACCGTACTAAAGGGTATCGATGCGGCGGTTGGCGGGCTGCAAGATGGCGAGGCTCAGAGCACACATACAACCACAGCTATGGCTCTTGACGTATCGACACTTTAATTCTTCTTAGCGTCGCTATACTTTTTCATTTAGTGCCTATGGAATTTTGCCATGCTGTGTGGGCGTTGGAACGGCATACCCGAAGCTCAGTGAACCTACGTCTTCCAGGAGAGCCTCCTCTCTCCAGAAGGTGTTGCTCAAACCAGTGCCAAACTCCAACTACAACTCTGCCCGTTGTGCCGTGCAGTGCCCGCGTGCATTTTCCCGCGTTCGCCTGCCATCCACCTTTTACCGCTCCCTGACAGACCGGGTATTCACCCGACGTTTTGCATTCTACATATCCTAACACATTGTCTGCGTATGGACCAGACGCACAGTTACAATTTTAAACATCTTACAACAGTTTCAACGTTTGTTACATTTCAGTTCTATACAATATCACTTGACCTTTGACATAAACATTAATATTCACATTGAAACTTATTTACAGTTTTCTTAACATAATGGCATGAAACAAAAAGAAATGAAATCAGAACATCAATTACACAAGTTTATCGTAAAATCAGATGAAAATAATTACTTATATGTACAATAGTACAGAGTCGTTGTTGTTACAAGATTTCTACCCCCTCGTACTCTTACTGATTTATGGGTATCCCTGCAGGATTCATGGTGTCAATTCCCTCCAGCACTACTTCAGACATTAGTCGAATCCACGCCACGTATTGTCGCGGCGCTTGTGCATGCTCGCGTGGGCCCTACAATATATTAGGCAGGTGTACCAGTTTCTCTGGCTCTTCATTGTACTTCGTAATACAGGGTAATCAGCCGTCAACACAACCTCCCGGCGGGGATTTTCTTTTCCCCGCCGACATCCGGCCGGCGGCGGCGCTGGCGGGGATTTTGTTCCCGCCACCGCAGCGAGATGATTGTTTGTGTCCAATGCTTGCGCAGAAGTTTCACATGAAATGGGGAAATACAAGTATTCTATTCGCCTAAGAGTACTCGTGTATAATCCATACACGTGTAAAGATTCAGCATGTGCAATAAGGAGCTTATTTCGAAAGAAATTTCCTGTTGTTCAGCTGCTAATCGCAGTGTCATTCATCGATTGGTAAATAAATTTCGTGAATGCGAGTGTTCTTTACAGAAATATAGACAACGACATACGGAATAAACTTTTGTTACTACTGGACGGCTTTCTGAGAAATGGGAATCTGCTATGGCCCTGTTCAGATAGCTGCAAAGTTATTCAAGTTACAGCCCTATAAAATAACTGCAGTGGGGGAACTTAAAGTATATGACCCTATAAAAAGGTTTGGGTTTTGTGAATGGATTTTGAATAGGTTGCATGTTGGAGAAATTGATTCTCACCTAATTTCCACCGAGCGAGGTGGCGCAGCGGTTAGCATACTTGACTCGCATTCGGGAGGACGACTGTTGAAACCCGCGTACGGCAATCCTGATTTAGGTTTTTCAAAATTTCCCTAAATCGCTTCAGGCAAATGCTGGATGGTTCCCTTGAAAGGTCACTGCCGTCTTCCTTCCCCATCCTTCCCTAATCCGACAGACAGATGACGTCGCTGTTTGGTCCCCTCCGCCAAATCAACCAACCAACCTAACTTTTTCCAGACGTATCAAGGTTCCATTAAAGTGGGTATGTTAATTCACAAAATAACAGTTACTGGACTTCTGAAAAGCATATCGTAATATACGAGGAACACCTGCATGATTAAAACATGGGAGTGAGGTGCGCTATTAGCGGTGGGAGAATAAAAGGCCTTTTTTTTCAGGAAATAATTAACAGTGAGAGGTACGTGGAAAACATTTTGCGGCCTTTATTTTGGGCAGTTAACTGAGAGAGTACGTACTTTCGCGACCTTTCTGCAGGACTCTGCCGGCAAAGACAGCCAGCTTCTCATTACTCGAAATTCGTGTCTTATTTCAGGACACACTTCGCGTCTCACTAGCAACATATTGCTCCCTCGTTCCACCGATTTGACCCCTGCGACTTTTATCTCTGTGGGACATTAAAAGAGAAAGAATATAAATCAAATTCACGCACTTTAGATGACCTTTAACATTCGTCATTTCTCAGAGGGAACCGTAAAGTGTAATGGACGATTTCCTAAGCTAGAGTCAGCAAGAGTCAGAAATCCTTGAACAACGAAAGGATGCATTTCCAACATATCCTTGCTTAATACGAGCGAGTAATTTACTTTCGTTTTAAAGTCTTTGTCTTACGTATGTTAGAAATAACTTACACAACAAACCGTAATACACTCCTGGAAATGGAAAAAAGAACACATTGACACCGGTGTGTCAGACCCACCATACTTGCTCCGGACACTGCGAGAGGGCTGTACAAGCAATGATCACACGCACGGCACAGCGGACACACCAGGAACCGCGGTGTTGGCCGTCGAATGGCGCTAGCTGCGCAGCATTTGTGCACCGCCGCCGTCAGCGTCAGCCAGTTTGCCGTGGCATACGGAGCTCCATCGCAGTCTTTAACACTGGTAGCATGCCGCGACAGCGTGGACGTGAACCGTATGTGCAGTTGACGGACTTTGAGCGAGGCCGTATAGTGGGCATGCGGGAGGCCGGGTGGACGTACCGCCGAATTGCTCAACACGTGGGGCGTGAGGTCTCCATAGTACATCGATGTTGTCGCCAGTGGTCGGCGGAAGGTGCACGTGCCCGTCGACCTGGGACCGGACCGCAGCGACGCACGGATGCACGCCAAGACCGTAGGATCCTACGCAGTGCCGTAGGGGACCGCACCGCCACTTCCCAGCAAATTAGGGACACTGTTGCTCCTGGGGTATCGGCGAGGACCATTCGCAACCGTCTCCATGAAGCTGGGCTACGGTCCCGCACACCGTTAGGCCGTCTTCCGCTCACGCCCCAACATCGTGCAGCCCGCCTCCAGTGGTGTCGCGACAGGCGTGAATGGAGGGACGAATGGAGACGTGTCGTCTTCAGCGATGAGAGTCGCTTCTGCCTTGGTGCCAATGATGGTCGTATGCGTGTTTGGCGCCGTGCAGGTGAGCGCCACAATCACGACTGCATACGACCGAGGCACACAGGGCCAACACCCGGCATCATGGTGTGGGGAGCGATCTCCTACACTGGCCGTACACCACTGGTGTTCGTCGAGGGGACACTGAATAGTGCACGGTACATCCAAACCGTCATCGAACCCATTGTTCTACCATTCCTAGACCGGCAAGGGAACTTGCTGTTCCAACAGGACAATGCACGTCCGCATGTATCCCGTGCCACCCAACGTGCTCTAGAAGGTGTAAGTCAACTACCCTGGCCAGCAAGATCTTCGGATCTGTCCCCCATTGAGCATGTTTGGAACTGGATGAAGCGTCGTCTCACGCGGTCTGCTCGTCCAGCACGAACGCTGGTCCAACTGAGGCGCCAGGTGGAAATGGCATGGCAAGCCGTTCCACAGGACTACATCCAGCATCTCTACGATCGTCTCCATGGGAGAATAGCAGCCTGAATTGCTGCGAAAGGTGGATATACACTGTACTAGTGCCGACATTGTGCATGCTCTGTTACCTGTGTCTATGTGCCTGTGGTTCTGTCAGTGTGATCATGTGATGTATCTGACCCCAGGAATGTGTCAATAAAGTTTCCCCTTCCTGGGACAATGAATTCACGGTGTTCTTATTTCAATTTCCAGGAGTGTATTAATCTTTTTTTTAGACCTGGATGGAGGTCTCTATCTGTCACCGATCACGAGAAAATTTAGCTGCCGTAACACACTCATTTGAGATCGCGCCTAGTCAGTGATAAAGCTAGAGTGAAATATCCACAACATTCCTGATATTTCATAAACGGTCTGAGATACCTGAATGAGATTTTGGAAAATGGTAGCATGCAAAAAGGAGAGTGTTTTTTCCGTATCGTTATTATACATAACTTCATTATAACGTGTTATTCCACTAACCACAGACTTTTTCGATGAAAGAATATAATTTTTAAGGGTCATCGATAGCTGGTGAAGCAAGAAATGCTACGGGTTTTGGAACAACAAGATATTACACATTTATTTTGTATGGAGGATGTGCATTTTTCATAAGATACTGACCTTAGTTTTCCTCAGTTCTTCACTTAATAAACCACTGTTTCAGGATTCTTCTGCAGTTGAGTCTGCACATGTTTGTGGGGTGAGATAGTGTAAACTCCGCTATATTTTGGCAAAAGAAGTAAATTTTAACAGGACGGCAAGAAAAAGGTGTGGGTTTTACTCAACATTCGCCACTCATGGCGCATTTCTGAGAGTTACAAATGGTTAACAAGCCAGGAGAAGATAAATCATTGCATGTTAGGTGGAATTCTTTTTAGATACTAATCAAAGCGGAGGTGACAGATCTTTCTGAATGGTCACCATGCAGGTGTGGGCGTGGAGGGACTCTACTTAATATTTACAAAGAAAAGTGAATGAAAGCTTCAGGTTAGAACGGCACTGTCCCTCCAGGGCTCGGCCTTTCCCCTACAGCTCCTTCCCGCAGCCCCCACCACTACCACTCTCCCAACACGTCCCCTGACGTCTGCGCATCTACCTGTCACCAGTAACGCTATTTTGCAACAATGCCACCAAGTCTCTGTAAACAACTGTCGGATTGTTCTGTCAATCAATTCCTCGACGACAGAAATACGCTGCTTGGTCATGGAGCCATTCGAGAACCGCAGCATAAACGTCTTCATCGTTAGAAAATTTCTTTCTCCCCAGACTTTCTTCCTTGGCTGCATGGATATTGTCCTCTATGGCCCATACCAACAGGCTTCGATCAGCATCAGCCAAGTGTGTGCGGCCTTCGTCAACTTGTTTGCAAGATTTCACGAGAGCTGGACGGGACACTGCGTCTGGTCCATATATAGCTAGAATTTCCTGGCGAATCCGTGTGCAATTTAGAGGTTTCTCCCAGTAGAATTGCACTGTCCCACGTACTTTAACGTTTTCACCTCCACACTAGAGAAAATCTGTTATCTGTACCACAGCAAAACTATATCTGCAGTAAACAGAAACCATGTACTATCTCTTGACAATGACCAACTCTTGTTGTGCAATGATCTATGTGTGGGAAGACATGTATGCCTTACTTTCTGAAGTCCCTACGCAATTCTCTTTTATATAATTCAATTGAAAACATGGATCAACACACATTCTAAAGTTTCATTGCTTGCGACCATCACTTCATTCCTTTTCTATTCAGCTACATCTACATACATGCGACGCAAACCACCACACGTCGCATGAAGGGCGCTACCTTGTACCACTGTGAGACATTCTGTTTCTTTTTCCACTCACAAAAGGAGTGGGGCTTACGACTATCCATGTGCTTCCTTAAGAGCCCTGGTTTCTCTTAACTTGTCCTTACGCAAGATGTGCGTGAGAGGCTGTGGAATAATTCTGCTGTCTGTCGCAAGTGCCGATCCTCTAAATTTTCTCAACAGTCTTTCGTGAAAAGAACGTCATTTTCCCTCCAGTGATTCCCATTTGAGTTCACAGAGCATTTCCGTAATACCTGTGCTTTGACCGACGCTACCGGTAACAAATCTAGGAACACGCTGTAGGGAAGCAGCATACTCATGCCTTATAAAATTCACATCAGTCTTTCCATTGTGTGCCAGCCAGTCCGCTGTAACTAGCTCTGACGTCATAAATGTTGCGCATTACTTTAAAAATCAAGTAAAAAACCTGAAACTTTTCTAGCATGTCAGGAGTAATACTAAATCAATATGTGTTGAATATCAGTTCAGTAACTTTAACCAGTTTCGAAATTTGGGCGTTTTTCTGTAAAAATCATTGGCGCAACAGAAAAGAGCTAGAAACTTAAAAATTTATATTTAGATTCCTTTTTCATAATAATTTAGGAGAAACAATATTCTGGATCTCACAAATTAAAATTTTAGTTGAAATTCATGTTTTTTCTGGTTTTTGTCTTAAAAATTAAGGACGCAAGATAGATTATGTAGGTGAATAAATAAGGCTAGGATGTTTAACTTTAAGTAGAAAGGAGATCCGCTATAATCATAAAGATCTGAGAAGTTTTAACTGAATAACTATAAAACTATAGCGATAGCGTATCTCCAATGGGCAAGTTCAGAGCTCGTCTACAGCGTGTAGTGTAATTAAATTAATTCTCTCGCCCAAAATATTTGACTTAGCCACGTCAGACTTTTATTATGATTACTTACCTGTGGGATGATTGCACATTCAAATTGAGAGCTTCATCGGCCATCAGCAAAGGAAGCAATGATTTGTTCGATAACTTGAAGTGGTGCATTACTAGCCCAGCGGCTAGTCGGGAGAGCGGATTTGATCAGGCGTTCACTTAGCCGTCCGCACCGCGGCTTTATACACTCCTGGAAATGGAAAAAAGAACACATTGACACCGGTGTGTCAGACCCACCATACTTGCTCCGGACACTGCGAGAGGGCTGTACAAGCAATGATCACACGCACGGCACAGCGGACACACCAGGAACCGCGGTGTTGGCCGTCGAATGGCGCTAGCTGCACAGCATTTGTGCACCGCCGCCGTCAGTGTCAGCCAGTTTGCCGTGGCATACGGAGCTCCATCGCAGTCTTTAACACTGGTAGCATGCCGCGACAGCGTGGACGTGAACCGTATGTGCAGTTGACGGACTTTGAGCGAGGGCATATAGTGGGCATGCGGGAGGCCGGGTGGACGTACCGCCGAATTGCTCAACATGTGGGGCGTGAGGTCTCCACAGACATCGATGTTGTCGCCAGTGGTCGGCGGAAGGTGCACGTGCCCGTCGACCTGGGACCGGACCGCAGCGACGCACGGATGCACGCCAAGACCGTAGGATCCTACGCAGTGCCGTAGGGGACCGCACCGCCACTTCCCAGCAAATTAGGGACACTGTTGCTCCTGGGGTATCGGCGAGGACCATTCGCAACCGTCTCCATGAAGCTGGGCTACGGTCCCGCACACCGTTAGGCCGTCTTCCGCTCACGCCCCAACATCGTGCAGCCCGCCTCCAGTGGTGTCGCGACAGGCGTGAATGGAGGGACGAATGGAGACGTGTCGTCTTCAGCGACGAGAGTCGCTTCTGCCTTGGTGCCAATGATGGTCGTATGCGTGTTTGGCGCCGTGCAGGTGAGCGCCACAATCAGGACTGCATACGACCAAGGCACACAGGGCCAACACCCGGCTTCATGGTGTGGGGAGCGATCTCCTACACTGGCCGTACACCACTGGTGATCGTCGAGGGGACACTGAATAGTGCACGGTACATCCAAACCGTCATCGAACCCATTGTTCTACCATTCCTAGACCGGCAAGGGAACTTGCTGTTCCAACAGGACAATGCACGTCCGCATGTATCCCGTGCCACCCAACGTGCTCTAGAAGGTGTAAGTCAACTACCCTGGCCAGCAAGATCTCCGGATCTGTCCCCCATTGAGCATGTTTGGAACTGGATGAAGCGTCGTCTCACGCGGTCTGCATGTCCAGCACGAACGCTGGTCCAACTGAAGCGCCAGGTGGAAATGGCATGGCAAGCCGTTCCACAGGACTACATCCAGCATCTCCACGATCGTCTCCATGGGAGAATAGCAGCCTGCATTGCTGCGAAAGGTGGATATACACTGTACTAGTGCCGACATTGTGCATGCTTTGTTGCCTGTGTCTATGTGCCTGTGGTTCTGTCAGTGTGATCATGTGATGTATCTGACCCCAGGAATGTGTCAATAAAGTTTCCCCTTCCTGGGACAATGAATTCACGGTGTTCTTATTTCAATTTCCAGGAGTGTATATAAGAACGCTGCGCAAAAAAAAAAAAAAAGAAAAAAGAAAAAGGCCTCAGTTCTCTCCAGACGCTGATTAGCGCACCACCTGTGCCAGGAGTCGCGTAGCGTCGGTATCATTGCTATAAACAGCCTCAGATGCCGTAATAAGTTACTCGGGATAGCGTAGCCATGAAATCGTTTTCGAGTGAAGTGTTAATTCTGGGATGACTTTAATGATCTATCTTCAGTTTGCGTATGTCGTTTTTTCACGTTCCGCCGCAGGACAGACATTGTAACATTATTTAGCGTGGCGTTTGATGAACATTATCATCAAATTATGGCGAGCATTCACTTAAACATTTAATTTGAACAGTTATAGAAGAATCAATTATTTTGGATAAAATAGAAGCTAAATTGCAGGAAATCGATAAAATTTCAGCTAATCAGAAGGAAGAACTGAGACAGGTTTTAAAAAGGCATCATAAGGTATTTTCAAATCGACCTGGTGTGGTCAAAGGTTATGAATGTCAATTAAAGGTGAAACCTGGCCAAGTGTTTTTCAGGAAGCCATACCAAATACATGTAGCTAGGAAGGAGGCGGTTCGAAAGGAGATACAGAGAATGCTAAAGTGGGGCGTGATTGAAAAAGAGGTCAGTGAGTACAATAATCCCCTTGTTGTTGTTGTACCAAAAAGAGACGGGAGCGTCAGATTGGTCTTGGACGCTCGTTGATTGAATGAAATAGTGGTTAGGGAAAGTGATAGATCGCAGAACATGGGCGAGTTATTGCAAAAGTTCCGGGGAGTAAAATTCTTTCTATGGACATCACGTGTGGATATTGGAATTTGACACTGGCGGAAAGTTCAAGGAAGTACACAGCTTTCTTGTACGAAGGAGTTTGTTACCAATACCGTGTGGTACCTTTCGGACTTAATATCTCTGTTTGTGCCTTCGTACGTGTGATGTGCCATGTTTTAGGACCAGCCTTAAGTAATAAAATAACAGTCTACGTAGATGATCTGTTAATAGCAACTCCTACCTGGGAAGAACACATAGTTTTATTAGAGGAAGTGTTAGAGGCTTTTGAGAGAGGTGGCATGAAACTAAAGATTGAAAAGACAGAGTGCGTTAAAGAGGAAATAGGTTTCTTGGGATATATGATAAGTGGAAAAGGTATTCTGCCTGACCCAGGCAAGCTAGCAGTCATTGAAAAATTTGAGGCTCCCAGAAACAAGAAGCAGTTGAGATTGATGTTCGGTCTTTTCGGCTTCTACAGGCGTTTTGTTAGTAATCAGGCTTTTAATGCGCCCTGTCTTCACCTCCTGCTGAAAAAGAATACCCCTTGGGTTTGGAGCAGAATGCCAACAGGCGTTAGAGGTGCTTAAACAATCTTTAATTAATAGTCCTATTTTACATCATCCTGATTTTGAAAAACCATTCTGTATGTCTGTTTATGCTAGTGGCTATGGTATAGCTGTGGAGGTATTCCAAGTAGAAATAGACAACGAACAAGAAGTGCACAAGACTATAGCTTTTGCAAGTCGATCTTTACAGGCAGCAGAGAGAAATTATGGCATCTCAGAACTGGAAGCATTGGCAATTGTATTTGGGGTACAGAAATTTGAGCAGTATCTGTTAGGTCACAAGATAATTGTTTACAGTGACCATAAGGCGTTGACCTTTTTAAAGACCTGTAAGTTGAGGAATGCTCGTTTGGTAAGACGGTCATTGTATCTCCAGCAGTTTGACCTTGAAGTTAGATATATTCAAGAGAAAGACAATCTGTTAGCTGATGGGTTATCTGGTAGTGCGGAGCTATGTGATGACGCGGGAATTATAGCAACTGACCTATGGCAGTGTAATAGAATTGAGTAGTGTTTGTGGTTGAGACGTGAAGGACACGTCCCTGAAATATTTATAAGGTTGCAGATAAGTATGCAGATAAGTTGTAAGAATGAACTCACCTTGTGTAGCAAGGAATGGCAGTGTAATAGAATTGAGTAGTGTTTGTGGTTGAGACGTGAAGGGCACGTCCCTGAAATATTTATAAGGTTGGAGCTGGCCATTAGTTTGGTGTTGGGTGTGCGGTGACACACCTACATGTATTGAGGTTATGAGCTGGAGGCGTGAATGCGACCATAGGTACCCTTATGTTAGATGAGACAGGGCAGCTCATGGTGTCCTATAGGTTTAAGGAATTTAGCATTACGCTCGTCCATAAATACTTAATGCACTTTAGTGGTAGGTCGAGAGAGACTACCTGTGTTTTCAGCGTCCGATTGAGTGGAAATGGATTGCCACGTGAGCAAACTGATCAGCTGCAATAAACTATAGATATGAAATAAATGTGCTATCCTATGCGTTAAATGTTAATAGAGTGAGTGTTAAATAAGTACATACACTAGCAACATAATTGAGTAACATAATGGCAGACGTGAAACATTATTTATAGCTCAGCATAAATACACTTCGATGAAGTAAGTACATAATTGCAGATGTGGAACTGACACAGCAGCAGAGGACCAATAAGTTGATTTAGTAGTCAACTAAACGTAGTGTGTTTTGAACACTCAGGACTGTACTATTACCACAAGTTACTCACATGTACAAAGAAGCTGAGAAGACAACTACTAATCAAATATACTATCTCTAAGAATAAGGTAATCGAAGATGAGTAAGCTAAGTAAATAAAATACAAATGATGAGGGATTTTTACTGAGCATTGGTTCAGTGTTCCGGCCCAGAAATAATAAATTGAGATTAAATAGGAATTATGATTGTATGCCTTGAGCATAAATTTTCTCTGGTACGTGACTAATGGCGTTTTGAGCCATTTGTTGACCGATTTTATGACAATTAAGTAACCGCGAAAGTAAAATTGAAAAAGTTCTGTTAACTTTGTTCCAGTAACATATTGAAAGATAAAATGTATATATGTCCATTTCATTGTGACCCACCCTTAGATATTAAGTGAACAGAGTCTGAGGCACTCTTTTTGTTTGTTCTACAGGACAAACCAGATAATGGCAGCCTGGTAGCTGCGTGAAAGCGTGGAGTGACTTGGACACAACTCACAGTGACCCCTCCCCTTTCCCCACATAATTTAGAGGGAACGTGAAGGACGCAACCCAAAGCAAATTCCCCCCCTCTACCCTTGTGAATGGAAGTGTAGAACGCCAGCCACAGTTGCTACAACCACGTGTGTAAAAATGAAATTGTCATGATATGTGAAATTTTCTATCAGGTTTAGAAAAGACTGCTAAGATATAATTATCTGTTTATGTACCATGAGTAACTGTATTATTTTCTTGGAATTTGTGTATGTAAAAATGTATTTAATGGATTTAAGCTTTTCATAATTTTACATATTTTATGTGTTTGTCTGTCTAAGGCAATATGTATGCCAAAGTGTTTCATTGATTTTGCTTAAATTTTGAGCGATAATGTTGCTTATTAAGAGGCAGTGAACATGCCAGCAATTTAAATAATTGAAGTAGGTAATAGATTTTCTTTTAATATTTCTATATGTTTACATTTAAATTTTAATTTTTCATAGGGAGTTAAGCTGTACTCTTTCTTCACTTTTTGTAATTAATTTTTTTTTTCCATTTCCATTCAAAAAAAAATGAAGTAGAGGGTGATGTAGGGAAGCAGCATACTCACGCGTTATAAAATTCACATCAGTCTTTCCATTGTATGCCAGCCAAGTCCGCTGTAACTAGCTCTGACGTCATAAATGTTGCGCAATACTTTAAAAATCAAGTAAATAACCTGAAACGTTTCTAGCATGTCAGGAGTAATACTAAATCAATATGTGTTGAATATCAGTTCAATAACTTCAACCATTTTCGAAATTTGGACGTTTTTCTGTAAAAATCATTGGCGCAACAGAAAAGAGCTAGAAACTTAAAAATTTATATTTAGATTCCTTTTTCATAATAATTTAGGAGAAACAATATTCTGGATCTCACAAATTAAAATTTTAGTTGAAATTCATGATTTTCTGGTTTTTGTCGTAAAAGTTAAGGAAGCAACATAGATTAAGTATGCGAATAAATAAGGCTAGGATGTTTAAATTTAAGTAGAAGGGAGATCCGCTATAATCATAAAGATCTGAGAAGTTTTAACTGAATAACTATAAAACTATAGCGATAGCGTATCTCCAAAGGGCAAGTTCAGAGCTCGTCTACTGCGTGTAGTGTAATTAAATTAATTCTCTCGCCCAAAATTTGACTTAGCCATGTCAGATTTTTATTATGATTACTTACCTGTGTGCTGATTGCACATTTAAATTGAGAGCTTCATCGGCCATCAGCAAAGGAAGCAATGATTTATTCGATAACTTGAAGTGGTGCATTACTAGCCCAGCGGCTAGTCGGGAGAGCGGATTTGATCAGGTGTTCCCTTAGCCGTCCGCACGGCGGCTTTATATATAAGAACGCTGTGCGAAAAAAAAAAGGCCTCAGTTCTCACCAGACGCTGATTAGCGCACCACCTGTGCCAGGAGTCGCGTCGCGTCGGTATCATTGCTATAAACAGCCTCAGATGCCGTAATAAGTTACTCGGAATACGCGTAACCATGAAATCGTTTTCGAGTGAAGTGTTAATTCTGGGATGACTTTAATCATCTATCTTCAGTTTGTGTATGTCGTTTTTTCACGTGCCGCCGTGGGACAGACATTCTACCATTATTTAGCGTGGCGTTTGATGTACATTATCATCAAATTATGGCGAGCATTCACTTAAACATTTAATTTGAACAGTTATAGTTGCATCAGCGCATTAGACTCTGAACTGCTCTGGTAGTTGGATTGTGTGGATTCTTTTTGGTCTGTGACTTTCACAATATAGTGAACATTTTAGAGAGAATGGTTTTTTTTTATTATGAATCCCAGACAATCTCCTAATTCCTCAGAGCTATAAGCTGTAGCTATAAATGTATTTCTCAGATGAAGTGGGCACTAGGAATTCTAATTACAGGCTTCACGTTTTGCTAATCACTTTCTGGTTGCCAATATTGTAGTTAGAGAGCCGGTGTTGTGAACAGCAAACAGCATAGATAAGAGAAACATCTAATAAAATCATTCCACCCGCCGCCCCACAACGCCTCTGAAGTATTTCGATGTCTTCCTTAAATCGACGTGGTGCAGATCCCAAAAATTAGAGCAGGACTCAGAAAATGGTCGTACAAGTGTTTTGCAAGTGGTCTTCTTTGTAGATGAGGTCATTTTCCTAGAGTTCTACCAATAAAGAGAAGCCGACATTCGCTTTCGCTAGAACCCAACCTACGTGCTTTCTCCATTTCATGTTACTTTGCAGCGTTACTCGTATGTATTTATCACACAATGTTTTATATTCCGCCACACCACAGCCGTTGAAAGGCATGGTGCTAGGAAGTATCTCGCTTTGAGCTTATCAAATTGTTGTTTATTAAAACACGATCGGTTTCACGGTTTCAAGCCTCATCTTCAGGTGAACCTACATGATAAAAAATGGTTCAAATGGCTCTGAGCACTATGGGACTTAACTTCTAAGGTTATCAGTCCCCTACAACTTAGAACTACTTAAACCTAACTAACCTAAGGACATCACACACATCCATGCCCGAGGCAGGATTCGAAGCTGCGACCGTAGCGGTCGCGCGGTTCCAGACTGTAGCGCCTTTAACCCTTTGGCCACCCCGGCCGGCACGCCGTAAAAAGCAAAGTGCAGTGTCACTACCTTTGTTGGATTTTAAATTCTGTATTATTGTCGCTTGTAAAGATAGCGACCCAGCGCTCCTAGTCATAATTATGTGACGACACACTGTCCACGTGGTTCGCTTCCGTTTCGCCAGCCAGTTAGTCTCTCTTTGTCGTTCGTGCGAGACGCTTTTGCCTTGTCCAGCTCTCAACTGCCCTGCTGTCACACTGGTAAATCACTGCCACCTGATACTTTCCACACAGTAATTTGCATGTGCCGCATCTAATCATGTTATCAGTACCAATTCTTTATCTCTGATCCAGCCTATTTTTTTAAAAAAATTTCGCGTCCTCTCGTTGTAAATATTTTCTTTTTTCTTTTTAGTTGCAGGCATATTTTAAAGAATGGAGCATGTCTTCTTTACCTTTCGCTCGCCATAGTACTGATGATATTCTCTGAACAGCGAATTATGACGAGGAGCGTAGGCCTATGGTTTTTTTTTTTTTTTGTTGTGTTTATATTTTAGGCATTCATTTATTAGTTTTAAAATCCACTAAACATGGTGACACTGTGCTTTGCTTTTTACCATGTAGGTTCACCTGATGATAATGCCTGAAGCCGCCAAACCGGTTGTGTTTTAATAAACAAAAATTTTACCAACTGCAAGAGGAGTTTTTCCTAACATCACGTACGTATTTCATCGACGTCACTGTGACAAGCAGCACACGAGCACTGCATTCGAAACTTTCATTCCCTACCATTCATTGCTACGCCACCGATCACTGCAAAGCTGTAACAAACATAACAACAAATACAAAAAAAAAAAACAGTTTTCACATTATTTGTGTTGGATCACCTTATATAATTCACCTAGTAGCTGAAATCAAGAAATAAGCGTCTCAGTACCCATGAGAGATAGCTTTTATGTAACATTTGGGCAACACACTACAATCTGAATTTTCTCATTATTCTCTTCATACTTCTTCTGACGTAAGCGTTTCTGCATCTCGATCGATACAAGAACGAATATAATATCCCCTATGTGCGGTGCAACGCAGTGAAACGACTCTAGTCTCAATAATGAGTTTTAGGTTGGCTATTTTCCAGACAAGTAGAGGAGCAACGAAAATGAACGCCATAATCTCCACGCTCTTTCCACGGAAATGGTCTCCAACCCTTTCCCACTCCTTCCTCCTTCTCCTACTACCACCTCATCTACTCCATCCACATTCGTTCCCTTCCTTTCATCCTTAGCCCCCCCCCCCCCACCGACTCACCCATCCACCTACTCTTTTTTGGTACCTTTCTCAAGTTTGTCTGAAGTAACGACGTAATCCATAAACGGATGTACGAAGGTTCTCTATATCACCACTCCAAAATCCAAAGCGACTTTAGACATTTCGTTAATCAGCCTGAGATAGCGGGATGCGTTGTGGTCTTCCGACAAACTTTGTCGACGTCATGACGTGTACTTAAACGTACTATCAGCCCAGGGTGTGGGGAAGTTCCAACAAACAACAACGGATTAAAAGAAAAAAATACAACCTATTTCCACTATCACTAGCTATATTTAAATTCATTTTTAAAGGTATTACCAAAAGCTCAAGGGAACTCTACTGAAGTGTGAGGGCGGGGTGCCAAATGATATGTCGGTTGTAGGGCAGGCGAAGTTGTTAGCGTATTTATGTTCGGCGGCCCTCGACTCAAAGATGGCGTGCCCAAACCTTAGTAGCGAATAAAAACATTCGTCGTCAGTGTTTGGTAGGCAGGGGTAAGGTAGGTGGTGTCGTAAAGTTGCTTATCACCAAACTGTGTACCTTAATCCTGTCTTAAGAGGCAAACCTCTCCGTAGTGACCCATGAACTTAGAGCACGTGAAACTATTGATGATGAAACCTCCACCGGATGGGACGTAAACTCGGCAGCCTCTAGGGAAATTAAATTGTGTACTGACAGCCCGTTTCAACTTCACCTTTACTCCCAAAGCCACCTTACAGCGTGCGTGTGCCGTAGCTACTCCTGATACCTCTTAATATCATTTCTCCTCATTCTTCTTCCATTTGCGGACACTGCCACTGTCCGTCGGCCTCTTTAAGATCTCCCATTTACGTCCTCCATGTATTTTGTTTTATGGGCAGAATTGTGATGACGTAACGACATGAGAGTTGCGTGGTTGCGTATAAACAGTTCGGTTTGCGGAGATTGCTAACGTTTAAAACTGTTATCTTAGTCTCTGTAGCCTCTGATATGCCACCAGCAATAGTAGAGGAAATGTTTGTTTTGGAGTCATCAGTCTTTTGACAACTGGATCGATGTGGCCCGTCACGAATTCCTGCCTTGTTCTAACCTCTTAATCTCAGAGTACCATTTTCATACTGCGCACTCAATTATTTGTTGAATGTATTCCAATCTCTGTTTTCCCTACAGTTTTTGCAGCCTATAAATATCTCTAGCACCACGGTAGTTATTCCATGACGTCTTAACACATCTCCCGCCAACCTGTCCTTTTTGGCAGTGTTTTCCATATGTTCCCCTGTCCACCGATTCCGTAGAGAACCTCCTCGTTCCTTAACAGTCCATTAAATTTTCCACATCCTTCTGTAGCACTACATCTCGAACGCTTGATTTTTCTTCTTTTCCGGTTTTCCATAATTCATGACCATGTGATGCTGTGCTCCGAGCGTACATTCTCAGAAATTTCTTCTTCATATTAAGGCCGATGTTCGATTCTAGCAGAATTCTGTTAGCCAGGAATACCTCTTTTATAATGTTGCTTAAAATCACTGATTGCTGTTATCCCATAAGACATTATGTCTGTTTTTGCAAAATACCCTCTTTTCCTATATTAGTCTGCTTTTTATGTCATCATTGTTTCGACCATCATGTGTTACTTCCCTTCTATGCAGCAGACTTCCTTAACTTCCTCTGCTTATTGGTCACTAATTCTTATGTTGAAACTATCGGTAATCTCATTCCTACAACTCCTAGTTACTATCCTCTTTCTTCGATTTACTCTCAAACCATATTCTCTATTCATTACAGCGTTCATTTCATTCAACACGTCCTGTAATTCTTCTTCACTTTCACTGAGTATAGAAATCCCTTCATGGAACTTTAGCTTTGATAGCCTTTGACTCTGAATTTTAATCCCACTCTTGAGCCTTTTTTATTTCCGTTACCGCTTCTTTGATGTATATATTGAACAGTGGAGATTAAAGGCTGTATCCCTGGCTTGCACTCTTTTTAATCGAGCGCTTCGTTCTTGCTCTTCCAATCTTATTGTTCTCTCTTGGCTCTTGTACAGGCAGTATATTACCTATCTTTCCCTACAGCTTACTCCTATTTTTCGCAGAATTTCGAAAATCCTGCACCATTTTACACTGACGAACGCCCAAATCGACAAATCCTATGATCGTGTCTTAATTTTCCTTCGGTCTTGCTTTTATTATCAGTCCTAACGCCAATGCTGCCTCTGTGGTGGCCTTACCTTTCCGAAAGCCAAACTGATCCCCATCTAAGAGATACACAATTTTCTTGTCCATTGTTCTGCATGCACGAGCTGTTATGGTGATTGTGCGATACTCCTCGTACTTATCTACCCTTCCTGTCTTTGGGATAACGAAACGCTAGGCACAGAAATAATCCTTAAACAATGGCCGATTGCCCGTCAAACAAAATCCGAAAACGATGCAAATACTGGCCGTGGAAGCCTACAGTTATAACAGCTTTCATTTTTTTCACATTCTCGTCGCCGTTATTATACGAGACGTGTGTGGAAGGAAGTAATACGTTGCCCAAAACTTCTTTTGAGTGTACGTTTTCAGTACTTAGATAGTAAACTTCTCTGTGATATACAATGCCTCTCTCGTAAAGTCTGCCATTGGACTTTGATAAGCATATCCTTAACTCTCTCTCTCTCTCTCTCTCTCTCTCTCTCTCTCTCTCTCTCTCTCCCTTTCCCTCTCTGTCTTTCTCTTTCTAAATTAACCCATGACGAAACGCACCGCTCTCCTTTGAGTCTTCTCTGTTTTCTATACCTGTCCTACTTGGGATGGGCCCTACACTACATCTACATCTACATGCATACTCTGCAAATTACATTTAAGTGCCTGGTAGAGGGTTCATCGAACCACCTTCACAATTCTCTATTATTCCAATCTCGTATAGCGCACGGAATGAACGAACACCTATATCTTTCCCTACGAGCTCTGATTTCCCTTACTTTATCGTGGTGATCGTTTGTCCCTATGTAGGTCGGCGTCAACAAAATATTTTCGCATTTGAAGGAAAATGTTGGTGATTGGAATTTCGTGAGGAGATTTCGTCGCAACGAAAAACGCCTTTCTTTTAATGATGTCCAGCCCAAATCCTGTATCATTTCAGTGACACTCTCTCCCATATTTCGTGATAATACAAAACGTGCTGCCCTTCTTTGAACTTTTTGATGTACTCCGTCAGTCCTATCTGGTAAGGATCCCACACTGCGCCGCAATATTCTAAAATAGGACGGACAAGCGTAGTGTAGGCAGTCTCCTTAGTAGGTCTGTTACATTTTCTAAGTGTCCTGCCAACAAAACGCAGTCTTTGGTTAGCCTTCCCCACAACATATTCTATGTGTTCCTTCCAATTTAAGTTGTTCGTAATTGTAATTCCTAGATATTTAGTTGAATTTACGGCCTTTAGATTTGGCTGATTTATCGTGTAACCGAAGTTTAACGGATTCCTTTTAGCACTCATGTGGCTGACCTCATACTTTTCGTTACTTAGGATCAACTGTCAATCTTCGCACCCTTCAGATATCTTTTCTAAATCGTTTTGCAATTGGTTTTCATATTCTGATGACTTTATTAGTCGATAAACGAGAGCGTCATCTGCAAACACCCTAAGACGGCTGCTCAGATTGTCTCCCAAATCGTTTATATAGCAAAGGGCTTATAACACTACCTTAGTGAACACCAGAAATCACTTCTGCTTTACTCGGTAACTTTACGTCAATTACAACGAACTGTGACCTCTCTGACAGGAAGTCACAGCTCCAGTCACATAACTGACACGATATTTCATAAACACGCAATTTCACTACAAGCCGCTTGTGTGGTACAGTGTCAAAAGCTTTCCGGAAATCCAGAAATACGGAATCGATCTGAAATCCCTTGTTAATAGCACTCAACACTTCTTATGAATAAAGAGCTACTTGTGTTTCACAAGAACGATGTTTTTTAAACACATGTTGACTGTGTGTCAATAGACCGTTTTCTTCTAGGTAATTCATAGTTTTCGAACAGTATATATGTTCCAGAATCCTGCTGCATATCGACGTTAGTGACATGGGCCTGTAATTAAGTGGAGTAATCCTACTGCCTTTCTTGAATATTAGTGTGACCTGCGCAATTTTCCAGTCTTTGGGTATGGTCTTTCATCGAGCGAACGGTTATATATGATTGTTAAGTATGGAGCTAATGCATCAGCGTACTCTGAATGGAGCCTAATTGATATACAGTCTCCACCAGAAGAATTGCTTTCATTAAGTGAACGCTGAACGAGTGTTTTGAGGACCAGTTCCTTCATGGATGTGTCACATGTCGTAAGAATTCTTCCGTCACAACTGGCATATGTGTCTCTCACAACGAGTTCCATATGATCATGTTGTTCCGATTCTTCCTCCTGCCTCATCCTGGCATCTGCTTCTCTCCCAATTAGTTTCATGTGATCGTTCCACTGTAGGTCGCCACACACGAAACCTCCAGGGTATTTTACTGTAGTGCAGTGTAAAAGTTGAGATATAGCGCGAGGTGGGGATGGTGGTATTGGCTAGACGAACGCGTCTGAAGGATGAAACACATGGCTTGTGATTGGTCACTGTGATGTCTCGATTTTTTATGTATATTGTGTAGTCTTCATGTGACAGAATGGTGTAAGGATTATATGATACAAGTACCAGTGACTAGTTTTATGGATCTGAGGGTGGCAATACAAGTTGGCGAAACTAGTGATCTGTTAATTGTGTTACCACAGCAATACTGGCAAATACACACATAAAATAACGTTTTGCATCAACCCTGTTCCCAGAACTCCTGAAGATAGACGTTGACTGTGGATATTGTTATCACAGACACAGTCACATTGACTGTTCAGAGATGTCACTAAACCCGCCCAAAGATGCAAACAACCATGCATGAGGAGCGCCTACTTGACGGAGGGGGTCTGACAGACGATCAGTTCCAGTCATTCCACCAGGGAGGAGGTACACGGCTCGTGTTGTCTGTAGTTCAACCATGCCTAGACGGCCAATACCGCATTGTTACTTTGTGCTAGGAACGGCTCTTAACAAGTGACGTGTCCAGGTGTCTCGGAGTGAACCAAAGCGATGTTGTTCGAACATGGAGGAGATACAGAGAGACACGAACTGTCGATGATATGCCTCGCTCAGGCCGCCTTAGGGTCACTACTGCAATGGATGACCGCTACCTACGGATTATGACTCGGAGGAACCCTGACAGCAACGCCACCATGTTGAATAATGCTTTTAGTGCAGCCACAGGACGTCGTGTTACGAATCAAACTGTGCGCCATAGGCTGCAAGTTGCGCAACTTCGCTCCAGACGTCCATGGCGAGGTCCATCTTTGCAACCACGACACCATGCAGCCCGGTACAGATGAGCCCAACAAGATGCCAAGTGGACCCCTAAGGATTGGCATCACGTTCTCTTCACCAATGAGTGTCGCATATGCCTTCCACCAGACAATCGTCAGAGACCTGTTTGGAGGCAACCCGGTCAGGCTGAACGTCTTAGTCACACTATCCAGCGAGTGCAGCAAGGTGGAAGTTCCCTGCTGTTTTGATGATGATGATGATGATGATGTTTTGGTTTGTGGGGCGCTCAACTGCATGGTTATCAGCACCCGTACACATTCCCAACTGCTGCTCAGTCCAATGTCACCACTTTTATGAGTGATGATGAAATGATGAGGACAACGCAAACACCTAGTCATCTCGAGGCAGGTGAAAATCCCTGATCCTGCCGGGAATCTAACCCGGGACCCCGTTCCTGGTGTTTTGGGGTGGCATTATGTGGGGCCGACGTACACTGCTCGTGGTTATGGAAGGCGCTGTAACGGCTGTAGGATACGTGAATGCCATCCTCCGACCGACAGTGCAACCATATGAGCAGCATATTGGCGAGGCATTCGTCTTCATGGACGACAATTCGCGCCCCATCGTGCATGTCTTGTGAATTACGTCTTTCAGGATAACGCCATCGCTAGACTAGAGTGGACAGTATGTTCTCCATATATGAACCCTCTCGAACATTCCTGAGATAGATTAAAAGGGGCTGTTTATGGACAACGTGACCCACCAACTACTCTGAGGGATCTACGGTCGAGTCGCCGTTGAAGAGAGACAATCTGGACCAACAGTGCCTTGGTGAACTTCGGGATAGTATGTATCGATGAAAGAGGACGTGCTACTGGGTGTTAGAGGTACCGGTGTGTACAGCAGTCTGGACCACCACCTCTGAAGATCTCGCTGTATGGTGGTACAACTTGCAATGTGTGGTTTTCATGAGCAATAAAAAGGATGGAAATGATGTTTATGTTGATCTCTATTCCATTTTTCTGTACAGGTTCCGGAACTCTCGGAACCGAGGTGATGTGTAGATTGGTTTTCAAAATAAGACTACAGTACTTTTATTCAACTTGTGCTACAACATTCGTATTGCAGAGATGTAAATCAGTTCTTTCATGGAGGAGTTACAAGTAGTAAGGATTCAGCGTTGCTGACACTTTTTTGTCTGCTCAGCAATGTGTGACCCACCAGTTCGCACAATGCGACGGCATGTGGTAAGTGCCAGAGGAAGAAGAGCCCGTTTCTGCATGCAACGTCGGCGGTTGCTGGAAGGCTGTCCCAAGTAGTGGATCGCAGAGGACTGCACCGCTCTGCACAATACTTTGGAGAGACAAGGAGCTGCTCGTCCGTGGCATGGCGGCAGCTCCACAGGCGGTGGACTGAGCACTGGGTGCTGGTCTGCTGGTCGTACAGGTCCATCTGACGTCAGTTGCCTGTTGACCCATAACCTGGTGGAGACTGATGGGCGCTGCCAGACTTTACCTATCTCTGCTCAAATCAACGGGTATTTAGACTGGTTAGTGCTACGTTTTTTATCACCACCCCTGTGGCTCATTAATGTAGAGACCCCCAGGAGTATTCTACAGTTGGGCTGCATTTATGCTACATCGCCCGGACTGCGAGGCATGACCCAGCCCGCCTAGTGGTGGGTAAACAAACCTGTTGACGAAGTCGGTGTACCATTGCCTCAGCGCCTGTCAGTTGTCCATGGTTTATAAACTGCTGGCCATTAAAATTGCTACACCAAGAAGAAATGCAGATGATAGACAGGTATTCACTGGACAAATATATTATACTAGAACTGACATGTGATTACATTTTCATGCAGTTTAGGTGCATAGATCCAGAGTACCCAGAACAACCACCTCCGGCCGTAATAACGACCTTGATACGCCTGGGCATTGAGTCAAACACAGCATGGATGGCGTGTACAGGTACAGCTGCCCATGCAGCTTCAACGCAATACCACAATTCATCAAAAGTAGTGACTGGCGTATTGTGACGAGCCAGTTGCTCGGCTACCATTGACCAGACGTTTTCAATTGGTGAGAGATCTGGAGAATGTGCTGGCCAGGGCAGCAGTCGAACATTTTCTGTATCGAGAAAGGCCCGTACAGGACCTGCAACATGAAGTCGTGCATTATCCTGCTGAAATGTAGGGTTTCGCAGAGACCGAATGAAGGGTAGAGCCATGGGTCTTACACATCTGAAATGTAACGTCCACTGTTCAAAGTGCCGTCAATGCGAACAAGAGGTGACCGAGACGTTTAACCAATGGCACCCCATACCATCACGCCGGGTGATATGCCAGTATGATGATGACGAATACACGCTTCCAATGTGCGTTCACCGCGATGTCGCCTAACACGGATGCGACCATCATGATGCTGTAAATAGAAACTGGATTCATCTGAAAAAATGACGTTTTGCCATTCGTGCACCCAGGTTCGTCGTTGAATACACCATCGCAGGCGCTCCTGTCTGTGATGCAGCATCAAGGGTAACCGCAGCCATGGTCTCCGAGCTGATAGTCCATGCTGCTGCAAACGTCGTCGAACTGTTCGTGCAGATGGTTGTTGTCCTGCAAATGTCCCCGTTTGTTGACTCAGGCACTGAGAGGTGGTTGCACGATCCGTTGCAGCCCTACGGATAAGATGCCTGTCATCTCGACTGCTAGTGATAAGAGGCCGTTGGGATCCACCACGGCGTTCCGTATTACCCTCCTGAACCCACCAATTCCATATTCTCTAACAGTCATTGGATCTCGACCAACGCGAGCAGCAATGTTGCGATACTATAAACCGCAATCGCGATAGGCTACAATCCGACCTTTATCAAAGTCGGAAACGTGATGGTACGCATTTCTCTTCCTTACACGAGGCATCACAACAACGTTTCCCCAGGCAACACCGGTCAACTGCTGTTTGTGTATGAGAAATCGGTTGGAAACTTTCCTCATGTCAGCACCTTGTAGGTGTCGCCACCGGCGCCAACCTTGTGTGAATGCTGTGAAAAGCTAATCATTTGCATATCACAGCATCTTCTTCCTGTCGGTTAAATTTCGCGTCTGTAGCACGTCATATTAGTGGTGTAGTAGTTTTAATGGCCAGTAGTGTACAACGCGGCTGCAGTAGAGCAGCTATTAGAAGCACGGTACGGCCCAAATTTAGTGGTGGCACTACGTTACGTACGTTACTCTTTACAAAGATCGTTATCAGCAACAATACACAACGCATAACTCTGCATGGACCTACACAAACATAGCATTAACTAGTAATGCTTCTATCAAATCTTGAGTCAAATGAAATGATGACTGATAACTCTTCAGGCCACTTCGTACTCAGATTTGGAAACATTCTCATATGCTTGTGTTTTTATTTTGTCAAGATCTTAGCCCGGCATAACCATCTAAACTCGATGTGACACAGAAGTATTTAACGTCTGCTTCTCTTATCTTTAATCAATACTGAAAGCAATCGGCACTGAATAAGGAGTGATTTAACATAATTGATTATTTTTACATTTGGTGGCATCTTTATAGCAAATGCTTGTGTGAACAGGATACAATGGCTAGAACTGCTTTTCTTTTTACTAGCGATACCGCTCCTGCCGTTTTACCACTCATTTCCTCAGCCCCATCTGTACAGATATCAATACAATGGTTCCGATCAAGATGGTTTATGTCAAAAATTCCTTTTTTATTAGTGTTAGTGACAGCGATGTGCACAAAAGGAAGCCTTTTTCGAGTGACTGTTTATGTGGAGATAGTACCATTATCAATAAGATGGTCAGTCCAGCAACGCCAGACAACTCATCCATTTACAACACGAATTTGTTTTGTTGAAGTACAGCGAAATCTCACCAAGACATCAGCATGATGTGAAACATCAATTTGGGACCATGTGCATGAGCAGAACCAATACAAGAACAAGAGTAGCTGGGGCACACTGCCATGCCGAATTCTGAGGGAATTCTGAGGGAATTATGGTGGAGATGTCACTCGTCTGCTAGACCAAAGAGCTACGCGTGTCTGTGTGCACGTCTCTTTGGATAATACAGGATAGCGTCATGTTAATGTGCCGATGAAACGAGTCGAGGCGAAAATCGGTACATCACCCCTGCGTTTTGCGACCAGTGGGCTTGCCAACGTGCTGTCGGAACAAAGGGCTGCGTCAAAGCTTTTACCTGCCAGCTGGTGTTGAACAGCGCGCGCTCTTCCAACTACTCTGTGTGTGTGTGTGTGTGTGTGTGTGCGTGTGTGTGCGGTGATGGGCACTGCGTATTTCGTAAAAGCTGCGCGCTGTGCAGATCCGTCGCTTTTGTACGAGCAGAATATTTGCCGCTCGGCTGACTGCCGCGTTCTGTACCAGAAGCCGAGGGCGGTCCATCAAGCAGCGCAGCTGGCGCGTTCTCCGGCCCGACCAGGCCGACCATAATCCTCTCTCGCAAATACACCACACTTGTGTGTGTATGTGCGTGTGCGTGTGTGTGTGGTAAAGCGGCGGAAGTAATCTTCTTCACCCACACGTGGCAGCTCAAGTGAACTGCATTGCTATTATGTGATTCTGTTCTCATTCCGTCACGTGTGAAATGGTGTTCGGAGTCGGGATGAATTCTTTTTTTTTTTTTCCTTCTTTGTACATACCTGGCGAAGTGAAATTCGCGAACACGGACGTCACAGCGTGATCCCTTGACTACTAGCAGCATCAAAAAAATGATTTGAACAAAAATTTCGTCTCGTGCATCTCTTCCGTAGAAAATGGACGTCAGATAATGGATGTTTGGCAACACTGTAATCACATGTATGGCAAGTATTTCCGTTCAAAACAATGTAAGTCTGGTGTACAGTTAGTAAACTGAGTACAGAGAATACTTGAAGTGGTGAATTCGATTCTCCGTCTAGGTGTATTTTTTATTTGCTTTGTTCACCCCGATAATACTGTAGAATATACTGTTTCCTAAATAAGATTTGTCGTCCAACTACAGTACTTTTTGACATTGAACATAACTATCATTGATGAGACATGTGACAAATATCCCTGGAACGTAATAATTAAACAATTATTACCTGTTACTCCATGAGATCGACAGCGCTGTAAACGACGGCGTTCAGGTTGATGTCGTGTTTCTTGGCTTCAGAAACGCATTTGACACCGCCCCGCACTACTGTTTAGTGAAAAAATACGTCTTTATCAAGCATCGGAGTGGATTTGCAACTGCTTGCAAGACTTCTTTGCACATAATACTCAATACGTTGTTCTTAATGCAACAAAATCGACAGCTGTAAATGTAATTTCAAGAGTATCCCAAAGAGCTACGATGGGACAGTTATTGTTACAATGTATGTAAATGATCTGGTAGAAAGCGTCGAACGCTCTCTAAGGCTGTTCGCAGATGATGCGGTTGTCTGTAAGAAAGTAGTAACGCCAGAAGACAGCGTCGATTTGCAGAATCAGCTGCAGAGAATAAATGAATCGTGCAGGCTCTGGAAGTTGACTTTGAGCGTAAATAAATGTAGCATTGCGCGTACATAGCAAAAGAAATCCACTACTGCACAACTGCACTATTGATGAGAAATTGCTCGAAACAGAATCTACCATAAAATATCTAGGATTAACTATGTAGAGTTACCGTGAGAGGAATTAGCACATAAAACAGTGGGCAAACCGACTCCAGACTCAGGTTCACAGGAAGAATCGTAAGGAAATGTACCTCATCCATGAAGGAAGTGGCTTATAAGGCCCTTGTTTGACCGATTTTTAGTATTGTCATCCTAACCAGGCAGTACTGACAGAAGAGGTAGAGAAGATCCAACGAAGAGCGGCTCGTTACGTCACAGGTTCATTTAGTCGGCACGAAAGCGTTACCGAGATGTTCAACAAACTCCACTGGCGGACGTTAGAAGAGAGGCGTTTGAAATTTCGGGAAAGTACTTTGCAGCGCGGTTAGAGGCACCATGTCACGGATTGCGCGGCCGCTCCCGCCGGAGATAAGAGTCCTCCCTCGATCATGTGTGTGTGTGTGTGTATATGTGTGTGTGTGTGTGTGTGTGTGTGTATGTGTGTTGTTCTTAGCATAAGCTTAGTGTAAGTCGTGTCTAAGTCTAGGGACCGATGACCTCTGCAGCTTCGTCCCTTAAGTTGGTTCAAATTGCTCTGAGCACTGTGGGACTTAACAGCTGTGGTCATCAGTCCCCTAGAACTTAGAACTACTTAAACCTAACTAACCTAAGGACATCACACACATCCATGCCCGAGGCAGGATTCGAACCTGCGACCGTAGCAGTCGTCCCTTAGGAATTCACACACACTTGAACAAACTTCCTCCTACACACATCTTGCAAAATGTCCTCGACAAGAAAATTCAAGAAATTAGAGCCAACACGGAGACTTACCGACAATAGTTCTTACTACACCAAATTCGCGAGCGGAACAAGGTAGGGGGGGATCGGTTAGTGGTACGAGAAGTATCCTTCGCCACACACCATTAGGTGGCTTGCAGAGTATGATGTAGGTGTAGACCTGTCGTAGGACTAAAACGAAATACAACAAACATGGAAATGCCAGCATGATAGTATCTCTAGTAATCGTCGCAGCAAGGGAGGAACAGGCCTCCGCAAGGGTGGCGACAACATTGTAACATGGGGGCTCGTGATGAAAACATGCAACTGTTTTACACTAGTCAGTGTTTCAAAATGTGTTATTTACGTCTGAACAAAAAAAAAGCCCATTCTCTTAAAGTTCGGATTCTGACATGTAGCGCTCACGTACTTTCAAACGAGTCATAAAATATGATGTCCGAAAACTACTTATAATAGCCTCATAAATTTTATACGTTATTAACGATGTAAATTAATGATAAAAAATGTCAGCAAGCACCAATTGAGAACGGGTTCTACTCTCAATTTGTCAAATACGGCTCCTATTTTATCAGCTGGCTGCTTCTTATTCAGTGAGCAATACACCATTTGTCCAGTATTCCTATTGTAGTTTTCTAGAATCTGAGAAACTTCTCCTTCCACAGGTAAATGCATTACATTTTTTGAGTGCCACTTTATATTTTCAGAATTTATCAGTATTGTCGACAGCCATTTTTCCTTTTTCTCTCGAATGTGAGGCTAAACATCACACACTGTGAATACGTGAAAACCAGAGAGTGGGCTACGAAACAACTATCCCACTTCTTCGTGCAATGTAGGAGGTCACTGTATCTTTGTGCGTTTCCGACGCCCATATCCATCCAAATTGTTATTTTTCATGTTGGCTATGTCAATTAAAATTACTATTACTTAGTACTACTATCGGAACAACGAACCAAACCATTAGAGTCATTATTAATATTGCAGGCGTTGCACTCAATCTTAGCACCAAATTGTGCCCGTCCACGACATTCAATACCATCTAGAACCGTTTTCACAGTTCGCCTTCAGATTATGATAGTTATAGCTCTTATCAAAACTGTTATTCTCCCGTTTTATATTGTGGGATGGTATTACTTTGTCGCGCTCCCAATGACTGATTAAAAGTTTAACGAACTAGTCTGTATACTTGGATTCAAATGATGTTCATTGTAAGGAATGTTGTCAATCACAACAATATTACATTCTAAGTGTTAAAAATAAGATTACATTAACAATATATGTTTGTTGATAATCGCGAATATTTTGAACAATGAAACTCGAAAAAAGTACTGCGTAAATAAAAAGCTTAGAACTGAAAAAAAAACGAAAAAGAACAGAACTTAGGAGCGAGAGATTTTCAGCTTCACCTGTGCTGAGTGTCCAGGTAGAAAAGAAATTATGTTTTCTAATTTTTTTGATAACAATAATAGCTTTACTTGGCTATGCTTTGCTGTCGCTCAGTCTGCTTAAATGATAAAGAAAGAAAAAAATGGTTCAAATGGCTCTGAGCGCTATGGGACTTAACATCTGAGGTCATCAGTCCCCTAGAACTTAGAACTACTTAAACCTAACTAACCTAAGGACATCACACACATCCATGCCGAGGCAGGATTCGAACCTGCGGCCGCAGCGGTCACGCGGTTCGAGACTGAAGCGCCTAGAACCGGACGGCCACCACGGCCAGCGATAAAGAAAGAAAAGGGAAAACACAGTTTCCGTCTCTGTCCATCTACACTTCCTCCTTTCTTTTTCCATATCTTCTTCCTTCTCCATCTCTCTGTCCATCACCTCCTCCCATTCTCTCTGCCCATCTTCTCCTCCTCCCCTCTCTTTCCATTTCCTCCTGCTCTCTTCTTCTCCCTCCCTCTCTATTTCCTCCTGTCTCCTTCTCTCTCCCCCCTTTCTCTATCCATCTTCTACCCCTCCCCTCTCTCTCCCCCCACCTCCTGCAGCCTCTCTCTGTCCATCTCCTCCTTCCTGTTTTTTATGTCCATTTCCTCCCACCCTTCTGTCCATTTCCTTTTCCCTCCCTCACCGAGCGGGATAGTATAGTGGCTAGCACACTGGACTCGCATTCGCAAGAACACGATTCAGTCACGCTTCCAGCGTCCGTCTGAGGGTCCACTGGGGGCAGAACTGCACACTAATCCAGGGTTCGGTGTGGGGCGGCGGTGAGGTGCGTGGACTGCTGTGGCCTGTTGTGGGGTTGTGAACCACTGGGGGCTACGGCGGGACGAAGCCTCTGGTTCAATATATAATACACACAATATACAGGGTGGTCCATTGATAGTCACTGGGCCACATATCTCACGAAATAAGCGTCAAACGAAAAAACTACAAAGAAAGAAACTTGTCAGCTTGAAGGGGGAAACCAGATGGCGCTATGGGTGGCCAGCTAGATGGCGCTGCCATAGGTCAAACGGATATCAACTGGTTTTTTTAAAAATAGGAACCCCCATTTTTTATTACATATCGTGTATTACGTAAAGAAATATGAATGTTTTGGTTGAACCACTTTTTTCGCTTTGTGACAGACGGCGCTGTAATAGTCACAAACGTATAAGCACGTGGTATCAGGTAACATTCCGCCAGTGCGGACGGTATTTGCTTCGTGATATATTAACCGTGTTAAAATGGACCGTTTACCAATTGCGGAAAAGGTCGATATCGTGTTGATGTACAGCTATTGTGATCAAAATGCTCAACGGGCGTGTGCTATGTATGCTGCTCGGTATCCTGGACGACATCATCCAAGTGTCCGGACCGTTCGCCGCATAGTTACGCTATTTAAAGAAACAGGAAGTGTTCAGCCACATGTGAAACGTCAACCACTACCTGCAACAAATGATGATGCCCAAATAGGTGTTTTAGCTGCTGTCGCGGCTAATCCTCACATCAGTAACAGAAAAAACTGAGCGAGAATCGGGAATCTCAAAAACGTCGCTGTTGAGAATGCTACATCAACATCGATTGCACCCGTACCATATTTCTATGCACCAGGAATTGCATGGCGACGACTTTGAACGTCGTGTACAGTTCTGCCACTGGGCACAAGAGAAATTACGGGACGATGACAGATTTTTTGCACGCGTTCTATTTACCGACGAAGCGTCATTCATCAACAGCGGTAACGTAAACCGGCAAAATATGCACTATTGGGCAACGGATTATCCACGATGGCTGCGACAAGTGGAACATCAGCGACCACGGCGGGTTTATGTATGGTGCGGCATTATGGGAGGAAGGATAATTGGCCCCCATTTTATCGATGGCAATCTAAACGGTGCAATATATGCTGATTTCCTACGTAATGTTCTACCGATGTTACTACAAGATGTTTCACTGTATGACAGAATGGCGATGTACTTCCAATATGTTGAATGTCCGGCACATAGCTCGCATGCGGTTGAAGCGGTATTGAATAGAATATTTCATGACAGGTGGATTGTTCGTCGAAGTACCATACCATGGCCCACACGTTCACCGGAACTGACGTCCCCGGATTTATATCTGTGGGGAAAGTAGAAGGATATTTGCTATCGTAATCGACCGAGAACACCTGACAACTCGCTGTTGAGAGGAAAGTCGTTATACGTATTGCCAAATGCATTGCGGTTGACGGACATCATTTTGAGCATTTATTGCATTAATGTGGAATTTACAGGTAATCACGCTATAACAGCATGGGTTCTCAGAAATTATAAGTTCACAAAGGTACATGTATCACATTGGAACAACCGAAATAATATGTTCAAACGCATTTTTTTTCTTTATTGTTATTTTAATCATCTTATACAAAGGTGGGCTGTCAGCAGCATAGTACGCTGCTCTTCAGCCGCGAGTGGTCCAAAAAACATGACACAAAGGTGGTACAGATACTACAATAAAAATGACGGGCAAAAACTGTAGTCACGAAAAACAAGAAACATGAAGCCGTTCACGCTGGACGAGAAAAAACACTAAAACCTTTTGACACGGCGCACAAAACACGGACGACTGCGACGGCACAGGTAAACAATGGTGGCGTGACGTCGAAAGAACACTAAACACAAAACGAAGGCACACACATGAGACACTGATGGCGATGATCTCCGGCGCGCGAATGTCCACTGATCGTGTACGAACCCGGCGGCCTGCCAAGAGAGGAGGGGGGGGGGGGGGGGGAGAGGGGAGAGCAGAGATGCCACGGGCAGGGGAGATAGGGGGAAGGGAGGAAAGGGGAGGGGAAGCCCAGGGAAAGAGGGGTAGAGGGAGGGGGGATGGGGGGAAAAGGAGAGAGAAGGGAGGGAGGGTGCCCAAAGGAAAAGACACAGGAAGTGGGAGGGGAGGATCAAAGTTGATAGGGGGGTAGATGGAGGGGAGGAGGACATCATCAGGGAGGGGGAGCTGGTGGAAGCCACCTTGGGAGAGGGTAAGGAGGGTGGAGAGATAGAGACCAGGTGGGACGTGGGAATATAGGCGCGGCAGCGGGTGGGGGTGGGAGAGGATGGGTGAGACAAGCGGGTGAAGAGGATCGAGTTTATGGGAGGTGTACAGGATCCGTATCCTTTCAAGTAAAAGGAGGAGGTGGGGGAATGGAATGAGGTCATAGAGGATCCGCGTGGGGGAGGGGAGACGGATGCAATAGGTGAGGCAGAGAGCATGGCGTTCAAGGATGTGAAGGGATTTATAAAAGGTAGGGGGGGGCGGAGATCCAGGCCAGATGGGCGTAACAAAGGATAGGGCGGATGAGGGATTTATAGGTGTGGAGTATGGTGGAGGGTCCAGACCCCACGTACGGCCGGAAAGGAGCTTGAGGAGATGGAGTCGGGAGCGTGCCTTGGCTTGGGTTGTCCGGAGATGGGGGGTCCAGGAGAGGCGACGGTCGAGGGTGACGCGAAGGTACTTAAGGGTGGGGGTGAGGGTGATAGGACGGCTATAGATGATTAGATAGAAATCGAGGAGGCGGAAGGAAGGGGTGGTATTGCCTACAATGATCGCCTGGGTTTTGGAGGGATTGACCTTTAGCAACCACTGGTTGCACCAGGCGGTGAACCGGTCAATATGGGATTGAAGAAGGTGTTGTGAACGCTGCAGGGTGGGGGCAAGAGCAAGGAAGGCGGTGTTATCGGCAAACTGGAGAATGTGGACGGGGGGTGACGGCGGCGGCATGTCCGCCGTATACAAAAGGTACGGAAGGGGGGAGAGGACGGAGCCTTGGGGAACACCGGCAGAGGGAAAAAAAGTGTAGGAATCCGTGTTATGGATGGTGACGTAGGAAGGACAGTGGGAGAGAAAGGATCCGATCAGACGGACGTAGTTAATGGGAGGGGCGAAGGTGTGGAGCTTGAAGGGGAGACCAGAATGCCATACGCGGTCATAGGCATGTTCGAGGTCCAGGGAGAGGAGGATTGCAGAGCGACGGGAATTAAGCTGTTCGGAAAGGAGATGAGTGAGGTGAAGGAGAAGGTCATCGGAAGAGAAGGACGGCCGAAAGCCACACTGGGTAACAGGAAGGAGGCGGTGCTGGCGGAGATGCTGGTGGATGCGTCGGGTGAGGATGGATTCCAGGACCTTGCTGAAGACTGAGGTAAGGCTGATGGGACGGTAGGAGGAGACGGGTTTAAGGAACATCGGGATATGGGAGTTTTTCCACAGGTCGGGGTAGTAGCCGGTGGACAGGACTACATTGTAGAGCCTGGCCAGGGTGGAGAGGAAGGAGTGAGGAGCTTCACGAAGGCAGCAGTAGGTGACACGATCGTGACCAGGAGCGATGTTGCATTTCGTGCGGAGTGTAGCGATGAGATCCTGTACGGTGATAGGGGCATTGAGTTCTGTGTGTGCAATGTTGTCCAAGTACTGGAAACCAGGTGCGAGGGGAGGGACAGAGGTGTCAGTCCGATCGCGGACATCAGGGAAGAGGGAGAAATCGAACTGGGGATCGTCAGGAATGGTAAAGACATCGGAGAGGTAGGAGGCAAAGTGATTGGCCTTACTAAGGGTGTCAGGGATGGGGTGATCATCATGGAGAAGAGGATAGTACAGGGAGGGTTTAGTTCCGGTAAGGCTATGGAAGGCTGACCAGAACTTGGACGAATTTATAGGTAGGGTAGCATTTAAACGGGTGCATGTCTGTCGCCAGTCCCGGCGTTTCTTAGCCGCGAGCAAATTTTGGATGTGTCGCTGGAGTTGCCGGTGGCGTCGTAGTGTGTCCGGGTCACGCGTGTGGAGGAAGGCACGGTAGAGACGGCGGGATTCACAGAGGAGGAGGAGGACGGCCTGTGGGGGTAAGGTAGGACTTGGGGGTGGACGGCGACAGTAGGGACGTGGGCCTCCACAGCCTCAGACAAGGTCTGCTGGAGAAAAGAGGCGGCGTGGGTAACATCGTCAGGGTGGTGGTAGGTGAAGGGGTGGCCTTCGACCTGGGTGGAGAGGGTATCCCGGTAGGCATTCCAGTCGGCACGGGAATAATCATGGACGTACTTCGGGGGAGGGTCATGACGAGGGTCGGGGCGGGGGCGACAATGTGTCAATCCTCATTTCAGTGCAAACGTTGTCTTTACGGATGAGGCTTCATTCCAACGTGGTCAAATTGTAAATTTTCACAATCAACATGTGTGGCCTGACGAGAATCCGCACGCAATTGTGCAATCACGTCATCAACATAGATTTTCTGTGAACGTTTGGGCAGGCATTGTTGGTGATGTGCCGGCCGAAGTGGCCGTGCGGTTAAAGGCGCTGCAGTCTGGAACTGCAAGACTGCTACGGTCGCAGGTTCGAATCCTGCCTCGGGCATGGATGTTTGTGATGTCCTTAGGTTAGTTAGGTTTAACTAGTTCTAAGTTCTAGGGGACTAATGACCTCAGAAGTTGAGTCCCATAGTGCTCAGAGCCATTTGAACCATTTTTTTGTTGGTGATGTCTTGATTTGGCCCCATGTTCTTCCACCTACGCTCAATGGAGCACGTTATCATGATTTCATACGGGATACTCTATCTATGCTGCTAGAACATGTGCCTTTACAGGTACGGCACAACATGTGGTTCATGCACAATGGAGCTCCTGCACATTTCAGTCATAGTGTTCGTACGCTTCTCAACAACAGCTCCGGTGACCAATGGATTGGTAGAGGCGGACCAACTTCATGGCCTCCACACTCTCCTGACCTCAACCCTCTTGACTTTCATTTATGGGGGCATTTGAAAACTCTTGTCTACGCAACCCCGGTACCAAATGTACAGACTCTTCGTGCTCGCATTGTGCACGGCTTTGATACAATACGCCATTCTCCAGGGCTGCATCAGCGCATCAGGGATTCCATGCGACGGAGGGTGGATGCATGTATCCTCGCTAACGGAGGACATTTTGAACATTTCCTGTAACAAAGTGTTTCAAGTCACGCTGGTACGTTCTGTTGCTGTGTGTTTCCATTCCATGATTAATGTGATTTGAAGAGAAGTAATAAAATGAGCTCTAACATGGAAAGTAAGCGGTTCCGGACACATGTCCACGTAACATATTTTCTTTCTTTGTGTGTGAGGAATGTTTCCTGAAAGTTTGGCCGTACCTTTTTGTATCACCCTATATATATATATATATATATATATATATATATATATATATATATATGTGTGTGTGTGTGTGTGTGTGTGTGTGTGTGTGTGTGTGTGTGTGTGTGTGTGTGTGTGTGTGTGTGTGTGTGTGTCAACTATTGAAGAAATAGGTACCTAAAAGCACGTCTGTATTAGAATTCAATATTGTGTCAAAATTTCAAAGCAATCGGTCAAGAACTTTCGGAGATAAACGAAAGTGTGTGTGTGTGTGTGTGTATGTGTGTGTGTGTGTGTGTGTGTGTATATGTATGTGTGTCAACTATTGAAGGAATAGGTGCCTAAAAGCACGCCTGTATTAGAATTCAATATTGTGTCAAAATTTCAAAGCAATCGGTCAAGAACTTTCGGAGATAAACGATTTTGAACAAACGAACATTTAGATTTTTATTTATATAGATGATGAGAACCGAAGCCGAAGACAAAGGTTTCAAAGAGTAGAACAACGGTTGCACCATAAACATTTTTTGACACCTTTGGAAGGTTACTGACAGTATTAGTCCCAACTAGGTGCTTGCTGACTATTTCCATCAACAATTTATGTTGCTAACAGTGCATACAAATTTATAGCTGGGATAAGGTAATTCCCGGAAATTTCATTTTACGACACCTGGGCGTCACACGTCCCAGAATCTAAACTTTTTGATAATGCGCTTTTTTTGTTAAGTCGTCAACAACAGCATACCAAAACACTAAGTAGTATAAAATAGTTGCACTTTTTTTTATCATGGGTCCTCAGACTACTTCGCCTCTACAAGTCAGCATGCAGAACATTGTATTGTACCCTCTGCCAGGTACTTTATTGTGAATAGCAGAGTAATGACGTGGATGTAGATGTAGAGTCAGCAGATCAAGCATCTGCTGAAAGTGGCCTTAAACTTTGCTCTGTTCGTATCAGTTCTAGTAATGGCGGCTGACCTACGTGTACAAATTGTACCCAGAAGACTGCAACTGCAAAATGGGGTTTGCTGAAATTTAAACGTCCAAAACTGTCTTTTGGCAGGAAGATCGACTCACTGGGCGAATAAAGGTGAGCGGGAGTGCGATAGTTGACTCTTTTTCCGCACAACGATGGACAATCACAGGAACCAGCAGTGTCGTACGTGCTTCTCTTGTAATTGCTGATCATTACTTTCCGGCAGTAATGAACACGAGCGCCCCGACGTACGCCACCCGTTCCATCATTGCCTGAGTTCATCTACTATGCCCACAGCTCTATCGTTTCCAACATTCAATGACTGAATCTGCATCATACATTGTGATATGATACAGATCACGACCTTGCGTCTGTTTCGTATCTCCTTTCAAAAATTTGGTCTTTCCCTGACCTTCTTTGCCTATTGAGCATCATACGTTGTGTGGGAGAGAAGTTTCTCGCCACAAGTTTCTTCAATAAATGTTCTCGCCAAGTCAGATATTCCTCTGGCGTCAAATTACTATAAAAATTGAAGTTTTCCACGATGGCCTCCATCGCTTTCGCTAGGCACACTGTGGCGAAACAGGCGCTGTATCATTGTAGAAATACAGTGCAGAGCGAGTGTGCCTGGACGTACGGTTCACTACAAGTAGCGCTACGTCACCACAAGCCGCGTGGGGTAACTGCGCGGTCTAGGGGGGGCCTTGCCACGGATCGCGTGGCTCACCCCGTCGGAGGTTCGAGTCCTCCCTCGGGCGTGAGTGTGTGTGTGTTCCTTGGGGTACGTTAGTTTAAATTAGATTAAGTAGTGTGGAAGCTTAGGGACCTATGACCTCAGCAGTTTAGTCCCATAGGGTCTTACCACACGTGTGTAGTGTAGTGTAACGACGTATAGGTTTGTTTATAAACGATTTTCTTTTGATATATGACCATGTGCAGACTTCGTCACCTACGTCAGTTACAACCCACTTCAAAATTATTTCTATTCTTTTTAAATTGTCTCAGAATGGTTCTTGAACGAAACTGTAAAACATCAGTTGAGTCGTATGCAAAGAATTACAGCACACGGGCCAATCGGTTTGCGTAAACTTTTTTCAATTTAAATTTCGTTTGTTTCTCCTCAGAAATTATATTGACACACGTTATCTTGATTTAATCGATATCAGAATCACATATTGAATAAACCTTGGAGATTCAAAGTTGCGATGAACGCTGTCAGAATTCAATAATCTTGTCAAATATATTATTAATCAATTCACATAATTCTTCATAAATAAATCCTCAGAACACGTGTTTCAACTTTAGTAGCATCCACTATTTTATTAGCTTCCTACATACAGATGTGAACTTGAACGACGACAAACTAGGACTGACATTTTCAATAAGATTAAGCTCTCTATGACGTCATTGTTGTACAAAAAGAGTACAAAAAAATTCATTTTTTAATTTTTAGAAGCACGACGCAACAACTCGGTTCCAGGATCTTCTGTTGCTCTTTGGCTGTCGACCCGCGACGTATAGTGGCCAGCAATTTCCTCTCTGGTCGCGGCAGCGAAGATGCTATCTCCGTTCGTTGCGCCGCCCTCTCCGTACATGAAACATAAAAAAATACAAAAACTTTAGGAAATTCACAATCATTACAAAATATTACAAAAAATACCTAAACAAAACACTAAATTAAACTTATATTCACCTGCAAACTGGGCTGACACTGGTGGATGGGTGACGCTTCAATTTCGCGTCCCACTACTTACCCCACCCACAAGCTCAGTTTGTCAGGTTTTAAGCGAAAATAAAACTTTTTCTATACACCATATTTAACTGTTAATACATTTTCCTCACATTTTACGTAATCTAGAGTCCTTGTTCTTAGATAGATTTAATCCTTTTACTACGATATGGTTGTGACTATTTGTCATTTACTCTTAACTGTGCTATTATAGTAATTCATTACCGAATATATGGAGATTACTCCTTTTCGATTAATAGTTGCTAGTAAATACTAATTTAGTACGTTCTTTAACGTTGTTACATTAGGACAGAGCGTTCAAATTGTGATAAATTAGTTTTAGTTTATTCATTTACTAGAGTTATTCTTTCCAAAAATGTATATTACTAATAAGTTTCTCACAATAACTAATAGTACTATTTACTTTACGTCATTCTTTTCCCTAATGCCTTATTTATACCAGAGGTCAAGAAGAAATCAAGCAAAACTTTCTTTAGAATCTCGGCACGGCTTTCTTTACCTTCGGACACTTTCTTGGGTAATGGCAATTTATTTAGGAGAAACAAGCGAGAGAGTCCCGTTTGGTGTGTTCTATATTAACACTATTACAAACCTCTATTAAAGGCACTCTGCTATATTCTTGTGAGCCATATAGCTCTGGACGCCCCTGGTCCCTAAAATTATTAACCATCCCCTTTGGTTCCTACTATCCGAGTAAATATAAAAATATACAAAATTCCTTTTGACCTAATAGCAAAATTTCTTCCATATAAATCCCCCCTTTTGTTATCTTTCTCCTTTTGAAGTACCAGTAGATTATAGTAGAACCCTTGTTTAAGCTTTCTATTATTTCTTTAAAATAACACGTAACTATCGCGAAAAACTTCACATGAATAAACTATGAACGCTCTTCCGTGTGTAACATATACTAAATATTAACTTGTTTAGGAATGAAGGGTTTCATTTGATCAACACTATATAATCCTTTAATTACACCTGATGATGGTTCCATAAGAAGTAACGCTTTGGGATGTACAATCTTATGTACAACACATGGACCTTCAAAGATAAAGAAGAATTTTCTACATTCCTTACCGATCTTAGAACTTTTAGGATGAGATCGTACTAACACAAGATCTCCTACCTGAAATGAGGGTTCTATAGCATGTTGATTATAACTTTTAATTCTCCGTTCGGCATTTTTAACAATCTGTTCGCAAATTTTTTCGTCTGGGATGCATTGTTGGATCTCATTTACTGGTGGCCAAGGTAGAGCAGCTAGTAAAGGCTCACCTATAATTCGTTTGCCTAAAATTTCTATAGGTGATAATCCCGTCGTTAGGTGAGGCAATTCATTTAATGTCTTTTGGAATTCAGGCATTAATTAGTCCCACCGAGTATGTTGATGTGCACAATAAGTTCTACATAATCGTCCTAATTCTTTCATGACTCTTTCTACTAAATTACTTTGAGGGTGATATTTCGAAATTATTGCTATTGCGTAATTCCCGCATTTTAGAGTTATTACCACGATTTTGCTGGCTCTCTTTATCTTTGGATTGACGTTTTATATAACAAAACCGGCTGTGATTGTTGTTGTTAAATTTTCGTGGTTCTGAATTATTATTATTTCGAGGATTGTCATTTCTACCAAATCTAAATTTCTCGTCTTCCCTTTCTCTGTTAAGTATATCTAACTGTTCTAAATATCCTAATAATTCGCAAGGTTGTGACCATTCTCTTTCTATCATTATTTCCTTTACATAATACGGTAACCTACTAATTAGGACTCGTATTAGGTGACTTTCAATAATTGGTTCTTCAATTAATTTAGCACGGTTTAAATGCCATTCGAAATAATTCCTATAACCTCTCCACCGTTTAGAATATGGAGGAGGGTCTAACAACTCTAAAGTTAAGTGTTTTTGTTTTCCTCTTGACCAATAATGTTGTTTAAACTGCTTAACAAAATCATCCCAGTCCCTAAATTCAGTTCTATGCAGTACTGCCCATTCCGCAGCCTCTGCTTCTAAATGTCCTATTACAAATTGAATCCGTTTTTCATTACTCCATTTAGGCGATAATGAAGTTTCAAAAGCTTTTATAAAGATTATAGGGTGAAGTTCGCCTCCTGGTTTGAATGCAGGAAATCGACTTGCCACATTTGAATTTGTCGTTATATCATCCAAACATTTTGCGAGAAACATAGTTGGATTTTGTTTAGATTGCAGAGACGGAGTTGCGTCGGATTTGCTTGCCATGATTTCTTTATTTATATTGTTGTCGTTCGAGCTAGCAAACACGATGCGACTGTTGTCTCTGATTACGTTATTACTTCTACTACTTGAAATGTTTTCATTATTATCTAATTCCGATAACCGTTTAGTAATTTCCTGTATTCTCATTTCTGTATTGGATACGCGGTTAGCTAATATCGATTCTTCACTATGTTCACGATGTGAACGCTCTGTACCTTCGTCAATGTTATTATCTTTGGAGGTCTCAAGGTTACTGCATATTTCAGTAATTAAAAATTTCATGTTTTCTATTTCAGTATGATCTTTTGCTACTTGATGCGTGAATGTCTCTAATTCTACATTATCTATTGAAGAAATCTCTACAGGTTTGGTAGAGACCTCTTTAATAGATTCTAATAACTCTCTACGAACAGTTTCTGTTTGCATAGAAAGTTCATCTCGTAACATATCGTTATTTTTCTGTATTTCATTTACAACTAAGATATTGACATTATCTAGTCTCTCGGTTAAGTCAGTAATATCATTTCGCATACGAGCTTTTTCCTCACGCGATTCCTGGATATGTTCTTCTAACCTTTTACAATTACCAGCAATCTTATTACTAAGTCCTACTAGTTTTTCCTGCATTTCAACTTTAGAAGCTTCTATTTTATCACTTAATTGTCGACTGGTTTCATTAAGATATTCCTGTAGCCTGACTGTAGATTTTGTTAGCTCCCCTTTTAATCTAGCAGTAGATTCCTCGTTAGACTGTTTTAATTCCTGTTTTAGTTCCTCTTTTAATCTAGCACTAGATTCCTCGTTAGACTGTTTTAATTCCTGTTTTAGTTCCTCTTTTAATCTAGCAATGGATTCTTCGTTAGATTGTTTTAATTTAGCAATCGCCCTAAAAAGGGATCTCATGCTCCTATCGGACATAGACTGCTCGTCGTCTGACATTTCACTTCCCGACATTATTGTAAGATATTAACTAGTTACACACGCAGACTTGTAATCAACAATCCTGTAAAAGCACACTCCCTATGTACAACACTCCACTTCCAACTTGAAACATACTCACCGGACACTAATATTGTAGTTTATAGTTCTCGGTGATCAGTGTGCTGCTATGGGCTGCAGAAGTAACAGCCGTCGCTGCAGCCGCTGAGATGCTGCGACCCCGCTTCCGCAACCGGCAGGACGCTGAGTCGAACACCGGAGATGTCTCTGTCTGCAACCACCCCCGGCACCGCCGTAGACAGGCGAAGCCCTCAGCAACACCTCTAATACCAGCCGGAGGAACGCCCCGCAGCTGACGTACTGGGCCTGTTAGTTTAGGGAGAAAAAGGTTGTCGGGGTTTGCAGCGTTCAGCTGCTGCCCAACAGATGCGCCTTCTCGTGGAATAACTGCGTGACCGTACTGCTCGGCTGCGCTCCGTCAGATGCCCACACCCGCGAAGTCGCCGCTGGCTGGTGAAGGCTCCACGAGAACTCGCGTTGACTTCCGAAGGACTCTTGATGTTTTGTTTCGTACCTGTGTGCCTTAGTTGCACACAAGTCCTGTTTATAAGGTCGCCACGGTGTAGTGTAACGACGTATAGGTTTGTTTATAAACGATTTTCTTTTGATATATGACCATGTGCAGACTTCGTCACCTACGTCAGTTACAACCCACTTCAAAATTATTTCTATTCTTTTTAAATTGTCTCAGAATGGTTCTTGAACGAAACTGTAAAACATCAGTTGAGTCGTATGCAAAGAATTACAGCACACGGGCCAATCGGTTTGCGTAAACTTTTTTCAATTTAAATTTCGTTTGTTTCTCCTAAGAAATTATATTGACACACGTTATCTTGATTTAATCGATATCAGAATCACATATTGAATAAACCTTGGAGATTCAAAGTTGCGATGAACGCTGTCAGAATTCAATAATCTTGTCAAATATATTATTAATCAATTCACATAATTCTTCATAAATAAATCCTCAGAACACGTGTTTCAACTTTAGTAGCATCCACTATTTTATTACCTTCCTACATACAGATGTGAACTTGAACGTCGACAAACTAGGACTGACATTTTCAATAAGATTAAGCTCCCTATGACGTCATTGTTGTACAAAAAGAGTACAAAAAAATTCATTTTTTAATTTTTAGAAGCACGACGCAACAACTCGGTTCCAGGATCTTCTGTTGCTCTTTGGCTGTCGACCCGCGACGTATAGTGGCCAGCAATTTCCTCTCCGTACATGAAACATAAAAAAATACAAAAACTTTAGGAAATTCACAATCATTACAAAATACACTCCTGGAAATGGAAAAAAGAACACATTGACACCGGTGTGTCAGACCCACCATACTTGCTCCGGACACTGCGAGAGGGCTGTACAAGCAATGATCACACGCACGGCACAGCGGACACACCAGGAACCGCGGTGTTGGCCGTCGAATGGCGCTAGCTGCGCAGCATTTGTGCACCGCCGCCGTCAGTGTCAGCCAGTTTGCCGTGGCATACGGAGCTCCATCGCAGTCTTTAACACTGGTAGCATGCCGCGACAGCGTGGACGTGAACCGTATGTGCAGTTGACGGACTTTGAGCGAGGGCGTATAGTGGGCATGCGGGAGGCCGGGTGGACGTACCGCTGAATTGCTCAACACGTGGGGCGTGAGGTCTCCACAGTACATCGATGTTGTCGCCAGTGGTCGGCGGAAGGTGCACGTGCCCGTCGACCTGGGACCGGACCGCAGCGACGCACGGATGCACGCCAAGACCGTAGGATCCTACGCAGTGCCGTAGGGGACTGCACCGCCACTTCCCAGCAAATTAGGGACACTGTTGCTCCTGGGGTATCGGCGAGGACCATTCGCAACCGTCTCCATGAAACTGGGCTACGGTCCCGCACACCGTTAGGCCGTCTTCCGCTCACGCCCCAACATCGTGCAGCCCGCCTCCAGTGGTGTCGCGACAGGCGTGAATGGAGGGACGAATGGAGACGTGTCGTCTTCAGCGATGAGAGTCGCTTCTGCCTTGGTGCCAATGATGGTCGTATGCGTGTTTGGGCCGTGCAGGTGAGCGCCACAATCAGGACTGCATACGACCGAGGCACACAGTGCCAACACCCGGCATCATGGTGTGGGGAGCCATCTCCTACACTGGCCGTACACCACTGGTGATCGTCGAGGGGACACTGAATAGTGCACGGTACATCCAAACCGTCATCGAACCCATCGTTCTACCATTCCTAGACCGGCAAGGGAACTTGCTGTTCCAACAGGACAATGCACGTCCGCATGTATCCCGTGCCACCCAACGTGCTCTAGAAGGTGTAAGTCAACTACCCTGGCCAGCAAGATCTCCGGATCTGTCCCCCATTGAGCATGTTTGGGACTGGATGAAGCGTCGTCTCACGCGGTCTGCACGTCCAGCACGAACGCTGGTCCAACTGAGGCGCCAGGTGGAAATGGCATGGCAAGCCGTTCCACAGGACTACATCCAGCATCTCTACGATCGTCTCCATGGGAGAATAGCAGCCTGCATTGCTGCGAAAGGTGGATATACACTGTACTAGTGCCGACATTGTGCATGCTCTGTTGCCTGTGTCTATGTGCCTGTGGTTCTGTCAGTGTGATCATGTGATGTATCTGACCCCAGGAATGTGTCAATAAAGTTTCCCCTTCCTGGGACAATGAATTCACGGTGTTCTTATTTCAATTTCCAGGAGTGTCCAGGAGTGTATTACAAAAAATACCTAAACAAAACACTAAATTAAACTTATATTCACCTGCAAACTGGGCTGACACTGGTAGATGGGTGACGCTTCAATTTCGCGTCCCACTACAGTAGCACACAAGTATTGCACCATAATTTAAGAATGGAATCACAAATATTGGACCATAATTTAAGAATTGAATTAAAAGATAAACTTGCTTTTCCAAACTCTGTTAGCATGTGCTTTAATATATTAACTTGTAAACTGTCAAACCTCAGAATAATAAGGTCAATATTTTTCCCTTAAAATACATCATTTGAAGTAAAAAATAAGAGGCGCTAAATAATAAAGCTAAAAACCCAAAAATTTGTCATAATGTGCAGATATATGTCAAAACTAACTGGTACAAGTCTCAGCATGATTAAAGAAATATTTTGGTCAGAATGCGCATTTTTGAGAAAACTTGAAGCCGCTAAATACGAGGCGTATTCCGAAAGTAAGGTCCGATTGGTCACGAAATGCAAATGATAGTGAAAATCCGATAAAGCTTTGCATAGTTGTGTAGGACAACGTCTCTAGTATGTCCAATGATCGCGTCACGTATGTGGTTTCAGTTCTGAGCGCACAGTGAGCACGTAAAGACACCTAGAAAATAATGTCTCACGCCAAGTACAAGAGTGCCCGTGAGAGATTTCGCCTGATTCGATGCAGCCCACACATCATAACTGTCATGCTTTTCCTTCTTCACGACAGTTCTTGGCCGCAGTCTGCAGGGGCAATGAGGACACCCTGCCTCGTTTTCGTTGGGAAGTGTTTGATCGCCCTCCACACAGCCCAGACTTTGCTTCCTCTGATTTTCATCTCTGCTGTGGTGAACCTCTGACTTCTTTTCATCTCTGCTGTGATGAACCTCTGGCTCTGAGGTCAACGTTTTGGCACAGACAACGAACTGCAGATCTGCGTAGAGAATAAGCTAAAAGTGCAGGCGACTGCTTCCTATGACGAGGGTACTGGAAATTTGGTACAACGCTACGACAAATGTTTCAGACGGAGCGGCGACTATGTTGCTATAAGGTGTAGCTATGGCAAATAGAAGACTTTTGATTTCCACTGTAGTTTCCATTTCACGACCGATTGGACCTTACTTTCGGAATACGCCTCGTATTAGACTTAGAAATATGAAAATTTGTATGAAGCTTCAGTTAAAGGTAAAAACAGTAATCATGTAACCCCATTGAGCTACCTCTACTAGTTTTTGAGCAATACGCAGAAAATAAATTTGTAACTAAAATGTCCTTATTTGTGGTAGATTAAGTATCTGTTATATTAATGCTAGAAAGTTTTGGTTACAGTATGTGATGAAACAGATTAAATAATAGAGCTATAATAAGTTTCAAGGCCTGGATGTAAATAATAACAAATACAAGGTCTCTTAAAGTTGTCGTTCAGAGATCAGGTTGTACTGTCAGATTCGTTCTGAAAATTCTAGGTGGCAAATTTTAAATGCAGGCAAGCTAAAATTTTTTTGTGATTTTAACGAACTTAACTACTTGCATACAAAAATTAGGAATATTTTAAATTAATATGAAACAGTGTTATAAAATATTATGGGTCCGAGAAAGCGGCCGTTTAGAAGCTGCTACTGTGGGCATTGGGCGGATGAACGCAGGTGTTCCCTTGGCCGTCCGCTGCACCACATACAGGGTGTTTCAAAAATGACCGGTATATTTGAAACGGCAATAAAAACTAAACGAGCAGTGATAGAAATACACCGTTTGTTGCAATATGCTTGGGACAACAGTACATTTTCAGGCGGACAAACTTTCGAAATTACAGTAGTTACAATTTTCAACAACAAATGGCGCTGCAATTGATGTGAAAGATATAGAAGACAACGCAGTCTGTGGGTGCGCCATTCTGTACGTCGTCTTTCTGCTGTAAGCGTGTGCTGTTCACAACGTGCAAGTGTGCTGTAGACAACATGGTTTATTCCGTAGAACAGAGGATTTTTCTGGTGTTTGAATTCCACCGCCTAGAACACAGTGTTGTTGCAACAAGACGAAGTTTTCAACGGAGGTTTAATGTAACCAAAGGACCGAAAAGCGATACAATAAAGGATCTGTTTGAAAAATTTCAACGGACTGGGAACGTGACGGATGAACGTGCTGGAAAGGTAGGGCGACCGCGTACGGCAACCACAGGGGGCAACGCGCAGCTAGTGCAGCAGGTGATCCAACAGCGGCCTCGGGTCTCCGTTCGCCGTGTTGCAGCTGCGGTCCAAATAACGCCAACGTCCACGTATCGTCTCATGCGCCAGAGCTTACACCTCTATCCGTACAAAATTCAAACGCGGCAAACCCTCAGCGCCGCTACCATTGCTGCACGAGAGACATTCGCTAACGATATAGTGCACAGGATTGATGACGGCGATATGCATGTGGGCAGCATTTGGTTTACTGACGAAGCTTATTTTTGCCTGGACGGCTTCGTCAATAAACAGAACTGGCGCATATGGGGAACTGAAAAGCCCCATGTTGCAGTCCCATCGTCCCTGCATCCTCAAAAAGTACTGGTCTGGGCCGCCATTTCTTCCAAAGGAATCATTGGCCCATTTTTCAGATCCGAAACGATTACTGCATCACGCTATCTGGACATTCTTCGTGAATTTGTGGCGGTACAAACTGCCTTAGACGACACTGCGAACACCTCGTGGTTTATGCAAGATGGTGCCCGGCCACATCGCACGGCCGACGTCTTTAATTTGCTGAATGAATAATTCGATGATCGTGTGATTGCTTTGGACTATCCGAAACATACAGGAGGCGGCGTGGATTGGCCTCCCTATTCGCCAGACATGAACCCCTGTGACTTCTTTCTGTGGGGACACGTGAAAGACCAGGTGTACCGCCAGAATCCAGAAACAATTGAACAGCTCAAGCAGTACATCTCATCTGCATGTGAAGCCATTCCGCCAGACACGTTGTGAAAGGTTTCGGGTAATTTCATTCAGAGACTACGCCATATTATTGCTACGCATGGTGGATACGTGGAAAATATCGTACTATAGAGTTTCCCAGACCACAGCGCCATCTGTTGTTGAAAATTGTAACTACTGTAATGTCGAAAGTTTGTCTGCCTGAAAATGTACTGTTGTCCCAAGCATATTGCAACAAACGGTGAATTTCTATCGCTGCTCGTTTAGTTTTTATTGCCGTTTCAAATATACCGCTCATTTTTGAAACACCCTGTATATAAATACAGCCCGAGATGCAAGACCAGGCTTCACTTTGCGCCCAGCCACTGTATGATCCGCGTCAGTCAAACGCCAGAGTGCGCGCTGCCTCGGATGACGTCAGAGCATATTTTCAGTAATAATGGAAAGTGAACTCACGAGGACTGTACGCCGTCCTGGATCGCTTAGATTTCACAGAAATAACTGTTTGTGTGCCATCCCAAGAAGTTAACATATCCGCGTGGCAAATGGTGATACTTATTTTCCACTCTTGTGGCGATTAACGTGATTATCAGAAGTCAGGGCGACAGACAATTTAATAGGAACTTACCGTAGAGGTCGCTTCTGAACTGCTCACAGTGTTGTTTAGGATAGAGAGATTTACTGTCAGTATGAATATAATGAATATTACAATGTTGTGTGTGTGAAGCTTTACCAAATATATGTGTCAACTAGAACTCAAAATCTTCATTTATACACTCCTGGAAATGGAAAAAAGAACACATTGACGCCGGTGTGTCAGACCCACCATACTTGCTCCGGACACTGCGAGAGGGCTGTACAAGCAATGATCACACGCACGGCACAGCGGACACACCAGGAACCGCGGTGTTGGCCGTCGAATGGCGCTAGCTGCGCAGCATTTGTGCACCGCCGCCGTCAGTGTCAGCCAGTTTGCCGTGGCATACGGAGCTCCATCGCAGTCTTTAACACTGGTAGCATGCCGCGACAGCGTGGACGTGAACCGTATGTGCAGTTGACGGACTTTGAGCGAGGGCGTATAGTGGGCATGCGGGAGGCCGGGTGGACGTACCGCCGAATTGCTCAACACGTGGGGCGTGAGGTCTCCACAGTACATCGATGTTGTCGCCAGTGGTCGGCGGAAGGTGCACGTGCCCGTCAACCTGGGACCGGACCGCAGCGAAGCACGGATGCACGCCAAGACCGTAGGATCCTACGCAGTGCCGTAGGGGACCGCACCGCCACTTCCCAGCAAATTAGGGACACTGTTGCTCCTGGGGAATCGGCGAGGACCATTCGCAACCGTCTCCATGAAGCTGGGCTACGGTCCCGCACACCGTTAGGCCGTCTTCCACTCACGCCCCAACATCGTGCAGCCCGCCTCCAGTGGTGTCGCGACAGGCGTGAATGGAGGGACGAATGGAGACGTGTCGTCTTCAGCGATGAGAGTCGCTTCTGCCTTGGTGCCAAAGATGGTCGTATGCGTGTTTGGCACCGTGCAGGTGAGCGCCACAATCAGGACTGCATACGACCGAGGCACACAGGGTCAACACCCGGCATCATGGTGTGGGGAGCGATCTCCTACACTGGCCGTACACCACTGGTGATCGTCGAGGGGACACTGAATAGTGCACGGTACATCCAAACCGTCATCGAACCCATCGTTCTACCATTCCTAGACCGGCAAGGGAACTTGCTGTTCCAACAGGACAATGCACGTCCGCATGTATCCCGTGCCACCCAACGTGCTCTAGCAGGTGTAAGTCAACTACCCTGGCCAGCAAGATCTCCGGATCTGTCCCCCATTGAGCATGTTTGGGACTGGATGAAGCGTCGTCTCACGCGGTCTGCACGTCCAGCACGAACGCTGGTCCAACTGAGGAGCCAGGTGGAAATGGCATGGCAAGCCGTTCCATAGGACTACATCCAGCATCTCTACGATCGTCTCCATGGGAGAATAGCAGCCTGCATTGCTGCGAAAGGTGGATATACACTGTACTAGTGCCGACATTGTGCATGCTCTGTTGCCTGTGTCTATGTGCCTGTGGTTCTGTCAGTGTGATCATGTGATGTATCTGACCCCAGTAATGTGTCAATAAAGTTTCCCCTTCCTGGGACAATGAATTCATGGTGTTCTTATTTCAATTTCCAGGAGTGTAATTATAGTCCTGATGCCGCTGAGCAAGTAGAGAATAGAAACATATCTTTCAGTGGGCTAGACAAGAATGTGGACTTGCAGACTGGGAACTATGGTCAGTATGTTCTCCATCGCTTCCTGGCTGACCACAGAAATAGTTTACAGGCTCTCATAAAAGACGGTGGACAATATTCCAATATATCAACAATTTTCTCCTGTTAATTATGACTGCTTATATTATTATTATTATTATTATTATTATTATTATTATTATTAACCCACCATGCCACACGTGGTGTGCATCGTTCGGGAAACTGAATACTAGAAGTGATCGGTAGAAAACAAGGAACTAGGTAGGCACTAACAGGATACCGAAGTGAAATAGGCAGAAACCAGTGCGAGAACAATGCTAATATTTACTCGCGAGTGTGATACATAAACTGAGAGTGTTAGCCACAGTAACCTTGATCGTGATGGAAGGATGGAAGAAGACGACACTAGATTGCGGCTGCCACCGGCACTGAGGTCCGAAAAGGACTGTGCGTCATCAGGGAGCTGCGTGGACCTGCGATACACCTGCAAGCTGCTGCGCGCGCCCACCGGTGGCCAGTCCCCTTCCTGAACCTACTGCAGTAAGCGATACCCGCCACAGCTGCTGCTACTGTCTGCATTACGTCGCAACGCGTCGCATCACATTTGCCGGTACACCGCGCCGGCACCATTCGTCGAGGTCCAGCAATTAAGTTAAGTCAAGAATATTTAAAGTATTTGTTAGTTGCTGCTAACAGGCCCTAAAAATGGAGAACTGTGAGAAGGTTAAGATAGAACCAGTCTCTGACAATTAATGCTCACAATCTGAAACTGAATTTAATGAGGATGGTTCCGTCGAGCCAATAAATCGAAAATCGAAGGGTGACTTGTCAAAAGTAGAATCTGATTTGAATTTCAATGATACTGCAAGGTTAGAACCACTTTATGATGAGGAAGTAGTTGAATTAGAGGTCAAAAAGGAGAAAATAGAATTAATAACATTATCAGATCATGAAACTGAGTTCAATATGTCTCAGATTCAGCCAAGTGCAAGAAACTCCTTTAAAATCAGCGGAAATGCCAAGTGGCAATGTAGAGACACCAAATTGCATGCAATTACTGTTTGCTAAAATTGAATCGCGTCGTAAAGTACTAAAGGATAGTAATAAAGAACTGAAATGTAAGTTGAATGTAGTAGAACCGATCGCGGTCCTCTGGTTTGGAGCCGAGTAGAAGGCTTCAAGCAGAGGCTCAGACGATTCTGCGGAGATCTGGGGTGCAAATTTCTCGACCTCCACTCTCGTGTGGAGAAATGTAGGGTCCCCCTGAATAGGTCAAGCGTGCACTACACGCAGGAAGCGGCTACAAGGGTAGCGGAGTACGTGTGGAGTGCACATGTGGGTTTTTTAGGTTAGAGAATTCCCTCCCTAGGACCGACAAGACGCCTCCAGAGACGCGGCAAGGTAGGAGTAGTCAAAATGCAATAGGGAATAACAGTATTAATGTACTGATAGTAAACTGCAGGAGCGTCTATAGAAAGGTCCCAGAACTGCTCTCGTTAATAAACGGTCACAATGCCCACATAGTACTAGGGACAGAAAGTTGGCTGAAACCAGATGTAAACAGCAATGAAATTCTAAACTCAGATTGGAATGTATACCGCAGAGACAGGTTGGACAGTGAAGGGGGAGGCGTGTTTATAGCGTAAGAAGTGCAATAGTATCGAAGGAAGTTGACGGAGATCCGAAATGTGAAATAATTTGGGTGTAGGTCACGGTTAAAGCAGGCTCAGACATGGTAATTTGATGTCTCTATAGGCCCCCTAGCTCAGCAGCTGTTGTGGCTGAGCACCTGAAGGATAATTTGGAAAATATTTCGAGTAGATTTCCCCACCATGTTACAGTTCTGGGTGGAGATTTTAATTTGCTGGATATAGACTGGTAGACTCAAACGTTCATAACGGGTGGCAGGGACAAAGAATCCAGTGAAATTTTTTTAAGTGCTTTATCTGAAAACTACCTTGAGCAGTTAAACAGAGAACCGACTCGTGGCGGTAACATATTAGACCTTCTGGTGACAAACAGACCCGAACTATTTGAAACAGTTAACGCAGAACAAGGAATCAGCGGTCATAAAGCGGTTACTGCATCGATGATTTCAGCCGTAAATAGAAATATTAGAAAAGGTAGGAAGATTTTTCTGTGTAGCAAAAGTGACAAAAAGCAGAGTACCTGACGGCTCAGCACAAAAGTTTTGTTATAAGTACAGATAGTGTTGAGGATCAGTGGACAAAGTTCAAAACCATCGTACAATATGCGTTAGATGAGTCTGTGCCAAGCAAGATCGTAAGAGATGGAAAAGAGCCACCGTGGTACAACAACCGAGTTAGAAAACTGCTGCGGAAGCAAAGGGAACTTCACAGCAAACATAAACATAGCCAACGCCTTCCAGTCAAACAAAAACTACGCGAAGCGAAATGTGATGTGAGGAGGGCTATGCGAGAGGCGTTCACTGAATTCGAAAGTAAAGTTCTATGTACTGACTTGGCAGAAAATCCTAATGTCAGAGCAGTAGGTGGATCAAAACAAAATGTCCAAACACTCTGTGACCAAAATGGTACTGAAACAGAGGACGACAGACTAAAGGCCGAAACACTAAAAGTCTTTTTCCAAAACTGTTTCACAGAGGAAGACTGCACTGTAGTTCCTTCTCTAGATTGTCGCACAGGTGACAAAATGGTAGATATCGAAATAGACGACAGAGGGATAGAGAAACAATTAAAATCTCTCAAAAGAGGAAAGGCAGCTGGACCTGATGGGATACCAGTTCGATTTTACACAGAGTACGCGAAGGAACATGCCCCCCTTCTTGCAGCGGTGTACCGCAGGTCTCTAGAAGAGCGTAGCGTTCCAAAGGATTGGAAAAGGGCACAGGTCATCCCCGTTTTCAAGAAGGGACGTCGAACAGATGTGCAGAACTATAGACCTATATCTCTAACGTCGATCAGTTGTAGAATTTTGGAACACGTATTATGTTCGAGTATAATGACTTTTCTGGAGACTAGAAATCTACTCTGTAGGAATCAGCATGGGTTTCTAAAAAGACGATCGTGTGAAACCCAGCTCGCGCTGAGGGCCATAGACACGGGTTCCCAGGTAGATACCGTGTTTCTTGACTTCCGCAAGGCGTTCGATACAGTTCCCCACCGTCGTTTAATGAACAAAGTAAGAGCATATGGACTATCAGACCAATTGTGTGATTGGATTGAAGAGTTCCTAGATAACAGGACGCAGCATGTCATTCTCAATGGGAGAAGTCTTCCGAAGTAAAAGTGATTTCTGGTGTGCCGCAGGGGAGTGTCGTAGGACGGTTGCTATTCACAATATACATAAATGACCTTGTGGATGACATCGGAAGTTCACTGTGGCTTTTTGCGGATGATGCTGTGGTATATCGAGAGGTTTTAACGATGGAAAATTATACTGAAATGTAGGAGGATCTTCAACGAATTGACGCATGGTGCAGGGATTAGCAATTGAATCTCAATGTAGACAAATGTAATGTGCTGCGAATACATAGAAAGAAAGATCCCATATCATTTAGCTACAATATAGCAGGGCAGCAACTGGAAACAGTTACTTCCATAAATTATCTGGGAGTACGCATTAGGAGTGATTTAAAATGGAATGATCATATAAAGTTGATCGTCGGTAAATCAGATGTCAGACTGAGATTCATTGGAAGAATCCTAAGGAAATGCAATCCGAAAACAAAGGAAGTAGGTTACAATACGCTTGTTCGCCCACCGCTTGAATACTGCTCAGCAGTGTGGGATCCGTACCAGATAGGGTTGATAGAAGAGATAGAGAAGATCCAACGGAGAGCAGCGCGCTTCGTTACAGTATCATTTAGTAATCGCGGAAGCGTTACGGAGATGATAGATAAACTCCAGTGGAAGACCCTGCAGGAGAGACGCTCAGTAGCTCGGTACGGGCTTTTGTTGAAGTTTCGAGAACATACCTTCACCTAGGAGTCAAGCAGTATATTGCTCCCTCCTACGTATATCTCGCGAAGAGACCATGAGGATAAAATCATAGAGGTTAGAGCCCACACAGAGGCATACCGACAATCCTTCTTTCCACGAACAATACGAGACTGGAATAGAAGGGAAAACCGATAGAGGTACTCAAGGTACCCTCCGCCACACACCGTCAGGTGTCTCGCGGAGTATGGATGTAGATGTAGATGTAGTAAAGAACTGAACCATAAGGCGGAATCCAATATTAAACAGTTAAGTGGTAAGATTGAGTCATGTAATAAAGCATTACAAGATGAAATGACCTCAAAATTGAGTAGTTTAAACTATAAAATTGATGATAACCATCATGATCTACAAGTCAAAGTAGGGCAACAGTTAAATAAACTGCATAGCACTTTCAAAAGCGAAATTGACTAAGTTCGAAAATATTTCAAATACGCAGATGAACGTCTGGAAGGGAGGCTGGCAGAAAGAATAGGCAACGAATCCAAATTTTCCTCTGATCGATTTGAGGAAGTAGATATTAAAGTAAATGCTTGTCAGAAACACATTAAGAAAATGAAAGCTGGCTGTGCTAAATTTTGTGAAGATGTTGATAAAAGATTCTCTGACAGAGTGGAAGCAGTAGAATCACAAGTTGAAGAACTAAATACTAATATTACCAACATACAAAATAGATAAACTTCTGTACAGCATGTAGCTTCAGTTGACGACGCTTTCATCGGATGTTGCCAGTCTTTACATTTCGATCCAGACAAACAAATTCATCCATTAGAGTCCTTGAATGATTTTCAGGATGTTTTGCCTAACGCATGGGCAGACCAGGAGAAAATTTCTTTCATAAGAAGTCATTTGTGAGGAGATGCTTTGCGGTGTTCAGCTGCCGTAATTATAAGATGCAAAAAGTTTTTATGATCTGCATTTCTTAATGAGAACTGGTGATACAACAAACAAAACGATGTTTTAAGAGAGTTTTGGAGTGGTAAAATTTTTGCTCCATGACGTGAGTCAGTAAAATAGTTCCCTAGGAAGTGGGTTTCACGGCTGTCACATCTGACAGAAAAGATGAAACCGGAAATGATTATCATGGGACTAGAAGGTAAGCTGCCTTGGTACTGGCAGAAAAGAATCATTTCCGCACCTAAGGGCAATGTGGATAGGTTCACTGAATATTTAGAGCAAGTAGAAAGAGTAGCTGCTGCTGAGGAGCAGATGCAAAATAATAACAGGTCTTTTAACAATCATGTAAACAACGCAAATAATGACAGTGGGAACGTGAATGTTAGAAGTGTGGAGATTCGGAATGCAAGGTCTAATTATCGTAATTAAGGCCGTCATAGAGGAAGAGAGGGTAGACAGTCACTGCGCTTTCGCAACAGTTATTATGACGAAAGCAGAAGTGTAGATAATGTGCCGTAGAGACAAGATGGAGAGCAAAATGCTACCCCATCTGATTCTGTATCAAATGAACATAACAGGCCGCGTATGGGAAACTAAATGCCGTCTATGAGGAAACTGGTGCTCACAAGGCGGAAACAGTAACACAGCCAGTAACAAACAAACGGACCACAGTCAGCTAATACGCGCAAACAGAAAACAGGGATGATGAAATTAGAGCAGACAGTACCAGTGATGTGTTAAACCACTCCCATAATATAATTAACAGCATTTTGGACTCTTTGGAAAAATGGGTCAAGGAAGAGAAAGAAAACGCTATAGCTAATAGGGAGGAAGAAATTAACGGGTTTAAATTCATTAGGGACGAAGATGAAATAAAGGCTTACATCTTCGATAATTATAGCAATATGAAGGCGTAAGTTGCGGTAAGGGAAGAAGAGTCAGTTTTGCAAGGTTTTAGAGGGGAGGAAGTGATGGATAAAGGGGGTAGCAATAGTAATGAGGTCAAGGAACCTGATAGCTGTATTGAGTTGCCACAAACTGTAGAAACCGACACTGTATTATAGATGGGAATGTTGCGCAGGGACGCAGTTGCTCAGAGGTGGAGAATAGTTTAGCTGACGTGCAGCAAACGGAAGCAGAGGGAGTCGTCAAGTGCTTTGACTTAAAATTGGTGGACAGGTTGGAAAAGGCAGCTAAAAATGTAGAGATTGATGAACCCCAGAATTTAAGTGTGAATGTACTTGCAACTGAACAAAACTACGTTAGCTGGAAACAAATTGAGAAGGATTTATTAGAAGATGTTTATGAGAAACCTGTTCAGAGTAAAATAACTCACCCTATTATAAAAACTAACATCTCAGGAGTAACAGTACATTGTCTTCTTGACAGTGGCAGTGAAGCAAGTGCTTTTGAATTAACTGCCATGAAAGTACGTGGTTTGAAAATAACAGGTGCTACTGTAAAAGTTTCTAGACCAGCACAGCACGAAGTTTTGATACCCATTGGTAGAGGTGACGTGATGATAGATCATCCTTGATTAATTGTACTCGTTTTAAGTGTTGAGATATTAATATGTACAGATTTCTTAACAAAGTATCAGGGAAGGATTGATTTTGACCAGAACAACTTAGTGTTAACCTTACCTGACTCTCAGGTAATAAAAGACCCTTTTATAGGAAGTTATATAGTCAGTAATAATTATACCTGGAAACTGTCTATTAGGGTGGTGAGGAATAAAGGATACTTACAGGGAGATACTGAATTCAGTAATAATATGCAAGATACTAATGCAGAAAGGAGCTTTATCCTAGAAGAAATAGAAGCAAAGATACAGTCAACAAATTAAATTTCTGATAAACAAAGAGCAGAATTAAGGAATATTAAACACGATGCCACAGGTTTTGCTTCGTGTGAACTAATGTTTAATCAGGAACCCCTAACACCATTTCAGGCATGGTTGATTTTCCAGTCCAGACTCAGAGCTCTTTAGACGGGAAGAAGACACATGCTAGGGCAAACATACGTAAAAGAGCCTTGGACAGAAAAAGAAGGCATGACGCATAAGCTTTCTCTACTAGTTTTAGCATTGGTGAACTAGTATTGATCAAAACTAAATAAAAATCTAAGAAAATTTCAGAAAAAACAAAGAAGTTTATGCATGTTTATTCAGGGTAATAAGTAAGCCTCATGCAAACGCATACCGCATGGAATAGAACTAGGTCTACGAAATATTGGACATCTGCAGAAATTTAAAAATTACGGTAACTTGTTACCGTAGGGAGTCTGCCACCCTTTGGCGGATACAGGGTTTGGCGTACAGCTGGATGAAACGTTATTTCCCTTTCAAGTTTCTTTCCCTTCTTCATAGTAAGCAAGGAATGTATGTCTTCATGTCGTATATATGCTATTAGTTTGTAGTGTCTTCCTAGTGAATAAGAGTGATTGCCGAACATGACTATACCCAAATGAGGACTTAGAAAAGAATGTGACAGTTAGTTTGCAGCAGTAAATTATAAAGTTTTAAATAACAATGGCTAACTTTTCAGCACCAATAACATAAAAACCATGGCTAAAGTATATAAGTAACAAATAAAATCCGTATAAAAAAGGTCAGTATTTACGAAAATAGAGAGACACTTTGTATTAAGAGAAATTATTAAAGCTGAAATTTTCAAAAATCTGAACCAATGGTCTCTGTACAATTTAATAAGTTTGTCTGAAGGTAAAAGAAAGTAATAATTTGGTGCCATTAGAGGCCAGCCAAGCGTTTTAATATTAATTAAAGGATATGTGTGGGAGTGCTGTGAGGGTCACACCAAATGTGCAAGTAAATAATGTCAGTAGGATGACGGAGGTAAAATACAGAGAGAATCGTCGAAAGATATGTTTAAATGAAAATGGGGAGAAATAGGAGAAATGAAGTCAGTAGGCTTACATGTATGGTAAAAAGGTGAAAATGTTGATAAGTAATTCCCACATGTCTCGTGAAAAGGTTTGAGAAACGCGTAGTCTTGCTTAAGGCAGATGGTCATTTAACCGATAAATACAGACAATAAAATAGAAATAAACGAAATTGTTATGAAATGCAGATCGTTAAATTGATAGGTTACAATAAAAACAGCTTTCTAATGATGTAGCAAAGTAACTGCTGCAACACAAATGATTTCTTTAGCATACTAATACATACGATAATTGAAGCCAAATGAAGGAAAAACTTACAAAGGTTCCTCAATTTTCTAAGTAAAGCAACATCTAAGTAATAAAACAAATTGCAAACTAACCCAAGACGTCGCTGTTTAAGACAATAAATTGACCTTCAGTAAAAAATAGTTATGGCTCAGGTATAAAAGAAAACGAACCTCCACAGTTTGTGATTCAGGCTTAATAATGAAGTAGAAAGTCAAGTTTTTCTGATGCAACTTATTGCCAATAATTCTTTCTGGAAACATCTCAGTTATTGGAACTATTGCAGGAAAATAGATTATAAAATGTGTTTTGTCCTCCCTTAGATGTAAGCTGAGAACAGAAGCTTAGGCTACGTCACCTGTTTCTCAGGCACATAGAAGCTTCATGAAAGGCAGCCTGCAAGCTGTAGTGGAGAAGGAAGCTAGGACGGCACGAGCTACAGTTAATCCCCCCTTTTCCCCTTCTTGTAATAAAATGTAATGGAGAAGTAAAGTCCCACCCCCTACTTCAAATGATTTAGTGAAAGTGTGGTTCGGACACTCATATTGGTGCCTACGATTGTGATTCAATATGTGACTACTGAAAAGTGAAAAATTTTGTGTTTTTCTCTTTCAGGTAAAGACTGAAAAATTTATGTAAAAAAATTTTGTAATTATCGAAAATTTTATTTCATGTTTCTATGTAATTCATGTAGATGATTTGTAAAAGTCCACAATGCCATTTTTCCTATGTATATATGTACAATTATATTGTAAGTATAGGGTTAAGGAATTTTGCTAAAAGTCAGGAGGTCAGCTATAATAACATCCCCTGTTTCTAATATTTAGTTTTGTTTAAAAATAAAAATTTTCACAAAAAGAAATACGGGGTGATGTAGCGAAACAAGCGCTGTATCATTGGAGAAATATAGAGGCGAGCGAGTGTGCCCAGTTCACTGATAGTAGTGCCACAATTATTTTGAATATCAGAAGTCAGGGCAAAAGACAATTTAATAGGAACTTACCGTAGAGGTCGCTTCTGAACTGCTCATAGTGCCGTTTAGGATTAAGAGATTTACTGTCAGTATGAACATAATGAATATTACAATGTTGTGGTGTGAAACTTTACCAAATATATGTATCAATTAGAACTCAAAATCTTCATTTATAACTATAGTCCTGATCCCGCTGAGCAAATAGAGAATAGATACATTTCTTTCATGGGGCAGGACAAAATTGTGGACTTGCAGACTGGGACTTACGGTCAGCATGTTCTCCATCGCTTTCTGGCTGACCACAGTAATAGTTTCCAGGTTCTCGTAAAAGGCGGCAAAAAATATTCCAATATTTCAAAAATTTTCTCTTATTAATCATGACTGATTATATTATTATTATTATTATTATTATTATTAAGCCGGCAACACTTGTCTGTCGGAATTGCAGCGTGACGTGATGACGACGTTGGCCGATGAATCACGGGAAAACTGTAAACTACAGCTACGACATTTTCTTATTAAAAAAAAAAAGGAAGGAAGATTGGAGTTGAAGATTCCGTCGACATCAAGGTCATTAGGCACGGTGCACAAGTACTGTTTGTTCGTGGATGGGGAAGGAAATAGGCCGTGCCCTTTGAAAGACACTATCCCAACATTTGTCTGGAGCGATTTAGGATAAAACACTGGATACCTAACTGAGGATAGCTGGATGCGGATGTGAACCGTCGTCCTTCCGAATACAAGTCGTGTGTTAACGACTGCTCCACCTCGCTCGGTATTTGTTACTCGTCACGAATAAGATGGACTTTACTGTCGAAATTTCGAGTTGTTTATCATTTAACGGGGCAAGAAGAAAAGTGGTTCAAATGTCTCTGAGCACTATGGGACTTAACATCTGAGGTCATCAGTCCCCTAGAACTCAGAACTACTCAAACCTAACTAACCTAAGGACACGACACATATCCATGCCCGAGGCAGGATTCGAACCTGCGACCGTAGCGGTCGCGCGGTTCCAGACTGAAGCGCCTAGTAACGGTCGGCCACACCGGCCGGCCGGGGCAAGAAGATCGAGTATATTTTTTATAAACGTCATACACTGATTTGTAATGTAATAAAAGTTCGTCAAGCTACAGTGTGCTGTAAAACTTCAGGATGAGCTAGGTAAAGTAACATATTAACTACTCGGTGGAAATGAATGAAAGTGGTGCAGGACAGGTCTCCCTGTCGTGTACAGCAAGCCGGACGTCACATGGCGGGCGAGGTGGCGCAGTGGTAAATGGAAATGCTGTGTGGCTAGGGCCTCCCGTCGGGTACACCATTCGCCTGATGCAAGTCTTTCGAGTTGACGCCACTTCGGCAACTTGCGTGTCGATGGGGATGAAATGATAATGATAAGAACAACACAACACCCAGTTACTGAGCGGAGAAAATCTCCGACCCAGCAGGGAATCGAACCAGGGCCGTTAGGCATGGCATTCCGTCGCGCTGAACACTGAGCTACCAAAGGCGGATGGCGCAGTGGTTAGATTAGATTAGATTAGAATTACTTTCATTCCAATTGATCCGTAGTGAGGAGGTCCTCCAGGATGTGGAACATGTCAGAAAAACAACAATACATGACAAATATTTACAACTAAAACAAATAAGCTAATGTACCATTCCACAGGTCCCAAGTGGAATGATCGTCATATTTTAATGAACACTAAGAGTCATTTTACAAATACTAATGCACTGAATTTAAAATAAAAAAGTTTTTATTTATTTATAAGGTAATAAACATGTAATACAACTACTGAAATACTTATTTACAATGAACACATTACTGCACTGAAATGGTGCAGAAGTTAGATTATACTTACATACAACCACACACACACACACAAATTTTCAGTGAACACATTACTGCACTGAAATGGTGCAGAAGTTAGATTATACTTACACACACACACACACACACACACACACACACACACACAAATTTTCAGTGAACACATTACTGCACTGAAATTGTGCAGAAGTTATGTTGTACTTATATACAAATCAGTTGGTTTTACTAAGAAATTCATCAATGGAGTAGAAGGAGTTGGCCACCAATAAATCCTTTAGGCTTCTCTTAAACTGAATTTCATTGGTTGTTAAGCTTTTATGGCTGCTGGCAAGTTATTGAAAATGTGTGTTCCTGAATAATGCACACCTTTTTGTACAAGACTAAGTGACTTTAAATCCTTGTGAAGATTATTCTTATTTCTAGTATTGATTCCATGAATTGAGCTGTTGGTTTGAAAAAGTGATATATTTTTAATGACAAATTTCATTAAGGAATAAATATATTGGGAAGCTGTAGTTAGTATCCCTAGTTCCCTAAACAGGCTTCTGCAGGATGTTCTTGAGTTCACACCACATATAATTCTTACTGCACGTTTTTGTGCCCGGAAAACTTTAGCTTGGCTTGATGAATTACCCCAAAAAATAATCCCATATGACATTATGGAATGAAAGTAAGCATAGTATGCCAGATTTTTCATTTTTATATCCCCTATGTCTGACAAAATTCGCATTGCAAACAGAGATTTGTTAAGACGCTTCAGCAGTTCTGTGGTGTGCTCCTCCCAGTTGAATTTATTATCAAGCTGTAATCCCAAGAATTTAACACTGTCCACTTCTTCTATCTTCTTGTCATCATATGTTAGACATATACTCTTGGGACACCCCTTACAAGTTCTGAACTGCATGTAGTGTGTTTTTTCAAAGTTTAGTGACAAAGAATTGGCTAGGAACCAGTCATTAATGTCCACAAATACTTTATTGGCTGATCTTTCTAAGACTACACTTGATTTGCTATTTATTGCAATGTTTGTATCATCGGCAAACAAAACAAACTTGGCATCTGGCAATGTTACTGATGAAAGGTCATTGATATACACAAGGAAAAGTAAGGGCCCCAAAATGGAACCTTGTGGGACCCCACATGTAATTAACTCCCAGTTGGATGATGCCTGATTGCTTGATACATGTCTCTTTCCTAATAACACCCTTTGTTTCCTGCCAGAGATATAAGATTTGAACCATTTTGCAGCATTTCCTGTTACACTGTAATATTCTAGTTTACTTAAAAGGATATTGTGATTTACACAGTCAAATGCCTTTGACAGATCACAAAATATACCAGTTGCCTGCAATTTTTTGTCTAATGAATTAAGTACATTTTCACTGTAAGTGTAGATAGCCTTCTCAATATCAGAACCTTTTAGAAATCCAAACTGTGACTTTGACAGTATGTTATTTGAGATAAGATGGTTATAAAGACGACTGTACATTACTTTTTCGAAAATTTTTGAGAATTCTGGCAACAGTGAAATTGGACGGAAATTTGATGCTATTTCTTTATCTCCCTTCTTAAACAGTGGCTTAACTTCAGCATATTTCAGCCATTCAGGAAATATTCCACTGATAAACGACTGGTTACACAGATAGCTTAATATGTTACTTAGCTCAGAATCACATTCTTTAATTAACTTTGTTGATATTTCATCATACCCACTAGATGTTTTTGATTTTAAAGATTTTATGATGGACATTATTTCTGTTGGGGTAGTGAGGGTCAAATTCATATTATGGAAGTTACTTGAAATGTCGGTCTAAGGTAATCCATAGCAGCATCTACCAAACCTGACAACCCCATCTTTTCAGTAACAGTTATAAAATGTTTGTTAAAAAGTTCTGCAACACTATACACATCTGTCACCAATGCATCATTTACTCTTAATGCTATTTGTTCCTCTTCATGTCTGGTTCTACCAGTCTCCTCCTTCACTATATCCCATATTGTCTTTATTTTGTTATCTGATATGACTATCTTTTCCTTGTAATATATTTGCTTTGACATCCGTATTACAGTCTTTAATATTTTGCAGTATTTCTTATAATGTGCTGTAGCATCAACATTGGAAATGTTTCGGATTGACAGATACAGTTTTCTTTTGGTTTTACAAGATACCCCTATTCCTCGAGTAATCCATGGCTTCTTTGTAGACTTTGCTCTAACCTTGGTAAGTTTTGGGGGAAAGCAGTGTTCGAATAAGGTAAGCACTTTATTAGCAAAAATGTTATATTTTTCATTCATGCCATGAGCACTGTAAACATCAGTCCAGTGAATGTCTCTGAGGAGTGTCCTAAAATAATCAATTTTTGGCTTACTGATTACCCTCTTGAGCTCAGATTTAACAGATTTTATATCCTGTTCAGTATTAACATTTAACAGAAGGAACTGCATGTCATGGTCTGAGAGGCCATTGACTATTGGTTTTGTAATATAATTTTGTTCATTTGACTTTTCTATAAAGATATTATCAATGGCTGTTTGTGAGCAAGTGGCTATCCTAGTGGGGAACTTTACTGTGGGAATTAAGTTGAATGATAGTGTTACTAACTCAAATAAGTTCTTATTGGGAGAGTCTTTAAGGAAATCTACATTGAAATCACCAGCAACCACTATTTCTTTGTTTTTGGTTGTTAAATGGGCCAGTACAGCTTCAAGGTGGTTTACAAACAGATTAAAGTTACCTGCAGGTGCTCGATATACACTTAATATTATGAAAGATTTTTTGTGAAAATCTAATTCTGTTGCACATGCTTCCATATGCTGTTCTAGGCAAAATTTATGAATGTCTATGTTCTTAAATTTATGACAGTTCCTGATGAATGTGGCAACTCCTCCTTTCTCCATTTCTGATCTACAAAAGTGAGATGCTAACCTAAACCCTGTAACTGGACTCGAATTCGGGAGTTCAGACACTCGTCCAGCGATCGTGATTGAGGTTTTCAGTGGTTTCCCTAAATCGCTTCAGCCAAATGCTGGAATGGTTCCTGTAAAAGGGCGCGGCCGACTTACATCTACATCCTTCCTTAATCCGCTGGGACGGATGACATCGCTGTTTAGTCCCCTCTCCGGGATCAAGCAACTTACCAATCACAACGTGAGGTCAGCGTGACTATAGCGCCAAATGGGGTTTGCCCCATAACACGAGGCATTTGAAGGAACGGGAAAAGACAATTTGTGTTAATAAGCGAGCGGTTCGGTGCACTGTGGTGGTGTTTTTCATCACAACGTGGCCTGGAGGCAACTTCCGGCTGACTTCACAAAGGGTATAACCCTCGGGAAACTGCTGGAAAGACGAAGTGTGGTGAGTGTAGCCTAGGAGTTTGATATTGCCAGTGGCCTTGTTTAACGTGCATGGGGAATGGTCCGATCCATAGACACTGCTGTCTGAAGGAGAGGAGATGGCCGATCTTGATCAAGAACAGCAGCAGGTGACAGCTACATTCTACAGCAGGCAAGAAGTGACCCATGTCAATGCAATGGTGCCAAGAGCATGAGGACTGGACTACTGAGGAATAGTGGTGGCATGCTCTTCTCGGATGAGAGCAGATTCAGTCTGAATAGTGATTCTGGACGTACCCCCATAAGGTGAGAGGCGCGAACACGTGATGCACCCAGGAACATGTTCGAGCATTATCGTTTTGGTTGTCCATGTGTTGTGGTTTGGGGACGCATAACATTGCCTGGGAGTACTAACCTCCAAATTTATGGACACAGTACACTGATCGGCCAATGTTGTGATACTGTACGCGTTCCTCTCGTGCTTCTTTTCAGGGTGCATTCAGCTGTGACTTCAGTTTTATGTTTAACAACGCCCGATCGCATCGAACAACGCAGGTAGGTAAGCTCTTGGAACGAGAGAATATTCAGTGAATGGAATGACCTGCTCGTTCCCTCTACTTATATCCCAACGGGCACGTATGGGAATGGAATGCATTGGGGAGACTTATTGCAACACCTCCGCATGCACCAACGACCGTCCACCAGCTGTCAGACGCGCTGGTGGAGGATTGGAACCCCCTGCCACAACAACTCCTAATCAGCCCTGTGGCCACCATGGGCGTGCTTTGTACAGCAGGCACTGCCGGCCTTGATGGTCACACGCCCTGTCAAGAACCGTACTCCAATGTCCAGGGGAGCATTATAAATCGCGATGATTTCAGGATAATTATTGTCTTTGAAGAAAAGTGTCGTCTCTGTTCGTCTCATTGCGTAGTTCTCTCAGTTACCCTCTGTATACACAGTCCTAGTTCTTTCTACGTAAGGTTCAAGTTTCATCGAGCTGTCCTCCCCTGGCAGTGACACATGCGAAAGTTTCTGTCGTCCTTAAGTACTGCACATCAGTGCATTTTGTCAGTTGATATTTGAGGTTTCCATGGTTGTATTTTAAGATTTTGTTAAAACAGCATTCAACAGGTGATTAACAGTTCGCCCTACAAATATTATGTAGCCAACTGATGACAAACAAGAAATTCGAAAGCGGTAATGGCAAGAAATAATAAATTCTTGAAAATGTCGTCAAGCAAATAGTTAGTAGCTGTTTTTATACCAAATCCTAAAAGCTTGTCACTTTATCTTCTGGGACCCCTATTACTGCTAATTGTTGCTCCTGAATATAAGAATATAGAATGAGTGAAATAGTTCATATTCTTGAGGTTCTTCGCTGAGAGTTAGATAAAATAAACGACCACATGTAACTTACAGTGTGAAATAAAAACGCTGGACTGCATACGATTAAGAGTTGTGGGGAGATTTATCTTCTCTGTGAAGAATGTACCTCATAAGATCCATACAAATAAATAATTCCTGCTTCAGTCACTATGTGTTTCACACCATTAGTTTCAGTGGAGAATTGTTAACATGTCTGGTATTGGTGAAGAGTAAGGACGTCTCTGCCTTTTTACGGACCAAGAGCAGAGTAGGTTATTTTGCATCTTTTGCTAATGATAAAAATTGTTTATTTAGAAAAATGACTTACTGACAGGACGGTAGAAATGTAAAAAGTCTGTATACTGTTGCCTGATGTACGTCCTCTCCACTGCACATTACGGTTATAATGTCACTTCAGAGGTGTTATACAAATTGCACATATGTTTGTTTGAATTGAATACAGAGATAAAAGATTGAATGGTTTCTACAGATGTTTTCCTTTTTTAAAAAACATGAATGGGTTCCACCAGAATATTCAAATGTGCGCAGTTCAGTTACTATATTATGTACACATTTTTAAGTCTGAATGTGCTGTAACAATTGATACAAAAATAATGATTAAATGGTTATATACGTAAATATGTTTTCCTTTTGTTTTAAAGAATGTTAATGGGCTGCACTTGACTATAGATATGGGTACACTTCAATTATTATGTTAATTTCTTATATATAAAAAGATTACAACAGATTATGCTTTTGTATTATAGGTTGAACTTATTGACATATGAATAGGAGTGGTGTCATTAGTTGCTGCGCTGTGAAACTGTAAATTATGAGACTTCTTTCAGTATTTTGTCAAAGCTTTTGAAATAGTTGGTTGAGCCTGTTTCAATATTGTCGCTGAGTAGATATTCCCGAAGTTTCTTGCTATGTATATGGATTTCCATTTCATATAGAGACATTTTGTGTCCTGTGTTCCGTGTATATAGTACTTCAAGGTTGTTTTCGACATTATCCAATGGCTGTCCTGTATCTTTCACGAGGGCGGCTATTGCACATTTGTATGGTGTGTTGTATCGGACGACGTCGATATGCTCTTTGAATCTGGTGTGGAAATTATGGCCTGTTTGACCTGTGCATTGAGCTGGGCATGTACTGCATATGATTTTATACATGCCAGAGAATGAAATTTTATCTAGACTGCTTTTTAAATTATGAGGATGTCTTTGGAAAATTTTAGTTTTTGTTTGGAATGCAATTCTTATTTTGGGTGGCTTGAAGATGTTGGCAATTTTTAGGAGATGTTACCGAGATGCGTGATACATGTTGTTAGTGTTTTATTTTGTCCTTGGTAGTTATTTTGTTCATTTGTTTTATTTTTTACCTTAATTGTCTATTAATGTGGGTTTGCACCCATTAGTTTCAGCTATATGTTTCATGACATTTACTTCATTCTGGAGGCTCTCATCAGTCAGTGGAATTTTTAGAGCTCTCTGGATCAGTGAGCGGTAAGCTGCTAGTTTCTGCATGTTGGGGTTGCAGAAGGAAGCATGTATGTTTATGTCTGCGTTAACTGGTTTCCTGTAAATCTGGAAGACACATTTGTTATCTTGTTTGCAGATGGTTAAATCCAGGGAGTTAATGGTGTTATTCATTTCCTGTTCACAAGTGAATTTAATATTCTTGTGCATTTTGTTGAATGTTTGGAGGATGTCTTGGACATCGTCTTTGTATCCTTCATCAATGATTGGAAATGTGTCATCATGATCCGACTTTAAGCACTCTTCGTCATTCTGGCATCCGCACAGTGTTTGAAGAGCTGGGAAAACAGCGGAAGTTTGAGAAAAGATCAGCGCAGCTGCAGGGACCCTGTACCCACTCTACCTAGCTAATAGGCAGACACATTTTCATTTTGACTGTAGATTGGAATTACAGGCATATACTTGTCACTGAAACAGTGCACATTTTGATAATGTAAAAAACTGAACTCTTTGGCTGGACACCACAGAAAACGTTTATGAGATGAAGGAAAATTATGTGAACCGTACGATGTGTAGGGTGGCGAAGAAGAATTATCACCAAATAACCTTACTTACGTCATTTTCGAAAGTAGTTGTTGTTGTGGTCTTCAGTCCTGAGACTGGTTTGATGCAGCTCTCCATGCTACTCTATCCTGTGCAAGCTTCTTCATCTCCCAGTACCTACTGCAACCTACATCCTTCTGAATCTGCTTAGTGTATTCATCTCTTGGTCTCCCCCTGCGATTTTTACCCTCCACGCTGCCCTCCAATACTAAATTGGTGATCCCTTGATGCCTCAGAACATGTCCTACCAACCGATCCCTTCTTCTGGTCAAGTTGTGCCACAAACTTCTCTTGTCCGCCGTTCGTGGTCTCGCGGTAGCGTCCTCGCTTCCCGAGCACGGGGTCCCAGGTTCGATTCCCGGCGGGGTTAGGGATTTTCACCTGCCTCGAGATGACTGGGTGTTTGTGTTGTCCTCATCCTTTCATCATCATCCAGGAAAGTGGCGAAATTGGACTGAGCAAAGATTGGGTAATTGTACGGGCGCTGATAACCACGCAGTTGAGCGCCCCACAAACCAAACATCATCATCATCATCACAAACTTCTCTTCTCCCCAATCCTATTCAATACTTCCTCATTAGTTATGTGATCTACCCATCTAATCTTCAGCATTCTTCTGTAGCACCACATTTCGAAAGCTTCTATTCTCTGCTTGTCCAAACTATTTACCGTCCATGTTTCACTTCCATACATGGCTACACTCCATACAAATACTTTCAGAAATGACTTCCTGACACTTAAATCTATACTCGATGTTAACAAATTTCTCTTCTTCAGAAACGCTTTCCTTGCCATTGCCAGTCAACATTTTATATCCTCTCTACTTCGACCATCATCAGTTATTTTGCTCTCCAAATAACAAAACTCATTTACCACTTTAAGTGTCTCATCTCCTAATCTAATTCCCTCAGCATCACTTGATTCAGTTTGACTACATTCCATTATCCTTGTTTTGCTCTTGTTGATGTTCATCTTATATCCTCCTTTCAAGACACTATCCATTCCGTTCAGCTGCTCTTCCAAGTCCTTTGCTGTCTCTGACAGAATTGTAATGTCATCGTCGAACCTCAAAGATTTTATTTCTTCTCCATGGATTTTAATTCCTACTCCGAATTTTTCTTTTGTTTCCTTCACTGCTTGCTCAATATACAGATTGAATAACATTGGGGAGAGGCTACAATCCTGTCTCACTCCCTTCCCAACCACTGCTTCCCTTTCATGTCCCTTGACTCTTATAACTGCCATCTGGTTTCTGTACAAATCGTAAATAGTCTTTGGCTCCCTGTATTTTACCCCTGCCACACTTCAGAATTTGAAAGAGAGTATTCCAGTCAACATTGTCAAAAGCTTTCTCTAAGTCTACAAATGCTAGAAACGTAGGTTTGCCTTTCCTTAATCTATTTTCTAAGATAAGTCGTAGGGTCAGTATTGCCTCACGTGTTCCAATATTTTTACGGAATCAAAACTGATCTTCCCCGAGGTCGGCTTCTACTAGTTTTTCCATTTGTCTGTAAAGAATTCGTGTTAGTATTTTGCAGCTGTGGCTTATTAAACTGATAGTTCGGTAATTTTCACATCTGTCAACACCTGCTTTCTTTGGGATTGGAATTATTATATTCTTCTTGAAGTCTGAGGGTATTTCGCCTGTTTCATACATCTTGCTCACCAGATGGTAGAGTTTTGTCAGGACTTGCTCTTCCAAGGCCGTCAGTAGTTCCAATGGAATGTTGTCTACTCCGGGGGCCTTGTTTCGACTCAGGTCTTTCAGTGCTCTGTCAAACTCTTCACGCAGTATCGTATCTCCCATTTCATCTTCATCTACATCCTCTTCCATTTCCATAATATTGTCCTCAAGTGCATCGCCCTTGTATAGACCCTCTATATACTACTTCCACCTTTCTCCTTTCCCTTCTTTGCTTAGAACTGGGTTTCCATCTGAGCTCATGATGTTCATACAAGTGGTTCTCTTATCTCCAAAGGTCTCATTAATTTTCCTGTAGGCAGTATCTATCTTACCCCTAGTGAGGTAAGCCTCTACATCCTTACATTTGTCCTCTAGCCATCCCTGCTTAGCCATTTTGCACTTCCTGTCGATCTCATTTTTGAGACGTTTGTATTCCTTTTTGCCTGCTTCATTTACTGCATTTTTATATTTTCTCCTTTCATCAATTAAATTCAATATTTCTTCTGTTACCCAAGGATTTCTACTAGCCCTCGTCTTTTTACCTACTTGATCCTCTGCTGCCTTCACTACTTCATCCCTCAAAGCTACCCATTCCTCTTCTACTGTATTTCTTTCCCCCATTCCTGTCAATTGTTCCCTTATGCTCTCCATGAAACTCTGTACAACCTCTGGTTCTTTCAGTTTATCCAGGTCCCATCTCCTTAAATTCCCACCTTTTTGCAGTTTCTTCAGTTTTAATCTACAGGTCATCACCAATAGATTGTGGTCAGAGTCCACATCTGCCCCTGGAAATGTCTTACAATTTAAAACCTGGTTCCTAAATCTCTTTCTTACCATTATATAATCTATCTGATACCTTTTAGTATCTCCAGGGTTCTTCCATGTATACATCCTTCTATCATGATTCTTAAACCAAGATTCCAGTCACCCATGACTATTAAATTTTCGTCTCCCTTCACTATCTGAATAATTTCTTTTATTTCATCATACATTTCTTCAATTTCTTCGTCATCTGCGGAGCTAGTTGGCATATAAACTTGTACTACTGTAGTAGGTGTGGGCTTCGTATCTATCTTGGCCACAATAATACGTTCACTATGCTGTTTGTAGTAGCTTAGCCGCATTCCTATTTTCCTATTCATTATTAAACCTACTCCTGCATTACTCCTATTTGACTTTGTGTTTATAACCCTGTAGTCACCTGACCAGAAATCTTGTTCCTCCTGCCACCGAACTTCACTAATTCCCACTATATCTAACATTAACCTATCCACTTCCCTTTTTAAATTTTCTAACCTATCTGCCCGTATAAGGGATCTGACATTCCACGCTCCGATCCATAGAACGCCAGTTTTCTTTCTCCTGATAACGACATCCTCTTGAGTAGTCCCCGCCCGGAGATCCGAATGGGGGACTATTTTACCTCCGGAATATTTTACCCAAGAGGACGCCATCATCATTTAATCATACAGTAAAGCTGCATGCCCTCGGGAAAAATTACGGCTGTAGTTTCCCCTTGCTTTCAGCCGTTCGCAGTACCAGCACAGCAAGTCCGTGTTGGTTATTGTTACAAGGCCAGATCAGTCAATCATCCAGACTGTTGCCCTTGCAACTACTGAAAAGGCTGCTGCCCCTCTTCAGGAACCAAACGTTTGTCTGGCCTCTCAACAGATACCCCTCCGTTGTGGTTGTACCTACGGTACGGCTATCTGTATCGCTGAGGCACGCAAGCCTCCCCACCAACGGCAAGGTCCATGGTTCATGGGGGGTTTTCGAAAGTATTCGAACAAGATAATACACTAAAAAGGAATTTCACCTTTAAGTAGAAACAATTCACTTAGTACATTATCGTTGCAATTCCAGAAGAGTTCCTCGACTGCGTATGCCATTTGTATATTCACTCACCATATGTTACAAGCATTAAATAATGAAATGTTCCCAGGTTTTGTGGTCTTTGCAAGGCATTTGATTGTGTAGAACACGTTACTCTCTTAGGAAAACTTAAATTTTGTGGCAGTAACTGCTTTACGAAAAACTGATATGAATTATATTTAACGAATGGAATGTAAAAATTGTGCTGAATAGATGAAATAATGTTGGAAGGGAAGAAAATTTTAGTGACTGGGGACAAGTCATGGAAGGAGCCCCATAGGACTCTATTTATGGTGCACTTCACTGGACATTCATTAGCAGAACTTTTATTTTTTGCAGACGGTACTAGAGTTATAATAAACCCCATTAGAGAGCAAAAATGCGAAAAAATTTTAATTATGTTTGTCAAAAAATTATTAAGTGGTTCTCTGATAATGGATTTTCCCTTCATCTCGAGGAAAAAGACTATATTCAGTTCTGTACAGCAAATAGATTCATGGCATCTATTGATGTAGGACATGAACAGGAGTGGGTAAACAGAATATAATGCTCGACATCTTTGGGTGTGCATGCTGATGAAAACTTGAAGTTGAAGAAATACATCATTGAGCTCATCAAAGAGTTTAGTTGTTACTTCTCCTCTTCATATTATCGCTAGTCTTGAAAAGAAGCGAATCAAAGTTGTAACATATTTTGTATGGTTCCATTCAATAATGTCTTAAGGCCTAATTTTCTGGGGTAACTCACCACCTAGAAATAAAATACTGATTGCACAAAAGGGAGCAGTAAGATAGATACATTTACCTACAGTGGTCTGGTTAGTGCCCCTTCAAGGAGTATGTATTTTAATATCTTCACATTATGTATACATTATGCACATATTCCCCAGTGAAATTCGTCATAAATAATCCATCACAATTTAAGAAGAACAGTGATGTCCATACCTACAACAATAGAAGAAAAACAAATTACGTTTATTGCCAATTACTGAACTTATCAGGGGCTCAGAAAGGAGTTCAATACGTATAAACAGAAATTCTGATCACTTGCCCAATCACATGATATGTCTGACAGGTTTTTAATCTAATCTAATATCACTTCTTTTGGACAACTCCTTCAATCCCATAGACTAATTTTTATTTAAAAACTGACAGCATGTAAAGAAACTAGTTTCGAGTGTAGTTTCAAAAGTAGAATTGAAAAATAATATGTTCATTAATGTTAAGTTTGGGCCAGAGTGTCATTTAGAAACATTTAAATGGTAAGAAAGTAGTTATTCACCGGAGATAGTGATTTACACGTTACCTATAAATTGACTGACTCCACGTCATTTCAATCTATGAACCATGTAACTAGGTAAGTACTTAACTGACGAATGTAGGGTCACATTTGTCTGTCATTCTGGAGGGAGGAGGTTCTAAAGACTGTCCAGCCAAATTTGGGTTTTCCGTGGTTTCACTAAATAATTTAAACGCAAATGCCAGGATGGTTCCCTTCAAAAGGACGTGGCCCCCACCTACCCCAAGGTTCTGCTCCATCTCTAATGATGTCATCGTCGATGAGACCTTTACCTTTCTTCCCTCCTCCCTAGGATAAACTATTTCGCAATGAAAGTGGAACGTCCCCTTTGAACATTTATACATATGAAACGTCCACTTAGAACAATTGTACAAGACTGTGCTTAACCTGGCACACAATAATTTTAGCGCAACGCGATCTGACTATCAAAAATCCCTGCAAAAGAATGGCCCTGACTAACTTTAACCTATACCTTTTACAAATCACTTACCTCACAAAAATCTTCGTTACTCAAGCTACTGCAAAACAGCGAGCGCCACTACTGCCAGCTAAATAAAAGATTCAAACTACTGAAGGTACTAACTACTGATAGGGATAGTTAGCAAATGAAAGATATTAATAGAGAACAAACAATGTATTTACCTTAATATTCATCTATAGTCATAATATATACAGCAGCTCATGACATCAATTTTTACAAATTTCAAACTCCGCCATCTCTGTCCTCACATCCACCACTGCTGGCGGCTCCCCTCCAACTGCCCAGCGCTACGCGCTGTTCGCATCCAGCTATAGCAGTTCATGACAACAATGGCAGACAACAATGCAAACTAGCCACATACTGCACACAGCACAGCCACAGAGAGCGCTACGTAACGTTGCCAATAAGAAAACATAAACATCAAACTTACATAAAGAAAACATAAACAGCCTACTTACAAAAGCAACCCATATTCTATGACAACACTTTTCGGCAAATGGAGTTTATATTTCGAAGAACAGGCGCCAATTAGAACCGACTGTGAATACCGGTGTGGACGAAGTCGTGCATGACTACGGTAGTTGCCTAGACGAATGGTTTTCGGCTGCTAAGCAGTTTCAGAAGCAAAAGTGGGTCGTCAGGTACTCTCAGGTACTCTAACGCTCCTTCAAACTAAAGTCAGATGGGCTTCTTCGATAAGCCAATGATCTATGATTCAGAGAAACAAACTGAAAAGCGGCCCAATGGACACTTCGTGAGTCACGAGTTACGAGAAAGGTAGCGTTAACTCGACGTACCATTCCAGCTGTCTTCAGGAAAGGTGAGCTCTCCATCCTCAGTCTTTTGAAGAATAAAAGATGTTATCCTAATGGCTCGCTTCGAAGGCTGTATCTACAGTAACACCCCTTTTTTGTAATCTGGCAGACAGTATTGGGTATTGTAGCGTCGATAACGATAAGTTTTCTATTCGTGCATTCGTGCGTTTTCAGGTATTGTAAGGTCATTCGGATCGGGCCGGGAGATGAATCCCGTCAGTTCTACAAATCTTCTTCTAATTGTCACATATGAAGTGGTGAAGAAAGAGTTATTACATAGCGGTGACCTTTGAAACTCGGTATACGAAGTAGAAGACATTGCCAGGTGTGTTCATTGAATTTCTTCCTGTATGAAAACTGATTCTAAGTCTTCGATTAATTCTGGACTATAAATAAGCAGTAAGCTTCCGTTGTTTAACTGTTCCAGCAACAAATGTTAAAGCCGAAGCACGTTTCTCGGATCTCGATGACATGCAGGTTAGGGATACAGGTGCTCGAAAATTCGAAAAAGAGACGATGGCAAAAGTGCAGTGGACTGCGAGAGTTGGCTAAATATATATTGACAAGTGGAGGGAAGAATTACAGGCATACACACCGATTCAATTTTTTAATATTACTATACCGTCCGATTGTGCACTCAGATTGGTAGCGCAACGCGTACTTTTAATACGCGATGTCACGCATCGGACGGGCAGCCGTTAATCGCGTCACTCGCTTGAATTTCCTCTCCTGACCCTCTTCACATCGGAAGTTCGACGACAGACTCAATCTCCGATAATTGATTTTCCTTGTCGTTTCAACGTGTATTTATGACGAATATATACCACATTGCCTCGATTCTATTCGATTATAAAATACACTCCTGGAAATTGAAATAAGAACACCGTGAATTCATTGTCCCAGGAAGGGGAAACTTTATTGACACATTCCTGGGGTCAGATACATCACATGATCACACTGACAGAACCACAGGCACATAGACACAGGCAACAGAGCATGCACAATGTCGGCACTAGTACAGTGTATATCCACCTTTCGCAGCAATGCAGGCTGCTATTCTCCCATGGAGACGATCGTAGAGATGCTGGATGTAGTCCTGTGGAACGGCTTGCCATGCCATTTCCACCTGGCGCCTCAGTTGGACCAGCGTTCGTGCTGGACGTGCAGACCGCGTGAGACGACGCTTCATCCAGTCCCAAACATGCTCAATGGGGGACAGATCCGGAGATCTTGCTGGCCAGGGTAGTTGACTTACACCTTCTAGAGCACGTTGGGTGGCACGGGTTACATGCGGACGTGCATTGTCCTGTTGGAACAGCAAGTTCCCTTGCCGGTCTAGGAATGGTAGAACGATGGGTTCGATGACGGTTTGGATGAACCGTGCACTATTCAGTGTCCCCTCGACGATCACCAGTGGTGTACGGCCAGTGTAGGAGATCGCTCCCCACACCATGATGCCGGGTGTTGACCCTGTGTGCCTCGGTCGTATGCAGTCCTGATTGTGGCGCTCACCTGCACGGTGCCAAACACGCATACGACCATCTTTGGCACCAAGGCAGAAGCGACTTTCATCGCTGAAGACGACACGTCTCCATTCGTCCCTCCATTCACGCCTGTCGCGACACCACTGGAGGCGGGCTGCACGATGTTGGGGCGTGAGTGGAAGACGGCCTATCGGTGTGCGGGACCGTAGCCCAGCTTCATGGAGACGGTTGCGAATGGTCCTCCCCGATTCCCCAGGAGCAACAGTGTCCCTAATTTGCTGGGAAGTGGCGGTGCGGTCCCCTACGGCACTGCGTAGGATCCTACGGTCTTGGCGTGCATCCGTGCGTCGCTGCGGTCCGGTCCCAGGTCGACGGGCACGTGCACCTTCCGCCGACCACTGGCGACAATATCGATGTACTGTGGAGACCTCACGCCCCACGTGTTGAGCAATTCGGCGGTACGTCCACCCGGCCTCCCGCATGCCCACTATACGCCCTCGCTCAAAGTCCGTCAACTGCACATACGGTTCACGTCCACGCTGTCGCGGCATGCTACCAGTGGTAAAGACTGCGATGGAGCTCCGTATGCCACGGCAAACTGGCTGACACTGACGGCGGCGGTGCACAAATGCTGCGCAGCTAGCGCCATTCGACGGCCAACACCGCGGTTCCTGGTGTGTCCGCTGTGCCGTGCGTGTGATCATTGCTTGTACAGCCCTCTCGCAGTGTCCGGAGCAAGTATGGTGGGTCTGACACACCGGTGTCAATGTGTTCTTTTTTCCATTTCCAGGAGTGTAGTACTTACGCCGGAAAAAAGGAAACGTACTGTGGGACACTTTCAAATGAAAAGTGGAGAACACGTATTGTTGGTAAATTATATCGAACCACTAGGAAATTAAACTGTCAAGGTAGAAGTAAAGTAATTTGAATTACGAAATACGAACAAAGCTGCCACGTAAATAATTACATACAAATCAGCCTCGCTAAAAATTCTACGCTACTGGTCAAAAGTTTTCGGTCACCCATGATAAGAACTAAATACTTTGGTTCAACGTAGACACAACTTGTAAAAACTAAACAGACCAATAAAATAAGTATTCTTTCTCTCATTAAGTGCAATACAATACAGTTTAAGTTTCAGCCTCTCCAAAGAATCCACCCTTTGCCCTCAAAGCAGCTACACAAACTGTTTGCATTCTGGATATTAGATTTTGTAGTGGTTTTTTTTTTCAATATTGCAGTCCAACACGTCTGTAAATTGTTCCATAGATCTTCAACATTAAATAACCTTACTTTTCTTATCTCTCTGTCAAGATCATCTCATAGGAGTTCAATGGAACTTCAGTCAATTGACCGATTTGGTTAAATCATATTCTTTAGTTCCCCATATTTATCTGTCCTATTTATATACCCTCTGTACAATTTTGAATCATGTTTGGGATCATTACCCAGTTGCAAAACAAACCCATGACCAATAAGTCTCTTGTCAGATGGAACTGCATTATTCATTAGTATCAAGTGACATCCTTTGTAACGGTAACACCCACCACTTTAAAGGGCAACCGATGATAACGTTAAACCTCTGCGAGGAATTTTTGAGAAAGTTGTGACCGTGAAGTAACCTAATGGGAACAGAACAACACTCCAGCAGAATATAACCAACCGTAAACAGGCGAGTCAGGAACGGACGTTCTCCCAGCGCAAAAGCAAGTTGTAGCATTACTTATTAATCTCCATCTTTTGATATGCAGCTCTTTGTATTGGCCGTGTTTGCAGTTAAAATTTTTTGGATGTGAGGTCCGCCAGTTATGCAAAACACCGTTTTTCTCAGTACCCAAACATGTTTCGGCGCCACTGTGCCATCATCAGTGGGTTTTCGTTTTTTTATTTATTCTGTAATGTGAATATTTTGTTAAATGATTGTAAAATTATGTGCATTTTTACTTTAAACAACAGATCATTTCTTTTTGTAAATACCTTTACATTTGGTGTGCATGAATTTTCTGGATCACTTTTGTGTTAATTACTGCAGGTAGCTTGTCATCTGTAACCAAACGATGTTGATGAGAAAGCTTTTTGCTGGGAGTTAACACTATCTTCTAGAATGTAATTTAGCTTTTCGCGATGTTCCCGCGCCTATTTTCGTATTTACTTACGTTTTCGTGGGGCAAGCGCTTCCATTCTCCACGTCATGCTGAGATGTTGTGATGCATACATAACTATAACAAGTATTTTCCACAAAATACTTTTTCACTACACCAGAACACAGTGTGCTTGTGGTTTGTTGTGTGTCCAAGCCCAGTCAGTGTTCGTTTGTTCACCAGAGAGTTCGGCGCCAAATTTGAATTTTGTTTGAATTTTATCTTTGTGTGTGTGTGTGTGTGTGTGTGTGTGTGTGTGTGTGTGTGTGTGTGTGTTTTCTGTGTGCTTCCTTAACTGTGTGTGTTGTCTTTTATATGCTATTCCTTTTGTGTGTAAATGGTGCGTCTTCGCAGATTTTGGTGTATTATTTTTCCTGTGTGTGTGTGTGTGTGTGTGTGTGTGTGTGTGTGTGTGTGTGTGTGTGCGTCTGTGTAGACTTTATCTGTTTGTGCTGTTTTTATTTGTAAATTTCCTTTAATGTGTTAAATAGTGTGCTCTTGCAGAGTGTAGTGTATTCGTTTAAGACCTGTTTTCCTTCTGCTATTGCCTTCTGTATATGGAAGTTTTCCTCAACAGCTAGTTTGCTGTATAGCCTTTGGCTGGGTTTTAGCATTCTTAAGTCTGTTTCTATTGTGGTTTGGTGGCGATTGTTGGCTATAAGGTGATCAGCAAATGTGCTACGGGAGCTGTAGCTTTTTAAAGCTCTTACATGAAATGAAGACTGATAAAACTTTGTAATTCCGATCAAAGTAACAATTAATTCTCTTTTTCACTTCAGAAAAATGCAACAATTAATTATCTTTTTCACTTCAGAAAAATGCAACAATTAATTATCTTTTTCACTTCAGATCAGTATTATTGTTCTTTTAACTAACAACTTTACTATTTTCAGGCAGCTTTTCAATTAAGGAAAATTATTTAATAAAATGACTGCAGATTGATTTAAAAGTGCACTGGAAATGGAGTATTCCTCAAACTGTAAAACTTAACTTTAAACACTACGACTCCACACATTATAAAGCAATCATAACTATTTTTACAGCTGCCTAATATGTCTTTCCATTATAAATTAGGACAATCGGAATTAAATTCACTAGGATAGGATAGGATTCCTGACCAGGTTTATGATTTGGGAAAATCACTGGTGTAAGATAGAGGTTTTAGCAACACCACAATTAATATTAAAATCACCCAAATTTCAGAAATACCTGGTCTACTTACAGAGAGCCAAATATAAACAATTTTGTGGAAGGCTGTGGAGGTGGTGGCGTAATTTGCAGTGGATGTTTACATGCAGCGATGCAGTCGTGGCAGTACTGTTGGCCTAGCCCTGTTACAGATCTTCTTGGGGTCGGAATTATATTTTTACAGGGCCAAAAACCATGGCATGATAATTGTAGCACCAAGGCCCATACATACTGCTCTTAAGGTCCTCTGTCCTCAGAACTCCAAAGAATATGAGCCACAATGATCCGCTTTTGCTAGCGAGATGTTAACCACAGCACCGCTCAGCCCAGACTCCTTACCCACCACAAAGGACGAGTTGCCACAGGCGCGCCAACCTCATCTTCTCCACTCCGCCAGGCTACTTCCGTAGCTGCAGGGCTTCCCCACATCTCTTACATTCAGCCCTACCTACTCTAACTATGGACCAAGTCATTTCCAGTGCTTTATGCTGTATAATAATCATTCAAGTAGTTATTTAAATCTACGAGCACAATTTAAATAACATCGTTCAAGAAGTGAAATATGTATACATGGTCAAAGAATTTCTATGACATATACAACACTCTATACAGGGTGTTACAAAAAGGTACGGCTACCTTTCAGGAAACATTCCTCACACACAAAGAAGGAAATATGTTATGTGGACATGTGTCCGGAAACGCTTACTTTCCATGTTAGAGCTCATTTTATTACTTCTCTTCAAATCACATTAATCATGGAATGGAAACACACAGCAACAGAACGTACCAGCGTGACTTGAAACACTTTGTTACAGGAATGTTCAAAATGTCCTCCGTTAGTGAGGATACATGCATCCACCCTCCGTCTCATGGAATCCCTGATGCGCTGATGCAGATCTGGAGAATGGCATACTGTATCACAGCGGTCCACAATACGAGCACGAAGAGTCTCTACATTTGGTACCGGGATTGAGTAGACAAGAGCTTTCAAATGCCCCCATAAATGAAAGTCAACAGGGTTGAGGTCAGGAAAGCGTGGAGGCCATGGAATTGGTCCGCCTCTACCAATCCATCGGTCACCGAATCTGTTGTTGAGAAGCGTACGAAGACTTCGACTGGAATGTGCAGGAGCTCCATCGTGCATGAACCACATGTTGTGTCGTACTTGTAAAGGCACATGTTCTAGCAGCACAGGTAGAGTGTCCCGTATGAAATCATGATAACGTGCTCCATTGAGCGTAGGTGGAAGAACATGGGGCCCAATCAAGATATCACCAACAATGCCTGCCCAAACGTTCACAGAAAATCTGTGTTGATGACGTGATTGCACAATTGCGTGCGGATTCTCGTCAGCCCACACATGTTAATTGTGAAAATATACAATTTGATCACGTTGGAATGAAGCCTCATCCGTAAAAAGAACATTTGCACTGAAATGAGAATTGACACATTATTGGATGAACCATTCGCAGAAGTGTGCCCGTGGAGGCCATTCAGCTGCTGATAGTGCCTGCACACGCTGTACATGGTACGGAAACAACTGGTTCTCCCGTAGCACTCTCCATACAGTGACGTGGTCAACGTTACCTTGTACAGCAGCTACTTCTCTGACGCTGACATTAGGGTTATCGTCAACTGCACGAAGAATTGCCTCGTCCATTTCAGGTGTCCTCGTCGTTCTAGGTCTTCCCCAGTCGCGAGTCATAGGCTGGAATGTTCCGTGCTCCCTAAGACGCCGATCAATTGCTTCGAACGTCTTCCTGTCGGGACACCTTCGTTCTGGAAATCTGTCTCCGTACAAACGTACCACGCCACGGCTATTGCCCCGTGCTAATCCATACATCAAATGGGCATCTGCCAACTTCGCATTTGTAAACATTGCACTGACTGCAAAACCACGTTCGTGATGAACACTAACCTGTTGATGCTACGTACTGATGTGCTTGATGCTAGTACTGTAGAGCAATGAGTCGCATGTCAACACAAGCACCGAAGTCAACATTACCTTCCTTCAATTGGGCCAACTGGCGGTGAATCGAGGAAGTACAGTACATACTGACGAAACTAAAATGAGCTCTAACATGGAAATTAAGCGTTTCCGGACACATGTCCACATAACATCTTTTCTTTATTTGTGTGTGAGGAATGTTTCCTGAAAGTTTGGCCGTACCTTTTTGTTACACCCAGTATAAGTAACACTACATATTGATATAGAAATACCGATACAGATACAAAATAGGTGTAAAATCGGTGTTACACCTTCCTTCGCTGGTGTTCCATTAATTTTCACATCGCTGACTTTATCACTCGCCAAACATTCCCACACCAAGACCGATCCTCCACCACACTTCACAGTAGATGTCACACACTGACTCTTCAGAGGTTCTCCACGAAATAGACGAACAAACATTCGACAATGGGTTGCAAATACTTCAGACTCAGATTCTTCCCTTAATAACACCTTGGATCATTGCTGCACACTCCAGTTTTGATATTGCTGTACCCATTGCAATCCTTTCACCTTCTTTTGTTTGCGTTAAAGGCTTTTTGAGTGCTATGCACCTTGGAAGGCGTCCGGATTTTACGGACCTTACATGAACTTGATCCATAACGACAAGACGATACAGTATGAGATCCTCAGAAAATAATTATTATATTATATAAAAAAGGCAATTGCAGTTCAGTTACTCTCATGTACCGAAAACTAACAAAACAACCTCTACGGATATGGACTGGCATGAACAAACAAGTTGAAGTGAAATGCATTTTGGGGACGAACTGAGCAGGTGGTTAATGATATCGTAAAACACTCTTTTAGCAAGAGAACGGCGAGCTTCAGCACAGAAGGGATATTCACCTCTAGCAAGACAGCGATCGTCTGAAGACATACTTGGCGACGCAGATGCGACACGGAGGGGAGATCCCCATTATATAAAAGCATTTTGAGAGATAACATCTCTATCTCCCTCTTTCTTGTCTCGCGGTGGAGGCACAGGTGTGTGGAAATAAGCGAAGGCGTTGAGAGTCTTACTTTCTATGAAGTGAGGACGATGTACCTCATGCATTGTGGCAACAGATAGCAAAGCGGTAGTTAATTATTCCTGCGGGAATTTTTGCGGACAAACAAATTGTGCACGTCGCTCCAACCCATAGCAAGTGTGCAATAGCCATTATTTCGACTAGGGAAAGTTGTGACTGGGTGAATTCAGTCAAGGCCAGAGTACGGAATTAGAATTTCAGATCCAGCACGGAGACAACGCCGTTGCAGATGCCACTTGGTAAAGTATTCTCATGCATTAGGCCATAGTAAATGTTGATTCTAGACTTTACTCACTCCAACTTGCGTATGTTTTGACCATTGAATATAAAAAGCTAGGATACTAACCTACCCTCACATTGAGTACATGAGTTTTTTCGTTGGTTCAAAAAGTAAATTTATTCTCCACCAACTCAGTGTATTGACCAGCTATGACAACCTAGATTTAAATGAGCTAATGTGGATTTTTAATAATCGTTGTTTCCTGTGATAAAAAATTTTCATGTGTAGAGATAACGATTTTAATGATCGTCTTTTCAATATGTCCAAGAATTAAATATTTTGTTATTGAGTGTCAAAAGTTGAAAGGGTACAGTACCGACCGACATTGAAAATAGGTACAACATACTTCATTATTTTTGTCAGAACAACACTTTTTTTGTGAAATAACTCAATTTCAATTAATACAGCGAAGCCAGATACCAGTGTGGGAAAGAATGACAATTTATTTATTTAATTGATCACATGTGCACTCCCACAAAGTAAATCCCTACATCCAGTTTGGTGAGATCTGTGAAATGAATGAATGTATGGTCGTCTGCTAACTGCAGATAGTGAATGTGAATATATGATCATCTTTGAGACGATCCTTTGGCCACCTTTGGTGGGACCAAAGAGATGAAATTTACCTGAGCTTTGAGTGCCTGAAATGTGGCTGACCAATACGGTAGCAAGGTGCTCCCCCACTTCGACAGAGGTGCGAGAGAACCTGAAGAACGGCCATGTTTCAGCATTCTGCCGCTGGATCTTGTGCTGTTAAGACCTGTCTTAGTTGTGCTCCGTAAAGACAAAAGAGTGGAGATATGGTATGCATGTGGAATATTTAAGAGTAGTTTGAAATAATAATTTCTCTATTTCAGGAACTTTTGTGGGGAGAATTAAATGTCAGGCAGGTAATATTAATGGGATCGTAGTAATCTTCGGAAGCGACCAACAGTCACAATGAAACCACGTGTAGCAATAAGTCGAAATACTTCCGTTAAGCTGAATTACTAGCGTGTGTACAATAAGTTGAAATATTTAAGAAGTAGCGTGTGTACCATAAGTTGAAATATTTAAGAAATGGCGTGTGCAGGACTTGAAATTAGAGACGAGTACTTCCACGTGGTGAGTACTGTGTGAGTCTCAATCTGTGTATGAGACAAAGGATAAAGAGAAGTACTCGTCCATGGTAACAGTTGAGGACTCGCGTGTATGATGAATATGTTCTTAATATTACTTTGCGAGATATGTTTCCGTGTGACGCTTGATTCAAACTACAACAGTCTGAGAGAGAAACAAGGTGAGTCAGCCGTCTATCCAGCAACGCCACTTGGCTTGCGGTGCACAGGAAGACGTGCATATATCTCCAGAGTTCATAGTAGGAAAGTAGAATTACGAAGTGGGGCAGTGTCATGTGAAACTGGGATAAATATTAATTGAAGTGGGAAAGCTGAAAGCGATAATGTTGTGACTATTCCCTGTCTTGTATTTCATGTTGCAGTGTGGTGTATGTCATGTAATTTAAGTATGTGTGGTTTGCATGGGAGAGTAGCAAGGTAGTTTCAGAGGTAGTGGGTATGCATGTTCCTTTTGTACCGCTCAGTCTGGAGGAAAGTTTCGTGATGATGGTTGTGAGAGTCGAGGTGTGAGATATAGCAAAAGATCCACCATCCTATCCCGAAAGTGCACTGTAGCGTTAAATAATTACGAGACCATAAGATAGAGATTCACCAATGTAAAGCCATGCCCACTGGGCGGAATTTCTCACGTGCTATTGTTGTAGGATATGGAATTTGTGTGTTTAGGTTATAGAATTTATCGGAATAAATAAGATAGTGAAAAGAAAAAGATTGGTGGCCTTTTCCTTCGAATTGTATGTTGTCATGATATCCAGAATTTATAATGTGTGCGCCACTCATATTCAGTGCGATGGCCACGTGCTGATAAAAGCCGTTAAATAAAAAAAAATTTAAAAAAAGGAAGAAAATGTGGTACTGCCAGTGCGTAGTCAACGGTCAGAGTTCTGTAAATTACTGATAGTCAGATGCGTGTTTCCGTTGCGTATTATTCATACAGGAGGATAATTTGTAACTAAATTGTGAGTACGAGAGTTCATGTTACTCGATAAATAAGAATGAATCCATTCGCTTGGCAGACCACTCATCTTGCAGGCCTGACTGCTTGATGCCACAGTATGAGCAAGGCATGTGGGTGCCTCTCAAAGTAATTGAACATGATTGTTGTTTATCGCTTGAACCCTGAAAGCAACAGTTGATAAATTATATGTAGAATAAAAAAGGGAATAGCTGTGTTGTCTTTCTAGAATAGACCCCAAACTTTCACCGTTGTTAATTCATGCCTTCTTGTTACGTGACAGCAGCATTTCTAATTATTTTTGTTACGATCTGCACCTGACATTAGCTGCCTTACAGGGCCAGGGTCATATTTATTTAGAATGTCTGTTTGATACACATGGCTTGAGAAGACAGTTCAGATGTTTTGTACATTTGTGTGCTAAGTGGTAAGCTAAGTTTGCACACATTAGTACCCTCGCTGTGCATATACAAAGCTCGTACATACGACAACCTCCAAAAACTTCGTACACAAAGTCGGTATTCCACTGATGACGCTGGAGTTGCCCTCATAGATTTTACTTCCTTGCTAATTTCAGGTGCAGTTCGAGTCCACTGACGTTTACTCTGTTCTCTTATAAACTGATCTTCCCTGTATGATGTTACTCAGGGCCTTCCAGATCGTGAAACACTTGCACTGGCACCGGTTTGATTGAACGGCTGCAATGCATACACCACTGTAGATAGGGCTATGCCAACTTTTGTTGGTATTGTCCTGCTAGAATAGCTTCCCTGATACAGAGCTACAATTTCAGCAGATTTTAAAGTCGAGACTCCTGCTTCCGTCCCTTCAGGAGGTAATATGGTATGAATCTGATCAGGTATATGAACGAACACTTTGCTAGTATATGAACACATTGCTAGATGCACATAATGTATTGTAAACTAATACAAACTGTTTGCTACTAAGACAGCTGAAGGACGGAGGCCTATTCGAATGCAATCGTCAGTATTGTTGCGGATACAACCAGTCCAATGCACAACATAGGTACTAAGTTTTTATGTGTTTACATTTGTTTTATAATCAGAATGGTCATATGATAGAATATTCAGAACGCAATCCCTGTTTTAACAAGAGGTCAATATTTGTGACTATGATCGAAAACTTCTGACTGGAAGTGTACATCATAATCAATCCATTTAGTGCAAATCAGCGTCTACCTTCTTCATTTGTCGCACATACCAGGATCAAACTTATCAGGCGTTTCAGATAATGTGCATTTTTCTGTACTTTACAAAATAACGAGTGAAATAAATATGTATTTAAAGTAAATGAAAAGAACGTTAACCCTCTACAGTGTAATGAGCATTAATTTATGTAGCTATTGTCTAGAGACTTACACCAAAGAGTAATAATACGTTAAAAAGACCAAAACTTTCTATCGTGTAGTTGTATTTAAATCAATCTGTGTTCAAATCAGTTTCCTATTAGTTTTATTCGGAAAGCTAGGAACGTTTTAGGGATGGATCTAACATGCTGTTCATGACTGCTGGTTTCAGATGGATCTTCTCGTGGTGGAATGTTCATTTCAATGAAGTGAGGATATGGAAGTGTTTGTTTTAACCTCATGCCAGTTTACGAGAAGTTGCTGTAGTCACGGGTATCTTACAATGTTAATCACTGAAGTATTTTAGCTAAACAAATGTATTTCCAAAATTTCATTACTCTGCATTAATTATTTTATGGTGCTGTGTTTTTTTTTCACGAGTGTATTTATGTGACTGAACAACTACTTCTTCTAGTTATGCAGACACATATGCGTATGAATTAGCTTCATTACTTCAGAAGTTAATATGACATAAAATTAACTTTCAATTCCAAACACATTTATTACTTCTTTATAGATAAGACAACAGGTATGTTCCCACTAGCAGACATTTTCGTTCTAAATGCTAATTCAGTTTCACCTTTTTCTTTTAATTACAATATCATCGATTGATATCCAATGAAAACGCGAGTTTTCGCAACAGTCGCCGGCAGAATCTTGGTGCCATCGCTGGCCGACGCTTCAGCTGTCGGGGCAGAGGACAGGACAACATATCTGGCCACAACAATGAACACACTATCGTCTGCGTATTGCGTCACCCATGGTCTCAATATGAAACAAAAAAAAACATTCATGAAACAAACAACTGCAGTGAGGCACAAATTAATTATATGAATTCTAATCTATTGTCTTTACATGAATTAAATAGAATTACGTCGCCTTCTCACCTGTATTCGATTAGGTGGTAAGAACAGCAGTGTGACTGCTTCCGATATTTTGTCGCACAACGTGATGTTACATTCATTCACATGTAAAGGTAGCTGCCATTCACATTCACTACACCAAGGGGAAATCTTGTCTAAGCCTTCATTCAATTCCTTACCATCGTTCAAAGACGATGCTATCCTGAAAATGGTAGCATCGTCAGCGAACACTCCAGTTAAGCATCTGATCCTGCATGATAAATCGTTTGTATACAGGGTGAATCAGAACTGAACAGTCGCTCACACGGATGTGCTAACACGTACCAAAATAAGAAAAAAATGTGCACTAAAGATAGGCTCTAAAACGCATACCTTAAGAACTACGGGCGGTTGTTCCGCAGGAGAGGTGTGCTTCACAGTAGCGAAGATGAACAAGCGTTCATAGCTCTTTAAGTATTCATTTTACAGCCCATATTTACTGGGCTTTTTTCTAGCACCTCTCAATGTTTGTCGGTGGAGTTCTGATTCATCCCGAATAATGAAATCATGAGGCGTTTTATGAGTGTTGGAACTTTAATAGTGGCAACTATTTATTTACAGCTTCTACAAAATAGATATGTGGTTCAAATGACTCTGAGCACTATGGGACTTAACAACTGACGTCATCAGTCCCCTACACTTAGAACTACTTAAACCAAACTAACCTAAGGACAGCACACACATCCATGCCCGAGGCAGGATTCGAACGTGCGACCGTAGCAGCAGCGCGGTTTCGGATTGAAGCGCCTAGAACCGCTCGGCCACAACGGTCGACAATAGATATGTGTTTCAAAGTTTTACTGACCTTCGAAGTAGTCACCAGCATTGTGTATAACCCGTTGCCAGATGTGTGGAAGTCGTAGGATACTCTTAGCTGTGCCAGTTGTGTTGACAGCTCGAGCGGCGCGGTCTATTGCCCGACGAATTTGTAGCAGTTCTGAAGAGAATGCCGTGAAGTGTTTCCTTCAGTTTAGAAATCGAGTTGAACTCACGAGGGCTTAAGTCAGGGGAGTGCAGTAGGTGGTACAGCACTTAACAGAACAATCAGTAAAACAAATCAGTAACGGATTATACACAATGCTGGTGACTACTTTGAAGGTCAAACAAACTTTGAAACACGTATCTATTTTGTACGAACTGTAAATAAGTAGTTGCCACTATTAAAGTTCCAACCCTCGTATTATGCTTTCTTACGCCACAGTCAAAGTGATTTTCGTTTCCAGAGTAACATACTAGGTACTATAGCTAATCATATATTTGCGAAGAGACTCCTCACGGTTGAATCTAGGTTAGAAGTCACGACTTGGTACATTTCGAAAATCTAGGGAGGTGGAATCTGCCTGGTCACCTACGTCCAGTGTTTGTAAGATGTGCGTGAATGGGGCAAGCTGTATTTCAAATAAACACTCAAGGCGCAAGAAGCACAATGTCAAAATCAGGCAAATAGAACAAATAAAGAAGTGTGTAGATAAATGGTCACGCATGGAAAGGAGTAAAAGGTAAGGCATAAGATACTGGTAACAGGCACCTATGTTTGGAGCTTACAGTAATAGGCCTACATGTAACGGTAGACATTGATAATGTATGAGAAACGCTGGGAAGACGGGCTAGTATGACTGGACGGGAATTACTACCTGATTTTTCCCTCATAGGAATCAGTTGTTTCTCCTCCTCGCCAACTCGTTTGTAGCTGAACAATGTCAGAAACCCAAGGTGGTCGGAATATGGACAAACTTTTCAACGGTAAATAGCAGGACTATGTGCAGTTGATTTTCAAAAAGAACAGACTACGCGATGCTGAAAATCTTTTAAAAATTTGAAAGAAAAAGAAGACGAAGGAAGGAAGGAACAGGAGAAAGAAGAGCACGAGGGAGAGAGGAAAAAGAAGAACCAGAGAAGCAAGACGAGAACAGCGAGAAATTTTGGTTGTTCAGCAGTGATCTCTATACTACCTTCAGCTGTCTAATCGTGCCAGCCATAGATGCTCATATTCAGTTTCTTGCAAAACTTTAACATGGCAGCTAGGAATTCTCAATAGAACGCGAAAAGAAAATACTCTTGGATTCCACTCCCACATCAGCCTATTACGTCACAAGTTGACGTAAAGTTCAAAGGGAAGGACAGCGAGACCAACAGAAGGCCCTTGCAGCCGACGTGGGCAGTAAATAAATCTGCTGCCAAGCTGAACCACAGGGTGGCGGAACCCTGCTGGGACAGAACACGAAACCACACAGTGGCGGAACCCTGCAGAGACACAACAGGACACCGAACGCCAGAAGGGTCTCCGAACGCCCAGACTCAGCGGAGCGAGCAAAAAACGGCCCGACGAGAAGACTGCTTGGGCAAGACACCACTGGCAAAAAAAAAGTGTAAAAGTCACACTACTGCTATTAAACAGCACGCTGATGCACGAAACTGAAGAAAACTTCCACAAAGTAAAAATGACACGCGCAAACAATTTATCAAACTGTTACTAAGAGGAGAACTTCAAAGCGACTAGTTATCAATAAATATTTCCATATCCTGCCCAGAGAAGAGCCAAGAAGCAAGTAAGAAGCAGAGAAAAAGCAGGAGGAACAGAAGTTGAAGATTCGCAAGATTGAGACCAAGAAAGAAGATGGGTGAAGAATAGACGACATACCTTCCCAAATCTACATCTACATCTACATCCATACTCCGCAAGCCACCTGACAGTGTGTGGCGGAGGGTACCTTGAGTACCTCTATCGGTTCTCCTTTCTATTCCAGTCTCGTATTGTTCGTGGAAAGAAGGATTGTTGGTATGCCTCCGTGTGGGCTCTAATCTCTCTGATTTTATTCTCATGGTCTCTTCGCGAGATATACGTAGGAGGGAGCAATATACTGCTTGACTCTTCAGTGAAGATATGTTCTCGAAACTTCAATAAAAGCCCGTACCGAGCTACTGAGCGTCTCTCCTGCAGAGTCTTCCACTGGAGTTTATCTGTCATCTCCGTAACGCTTTCGCGATTACTAAATGATCCTGTAACGAAGCGCGCTGCTCTCCGTTGGATCTTCTCTATCTCTTCTATCAACCCTATCTGGTACGGATCCCACACTGCTGTGAAGTTCCCTTTGCTTCCGCAGCAGTTTTCTAACTCGGTTGTTGTACCACGGTGGCTCTTTTCCATCTCTTGCGATCTTGCTTGGCACATACTCATCTAACGCATAATGTACGACGGTTTTGAACTTTGTCCACTGATCCTCAACACTATCTGTACTTGAGACAAAACTTTTGTGTTGAGCCAACAGGTACTCTGAAATCTGCTTTTTGTCACTTTTTCTAAACAGAAAAATCTTCCTACCCTTTTTAATATTCCTATTTACGGCTGAAATCATCGATGCCGTAACCGCTTTATGATCGCTGATTCCCTGTTCTGCGTTAACTTTTTCAAATAGTTCGGGTCTGTTTGTCACCAGAAGGTCTAATATGTTATCCCCACGAGTCGGTTCTCTGTTTAACTGCTCAATGTAGTTTTCAGATAAAGCACTTAAAAAATTTCACAGGATTCTTTGTCCCTGCCACCCGTTATGAACGTTTGAGTCTCCCAGTCTATATCTGGCAAATTAAAATCTCCACCCAGAACTATAACATGGTGGGGAAATCTACTCGAAATATATTCCAAATTATCCTTCAGGTGCTCAGCCACAACAGCTGTTGAGCCAGGGGGCCTATAGAGCCTGCTCTAACCGTGACCTTCACCCAAATCATTTCACATTTCGGATCTCCGTCAACTTCCTTCGATACTATTGCACTTCTTATCGCTATAAACACGCCTCCCCCTTCACTGTTCAGCCTGTCTCTACGGTATACATTCCAATCTGCGTTTAGGATTTCATTACTGTTTACGTCTGGTTTCAGCCAACTTTCTGTCCCTAGTACTATATGGGCATTGTGACTGTTTATTAATGAGGGCAGTTCTGGGACCTTTCTATAGACGCTCGTGCAGTTTACTATTAGCACATTAATATTGTTACTCCCTGTTGCATTTTGCCTACTCCTACCTTGCCGCGTCTCAGGAGGCGTCTTGTCGGGCCTAGGGAGGGGATTCTCTAACCTAAAAAACCCCCATGTGCACTCCACACGTACTCTGCTACCCTTGTAGCCGCTTCCGGCGTGTAGTGCACGCCTGACCTATTCAGGGGGACCCTACATTTCTCCACCAGATAGCGGAGGTCGAGAAATTTGCACCCCAGATCTCCGCAGAATCGTCTGAGCCTCTGGTTTAAGCCTTACACTCGGCTCCAAAGCAGAGGACTGCGATCGTATCTGGGAACGATACTACAAATAGTTAGCTCAGATTCCACCCCGCGAGCGAGGCTTTCCGCCTTCACCAACTCCGCCAACCGCCTGTATGAACTGAGGATGACCTCTGAACCCAGACGGCAGGAGTCATTGGTGCCGACATGAGCAACAATTTGCAGTCGGGTGCACCCAGTGCTCTCTATCACCGCCGGTAGGGCCTCCTCCACATCTCGGATGAGGCCCCCTGGCAAGCAGACAGAGTGAACACTTGCCTTCTTCCCCGACCTTCCCGCTATTTCCCTAAGGGGCTCCATCACCCGCCTAACGTTGGAGCTCCCAATAACTAACTAACCCCTCCCCCCGTGTGCCTGCTCGGACCTTGCTGAAGGAGCAGCCACATGTCCACTCACAGGCAGAGCGGGCGATGCCGCACGGCCAGCCTCCACATTGACCCTCCGCCTCGAGCGCCGCGAACGCCGCTGAACCCGCCACTCCCCTTGGGGAGAGGGTGGCCCAACCACGCCCGATACCCGCGAAGATGTCTTGACAGCAGGGACAGTGTGTGAAGCATGTAACACCTGAGGTGTACCCTGCGACGCACCAGACTCCCCACTGCCGCTACACTCCGAGGCAGCAGCCTGAAGACGGCTGACTGCGGCCATCAACACGCTAAGCTGTTCGCGAACAGTGGCCAGCTCCTCCCGCGTCCGTACACGGCAGTCACACATCCTATCCATCCTAAAGAATCAATTTACTGAAGAGAGTTGTTCAACCTTTAACTAGACTGCTAATTCACTAAAGGCGGCTGTTTATTCACTAAACTGGGGTTGCTAGACACTTCTTGTAGAAAACGATAAAAATTGCACTACCTCTCTGGACTGTATTGAAAACAAACACTAGCACTACTGGCACTATGGTTGACTAAAGGGTCTCTCTCTGACTATATTCAAAACAAACACGAAATCTATTGAACACTATTAATAGCACCTGACAAAGCTTCCTAAAAGCAAATACACACGGAAGAAGTGACAAGTAAGAAAAATACAGTTAATACTTAAATTAACGTAGCTCGCTGCACAGCAGACGTGAAACAGACGGCAGTTACGACGACACTGACACTGACTATGGCTGACCAAAGGGACTCTCTCTGACTGTATTCAAAACAAACACGAAATCTAAGGAACACTATTAATGGCACCAGACAATTAAAGCTTCCTAAAAGCAAATACACACGGAAGAAGTGACAAGTAAGAAAAATACAGTTAATACTTAAATTAACGTAGCTCGCTGCACAGCAGACGTGAAGCAGACGGCAGTTACGACGACACTGACACTGACTATGGCTGACTAAAGGGACTCTCTCTGACTGTATTCAAAACAAACACGAAATCTAAGGAACACTATTAATAGCACCAGACAATTAAAGCTTCCTAAAAGCAAATACACACGGAAGAAGTGACAAGTAAGAAAAATACAGTTAATACTTAAATTAACGTAGCTCGCTGCACAGCAGACGTGAAGCAGACGGCAGTTACGACGACACTGACACTGACTATGGCTGACTAAAGGGACTCTCTCTGACTGTATTCAAAACAAACACGAAATCTATGGAACACTATTAATAGCACCAGACAATTAAAGCTTCCTAAAAGCAAATACACACGGAAGAAGTGACAAGTAAGAAAAATACAGTTAATACTTAAATTAACGTAGCTCGCTGCACAGCAGACGTGAAGCAGACGGCAGTTACGACGACACTGACACTGACTATGGCTGACTAAAGGGACTCTCTCTGACTGTATTCAAAACAAACACGAAATCTAAGGAACACTATTAATAGCACCAGACAATTAAAGCTTCCTAAAAGCAAATACACACGGAAGAAGTGACAAGTAAGAAAAATACAGTTAATACTTAAATTAAGGTAGCTCGCTGCACAGCAGACGTGAAGCAGTACTACAACGTGAAGAAATATTACAACGAAAAACGACAGCTTTCAGCGACACATAACGATGACTTTCACGCATACAAAGCCAGTAAACCACGAGATTCTGCACTCACAGCTCCATTCCATTATGGGACCCCCACAACAGAACACACACTTGCAAAGCCAACAAGGAACGACGAACGAAGCTGTACATCAAATACTTGCCCACATCCATCTCGCTCAAGTCAAACACCTTCGTGCAAAAACATTCGCCAACCGCATGCTTAAACATCCATAGGATTGTGTGAATGTGTGAAATCAAATTATATGATGTAGGAATTGTGCAAAAGAAACGTGTGAAAAACTAAATAAGTTAAGCACACCAGACAGCTAATAAAATACAAAATAACAGTCATTGACTATGGACTTGAGTAAAAAATAGACTATCCATAAAAATAAGTCATTAGTTCTGAAACGGACAGTATATAAAGAGCAAACCTAAGGCATAATAAACACTAAAACTATATGCCACTTATTTTCTCCTCGTAAAAATAAAAGAATAACTATATTTTACTTATTTTCTCCTTATAAAAACAAAGAATAAAAAATTATCTTGTTGGATGTTTTCCCTTTTTTTAACTTTTGTACCATTTGTTAGGATAATACCTCAATACTTATGTATGTATATTTCTTTGTCAAAGCAATTCTTGTAAATAATTCTTATTTGTTAGTGTAACAATGATGAAATGAGTGTCTAGAAACAAAAACATTTTACTTGTACATGATATTTAGAAAATGTGTTAGGAATACATTTTACTTAATTACTACATTTATAAAAACAATATTTCTAAGAAAATCGATGTGAAAGACTCCTCACTTTCAATAACAAACTTCTTAAAAAACAAACTTCACAATTAAATAAAGAAACAAAAAATTTAAAAAATAATAATTATAATAGAATAAAAATATTCTTCCCTTGTCAATATAAACATATTTTTGATAATAATGTGGAAGAATACAAAAATATAAATTAGTAATTCAAACTAGCATAGAACAGAATAACGTGGCTGAACAGTAGGCAACAAAATTTAGATAACGGAATAATTTTTGACTGGCTTAGACAACGATTCAATCATTGCCTAACTTCAGTGCAAAAATTAAGTTCGAAGGATGGTGATATGTAAGGTGTCAGGCAAATCCGACACCTTCCATGAAAACCCTGACATGATAAGCAAATCCAGTAGTATGTCACATAGCTCCGAATAAATCGTGACATTAAATTAACCAAAGTAATACGAGTAACGATTGAGCAAATGGAATACCACAGACTAACACAAGAATGCCTAAATGCATGTCATACCTTCCCACCGTGAGACAGACGCAATTCCGAGGGGAGAAACGAGAACAGAAGCCGAGAGCAGAACCGTGTTAAGCTGAAGGCCCTACGATAAGGGACAGACACCCACGTCGCCAGCTAACCGCTAGGACCACCCCCCAGCCCATGTTAAAAGCTAGAGCCCTCCAGAAGAACAGTATAGATCTTACGATAACTCTAAAAGGACCACACCAGCTGCAAGTTTTAGTGTGAGACTTTTTCGTGTCTCTGTGACGTTGCAAACTTTAAAAACATTGCCCCACCAAGAGAAGTATAACGATTCTCATTGGATGGACACAATTTTTGTAGGCGGAGCTTAAGGTTAACATTGAGATCCTGATTGGTCAGATGAAAACACAGCCAGATAGTTTTTTTTAAACCAACTTCGCTAAATTGTAGTAAGGAGAAGTTAGGAGAGAGTTGCTTCCGAGACGGCGAGGTGAGCGGAGCTCTGGTGCCCACCGCCCCCTGCCGAACACCGACAAGGTAATGAACGGACGCGATGCCGCATAACAGTGCATAAAGCTTCACTCAGAACTGCATAAGTCTCATCTGTTACACCCCCTTTTTGCGTAATACTAGTGTCGATCGTCAATTAAAGCTCATGGTGTTCACATTTGCCACTTGAAATAAAAATCTGAAACGCAATGATTTTTCTGTTATATAGTTATTGAGAAGCCACATTATCCACTGTAATTTACGACAACTTAGATAAGTAATTAAAGATAATTGAGGCTCACTGTAGACCATTTTGATAGTTTTCTCTTTTGTGAAACTTAATTTAAACCTAGATTATAGATGTGATATGGCATAGGTCATCCTTCGATCCATTGTAGAACTTGGAAACCCATTCAGGGAATATTCGTTCACATTTTTGTTGAACGCAGTTGGTTTTTACCATCCTGTATTAAAGCATTTCCTTTTATCAATAGTGCAATTTATAAACAATGTTTTGTGAGTAGAATAAAATTTCCAGTGGTAAACTTAACTGCTTTTTCAGTTAGTATTGAGATTCTTTTACAGGGAGTGCAGTGGAGCTGACGCTGAAATCATTAAGTATTTGGTTATATCATCGCTAGTCTCACTGAACTCTTCTGAACTCTACATGTCATGTGTGGTCTGGCGTCTCCTTACCAGCAACAGGTCCCAGGTTCAAACTAGTCAATTCCCCAAAAAACACGCTCAGAGCGTCGTTGCGCGAAAGTGGTAGGGAGACACGATATTGAACAAACAGACAGCACGCAGAATGTTAGAACCCGGGTGACTCATGAGGATGGGAAGGAGACGGCCTCACATCAGCAGTCACCTGTGAGCTGGTGATGAAGATCTGACAGCCGAAGACTGGCAAGCTGGAGTCCGTTGTTCGAGTCCGGGACACTGGCCTTCCCCCGCCGCGCCGCTCCGCTGGCCGACGCCCAACACTGACACACGCGGCCGCTTAGAGAAGAGAAACACTGGGACGCCACATCCAAGGTATCACCATCGGATTCACGACTTCGTTCTCAATAATTAAACGGGCCACCTAGCGATGCGCTTGTCCAGTCAACTGGGCGAGACAGCGACACGAGATACACACGACCAGGCGTAATCAGACGCCGCCGCTGCCGCAGCAGAAGGCTTCGCAGACGACACAGCTGCCGCTCTCCCAGCCACAACAATCCCGTAAGGAAACCATTGTACAAAACTTTCAATAAAAGTTATCTTATGTAAAAATGCTATTTCATTCTACCTCATACCCGAGGCAAGGAAGAACCCACCCTGCCCACATGCTGTTAAGAGAGAAAAAGTAAGTTATTTAGTGTTTTGCACCCTGACATAATGTTTTAGAATCAAATGCCCTTTGCAGTAATGCTCATCCTGACAATTCACTAGCACCAAAAGAGAAAACCCAGTTATAGCTGTGACGTGTTAGACGCTGAAACGTTTTTCATTTCTGTCACTTCTTGTGGTAAAGATGACAGTTTTATACGAAATGTATTTATTTAACGTACCTGTCTCACTGATTGTCAGATGTATGTTTGGGAATTCGGGTGTTTGACTGATCGAAACTGTTGACGTATCATTTGATTTGGTGTCACTGTTATTTTCGATAATGTCAATACGACTGGCCACTTTATCATATTTTTCAGTCAGTGCTTTTACCTGATAGTCATTTTTAGTGTCACAGGTATCAATTTGTTTTTGCATTTTACGTGTGGTTTTGTGTAATTTCTTAACGTCTGCTTTAATGGCATTGGGATCCTGTATTAATTCCAATTGTTCAAGTCTGCTGGTCACTGTCTGAAAGTCTACTGTGTATTTATTTACCAAAGTCTGAATATTAGTGTCTGTTTCTGTTTTTAGATCGGAGATTTCACCATGCACTTCAGTGTTCAACTGTTTGATAGTATTGATATCGTCTGATACTGTAGCAATGTTGGTGTCTGTATATGTTTTTGCTTTTGCAAACAGCTTACGCTTGTCTTCCTGTCTCTGTGCAGTAATTGTTTCCATGACTTGTTTCTTTACTTTATTCTGTTCCTGTATGAATCTATGGTAACGCGTTTCACTGTTTTGTAGGTGGTGATTAAAACGTTCGTCAATTTGGCTGTTCTGTTGATCAAATTTCTTGTCAACTTTCGCATCCAGAGTGCGTAAAAGTTCTGCTGACATTAATTTAAACTTGTCACGTGAGTGTTGAAAGGTGGCTACACTGAGCCACAGCGCCAGAGATCGCGCCAGAGAGTTTTGTTCCGCCACCTCCACTGGCAGTGATTATTGAGAAGTAGCGGCAGGCAGTTCTTGTCGAGAAGCGGTGCTAGGCGGTTCTTGTTCAGACGTAGTGGAGAGTTCTTGCAGAGAAGTTGTAGTGGAGAGTGTGGTAGTAGTGAGTGTTTGTTCCATATTTTATGCAGTTGTTTGATGGGAGAGATAGCAGATGTTATTATAATGGAGATATTGTAATGATCAGAGTGCTTTTCGTCAATATATATGAAGGTAACAAATTCCCTGTTTTTTTCTTTTTATTATTTCTGTATCTCAAATAATGCATCATTACAGGTTCAGTCAACAAAGCATCTGGCTTGTGTTCTTGTATTAGAGTGTAATTTTGGTTTTCTTACGCAATTATAGTATTTCTAATTTTCTTTTATCACGTCAATATAATTGGTATTTAAAAATTCTTGTCTTGTTGAAGAAGAACCGTGCCAGATGTGCGTTGAGTCATACTACCACACACAGAACAGCTACACTTGTGCTTTGTTGGTTTCGTAGGTTTCTTAGTTGCTGGGGACTTAATTAATTAATTGTGTTAACGAAAATTTTCATTTTATTCTTTGTTGTTGTTCCATGCAGTCAGATTGCGTACAAAAACTAGTCAGGGCCAGCCGTTTACGAGACTTGCGTAACCGGACAGACAGTAAAATTATTTGCATAATATTTAAATATTTAATTAAGCCCCCATGCACGTGGCGACCGCTGCTTCGTATCGTCCCTTGGAATTCTTCTGATTGTAAAAATAGTAGACAGTAGTATTGTTGTAGTAATTGGTAGTTTAGTAATTGTAGTTTGCATTGCATGTATAGATTTGGTGATTGTCATTCTTCTATTGTTCGTTAATCGTGTTTGAAGGAAGCATTTCGTGTGATTGATATTGTTGGTGATAAAGTGTCATTGTGTATAAATTTCATATAGTGACGAGTTTTGTATGTTTTGTAAATGATTACGCGATCGATGAAAAAGGCAAAAATGATCAATAGTGAGAATGACGAAATTGTTAACATGGCGAACTCGCCAACACAGGAGAACAGTGTGATGAATAATGAAGTGGAAAACAATTTAATAAGTCGGGAAAATAGTCCGGAACCATTTCAAAATTTTTCTCAATCAGAAAATTCACAGAATACGAGATTAACGATAGAAGATTCTGAAATAGTATCGAACACAGATAGCCTTACAGCTATGACGAAGGAAGCTGGTTTTGTGGGAAATGTTAGGGGTGAAAAGAATTTTGAAACAGTTACTATGGAGCAGTTGATGAGTGCTATATTAAACATGGGAACAATGGAAACACGGTTTAGATCTGAATTAAAAACACGGATGGGAACAATGGAAACACGGTTAGACTCACTGGGATCACAAATGGGAACAATGGAAACACGGTTTGGATCTGAATTAAAAACAGAGATGGGAACTTTGGAAACACGGTTAGATTCACGAATAGGGACATGTTTCAAAAATATGAAAGATGAATTAAAGAAAGAAATCAGAGAAGAAGTACAACCGATTTTGAATTCTCACAATAATAGATTAATTGCAGTAGAGATTAGACAAAGGGAACAGGATAGAGAACAGGAGGAAAGAGATCACGTGATAGTACAGAAATTTTCAGAATTAAATTTACAATGTGCACACGATAAGGAAGAAATACTTGAAAGAATCGAGGAATCCGTACCAAATGACAGAATAAATAACATAACACAACAGTGTGAACAGTTAACTACTAAATGTGACCATACCGAAACCCGAGTCGCGACACTTACGGAAGACGTAAATAAACAGAAAGAACAAATAGGCGACTTATCGGAAAGAGTGGAGGAGATTTCAGATAAATTGACAAATCTTAGTTTAAATGGGGACAGAGATTCAGATGATACAGCACCATTGCCATTTGCAGAAACCGAAGAGTACCAGAACATAAATAAGCATGTTGAAAATCAGGGAAAAATTAATGAACGCGTTAAAAGGGAAGTTGAGGCATTACGAAAGCAAGTCAAGCAAATTGAAGGCGAAATCGTAGGAAAAGATAGCAGAAGAAATTTAGAATCACAGGTAGCAGAGGGGTTTGAAGAAAGTAATTTGTTTCGTGTACGGGATGCAACAAGAGAGAGCCAGACGCGCGAACTTGACAATAATCAACATTGGGACTGGGACAGACGCGGTAGGTCTTTGTCGCCACGAGGCGAAAACTTTGACTATAAACACTTTTTAACTGTTCGGAAATTTAAGATCTTTCGCAATTCTAAGAATGACATACATCCATGTGCATGGTTAGGTCAATTTATGTACGCACTTCCACCAAATTTGCCACTAAGTCACAAACTAGAAATTATGTGCAGCTATTAAGGTCCTCAGGGGATTCACTACTCTAAGTGAATATGTGCCGTAGCGAGCATAGGGCCCCGAGCTGTAGTGGTGCTATTTCCCTTTTAGTTTTCTGCACCGCTGCCTACTCTTTTACTATTCTTTGCATCTATCGAAACAACTCTTCAACTATCAATCTATCTAGAGAGCGTGTAAAAAATAACCGGATATGACTATTTTACCCAAAAGTGACTTCGGAAATTACCGTTTGGACTTACTATATTTTCAGCAGCATTTATTCGTAGTTTAAACGAAATTTTACCTGTTTATCTTCGTGACAATATTACTTCATATGTTGACGACATTCTTATTGCTAAACATTCTTGGAGTGAACACAACAAAATTTTGGATTCATTATTACGTATTTTTGCACGAGTTGACATTACAGTGAACTTGGAAAAATCTGAATTTGGTCGTTCACAGGTGAAATTTCTCGGTCACATTATTTCTACAGAAGGTATTCTTCCGGATCCAGAGAAACTAAACGCTATTCGTAATTATGCTGTACCTACCACAAAACGTGATGTTCGTAGTTTCCTTGGTGTCTGTAATTTTCTTAGGCGCTTTGTTAGATTGGACAATTTGGTAACACCTCGTTTTTGCGATCTATCTGGAAAGTTCTTTTTAAACGAAAATCGGTCGACAACTCTGTTTGGTTAGTTTGTATTCCTGATGAGTGGGTTAATAAGCTGATTTGGTATACGCATTTCAGTTATGCACACTTTGGTCCCAGAAAATGCTTTCATAAATTACGAGAAAATTGCTACTTCAATAATATGGAAAAACGTATTCGATTTGTTCTTGCCAAATGCAAATTATGTTAAAAGGCTAAGCCGCCAACAATTTCTCACAGAGCACCGTTGTTTCCTATCATTCCAGCGAAATTAAAGGACATGGCTGCAGTTGATTTGTTCGGTCCAGTGGTTCGATCTACTAATGGTTTTGCGTACATTTTTGTAGCAGTGGAGTTGACATCAAAATATGTGTGTTTTACATCGTTACGCAAAGCAACAGCTCGTTCAGTATCTAATGCTTTCATTAACCATTTTCTTAAAGAAGTGGGTCATGTTGATAAAGTTATATCAGATAATGGATCACAGTTTCGCTCTAAAATTTGGCTTCGTACTCTATGGCGTCTTAAGATTAAACCAATTTTCATTTCACTTTTTCACCCCCAATCTAACGCTTCAGAGAGATGGATGAAGGAAATCAATAAATTGTGTCGTCTTTATCGTCATCAGAATCACAGAACGTGGGATCAGTATCTTCATATTTTTCAAAACATTCTGAATGAACTTCCTAATGACTCAACTTCTTTACCGCCTATACTGATATTAAAAAACAAAGCACCGACAAATCGCATTTCTGAAATCGTTCCTTTTCCGCCTACACGGAAACTGCGGCATTCTGAAGTTGTGAACATGGCTCTGCAAAATATTGCATCTGCGGCTGCTAGAAGAGAGAAATCAGCTAAGCGTCCTGGTCGTTTAAAAATCTTGTCAGTTGGTCAGAAGGTGTTAATTAAGTCTCATCGTTTGTCTCACAAAGGAAAGGGCTTGTGTCGCAAATTTTTTCTGCTTTATAACGGTCCATATAGAATTCGCAAAATTATTCATGATAACACTGTTGAAGTAGAAACTCTTAAATCTCGACGCTCTAAGGGAATACATCATATATCAAACGTCAAAATTTTTGTGGAATGACATACTTTTGAGAAACTAACAGCTACATGTAAACATGCGGAGAGTACAAGGATACCGCGCTGTGTTTTGGCGGCGGCATATACTCAAAGCAACAGTCAAGTCTGCGCGCCGCACAGGGCTGTCGTTGACCGCAAACAATTGCTTCCTACGTCACGCGCCTACAGCTGATCGAGCGCTCAGTGCGAATGCACTGACAGCCGTAAACAAATACACAGTCTTTCTCCGAATAAAATCAGTATAAAGCTATAGTGACTTGATGAATTATGTTATTAACATTCAGTATTTTTCAGGATACGGTTCTATAAAATATTTAAGAACTTCAGGTAAATTCTGTGATTGTCCGACGTTAAGACGACTTGCTATCGAGAAAATTTCAGGAAAAATGTCATTTCGAAGAAGAAAGTAATAAACTAAAAAGGTAATTATTAATTGAGTTTATTTTTCAGGTAACATATTTCCACTTAGGTACGTACTTTAGACGTAATTTGCTGCTCGCGATTAGGTGATTCATACTTTGTGCTAATTTCATGTTCTATGAATTTACTTGTGAAGCGACGTGCTCGCGTACGTTAACTGATTTTGACAATGATTATTAATGAACTGGGTTGTAACTTGTGTATATTATGCATCGCTTGGCTGCACTGCTTTTTCACTGATGTCATATTTTTAATTATGTGCCTGCTGTGCTTATTTATTTAAATTATAATTGTAACCTGATTAATTGTGTTGACTGTGATTATGCATGTAAGTTATACTTTGTGATTTATCTGCTTGCGCCTTCATGTTTACTTATTAGGATTACATATGAACATTTATTTGCTTATGCTGATATGATGCTAATGACCTGTTTATTACGTAGGGTATATGTTTACTGCTATGCGTATGGATTGCATATTTATACATTTCTGTTTGTCGTCACAACTACTCTTTAATTTGGTATATAGCAATGCTGATGTACAGTGTACGGACATGGAGTTTGGGTTACGCTGTGATATGGGTTACGGATTGTTCGCTTGGCGAAGCCTCGTTGTAGAAATTGTGCTGCATCCACTTGTTGACATTCTGTTCACTACTGGTATATTTACTCGCTGTTGCTTGTTTTGCTTACGCTCAGTGCCTTATATTTTAAGATAAGAAAATGAACTGCCATGAGCTGGAGATTTTATGGAAGCTGTATAAATTTATGCTAATAGGAAGGAAGCTAACGACATGACATACCAAAACTAGGTTTAGACTATTGACAGTTATTACACTGCATTTTTCGTGAGCAATTGAAATAGGAAGTGACACTTGACACAAAAAATACTCCACATGTTTGCTTCTGTTTGCCATAATTCTTAAAGTGGTGTACACACTGTGAAATATTATGATCATTCACACTCCGTAATCGTACTAAATTACTGAGAGTTATTTGAACTAAGTCTGTTAGAGGTTATGTTATCATTTCTTTTGTTATAATTCATAATGAGTAGAAGATTTGGGTCAGATGGATTACACAGAGGTTGTGTGTTGACAATGTGTCTTCGGATTGTATGGAATGACGTGGTTTGCATTAGGATTTTATCTGTACTTGTTCGAGGAGACTGACTAGAGGAAAGAGTGTTATGGAAGTGAAATGATATTGGTAATAAGGTTTATATGTATCGACTTATTGAAGAGGTATTATTGAGGTATTATTGAGATTATGTGAAGTTGATGATTATTGGAGTTTTTGTGGACAAGAGGTAAGGTAAATGCTATTAATGATGAGGTTATATGTATCGACGTAAGAGGTATTATTGAAGTATTGAGATTATGTGATGCTGATGATTATTGGAGTTTTGGTGGATAAGAGGTAAAGTAAGTGAGGTGCATATTTTTTTTGTTGGTCTATATGGAACAAGGAGGATGAAGATAGCAGACTAGAACACTAAAGTAGAAGGAAGATTGTCTACACACACTTGTTAAATCATTAATCAGTACATATATATTTTTTGGAGAGAGGAAGTATTTGCATATCTTGGCACACTGACAGTTGTTCAGCAACCGTACATTTTGATCTGGCTTGGCAAACATTGGTCTTGACATGATGACTATGATGTTGACTTAACTATTATTGACTGTTATACATTGCTGCCACTACCACTTGATACACATGATGAACATCAAATTTTGACAGAATTGCATTTACACAGTTAACACTATTCAATTACACAGTAGTACTTAATGTGGATGAAAGATGAGTGAGTGTGTTTTGTGTGTTTTCCTTTCCCAATCCCAAATTGGTACCGACCTATCTCCTAAATATTATTTTATTTGTTTGTAGTGGCTTGCACTGACACCCATAAATATTATAGGTTTACTGGTATTTGTGTATTTGTAATAGTTAATATGACGATTATCTGATATCATTTGTGTGTTTATTAGAATTTGTATGTTTAGTGTAAGAGCATTGTAAAAGCATTTGTATGTGTATTCAAACTATTGTTCATGCTTGAACTGTCTGATTAGTGATGGTGAATATTATGAACTGTTACCTGCACTTTTCAACATGATGTGTGACACTTAGAAATGTTTAATTCCTGCTGATGAACTGTGTGATCGGTGATAGTAAATATTATGGACTGCTACTTGTACTTTTTCTACATGGTTGGTGCCACTAGGACATGTTTAATTTCTGCTAATAAACGCTGATGAACAGTGTGATCAGTGATAGAGAATATTATGGACTGTTACTTGTACTTTTTCTACATGATTGGTGCCACTAGGACATGTTTAATTTCTGCTTATAAACTCTGATGAACAGTGTGATTAGTGATAGTGAATATTATGGATTGTTACTTGTACTTTTTCTACATGATTGGTGCCACTAGCACATGTTTAATTTCTGCTTATAAACTCTGATGAACAGTGAATATTATGGACTGCTTTCTGCACCTGCTCAACACTACTGGGTGCCACTGATGAACTGCTTCTACTGAGAAGTGTGACTTGTTGCTGTGTGTACCTCTTCAACATTGCTGGGTGCCACAAATGGAACTGCTTCTACTGAAATGATGTCACCTGATGGTGTCTGCACCTGTTCCACAATGCTGGGTGCCACTGATGGACTGCTTCTACTGAAATGATGTCACCTGATGGTGTCTGCACCTACTCAACATTGCTGGGTGCCACTGATGGACTGCTTCTACTGAAATGATGTCACCTGTTGGAGTCTCCACCTGTTCCACAATGCTGGGTGCCATTGATGGACTGCTTCTACTGAAATGATGTCACTTGTTGCGGTAGCACCTGTTCCACAATGCTGGGTGCCACTGATGAACTGCTTCTGCTGAAATGATGTCACCTGATGGTGTCTGCACCTACTCAACATTGCTGGGTGCCACTGATGAACTGCTTCTGCTGAAATGATGTCACCTGATGGTGTCTGCACCTACTCAACATTGCTGGGTGCCACTGATGGACTGCTTCTACTGAGATGATGTCACTTGTTGCGGTAGCACCTGTTCAACATTGCTGGGTGCTACTGCTGGAACTGTCAACTACTTGTTGTGAAAGCATTTTATGTGAATATTTGTATAAACTGATTTTTTGTGTATTACTGTTTGTGAAAAGTTATGAGACTCTTACCTGTACATATTCGTCATTGCTGACACTATCGATTGAATTGTTTAACCACATGATATTTGTGTAAACTATTATGTAAAGTCATATGTATGAAAGAATTTGTATTCCTTACTGTATTTTATATATTAGGCTATTGTAAGGTCAGTGCAAAGCCAAAATTTTATCTAGTTATATGATATTTACGTATTAATATTATCTTTTATTTTTGTCTGTATTTTTTTGACGAATTTGGTGGTATTTTCACCACCAATGCTGGCAAAAATACCATCAAATTCTAGCCCGTGGAGGAAGGGCATATGAAAGGTGGCTACACTGAGCCACAGCGCCAGAGATCGCGCCAGAGAGTTTTGTTCCGCCACCTCCACTGGCAGTGATTATTGAGAAGTAGCGGCAGGCAGTTCTTGTCGAGAAGCAGTGCTAGGCGGTTCTTGTTCAGACGTAGTGGAGAGTTCTTGCAGAGAAGTTGTAGTGGAGAGTGTGGTAGTAGTGAGTGTTTGTTCCATATTTTATGTAGTTGTTTGATGGGAGAGATAGCAGATGTTATTATAATGGAGATATTGTAATGATCAGAGTGCTTTTCGTCAATATATATGAAGGTAACAAATTCCCTGTTTTTTTCTTTTTATTATTTCTGTATCTCAAATAATGCATCATTACAGGTTCAGTCAACAAAGCATCTGGCTTGTGTTCTTGTATTAGAGTGTAATTTTGGTTTTCTTACGCAATTATAGTATTTCTAATTTTCTTTTATCACGTCAATATAATTGGTATTTAAAAATTCTTGTCTTGTTGAAGAAGAACCGTGCCAGATGTGCGTTGAGTCATACTACCACACACAGAACAGCTACACTTGTGCTTTGTTGGTTTCGTAGGTTTCTTAGTTGCTGGGGACTTAATTAATTAATTGTGTTAACGAAAATTTTCATTTCATTCTTTGTTGTTGTTCCATGCAGTCAGATTGCGTACAAAAACTAGTTAGGGCCAGCCGTTTACGAGACTTGCGTAACCGGACAGACAGTAAAATTATTTGCATAATATTTAAATATTTAATTAAGCCCCCATGCAGTGTGTTGCGTTTTCTGAACATTGTTTAGCGACTGCACTGATTTCACCTCTATGTAATTTTATTGTAGCTGCATGTGAATTACGTATCTCTTCACTACTATTCCTGGCACAGGCCTTAATTTCCTCATGTAATTGTTTTTTAGTTTCATTACATTGTTCGGCAACAACTGTAATCTGTTCAGTAAGCTGTTCAATAGAGGTATCAAGTTTTTCATTGATCTGTTTCCTGGTTTGTCTGTTCGATTCATTAAGTTGTCTATAATTGTTGTCTTGTTTTTCATTGAGTTGTTTGAAATTGTTGTCGTATTTTTCATTGAGTTGTAGCAATAATGCCACAACCTGATCCATATCAAAATTAGCGACTCTGTGACGTGTGATGGTGTATCTGCATTTGTCACGTTTATTGTAACCATTTGGTCTAGGTTTGCTAATTGGATGTGCATTGTTGGTCACTACATCGGAATCAAATAAATCTGACGTATTTTGAGTACATTGTTCATCTTCGTTAGAAACATTTATCTGTTCACTATGTGAATTTTGCAAATCAGGTGTGTCACACTGGGCAGCGTTCATTGCAGCGGAATGTGCTGCGTCATCAATTGTCGTTAAACTTACTGTGGACATAATTGAATTTGTTTGCTCACCATTTAGATTAGAATCATTACTGGTGGTCGGCACGCACTGATTATCTGTAATTGGAGGATTATCATTATGAGTCTGAGTGTCGCTAGTATTACCAGTAAATTTATTCAACTCAGCTTTTTCACTCATTACGCATCGTAATGTACTGTTGGCAGTTTTTCGCTGCATTTTCACAAGTCAAAGGTAGGCACAAAATCAAATAAAAACAAAGCAAGAATGGAACAACCACACGTACAATGTAGAGCAATAAATTGCCGATGAACTGTGAAAGAAGGAGTGACAAATTAGTAAATGTGTTGCACCATATGCAAACTACATTTAACATTAGGTAAATAAGAGCAGATATATAACTGACTACTTCTGAGAAACCCAAAATAATAATAATAATAATAATAATAATACGATCCTGGCAAGGTTGCCAAGTATAACCTCCCAACAGTTTATTTATTTCTGCAATCTTACAATAAAAATGTGACTAACCTCCCGATGAAAATATGTCTCATATATAACCTTTCAATAATCAAGAGACTGTGAACCTAAACTGGTAAATCTGGACGTCAACAATGCTGCGTCATGGCCCTGAAAATTCATTCTGAATAAACTGAAAATTCTTACCTCAATTAAGTCACCAGATAGCCAGTTAAGGTGTATATATCTGCTCCTATAAGAAATTTTTCTGGCACAACCAAGTGCGATCTGGCCACTAGATTTTGTCATGACTTGGCATGACTATGGATAGGAGAAATTAATCAAAATTTAAATTCAGATGAATGACTGTCAAAAGTTATTGTTATAAGAAAGATTATTATTGAAAAACTATTTACATGTGCCTTTGATATAACAATAGTACGAAATGAATTGTTGCAAATTACATATACGCGCGGCAATAAATAATAATAATTTTTTGCTTTTACGTTATACTACATCGCTCTGACACCGCCATCATTCGCCACGACCGGCCTTCGTAATTCCATACAGGACACAAGTGCTCTCTGTGAGCTATACAACTAGACAACTGCTCTCTAAGAGCGACTTGACCCCACCGCTCGACTGCGAGCTACTACCACAACTGCTCTCTGGTCTACGATTCTGTTGTAGCTTACATATCGCAGGCAGCGCGTGAGCAATCCGTCGAAGTTACATCTGCTCGAGTGCGCTAGCAATGAATTCCTTAGTCATGGACGTCTTACAACGATGTGTCGCAAGTTTGCAAACTTCGAGATGGCAGAGTTAGAGGAGCAACGCGTCTCCCTTAAATTTTGCGTGAACTCGAGAAAAACTTTACAGAGACACACCAAACGATGCAGGAAGCCTACAATGATGAGTGCTTAAGCCGTACACGGTGTTATGAATGGTTCATAAAGTTTAAAAATGGCCGCACGTATGTTAAAAGTGACCTTCGTTCAGGGCGCCCTTCGACGTTTGCCGACGATGCTCATGTTAGGAACGTCAACGAAATTTTGCATATCAGTCGAAGACTCACTGTCCGAGAGGTTACAGAAGAATGTAGCCTTTATGTCGGATCATGTCATGAAACCTTGGATTGTTGCCGCCAAGTTCGGCCCACAGCTCACGAGTCAAGACCAGAAATGTGGGCTCTTGCCCACTCGACGCTAATACGGTGCCTAAAGCCGTCGGCACACGGACCGTGCATCCGAACGTTGAGCGTTGAGCGTGCCGAGTTTCTGAAGTCATAGCGTGGAATAGCACGTTCGGGAGTCTTTCCGAACGTGCAGAGCAATATCTGGCATGTCAGATATTCTGAGCGTGCGTCTGAGCGTTGACCAATGAGATGGCACAACGCCACCTACATCACACGCACGCCGTCTCTCTTCAGTACAGAGTTGTGAGGCGCCATATTGACATTCATTTCAAGCCTCTATGTATATATGCCGTTTCTGAGCACCAGCAAATTGAGAATCACTGGAAAATCCGTTATTAACTGTGTGATCCGTTCCAATAAAATAATGAGAAACATCATATTCATGGCAAAAGAATTATTGTAACTTGCGTATTATGAGAGTAGGCTATTTGAAGGCACCGGCACACTAAAGATGCACCCAAAACGCATTGTTCTTGGTACAATTTGTTAAAATTAAATTTCAATTAGTAATTATCTACGATTGAAGTTAGTAAGACACTATCATAAATCCAAAAGGGTTGTTGTTAGTTTAGCGTATTGAGTAGAGTCACCGCCTTGACTCTGGGGGCGGTGGTTCGCGTCTAGACTCTACCAGATATTTTTCCCCCAACATTCTCGTTTTTATTAGGTTCTGATACTTTATTATTAATTTAATGTAAGTATACACTATAATATTTGATGTTATGTAAATATAAGTTCACCTTTTTTTGAGGGGTGACTGTTCGATTGGCTTAATCTACTAGACAGGTTGCGCTACTTGTATAAAGATATTTTGCTCCTTTTTCTTTTACGCCTCGTAATTCACATGTTGCAAAGATTTTGCTACTGGGTAGGAACAGTGATTAATTAAGACTGACCTTGGGATTTTACTAAAATGTGGGAATGATGAAATAATAAACATTATTTATTATTCTTATGCGGAGAAGTATTCCAAATTTGTACCGCACTGTTTGTATGGAAGTTTTATAAGCCTGTGTCCTTATTGATTGGACATAGTATTTTCCTTTTCGTGGACGATGGAGGAAATGTGCGTTTTAATAGAGCTAACGTGGGAATTTTACACTGGCCCGTTGAGTAAAACAGTGTGATTTACGAACTGGAAACATCCCTCAACTGCCGCTGGAGTGCGTTGCGATCGCGTATACGACGTTAGGGCGCACGTACCGTATGCACAAGTCGCATCGTTCCTGAGCGTTCAGCAGCACGTTGAACTTGGCACGCTCAACGTTAACGTTCGACAGCACGGTCCGTGTGCCGACGGCTTAAGGGATGCAGCCTTCTCGGAATGCTTTACAACAATACAAACAAATAACATTAGTAGTTTTATTTCTATAAAGCAATTGACAACACTTAACTTTTTGATTTACAAGCAGTAGTTGCAAACGAGGGGCGACAAACAATATAATTTAGAGTCCTTGATACGTGAACTGACCAGGCAAGTTGACACACGTCACTGACGACTAACGTCCACGATCCGGTACCGATCTGCGCCACCGAGCCTAACAGGAGCTTCGCTTATATTCCGCTCTTCCGGGTGTCGCTCTTGGCGCAGCGCGGTCCAATTCCGTGCGCCATTGTCCGCCGTTTCCTCGCCCCCTTCTCTGTTCTCGCGTCCCACATCTTAGTTCCGGTGCTTGTGGTTACGCCAGAACAAGAAATACCTTCGCCACGCAGTCCGCGAAGAGCTTTTCGATCGCACAAATGAGAACGACATGTTCCATAGTAGAATCACAGCTGGTGATGAGACGTGGGTCTACGGTTATGATCTTGAGACCAGGGTTTGTTCTCCACAGTGGGTCGGGAAACGTTCTCCAAGACCAAAAACTGCTGTCAGGTCAAGTCAAATGTCAAAACCATACTGATACTTTTCTTTGACTTTGAAGGATATGTTCATCATTAATTCGTGCCACAGGGACAAATTCTTAATCGATGTTACTATCGGGATGTGATGTGATGCCTGCGACAAATGTGAGAAGGAAGAGGCCTGAAATGTGGCTCTAACAACACGATAACGCACTTCCAGATTCATTCCTGTTGGTACCTGACTATTGCACAAAAAACTAAATCGCTGTGCTGCCTCGTCTTCCGTACTCACCAGACTTGACGTTGGAAACCCCGTTGAAACGACGAAGATTTGTAACGATAGACGAGATAAAAGAAAATTCGTGGATAGCGCTTCGCGCTATCCAGCAAGAGGCGTACCAAGACTGCTTTCGGAAGTGGAAACTGCGTTGAGAGCGGTGTATCAGTTGTGGAAGAGAGTATGTCGAAGGAGATGACGCACAACAACAAAAAGATAAACGTAGAAAAACTTTGTGGACGAAGTCCCGGAATTTTTTGAACAGACCTCGTACGTAGGCTGTACAGCGCTCGTTGGTACGCCAACAAATGGGGCACCTTCATTCATTGTGTGGTCATGGCAGTGTCCAACACGATGGCTCCTTCTTCCAAGTTGTCACATACACACAATTTACTATGCTGATTCTGTATGACCGATTGTCAACACACACCCCACTTCACTGCCTTCACTTATGTCAGTGACGGACGGTCAGTGTCTGATATCATCTCTAAATCGTCTACAGCTTTCTAAAGCGGCCATTGAGCTCTGTTAATGGGTGATCAATACTTTATGCAGCGAGCTAATTTTAGTAAGCATCCACAGTAATCTTTTCGGAGCGCAATTTGCAGTTCGCTTCCGTCGGCTTGCCGGCACACTTCCTGAGATGATCACGAGAGTGACACGTTGTTTGCTGTGACTCACTACCGATCCATAGACTAGTAACAGAGCTGTTTACGCCCATTTTCCAGCACGTTCTTGTAATCCGTGACATGTGAAGCGCAAAACTCCGATTCCTGTCGGCTCTAGTCTAAAACGAACCAAGCATATTGCCGAGAGTGGATAACCCACGTGCCTCAACGATACAGGCAACCGTGCCGTAACTACAACCTCAACGGAGGAGAGTCTGTGGAGAGAGCAAACCGGTTCGTATCGGCTCTACACCCCCACGAACATTATAGCTGGCTGAGATGGGATGACTCGCATGCCTCAACGATGCAGACAACTGCACCGGTTAAGTGCAACCACAACAGAGGGTATCTGCGGAGAAATGAGATTAGTCTACCTTTCTTTTTTAATTTGTGGTAAGACCTTATGGGACCAAACTGCATAGGTCATCGGTCCCTAAGCTTACACACCACTTAATCTAACTCAAACTGACTTACATTGTGGACAACACACACACCCATGCCCGAGGAAGCACTCGAACCTACGACGGGGGTAGCAGCGCGGACCATGACAAGGCGCCTAAGAGCGCTTGGCTACCCCGCGTGGCTGAGATTAGTCTAACAAACGATTCCTGAACGAGGGCGTCATCCATCCTGTGGTGTGCGTACTGTAAGACCTCCGGTACACACACTATCAGATTAGTTGACATGTCGCTCTAACGAAGTAGGCGAGTGTCAGCAATATGTCTCGTGGTCTTATTGTGGCGTGTTTATCTTCTGCCGTTAGGTCAGACGATAGAAATGCCACTAATGCAGACTGGTACAGACTGATGCAGACTAATGCAGACTGACTAATCGGAGGTCTGTACACTCGTTATAATACCTCGAGCGTTCAGGTATCACGGCGCGAGTGTGATCCGCGAGGAGAAAAGGTTCTACGTTAGCAGCAATCTAATTGGCTGCGTTATATATTAATACGCGGATCGGCGGAAGCAGAATTTGGTCCGTCTCTAAGACAGCGCCATCTCGTAGTGCGGAGGCGGACGAGCGCTGCACCTGCGCTGTTGTGCTTAGCGGGGCGCGCTCTAGTGGGAAAGTTGTGTACGCGCTGACTACGCGGAACTATGTACACAACACATCCCAGTTCAGCGACAACAGTCTGGATGAGTGACTGACCTTGCCTTGAAACATTAGCTAATATGGCCTTGCTAAGTTGGTACTGCAAATGATTAAAATCGAAGGGAAACTACAGCCTCTGTATGTCCTGAAGGCGTGCAGCTAAACTGTATGGCTTAATACGGTAAAATATTTCTGTGGTAAAATAGCCTCGTGTTTGGAGACGACTCAGGAGGTGTTGTGATTACAGATATGTGAATGACGCGTAGACTTCTGCAGCTCGTGGTCTCACGGTCGAATTCTCGCTTCCCGAGCACGGGGTCATGGGTTCGATTCCCAGCGGGGCCGGGGATTTTTACCTGCCTCGAGATGACTGGGTGTTTGTGTTGTCCTCATCGTTTCATCATCATTCATGAAAGTGGCGTGACTGGACTGAGTAAAGTTGAGAATTTGTACAGGGGCTGATAACCGCGCAGTTGAGCGCCCCACAGTCCGAAACATCATCAACTTATAGTTATCCTCGATGGCGAGCGTTCATCAGAGACAGCGGTATCGCCAGCAGTGCTCTATGGAAGTGTGATAGGACCGCTGTCATCCTCTATATACACAAATGATTTGGTGGACAGGTTGGGCAGCAATCTGCGGTTGTTTACTGATGATGCAGTGGTGTGCTGTAAGGTGTCGAAATTGAGTGAATATAGAAGGATACAAGATGACTTAGAAAAAATTTCTAGTTGATGTCACGAATGGCAGCTATCTGTGAATGCAGAAAAATGTAAGTTAATGCGGATAAGTAGGACAAAACAAACCCGTAATCTTCAGTTACTGCATTAGCAGTATCCTGCTTGATACAGTCACGTCGTTTAAATATTTGGGCGTAACGTGGCAAAGCAATATGAAATGGAACGAGTGTGTGAAGGTTGTGATAGGGAAGGTGAATACTCGACTTCAGTTTATTAGAAGACTTCTAGATAAGTGTGGTTCATCTTAAAGGAGAACGCATATAGGACGCTACTGCGACCTATTGTTGAATACCGTTCCAGTGTTCGGGATCTGTACCAGTAGACATCGAAGAAATCCAGAGCTGGGCTGCTAGATTTGCTACGGCTAGCTCCTAAGAACATGCAGGTGCTACTGACTTGCTTCGGGAACTGTAATGGGAATGGCTCTGAGCACTATGGGACTCAACTACTGAGGTCATCAGTCCCCTAGAACTTAGAACTACTTAAACCTAACTAACATAAGGACATCACACACATCCATGCCCGATGCAGGATTCGAACCTGCGACCGTAGCGGTCGCGAGGTCCCAGACTGTAGCGCCTAGAACCGCTCGGCCACCCCGGCCGGCCTGAAATGGGAATCCGTGGAGCGAAGGTGACATTCTTTTCGAGGAACACTATTCAGAAAATTAAGAGAACCGGCATTTGAAGCTGACTGCAAAATAAGTCCACTAACCCTAGATACATTGCGAGTTAAGGATCACGAAGATGAGATACGAGAAATTAAAGCTGATACGGAGGCACGTAGGCTGTCGTTTTTTCCTCGCTTCGTTTGCGAGCAGAAACAGGAAAGGAAATGACTAGTAGTGGTACGGGGTAGCCTCCGACACGCACTGTACAGCCGATTACGGTGTATCTATGTAGATGTACATGTAGACAGTCAAAAATGTTTAAATGTGTGTGAAATCTTATGGGACTTAACTGCTAAGGTCATCAGTCCCTAAGCTTACACACTACTTAACCTAAATTATCCTAAGAACAAACACACACACCCATGCCCGAGGGAGGACTCGAACCTCCGCCGGGACCAGCCGCCAAGTGTATGACTGCAGCGCCTAGACCGATCGGTTAATCCCGCGCGGCACATGTAGATGCATATGAAACAAATGCGTCTACAAGTCGGATCTTCGATCGTTAGATCCTGTAATCAGTTCGGTAGGTTAGGGAATTTAAAAAATGAACACAAAGACTTGATTAGTCTAAGCAGGTTCACATCGCTCCTATACGAATCCCCAGTAACGTGAAGGAAGTGCTGTGAAATCTATAGCCAAACGCCCAGAGCTGGGCTATCTTACGGTCACGGCCCTGCTGAACTCAATAAGGCTGCTTTGTTGACAAACCTGTAACTACAGCTACAACCTGGGAGTCACCTTTGGACGGGTAGTGTAGATTCCTATTCAATTTAGCATGATTTTACCGAGCGAGGTGGCGCAGTGGTTAGCACACTGGATTAGTTTTCGGGAAGACGACAGTTCAAACCCGCGTCCGTTCATCCAGATTTAGGTTTTCCATGATTTCCCTAAATCGCTTCAGGCAAATGCCGGGATGGTTTCTTTGAAAGGGCACGGCGTCCGCAGCTCGTGGTCGTGCGGTAGCGTTCTCGCTTCCCACGCCCGGGTTCCCGGGTTCGATTCCCGGCGGGGTCAGGGATTTTCTCTGCCTCGTGATGACTGGGTGTTGTGTGATGTCCTTAGGTTAGTTAGGTTTAAGTAGTTCTAAGTTCTAGGGGACTGATGACCATAGATGTTAAGTCCCACAGTGCTCAGAGCCATTTTGAACCAAAGGGCACGGCCTGTTTCCTGCCCCATCCTTCTCTAATCCAAGCTTGTGCCCCATCTCTAATGACCTCGTTGTCGACGGGAAGTTAAACACTAATCTCCTCTGCTCCTCCTCTTGTGAATGATTCACGGGAAGAATGACTGCCGGCAAGACTCGGTTTTACTGACAAGGGATCCTCCCCATCGCACCCCTCTCAGATTTAGCTATAGGTTGGCACAGTGGATAGGCCTTGAAAAACTGAACACAGATCAATTGAGAAAACAGGAAGAAGTTGTGTGGAACTGTGAAAAAATAAACAAAATATACAAACTGAGTAGTTCATGGGAAGATAGGCAACATCAAGGAGACTGGGTAGGCAGGAGCGCCGTGGTCTCGTGGTAACATGAGCAGCTGCGGAAGGAAAGGTCCTTGGTTCAAATCCTCCATCGAGTGAAAAGTTTAACTTTTTATTTTCAGTTTATGTGACAAACTCTTATGTTTTCATCACTTTTTTGGGAGTGATTATCACATCCACAAGAAAACCTAAATCGGGCAAAGTAGAAGAATCTTTTTACCCATTCGCCAAGTGTACAAGTTTGGTGGGTCGACAACATATTCCTGTCATGTGACGCACATGCCGTCACCAGTGTCGTATAGAATATATCAGATGTGTTTTCCTGTGGAGGAATCGGTTGATCTATGACCTCGCGATCAAATGTTTTCGGTTCCCATTGGAGAGGCACGTCCTTTCGTCTACTAATCGCACGGTTTTGCGATGCGGTCGCAAAACACAGAAACTAAACTTATTACAGTGAACAGAGACGTCAATGAACGAACGGACAGATAATAACTATGCAAAAATAAAGAAAGTAAAATTTTCACTCGTGGGAAGACTTGAACCGAGGACCTCGCGTTCTGCAGCTGCTCACGCTACCACCGGACCACGGCGGTCGTAAGCTCACATTGTCCATGATATTCCTTATGTGACCCATGGACTACTCAGTTTGTATATTTTGCTTATTTTTTCACAGTTCCACACAACTTCTTCCTGTTTTCTCAATTGATCTGTGTTCAGTTTATCAAGGCCTATCCACTGTGCCAACTTATAACTAAATCTGAGGGGGGGTGCGATGGGGAGGTTCCCTTGTGAGTCAGCCATCTGACTGGTGTGATGCGGCACGCCGTGCCTCTGTCATCACGCACAATGTCAGAACTACCTTTACCTTCCCAAACCATAAATGATGATTTTCGCACTTTTGCCATCTTACGGACTGTGTGGATGATATTCTTCCGAAAGTCCGGCGGGATGTATCCAGTCTCGTAGATTCTAGACACTAATTTGAATAATCGCTTGGTGGCTAGTTTTCTCAATGTCTTTAGAAACTCCAGAGGACTGTTATGTATTTCCTCCGCCTTATTTTTTCTCAAAACTTCCGAAGCTCTGTCAAATTCAGTCTGTAATACTATATCTCCTACATCTTTGACACCCATTTCTTCTTCTATCACTTCAGCAGGTGTTTCTTTCCGTTTACAGACCCCCAGTGTACTGTTTCTACCTATCACCTCTCTTCTCCACGTTTAACAATGGAATTCCTTTTGCACTCTTAATGTTGACGCCTTTGCTTTTAATTTCATCGAAACTAATTGTCTCTTTTCTATATGCTGAATCTGTCCATCCGACGAAAATTTCCTTTGCTATTTCTTCAGGTTTTTCCTGCAGCCATTTCGTTTATATTTCCTGCACTTCCTGTTAATATCATTCCTAAGTGACTGTTACCCTTGATTTCTCTGCCAGTTTTTAGTTCGTACTAATACTTGCCTGACCAACTTACGAGACTGTTGTTTTTAATACTTCCCATTCCTCCTTCAGCTGGTCTGTTTACTGTGGTATATTTATAGCCCTTGAAAACTTAGGCACCTTGATGTAATCCAACGACTATGTTCCTACGTCTCCAGGCCTTTACCAGGAACACGTCCTCCTCTTGTGATTCTTAAACAGAGTATTTGAAGTTATTACTGGAACGTATTGCAGTATTCAACAAGTCTTTATCCTGTCTCTCTCCTGCTATTAAGCCTCTATTCTTCCCTAACTCTCTCTTCTATAACTTCCACGAACTACAATATTCCAAACTTCCATGATTATTAGGTTTTTACCTCTCTTCACAGAACGAGTAACCCTCGCAGTGCTCTTCCGCGTGTGAAAATTGGCACACTGCTGTTTTTATCGTCGGTTTCCTGTCGATTCTGATCAGAATAAATTCTAACACTGAACTGTTCACACTCTCACTCACTCTTTGCCCCACTTTCCTATTTAAAACGAGTCCTACTTCAGTTATATAATTTCCCCCTGCCGTCGGTAGTACACTGTATTCGTCTGATCAGAAGTATTCTTCTTCTTTCCGTACTGCCAATGAAAGTTGGTCGCTTAATACACACATGAATAGTCTCCCCACTGAGCACTGAAAATGTTCTCTCCATCAGGACATGAATTAAAATTTACAATTGGCCTCACAGTTTAAGAGTCTATTAGGAACCTAAATATAATAGCTGTTTGATTTTAAGTTGTCCAAGTCACACCAACACCGAAGAAAGGAAATAGGAGTAATCCGCTGATATACAAACCCATATTCGTAACATCAATTTGCAGTAGGATTTTGAAACATAACCGTACATTACGGACTACAGGTCGCACTTTTTCCTTCGAAAAATTACCTCCGAAATTCAGGTCCGCCTTATACTCTAAATTAATATAAAAACGTCTTAATATAAAAACGTTTTAAAATGGCCATACTAGTATATTTGATGCAGCGGGAAACCTATCTCAGTCTGGCAATATTGGATTCAACTGGCAGCAGTACTGCACCGATGCGACAAACATGAGTCACGGGAATTCACAAGCTTGCTAACACTGTCTTCCTCCCACCCCGCCATAGCAAACTGAGAAAACTGTTCAGCCTACGATGCGCTAGTGAACTTGAACTGAGAGTGATTTGTGTTATCGGTAATAGTACAGCATTTTTGTTAATAGGTAGTTTCGTAATGGAAAAATAATAAAATGTATTCATAAGCTCAAGAGCCAAAGAAACTAGTACACTTGCCTAATATCGTGTAGGATCCCCACAAGCACGCATAAGTGCCGCAACACGCCGTGGAATGGACTCGACTAATGTTTGAAGTAGTGCTGGAAGGAACTGACACCATGAATCCTACAGGGCTGTTCACAAATCCGTAAGAGAACGAGGGGGTGGATATCTCTTCCGAACAGCACATTGCAACACATTCCAGATATGTTCAATAATGTTCATGTCTGGGGAGTTCAGAGGGCAGCGGAAGTGTTTAAACTCAGAGAAGTGTTCCTGAAGCCCCTGTGGAGCAATTCTGGAGGTGTTGGGTGTCGCATTGTCTTGCTGGAATTTCCCACGTCCGTCGGAATGCACAATCATCATGAATGGATGCAGGTCATCAGACAGGATGCGTACCTACGTGTCACCTGTCAGAGTCTTACTAGACATATCAGTTGTTCCATATCTGTCCAACTGCACACGCCCCACACCATTACGCCCCACCAGCTTGAACAGTCCCCTGCTGATATGCAGGGTCCGTGGATGCATGAGGTTGTCTCCATACACGTACACGTCCTCCGCTTGATTCAATTTGAAACGAGACTCGTCCGGCCATGCAACCATGCAACATGTTTCCAGTCATCAACAGTCCAATGTTGATGTTGACGGACCCAGGCGAGGCGCAAAGCTTTGTGTCGTGCAGTCATCAAGGGTACACGAGTGGGCCTTCGGCTCCGAAAGCCCATATCGATGATGTTTCGTTGAATAGCTCGCACGCTGACACTTGTTGATGGCCCAACACTGAAATCTGCAGCCGGCCGATGTGGCCGAGCGGTTCTAGGCACTTCAGTATGGAACCGCGCGACCACTACGGTCGCAGGTTCGAATCCTGCCTGGGGCATGGATGTGTTTGATGCCCTTAGGTTGGTTAGGTTTAAGTAGTTCTAAGTTCTAGGGGTCTGATGACCTCAGATGTTAAGTCCCATAGTGCTCAGAGCCATTTGAACCATTTTTTGAAATCTGCAGCAATTTGCAGAAGAGTTACACTTCTGTCACGTTGAACGCTTCTCTTCAGTCGTTCAAATGGTTCAAATGGCTCTGAGCACTATGGGACTTAACATCTGAGGTCATCAGTCCCCTAGAACTTAGAACTACTTAAACCTAACTAACCTAAGGACATCACACACATCCATGCCCGAGGCAGGATTCGAACCTGCGACCGTAGCGGTCGTGCGGTTCCAGACTGTAGCGCCTAGAACCGCTGGGCCATACTGGCCGGCTCTTCAGTCGTAGTTGGTCCTGTCCTTGCAGGATCTTTTTCCGGCCACAGCGATGTCGCACATTTAATGTTTCTTCGGATGCCTGATATTTACGGTACACTTGTGAAATGGTCGTACGGGAAAATCTCCACTTCATCGCTGCTGCGGAGATGCTGCGTGCCATTGCTTGTGCGCCGACTATAACACCATGTTCAAACTCACTTAATTCTTGATAACCTGCCATTGTAGCAGCAGTAACAGATCTGACAACAGCACCAGACACTTGTCGTCTGATATAGGCGTTTTCGAAGCGCCGTATTCTGCCAGCTTAAATATCTCCGTATTTGAATACGCATGCCTCTACCAGTTTCTTTGGCGCTTCAATGTATGATGCGGGCTATAAATTGTAAGTAACAGCATACGCTGAAAAACATGGAAACGCAACAGCTGAGTAACATTTCGGCCCTCCACCAACAGAAAAAACCATTCGCTATTGGCGGGCTAGTAAAGAAGAACCTGAAAAAAATGAGAAAGACTAAATGTGCAAATTCACGGACACCGTCAAAATCTTGATTCAAATACACGCTCAAAAGCTAGCACTACAGTGGAATTTACAGGATGTTTCAAAAATGACCGGTATATTTGAAACGGCAATAAAAACTAAACGAGCAGCGATAGAAATACACCGTTTGTTGCAATATGCTTGGGACAACAGTACATTTTCAGGCGGACAAACTTTCGAAATTACAGTAGTTACAATTTTCAACAACAGATGGCGCTGCAAGTGATGTGAAAGATATAGAAGACAACGCAGTCTGTGGGTGCGCCATTCTGTACGTCGTCTTTCTGCTGTAAGCGTGTGCTGTTCACAACGTGCAAGTGCGCTGTGGACAACATGGTTTATTCCTTAGAACAGAGGATTTTTCTGGTGTTGGAATTCCACCGCCTAGAACACAGTGTTGTTGCAACAAGACGAAGTTTTCAACGAAGGTTTAATGTAATCAAAGGACCGAAAAGCGATACAATAAAGGATCTGTTTGAAAAATTTCAACGGACTGGGAACGTGACGGATGAACGTGCTGGAAAGGTAGGGCGACCGCGTACGGCAACCACAGAGGGCAACGCGCAGCTAGTGCAGCAGGTGATCCAACAGCGGCCTCGGGTTTCCGTTCGCCGTGTTGCAGCTGCGGTCCAAATGACGCCAACGTCCACGTATCGTCTCGTGCGCCAGAGTTTACACCTCTATCCATACAAAATTCAAACGCGGCAACCCCTCAGCGCCGCTACCATTGCTGCACGAGAGACATTCGCTAACGATATAGTGCACAGGATTGATGACGGCGATATGCATGTGGGCAGCATTTGGTTTACTGACGAAGCTTATTTTTACCTGGACGGCTTCGTCAATAAACAGAACTGGCGCATATGGGGAACCGAAAAGCGCCATGTTGCAGTCCCATCGTCCCTGCATCCTCAAAAAGTACTGGTCTGGGCCGCCATTTCTTCCAAAGGAATCATTCGCCCATTTTTCAGATCCGAAACGATTACTGCATCTCGCTATCTGGACATTCTTCGTGAATTTGTGGCGGTACAAACTGCCTTAGACGACACTGCGAACACCTCGTGGTTTATGCAAGATGGTGCCCGGCCACATCGCACGGCCGACGTCTTTAATTTCCTGAATGAATATTTCGATGATCGTGTGATTGCTTTGGGCTATCCGAAACATACAGGAGGCGGCGTGGATTGGCCTCCCTATTCGCCAGACATGAACCCCTGTGACTTCTTTCTGTGGGGACACGTGAAAGACCAGGTGTACCGCCAGAATCCAGAAAAAATTGAACAGCTGAAGCAGTACATCTCATCTGCATGTGAAGCCATTCCGCCAGACACGTTGTCAAAGGTTTCGGGTAATTTCATTCAGAGACTACGCCATATTATTGCTACGCATGGTAGATATGTGGAAAATATCGTACTATAGAGTTTCCCAGACCGCAGCGCCATCTGTTGTTGACAATTGTAACTACTGTAATTTCGAAAGTTTGTCTGCCTGAAAATGTACTGTTGTCCCAAGCATATTGCAACAAACGGTGTATTTCTATCGCTGCTCGTTTAGTTTGTATTGCCGTTTCAAATATACCGGTCATTTTTGAAACACCCTGTAACAGACTTTAAGGGTGGACTTGGTTGGTGCTACAGGCTTATGAACCGTCATGGACCCAGCGTGCAAATCAGAACCAAAATATCTCAGTAAATGCCACAAGAGTATGGAGAGAAAATATTATCTTTCCATCGCTCTATTATTCGACATCGAATAGGAGACCAGTGTGGAACTAAGCCAAATAGCGAGCATGGTCGGAACTTCTCTGGCATTTGACGTGCGGAATTGTTGCCACGAAAGGTGCTGCAACAGTAACTATAAAAACAACTGGACATGAAAAAATCCACTACACTGTTGTCCTTTCATGTTGTGCTGAAGGTTCTTAACTTAATCCAACGATTATTGTCAAGCGCAAAACAATGCCAAAACCTTCTGAAATACCGCCGGGTGCTGTTCACGTACACGACAAAGGCTGGACGGACGAGGCTGATATAAAATTATGGACTAACAGATTGTGCGAGGGAGGGAAAGGTGCTTTATTGAGGGAGAGTTCTCTGCTTGTGTTGGACCAGTCAATTGAAAATTTTGTGCAAGAGAAACTGAGACAGGGAAATGCAGAGCGTCCTGTATTTCCGGGAGGACTTACTCCACAAATGCAAACGGTTTTAGGCGCTTCGGTCTGGAACCGCGCGACCGCTACGGTCACAGGTTCGAATCCTGCCTCGGGCATGGATGTGTGTAATGTCCTTAGGTTAGTTAGGTTTAAGTAGTTCTCAATCTAGGGAACTGATGACCTCAGATGTTAAGTCCCATAGTGGTTAGAGACATTTGAACCATTTTCTGTCAATGGAAAAATAGTCGTGGTCTAGCTTGAGAGAAGAAATTATTGTTCATCCTTTCAAGAAGTGCAGCATAAGTAACTTTCTCGATGACAACGAAGATGATCTTATATACGAAGAGGACAACGGAAACGATGAAGAGGAACAAGAAGAAGAAGAAGAAAGTTCAGAAGACGATTTTCAGGGATTTAAAAGTCAGTTCGAGTTTGTAAACTAAGAATTTTTTCGTCTGTCAAATAATAATAATGGTAAAAAGATATTTTTCATAAAACTACTTAAAAAGTAAGGTGCCTCTTATAGCCCGTAACGTCTTAAAGTCCGTAAAATACGGTATGGGTTATCTAGAAGTATCGTTTTTGTGAAAGTCAACTAGCTCTTTATTCTCACGAACTAATGAGTGCTATCGACCAGGGGAGTCAAATTTATTCCATGTCTTTAGATTAACAGAAGGTTTTTGAAACCGCTCGTCACAAGCGTCTTCTAATCAAATTGCGTGCCTATGGAGTATCGTCTCAGTTGCACGACTGGATTCGTGATTACCTGTCAGAAAGGTCACAGTTCGTGGTATTTGACGGAAAGACTTCAGGTAAAACAGAAATAACATATGGCGTTCCCCAATGAAATGTTATAGACCGTCTGTTGTTCCTGATCTACATAAACGTTTTAGGAGACAAACTGGGTCGCCTTCTTAGAATGTTTGCAGTGATGCTGTCATTTACCTTCTCATAAACTCATCAGATGATCGTAACAAAATCCAAATTGGTTTAGACAAAATATTTGTCTGTTCCTAAAAGTGGAAATTGACTCTAAATAATGAAAAGTGTGAAGTTACCCAAGTGAGTGCTAAAAGGAATCCTCTAAATTTCGGTTAGGGCTACAGGATGCCGGAAAAACAAATAAATCTAATGTCTGTAAATTTAACTAAATACTTAGGGATTACAATTAGGATTAATTTAAATTAGAACGATCAAATAGATAATGTTGTGTGGAAAGCAAACCAAAGACTGCGATTCATTGGTCGAACACTTAAAAAATACAACCGGTCTACTAAAGAGACTGCTTAGACTGCGCTTGTCCGCCCTCTTCTGGAGTATTGCTGTGCAGTGTGGGACCCGAATCAGGTAGGACTGACGAACGACATCGAAAAATTTCAAAGAACGGTAGCTCGTTTAGCGCTTTCCCGAAATAGGGGAGAGTGTGCTACGGGTCTGATATGTGAATTGCTGTGGCAATCATTAAAACAAAAGCGATTTTCGTTGCTGCAGAATCTCCTCATGGAATTTCAATCACTAACTTTGTCCTCAGAGTGTGAAAATATTTTGTCGACGCCCACCTACAATGGGAGGAATGACCATCAGAATAAAATCAGACCTCAAGGAAATATTTAAGTCTTCGCTTTTCCCGCGCGATGTTCGGTAGTGGAACGGTAAGAGGTGGTTCTATGAACCCTCTGCCAGGCACTTAATTGTGAATTGCGGTGTAATTACGTAGATGTAGATGAATGTGGCTGTTACATTATGGAATATTATTATAAGCACGAACGGTCTCCGCTTAGCTTAGTTAAATGATTGTCTGCAGGACGATACCAATTAATATTTGGGATAGGCCTCAATTTCAACACCCTACTTGAAACCCCCATGCTTAAATTGATAAAAAAAAGTGGCTGTTATATTAGGAAGTAATGATGCAAATACGTATATACACTGAAGCGCCAAAGAAACTGGTATAGGCAAGCGCATTCAAATACAGAGATATGGGAAAAGGCAGAATACGGCGCTGCGGTCGGCAACGCCTATATAGGACAAGTGTCTGGCGCAGTTGTTAGATCATGCTGCTACAATGGCAGGTTATCAAGATTTAAGTGAGTTTCAATGTGGTGTTATGGGCGGTGCGGGAGTGATGGGACACAGCATCTCGGAGTTAGTGACCGAGCGAGGTGGCGCACTGGTTAGCACACTGGACTCGCATTCGGGAGGACGACGGTTCAATCCCGTCTCCGGCCATCCTGATTTAGGTTTTCCGTGATTTCCCTAAATCGCTTCAGGCAAATGCCGGGATGGTTCCTTTGGAAGGGCACGGCCGATTTCCTTCCCCATCCTTCCCTCACCCGAGCTTGCGCTCCATCTCTAATGACCTCGTTATCGACGGGACGTTAAACACTAATCTCCTCCTCCCCTCGGAGGTAGTGACGAAGTGGGCATTTTCCCGCACGACGATTTCACGAGTATACCGCGAATATCAGGAATTCGATAAAGCGTCAAATATCCGACTTTACTGCGGCCGGAGAAAGATCCTGCAATAACAGGTCCAACGACGACTGAAGAGAATCGTTAAACGTGACAGAAGTGCATCCCTTCCACAAATTGCTGCAGATTTCAATGCTGGGCCATCAACAAGTGTCACCGTGGGAATCATTCAACGAAACATCATCGATATGGTCTTTCGGAGCCGAAGGCCCACTCGTGTACCCTTGATGACTTCATCACACAAAGCTTTGGGCCTCGTCTGGGTCCGTCAATAGCGGCATTGGACTGTTGGCGGCTGGAAACATGCTGCCTGGTCGGACGGGTCTCGTTTCAAGTTGTATCGAGCAGATGGACGTGTATGGGTATGGAGAGAACCTCATGAATCCACGGATCTTGCATGTCAGCAGGGGACTGTTCAAGCTGGTGGAGGCTCTGTAATGATGTGGGGCGTGTGCAGTTGGAATGATATGGGGCTCCTGATACGTCTAGATACGATTCTCATTGGTGAGACGTACTGTCTGATGACCTGCATCCATTCAAGTCAATTGTGCATTCCTACAGACTTGGACAATTACAGCGGGACAATGCGACACCCCACGCGTCCAGAATTGCTACAGATTGGCCCCAGGAACACTCTTCTGAGTTTAAACACTTCCGCTAGCTACCAAACACCCCAGACATGAACATTATGGAGCATATCTGGTATGCCTTGCAGCGTGCTGTACAGAAGAGATCTTCACCCCCTCGTACTCTTACATATTTATAGACAGCCCTGCAGGATTCATGGTGTCAGTTGCTTCCAGCACTACTCCATACATTAGCCGAGCCCATGCCACGTCGCTTTGCGGCACTTCTGTGTGCTCTCGGGGGCCCCATATGATATTACGCAGGTGTAGTAATGTCTTTGGCTCTTCAGTGTACGTATTTAACTCGATAATACGCGAGCATAAAGTGTGTTCTATAACTCTGCGGCATTGTCGTTAGCGACAGACGTGGTTGAAGTATGCCTTCTCCTAGTTGCTTGCGACTTCTTCGCTTTGTGCAAACAATGGAAAGTCAACTCTGGTTCGCCAAATGAGAATCTGAAGCGCATATCGCCGATCGCACAGCAGATATGCTCTACATTCAGTGCAGTGCCGCCGGGCACATTTCAACTACATCTACAACCCCAAAGCCACATTGCGGTGTGTAGCGGAGGACACTTCCTCCACCGCTATTAGTTCACGTACTAGCTGTTCCATTCGCAAATGGTGCACAGAATGAATGACTGTCGTTTGAGTCTCCGTACGAGTTCAAATTCCTCTGATCGTGGTCATTTTGCTATCTGTTGGTTGTCTCTTCGTCGGACCTATGCTCTGGCAGTTATAATAATTAAGTTTTTCATGGTGCACAACACTGGCAGTGCAACTGTATGAACGTATCCGTGAATGGACTAGTGATGAAACGTGTTGTTCTACATTGGATTTTTCTCTATTGCTTTAGTAATCCAACCTTGTAAGGGTCTCAGATTAACGAGCAGTGCTGAAGACCCGATTTCATCAAGTTAGTTCATTCGTGGGAGAATTACACAACCTTATTTTTTTTCCAATGAATGTCAGTCTCCCTTCTGCCTTTACTGCAGCTAGCTTTCTTTATTTCGTCTTCCACTTTAATTTGCTCTCGATGCATACTCTTAGAATTTTGTGATTCTAATTTTTTCCAGCGAGTGATCGCGAGTCGTATAATCGAGATCCAGACAGTATTTTTTCGTGGTTCCCTACCTCAGTCGGTAAAAAAGGAACCCTTATATGATCGTCTTGTTGCCTTTTGTCTGTGTGTCCGACTGTCTGCCTGTTCGATTGTGATGATGATGATGATGATGTTTGGTTTGTGGGGCGCTCAACAGCGTGGTTATCAGCGCCCGTACAATTACCCAATCTTTGTTCAGTCCAATTGCGCCACTTTCCTGGATGATGATGAAATGATGAGGACAACACAAACACACAGTCATCTCGAGGCAGGTGAAAATCCCTGACCCCGCCGGGAATCGAACCCGGGACCCCGTGCTCGGGAAGCGAGAACGCTACCGCGAGACCACGAGCGGCGGACTGTGCTGTTCGATTGTGGTGAACCTTTTTTCTCAGGACTGTGTAGTCATATGAAGTTCAAATATATGTCACATACTAAGGTCCGTGGTACCTCGGGGATGTAAAAAATTTAAGCTTTGACGTCCGTGCAGTCCAAAGATACAGACATTTATGTCACATAATTTGCTACTCGCAAATTCATTCATCAAAATCTGTAAGGTACTTCCCGTTTTCCTAGAATCATGAAATTTGACGAGTAGCAAGGTTTCACAGTACAAGTAAAGAGAAAAGTTCGAAAATCGTTAATTTGTATTTATATCACATAAAACCTTTTTCTGTCATTTGTCATTGGACTGTCCGTCCGTCTGTTACGACCCCTTTTTCTCACTAACTGCGATAGCAAATGGGTAAATAACACATAGAAATTTAAACTTAAAACTTCAAATTAATACAATCTCGAAAGTCTCGGATTTTCCGGGACCGACATTTTGCCAGTATCGATATCGATAACAGTCAAAAATCATCGAGTTTCTTGATTCCCAGAATGGATGAACTACCTATATACATAATTAAGTTTGTACGAAACCCTCCGACCGCAAGTCCTGCTCACAATGACCAGTTATTTTGTTTCGTATAAACGACAGTCTCATTATTTTAAAGCTTCATCAGTATTTAGTATCCCTAAGCCCAACTTGGGCTAGCATCAGCGATTCTGAAAACACTTGTTTGACCTCGCTGTTGATATTGAATAAACTAAAAAAGAGAGCTGTGGAGATAAGACTCTTGGAAAGTTATTCTCAAGACGTAGTAAAAGCGATAAAGCTGCAAGTTGACTTGAACCTACACATACTGAACTTTGAGGCAATAAAGCTAAAGTTACAGGAAGAGTAATTACCCTGCACTGCAAGGACATACTCGACTGCTTCCTCATCTTCGCCGAAGGAGAGAGGAAACAGCGTATCTCACGTACCGGAGAAAGATTCTGCAGCAGACTCAGACGCAAACTGAATATAAATTAAATCTCATGACTTCATCGCTCCTCTAGTCACCAGCGAATTTAAACGCTCGCAGCTGTCTGTGACTCAAAAATTCTCAATTCTCATCAAGTTGTTATATGTGCTTAGAATAGGCAGGGTGTCCGTAAACGTATGTCCCAGTTATAAATTTTAATACACACATCAAAAAAAGTTTTGGATCCCCCGGTTCCCAGAACTCCTGAAGATACACGTTGACTCTGGCTATTGTATCACAGACACAGTCCCTTTGACTGTTCAGAGATGTCACTAAACCCGCCCAAAGATGTAAACAACCATGCATGTGCAGCGCCTATTAGACGGAGGGGGTCCGAAAGCCGATCAGTTACAATCATTCCACCAGGAAGAAGTTACACGGCTCGTGCTTCCTGTAGTTCAACTATGCTTAGACAGTCAATACCGCGGTTCGATCGCGTTCGCATTGTTACTTTGTGCCAGGAAGGACTCTCAACAAGGGAAGTGTCCAGACGTCTCGGGCCCGCATCTCGTGGTCGTGCGGTAGCGTTCTCGCTTCCCACGCACGGGTTCCCGGGTTCGATTCCCGGCGGGGTCAGGGATTTTCTCTGCCTCGTGATGGCTGGGTGTTGTGTGCTGTCCTTAGGTTAGTTAGGTTTAAGTAGTTCTAAATTCTAGGGGACTGATGACCATAGCTGTTAAGTCCCATAGTGCTCAGAGCCATTTGAGCCATTTTTTGAGACGTCTCGGAGTGAACCAAAGCGATGTTGTTCGGACATGGAGGAGATACAGAGAGACAAGAACTGTCGATGACACATCTTGTTCAGGCCGCCCAAGGGCTACTACTGCAGTGGATTACCGCTAACTACGGATTATGACTCGGAGGAACCCTGACAGCAACGCCACCATGTGCAGCAACAGGACGTCGTGTTATGACTCTAACTGTGCGCAATAGGCTGCTTGATGCGCAACTTCACTCCAGATGTCCATGGCGAGGTCCATCATTGCAAACACGACACCATGCAGCGCGGTACACATGCGCCCAACAACTTGCCGAATGGACCGCTCAGGATTGGCATCACGTTCTCTTCACCGATGAGTGTCACATATGCCTTCAACCAGACAATCGTCGGAGACGTGTTTGGAGGCAACCTGGTCAGGGTGAACGCCTTAGACACACTGTCCAGCGAGTGCAACGAGGTGGACGTTCCCTGCTGTTTTGGGGTGGCATTATGTGGGGCCGACGTACTCCGCTTGTGACCATGGTAGGCGCCGTGATAGCTGTACGATACGGGAATGGCGTCCTCTGACCGATAGTGCAACCATATCGGTAGCATATTGGCGAGGCATTAGTCTTCATGGACGACAATTCGTGCCTCCATTGTGCACATCTTGTCAATAGTTTCCTTCAGGACAACGACATCGCCCGACTACAGTGGCCAGCATGTTCTCCAGGCATGAACCCTATTGAACATGCCTGGGATAGATCGAAAAGGACGACGTGACCCACCAACCACTCTGAGGTATCTTCGCCGAATAGCCGTTGAGGATTAGGACAATCTGGACCAACAGTGTCTTGATGAACTTGTGGATAGTATGCCACGACGAATACAGGCATGCATCAATGCAAGAGGATGTGCTACTGGGTATCAGAGGTACCGGTCTGTACAGCAATCTGGACCACCACCTCTGAAGGTCTCGCTGTGTGGTGGTACAACATGCAATGTGTGGTTTTCATGAGCAAAAAAAGGACAGAAATGACGTTTATGTTGATCTCTATTCCAATTTTTTGTACAGGTTCCGAAACTCTCGGAAACAAGATGATACAAAACTTTTTTTAATGTGTGTAGTGTGAACTGTAAGCGTTGTAGGGTGTTGGTTCAAGGTCACAACTGAAAAGTAACTCAAGCAGTTTTAGATATGCGCGAGTACTGCCTTGTCGTTCTCCCGCTTGCAGCGTCAAATATACAAAATGGGAATTCTTGGGTGCAAGGCTGAAACTACAGGTAATAATCTTGTGGTATTGCAGTTCTTCTTATTTCCGTGCTAGCTAAAAAAAACAGGATGAAGGACTCCACCTTATGCACGACAACTTTGGAGTTTTGTTTTAACCGGACACTTTTCAGCACTTTATGCACTATCTTCTGTGGTTTGTTGTGATTCACGTAATGGGGGCGAAAACACTGTGCAAGTTCGAAAAAGCTCAGTAAATGGCCGGGAAACAATAGAACTGGTAGTAGCGTGTTACCGCACTACAAACAAAGGAGACAAACACCACAACATCAAACCCATGGCATGTTGTAAATTGTGTAGCAGACTCACAGCTAGCATCGTAAGCATTCAATAGCTTCACGTAAGAAAGGAAATAAAGTAACCCACTGAAGATAGCGCATAAAGTGCTGAAACGTGTCCGGTTAAAACAAAACTCCAAAGGTGTCTTGCATAAGGCGGAATTCCTCATTCAGTGAAACTAGAGGGGTGACTTTTCTCGATTTATTGAAAGAATGGCTCTTTCCTCAATTAGAGGGTGAATCTGAAAACTTTAATTGGCAATACGATGGAGCCGCTCCCCATCGGCATCTTTTTGTATGAGACTGGTTGAAAGTCGATGTGGTTGACCGTTGTCATAATGGTCAATATGACAGATCTCTTTTCCACCGGCCTTCACGTGCCCCTGACTTCAACGCCATACCATTTTCCTTTGGGACCACCACCTAATTATTTGCCAAAGCTGATAAACAGAAATGAAGAGGCTACTTCTTCGAGTACTCGCGCTTGTTAACCAAAGTGTGGAAAGAATGGGATTTTAGGTTGTATGTGTATCATATAAGTAAAGGTGCACATATTGAACATTTGTAAGTAAAACTAGGTTAGCCTTCAATTTCATGTATGATTTGTTGTAAATAGTCTAAATTTAACTATTGTAATATATAATTGAAACTGTGACATTTTAATGGACACCTTGTACATTGAACTAACCCAAATGATAAGGCACACCCACACACAGACTATAGACACAAACACATACACGTAAACACACATGAAGTTTTAATTTTTGTCCGGGGGAGTGAGAACATCGTACCAGGAATAAATTAAAATAGTTCCAATCCCTAGGTCAGAGTTAGGTTTCCGTGAGGTTTTCGTTCGTCATCAGACGAATGACAGAACTGGAAATCCCCTCCCAAACGTTCCTGCTTAGGGTTCTCTTTGCCCAACTCCCAGCCTGCTGTGACATTTGGCAGGAAAGAACGAAGTTATGCAACAGTCCTCCCTGCTCTCATGAGCTGGGAATGAAAGGTGAAAAAGAAATTAAAATCATCATCATCTTCACTTCAAACATTAGCCTTTTTTTGACTTGCTTGTTACGGTACCCATCGCTTCCTTGGTCTTCCTTGATTTCTTCAACAAACTGGTTTTAATCTCATTATCTGGAAAGACTCATTCTTTCGAAATGTTCACTCCACTTTCTCCTATTTTCTTGTATTTTATTGAGGAAATTAAATGTATTCAGAACCTGACTAATATCCGAATTCCGAAATCTGTCAGCTCTTGCGCATCCCTTTGCTGCTCTTAGAAATCCCATTTCTATTTCTTGCATACAACTTTCTAGGTGTTTATGTGTAAGCCATGACGCTCTTCTATAAATAAGTATTGAAACTGCAGCTGTCTTACAAAATTTGAGTCTTCTTTCTTTCCTCGTTTTTTTTTTCACAAATCTTTCCCAGTAAATGTAATCCCCTTTGTAGGACATCTTCATTTTCCACCATGAAGGTAGCATTGCCTGCATATAAAAGGCAATTCAAGCAGTAATGTCTGTTAATCTTCATACCCCCGTTAAAATTATCCTTCCATTTACGGATTGCATCGTCTAAATAAATGTTAAAAAGTGTGAGTGAAATGCTGCACTCTTGTGTATTACAGAATCATTTACATCCAGAATTACAGTCGTGTGTTCGTACAGACTCTTTAAAGCGTTTAATAAATGTTGTAGGTATCCTCTTTTCTTCATATTGTGCTACAGTTTCTCTCTATCAATGTTATCGAATGCCTTGATAAAATCAATGGACGCTAAATGGGTTCCCCTATTGTACTCTCTATTTTTCGATTAATTGTTTAATTATAAATGCTGCATCTGTTGTCTACCTGCCCCTCCGAAATCCCTTTTGTTCTTCGCCTAATAAACTGTCAGTTATAACCTTTAATCCCTTGTTCACTATTCTTGCATAAACTTTGTATGCGGTGTCCAGTAAGCTGAGTCCTCAATAGTTCTCGCAATTATTGCAGTCTCCTTTTTTAAACAATGATATTTTGCCTTTGTTTGTAACGAAGCTTCGGGAATAGCTGCATTTCTCTATCACTTATTAAATACGTATAGTCTCTTTGCAGTAGGTTGCCTCCATATCTAAGAAGCACGGCATTTATGCCATCCATACCAGCAGCGTTTCTGTTGTCTGTGGAGTTGAGGGCTTCTCTTAGTTCATCCACACATAAATCATATACACATCCGATTACAATTTCATCATATATATTCTTTGTGGAGTGTGTTTCTTCATACCAGAAGTGCCGGCCGCTGTGGCCAAGCAGTTCTAGACGCTTTAGTCTGGAACCACGCTGCTGCTACGGTCGTAGGTTCGAATCCTGACTCGGGTATGGATGTGTGTGATGTCCTTAGGTTAGTTAGGTTTAAGTAGTTCTAAGTTCTAGGTGACTGATGACCTCAGATGTTAAGTCCCACAGTGCTCAGAACCACTTGAACCATTTTGAACCATACCACAAGTTCCTGTAATGCTCTTCCATTCTGCTTGGTGGATGTTGTTTATTTGATTAGCTTCTTTTTCTGCTTGGTTGAGCATTTTCATTGTCTTATGAGCTGTCATTTGCCTTCCGTGAACGTGATTTTCTACGACACTTGTAAATCTATCCAAAGATACCTGACAAGCTCGTTTCACTGCTCTATTTGCCCCATTTCTCTCTTGTTCGTAATTTGATGTTTCTCCTGTGTTGGATCATTGAGATACTTAAGATAATAATTATACAGGATTTCAGCTGTACATTATTAAAAGAAAGTCGTTTTTCGTTGCGACGGAATCTTCTCACGAAATTCCAATCACCAACATTCTCCTCAGAATGCGAAAATATTTTGTTGACACCAACCTACATAGGGAGAAACGATCACCACGATAAAATAAGGGAAATCAGAGCTCGTACGGAAAGATACAGGTGTTCATTCTTTCCGCGCGCTGTACGAGATTGGAATAATAGATAATTGTGAAGGTGGTTCTATGAACTCTCTGCCAGGCACTTAAATGCGATTTGCAGAGTATCCATGTAGATGGAGATGGAGACGTAGATAAGCGTCTTGTTATTTTTCTTTATACTTTTATATAATTCTGGTTTCCTAATTTTTAACCTTTTCTTCCTTCTTTTCATTTTTTTCCTGAGGCTTCTTCAGATGCTTCCTTAAATGCAGTTTCTATATGTTTCCACTCCTTTTCTGTTTCTTTCGCTTGTTATTTCTGTTCTAGTCCTTGATTAAGTCTCCTTTGGTACAGATCTCGTATGCTATGTTCATTTAGTAGATATACTTTATAGATTTCTTTCTTCATCTTTTCTTTTCCCAGCTTTTTGCTGTTTCTCCATTTAGTGTACATATCTATTTCAAAAACCACCAAGAAATGGTCGGAATCTCTGTCGTATCCTCTGTACACTCTTGTATCTCTTACCTTGGCTTCCAATTTTTCGTTGCCCGCATCTCGTGGTCGTGCGGTAGCGTTCTCGCTTCCCACGCCCGGGTTCCCGGGTTCGATTCCCGGCGGGGTCAGGGATTTTCTCTGCCTCGTGATGGCTGGGTGTTGTGTGCTGTCTTTAGGTTAGTTAGGTTTAAGTAGTTCTAAGTTCTAAGGGACTTATGACCACAGCAGTTGAGTCCCATAGTGCTCAGAACCATTTGAACCATCCAATTTTTCGTTAATGATAATGTAGTCAATAAAAGACTTAAATCCTCGAGCTGATCATGTTCATTTATTAATATCTTTTTTGTGGAAGAAATTATTGGTTATCTTTAGTTTAATAAAAGAAACAAAATCATAAAGCAATCTACCATTGTTATTTATGGTGTTTTCTCTCATACACTCCTGGAAATGGAAAAAAGAACACATTGACACCGGTGTGTCAGACCCACCATATTTGCTCCGGACACTGCGAGAGGGCTGTACAAGCAATGATCACACGCACGGCACAGCGGACACACCAGGAACCGCGGTGTTGGCCGTCGAATGGCGCTAGCTGCGCAGCATTTGTGCACCGCCGCCGTCAGTGTCAGCCAGTTTGCCGTGGCATACGGAGCTCCATCGCAGTCTTTAACACTGGTAGCATGCCGCGACAGCGTGGACGTGAACCGTATGTGCAGTTGACGGACTTTGAGCGAGGGCGTATAGTGGGCATGCGGGAGGCCGGGTGGACGTACCGCCGAATTGTTCAACACGTGGGGCGTGAGGTCTCCACAGTACATCGATGTTGTCGCCAGTGGTCGGCGGAAGGTGCACGTGCCCGTCGACCTGGGACCGGACCGCAGCGACGCACGGATGCACGCCAAGACCGTAGGATCCTACGCAGTGCCGTAGGGGACCGCACCGCCACTTCCCAGCAAATTAGGGACACTGTTGCTCCTGGGGTATCGGCGAGGACCATTCGCAACCGTCTCCATTAAGCTGGGCTACGGTCCCGCACACCGTTAGGCCGTCTTCTGCTCACGCCCCAACATCGTGCAGCCCACCTCCAGTGGTGTCGCGACAGGCGTGAATGGAGGGACGAATGGAGACGTGTCGTCTTCAGCGATGAGAGTCGCTTCTGCCTTGGTGCCAATGATGGTCGTATGCGTGTTTGACGCCGTGCAGGTGAGCGCCACAATCAGGACTGCATACGACCGAGGCACACAGGGCCAACACCCGGCATCATGGTGTGGGGAGCGATCTCCTACACTGGCCGTACACCACTGGTGATCGTCGAGGGGACACTGAATAGTGCACGGTACATCCAAACCGTCATCGAACCCATCGTTCTACCATTCCTAGACCGGCAAAGGAACTTGCTGTTCCAACAGGACAATGCACGTCCGCATGTATCCCATGCCACCCAACGTGCTCTAGAAGGTGTACGTCAACTACCCTGGCCAGCAAGATCTCCGGATCTGTCCCCCATTGAGCATGTTTGGGACTGGATGAAGCGTCGTCTCACGCGGTCTGCACGTCCAGCACGAACGCTGGTCCAACTGAGGCGCTAGGTGGAAATGGCATGGCAAGCCGTTCCACAGGACTACATCCAGCACCTCTACGATCGTCTCCATGGGAGAATAGCAACCTGCATTGCTGCGAAAGGTGGATATACACTGTACTAGTGCCGACATTGTGCATGCTCTGTTGCCTGGGTCTATGTGCCTGTGGTTCTGTCAGTGTGATCATGTGATGTATCTGACCCCAGGAATGTGTCAATAAAGTTTCCCCTTCCTGGGACAATGAATTCACGGTGTTCTTATTTCAATTTCCAGGAGTGTAGTTCCTACAATATTTGGAATAGGTTTATTCCCTACCTTCGCATTTAAATCTCTTGTCAATATGTATTATTTGATACTTATTATTGTACTTGTAAAGAACTGATTGCAGTTTGACATAGAAATCTACATCTTTTTTCCTTCCTCACTTGCGAAAACTGCAACTTTTTCTGTCATCTTTGACAGGCAAAACTATAATTATTTCATTTATATAGCTATATCCTATAATTCCCTTTTCCCATCTCTATTGTATGTAAATGACAACCCTTTTGCTTACTCTCTCCTGTTTTCCTGTTCCAGTACAGAATATTATTCTCCCACATACCTGTTAATTTGTAGCTGTTTATTTGTTCCTGTTATGGAAGCTATATCTGCCTTGGCAGCCTTTAAATATTCTGCCAGCTCTTCCTCTTTGTTTGCTAGTCCTCTAACGTCCCATGTTGTTAACTTAGTTGCATTAGCAATTCATCTGTTCTTAATCTTTCTCATCGCCAAGTTCGTCATTGGTGTATCTGACAGTTATCTGAGGCTATCTTAAGAAAATTCACCTGGACGCCCTGCGAGGGCCGCGAAAGCGTAGATGGATAGTGGGGCTGCCACTTTGCGGCCTTCCAACCTGCAAGATTTTCTTTTAAGGCTTTACTTCCCTAGGGAGTAGGGAAGTAACTTCCAACTACGCCTGAGAGTATCGTCTACCTTTTACTTATAACTGGAGATGACAGGAAAAAGGACATTGTAAGGACAGACTTAGGATAGGAGAAAGGGACACACTTCGTCTAACTCCTTCCCTTCGGCCTGTTCGGCTAGGGTGACCCTTCTGGCATCTAAGCTACCTCCGCAAAGCCCTTCGGATCCAGAGCACTCTCACATCCTCGACTGCACGATGGGTGTTACTTTAAGGCGGCATCCCTGAGGAGGAACAAAAATAAGAAATTAAACAAAAAACTCCAATACAAGCGCACCGCACATAAGCAAGTTGTCGACATTACTGTGGATATGCCGGCCGGAGTGGCCGTGCGGATCTAGGCGCTTCAGTCCGAAACCGTGCTGCTGCTACGGTCGCAGGTTCGAATCCTGCCTCGGGCGTAGATGTGTGTGATGTCCCTAGGTTAGTTAGGTTTAATTAGTTCAAAGTACAGGGGACTGATGACCTCAGATGTTAAGCCCCATAGGGCTTAGAGCCATTTGAACCATTTGAACTGTGGATACGCACGACCAAATAAACAAATTCGCCAAGAAATACACTAGGCATTAGATTTCCACAGCTTTTGTCTAGGACATATCCGGTCAGTCCAGAAAGTTTCGTGACTGGATTAACAAAAAACACACCAAAATAAGGGAATTTTTACCTACAACTATTTTACCCAAGAGATTATCGCCAAACAGCCATATACACTCCTGGAAATGGAAAAAAGAACACATTGACACCGGTGTGTCAGACCCACCATGCTTGCTCCGGACACTGCGAGAGGGCTGTACAAGCAATGATCACACGCACGGCACAGCGGACACACCAGGAACCGCGGTGTTGGCCGACGAATGGCGCTAGCTGCGCAGCATTTGTGCACCGCCGCCGTCAGTGTCAGCCAGTTTGCCGTGGCATACGGAGCTCCATCGCAGTCTTTAACACTGGTAGCATGCCGCGACAGCGTGGACGTGAACCGTATGTGCAGTTGACGGGCTTTGAGCGAGGGCGTATAGTGGGCATGCGGGAGGCCGGGTAGACGTACCGCCGAATTGTTCAACACGTGGGGCGTGAGGCCTCCACAGTACATCGATGTTATCGCCAGTGGTCGGCGGAAGGTGCACGTGCCCGTCGACCTGGGACCGGACCGCAGCGACGCACGGATGCACCCCAAGACCGTAGGATCCTACGCAGTGCCGTAGGGGACCGCACTGCCACTTCCCAGCAAATTAGGGACACTGTTGCTCCTGGGGTATCGGCGAGGACCATTCGCAACCGTCTCCATTAAGCTGGGCTACGGTCCCGCACACCGTTAGGCCGTCTTCCGCTCACGCCCCAACATCGTGCAGCCCGCCTCCAGTGGTGTCGCGACAGGCGTGAATGGAGGGACGAATGGAGACGTGTCGTCTTCAGCGATGAGAGTCGCTTCTGCCTTGGTGCCAATGATGGTCGTATGCGTGTTTGGCGCCGTGTAGGTGAGCGCCACAATCAGGACTGCATACGACCGAGGCACACAGGGCCAACACCCGGCATCATGGTGTGGGGAGCGATCTCCTACACTGGCCGTACACCACTGGTGATCGTCGAGGGGACACTGAATAGTGCACGGTACATCCAAACCGTCATCGAACCCATTGTTCTACCATTCCTAGACCGGCAAGGGAACTTGCTGTTCCAACAGGACAATGCACGTCCGCATGTATCCCGTGCCACCCAACGTGCTCTAGAAGGTGTAAGTCAACTACCCTGGCCAGCAAGATCTCCGGATCTGTCCCCCATTGAGCATGTTTGGGACTGGATGAAGCGTCGTCTCACGCGGTCTGCACGTCCAGCACGAACGCTGGTCCAACTGAGGCGCCAGGTGGAAATGGCATGGCAAGCCGTTCCACAGGACTACATCCAGCATCTCTACGATCGTCTCCATGGGAGAATAGCAGCCTGCATTGCTGCGAAAGGTGGATATACACTGTACTAGTGCCGACATTGTGCATGCTCTGTTGCCTGTGTCTATGTGCCTGTGGTTCTGTCAGTGTGATCATGTGATGTATCTGACCCCAGGAATGTGTCAATAAAGTTTCCCCTTCCTGGGACAATGAATTCACGGTGTTCTTATTTCAATTTCCAGGAGTGTAGTTGAGCTGCAAGCCCTCAGGACAGACACCAGCTGTAGTTTCTCTTCCACGTCAGTCGTCTGGAGTACCAAAACGGCAATCCCAGGTCAGTCATTCCAGCCAGATTTTTGCCCCTGCAACAACTGAAAAGGATGTTGCCCCTCTTCAGGAATCATTTGTTAGATTGAGCTCTCTACAAATACCCGTACGTTGTCGTTGCTCTCTCACGGTAGTTCTAATCCTTCTGGTGTTCCACAGACTGTCCCCAATTGAATACAACGCACAGAGCATTCATGCAACCATGTGAAACTATCAGAAAATTCCTTCTTTGAGATGTTGTTCAAATCTCGTGTTTCATTGGTTTGAGTGTCGGTTATGTCGACAAAGCGTTGAGCTATCACGTGAATTTCTGCACGTTGCCGTTTTGTGGTAGGTTCGTGTTGATGACACCAAGCCATGATCCTGATGTTTTTCCAAAAAAGAGTTGTCGGCGTTTAACATTTCATTGAAGTCACAGCACACGTCGTTGCGTTTGTTCGGTGGTGAACTTGTGCAGGACACACTTTGTACAAACTTTTCTCTTCTTCATAACTTTCCGAATGATGTCTTCAACTCTTGATTTAGAGATGTTGCTCCATTGCGATTTGCGACACGACAGTGCTAACACACTACGGCCACACGACCACTACTTAACACTTTTCTACAAGTGTCCAGAAAACTGCCATCAGAAAAGATTGCCGATCATGTATATTTATATTCGATATTAACAAACTTCTCTTTTTCAGAAACATACTTCTTACCATTACCAGTCTGTATTTTATATAACCTTTACTTCCGCCACTTTACTGCCAAAATATACACCTCAACAAACTTTTCGAATATCATACCTTATTAACAAAATAAACAAAATTCCTTCTGAAAACAAGAACGATTTTGGTTCGTTACAAAAAATTATTAGAAAACTAATCGGGGTCTCTCCTAAGTATACATCTTGAAACAAAAAGAGTGAAAATCTTTACCTCATGAAGATGATTATCAGTCTTTAGTAGTGAGTATGTCCTCCACTCTGCGAAGCATGCTCTGGATGAGGCCATCAAGTTTATCTTGGGGTATGAGGTCCTACTCCTCAACGACAGCTTCAGTGAGGTTCCGAAGATTATCAGGCGGATTCGGACGCTGTGCCATTGCCACCTTCAACAGCTTCCATGCATTCTCAATTGCATTCATCTCTGGGGACTGTGCTGGCTAATACACTCGGCTGACATTGCATCTTTGAAAATTCGGAAACACTGCCAGGGTACAGTGCGGTCTTGCATTGTCATCGACTAGGATAAAGTTGTCACCGATTTCACGTCTGTAGCTAATCAGTTAGTTAGTTAGTTAGTTAGTTACCTGTTCCATCGATCAATCTCACGGTAATCGTTACGATGCGGAACGCGTCAAGTGCATAAGAAATACACACATAGATCAAGTTTTTTTTAAGCTTAAAATTTTTATTACTTACTCCATTCTCTTAAATGGCACAAAATGCATATTTATACGTATAGATTTATTTTTTCCTATTCAAGAATTCATCTATGGTATAAAAGGAGTTGACAAGGAGATATGATTTCAATTTGGTTTTGAAAGCATTTCTGCTGTGTCAGACATTTTATTTCATCCGGTAATGTATCGAAAAGCTTTACAGCAACAAATTTTATCCCTTTCTGTGCCAAAGATAGGCTAAGTAGAGGACAGCGTAAGTCTTTCTTTCTTCTGGTACTATAATCATGAATGTCACTGTTGTTTTTGAACTGGTCCATGTTGTTGAGAATAAATTTCACTACAGAGTAAATGTACTGTGAGGCTGTTGTAAGAATTCCTAACCTTTTAAACAGATGCCTACAAGATGAGCGACTATGAGCCCCACACATTATTCTGACCACTTCCTTTTGAGCAGTGAATACTTTTTGCCTAAGTGTTGAATCATTCTAAAACATTATTCCTTATGACATCAGAGAGTGAAAGTATACAAAGTATGTTAGCTTGCTCAATTCTATGTCCTCAAAATTGGCAATTATTCTGAAACTAGTCGCTTTAGGAGATCCAAAATATGAATTTTCCAATTAAGATTCTTATCTATATGTACACCCAAAACTTAGTATGCTCTATCCTGATTACTGACTTCTGTTGATGTGTTATATTTATAGAAGGAACTGTACTCCTTGCAGTAGAAATTGGATATACTGTGTTTTTTTCAAATTTCATAACAAGCCCATTCGCAGAAAACCAATAAATAACTTTTCCAAAGACATTATTTGCATCATTTTCTGTTGGATTTTCTTTTACTGGATTTAAAATGATGCTTGTATCATCATCAAACAGTGTCAGTTTAGCTTCTTGTTTCAGATAAGAAGGGAGGTCATTCAAATACATCAAGATCAGAAAGGGACCCATGATGGAACCCTATGGAACACCTAATGTAACTTCAATCCAGTTAGTGAAGTAGGAAACTTCCTTAAATCCCTTACACCATATAAAGAAACTTTTTGCTTCCTGTTCTGTAGGTATGACTTAAACCACTTACATGCTGTTTCATTTATACCACAGAATTGTTATTTCTGTAACATAATGTCACGGTTCACACAATCAAGTGCTCTGGATAAGTCACAGGAGATTCCTGCTGGTGACATTTTACTATTTAAAGACTCTATTACGTGGGCAGTGAAACTGTATGTTGTTGTTTCAGTGGAACAGCATTTTTGAAATCCGAACTGTGATTTACTAAGTATTCCATTACTGTTGAGATGGCTAACCACTCTTGAGTACATTAATTTCTCGATGATTTTTGAAAATGCTGTAAGCGGGGATACTGGTCGGTAATTTTTGACATCTGTGGTAGGACCTTATACTCGTTTGTAGGACCTTTTGGAGGTAATGGGGACCAGTCAAATTGCCGTCGATGGGATTATAGGGGTACGCCGTCCCATCGTTATGGCTCCACAGATCATTGCGCTTCCACCTGCAAACGGATGGACTTCCTGGTGTCGTCTAGCTTCTTCAAACCACAACATGTCTATTGTCTGGTCGCAGACCAACCCTGATCTCGTCAGCAAAATGACATTGCTCCATTCTGCAATGGTACAATGTTAATGTGCAAGAGCTCAGGTCCTTCGATTGCGTCGGTTCCGCTCATTCAGCACAAAACTTCTCATTGGGCTTCTGGAACGAAGACCACCCTGACGCACTCTTCTACGCACTGTTTGGCCTGAGATATGAATCCTCTTTGCCAGGAGAAGTCATTTCCAATATTGCTGGCAGCTGATTCTGGGCGCCTGCGAGCCGACAGGTGGAGGAAACGAGCCTGCATTGGTGTTGTCATACGAGGACGACCACTGCGAGGTGGTTCAAATGGCTCTGAGCACTGTGGGACTCAACTTCTGAGGTCATCAGTCCCTTAGAACTTAGAACTAGTTAAACCTAACTAGCCTAAGGACATCACAAACACCCATGCCCGAGGCAGGATTCGAACCTGCGACCGTAGCGGTCTTGCGGTTCCAGACTGCAGCGCCTGTAACCGCACGGCCACTTCGGCCGGCCACTGCGAGGTGTATCGATCACATTTCCCGTCTGTCTGTACATTCGCCGCACCTTAGACATACCACCTTCAGTGTCACCTACCCCATAGTCACTATCTTGCTGTGTATGACCTGCTGAAAGTAAAGCCACTATCCTGACTCTGTCAAAGTGTTGTATACCTCTACATGGCATGTTACTGCAGTGCTGAACACAAAATTAATGAAGCCATTGTTGATACTGGACTACTCGCGGTGTGCCGCTGTGGCAGCGATATGTTTACGTGACTGGGAAACGACCACAAAGCATGCCAGTAGTAAACAGCGTCAAGTATATGGGCTCTAACTGGATAATACATGAAATACTTTTAGTGTCTCCTTTCCTAATCTCATTCCCTCAACATAGCCAGGTTAAAAACGACTGCATTCCATTACCCTCATCCAGGCGTGGCTCGTGGTTTCCATACTGGGCAAGGCTGCGCAAATATCAATCAGAATTAACCTACATCTGGGATACACCACAAGCCAGTCGGTCATCACAACCAAAATTTGGTGGAGGGGAATATCAAATTCTAGCCGAAAGTTTACATATTGTATCTTCTTTTTATTTCATAATCAACTATTAAATAACACCGAAAGCTAACTCTAACATACGATCAACATGTAGCATATTTATCTGACGACGTCACGGTTCCTGACACTTTATCACAACAAATTGCGCTATAAGAAGAGTTTTGGAGCCATCTTTAATGCTGTTTATGTTAGCTGCATGCTTGACGTCTTTTGTGTTCTGAATTCTAAATTTCAAACATTTAATGTTTAATGTGTCTTCAATAAGTCGCATTTATGACGTCGCTCGATGAAACTAATATTTCTGTGATAGCATTGGTCATCTGCTGTGATTGTGATTTTCGAGTGAATATTTATTTATTTACATAGTCAACGCCCACACTGGAGCACTATAATCAAACATAATACAACAGAGTCTGCAATGATTAAGTTTAGATCTTAGCAGTCAGCAGTTTCATCGTTTCCCAAAATTTCTTCATTCGCTGTGAACTGTGATCTGGCTGTTCGTTCTTATGCAGATATGACATACTTCTTTCGTTCTGATGGTCTGAATGTCAGCCGTGTGTATTTGTTCTTCAGAAGCAGTTTCTCTTATCTGTGTTGAATTTGGTGTGTGGTGATGTTCAGTTCATCCAGATCACTTTGTACTTATTTAAGATGTTTTTGGTTTCACTGTTCCAGAAGTAGTCAAACAGTTGCTTCAGTATTCTAGTATTTGGTAGGCGAGATATGCGGCAGAAAATTCCAATCCTTCTTTTCCTTCTTCTTCATCAATAATGGATTCACTTTCTTTATACACTACTGAATTGGGCAAAAGTCTCCACTGTCCATTAACTTGATGTTTTTTACTGATAATTGTTCGGAGTATTCTTCTATGAACTTTCTGCAATTTGTCAGTTGTTGCTTGAGTATTTAGTTTGAATAGTGTTTCACTTGCATATGTTGCTTCCGGTTTAATGACAGAGGAGCAATAATGTCGAAAATTAGCATTTATTGAGAGAGATCGTTTTTTGTAGGTTGGACATGTGGTTCTCTGCTCTCACTGTAGTTTTAATGTTCTACTATCTATTAATGCTCTTTCATTAGCATTCCAGGTAATAATCTCACTAAGATATTTAAACTTTTTTACTACTTTAATTTTTTGATGATTGTGGAGTATGATATGGGATGTGTCAACTGGGAAGCTGGGTATCATTTCTGTTTTCTCAAACGTAATTGGCAATCCAACCTTTGCCGCTAATCGTTCTAGTTGTTCTATCTGAACCTTTGCTTCATCAATATTGTTTGCTAACAGCACCAAATCATCTGCAAATGCAAAGTAGTTATGTCGAATCTTTCTTCCAATCTCAACAGATGGTGGGCATATCTTGTTCCATTCTCGCATGATTTTCTCCAGCACACAATTGAACAATAATGCAGACAATCCATCGCCTTGACGAAGGCCAGTATGAATCTCAAAAGCTTCAGAGAATTCATTTCTGAACCTTACTCTAGCTTTGGTATTTCGAAGGGTGACTGCAACGTGGTTAACAAGTTTCTGATGTAAACCAAATTCTTTAAGGGTTGACAGCAGAGATTCACATTGGATACTATCGTAGGCTTTTTTAAAATCGACAAAGGTTATCACTAGCTTCTTATTCATGACCCTTTTATGTTTCATTATCCATTTGAGACTAATAATTTGATCGGGACAGCTTCGTCCTGGACTAAAGCCTCCTTGATATTCGCCTAGTTCACCATCAAGCTGTTTATTAATTCTGAAATACACAACCTTGGAAAAAAAATATAAGTAATTATTTGGATCTGATTTCGAATGAGTAAATAGTTACTGAATTCGATCAAATGAGGCAATGATGCAGAAAACAATCTTGCAGTTCGTTGACTCATGTTCTCCCGCATATTCGCACAACGGAATAAACTCACAGCCAATTCATGCGCCAAGCGTTGGTCTTCTACAGGTCCTCTTGCATTTTGCTACAATTTTCTAGCGTTGCAACTTCTCTGTGTACAGCAGCACCATCTGCAAAATGCATCATGGAACTTCCGACGTTATCTCCTAGGTCATTTACATACACTATGAAAACTAATTAGGCCTATAACACTCTCTTGGGGTACGTCAGAAGTTTCTTTTACGTCTGAAGGCATCTCTCAGCTAAAAGTAACATGCTGTGTTCTGTTTGCAAGGATCTCTTTAATCCAGTCACACAGATGGTATGATGTACGGTCACATTTTGTGCATTAGACGATAGAGTAGAACTTATAAGCTCCCGTCTCCTTGGAGATAATATGGGTTAATTAATGATTATTATGTTACAATCCTCTTGTTGTAGTTGACCGAGTATATCGAGACTTCGTTCATTGTTAAATGCAATGGTGTGGTACTAACTGATGGAGACGCATGAAGAACTGGTAAAATTTAACTTATTTCCTTTAACACACTGCACAAAAATAAACACACTATTATTCAAACTGTGTGCCACTACTATTAAACATAGAGATAAATCCTTCGCTACGCAACCTCCTTTGGCTCACGCGGCCTACACCTTCCACAGTCTCTCAACAACTGCCTCTGCTTGCGACTCTCTGCGCCACTGGGCATTGTCGCCCTCCAAAGAACAACCACTTACAGATACTACACACCAGTGCCCTCACAAACGGTATCGAAAGCCTTTTGGAAGTCTAGGAAAATAACATCAGCAAGAATGCCTGTATCTTCTGCGTGTCGATGGCGTTCTCAGAATACACTTCTTGACTTTACAGGCATCGACACGAGATCGTACTGAAACTTCCTGGCAGATTAAAACTGTGTGCCGGACCGAGACTCGAACTCGGGACCTTTGCCTATCGCGGGCAAGTGCTCCATCAACTGAGGACGACATCGTACTGTCGGTCGCGTCTCGTAAGTACTTAAAATCTAGCGGAAAGGAGTTGACACAAAAAGGGCGACAGTGTCATACAAGTTTCCATTGTGTATAAACATTCATTTGCATAACGCCATAGGATCTTCTCTAAAACGTAAAGTCACTGGGCATTGTCGCCCTCCAAAGAACAACCACTTACAGATACTACACACCAGTGCCCTCACAAACGGTATCGAAAGCCTTTTGGAAGTCTAGGAAAATAACATCAGCAAGAATGCCTGTATCTTCTGCGTGTCGATGGCGTTCTCAGAATACACTTCTTGACTTTACAGGCATCGACACGAGATCGTACTGAAACTTCCTGGCAGATTAAAACTGTGTGCCGGACCGAGACTCGAACTCGGGAGCTTTGCCTATCGCGGGCAAGTGCTCTACCAACTGAGGACGACATCGTACTGTCGGTCGCGTCTCGTAAGTACTTAAAATCTAGCGGAAATGAGTTGACACAAAAAGGGCGACAGTGTCATACAAGTTTCCATTGTGTATAAACATTCATTTGCATAACGCCATAGGATCTTCTCTAAAACGTAAAGTCGTTACAACGGCCTTATCAGCCGTTTTAAGTATCGTTCAGATTAGAGACTATCACACTGGGCTCAGGACCGTCAGTTACCGGTATACTCACTTACTAGGTTGGCCACACAAACCGCAGTCGGTTTTTGGCCTCACCAACCAGTCTGATCCATCTTCCTCGGTCCATGTAGTCTTCTCCAGCCAGTCCCATCATACTCATATCCTCTCTCATTCAGTCAGTGCGTCTCAGCCTAGTCTTCCCCTTGGTCTGTTGCCTCTGATGCCTTCTCCCACCACCTGTCTGGTGAGCTGGCCTTCTCGACGTATTACGTGCCCGTACCACTTCAGTCTCATCTCCCACATCACAGCTACAACGTCCAGCAACTTGTACAGCTACTCCAATTCGCGCTTTTTCCATTTTCCCCAGTCGTCTCTATCATTCACTGGTCCAAAAATCTGTCTCAGAACAGAATTCTCAAATGTCAGGAGTTTTCTTTTTGTCTTTTGTATCATAGTCCAGATCTCTGCTCCTTATAGGACGACAACTTGTATTACTGTACCATAGATCCTAACCTTCGTCGATCTCGATAGAAGGCGGGACTTCAGCAGCTATTCGAGTGCGAACCTTGGCCTTTTGCCTACCTGGTTTCTTGCCATTACTTCCTAGTGTACCTCAATTCTTTCACTGAGTCCTACCCAAAGATATTTGAACTCTTTTGCCCTTTTATAGATTTTACCTCACTTTGAGGCATTTCTACATCTACATAGATACTCCGCAAGCCACCGTAAGGTGCGTGGCAGAGGGAACCCTGTACCATTACATGTCATTTTCCCTCCTATTCCACTCACAAATAAAGCGAAGGAAAAATTACAGTCTGTTCGCCTCCGTATGAGCCCTAATTTCTCGTCTCTTTATCTTCGTGGTCCTTACGCGGGATGTATGTTGGAGGGAGCAGAATCATTCGGCAGTCAGCTTCAAATGCCGCTTCTCTAAATTTTCTCAATAGTGTTTCTCAAAAAGAACGTCGCCTTCCCTCCAGCGATTTCCAATTTAGTTCCCAAAGCATCTCCGTAACACTTACGTGATGCTCGAACCTACCGGTAACAAATCTATCAGCTATCCTCTGATTTGCTTCGATCTCTTCCTTCAATCCGACCTGATATGGATCCCGAACACTCGATCAGTACTCAAGAACAGGTCGCACCAGTGTGCTATATGCAGTCTCCTTTACAGGTGACCACTCTTTCCTGAAATTCTCCCAATAAACCAAAGTCGACCATTTGCCTTCCCTACCACATTTTTCACATGCTCGTTCAATCTCATATCGCTTTGCAACGTTATACCCAAATATTTAAACGACTTTACTGTGTCAATCTGGACTCTAGAAATACTGTATCCGAACATCACAGGTTTTTTCTTCCTACTCATCCGCATTAACTTACATTTTTCCACATTTAGGGCTAGCTGCCATTAAATCGGTCTTATACACATTCATCTTCAAGCCTGCTCTCATTGTCTCTGCCTTAACGCTCTTGCCATCTGACCCACATGTTGCTCATTGTGTGCTACTAAAACTACATCATCTGCATAAGCCAGGGAGTTGATCCTTCTGCCCAGCTGTTCGAGGGGTTATCCAAAAAGCGGAATAACATTGCCATGGGTGAAGCTTGTGTAGTACGCTTTTCTGCCGCTAGGCGTGCATAACGCAACTCATTTGCAGTTCAGTGCCGCCTGTGTTGTCGACCTGGCTTGTACTGTTCACCTGCAGTGGTTGTTTTTGATTGCGCTGTTTTATTCTAGTTTCATTTTTTGTGACGGTAGGCTTAAGCAAACAACGTGCAGTTGTGAAATTTTGTTTTCGACCAGATGAAAATGCTGCAGAAACAGTTTTGATATTGAAAACAGCTTACTAAGACGATGCTATGGGAAATAATCAGGTGCACGAATGGTTTGCTAGACTTAAAAATGGCGACATGTCGACTGATAAGAAACCTCGTTCTGGACGTCCATAAACTGCCCGAATCGACGAAAAATTGAAAAACTTCGAGAGATTTTGCTTATAGACAATCGACAGACAATTTATCACCTGACAAAGATTAGTGGCTTATCTTGGAGCTCGGTGTCCGTCAAAAAAAAAATTGTGGCAGACAGGAGACTGGTTCTTCCACCACGACAACGCAGCTGCACACAGAACCATCTCTGTTAGACAGTTTTTGGCTAAAAATGGCATAGTTTCGCTGCCTCACGTATCTTACTCACCTGACCTGACTCCGTACGACTTTTTCTTATTTCCGAGCATGAAAAGGGGCATGAAAGGACATTGATTTGACGACACTTAATAAGTCAAGGAAAAAACGAGGGAGGAGCTGTCAGCCATTTCTAAAGGTGATCACAAAATGGTTTCAAACAGTGACAGCACAATGGGACAAATGTGTTAATTGTAACGGAGAGTATTTTGAAGGGTATAAAGTTATTTTATAAACAATTTGAAAATTTATAGAATTTAAAAAATAATTCCCTGTTTATTTTTTTTTTTTTGGGGGGGGGGGGGCTACCCCTCATATTCCTGTCGCCAGGTTTGTCATCTTTCTTGGTGCTCTTTTCAAAACCACATTAAACAGGAGGAGGGGGGGAGGAGAGGCAATCTCTCTGTCACACCCCAGTCTTCGTCTTGAACTTCTCTGACATCTTTTCATCCACTTTCACCAAGCGTGTTTTCTCTTGTACACATGTTTGTGTTAGTTTTATTAGTTTTCTGGGAACCTGTGCTCTTCCTGTTCTTGCCATATTGATTTTCTGTTCACACTTTCATACAGTTTTCGGAAGTCCACAAAAAAGGACAGTGAACATCTCTGCGAAATTTCTTACTCGTTGATAGCACTTGCCTTACTGTATGTAGTTGGTCTGCTGTTTATTTGCCTTTCGAAACAATGCTTGATGGAATCTAAGTACCTCCTCGACGTATGGTGTCAGCCGCCTGAGCAACAACATGCTCAGAATCTTGAAAGATGTGCGTAGTAAGGTATTTCCTCTATAGCTGCTGCATTTCATTGGGCCTCCTTACTCTGATATTGGACAGATGACAGGCTGTTTTCATTCTACTGGGATCCTGAGGAAATATCATGGACCTCAGTCATCGGTATAAAGCTTTCTTTTTAAAATGTCCATACCGTTGGGCTCTAAAGGAATAGTGCGATGTTACGTTTTATAGGCGCTGAAAAAACAAACATCCAGAGGCTGAATTTGTCCAGTGGTTCCATGCGGTATGAACTGCAGTGTCACACACTTTCGGGAAGGCTAGTTTCCTCTAAAGGCAGACCAGGAATCAAGCAAAAATAAGATACTTTGACCAGCTATTGGCCTAAAGCAGTGCTCATATCATAGCTGTAATTCTCTTACGCCCACTTTCCCACTCTTGCTTGCTGCGACGTAAATATCCCCTACTGCCCTAGCAAGATAATGCGCACGAGAAAGAATCATAGGGAGCGGAGCATTTACAACTTCTCGCAGTACAACAATAACCTTCCACCCAATTTACCATCCAGATTAACAGTAGGCATATAGTACACAAATGCGTTAAGGCGTTGATGTTGACTGATTTTGATTCAATTCTCTTGGTACCTCTAATTTCCAAGGGTCCTTTTATATGCATCTCGTCTTCAAATTCCGACTTGGAGTTGAAAACACATTCCTTACTGAACGACGGGGTAAGTCTGTTCATCTCATCTACAAATTTTCTGGCCGATTCCGCAGTTTTCTGTGCTTCAAGTTGGAGCTTTTTTTGAAATTTCGTTAGTTTACATCTTCCAAATCTGTAGCACTGTTTAAAGTTGTGCAACCGTCCACTTCCCTTGAAATCGCTAATCTGTGTCGCGCGCAATTTGATGTGCATAATATAGTAGGTCACTATCATTCAGATCCTATTAATTGTATCCAGCATCCCGGAAAGCTTCAAACTCCAGTTTTTGTAATAAGTGCGCCTTGTCCTCCCTTGAATATGCGTACTTTTTGTTTTGCATACGGTCATACTGCTGCGGACTTATTCGAAATCTGTTCATAACTGCTTTCTTACTATGCTGCGGATGATTTACTACGTATGTAATTATGTTTAGTACCTGCTCCTTTACTACATTTCACTGCAGACAGGATTTGTGGTTCCCTGTCCGACAACGATGATGAACTACACGGCTCGACACTGTTTCAGTATCACTTTCACTTGTTAAGCACGTATCGTCATCATTGTATTCCTCATGTACATTGTCAGCACAGTCGAGCGTACGTGTCACCACAAATCATTCATCTTGCAGAAACACTAATATCTCATCTGTCACTTCTTTCTCTCTTTGAAATCCCTTGGGTTTCTTTCTGAAGGAATGTCAGCTTCGGCAACTGTTGTTGTAGACATAATGTAATGTTTGCTTTGTTTATCGTTGTCATTGCCCTGCTTTGTTCCAGTTGAGCTGCGTCACACAGCCTCACACTATGCTCACCATTGGTTACCTCTAGTCCAGCCCCTGTTGCCACTAGCAGCTATTATTGTCGTTGCGCGGTAGACAATATGTTTTTTGGAAACTTGAGAGGAAACTACCCTTCCAGAAAGTGTGTGACACTGCAGTTCATCCGCATGGAATCACTGGACAAATTCAGCCTCTGGATGTCTGTTTTTTCAGTGCCTATAAAACGTAACGTGGTAAGGTCTATGGGACCAAACTGCTGAGGTCATCGATCCCTAGGCTTGCGCACTACTTAATCTAACTTAAACTAACTTACGCTAAGGACAACACACGCACACACCCATGCCCGAGTAAGCACTCGAACTTCTGACTGGGGAAGCCGCACGAACCGTGACAAGACGCCCAAGACCGCACGGCTACCCCGCGCGGCAGACAATATGTAGGGTGTCGAATGCCTTTTGAGACCTCATACTCAATGGGTTCCTTCTGAGTGAAGCGAAATTTTGACCCTGTCTTGTAACATGTGAGGTTTGAAGCCTAGTTCAAATTCGGTTGTGAAAATTACCTTTGCCCACCGCTGTTTGTGGCCATAAGTGACTGGTACGTCCTCAGAGTGACCTCGATATTAGGAAAACATTCTTTGACGTTTCATGGGCCATGATTTGGATGAACTGAGGTACGTAAGAAGTCAGCTTTCCGTGAAATCGATCTCATTTCGAACTGCCAAAAATCTGTTAACCGTTCTTTTAAAAGTCTTAGCGATTTTGCCAACTGAAATGCTACTTGTTTTAACGGATGTCACTTGGAAAATGTCGCGAGGGAGCGCACTTTTGAGAAGTTAATATTAACCCTTTATTTGGAAATGTTGCTCTCAAGCAACATCATGATTGCGAAATGTTTTCTGCAACATGTTGCGACTTTCGTCCGCGAAAGAGAAATGGTGCTTGCAAGCAACGTTTAAGTTCTCATACACAACGATATTCTGTAGTCTCCTGTGAAAAGTTTCTGTATAGTGTTCATCTTTAGCGGACACCGTCGAAGGTTATGTAGGCATCAGTTACCGGTGTAGCAATTTCTTCCGATTTTTTTATATTGTTTTCTCTTGGGAAACGAAAAATGCTTATAAAAGGGAAGTGCAGGTCTTGAAAATAGGTAATCATAAAAATTTCTTGGCGAATTCTTACCTGGGATGTTGCAAATGGGCTTATCTTTTCTGGGAAGAGGAAGACTGACTTTGGCGGTTGGATGGACAGCAAGTCGAGAATGATGTACAGTATGGCAGTTTTGGTCACTGGCCAGAATATGAGCCAAAAGGGAAAATATAGGCATTGCCCCAAGAGGATTCGACTGTGAAATATGGAAAAACTAGAACTGTTTTGTGCGTTGTAGCGGAAAGGAGTTGTTGTAGGATATTTCACATGAAATAGCTTAAAATGCAACCATTTTTTCAGCCACAGTAACAACATTGTATTTTTCATATTTTAGCACCCATGCGCCTTTTGTGGGCAATGATACTAACAGGTAACATACTATGTTTTGAAAAAAATGCATGTAAAACAGTTCACATGACCACATACATCTACTTTAAGTGACGGTAGCCCGCTGGAATATTCCGCCAAAGAAACCTTTATAAAATGATTTCATATACGACTCTTATGATTATAAGGGGGCTCGCGCCACAGTATTAAAACAGTCAATATTCTCATTACATACAGTTTTGTGGTGCGGTCCTATGCGTGGTGCGGGCCTAGGTAGCCTGGGCACAAATTCGGCCTTGGTACAAAAGAGACCGACGTCAAATCCGTATCACTGAGTCACTAACCCGGTGCGCGGTCACCCGGTTGCAGCTGCAGGATGCCTATCTAATGGCTTCCAGGGGCAACAAACAATTGACTTTCAATATTGCAGACAATTACTGACCGAATTTAAAAATTTAAAATGTTTTCCTAATCTGAATTAAGCGATATGTGTTAAATGTTTATCACAGTAAGAGAGGTATGCCGTTAGAAACCATATGTCTCGAGGCAGCGTAACAGACGGAGCACAAATTTCACAGACTACGAGGGAAAGTCAAAGTTTAGTCGAATGACAGAAAACTGAATATACATTATTTTTCTACATAACTTCCCTGCACTCCAACGCACTTTTTCCTATGTTTCACAAGTTTTTTGATTCCGTTGGAAAAAAAGTTCTTTGGTCGCACCTGTAGCCAATTTTGTACCCCATCAATGACTTCTGAAACGGCTGCAGAACTTCTGCCCCTGAGCGCTTCCTTCAACGGTTCAAACATATGGAAATCGCTTGGAGTCAGGTCCGGACTGTACGGCAAGTGTTCCAGCAGTTCGAATCCAACTCCCTTATTGTTTCGCCGTCCGTCTGGCAGAGCGTGGCCGAGCGTTATCTTGCAGCGGGATGACACCTTTCCGTAGTTTTCCGCGACGCTTGGATCTGATTGCAGGTTTAAGTTTAGCCCGCAACACAACAGAATAACGCCCACTGTTCACTGTTTCGCCTCTTGGAGTGAAATGAACGGTTACGACACCTTCCATGTCCCAGAATAGCGTTAGCGTAATGTTACCAGCTGATGGTTGAATTTTAAATTTCTTAACTTCTGGTAATTATGGGTGTTTCAAAACCATGCTCGCAGCCTTATTTTCCGGTTCGTAATTATGCACCCAAATTTCGTCTACAGCAACGATTTGCTGTAAAAATCCATCTCTCCCTCGCGATGATAATGGGCCAAATGTTTACGAGAGATGTCCATCCTTTGTGCTTATGCTGCGCTGCAAATATTTCGGTACCCACCTCGCACACACTTCCCGAAAATTTAGTATGTCGTGTAAGGTGGAACACGCTGAACCGTGACTGATACGTAAAGTATTCGCGATTTCGTCCACTGTGATTCGTCTGTTTTCAATCACCGTACCCTCAACGAGTGTCGTCGTAACTGCCGTCTGCTTCGCGTCTGCTGTGCAGCGAGCTACCTTAATTTAAGTATTAACTGTATTATTCTTACTTGTCACTTCTTCTTCCGTGTGTTTTTACTTTTAGGAAGCTTTAATTGTCGAATGCTAGTAATAGTGTTCCATAGATTTCGTGTTTGTTTTGAATACAGTCGGAGAGAGTCCCTTTAGTCAGTCATAGTGCTAGTAGTGCTAGTGTTTGTTCTGAATACAGTCCAGACACAGGTAGTGCTATTTTCATTGTTTTCTACAAGAACCACAGTTTAGTCAACTATCAGCCGCCTTTAGTGAATTAGCAGTCTAGTTAAAAGTTGATTAACTCTCTACAGTAAATTGATTTCTTAGGATGGATAGGATGTGTGACTGCTGTGTACGGACGCAGGAGGAGCTGGCCACTGTTCGCGAACAGCTGAACGTGTTGATGGCTGCAGTCAGCCGTCTTCAGGCTGCTGCCTCCGAGTGTAGCGGCAGTGGGGAGTCTGGTGCGTCGCTTGGTACACCCCAGGTATTACATGCTTCACCTATGGTCCCTGCTTCGCGGGTACCGGGCGCGGTTGGGCCACCCTCTCCCCAAGGGGAGTGGCGGGTTCAGCGGCGTTCGCGGCGCACGAGGCGGAGGGTCAATGTAGAGGCTCGCCGTGTGGCCTCGCCCGCTCTGCCTGTGAGTGGACATGTGGCCGCTCCTTCAGCAAGGTCCGAGCAGGCACACGAGGGGAGGGGTTTATTAGTGATTGGGAGCTCCAACGTTAGGCGGGTGACGGAGCCCCTTAGGGAAATAGCGAAAAGGTCGGGGAAGAAGGCCAGTGTTCACTCTGTCTGCTTGCGGGGGGTCTCATCCGAGATGTGGAGGAGGCCCTGCCGGCGGCAATAGAGAGCACTGGGTGCACCCGACTGCAAATTTTTGCTCATGTCGGCACCAATGACTCCTGCCGTCTGGGTTCAGAGGTCATCCTCAGTTCATACAGGCGGTTGGCGGAGTTGGTGAAGGCGGAAAGCCTCGCTCGCGGGGTGGAATCTGAGCTAACTATTTGTAGTATCGTTCCCAGAAACGATCGCAGTCCTCTGCTTTGGAGCCGAGTGTAAGGCTTAAACCAGAGGCTCAGACGATTCTGCGGAGATCTGGGGTGCAAATTTCTCGACCTCCGCTATCAGGTGGAGAAATATAAGGTCCCTCTGAATAGGTCAGGCGTGCACTACACGCAGGAAGTGGCTACAAGGGTAGCGGAGTACGTGCGGAGTGCACATGTGGGGTTTTTAGGTTAGAGAATTCCCTCCCTAGGCCCGACAAGACGCCTCCTGAGACGTGGCAAGGTAGGAGTAGGCAAAATGCAACAGGGAATAACAATATTAATCTGCTAATAGTAAACTGCAGGAGCGTATATAGAAAGGTCCCAGAACTGCTCTCATTAATAAACGGTCACAATACCCACATGGTACTAGGGTCAGAAAGTTGGTTGAAACCAGATGTAAACAGTAATGAAATTCTAAACTCAGATTGGAATGTATACCGCAGAGACAGGTTGGACAGTGAAGGGGGAGGCGTGTTTGTAGCGATAAGAAGTGCAATAGTATCGAAGGAAATTGACAGAGATCCGAAATGTGAAATAATTTGGGTGAAGATCACGTTTAAAGCAAGCTCAGACATGGTAATTGGATGTCTCTATAGGCCCCCTGGCTCAGCAGCTATTGTGGCTGAGCGCCTGAAGGATAATTTGGAAAATATTTCGAGTAGATTTCCCCACCATGTGAAACGTCCCCTTTGAACAATTTATACAAGACTGTGCTTAAACTGACACACAATATTTTTAGCGCAACGCAATCTGACTTTCAGAAATCCGTACAAAGGAATGGCCCTGATTAACATTAACCTGTACCTTTCACAAATCACTTACCTCACAAAAATCTTGATTACTCAAACTACTGCAATACAGCGAGCGCCACTACTGCCAGCTAAATAAAAGATTCTAAAGGCACTAACTACTGATAGGCATCGTTAGCAAATGAAAGATTTTAATAGAGAACAAACAATGTATTTACCTTAATAATCATAATATATATAGCAGTTCATGACAAATTTCAAAACTCCGCCATCTCGCTCCCCACATCCACCACTGCTGGCAGCTCACCTCCAACTGCGCAACGCTACGCGCTGTTCACATCCAGCTGCCGCTGCCCAACACTACAATGGCAGACAACAATGCAAACTAGCCACAGACTGCACACAGTACAGCCAGTGATTTTCATACAGAGCGCTACGTAATGTTGCCAATAAGAAAACATAAACAGCCTACTTACATAAAGAAAACATAAACAGCCTACTTACATAGCCCCCATGCTCCCCACAAAAAATTTTACAAAATATTTTTGGGCAGTGGCCAATAATGATTTGAAAAAAATTTTTCATAATTACAATAACAAAGATATCAAATGCACACACTTATTTATACAATGTTGGTCAAAAGCTAAAATTTTCTCACAGTCCATAAAGACAGTCCTGATCATTCATCATAAGAATAAACCTGCAGTTTGTTTTCTCAAAGTCTGAGCAGTAAAAGACAATGCACACGGAAGTAGTGGATTTCCATGCAGTCGTGAAGAAGTAGTGTTGTCCTTCCAACGGAAAGCCTGTGCTGACTCTCGACATCCAGACAGGTAATGGGCCACAACAGAGCAAACCCACAGCAGAGTCATTCGACGTTTTGAAGAAGATTGGTAGGTAGGTCATCACAGAGCAGACCCACTGTAGTCCTGGTAGAGATTACGGTATTGGTGGGCCACCAGAGGTGCAGACCCACTGCAGTCCTTGTAGAAAGTGTGGACAGGCCTCTGTAGTCCTGGTAGAGATGACCAGCAGCCATCTGTTGTGACTGTGCGGATGCACAATCACCAGTGAAGAGTCTTGCAGTTAATATAGCAAGTCCATTACCACCACTTGTGCACTCACAAATTTTGTGGAATTGTCCTTAGAACCTGCAATGCTGTTATCCAGTCCCTTGCTGAATTAGTAACACACGTGCAAACACTAACAGTCCCAACTTCTCACGTATTGTGCATTACTATGACCAACAGAAATGTGTGCAGTGAAATGAATGTTACAAGTTACTTAATTTGATGAACTGGTGTCAATTACAATATTATAACATGAGAATACAATTACAAAGGTACAAAATACATCATTAAAGAACATAACAATACAGATAACATTTGTAGTACAAGCTTTACAAAAGAATCGAAATAACATATACATCAGTGTTACAGGAATTATAACATAAGTTCATACATAAAAGATCAGAATAACTTTTGAAACATCAACTTTACACATGAGCATTAAAACAAAACAGAATAAATAATGTCTAAGCATATTCACAAGGTAAATAACATATTATTAATGCCAATTATATTCGAGGATAACAGTATTCCTCATCATAGTGAATGTAGCTTAGTATTAGAAGAAGAAAAAATTCTATGAAACTACATAGAGACAGGAAGAAAACAAATACACAAGGGTACACAAAAGGAAAGGACAGGGTTTGTTTTCAGTGTAACATTTGGTACTGCAGTCCAACCCAAAACTTTATTCCATAGATCGTTCATCTTATTTCAACCTTTGCTTCCACCAAAAAATCCTATCCAAGCATGCTTTCTGTATTTATATATTCACATTTTTCTTACATCATTATTTATTCTTCATTATCTTACCTCATCATTTATTTCCAAGAAAATCCTACCTATACCTGCTTTCTGTACTTTTTTCGTATAACTTCTCAATGCATTTCTCCCAATTCATCGCAACTCATTCTCTTATAGTCTACCCCCTCTTAAGCTAACTTAAATCTACTGAGCTCAGATGCTAAACTAAGGGACGAGGCAATGCAGCAGCATAAAACAATTAACACAAACATCAAGGACAAAAATTTTAAATAGGCAAAGCAATTGCAGTACTACAACTAATACAAGGCACTGTGCAGCAAACAAGAAAAATAAAATAGTAGTAAAACTAGCTTAGAAGAGTAACACAAAGTGAAATTCAGTAACACTATGCCTGGCAAACAGCAGTAACTTAAACCTAAACATGACATAGCTCAAGCAGAAAAAATATTACAGTAAAAACAACAATGCAGATAAGGGAAATGTATATTCACATCTTAATATCTATGTAATTAAAGTGGTGCACCACAAAAACTAATTCTACAAAAATTACCAAGTACTTGAAAAGAAAATTATATATGCAGTTATTGTTATCAGTCCCTTCCTATTGTTCTTTCCATTCCAAGAGCTCCTTTTTCGAAGAATGTGGGTCATAAAATAATTATTTAATAGATCTGTTGACAGAAAGTGTTCACATTAGCAAATGCATTTAATTTTATTTTAAACCAATGCTGCAAGACAGCTGGAAACCAGATATCAAATGAAATAAGCAACTATGTACAAAGTAAAGCATAAGAACATCATTCAGTAGTTATGAGGCATTTCATAAGTTAGTAGAAAAATCTCTCAACTAGAGAGGCAGTAGTCATAATCAGGTGTATAGACATAAAAATATTTCTCGTCATTTCATTAGGCATTTCAGTAAATATCATAAATTACGAGCTCCACAGTATGCTTTCAACAAGAAAATGTCAATAGCGAGAACAATGGCCTCCCCTTTCTTCCTCCACCTAATGGCTTTCTTTTGTCAGACGACTACCTCTCAGCTGGGCGCCCAAAACGCATTACGTCAAGGTCACCTACCTTTCTTACTGAAATATTTACGACACCTGTTTGCTACAGTGACAGTCTCATATAAAAATATTTCACAGGTCAAGAATTTGGGTTACAAATCTGTAGAAACAAAATCCTATTGATATGACAGTGCCCAAAAAATTTTCGTCAGCATTGTAATACATTCACGCATTTACATACACTCCTCGAAATGGAAAAAAGAACACATTGACACCGGTGTGTCAGACCCACCATACTTGCTCCGGACACTGCGAGAGGGCTGTACAAGCAATGATCACATGCACAGCACAGCGGACACACCAGGAACCGCGGTGTTGGCCGTCGAAAGGCGCTAGCTGCGCAGCATTTCTGCACCGCCGCCGTCAGTGTCAGCCAGTTTGCCGTGGCATACGGAGCTCCATCGCAGTCTTTAACACTGGTAGCATGCCGCGACAGCGTGGACGTGAACCGTATGTGCAGTTGACGGGCTTTGAGCGAGGGCGTATAGTGGGCATGCGGGAGGCCGGGTGGACGTACTGCCGAATTGCTCAACACGTGGGGCGTGAGGTCTCCACAGTACATCGATGTTGTCGCCAGTGGTCGGCGGAAGGTGCACGTGCCCGTCGACCTGGGACCGGACCGCAGCGACGCACGGATGCACGCCAAGACCGTAGGATCCTACGCAGTGCTGTAGGGGACCGCACCGCCACTTCCCAGCAAATTAGGGACACTGTTGCTCCTGGGGTATCGGCGAGGACCATTCGCAACCGTCTCCATGAAGCTGGGCTACGGTCCCGCACACCGTTAGGCCGTCTTCCGCTCACGCCCCAACATCGTGCAGCCCGCCTCCAGTGGTGTCGCGACAGGCGTGAATGGAGGGACGAATGGAGACGTGTCGTCTTCAGCGATAAGAGTCGCTTCTGCCTTGGTGCCAATGATGGTCGTATGCGTGTTTGGCGCCGTGCAGGTGAGCGCCACAATCAGGACTGCATACGACCGAGGCACACAGGGCCAACACCCGGCATCATGGTGTGGGGAGCGATCTCCTACACTGGCCGTACACCACTGGTGATCGTCGAGGGGACACTGAATAGTGCACGGTACATCCAAACCATCATCGAACCCATCGTTCTACCATTCCTAGACCGGCAAGGGAACTTGCTGTTCTAACAGGACAATGCACATCCGCATGTATCCCGTGCCACCCAACGTGCTCTAGAAGGTGTAAGTCAACTACCCTGGCCAGCAAGATCTCCGGATCTGTCCCCCATTGAGCATGTTTGGGACTGAATGAAGCGTCGTCTCACGTGGTCTCCACGTCCAGCACGAACGCTGGTCCAACTGAGGCGCCAGGTGGAAATGGCATGGCAAGCCGTTCCACAGGACTATATCCAGCATCTCTACGATCGTCTCCATGGGAGAATAGCAGCCTGCATTGCTGCGAAAGGTGGATATACACGGTACTAGTGCCGACATTGTGCATGCTCTGTTGCCTGTGTCTATGTGCCTGTGGTTCTGTCAGTGTGATCATGTGATGTATCTGACCCCAGGAATGTGTCAATAAAGTTTCCCCTTCCTGGGACAATGAATTCACGGTGTTCTTATTTCAATTTCCAGGAGTGTACATTTCATAACTCTGAAAGTACGATTCTTGGTTTCCAACAACCTTTTTCACAAACCAGAGTCCCTAAACACTACTCATTATTCCTTACCTTATTACACATATACATATTCATATTCATCAACACGTCTTCAATATTTCATCATAATAACTACATAGCATAATCAAATTCCTCATATAGCATCAGCTTATTGATCATAAACATACCTCATCAGCAGAATACACATCGTCGTCGTAAAAATAACATCATAACATCTCAGTCAAATCTCAAAAACGTCGTAGTTTTCTGAATATTTTAAAACCTACAAAAAATTCTCTGCTCGTTTCAAAAGTGTCATCTACCTCAAACGTACTTTAAAATCATGATCCCATACCAATTATATCATTCAAAGCTCTCATAATATCACAATGGGTCCGAAAAAATATGAACAGTTCTCACAGTACAGACAAAATACAATTTCGTAAGTGTGAAGTTATCCAACGGTGTAATTACGTAAACATCTGTCACTGCCGTAGTAAAAAAGTTTATCTCTCAGTTAAATGACCAGATAGCTGTGTAATTTATGTATTAGAGGAATATGGTACCGATGTGTAAAGTTGTATAAGCAAATACCATATTAGCTAGGGCTCCTTGTGCTTGCCAAACACATGGTACACAAAGTAAGCGTGTACCCCCCTGAGGATTAATGTAATTATACCCTCAGGTGTTACAGATTACAGCAATGGAATGAAATGTATCACGGAAAACTTTCTTTGTAATTCAAAAATCTTTAAAAATAAATGTTTTAAGTACAAAATTAATCACTCAAATACGTGTCCTGTAGCGCTAAATGTGCGTCTTGCTGTAAGACAATCTCTGTGGAAGTGTCGTAGTTATCGTCCTCCAACAGCTAAGTTCTGCAGAAGTCAATGTACTGACCTCATGATAAACAAAAGTGAAATGCTTTGCGTATAGATATCTTAGTTATTACGCTTATTGCCGTGATGAAGAAAGTACTGCGCTGTAACGTATTGTTGTCCTACGGAAAAGGCTGTCTCATTGTAGCTGTACCACAAAAGTTACTACTAAAACATGTTTTACTTTCCAGAAGAATTCAGAAAAACCGTGCAGATATAAAACAGATACTCCGCAAAAGCAACAATGTAAATTGTGTCACACATTAGTAACGTCGTGATATAATTGTGTAGATGTCACATTAACTAACCACTGTGTCATCTGGTATCTCCCAGAAAGTACTTTAATTCAGAATGTATTTTCAAGTACACCAAAATGTTGCATTAAAATCTCATTAGCAGTACTGGTAAATGTTCTGAGTATGTGAGCCTTATAGTCATTATGTAATCGTGCAACTAACAAGCAAGAATGCACACACACAATAACACTGTGACGTCTGTTCACAATAACAATGCATTCGTAATTTCTGTTTAAATAAGTTCTCTTGGTTCTTGACTGGATATTTAACTTTAAACATTGTTGCATGGTAACAGTTTCTAAAGCATACTAGTAACGTGAAGTGAAACGTTTTATGGCAAAGACAAAGTTAAAAAGCAGATTATCTTTCAATAAACGGTTTTACATGTGAAATGTGGTGTAAACCTTTACTCTTCCTAGTACGCAGAGTTTCAACTTTAACGCAATTATCTGTGGTATACGTCGGTGAGGAGTGCTAAAATTTTTCTCAAGGTTAGCGTCTATGTTATTTTTCTCTGCGGTGCGTGTCATTGTCTGTTCCTTTGTTGGCGCGCGTCGTTATTGGGATTTGGAGACCTAACTTCTACAAATTCACCGTGACGAGAGTGAGCTGCTCTGTTTAAATTCTGCCAGTTCTGATGCAGTTCAGGTCTGTCGTTACGATCATATCGTCTGTCGTCATGTCGGTAGTTCCTGTAGTTTCTTTCTTGTTGGTTAAGTGGTGGAGAATTTCACCCTGAATCGTAACTGCGCGCTGGACCGTTGCGTCTGAAGTTATTCTGTCTCCCGTGATAATAATAGTTCTGGTTCCCATATTGTCTGTTTCTCTGATTGTCTCTATCATATTCATTACTACGGAAATGCGATCTCTCTCTGTAACTATTACTCTGCCAGTGGTTGTCATACGGGTGGTGTCTGTTTTGGTCACGATTTACGTTGTAAGAATAGGCTTGTCATGGCCATTTATTGTTTCTGTAGTCACGGAATTGTGACGGATGTGACCTGTAGTGATTGTTTTCCTGTTTTCGCATCCCGCGACTGTCTGTGTCAATTTTTAATTCTTGTAAGAGTCCCTGAAAAGCTTCAATGTCGTCTTTGCAACGTCCTGCCAAAATAATATGCCATAAATGTTCAGGTAATTTGATTAAGCAGATGCGGATGAGTTCTGAGAGCCTGTATGGGTTTGACATTACATTCTTGTGCAACATGTCTTCAAAATATTTGACAAGACTGGAAAATTCAGATTGTTCGAAATGTTTCATCATTATGATGCCATGTTTTACTCGGTCTTGTGTGGCTTGAGACCAATATGCTGAGAGGAAGGCATGGTAAAATTCTCCTTCACTGTGGCAATCGTGAATGACCAATCGCATTCTTACAGCTGGTTCATTCTCTAAGTAGCCACACATAAATTCTAACCTGTGCTCCAATGACCAGTTGGGAGGAAAACAATGAGAGAATTGATGGAGCCACGCTTGTGGATGAATGTCGTTGGCAGAATTCTTAAACGTTTTGAATTTACGTGTAGTAATGAACAGCTTATAGTCAAAATCATCGTGTCGGCGAGTAGCATGTCGGTCATTGTTACGTCGTGTCGGCGGTTCGATCTCAAAATTCGGTGCACATTGCCAATTTCTTTCATAACTTCCGAAATGCCCTGTGTTATTATTTTGTGGCTGTTCCGTATTTCTATGTCCCTCTTCCCGTGTTGGAGCACGAGTGTCCTCTGAAATATGAAATTTTTGTATTACTTGTGCCAACTGATCTTGTACTTCCCGCATTTCTCTTTTGTGTTGCGTATTAATTTGATTCTGATTTTGTTTGAATTTCTTAATTTGTTCATACTCTTCTGTGTCAGTGATGGCTACAGGTCTTGTGTCATTCAGATCATCATCTACCTTCGCAGATAAATTATTTAGCTGATCCGAAAGTTCAACTACTTTCTCTGATAATGAACTAATTTCCTCCATGTGTCTTTCTGAACCAATTTTCAGAGTATCTACTGTGTCCTTTAAGTTTTCCTGAGTTTTTGCAAGTTGTGTAACCGAATCGGTAGATGCAACTGAGTCAATTTTAGCTTGCAAGGTCTCATGATTTTCATGAACAATAGTTTGCAGTTCTTTTATGGCTGCTTCGTGATTCTGTAATGCATTTTCATGACGCGAAAAAATAGGTTGGAAATGCTCACAAATTTGTGTTTTTACGTTATTACAGACCTTTTGACATTTCGATTCGATGTTATGTAACTCAGTGGTTAAATCTTCACGTGTTTGTTCAAGTGTGGTGTCTAACTTTTGAAGATTTTGTTCCATTGTGTCTAACTTTTGAAGATTTCGTTCCATTGTGTCTAACTTTTGCTGTGTTTGTCTCTGATTTTGTTCCATTGTGTCTAACTTTTGAAGCTTTTGCTGTGTTTGTCTCTGATTTTGTTCCATTGTGTCTAACTTTTGAAGCCTTTGTCCCATTTGTCTCTGATTTTGTTCCATTTGTTGCATTAATTGCAATAATAATGTATTAGTGTCTGGAATCTGTTTCTCTATGCTTTTTGGCAGTGCATTTTCACCGGCAACATTAACATTTTGACAAGCAGAAAATGTGTCTTGACTCATTTGAGAAAACGGTGAGGACGCAAAACCTGAATCTACAGTATTTGCAAAATTGTGTCCTATCATTTCGGATTCCTGAGGCGAGCTGTTGCCGAGCGATCGATCGATAATGCTTCCCTGTTCACTAATTGTTTCACTGCCTACGCCATTGTTTGCCGCCTGCTCCATTTCCCTATGCACAGTTACCAAATTACTATGTTGAAAATTAGTTAATTCATTACATGGTGGCGCTAACACACTACTTTCATCTTCACTGTCATTTCTCACTTTACTTTGGAGCCTAGTATTACGTTTTTCACACGCCATTATTGTCACAATATTTCACACAACAACACAGAAAAACACAATTTGAAGAGCAAAAATAGGGGAATACATTAACATAGCACTGAAAATAATATCTAGTTAATTGCAAGCGCAGCTGCGAAATACTTGGTGCAAATCTAAATGCATGCCAAAACAGTGTACAACAATGAAAAACTACAACTACAAAGGAAATTCTCTCTATAATTATGCGCTAGCAATAAACAAAAGCTACACTAATTACACAAACTACAAGAAAAACTCAGAAGATTCCAGTGAGATATCCTGGCAGGGTCGCCATATGAAACGTCCCCTTTGAACAATTTATACAAGACTGTGCTTAAACTGACACACAATATTTTTAGCACAACGCAATCTGACTTTCAGAAATCCGTACAAAGGAATGGCCCTGATTAACATTAACCTGTACCTTTCACAAATCACTTACCTCACAAAAATCTTGGTTACTCAAACTACTGCAATACAGCGAGCGCCACTACTGCCAGCTAAATAAAAGATTCTAAAGGCACTAACTACTGATAGGCATCGTTAGCAAATGAAAGATTTTAATAGAGAACAAACAATGTATTTACCTTAATAATCATAATATATATAGCAGTTCATGACAAATTTCAAAACTCCGCCATCTCTCTCCCCACATCCACCACTGCTGGCGGCTCACCTCCAACTGCGCAACGCTACGCGCTGTTCACATCCAGCTGCCGCTGCCCAACACTACAATGGCAGACAACAATGCAAACTAGCCACAGACTGCACACAGTACAGCCAGTGATTTTCATACAGAGCGCTACGTAACGTTGCCAATAAGAAAACATAAACAGCCTACTTACATAAAGAAAACATAAACAGGCTACTTACACATGTTATAGTTCTGGGTGGAGATTTTAATTTGCTGGATATAGACTGGGAGACTCAAACGTTCATAACGGGTGGCAGGGACAAAGAATCCAGTGAAATTATTTTAAGTGCTTTATCTGAAAACTACCTTGAGCAGTTAAACAGAGAACCGACTCGTGGCGATAACATATTAGACATTCTGGTGACAAACAGATCAGAACTATTTGAAACAGTTAACGCAGAACAGGGTATCAGCGATCATAAAGCGGTTACTGCATCGATAATTTCAGCCGTAAATAGAAATATTAAAAAAGGTAGGAAGATTTTTCTGTTTAGCAAAAGTGACAAAAATCAGATTTCAGAGTACCTGACGGCTCAACACAAAAGTTTTGTCTCAAGTACAGATAGTGTTGAGGATCACTGGACAAAGTTCGAAACCATTGTACAATATGCGTTAGATGAGTATGTGCCAAGCAAGATCGTAAGAGACGGAAAAGAGTCACCGTGGTACAAAAACCGAGTTAGAAAACTTCTGCGGAATCAAAGGGAACTTCACAGCAAACATAAACATAGCTAAAGCCTTGCAGACAAACAAAAATTACGCGAAGCGAAAAGTAGTGTGAGGAGGGCTATGCGAGAGGCGTTCAATGAATTCGAAAGTAAAGTTCTAGGTACTGACTTGGCAGAATATCCTAAGAAATTTTGGTCTTATGTCAAAGCGGTAGGTGGATCAAAACAAAATGTCCACTCTGTGACCAAAATGGAACTGAAACAGAGGATGACAGACTAAAGGCCGAAATACTAAATGTCTTTTTCTAAAGCTGTTTCACAGAGGAAGACTGCACTGAAGTTCCGTCTCTAGATTGTCGCGAGGTGACAAAATGGTAGATATCGAAATAGACGACAGAGGGATAGAGAAACAATTAAAATCGCTCAAAAGAGGAAAGGCCGCTGGACCTGATGGGATACCAGTTCGATTTTACACAGAGTACGCGAAGGAACCTGCCCCCCTTCTTGCAGCGGTGTACCATAGGTCTCTAGAAGAGCGTAGCGTTCCAAAGGATTGGAAAAGGGCACAGGTCATCCCCGTTTTCAAGAAGGGACGGCGAACAGATGTGCAGAACTATAGACCTATATCTCTAACGTCGATCAATTTTGGAACACGTATTATGTTCGAGTATAATGACTTTTCTGGAGACTAGAAATCTACTCTGTAAGAATCAGAATGGGTTTCGAAAAAGACGATCGTGTGAAACCCATCTCGCGCTATTCGTCCACGAGACTCTGAGGGCCATAGACACGGGTTCCCAGGTAGATGCCGTGTTTCTTGACTTCCGCAAGGCGTTCGATACAGTTCCCCACCGTCGTTTAATGAACAAGGTAAGAGCATATGGACTATCAGACCAATTGTGTGATTGGATTGAAGAGTTCCTAGATAACAGAACGCAGCATGTCATTCTCAATGGGAGAAGTCTTCCGAAGTAAAAGTGATTTCTGGTGTGCCGCAGGGGAGTGTCGTAGGACGGTTGCTATTCACAATATACATAAATGACCTTGTGGATGACATCGGAAGTTCACTGAGGCTTCTTGCGAATGATGCTGTGGTGTATCGAGAGGTTGTAACAATGGAAAATTATACTGAAATGCAGGAGGATCTGCAGCGAATTGACGCGTGGTGCAGGGAATGGCAATTGAATCTCAATGTAGACAAGTGTAATGTGCTGCGAATACATAGAAAGAAAGATCCTCTATCATTTAGCTACAATATAGCAATTCAGCAACTGGAAGCAGTTAATTCCATAAATTACCTGGGAGTACGCATTGGGAGTGATTTAAAATGGAATGATCATATAAAGTTGATCGTCGGTAAAGCAGATGCCAGACTGAGATTCATTGGAAGAATCCTAAGGAAATGCAATGCGAAAACAAAGGAAGTCGGTTACAGTACGCTTGTTCGCCCACTGCTTGAATACTGCTCAGCAGTGTGGGATCCGTTCCAGATAGGGTTGATAGAAGAGATAGAGAAGATCCAACGGAGAGCAGCGCGCTTCGTTACAGGATCATTTAGAAATCGCGAAAGCGTTACGGAGATGATAGATAAACTCCAGTGGAAGACTCTGCAGGAGAGACGCTCAGTAGCTCGGTACGGGCTTTTGTTGAAGTTTCGAGTACATACCTTCACCGAGGAGTCAAGCAGTATATTGCTCCCTCCTACGTATATCTCGAGAAGAGACCATGAGTATAAAATCAGAGAGATTAGAGCCCACACAGAGGCATACCGACAATCCTTCTTGTCACGAACAATACGAGACTGGAATAGAAGGGAGAACCGATAGAGGTACTCAAGGTAACCTCCGCCACACAGCATCAGGTGGCTTGCGGAGTATGGATGTAGATGTAGATGTAGATGTAGAGTTCCAAATTGTCCTCAGTTGTTGACATCGATGGCCTATCCCATCTTTCCTCATCACATAGAGAAGTTCTTCGCGGTTTCAAGCCCTCTATCCAATCGTAGATCGTATTTCGCGATAAACTGCTGTCACCACACTGCGCTTGTATTCAACGAATGATTTGCTTCCTCAAACAGAAACCGAATCACTACCCTCGTTTCCTCTTTGGTGCAGATCGACAATGGAGCTGTCATGTTTCACGATCTGCTACAGTATTCATCCGATATTTGAGAATAACAACAATTAGCGACTTCCAACGAGCTTCACCCACCATTTCGAAATTTTACAGAACTTTTTCTCTCGCTCGCCCCCTCCTCCCCTCCACACACACACACACACACACACACACACACACACACACACACAAACACACACACACTCAAAATTGTGAAAGAAAGGAGTTTATCGCTTACCAAATTTTCGTTGTTCATGCAATACAACTTCAGCATCAGACATTACTCCCTTGCTACTAACTCTATCCGCAAAACATTTCGCAGCTGTGTCCATATATACCACTGAATGTCCCTGCACAGTTTTATCATTGTCGGCTCATAGTTCGAGAGACACGACGCCATAAACGTTGAGATGCGCGAAAAACTAGCTTTGCTTAAAACGGAGTGAAAATTTTCCGGACTGCATTCATCTAGTGTTTGATAATGAGAGCACCTGGCGACTCCTAACAAACTTTAAACATGATTTCAAACCCTCTCTAAAATTTTTCTCTCTTACCTGCTTAACGTGTTAAGTATAACACATTTATGAAGTAATCAGGCGTTTGCAGATGTTTTACACATGGGAGTTCATTCTTTGAAGATTCAATGGGTTACTGGTTGTCTCTCACTATGTTACCGGGTGCCATGGAAGTAAGGACGAATTTAAATTTTTCGCCATTTTGTCATGTGAAAGTTGCCAGCCGTGGTTTTTTCACGTTTGTTATCTGCGACGCTTCCCATTAGTAGCCTGAGAGCTTCTGTGTGAGGAGCATTGTTATTTGATGTTTACTTTCGTCATGGAGCCGATGACAACTGAGCAACGTATCCAAGTGATAAAAAGTTGAGAAACTTCCTATTGGCTTCTGTATCGGGTTCTTCAGCCGACGTTCATCTAATGATTTTACTGCTGTTTCGCCAGCACGAGTGGCTGGCATTGTCAAAGCTTCACCCTCCATTGCCGGTGGTGAACTGGAGCCGAGCTTTTTTTAGCGGGAGATGGGGCACCTCCACGCCCGCACCAACGTGGTGACCAAACCAAAAGTTCTACTGTCACCTCCGTAAACATGTTAGTTATCTAGTAATTGGATCACAGGATGCTGGGCTGTGATGTTGTCCGTGCGTCTGGGTAAGACTACGCATTAACACGGTCCATCAGGTGATAGATAGTGGACGAAACGCTAGTGAGGGTAGCGATTTGAAGCGCAGAGGGAAAAAAGTGCCATGGCTCGTGCCGTGGGGAAAAAACCTCTGCGACAGTGGGATGGGTAGTAAGAGCAGTAGTGGCTTACTAGCTGCGATAGTTCATGCAAGGTTGGATTTGTTAGTATAGGTATCATGCATCATTACCGTGACAAGCGATGGCGATGTGTCCCAGTTGCTGCAGCTGCTACATTCCTGGAACAATCAAGATCGTTATACAGTAGTGGGAGATCGGCCATAGATCATCTCACTGTGTGGGGGATGTGTGGAGCTTGTTTGCATGCAGTGTACGGAACGGCTTCCCTGTGTGGTGCCAGTTATTCGGCAGTGTATTTCAGCTGGATATCCAGAGCTCGCGGCCGCAGACTATATGTACCTGGCGCGCCAACGTCCGAGGGCTTCTCCTCGGTCATTTCCGGTGCGGTTCTCCTCTTGCTACCTGCGACGGTCGTTCGCTGCAGTACGGGAAGCCAGGATCTGTTTACCTTAAGGCTTTCCTCTTTCTTGTTAAAACTGCTCAAGTGTTTTTCTATTTCTACAGCTTCTCTGAACAAGCGCGTGTGATAGTGCTTCTCTACACCCAGAACTTCCGTGTCGGCGAATTTTATTACGTGGTCGGTCTCACTCAGTGCGTGCTCTGCCACGGCCGATTTCTCCACCTGCCCCAACCTGCAATGTCGCTTGTGTTCTTTGATCCTGGTGTTGATTGATCGTCCAGTCATTCCGACATAAACTTTTCCGCATGTGCATGGTATACGGTATACTCCCGACATTGCATGTGGGTCCCTTTTCTCCTTTGCCGATCTAAGACACTCTTTGGTCTTCCTTGTCGGTTTGAAAATCGTCTTTACGCCGTGTTTGCGCAATATACGGCCGATTCTGTCCGTCACTCTGGGAATGTATGGCAGAAAGGCCGTACCCGACATTTCTTTTTCTGCTTCCTTACTTCGCCGAGTGTTGGCTCTGTTATACTTCTAATATAGCTTGTGGAGTACCCATTGCTCCTCAGAACACTTTCCAGGTGTTGCATTTCACGTCTGAGGTGCTGCGGCTCACATATTCGTCCTACTCGCGTTACGAGCGTATTAATCATGCCTCTTTTCTAGCTCGGGTGGTGGTTTGATAGTTTGTGCAGGTATCGGTCCGTGTGTGTCGGTTTTCGATACACGCTGTGTCCCAGGTTTTCACCATCCCTTGTGACCAGCACATCTAGAAATGGCAGTTTCTTGTCCTTTTCTACTTCCATGCTAAATTTTATGTTGGCATGGAGGCTGTTCAAGTGTCTTAGGAAGCCATCGAGCTGTTCTTCACCATGGCTCCACACAACGAAAGTATCATCGACGTTCCTGTACCACACCTTAGGTTTGCAAGTCTCCAACTCCAGTGCCTGTGCTTCGAATTGTTCCATGAAAAAGTTGGCCACCACTGGGCTAAGAGGACTACCCATGGCGACGCCTTCCAGGTGTTCGTAGAAATCGCCATTCCACGTGAAATAGCTCGTGGTGAGACAGGCATGGAAGAGCTTTGTGATGTCTTGCGGGAAAATGGAACCGATGTGCTCCAGAGCGTCACTGAGTGGCACTTTCGTAAACAGAGAAACAACGTCGAAGAGGACCAGGATATCGTTTGGTGCAAGTTTCAGTTTCTTCGGCTTCTCAGTGAAATGTCCTGAGTTCTTTATGTATATGTTGGTCTTCCCCACGTGTGGCTGGAGCAGAGAGGCTAAGTGTTTTGCCAGTTTATACGTCGGCGAGCCAGGAGCGCTAACAACCGGTCTTAGTGGAACGTTGTTCTTATGGATCTTGGGTAATCCATACAGCCGAGGTGGTAGGGCTTCTGTGTTCGGCAGGTCTGTATGTCCGCCGGCAGAGAAGACGCCTTGATTAACCGATTCGTATTCCGTGTAATACGCTGCGTCGAATCTGCGCTTAGTTTTCGGTACGTCGTCGGATCTAATAGGTCTCGGATCTTTTGCTCATAATCTTCGGTCTTCATTAGGACGGTCGCATTCCCCTTATCGGTAGGCACTACCAATATACTCATGTCGGCGTTGAGATTCTTAATGGCTTGTAGCTCTTCTTTCTTCAGGTTGCAAGCTGTTGGTTTTGCTCGGCGCAGTATCCTGGCTGGTTCAGTCCGTATTTCCTCTGCTCTTTCACAAGGAAGGGGCCGAATGGCCGCTTCGGTGTTGGCAGTGATGTCCTCCATAGGTTTAGTTATCGGGATGATAGCGAAATTCCCTTCTTTTTGAAGAACAGACACTTCCTCTTCTGTCAACTGACGTTCAGTGAGGTTGCTTCCGGCATCTTTCAAACTTTTTCTTCTGTCGCTCGGTGCAGCGCTCGAGTTCGTTCTGTATGCTTCAAATGGTTCAAATTGCTCTGAGCACTATGGGACTTAAATTCTGAGGTCATCAGTCCCCTAGAACTTAGAACTACTTAAACCTAACTAACCTAAGGACACCACACACATCCATGCCCGAGGCAGGATTCGAACCTGCGACCGTAGCAGCCACGTGGCTCCGTGTTGAAGCGCCTAGAACCGCTCGACCACAGCGGCCGGCCTTCTGCATGCTTCTGTGAGTGATGCTGTCGATCTTGTCCCAGTCGTCTCGATGAATTCTGCTACTTAGTTGATAGAAAATTTCCAAAAGTTCCTGATCCGTTCTTGCCAAGTCTCTCCGTGTTGCCAGCTACTCGTGCTGGCCAAACGTCAGTAAAATCATTAGATGAACGTCGGCCGATACAGAAGCCATTAGGCAGTTTGTCAACAAGTGGCCACAAAAGCCTTAACAATTTTGTGGTTCAAAATGGTTCAAATGGCTCTGAGCACTATGGGACTTAACATCTGTGGTCATCAGTCCCCTAGAACTTAGAACTACTTACACCTAACTAACCTAAGGACATCACACACATCCATGCTAGAGGCAGGATTCGAACCTGCGACCGTAGCAGTCGCGCAGTTCCGGACTGAGCGCCTTAACCGCGAGACCACCGCGGCCGGCAACAATTTTGTGATAAAAAGTTATTACAAAAACAGTGGAAGTTCCACGGCAACCGTTCGTCAATTGCGTGTGACACTTGGACGTAATGCTGCTCCAAGCGAATCATCAGTTCGGAAGCTGATCCGGAAGTTTGAGACCACGGGTTCTGTTTCAAACGTTATGAAAACAAAACGACCACGTTCTGTTCGAACACAAGAAAACATTGCTTTCGTGAGCGACAAGGTGACCGTAAGCCTCAGAATTCAAAAACTGAATTTATCACCAAGTTCGCTGCATGAAATCCTTTCAAAAGACCTGAGATGCGTGTGTACAAGATTCAACTTACACAAGAGTTGGAATGTATAAATAATATATTTGTAAAATAATTACGAAAATTTACTAGCAAACTTGTTACAAAAGTGAAATGATGCCCGTGACACTGTATCTTCACGAAACTGGCGATAACAATTGTGCCCACTTGCAGTACAAATATGGTGCTTGCATTTGATGCACTGTATGTGCGTTTTCGCTTTGCATCCAAAATTTTTGCATCTAGATACCGATTTCTGCTGATCAAAGCATGGTAAGAATCATATCCGATATCCTCTACGAGTTTTAGTTCATTTATACGCTTTGCAGGCACATATACTGGCGTTACTTCATTTGAAGGTCTGCCTCTCTTCTCTATAGTCCGTTTTCGTACCTTAATCCGCGAGTACGCAATGAACTTGTTCGACAGAGCATTCTCTCGAAGACTTGAGACAGAAATATGTTCTTCCAAAATGTGATTGTTAGTAAGCACGTCAAAATCTGGCTCCCTGTCATGAAGTCTTGGCTCGACAAGCAGAGAACGAGAACTTCACAAAAAGAATAATTTTCTCAGACAAGACGCGCTTCCACCTCAGTGGGTACGTCAGTAAGCAGAACTGCAGAATTTGAGGTAAGGAAAACCCACGACTGACTGTGGAAGATGAGATGCACTCACAACACACGATGTGCGGCGTGTGTTCTGAGCAGGAGAAGTGATCGGCTCGTACTTTATTGAAAATGGTGAGGGAGCTGTCGTCACTGCGAACGGCGACCGTTATCGAAACATGTTTTCTGATTGGTTTATCCCTTTTATTGATGAAAATGACGATTTTTGGTTTCAACTAGATGGTGCGGCATGTCACACATCCCGTGAAACGACCGCTCTGCTGAATGAAATGTTTCCTCAAAAAGTTATCTCTTTGCGTGGCAACCAGGAATGACCAGCCAGATTATGCGATCTTATACCTTGTGACTTTTTGTGGGGATTTCTGAAACGAAACATATACGTGAACAAACCACAAACAATACACCCACTGAAGGACAAACCTGGAAAGGTTATTAACGGCATCCCATCAGACATTTGTGAACGCGTCTTCGAGAGCAGCAATGAACGCACTGCTCGTTGCCGCAAGACTTAGGGTGGCCATATGGAGAATATGGTTTTTCATACATAAATGGGAGAAGTAACTTAATGAGTTCACAAAAATAAATAAATAAAACATTTTCAATACATTTTGTGCGTTCTAAAGCATTTTAATACCCGTCCCTACTTCCCGGACATCCTCCATTATCTAAGGTGTTTCCCTCATTTTTCCATCCTCCAAAACTATTGGCTGGAGCCGAGTCCGTCATTTCGAACGTCAGCATCGGCGAGACACACTTGCGCACACTCATCAGAGTGACACATTGTTTGTCGTGACTCATCACCGATCCACACAGCACCGAGGACTCTGTTTACGCTCCTTCCAGGCACGGTCTTATCACCAGTAACTCTTGGAATGTAGAATGACTATTAAATTGTGACGTGTCGCCTGTAGTCAGTACATTCATCATACCAGCCATTCTATCTGAGCCGAACGGAACTCCGGTCAAATCCAGAAGCTGCGAAGGCGTACAATCATGGCCCGATATGACTCATAGTCTGTTTCCTCTGTTGATTCATCTACACCCACCCTTCGGTGTGCGGAACATTTCTGTTCCAATCGCGTACGCTGCGCATGAAGAACAATTGTCCGTAAGACTCCGTTTTCTGAGCCAGTCTTCTGGCCGGTTTCGATGCCAACCTCTTCATCTCAAAGAGTAGCACTTACACCCAACGTCCTCGTTTGTTTGTTGGATATATTCTAATCTCTGTCTCTCCTTACGATTTTTGCCCTTTCGTACACCTCAGTATCACAGAAGTTTTCGGTCCATTGGTGGTTCAAATGGCTCTGAGCACTATGGGACTTAACATCTGAGGTCATCAGTCCCCTAGAACTTAGAACTACTTAAACCTAACTAACCTAAGGACATCACACACATCCATGCCCGAGGCAGGATTCGAACCTGCGACCGTAGCGGTCGCGCGGTTCCAGACTGAAGCGCCTAGAACCGCTCGGCCAACTGGCCGGCCGGTCCATTGGTGCATGTTGTATATTAACAATCTTGCGGACAATATTAATAGTAACTTCGGACTTTTCGCAAATGGTGCAGTCATCTATAACGAAGTGCTGTCTGAAAGAAGCTGCATAAATGTTCAGTCACCCCTTTGCCCCGGATATCGTAAACCGATTTCCCAATACCGCTTCCGGGTGGTCGTGTAAACACTTCAAAATCGATTCTGGAAATCCGCTTCTAGTTGCTGATTTTCCAATTCTGCAATCTATGTTCGCTTCCATGTAAACGCAAATGGTTCTGAAACGTGCTTTGGTTGTCAAGTCACGTCTTGTTTTCAGAACATTCGGTTAATATTGAGTTACTGCGCAGTGAAGGAGAAGCAGAAATATGAAACTGAGCATGAACCTGTCCACCTGCAAGATTTAAGTGAAGAGAAATAACAACTGTGTTGACTGAATCAGAAACTGGATCAGCTATTTTCCAGACGCCACATTTAAATGGGCTAGCAAACTGTTTCTGAAATTCGGTTTTCGTCTTTCGAAAGATGCGTTACATGTAAACTTAGTGCTTGATAAGATTTCAAAGTGGTGCAGAGATTGACAACTTGCTTCAGCTGTTCAGAAATGTAACAATATGCACTTTACAAAATGCAACAATATATTATACTATGAATATAATATCACTGAGTCACAATAGGAATCGGTAAATTCATACAAATACCTGAGTGTAATACTTAGTACCGCCATGAAATTGAACGATCACATAGGTACAGGCGTGGGTAAAGCGAGTAGTATACCCGTTATTGGTGGAATACTAGGAAAATGCAGTCAGTCCACAAGGACATTGCTTACAAATCACTCATGCGACCTATTCTGGAATACTGATCAAGTGTTTGGGACCCGTACTTCTGTATATTTAACGTATGCAGAGGACATCACGGAAGGTCACAAGTCGGCTAACCTATGGGAGCATGTCACTAAGATGTTGAAAAGACTGAAGTGATAGTCCCTTCAAGATACACCGAAACTATCCCGACAAAGTCCATTAACAAGGTTTCAAGAACAGGCTCTAAATGACAGGAATATACTACAATCCCCTACATATCGCTTCCACAGGGACCGTGAGGTTAACAAGATTAGGTTAGTTACAGCACAGGGGCATTCATACAATCATTTTTCCCGCGCTCCATACGTGAATGGAATGGGGAAAGCTCTAACAATTGGCGCAGTGGGACATACCCTCTGGCATGCACTTCACATTGATTCTCAGAGTACAGGATGAAGATGTGCAACTTATTCCACAATTGTCCCATCGTCTGGTCCTTTCTTGTAATCAGTGTCGTTGTCAATTCTGTAGAGAACCTCTTCTTTTCTTGTCTTTCCAGTCCTCTTAATTTTTAACGTCCTTGTGCTGTACCACATCCAAAGTGTCTCAGTCCTCTTCTTACTCGGTTTAAGAAAAAGACGTTTTTTCTTGATTTCTTACCAGACTTATCAAACTACCCTCGTATTAAAGAAAGTCCCAGTGCCAGAAGAACTGTAACGAAACACAGGAAGATCCAAATGGTACAGGGACTGGCAGTTGACTCGACATACACAAATGTAACGTATTACACGTAGAAATGCGGAAGCATCTGTTATTTCTTGATGTTACGATTGCGATCCATCACTGGAAATCCCTAAATATCTATAGTTTGTTTAAAATTACTTGATAGCTGACATCTGTCACTTAGCGCTGCAATGTTGCCACATCTCCTACCGCTTGGTTAATGACGACGGGCCACTTCACAAGTCCTGTTCAAGTAAGGCGGAGCAGTGTTGGCAGGTGCTGCCATCAGGTTGGCGGGAACGCGAGGTGCTCGGTCTATAGCTGATTTTAAACGACCAATGACTGAAGTGCGGCAGACGACGCGTTTTGTAGCCCTGAATTTACGCTCCAACTTAACCGCAATCTCTTGTGCAATGTATCCGAGAAAACGGTGGTCACCAAACTGCGACAGAACTATTGATGACGCTCGCTTTGCTCATGGCGATTAAAGCTCACCTGTACGAAAATACTCAAGACAGAAAAAAATTCAGTTTTCGCGCTAAAAGTGGACTGTTAACTTCCCCGTTTTGCTACGGGGGCTGACGCAATACCCACCGATGAGCAGTCCAAAGTCGAACTCATTTACAGGCTGTAGGCGACAGATTCCAAAAGAAAGATGACTGATAGGAAGAAAAATAGCTAGTAAAAAAGTGAGTACAATGATGAAAATGATGCAACAAAAGATTGATAATAAAAAGTTAGATTGAAACCAATTAACTGAAAATAGCAAAAATCGGAATAATTTCGGTAAAGATTTAAAAAAGAAAAAATATTTGTATCTGGCGATATTCGAACCCGGAGCCTACAGCACTTTTTTTAAGAAATTTCTTTGATCCATGTGTTTGTCCCCCGTGCGTTGCCGACTCGTAAGTGTGTCACTTACAGTATGTGTAAGTATCCGTACGCCCCAAAAACATACGTTTTTCGTATTAGGTGCATTGTGCTGCCACCTATTGCCAGGTATTCCGTATCAGCCACCTTCAGTAGTCATTAGACATCGTGAGAGCAATATAGGGCGCTCCGCAGAACTCACGGACTTCGAACGTGTCAGGTGATTGGGTGTCACTTGTGTCATACGTCTGTCTGTACGCGAGATTTCCACACTCCTAAACATCCAAAGGTCCATAGTTTGCGATGTGACAGTGAAGTGGAAACGTCAAGGAACATGTACAGCACAAAAGCGTATAGGCCAACCTCGTCTGTTGACTGGCTGAGACCGCCGACAGTTGAAGAGGGTCGTAATGTGTAATAAGCAGACATCTATCCAGACCATCACACAGGAATTCCAAACTGCATGAGGATCCACTGTAAGTACTATGCCAGTTAGGTGGGAGGTGAGAAAACTTGGATTTCATGGTTGAGCGGCTGCTCATAAGCCACACATAACTCAGGTAAATGCTAAACGACGCCTCGCTTGGTATAAGGAGCGTAAACATTGGACTATTTGGACTATTGAATAGTGGAAAAACGTTGTATGGAGTGACGAATCACGGTACACAGCACAGGCGTATGTTGATGTTTTAAGCACCTTCTTGCTTCCCACTGTTGAAGAGCAATTCGGGGATGGCGACTGCATCGTTCAACACTATCGAGCACCTGTTCATAATGCACGGCCTGTGGCGGAGTGGATACAATGCTGCTCTACCTACAGGATATTTGCAGCTTTTTTCTTTATTTTATTAATAATGGGACGTAAATTTTAATAGTTTTATTCAAGTTAGCTGTCTGGCGTAAATGTTTGCTTTTAATCTTTATGAATTAACATCTGTAATGGACTGGCCTGCACATAGTCCTGACTTGAATCCTATAGAACACGTTTGGGATGTTTTGGAACGCCGACTTCGTGCCAGGGCTCGCCGACCAACATCGATACCTCTCCTCTGTGCGGCAGAAACCTTCCAGCACCTGTTTGAATGTACGCCTACGAGAGTGGAAGCTGTCACCAAGGCTAAGGGTGGGGGCCAACACCATATTGAATCCCAGCATTACCGATGGAGGGCGCCACGAACTTGTAAGTCATTTTCAGCCAGGTGTTCGGATACTTTCGAACACATAGTGTACATGAAACAGCTATAGCATTATAGGAGATTCTTCTATAGTGTCTGCTTTCACTCTGCGTCGATTATCTATTAACTGGCGTAATGGATAGCACTTGCTGAGATTCCCTATACACTCGAGGCTATGACAATGCCATTGCGCTGTGGCAGATCTTCAAATGTTGATGTTATGTTTGTATATCTACAGAACGAATTGCATCGGCCATTTTCTTCCTTCACAAAAATTCGGTTTTACACTTAACTAGACGCTTCAGTCTGGAACCCATTGGTATAGGTGACGTGATGATAGATCATCCTTGATTAATCGTACTCGTTTTAGGTGTTGAGATATTAATAGGTACAGATTTCTTAACAAAGTATCAGGGAAGGATTGATTTTGACCAGAACAACTTAGTTTTAACCTTACCTCACTCTCAGGTGATAAAAGACCCTTTTATAGGAAGTTATAGTCAGTAATAATTATACCTGGAAACTGTCTATTAGAGTGGTGAGGAATAAAGGATACTTACAGGGAGATACTGAATTCAGTAATAATATGCAAGATACTAATGCAGAAAGGAGCTTTATCCTAGAAGAAAGTCCGCAGCTCGTGGCCGTGCGGTAGCGTTCTCGCTTCCGACGCCCGGGTTCCCGGGTTCGATTCCCGGCGGGGTCAGGGATTTTCTCTGCCTCATGATGACTGGGTGTTGTGTGATGTCCTTAGGTTAGTTCGGTTTAAGTAGTTCTAAGTTCTAGGGGACTGATGACCTCAGATGTTAAGACCCATAGTGCTCAGAGCCATTCCGAACCATCTGAACACTTTACTATGAAGTTTACCTACTATAGGCCCATCTCTATGACGATAATCGAATACGTCAAGCCGATTCATGTCTTGTGCCAAAGTATCCAGCAATCTCTGGCTAGTGGCGTGTACGAAATGCGCGTATTTCGTTACCATCGTTTTGTGTGTGTGTGTGTGTGTGTGTGTGTGTGTGTGTGTGTGTGTGTGTGGGTGTGTGGGTGTGTTTGAGTGTGTTTATCATATGTGATGAAATGTAAAATAAAAAGGCCAGATCCAGGAATCCGAACACAAGAAAAGCCACACAAGGAACTGGAAGTTTACTGACCATTTGTTGTGGCAGTTTGGCAATGGCGAACAGTTCAGGCACGACGTAGAGTGCTGTGATTGGAGGAAGACACTTCCAACACGTGGAGTGTCAACTATCAAGTAATTTTAAACAGACTATAGGAGTATGCGCCGAGACCCCTTTAGGACGGTACATTGAAACGTACGAAGGCTAGCCATCTTGAGGCTTTACGGCTCTACCTACAGGATATTTGCAGCTTTTTTCTTTATTTTATTAATAATGGGACGTAAATTTTAATAGTTTTATTCAAGTTAGCTGTCTGGCGTAAATGTTTGCTTTTAATCTTTGTGAATTAACATCTGTGACTTCTTGTATACTGTAAACTCTGTGGTTGCTATAATGGTGTAGTTCGTTTTTGTTCAGTGGTTCTGGAAGTTAATTTTCGGTAGAAGCAGCTCAGTTGAAATTCATGTACTTCCATTCTACCAGGAGTGAAAATGTGAATTACCTGAACGCAATGTTAGCTTGTTTTGAATGAGAGATTTATCTGGAGTCTGAACATGGTCGGTAAGGATTTTATCACATTTAAATATATTATCGTCCGCATAGCAAAGAGCGAATTGTAATACTAAAGTAACATTATTAGAGGCAAAAGCGGCCATGTGGCAAAACCAGACATGATAGAATAGTTTCAGGAAAGAAAGGTGCCAGTCTGAGATTTATTGGAAGACACCTAAGGAGCAGTAATTCCCGAGGAAGATAGCTTAATACTTCCAGTCATTCTTTTTCATCTCTGGGATGAGAATTTTGTATCCCAAGAGAATTTATTTTTACAAACTTTTTGGTGTAGGTGAAACCAAAATTGGACTATCCAAATCAAAGTTACAGATCTTCCATTACAGAGGATTTAAAGGTATAATTTTTCATAGTTTTCTAACTTGTTTATTCTGTACTTTCAGTATCTGAAGTTATTGTGACATCTACTTTTTTAGGGATGGAATGTATAAATAATATAGGCTATTTGTAAAATAATTACGAAAATTTATTAGAAAACGTTTTACAAAAGTGAAATGATGCTCGTGACACTGTATCTTCACGCAACTGGCGATAACAGTTGTGCCCACTTGCAGTACAAATATAACGGAAATACAGAAGCGTCCGATCTTACCCGTCGGCTTTGACCCATGACGTCACAAATACCGCGGAAACGACTATAAACAATTCCAATATGGCGGATATAAAAACATCGCATACGTATTGTAAACACTGAAATACACAAGTTTCACAAAAAGCCTAATGACTGTAACGGGACAAGCGTGGGAAATTAGGGGTTTTTGGGTGCGGAGAAACTAAATATACAGAAATGTAGCCACCGACCGCCATTCAAAACCACGCAAAACAACGAAATAAATCAACATCACAAAACTGACCAAATACCAAAAAACACATTCCTATCCATAATCGGACACTTCCCTTAACCTATATAGCTCAACAGAACCTACCGATCACATCCCCCAATAGAAAACTAAGAAACGAAAGCTTCCCTTACACCTACATACATCGGCACTTATGCAGTTTAGCAGGTACGGAAAAAATTTTTCATTTTTTTTCAAAATTTGATCATCATGTGTCGTTATGCGGTGGGGGGAGTCTGCAGTGCCCCCCCATCCCCCCACAGGCTTCATTAGTGTCAAATCAATATTTTCGAATCATAGGCGGCCGCTGCCGCGGCCGCATTCCAAAAAAAAACTCCCAACCTAACCTCAAGTGGGCTACGCTACAGATCAATATGTTCATCAAATTGCTTCATATTACGTAACATGTTCATTAGTGTCAAATCAATATTTTCGAATCATAGGCGGCCGCTGCCGCGGCCGCATTCCAAAAAAAAACTCCCAACCTAACCTCGTATTCAGGGCTACGCTACAGATCAACCGAACCACAACCAAATACACTCAATAACAAACTCACCCGACGTACAGCAATGAGCATTAAATTAACCATTAACTCACTAATAGAAATTCCGCTTCAAATCCAACACCTGAGCAACAGAAAACTGACCCCACCACACGAAACAAACGAAACAAACGAAAACCATGAACACACCACCAGAGAGCACGACAAACAAAAACAAGACATCTACAAACACGCCACAATCGCAAATCAAACTCCGCGCCGTAATGACGTCACACACCACAACACGCTTACGTCACGGGTCAAAGCCGACGGGTAAGATCGGACGCTTCTGTTGACCCATAACTTGTTTATTCTGTACTTTCAGTATCTGAAGTTATTGTGACATCTACTTTTTTAGGGATGGAATGTATAAATAATATATTTGTAAAATAATTACGAAAATTTATTAGAAAACGTTTTACAAAAGTGAAATGATGCTCGTGACACTGTATCTTCACGCAACTGGCGATAACAGTTGTGCCCACTTGCAGTACAAATATGGCGCTTGCATTTGATGCCCTGCATGTGCGTTTTCGCTTTGCATCCAAAATTTTTGCATCTAGATACCGATTTCTGCTGATCAAAGCATGGTAAGAATCATATCCGATATCCTCTACGAGTTTTAGTTCATTTATACGCTTTGCAGGCACATATACTGGCGTTACTTCATTTGAAGGTCTGCCTCTCTTCTCTATAGTTCGTTTTCATACTTTAATCCACGAGTACGCAATAAACTTGTTCGACAGAGCATTCTCTCGAAGACTTGAGACAGAAATACGTTCTTCCAAAATGTGATTGTTAGTAAGCACGTCAAAATCTGGCTCCCTGTCATGATTATCTTCATCTAAATCTACTTCGAGGTAATTCATCGTCTGGGAAAGTTCCTCGTTGCTCTCAGCCAGTGAAGAAAAATTGTCATTATCTTCAAGTTCGGAACCGCGCTGCTGCTACGGTCGCAGGTTCGAATCCTGCCTCCTTAGGTTAGTTAGGTTTAAGTAGTTTCTAAGTCTAGGGGACTGATGACCTCAGATGTTAAGTCCCATAGTGCTTAGAGCCATTTGAAGCCATCTTCAAGTTCTTCAATATTAGGTATATCACTATTTTCGACAATTATTAAAATATCTTCCACACTGAGTTTTCCTCTTTATAATACCTAATCATTGTTGAAATAATTCCAAGTAATTACTAATAACAGCCTATTGAAAAAAATGAGAGTAAATACTTAGAACCAACACACAGACAAAACAAGGGTTGTCGTAGGAAACCACAGGTGAGGATGGCTATAGACACTTTGCCCACTATCGTGGACGACTTTTTGAAACTTTGTCGTGGCAACTGTAATTCTGCTAACTAACAATTATAGCTAGTTTTGAAATTATGGAAAACTCTTTCAATAGGGAAAAAATGCCAGAACTTCGTTGAACATTTAGGAAAAAAAATGTATACAATTCTAAAGGCTAAGTAGTCACATTCAGCCTCAATCATTGGACGACCGACACTTTATGCGTGCCTAGGAAGTTCAAATATCGGTCAACAGGTGGCAATGGAATGCAAATTCATAGGAGGTTAATGAAACTTCATTCTCACCAGTCTTGAGCACCGCTCCTCAATCTACATCTCTTTTTATGAAGGATTATTAAAGGAGATAGAGACGGTACAAGGCAGAGCAACATCTCGCGGTTTCATTGCCGGAGCACCAATCAAGTTGATTAGATCTGACACCCCTGATGAAATTTGTATCCGGAGAACTTCTTGAGTTCATTCAAAGGATTATGGGAGTCCTTGGTTTTTGTACACCCTCCGATTTACGAATGGATCCTTCTCGCGGGAAAAACAAAATGCATTGGTCTAACAGAAGACTACGTAGAAAAATAAGAGCACTTTATTACCTAAGGAAACACAGTGTTTCACTGACAGACCAAGAAATATTATCTTTGCCGTAATAGCATATTTTCATACTGCCAGTGACACAGATGAACTCCTGCGTCTAATACACCGAGTGTTCCCCTAACTCAGAGTGTCCAGGGGTAATGCTTGGAGAAAGGAGAGCACATTCGCTTGGGAAAGAGATAGCAGAGCTTTATCTGAGTTGCCAGACAGGACGTGCGCAAGCGACCTTTTCACTATGACTATACGAAGTTCCACGTGGAGTTCAGGAGAATCTAAATGCGTGCATGTGATAACTTTATTTTTGCAGACACTTGATAAATGAAATCAGCTTGACAGTACTCATCATAAAAGCTTTCGTAAACGGACTTCCAGCAGGAAAACGGAATAAAAAATATATAGGCCTATGCTGTTTCTGTAGAAAACAAGGAAGCATCATTTTATTATCAGTAATATTTATTCTTCTCATTTGTATGTGATCACAGAAGGAGAAATATTTAATTGCCATATCGGGATGATTGATACCGTCTGCGCCATATTATTATTATATCACCATTACAGCAACAGATAATGTCACTCACATGGTACAAGTGAAAATTTAAAAAAAGAAAAAGAAAGAAAGAAACAGGCTTGTTATTGACGTTACAGCCCTTGTTCTGGTAAATCTGGTACAGATTCAGGAGGCCCATTAAATAACTTGAGCCTCACGAATTCATAGCACTTAAGAGATCCTGACAGTCTGTGGTACAGTGTATAAATACATCTATTGCTGCTTGTGTTCTAACAGTGCGCATTTTCTCTGCATTTTGCTTCCATTAACTACTTCTTTAAAATAATTAATACATATTACAATCATTCCCGGCATTTACCTGAAATCATTTAGGAAAATCAAAATCAGGATGGTCGGCAGAGCAAACTCAATCCTCCCGTATAGAACAACAAATAGAATTAGAATGAGGAATCTACAACAAATGATTTACAAGAGCAGGATTACTGGTCTAGCAGCATCCTTCGTCCCCCTGCCGCAGAATCCATTGTCGCGGAATTTTAATGGCACAGTGGAATCACTTGCGGGTTTTTAAAGTTGCGCCGAATACTGTATAAGTACTACACGCTACCGAAAGATCGCATTACTAGTCGGGACTTATGGGCGATCGGTTGCTGCGACATCTGTTGGTCGTCTTTGTAACTTCGTGCTATGTATCGCAACTTGTCGAAGGTGGCGACATCTGTGGGTAAACCAGTTATCAAGAGGTGCCGGATTGTTGTGTTTACATTATTCTTGGCTTCATTAGCGTTTTCAGTGTAAATTTGGTTTCCAGACACAAAGAAATATGTCTGCTAGAGGAGGAAAGAAGCGCCAAAAGGCGATGTCTAAGTCGCAAAGAGCGAATGTTACTTTTCCAGTAGGGCGAATGCACCGGTACTTGAAGATGGGGACACACCGCTTGCGTATCGGAGTCGGCTCTCCGGTATACATGGCAGCCGTCATCGAGTATCTCACAGGTAAGACGAACGTTTAAATATATATCATTCTCTAGGTATCGAGGAACAAAAAAGTGCTGCAGACCACTATGAATTGAGTCAAACGCTACCAAACTTAATTTTAAAACAAAGAATATGTTGATTTTAATTGAATGAGTTGGAGTACAGTATGTTCAAAAGTTTCGTGCATTACATGTGCGATGTGTCGTAGCGAAGTTGTATATCTTCCGCCCTGAGAGCCGGTGGAAACAAACCGTGTATATAGCGACTAGCGGTTGGAATATAAACAACTTTACTGAAAATGAAAAGTTGCTAAGAACGAATTAAGGAAAGTATTTTGTGCGCAATGATTGTGCCGGTGTGTTTGGTACTGTGGCGTCCAACTTCCGGCAAATGAAAAATAAATATGATAGGGATTTAATCGGAAATTAAGTCAAACGATTAGTGCGTAAGCGCTAAGGAAACTATATTTTCCTCTGTACGGCGTCCCTAAATGTCACAAAAGTTAGAAACTTACCGATTATCTGTCTACATTTTAGGCAGCGGCTATTACCATACACCAAGAGAGTATAGTGGTATAACTCTCACGATAGATGATTTCGTGTAGCTTGGTATAATAAAATTATATCTGCGAGGAACGGTTGAGGTTCTTGCATCTCTAATTTGTGGTTTATGATTTAGTTGTCACCGTTTGAAGTTAAACAGCATCGTGTTTCAGATATGAGAATGACATTTCAGAGTCGCTGTTGCGGACTTTTCCCATGTTTCGGCAACATTCGGGCTGTGAACCAACTGCGGCCGACAGTTTTTGCACATTCGACATAGCTAGTAATCTAATATGAAAACTACAAAATGCGATAGATATAATATTCTGAAGAGGGGCACTAAGTACCTGATACCGGTAAAGAACTGAAATTTCTAAAACGCAACTCGTTGCTAATTATTTTGTTACCATCAGCTACCGCTGATGAGGATGGATAAAACACTAAAGACGAACATCGTCAACACAAAAAAAAAAAGTTTCACTTACTTTGATATTATGATTTAGTCTACATTCCTGGAGGTTCTCTTTCATGGTGAAGTCAACAAAACACCAAGAAAGAACTAATTATAAAGCATTACATTTAACTACATTTATAAATGGTAATCTACTTGTAAAGAAACTGATCTGAACCATAAACTTCCCGTATTATCAAGCAGGTTTATAATCGAGTCTTTAGGCAAATATTTTTCCTTCTCCGTGTCTTTCACTCACCCATCTCGTCCTTTCCCTTGCAGCAAAATTAATAAGTTGGAAGTAAGATGCACAGATAAGTAACAACTAATAACCTTACAAGAAATCTTTCTCTTACACTTATAGAACGTAACATGTAATGTGCACATCCCTGTGTTCATTAGACTTGATTTTGTGAAACTTGAGCAATGGTAAATGCCAAGACAGAGTCTTGAACACAGTGTGAGTGAGAGCCCAGTGTTTTAACTCCCTAGTTGCTCAGCTGATGAAACATTTCATCAGTGTATATTGTCAATAAAAGACGAGGGAAAACAAATTTGAGGATTTTCTTAAGGGTTAAATTCAGTGAGAATGATACTTGCAGTATTTTTGGAAGATTTGATGGGGGCATTTATTGGAGAACGTCTGGAATAAACATATTCTTTAAATTTCAGAAAGCATGGTGCAGAGTGAGCAGCTTAATTTGGTCACTGAAGCCTAAGCTAATACTGAAATTGAATTTCAATGAAAAGTGTCAACAGAAAGGCACTGTAGTGTAGGCTATAAGATTAAGACATATGATTTTTACTTTCAGTAAAGGGGAATTTATCAAATTGATGAAAGTGCTTACTTTTTATACACCATGATTGTGATTTTTCGTTTGACACCATCCATCATATTTAATACCTGTGTGTTGAGGCTGTCAGTAATTTTTTTCTTATTAATTATTTATTGTATCAAATTTCAGCTGAGGTCCTTGAGCTGGCTGGAAATGCTGCAAGAGACAACAGGAAGGGGCGAATCACCCCAAGGCACATTTTGCTTGCAGTGGCTAATGATGAAGAGCTGCACTTGGTAAAACATTATAAATGCTGTAGCTTAATGTACTTACAAAAATGTACATTTTTGTGGTTATTACATGTACGTAAAATGACGGTACTAATTGATTGCTATGTATCAATGTGTGATGAAGACATGGGTGTTAAAAGTTGAGTATATCACACTGTTTGGTAGGGAACCACCTATAAATTGTAAATATCCAGAGTAATCTTATATCTGTACTGCATTTGCTTCCATCAGAAGACAGGACAGCATTGATGAAACTTTCAGCAGCTTGCCCATTAACCGAAAAGTAATGATTAGGTACTAATAATGACATTGACATGAAAATAGAACTAAAAAACATCAGAATTTCTGTAGTAGAATATTTATTTAGGTTACCTGTTTTGGCAGACTATGTTGCCAGTTCCAAATCTTATGCACTACACTTCAAAGAATCTTGTTCATATGTACAATAATTTGTGTCACATGATAAACCGACATTTCAAGAACATGTATGGCATAGTATATTGTCATGTCAAAAGCAAAACAATCATTATATAAAATATCATACACAGAGCACTGAATATACATTATCCTGCTCACTTAAAAGCTGTGCTAAAGTGATTATGGCATTTTGAAATTTATTACTTCTAGTTTTATATCAATCTAGATCACCCCCAAAGTAGAATAATGCCAAGTATAGGCTACATTCTTATGAAATTCAGAGTATGGGCTCCGTTTCCTGTCAACACTGAATGTTTATTAGAGAGAGATATTCTTATTGTTTGATAATATTTTCATATATTGTTGTTCATTCATGGTAGAAGAGTGTTGCAATATTTAATTGCCTATCTGGCAAAGACTTGGTAAAAGTAACTTATACAGGTATCACTGGCCAAAGCTGATTGGTTGAATCATGTTCTTCTAAGCTTCTTGCTTAAACGTTATACAGAGTGTTTATAAATGAATATCGGGGTTTTAATGCTTTATAATAGTTATTACATTAAACTTACAGCTATAAATGATATGTCAGATGAAAGAGCAACTCAAACAGTTTTACCAAGAACCTTATAAATGTTCAGTGTGAGCACCATTTGTCACACAGCACACATCAAGTCTCTAGCCAAGTACTGGATAGGCCGCAAGGGGCCCAATGACAGGGCTTGCTTTGCATGGCCTCCACGTTCACCCGACCTAACCCCATGTGATTTTTTCCTTTGGGGCTTCATCAAGGATCATGTGTACATGCCTCCGCCACCAGCAGACCTCCCTGAATTAAGAAACCAGATTGAAGCAGCTGTTGCTACAATGACTGAAGACATACTTATCAACATTTGGGAAGAACTCGGCTATAGATTTGTTGTGTGCCCTGTGACAAATGGTGCTCACATTGCACATTTATAAGATTCTTGGTAAAACTGTTGGAGTTGCTCTTTCATTTGACATATCATTTATAACTGTCAGTTTAATGTAATAAATATTATAAAATGTTAAAAACCTGATATTCATTTATAAACACCCTGTATATATAGTGTGCATAGTAATGTTGGCAGCATTTACTGTGACATATTTTGTTGATGTCAGTGATAAACAAAAAGCGATTCTCAGTAGCCAGTGAGAGGAAGTAGGGAGAATGTGAGTTTCTAGAAAGCAATTTATGCTGACCTCTTGTATACCGCTCTAAACAACAATCCTTATTTATTTATTCATCCATAGACCATTTAGTACAATAGTATGAGACATTTCAGATACAGTATTGGGATAATACAAGTATATACATACATGAAACATAAAAAAGGTAGTGGTGATGTTGACTTGCAGGCAGGTACAACAAAAAGACTGCTAAACAAGTAAGCTTTCAGCCAAAACGCCTTCTAAATTAGACAACACATTCACACAAAAAGAAGACCTTTTGGCAGGAAGCTTACTTGTTTAGCAGTCTTTTTGTTGTGGCTATCTGCGATTCAGCATCTCCACTATATGATGAGTAGCATTGTATCCTTTTCATAATGTTGTCATTACTTCATCTTGGATTTTCCATTGTTTGACATTGAAAAGTATGATAGGATTAGGTTACGCCAGGGCAGAAAGTTGGCCAAGGTCTACTCAAAAGAACAATTTCAGCATTTACTTTAGCAACTTGGAGAAACCATCAAAAACACAAGTCAGGACGTTCAGACAGTGGTCCCCAGTCCTCCCACATGTGCGTCCAGTACATTAAGATTGGTGTAGTCATCTTGCTTTATACGTCATTGGGAGAGGAATCACAAATGCGTAGTCTACCAAGCAATGACAACATGCACAAATAGTAAATTGTGAACAAGAAATTTTGAAAATAAAAACACTATTGAAAAAGTAAAAAAAATGTAACATAACACTGTTAAAAACTACAATATGAATAATAAATAAATCAGTGGTGTAGCTAAATCATGAAACTGTATTAAACAAAACAAAATTAAAAATATACTAACATGTTATATAACACTGCTGAAAATAATAATGAACGAACACACAAAAACCTGCAGTGTGTGTATCCTTCAAAAATATGCTAGCACCATATTCCTCCTCAGAGGATGTGTATTACACTGTATCTGAAACAGAGGAAGCAGAAAACAAACAGCAGAAACATTCTTTTGCAAAGACAAACACAGCATAGATGAGACATCTGTTAAGCACAGTCAGAAGACTCTGGGCAGTGTGGTCAGGAACTGTCACTTTATTGGCTACAAGATTACTCGTTCCACATCTTTACAATTTATCATGCAAATGATCCATGGGATATGGAAATAACTAAACTAATGTGGCTACCATAGTGCACTGTCAACATAATATGAGACATCATTTATTTTTGTAGCTGTTATGAAACTTTACCCTGAGATTTTGCTGTTGTACACTTTTAACCTCTGTGTAATGCATACACATTTAACTCTATGTAGAAATAAGTGTGAAGAGGCAGGCTGCCATCCTGTGTAGTACTGAATAATTAGTGTGAAAGAATGTATAAAAAATAGAGCAGAAGCACACAGTAGTATTGAAACTATTGTTCTGTTTTGGGATGATGATGATGTGTTGTTAGTGAGTATACATAGACATTTGTAAGGAAATTGAAGCCTGAAATTTAATGTAATGCATTGTTAATTGTGAGTGCTTATTTGCTTCTATAATTGATCATTTTCATTGTTTTTCTGGGCATGAAGCTAAGTTGACACATTTCAGAAAGATGAAACATAACAAGAAAGAATTAAAGAGCTTTTAATTCTATTGATTTGTTTCAGTGACCAATAGTTAATTGTGACAGGGGCTAGTGCACCACACAAATTGTGGTCCTCTTCCATGACTCTGAATGATGGGAAATAAAAGCCATAATATTGAAGCTGTCTTCTCTAGTTGCAATATCTTTGGTATTCAGTGATTCATCTTGTTAGTAAGCAGCAGCTTCATTTCCTCTGAAACGCCCATCTGTCTTATTTAAATTTCAAATTCTCTGAGACCACAGAGCGATAAATCCCTAGCAACCATGTCAGTTACATAATCAAAGAACACACAGCTCCTCATAAATGCCATACTGTATCAGAATAGTGTAAAACTCTTCCTGTCTATCATTCTCTCCTGGCACTGCCATGCAAAATGCTGGGTTGCTGCTTCGGGTAGAATAGTAAGGAATGCAATTGTTGTGTGCCATACATGTAATGTCTGATGAACAACACAAATTTGAATTCCTTGCTACAATATTCCACACCTCATTGACATACTGTCCACTTCTCAACTCTTCCTACATAAAGTTGGGGATTGTCTTTTCTTGTACCAATGTTTGTATTCCACTCAGAATTTTTAAAAAGTTACCAAGCGTTTAAAAAAAACCATTGAGGTATTACTGTGATTAGATGTGATATCATCATTCCCACCTAATGGCAGATTTCTGTCCTGATACCACAGGTGTCTCCCTCTGATCCTGTTCCAGGCCAATTGCATTGCTGTCTAGTATCGTCCTCTTTTCACTTCCAGCTAGCATTTCTATTTGTCTCTTTCCTGTTTTATTCTGTCCTTCTACTGTAATATCAATATTAAGTGTAGGAATTTCATTTCTATACAGTGTATGCCCCATTCAGTTTGCTTTCCTTTTCTTAATCAGATGTAGGAGAGTTCTTTGTTCCCTTACCCTTTCTGTTACTGCAGTGTTCTTCACTTTCCCCATCCGTTTTGTTTTCTCCATTCTCCTCTCAGATATGGTGTGCAGTAGAGAGAAGACAGCTTCACTCTTGAAACTTTAGTTTCCCCTAATTCAGTTTGAGGTTAAAAAGAGAGTACAAAGATACAAATTTATTTGTGTGCCTGCACATATACCACTCAGTGAGATTCCATGTTTTCCAAGTAAATATGAATTACAGCTCAATTCATGGTACTAACTAAGTTTGCATGTAATCCTTTATTTATTACATTCAACTTAACAGCTATAAATAAAACTCAAAGGAGAGAGCAACTCAGTTTTTTTGTATACCTGTAGGCAAAGGGAAGAGTATGGAATGAGTAACAGTGAGTGAAGAGCTTTTTGAATGAGTGAGAGTCTTTCATGCGTAGCCCCAAGAAATCAGTTTGGAGAGCTAGTAGTGAATTAGCAGTTCCAATGACGTCTGTGGAAAGACTTTAAAGGAGATGCTTACAACTACATATTTATTATTTGCACTTTTTACAAACTCTAGAGTCTACAGAGTACAGTTCATGTACCAACTTTGCAAACGAAATGTTTCTGCAGCAGGATGAAGATTTTCTATATCTTTCTGATCTGGTCTTCGGTGATGAATCGACATTTCACTTGAATGGAAATTTGAGCGCACATAATGTGCGCTTCTGTAGATCAGCAAATCCCCATAAGATTCCCCAAAATTGAATGTTTGTCATGCCATTTCCTAGCAGAAAGTTTATGTGCCTTTCTTTTCCATGGAAGAACTGTAACTGATGTTTTTTATCTTGATGCACTAGTGTTGTGACTCTTTCCTCAGTTGGAAGAAGTTGAACCACAGAACTTTATTTGGCAATAATATAGTGCACCGCCTAACTTGCATAACTCAGTACGCGATTGGTTAAATAATGTTCTACCTGCCCGCTGAATGAGCCATGAGAGGCCAGACGAAAGAGCTTGTTTTGCATAATCGTTACATTCACACACAATCTGATGCCGTATGATTTTTACCTTTGGCAGGTCATAAAGAATCATGTGTGTGTGCCTTTGCTACCAGCTATCTCTGCGACTTTAGAAACAGCATTGTCGCAATAATTACTCCAGATTCACTGATCAAGGTTTGGGAAGAACTTGTCTATGAACTCAATGTGTGCTCACTTTGAAGACTTAAAAGAAAAATTCTTTGAGTTGTTTTTTCATTTCCTGAATTATTTATAATGGTAAGTTGAATCTAATAAATGCTGCAGAACCTTGAATCCTTTGTATTCATTTTGAAATGACCTGTATAATGAAATAAAATTAATACATTATGAGAATGAAACCTGTGAAGATGCAGTTACACGGGATAATATCAGTGTAAACCATTGAGGCATCCTGACCACCATTGATCCAATTATTTCATTTCTGTACATTTAATTCGGTTAAGATAGCTTTTCACAATAAACAGGATATCTGGATTTGTGTCCCAAGTGGCACAAATGTTCAATAATTGGCATAACACATTTATAATGTTTTTAAAGTACTAGTTATTGTGCTGTCAAGGGTAACGAATGACATGGAGTGTGTACAATAATTGTTGAAGACTGTCTTCTGCTTGCAGCCCTAAGTAAATTCACATGGCTAGCCAATAGTTATCATTTTCAATTACACCTGTCTGGAGGGTTTCAAGAAAGCACAAACAGGTGAATCCATATAATTTACAGTTTTTACTAACTGTATAGTCTACAATCTATTTACATCCACATACACTTTTTGCAAGCCACCATATATTGCACGGCGGGGGTACCTCATTGTACTGCCAGTTGTTCTGTACCTGTTCCCACTCGCAAATGGAGCAAGGGAAAAACAAGTGTTCGAGCCTCCTATAGTGTGTTGCAAATCCCAGTTCTCAACAATAATTTTCAAAAAGGATGCCTTCTCTCCAGAGATACCCATTTGAGTTCATGGGGCATTTCTATCCCAAACACTCCAGCAGTACTCAAGTGTGGGTTGCACTGGTCTTCTGTACCCAGTCTCCTTTATGGATGAGCTACACTTTCCTGGAATTCTACCAAAAAACTGACATTTGCCCTCCCTACAATCAGCTTAATGTGCTTGTTACAATTCATTCAAGTGTATAATTAGCACATTGTTAAGCTCACAAACAAAATGTTAGCATGGAATTCAAAGACTTTCTTTATTCTGTCATCCTCATTGAGGGATTTGTTGTGGCATGTCTAGAGAGTAGACAATAAAGAATGGCGACACAATTCTAAACAAATTATTTTTGATGAAGACAAAGACTCAACTTGTGTAGTTGATGTGGTCCCTGGTTGGGATGGTAAAGCAATGTGCATAAATTCGCTATTAAACAAAATTGTCACCTTTTATACTGAAGACATAAGGAAGTATGGATTGTCAGAATAATTTGAGACAGCAATAATGCATCCAAACTTACAATTAAGGTACTGTCTTAGCACAGTAAATAACACTTAGGCAGAGACATACTGTGTAGACTGCACAGACACCACTTAAACTGATACTTGTTGACACACTCGAGTAGCTTCATGGTACAAGAAACCCAACCGAACACAGACTGAGCATAGAGCTCTGTGGCCGGATGTAAATAGTTGTTGGTTTCAAAGCTTCGTTGCTGGTGTGCCCTTGGCCAAGTTGTGGATAGCTGTGGCGCCTGGTTGCTATGCATCTAGTAGTGTCTGTGGTGACACCAACTTTGAGTCTCACAGTATAAGGTATCAGTGACACCTCAGAATTAACATTTCAGCCTAATGGGAAGGTAAACACTTGTATAGTGAGTATATGATGGTCAAATAATCACCACTAGATATTGCAGTGCAGTAAAGGCTATGTAAAATTGAACTTTTTGGTGTCATATCCCAAGGGCACTATTTTGCACTGAAAAAGTTTCACCGGAAATTCTTACCTCGATATTCTGTAATTATGGTTCTTTCGTCACATGGGAGATGAGCAAGAGAACTTTTTGGTAACAAGATAATGTGCCTCATTTGTGACCGGATGGTATAACATGTTGAGCATATCCTCCATAGTTGCCCAGTATTGAGTTTGTGTGTTTCCCTCTATTTGAGGGTGTATAAATTATTTTTTCTGTGGATGTGGTGGTGGGGGGAAAATACACCTATTGTTGAGTGTATGCTGTGTGACAAATTAAGCCCACATTAAATACTTGAAGCACAAATTTTTGCATTGTTCACATGATTTATCATTGTAAACCAAAATTCATGAATATGACAAAACTTTAAATGCTGAAATTCTTTTTCGGTGCCAGCTAAATTTAATTCACACTTAACTTGAAAGATATACACTTGTGTTTTTTAATTTATCCAAGAGTAGATATGAGGTCGTGGCTGTACTCAACTTGACATAAAAAAAAAGTAGGTCATTCATACGCAGTGCAAAAGCACTAGCTTAATGAGTTTCAAAGGAATATGAGTCTGTCATCAAAAATATCTGCACACAAGAATTTTCAGTGTGATGAATAATTTTACGAACATTCATCCACAGAAAGTCCTCATAGTATAGTGTAATGTACGCTGGTGGTTTACTAAGTTATGCCCACCACACCAGTCTGTAAAATTTGCTGTTTTTCTCTTTCATAGACCTTATTCCACCATGCAGCAACCACTGTTGTCATAGTTTTCAAAATTTATTTTATTTTAATAGTTGAGCTAGATGCCCTTCTTGTCACCAACATCAACTAACCTAAGGAAGAAAAGTCAAGTGTGCCATCTGTTTGTGAAGGTCTAAATTTTGTTCTCTGTGTTACCGTGGTTTAACTAATTGTGTATTGTATTTTCTGAAGGGTAGATTGGTGACTGGCCCAGCATTTACATAAACACATGGAAAACCATTTCAAAACGACCACCCAGACTGTGTGGTGTATCAGACCAACAGTCTTTAATTGGACATGTTGATACATCTGTATATGGGTCACTTCCCTGTCTTGCAAACTAGAGTGCTGTGTGTTATGATATATGAACAGGTCAAATAAACTTTGCCGTATTGCCATGTGTTATTTGTAGCACGTCATGGTGTAATATTGTAGCACATAGCAAAGACATTTGAATATGGCTGGAAATGAGTGAAGTATTTATTGTGTTATTATGGACAGTTCCATGAAGCTGTAAGATTAATACCTCACTCTAGCAAGTAGCATATGCCATATATAAAAAGTATATGTTAGCACTGAAAAGGCTAAAATGGTGGTTCAGCTAGAGAAGACAGCATAATATTAGTATACCTGAATTACAGGTTTGGCATTTGTTATGTGGTAACAGAGAACAGAATGGTGGAGTAAGGGACTGGCACCTATTCTTGATTGACTGTACAGCATATCTTAATATCGATGTGCATATGCACATCACACTCATCAGTGAAAACAGTCATGCAAGTTGGATAGTTGATTACTAGTCTGATAAGACACAGATTTCATTTCACTCCATTGATGAAATTGTTTATTTGGTAAGAAGGCCTTGAAGCCATGTAGATGATAAGTTATTATTATTATTTTTTTTTTTTTTTTTTTTTTTTTTTTTTTTTTTTTTTTTTTTTTTTTTTTTTTTTTTTTTTACTTCTGTTCTTCATGGTTTCTCCAAGACTTTAAGTCTGTAAGAATGCTGGATCCGAAATGGTTCAAAATATTCAAATGTGATCTTTGTGAAGCTTGTTTCTTTGGATTTAATGCTAAAGGTGTAAAGAATTAAGGGCTGTCAAAAAAACTGAGACAGCAAGAATGCTTCCAAACTTACAATATGCACACAAATAACTTGTGCTTTGAGAGCCTAGTTGCGTAGAAAAAATGGTTTCTTTGTATCAAAAGATATATTGAGGTTCAAAAATTTCCAAAGCACTAAGTTAAATGTATTTCCTGTGTCTCCATGAGAAGTTCTGCTGTACAATAAGAAGTTCAGGTGTACAACAGGGCTACAATGATCGCAGCATATCTGTCTCAAATATGGAAGAAAAATCTCATCAAACTTCACTATGTCTGTGTCATATATAATTTGAGGTTCCTCAGTGGAAAGTTTATTTATAGTGAAACTTTTTCTGTGTTAGCACGGCTACAAAGCTTTACAGCTGAGTGTTGTTTATCAAATGAAGAGAAAGCCTTATCTGCAACATCTTTTCTTTCTTGATGTAGGGTACAAATCAGCTAAGACACTTGTAGTAAATTGGTAATTTTATGATTTAAACAACAGTATGTTCCCGTTACCACACCCCTGAAAATTTCTGCGATAAAATGTTACAGTTATTTATAATTTGTGTTCTAGTGCCATTTCATACAAAATTGAGTAAATTATTTTTGTTTTACTGTGATTGTGCATTTTCTCTTAGTTCTGGATGTTTTATACTAATCTCCATGTTCGTGGTTTGAACACATTTTTTGTGCAGTTGCTGAAAAATGTAACAATAGCATCAGGAGGAGTGCTTCCAAAGATTCATCCTGAGCTGTTGGCCAAAAAGAAAGGTGGCAAATTTGTAATGAGCAACAACATGCCACTGACTGTGCCATATAAAAAACCAATCGCCACAAAACCTATGTCACATCACAAGAAACCTTCACCGGCTGCACTTGGTGCTTCAAGCGGGGTCCGTGCTAAGAAACAGCCTTTAAGTCCAACATCTGGTATGTTCTGGGAATGATTTTCATGTGAAATATTCACAGGCTTGTTCTGCCACTTGTTTTACTCAATCAAAACAATTATCTTCATCCTGTGGCAAAGACATTTCTTGAAAAACTTGTGTAATTATACTTTTAATGAAATTAAAAGGCTATTATAGCAATGATGCAACTTAAGATCTGCATCATAAGTTCTAAAAATTAATTTGAAAAAAAATCTAGCTTTGTACATCTTTCACCTTCATTTCATTTATTGCATATTTACAAAATGCATTATCCAGTCACATGTATAATGTTATCTTTCTGACATAGGTAAGACTGGTAAAGGGAAAGGCAAAGGCAAAGATTCCAACATTACTGTAGTCACACCAGCAAGTGCTAGTGTTACAACGTTGTCTGAAAAGAAACTCTTCCTTGGGCAAAAGGTAAGGATTGGATTTGAAATTGTGTATCATTATTCCTTGCTAAACTCATATTATTTATGCTTACTTTTTCCAACCTTTGGTCATATAAAATATGCCATAGTCAGTTTTAACTTCTGAGAAGTCATCACCAGATGATTTGAATACATTACTTAGTAACATAGTCATACTTTGATGAATTGCTATGTAACATATTGAAATCACCTGATAATGACTTCCTAAGAAGACGAAACCAGTTTGTGTGATTTAAGCCTGAAAAAAACAATAATGCATTTTGTTTACAAACTGAAATGTTTGAGCAGAATATATTAAGACAACGCTACTGTCTATAAGTCATTTGAATGCATTAGCTATATTGTTGTACAACAGTTCATGCTACCACCACAGTAATTCTTTCAAAGGATAACTTTCCTGATTTTATAGTCAGTTGGCATACTTGACTCATAGGATCTGCTATTACTGCGAGGATAACTGAATTTTAATTCTCTACTAAGAAAATTAAGCTGAAAGCATATTGCATATGTCAAACAACGTCTAAATTTTGCATTGCTGCAAAAGAAAGAAATACTGCTTAATTGGAGTGTTGAAAGCTCCAGGAGGTTTTTTATGGACAATTCTATTGTCTTTAAGGAGGCTGCAATGCCAGAAGACTTTATCAAAATGTAGACCTGTAGACTATCAATGATAGGTGCAGTGGCTGGCTGCTGTCTATCATCCAAAAATAAATGTCCATTTTCATACACTAGCCTCAAGTTAGCAACAATTTATTTCTTTGTGAAAAGATGTCTTTTGAAACTGGAGCTTTGACACAAAAATCTTTTCCAACACCTAGAGATAAGTAAAAGGCGGTAACAGAGTGCCGTGGCTGTGTGCATTTTTGCATTTGTACAGCAAATAGACACTGAGTCAGTTGCGCGCTATTGTTTCTTTGAAGAGAATATATAAATTATAAAAACACCAAAAAATGACTTTCAATATTACAATTAAACAATACGAGAGAAGGAAAGTTGTTACTCACCATATAGCGGAGATGCTAAGCCGGATAGGCACAATAAAAAGTTTACACAAGCATAGCTTTCAGCCATTAAGGCCTTTGTCAGCAGTACACACACACACACACACACACACACACACACACACACACTCCTGCAAGTGCAACTTGCACACACATTTGCAGTCTCAGAGAGCTGAAACTACACTGCGATCAGCAGCACCAGTGCATGATGGGAGTGGCGACTGGGTAGGGGTAAGGAGGAGGCTGGGGCGGGGAGGGGGAGGGATAGTATGGTGGGAGTGGCGGACAGTGAAGTGTTGCAGTTTAGTCGGAGGGTAGGAGAGAAGGCGCAGAGGGGGTAAGTAGTGGAAATGAGAGAAATGGGGCGTCCTGGGCCGGTTACTGTGCCCCCATTGAGAGGAGGGGGGAGGGGGTAAGTAGCGGTAAGGAGAGAAATGGGGCGTCCTGGGCTGGTTACTGTGCCCCCATTGAGAGAATCTCTGCTTTCGTAGACCAACATCTTCAGCCTATTACCTGGAACCTATCCTCCTATATAAAAGATACCAACCATTTCCTCAACCGACTCTCCACAGTTCCTCTCCCTTTACCACACGGTGCCGTGCTCTGCTCGTCACTGCTGATGCTACCTCCCTGTACACTAACATTCCTAATGCCCACGGCCTTACTGCTATCGAACACTACCTTTCCAGACGCCCTATGGATTCCAAACCAACAAACTCCTTCCTAGTCTCCATGACCAACTATAACCTCACCCACAATTACTTCTCCTTTGAAGGCATTACCTACAAACAAATCCGCAGTACGGCTATGGGGACCTGCGTGGCACCATCCTATGCTAACCTATTCATGGGCCATCTAGAGAAATCCTTCCTAAAAATCCAGAATCCTAAACCCCTCACCTGGTTCAGATTCATCGATGACATCTTTGCTATCTGGATTAAAGGTGAGGGCACCTTATTCCCATTCCTTCTTAACCTCAACAAGTTCTCCCCCATTTGCTTTACCTGGCCCTACTCAACGCAACAAACCACCTTCCTAGATATTGACCTCCGCCTCAGAGATGGCTACATCAGTACCTCCTTCCATATCAGCAATACCTCCACTTCGACAGCTGCCACCCGTTTCATACCAAGAAGTCCCTTCCGTACAGCCTAGCCACCCATGGTCGTCGCATCTGCAGTGACAAGCATTCCCTCTCTAATTATACCGAGGGTCTCACTGAAGCCTTCACTGACCGTAATTATCCTCCCATCCTTGTACAAAAACAAATCTCCCGTGCCTTATCTTTCCAGTCTCCCACCACCTCCCAAAGTCTCACAGTCTGGCCACAGAGGAGCATTCCCCTCATAACTCAGTACCATCCAGGACTGGAGCAACTGAATTACATTCGCCGCCAGGGTTTCGAGTACTTCTCGTCGTGCCCTGAAATGAGAAATGTCCTACCCACTATCCTTCCCACCCCTCCTACCATGGTATTCCACCGTCCACTGAACCTACACAATATACTCGTTGTCCTTACACAACCCCTGCTCCCAATCCCTTACCTCATGGCTCATACCCCTGTAATAGAGCTAGATGCAAGACCTGTCCCATACGTCCTCCAACCACCACCTACTCCAGTCTGGTCACTAACATAACCTATCACATCAAAGTCATGTGATCTACAAGCTAAGCTGCAACCACTGTGCTGCATTCTATGTATGCATGACAACCATGTCCGCATGAACGGCCACCGACAAACTGTGGCCAAAAAACAAGTGGACAACCCTGTAGCTCAACACGCTGCCAAACGTGATACCCCTCATCTCAATGACTGCTTCACAGCCTGTGCTATATGGATCCTTCCCAGCAACACCAGCTTTTCTGAATTGCGCAGGTGGGAACTTTCCCTGCAATACATCCTATGTTCCCGTAACCCTCTTGGCCTCAACCTTCGTTGAGTCTTTTCATTTATTTTATTTTTATTTCTCTCCTTTACGCTACTTACCCCCTTCCTCCTTCGCACCTTCTCTCCTACCCTCCGTCTAAACTGCAACACTTCACTGTCCGCCACTCCCACCATACTATCCCTCCCCCTCCCCGCCCCAGCCTCCTCCTTACCCCTACCCAGTCACCACTCCCATCATGCACTGGTGCTGCTGATCGCAGTGTAGTTTCAGCTCTCTGAGACTGCAGATGTGTGTGCAAGTTGCGCTTGTGTGTGTGTGTGTGTGTGTGTGTGTGTGTGTGTGTGTCTACTGCTGACAAAGGCCTTAATGGCCGAAAGCTATGCCTGTGTGAACTTTTTATTGTTCCTATCGCGGCTCAGCATCTCTTCTATATGGTGAGTAGCAACCTTCCTTCTCTCGTATTGTTACATTCCATTCTGGATTTTCCATTGTTTGATTATTACAATTCAGTATGAGCTTCTAACAAATTTACACCATTGTTATGAATCTTTCTTAACCAAAACAGACTAACGTGAGGAATAATACAAGTTTTCAAACTTGAAGTTCTTTTTCGGAAACGGAGGAAAAGATACAGAGAATGTGTCAGTTAAAAAAGACAGAAGAGGCACTCTTGATGTTAGGGACATACATTACAAGAAGTAAATTAACAGTGAAAATTGAATGACCCCACGCGGCTGGATATCTGAGAGCTTTTCATTGGGAAGAAAACAATATTTTAACAATAAAAACAGTTTTGCACTCTTATTTCCTGTTAACAGCATTGTATATTTTTTGTACATTATCTGTTTAATTGACTTTCATAACACTGCACAAAGATAAAGTACCAAAATATATTCTGTTTTGGAACTTCACTCCAGATCAGTTATCTAAAAGCATGGAGTCTACCAAGGTCCTCAGGCATTAACCCTTTCTAGCACAGTATGGAGTATTATGCAATTCTGTCTTCAACTTCAGACTCATCCTTGTATTTCATACATAATCCCCCCTGTCACATATGTAACATTGCTGTATTGGCACTCTCTTGCATGTAGTATCTTGATGGTTTCCAGGTGTCATTACAGAATCTTTGTTGGGCATATATCCACATAAAGCTGTGGATACCACACAATCCACATCAACATCATCATCTTGTAGTGATGAAATCATCCTCTGTAACTGAACACCTCTGTGCGGTTGGCTCATCTTGGTGATAGCCGGTTGGACACCTAGTGGTGAAATTATTCACCTGGCCAGGGGTGGGAGATATGGTAAATACCATCCCTCTACCATTGCAATATTGCAAAGTTCCTAATCACCAGACTCGCACCAGTGCCCAGAATTAAATTCCAAACCTCTCTATAGTGTCTTTTGAAGTTGGGACATGTAGCAATACCGATGACGATTTATCTGTCAAATGCGTAAATTGAGCATGGTAGTCTCCTAGATGCCGTTTGAGAGAAATAAGATATGTGCCGGCACTGAGCTTTACCCTCTCCTCTCATCATCTATGACACAAACATGACACCACATGATACAAAAACAAACACACACACACACACACACACACACCCATACATATACATTATGGTCACTTTTAACTACACTCACCTGGTATTTTGCGTTCAGTTGTGATATTGTCACATGATGATGATGATCTTCTGTTGTGAAAGTGTCAAATAATGTGTACCACACTACAGTCATTCATTCTCGATTTTTTTGTGTTTATTTTATAACCTGATGATGAGCTTTGTCACAAGCAATAGTTTAAGCATATGAACCAGGTGAACAGTTATGTTCATAGACCCTATATTACACAGTGGTCTGGTGGCTGATTAACACAGTAATTTCAGTATTCGGTTCCAGGGTAACCTAATTGATGGCTCAGTATAGAATGTTTCACACAGTAACTAAACAGTTGCTACTTGTTGTAGACATCATGGATGCGATGTAGCGACTGACCAGATTTACCTTTATGCCTACTTGTAGACATGCCTAAGATTAAAAATCAAAATTCAGTATTACATTTTAAATATAAACCTAAAAAAATAACTTAACTACAGGACACAAAATTACAAAAAGCAAAAGATCAAGTCTGGTTAACTATCAGCTGTATAGGTCAGATAAAAGGCAAAATTATAGGTAAATTTTATGAAAATGTTTTCTACTTATGCGGGTATTCCCAAAATCTACCAAAAAGTTTCTAAAACGTAAAATTTTCCGAACTGAATAATTGACCAAATAACAATAACGGATAACATCAGGTGTGCCCCAGGGAGTGCGTTGGGACCCTTGCTGTCCGTGTTGCACATTAATGACCTTGTGGACAATATTAATAGTAGTTTCAGACTTTTTGCAGATGATGCAGTTATCTATAATGAAGTAATCTCTGAAAGAAGTTGCACAAATATGCAGTCAGATCTTGATAAGATTTCAATGTAGTGCAAAGATTGGCAACTTGCTTTAAATGTTCAGAAATGTAAAATTGAGAACTTCACAAAATGAAAAAAACTTGTATCCTATACTATAATAATAATTAGTACATTTGGAATCGACTGACTCGTACAACTACCTGGGTGTAGCACTTTATAGGGATATGAAATGGAATGTTCATACAGGCTCTTTGTGGGTAAAGCAGGTGGTAGACTTCAGTTGATTGATAGAATACTGGGTAAGTGCAACCAATGTACAAATGAGATAGATTACAAATCACTTATGTGGCCCATTCTAGAATGTTGCCCAACTGTGTAGAACCTACACCAAGAAAGACTAACAGATGATATTGAATGTATACTGAGGGGGACAGCACAAATAGGTACAGGTTCATTTGACCCATGGGAGAATGTCACAAAGACACTGAAGAAATTGAACTGGCAGACTCTAGATGGTAGACGTAAGCTATCCCAAGAACATCTACTAACGAAGTTTCAAAGAACCAGTTTTAAATGAGGACTATAGGAATATACTACAACTACAAACATATTGCTCCCATAGGGAACAAGTGTATAATATTAGATTAATTACAGCATGCACAGAGGCATTTAAACAGTCATTTTTCCATGTTTCATATGTGAATAAAACAGGAAAGAGCCCTAATGGCTGGTACAGTGGGACATTCCCTCTGCCATACACTTCACAGTGGTTTGCAGAGTATAGATGTAGATATTCCTGGATGAAGCAATATATAAAATAGGGGAGAGGCAACTAGTGTTCCATATTGGTCTGAGATGTGAGGCATAGGAACATGTAACAGGAAACAGAATTTGCACTATCTTTTGAGTTCTTTCCCATTCTCTAGTTGAAGTTCACTCATTCACACACACAACCACACAGACACTCAAACACACACTCTCTTGGCTGGTGTGAATACTGTTTCCTGTTACTTATTTCTGTGCTCCATACACATGTCTGCTACAGGTGAGTGGTTGCCTTTTCCTTATTTTGCATATAACAAACTTACAAGTTGATCTAGTGAAAGTAAGCATTTTTGGAATCACAAAAATCCAGGCTTCAGAACTGCATTACAGAATTTTGAAATTAGTCACTGTTTAAGATTGTACCATTTGGAACACAAAATTTTTGAATACAAGTAACTTTTTGAATAGGAAGTGTTGGGAAAAAGTAAAGCATCTTTGTAGAAGAGGAGAATGATAGCTTTCTAATGAACTAAAGTAATTTAGAAACAAACAGCTATTTGTTCATTGACAATTTCCCTCCATGCATTTTGTATGAATTGTGTATCATGGATATTTCTTTAGAAAAAATATTTCCTGGTGAACTAAATACTATATTATCATTAAACTGTTCATCAAATAAGAAGGTTTAATGAAATAAAGTATAAATAACAAATTAGAATTTTATGTAACTGTCATAGATGTCAGTATTATGAAATGGATAGTTGCTAATCATGAATAGCAGAGATGCCGAATTGCAGATGAGTACAACTGAAAGACTATCAAACAAGCAAGCTAATGGCCAAACAGAGCTTCAAACACACACACACACACACAAACAAACACACACACACACTCATTCAAATACAACTCACACACGACAACAGTCTCTGGCTGCTGAGGCCAGACTTCTGATGGTCGTGTGTGTGAGCTCCATTTGCATGAGTGTGTGTGTGTTTGTATTGTCTAATTCGAATGAAGACCTTTTTGGCCAAAAGCTTAGTTGTTTAGTCTTTTTGTTGTGCCTATCTGTGACTCACCGTCTCTGCTACCAAGTAGAATTATCCTTTCTACAATATTTTCACAGATGTGCTAGTAACAAAATGAGATTTAGAGATAAATATTAATATCAGGAGTGGTATAAAACATGTAGAGTACTCCCACCTTGCTCTGTTACACACTAGGCAGCTACTCTTAGAGACACCAGTCTCACTCACTGTGTAGAAAAAGGCCATTGTGTGCATAGGCAGAAACTCCTTGGGGTCTCCCAGCCTGCAATGTCTTATAACTCTTTTTATTTCTGCAATGATGAAAGGTCACTTAACAAGCCATACATAGAACATTTATTTAAGTCTGGTCATGCAATAACATAAAAATTGAAATCAGAGATTTCTTGGGTTAGTGGAAGCAAATCAGTAACCAGGATTCAAGTAATATCTTCACTAACTTGACTGGCTACTCTGAAAATGCCATTGTCTGCAACATATGTTAGTTCTGACAGTGAAACTGTCCTCAATTGGAGGAACAGTTGTGTAGTAACTACAACCAACAGCGGGAACGCCTTGGGCTGCGGATCGGAGCCGCCAGGCGGGGAAGCCACCGGCGGTGGAGCACGCACCACCAACTAACACAGGACGAGTCGGACGACAGTCCAACGACAACTGACTACAACCAACCACGATCAACTATGAGCGACACAACAAGGAAGAGATAAACAACGGAGGCTTCTGGAAACCACAACACCAAACGTAAATCCACTTGGAACCAGAGCCAGGCAAATGTCAACAACGAGCAACGACCAGAACGCAGTACTGCCGAGACAGAAACGAAATCCAGAGCGAGTACCAGACTGGCTGGACTAGGGCAGAGCGGGTCCCTATATACGAAACCAGAGGGAGCGGCTATTGGCCGCTGTCTGCACATGGCTTAGCGGTGGCGCCCTCGCTGCGCGAGAGCCGCTGCGTGGAATAGCTGCCGCAGAGGCGGAGCCCTCTATGAGCTGACCACCTCCATTTGTTCTGCCGCGTGTTCGACTTCCACGGCGGAACGTACTAGAACAGTGATAGTTCTGTGTAACTGAGCTGTAAATAATAAAGTATTACAGAAAATGAGAGCACCATCACCTCTTCTGTCTAGTGTTATGACCTATGTAGCACTCATAAGACAGTTTACCTTATGCCCTGTTGTGATCGATGTTTAAAATCATGCATTTTTCAATGCGTCAGATGAAAACATCCATGCTATTTTACATTTTATGGTAGAGCTTTATGAATCTTATGATGGAAAATCTGAGCTATTAACTGTAAGAACTTTATTTCTAATTTGTAGACAGTGCTTTCTACTATAGTAAGTGAAGTACACATTATTAAAATACGTACATTCCTAGATGTTTCATTGGGAAATTTTTATAGGGAACAAGTAACACTTCTTTCTTCACTTCATTTTGAGACACACTGTGTTTATGCTTGAAACTTATAATTACATATAAATACAAATTTAAGTACACACTGCATGTATTTGAAATATTTTAATTGTATTTTCACTAAAAGTAACAAATAGTTATGAGTGTGTGTGCCATATTGTGATAAATGTTATCACTGGACATCCATATTCTGAGTTTGTTTCCCTCTAAACATCCCAAACCACAGAAATGAACATATCTATACTCCACTAGCCACCATATGGTGTATGGTGGAGATTATCCTGTAGCACTATGAGTCATATCCTTTCCTATTCCACTCCCGTATAGAGCAATGGAAAAATGGCTATCTGTATGTCTACATACAAGCCCTAATCTCTCTAATTTTATCTTCAAGGTCCTTACGTGAAATGTACGTTGGCTGCAGTAGAATCGTTCTGCAGTCAGCCTCAAATGCCCGTTTTCTAAGTTTTCTCAGTAGTGCTTCTTGAAAAGAATGTCACCTTTCCTCCAATGATTCCCACTGAGTTCCCGCAGTATCTCCATAATACCTGCATGTTATTTGAACCTTTTTAAAAACTTATTCAGCCTGTCATACATATGTTGCAACCTATCTGGAATACAGTACTTTCCTATATTGAAATCCCTTATTCTCCAAATGTGTTCCAAGTTATAATTCTGTCTTCATCACTTAACTGGTGCACGTTTGTCACGTGAATAGTAAACATGATTTGTCATAAAGTCTGGACATTTAGAATTTTATAAAACTGGCAAACTTTCCCGCAGTAAATATTTTTTATAGTACCATCAGAATTGTTCATGTTAAAGTGAAATTTGTTGTTTCACAATGTCATTGTGCCTTCTAAATGTAACAATTGAAGCTATAACAGGCCAGTTTTTTGAAACTTACTTTGTATTCACATTTATCTTCTATTTGGAAAAGAGGACTGTTCTTGCTATTGAGTCATGGGCTGGCACTTTGCGTGGGAATTTCACATTGCAATCAAATCGTATTTGGCACTGAAGAGATTAATTTTAGGGCTATGATCTCTGCAATAGGTACATATTTGGTATCCATGCACTGTCTATTAACGAGCAGCAGTGTGATAATTTTTTTTATTTTGTCCAGTGGCCTAAGGATTTTGGATGCTGAGAATAAGATATTATAAGCAGTTTTGATATTGTTTCATTATGTTCTAATATATCAGAATAAGTATTTTTACAACTCCTGATCAGAAATTTACTGAAAGAATCACGTAAACTTTTCATATTCTTTTGTGTAATGACAAGCCTAAACATGTGGAATCTTGTATCTGTGATAGACATAGCAGATACTGATACAAATGCTTGTTTGGACAAGAGATGTCTTCACTTGACAAAAGAAAGGAAGAAGTTGGAAGGAACTGTTACTATTCAGGGATTAAATTGGAAAGTCGCTTATGACCAGGCATATCAGCAAGTGACAAGAAAGATAATAACAAACTCCAATCAGGATAGGTGACATGGGAATATTTTGGGATTAGTTCAGGGTTGGGGGTGAAGCTGTCTTAGGCGGGTACAGTGTAACATTTAGCTTCAGAGAAGCTCTGAGATTTTGTCGTAAAATGAAATTTCTAGTTTACAAGGCATATGAAATAAGTCAAGTCCTCACCTGCCAGTTTAGCCAAATGTTTCTGGCTCTGTAATTTCATTTGAATACGAGGTTTAAGAGCTTAGCCAAGCTAGGGTTTACAAGAGCCTCCGTAGCTGCATCTACTCCGCAGTCCACTGTATGGTGTGTGGCAGAGGGTAACCCATACCACTGCTTGTCATTGCCTTTCTTGTTCCGCTCGCATATAGAGCAAGGAAAGACGACTAGCTATATGCATTCATATTAGCCTTACTTCTCGTATATTATCTTCTTTCCTCAACAGGAAAGCCAACCTTACATCTACAGAAAGAACTACAATCCACCACCTAAAAACTGATTCCACCTTATAATCCTACATGCCAACAAGGGCATCACCACTGTGGTTCTGAATTGCAGGGATCATCTGGTGGAGGGACTTTTCGAGCTGTCAGATTTGTCCACCTACACACCTTGCCACAGTGAACCTATCCCAGAAATCCAGCATGATCTCCAGCCCCTCCTCAAATTCTAGGCCCATCCCAGAACCTTTGCCTTGAGTCTATCTCTCTACTACCCCTGCCCGCAGTGTGACCTTCTAAATGCTTTCTAAACTCCACAAACCCATCTGCTGTTATGGACCAACACCTTGAGCCTATTATCTGAAGCCTACCCTCCTATTTAAAAAATAAATAAAATAAAAATAAAAAAAACTATTTCCTCCACTGGACTCGCATTTGGGAGGACGACGGTTCAATCCCACGTTCGGCCATCCTGATTCAGGTTTTCTGCGATTTCCCTAAATCGCTCCAGGCAAATGCCAGGATGATTTCTTTGAAAGGACACGGCCGACTTCCTTCCCCATCCTTCCCTAATCCAATGAGACCAATGACCTCGCTGTCGGGTCTCCTCCCCCAAACAACTCAACCCAACTATTTTCTCCACTGAATCACCACAGTTTCTATTTCTTTATCACCTGGAACGGTTGCCACTTCCCTGTACACTAACATCTGCAATGCCCATGGCCTGCCTACTATGGAACACTACCTTTTCGAATGCCTGACTGGCTCCAAACCCACAACCTCTTTCCTGGTCACCAAGACCAACTATGTCCTCACCCACAATTAATTCTGCTTTGAAGGCATCACCTACAAACAAATCTTTGGTACGGAAATGGGCACTTGCGTGGCACCATCCTATGCCAACTTATTCATGGACTTTTTAGAGGAACCCTTCCTAATTGTCCAGAATCACAAACCCCTCATCTGGTTCAGATTCATTGATGACATCTGTGTGATCTGTACCAAGGGTGAGGACATCCAATCCACATTCCTGTAAACCCTCAACACCTTCTCCCCCATTCGCTTCACTTGATCCTCCTCAAACCAACAAGTCACCATCCTCGACATTGACCAGCTCAATGATGGCTATATCAGTACCTCTGTCCAAATCAAACCTAGCAACAACCAACAATTCGTCCATCCCAATAGCTGCCCCACCAATCCATACCAAGAAGTCCCTGCCATACAGCCTAGCCACCTGTGGTCATTGCATCTGTAATGACAAGCAGTCCCTCTCCAAGTATGCCAAGGGTCTCACTGTTGCCTTCACAAACTGACATTAACCTCCCAGTCTTGCTCAGAAACAGATCTCCTGTGTCTTGTCTCTACAGTGACCTACCACCTCTCACATTCCCATCGTCCGGCCGCAAAGGAGCACTGCCCTCGTGTCACAGTACCACCCAGTACCGGAGCAAATGAATCACATCCTCCACCAGGGCTTCAAAACTTCTCGCCCCTGTCCTGAAATGAGGAATATCTTACCCCTACCCTCCTGACACCTCCCACAGTGTTATTCAACTGTCCTCCAAACCTACACAGTATCCTTGTCTGTCATTACTCTATCACTCCTCCCAACCCCTTCCCCCCATGACTCATATCCCTGCAATAGACATAGACACAAGAGCTGTTCTATGTATCTGCCGCCGCCGCTGCCCCCACCACCACCACCACCACCACCACATACTCCAGTCATGTCATTATAATCACCTATCTCACCAAGGCAGAACTACCTGTGGAAGCAGCCATGTGATCTACAAACTAAGTTGCAACCACTCCGCTGCTTTCTATGTGAGCATGAGAATTGCCTTGCTGAACATGCTGCCCAACAAGGCGTCCTTCACTTCTGTGACTGCTTCACAGCCTGTGCCATCTGGATCCTTTTTATCAACACCAGCTTTTCTGTATTGTGCCAGTGGAAACTCTCCCTATAACATATTCTTCGTTCTTGTAACCCTTCTGGCCTCAGCTCTCGCTAGTCCCAGTCCTCCACCTCCCTATCCCATTCCCTGCTCCCAGTCCAGCACTAAATGCACCTCCAGTCCACCATCCATTAGTCTATCCCCCCCTTCTCTATTTCTCTCCTCTCCATCTCCCTTTTTTGCTACCTGTTGCTGCCACCACCACCCCAGCACAGCATTCCCACTATCCTGGCCCCACCAGGTTCCTCCATGCTCTAGAGGCAGCACAACACCTTGTCCCACCCCTTCCCTCCTACCCCCTCCCCTCCCCCTTCTTTCTGCTCCCCACCAACCGCCCAGGATTGCTGCTCACATCAGACGCAGATCCAGTCTGCAGTCTGGCCACAAAGGCCAGATACAATGACCATTTGTGTGTGTGTGTGTGTGTGAGCGCGCGCGTATGCACACAATGCCTCCTGTATGTAGTGAGTAGCAGTCTCTTTTTTTTTCATCCCTCCCCCTCTCTCTTCATCACTTCCTCCCTCCCCCCTCCTCCCTCTGTCTATCTCCTCTCTTCCATCTCCTCATCCCACTTTCTTTGTTCATTGCTTTGCCCCACTGTCTCCCTGTCCATCTCCACCCTCCCACCCTACCCCGGCATGTACCAAATGAGGTTGGAATTAATACAAGAGTTTAGGAGGAGATGTCGAACATATAGGTATGTGACATATATTGCACATGTATATGCCTAATTCTTTGCTGTTTTGCACCATACGGTTCCAGAGACTGTGTTAATTGCAGTACTCAGCCATGAGGATTGATCTTGTTCCCAAGACACATTGACAAAATTACTGGCCTTTGCTTTGCTCATTCTCACAAACTGCTGACACAATGAACAGCACAAATAAGAGATAAATTGCACGTAAAACTTTTAAAAGTGTTCCAAATCACCTAAATACAGAAAATGAAATAGTAACTGGTTTTTTTTTCAAACTTTTTTAGGTCTCCACTTCTCATCCACAGTCTCACAAGATGATAGTGAGGAATCTTATCCCACAGTATTTTTATACAATCTTTAAGTCATATATCTAACAGAAGTAGTTGAAATTACCCCAGGTGTTCTCAATTTTACTTCAGTGTCGCCCCCTTTTCTTTCCAAGCCCTGTGGGATGTAGGTGGTTTTTAACCCCACAGTGCTTCTTTCCAGATACTAAGAAAACAGTAAGCCCACAGTTCTTTAAAGGATCAGCTTCAAACTTCTGAGTTATTTACAAATGAGTAATGTTTTGAATATTTGATGTTTTGGATGTAAGCCAGAAACAATTTAGAAAACATTTGAAATTATGTTTAAATTTTGTTGGAAGTCACCAAGTGCTGTCACTATCAAACAGTGGTTGAGTATAGACTGGGTAATTTGTACTCCATCTTAAGAGCAGCTAGTTTTTTCATGCATATCAGCGTTTACGAAGTTTCATATATCCTAAGCTGTATGTTGTACAATGATGTAATTTTGCAGACACATTTAAAGGTATGTGTGGATACTGTCTTAAAAGGTGTTGTGAGTGGAGTTAGGAGTAAACAAGTAATAAATTGAAATGTCATGCTTGATGCTGCAGGGAAAGTGATAAATGTTCTTCCTTTCATTATTTTGAGGGGGGGTGTGAGCGAAAAAAAGATTTCGTAAAGCTTCAAAATTTCGTGCAAAGTTTGTTGCAAGTCGTTAAGTGTTCTCATACTCAAGTACTGGATGAGTATATTCTGGGTATTTTCACACGGTGCATTACGCTTCATTTTCAACCACACCCCTTTGAGAGATAGGTGACTCCTACCCCCACAGTGCTTCTTTCCAGACAGCAAGTAATAAGTACACCAAGTTTGATTGAAATCAATCCATTATTTTAGGAGGAGATGTTGAACATACATACATAAATTTCCTATGAAGCTTCAAATGCATGTAGTTCTACAGTATAAACTGTTAATCATATGTACCTACATTTCACATGGGTAATTTTTGAAAAATTTACATAGTGATTTATTGTCCAAGACTAACCATGTTAGTGTTATTTTCACTAGTGAGAGACTGGAAATATTTTTTAAGACAGTGATATCCTTTTATATAGCTTGTTGGTTGTAAGTAATGGGACAGAAATTCCAGAACATCTTAAATTATTGCATCTGGTTGTGTAGGTTTATACCGTATTCACTGTAAATTATTCCTTTGTTGGCTTTTGAAATTGTTAAATATTTTAGTTTTTGGAATGTGTGTCCATAATTTCACCAATTTCCAACCACTAAGCACTGTCCTCCCACCATTCTTCTGTTGCCATATCCCAGTATTCAGAGTTTACTGAAATTTTCATTGGAAAATATTGTTGAGGTGCAGATGTTATCAGGGATTAATTGGGACACAACTTTTCATGTAGTTCTACCTTTATAGAGTGCTTTACTAAACTGTGACTTCTTTCTTTGCAGCTTACTGTTGTACAGGGTGACATAACAAATATTTCTTCAGATGCTTTGGTGCATCCTACCAATTCTGCTATAGCAATGATGGGTGAAGTTGGGCAAGCACTAGAAAAAAAAGGAGGCAAAGAATTCATGCAGGTATGAAATTATATACAAATAAATATCCTTCATGAGATCTTGATTTGTGCTGTATTGTGTTATGGAACAGAAAATAGTTCAAGAAGATCAAAGAAAATACTTAGTGTGAAAAGAGAAGAATTTGGAGGGTTTGGAGAAAAGAAAATGCAGAGTTTTGTGTGTGTGTGTGTGTGTGTGTGTGTGTGTGTGTGTGTGTGTGTGTGTGTGTGGGTGGGTGGGTGTGGGCGTGCACGTGCACACGTGTGTTTGAGACTGAAGAGAGGATATGAGGTATAGTGGTGGAAAAATTCTAAATATCCTTTAAGTGATGATGGAGACAAGCTATGCACCATAAAAGAGGCAACTGTTCAAGACACTGGTACTTACATGATTGCGCAAAAGAGAAAAGAAAAAGTACTATTACTCTGTTGGATAGCATATCCAAAATAGGATATTTGCTCGTACATTACTGGTCAAAAGTTTGAGCAGAGCGAAAACAAGCCTCCCTAGATATGCGAAGCCCTTGTATTTGTAAGCTATAGATTGTAATTTAAGCAAGTATTTTCACAAGTTAGATTTTTATAATGATGTGTATTCTATCACTGTCATTATAACGATAATTATTCGCTTTTCAGGAAATCCATGAGTTGCGCTCAAACCAAGGAAGCTTGGATTCAACAAATGGTAAGCACCCTTGAATTTTCATAAAATCAAGCAATATCTGGCTGAAACATTAAAGATAATTCTTATTTGACTGGCTAAACAAGGAGTATAGTAGCAATGTAAATAAAAATAAAATTGAATATTAGCTATAGGTGAGACACATGTGTCTTTATCATTTATCAAAGCAGGAACAACTGGAATGGAACAGACAGATGCAAAAATTAAAATATACATTTGAATCAAAAATTCATATATGAAGAAGAAGGATAACATGTGAAATTGGTTATAAGGGTGTGTGTGTGTGTGTGTGTGTGTGTGTGTGTGTGTGTGTGTGTGTGAAATGTGAGTTACTCAAAGCCCAAAATCAGTAGAATGATTGAGTCAGAAAGCCGCATCCCCATCAGCTGCATAACTTACTTATTTGTTTTCTATACTCTACCTACTGCTGATGAATACTTTCAAAATTATCAGAAGCTAGAGTGTTATCCAAGGTATTACTTTTACATTCCAGTTTCCGACAGCCTGCTCCAGTTGCTCCAGTTTTAGCAAATAACCTACTTATTTTAAGAGTGTGTATTTTGTAGCTGTCTGCACATGTAATACTTGTAAATCTTTTTTGTGTGCATTATTTTTTAAACACCACAATTTGCATATTACCTGAATGTTATCTTTTTGCAAACAAGTAGTTTGTCAGATAACAAACAGCCCTCAAGTTTGTAAATTATTCATCAACTTTAGTTTTCATGTTGTTGAATTGTGCTCTATCTGAATTATTTTCAGCTGCCATTTGTGCTGGGCACAATTTTCCTGCAAAATGGGTAATTCATGTAAACGGTCCAGCATGGAATGAGGTGGACTCGACTGAAAAGTTGGAGAAGACTGTTAAGAACTGCCTTACATTAGCTGATCAGAAAAACCTGAAGTCAATTGCAATACCAGCAATTGGAAGTGGCAGGTCAGATATTTAGACACTTTTAAAATTCATCTTTAGATCCTAATTCTTACTACACACCATATACAGGGTTGATTAGAAGTCCCCGTACCCCCTAGTATCAAATGCTAATTGATTTGATTTGTTTTAGTGCAAGTACTTACTTACATATTAAGTGTCCAGTATATCGGTGTGTTCCCCATCATGCTGTAAATACATTTGCATATGCTTCCATGTTCTTCTTGGCATATTTTTGAGCACATCCTGTGGTATGGTGTGCGATTCATCCTCAACAGTACTGTGCTGTTCTTAATTTGTAGCATAATGACTTGCACCTGAATGACTCCACATAATGAGTTGTCAGATGAGGCATGTTCAGGAATTCTTGTACATCAATTTCAAGGGTGTTGATGTTTCTGATTAACCATGACCTACCTACCATCCTAGAAAAGTGTTCATTTAAGAACTCATGCACTGCAACATTGTAGTGAGGAGGCACTCCGTCATGCTGCAACCATATGCCTTCTGCGAGGCCCCTTTCCTCAAGCTTAGATATTAACCGTGTTTGTAACATGTGTAAATTATTTGCACCATTCACAGCCCCTTCAAAGAAGTATGGTCCAAGCAGATGTGCTATCATTGCTGGACATATCATTGCATGAGGCATGTTCTTTCCTAACTTGACTGCATAATAAGGATTCTCTTTGGCCCAAAAGACAAAATTTCTTGCAAGTCAACTGCGATAAATGGCACATTCCTCTGAAAACATAACCTTGGCACTGCTTGCTGTATTTGGAAATTGAGTTAATAGCTAAAATATGCTCATTCTGGTCTTTATCCGATAATTCGTTTATGAATGTCAGTCAAAAATGGTCAACATTAAGGTCTTTTTCATATGATCTCGCATTGTTGTTCTCAATATACAGAGTTCTAAAACATGTTTACATGTCAGCGTCATAGGAGATTGTTCAACTGAAGCAGAGATTCCAGCACATGTTTCTTCTCATGTCTTCCTCCTTCCATTCTGTGGTGTGTTTTTAACCCTGCCAAAAGCAAAAGCACATCTTTACGAATACAGAACTGTTGCCTTTCACAGTGGAATCTTATTAAATCTTTCCTGGAATGCTTCCATAATCTTCCTCATTGTCTGCCCTGTGTGTCATCAATTATGCATCCATGCGCTTGCCACTAAGCACTCCTCAATAAAGTAACGAAATGACTGTCACAAATAAGCTTTTGGCCAGTAAGGCCTTCGCCAAAAATAGACGACAGACACATACACATTTCCATTGTTTGATTTTTACCTCAATAATGTAACTATGACTACTCACATCTGCCATGGCTACAAATTAAAACTCAACTGCGACTGCAAAAACATGTAAACATGAATTCCAACAATTGATAAAAAGTAACACGCCTACCAGCCTACATAATAACATACTGAACAGGGGTACAATGGTTCAGGGACTTCTTGCCCACCCTGTGCAAACACTTTAAGTAAGGAATCTTAAGCAAAGGTGATCATTCAGTCCCTTCAAATACCATAGTTGCCATCAAAACCTCATACAGTATCCCAAACATAACCAATTTATCAACAATCACATTGATGACATACTTAAAATGGCAAGGACACCAGTCATAACATACGGGAAAAACTTAAAATCAACAATATTAATGACACAGAAAAAAATCAAGACAACATTCATGAAATGGATGCTAGGAGTGGGAAAACAGCACCATCTCAATTTACGCATGAGTTCATGAAAAAAAGCTTATTTCATAGAGAGCATCAGATTACAACACTGGCTACCTTCCACAGGACCATGTCAGGAGCTGAGTAATATCAGAGATTGGAACAAGAAGGAGATAGACCAAGAGGTCTACAACACACCAGCCAAACTGGATGTGTGCTATATAAAAAGGCTGTAAAATATATCACTCTATAATGTGTGCAAAGAGAATGAAAACTATAACAGACTATGGCAAAGACTAAAACCTTTATATTAATGCTCAGTCTGGGTGCATTTTTCTCATTAGTAAAGATAGCCATGACATTAAGAGGAGGCCAATAACAGAATTCATGCATGTTTACCATCGTAGAAAAGGATGCTATCTCCCCTATAAGAAATAGATAACTAGACTTATTTATCAATATTTGAATAGATACAATATTCTTCAGGTTGGAAAACGACAAGATATTGTTACGTTTTTGTGCAATGAATACTCTTTTTACTCAATGATGAGTTACCCCAGAATATGATACCATACGAAAGCAGAGAATGAAAATAGGTGTGGTAAGCTAATTTACTCAGATGTATATTTCCAAAATTTGCAATGACTCTAATAGCATAAGTAGCTGAACTCAAACGTTTCAGCAGATCCTCAGTGTGTTTTTTCCAGTTCAACCCCTCATCAATGCATACACCTAGAAATTTTGAATATTCTACCTTAGCTACCGATTTTTGATCGAAGTCTATTAATGGTGTCATTCCATTTACTGTGTGGAACTGTATATGCTGTGTTTTGTCAAAGTTTAATGAGAGCCCATTTGCAGAGACCCACTTAATGATTTTCTGAAAAACATCGTTTACAATTTCACCAGTTAATTCTTGTCTGTTGGGTGTGATAGCTATACTTGTATCATCGGCAAAAAGTACCAGCTTTGCATCTTCGTGAATATAGAATGGCAAGTCATTAATATATATATTAAGAACAGCAGAGGACCCAAGACCGAACCTTTCGGCACCCCATTCTTGATTGTTCCCCAGTTTGAGAAATCACCAGTTTTTTGCATATTATGTGAACTGTTTATTTCAACTTTCTGCACTCTTCCAGTTAGGTATGATTTAAACCATTTGAGCACTGTCCCATTCATACCACAGTACTTGAGCTTATCTAGAAGTATTCCATGATTTACACAATCAAAAGCCTTTGATAGATCACAAAAAATCCCAACGGGTGACTTCTGGTTACTCAGAGCATTTAATATTTCATTAGTGAAAGTATATATAGTATTTTCCATTGAGAAACCCTTCTGGAAACCAAACTGACATTTTGTTAAAACTTTATTTTTACAAAGGTGTGAAGCTACTCTACAATACATTACTTTTTCAAGAATTTTGGATAAGGCAGTCAAAAGAGAGACTGGGCGGTAGTTGTTGATATCAGTCGTATCCCCTTTTTTATGCAGTGGTTTAACAATGGCATACTTCAGTCTATCTGGGAAAATGCCCTGCTTCAGAGAGCTATTACATATTTGGCTAAGAATCCCACCTATTTCTTGGGAACAAGCTTTTATTATTTTGCTGGAAATGCCATCAATTCCATGTGAGCTTTTATTCTTGAGAGAGTTTATTATCTTCCTAATTTCAGAAGGAGAGGTGGGTGGAATTTCAATTGTATCAAATGGCGTAGGTAAGGCCTCTTCCATTAAGTGCCTTGCTTCTTCTAATGAACATTTAGATCCTATTTTCTCTACAACGTTTAAAAAATGATTATTCAAAATGTTTTCGACTTCTGGCTTGTTGTTTATCAGGTTTCCATCACTTTGATGGTGATACCATCATCCTGTACTCTTGGTTGTCCTGTCTCCCTTGTAATAATATTCCAAATTGTTTTGATTTTGTTATCAGAGGTATTAATATCAGACATGATGCACATGCTTCTGGACTTTTCAATAACCTTTCTTAATGTAGGACAGTAGTTTTTATAATATTTGGCTGTTTCTGGGTCATTACTCTTTCTTGTTGTTAGATACAGTTCTCTTTTGTGGTTACAAGATATTTTTATTCCTTTAGTAAGCCAAGGTTTTTTGCATGGTTTCTTATAATTAGATTTAACTACTTTCTTGGGGAAACAGTTTTCAAATTCTCTTGCAAGTGTATCATGAAATAAGTTATATTTTAAATTAGCATCGAGTTCCTTGTACACCTCGTCCCAGTCTAACTGCTGAAGATTTTCTCTGAAATTTCTAATTGTTGAGTCATTAATTGAACGCACAACTTTGGAGGGTAGTTTTGAAATACTGAATGGAGCTATGTCATATATTGTAACTAGCTGAGCATCATGATCAGAAAGCCCATTCTCAACAGGACAAGAATTTATGTTTTAAAATCTATCTTGGTCTATAAAAGTGTTATCTATGAATGTGCTGCTGTCCTTTACTACCCGAATAGGAAAATTAATGACAGATGACAAATTGAAAGAGCCGAGCAAGACTTCCAGGTCATTCTTCCTATTACACTCTTTCAGTGAATCAACATTGAAGTCCCCACAAATAATAATTTGCTTTCCCCTGTCAGGGGCACAACAAGGCATCCAAGTTTTCCAGGAATAAATGAAAGTTTCCTGAAGGGGACCTATATACTGTTACAATTATAAAAGAGCCCTCCTTCAGTTTAAGTTGACAAGCACATGCTTCTATATGTTGCTCTAGACAAAACTTTTTTGTATCTAAGCTTTCTATACAGTGATAACTTTTGACATACATGGCAACTCCTCCTCCCACCTTATTCTCTCTACTCATATGTGCAGCTAGTTTATAACCACTGATATTTACCTTTTCCATATCAGACACAATTGATGCTCAGACAGGCATAGTATATCTATTACACTATCAGATTCAATGTCATCTAAACAAATCAGGAGCTCATCTACTTTATTCTTCAATCCCAGAATATTTTGGTGAAAAATGGTAACATTATTTTTTACTTTACTTTTGTGAGAAACTACTTTTTTCTTTAATCAACCAATATTTTGGTTAAATATGGTAACATTATTATTTACTTTCCTGTTGTGAGATTTTTGGGAGTTTTGGACCTCATTAGCACCTGCCTGCCTGAACTTCTCATTGGACACTGATATTAGTCTAAAAAAAGAGGTACATCCCTGAGTACTAGTGTCCCCCCTTACGGATTTCGCTAACAACCCTGCCAGTTTACCCTTCCCTTTCCTATTGAGATGTAGACCATGCCTTGTGAAATCCCCCCTATCAATAGCCTCGACAGGAACCAATCCAATGTCTGGCAGAGTGGCGGCCCTACGCAACTGATCCAACTCCATATTTACCCTCCTGACAGAGCGGTTCAACTGGGGCTGATCATGCCGCACAAAGGCAGGCACCAGCCCAACACTGGTATGGGTTGTTGCCGAGGCTATTTTCACCAGGTCACGCTCAATACTGTAGCCCTGATCCCGATCAATACTGTTTCCCACTCCACCCACTATCATCGCATGATCCTGCTTTGTGAATCCCTTGCACAAGGAACCTATATCCTCTACCACCTGGCTAAGACTTGCACTTGGCTTGAAAAAGTTTGTGACCTGGTACCTGTCACCTAATTTTTCCTGCAAAATCTGGCCCACACCTCTTCCATGGCTGCTACCTAGTAACAGAACTTCCCTCTTACCTTCTACTTTTTTTGAAACAGTTGGTTTCCTAGTGAGATTCTGTTGCATCTTAACTACATCTACTTCTACTGGAGCCTCTTCCTTACTTAACTGTTGTAGCAAGGCGGATCTATTGGTTGTGCCAATTGGGAAACTGTCAGACACTGTCCTCTTTTTGTGGCCCCTGTTCCCAGCTACCACTTCCCACCGCTGTTTGCCCTCCTCCCCCCTTAACCTCTTCAGTTCCTCCCTCGCTCTGTCCAAATCAGCCTGAAGGGCTCTAATTTTCCCCTCCTGTTCAGGTATAATCCTATCTCTTGAGCAAACCCTGCAAAAGAATGGAAGAGTCTCGTTTGCTTCCCCAATTCACATGCCGCTACAATTTCCCCAATGAAACCACCTGTCACAACAGCTGCACAAAACCCCTGAACTAACTTTCCTACTGCAACTCACACACTTAGTATCCACGGTTGTTTGGAAATTAGTTAAAAGATTTACTAAGTGCTAACGATAATATATTAAATACAGATGCAAAAGGACACTAAATATGTTTTAGAAACTAATATGTAAGTAAACTATTACCAAATGCACTTAAATTTGTGTTATAACACTAAATATGCACGATCAAAATTTAGGCCTAAACAGCCGAATGTAACCAAAACGAACTTTTTGCGATAAGTGGAAGAATACGTAAATAAGAGAAAAACCTTTAATGGCAAGCTTGAAGAGCACACTAATGATCATATTTAATTAGTTAATCTATACCAAATGCACTTAAGATTGCGGTATAATGCTAAGTATGCACACTCGGAAAGTAAGGCAAAGCCGCAAAATGTAAACAAAATGAACTTTTCGTGATTACTGGAACAATACGCAAATAAAAGATAAACCTTTAATGGTGATCTTGAACAGCACCCTAATGAATGTATTTAATCAGTTAAACTACAGCAAATGCACTTCCAATTGCGGTATAAAGCTAAATATGCACACTCGAGAAATTTGGCCTAAGCAGCAGTAAGCAAACAAACGAACTTTTTGCGATTACTAGAACACTATGCAAATAAGAGAAAAACTTTTAATGATGGTGAGCTTGAAGAGTACACTAAAGAATGTATTTAATTAGTTAAAAGTGTTCAACTACAATTAATTACAACCTAAATTACGTATCTTTCACAAGAGCTCTTGTCTCCGTATGTGCGGTGATCACAAAAATGAGGAGAAAGGATGATCTTCACTACTCAAGATTAACTCTAACTTTGGCTCAGAAGGGGGTAAATTATGCTGCCACAAAAGTCTTTGGTCACTTACCTAATAGCATCAAAAGTCTGACAGATAGCCATATAGCCTTTAAAAGGAAATTAAAAGAATTTCTTAATGGCAACTGCTTCTACTCATTAGATGAATTTTTTGATATAGTAAGTGGGTAATTTCCCCAACCGCAAAAAAAAGGTCATGTAATATTTTGTGTAATGTAATATCTTGTATAGACACCTTTTATTAACCTGGCACGTTCTATATCATTATGAAGTATCATATTCATGATCTGCGGAACAAGTACTAATCTAATCTGTCAGGTGAAACTCCTGGGAGTCATCTGGCAATTTATAGAAAGCAATTGAAAATGACGTAAAAACAAATATTCAGAGCAGTGTTTATTTAAGATCATTACACATAAACCTTTTTTTAGAGGCAATTGTTCTTGGCCCAGAAGGGATATATGTCACTTTTCATGCACACAAATAATTCTGTCTGCAAAGATAGAGACCATTCACTAACTGTATCTGTTAGGATCTCACTGCAATAGAATCTGGTCTTTATCAATCTGGAGAGATGGAGGTCATGTTGTGACAAATCTGCAGACCATTTAATGACTTCTGATTTCTTCGTAGTTAACATGTCAGCAACAAGATTGGCAGTTTGCAACTATGAATTGTCATGAGGAGAAGAATTCACATATTCAAATATTTCCTTATACTGCTTGATAGTGATTGTTATGTTGTGGTCCATGAACTTGTTTAAACCTTTTCCTGGCAAGAAGAGCTAAGTAAACCATCTGTGTTCATATCAGTTATATAGATAGTATGTAAAAAAAAAATAGTACCCACACTTTTAAGTGTCATTGAACATTTATCTACAATGTTAAATTTCTGAAAATGAAAATAGTAAAGTTCAGTTTGAAAAGTAAATGTACTTTCTTTAGTTAATGTCCAAAATGGTGACATTCAGCATCACTAAATTTCTGAGTACAAGTCAGCATTGATTTCGTACATCATGTGAAAGTATCCAGCGGGATTTCTGCACACACCGTTTCAGTCTCATTCCAAAGTGTGTCCACATTATATGGTTTCCATTTGTACGCCTCACCTTTACTGTGCCCCATAAGAAGAAATTGAACTGCATAAGGTCTGGAGAGCATGGATGAATCTTCATTTGCCTCGTGCATCTTATTCATTGGCCTGGCAAATTTTGTTCCAGGTATGCTCATAAATCCCTATGATAGTGTGGCCGGGTGTCATCATGTTGGTAATAAAACCTGTCATTATTGTATAGAGCACGAATGGCAAGGAATATGGAATCCACAACTATGCTGAAGTTACTTCCTTGCCACTAACTGGGTTGAATAGTGAGAGTGATAATTCTGATGCCACTTGATTAAGAAATATAACATAACTTTCACCCAGAAATTGAAACTTGTAGAATAGGAAAGAAATGTTCTGTGACAACTGGAAGTGTGTCCAAATTTTTTGACACAAAATGTATGTTTCAAAGTTTTCATAGTAAATGCCTGTATGGTTGTTAAACAGTGTGACTTCTAGTGCTCCAAGCAGTTTGTAGGGCTACTTAGTGGTTTCTTTATTTCAGTCACAGAGGAAAGAAACAATATTTCAAAGTCAAGGGATGGATTCTCTGTTCAAAATTTCAATTTTTGTTGAAATAAAGCCTCGTGATAGATATAACTCAAGGGAGTGATGCCCAATAATGTCAAAAGTCACCTACATCTCAACAGATAACCTTTTCTGTCATTTTAAGACGTTTTCCGATTTGTGTCTCGAAAATGATGGGTCTACGTGTGGAAATTTGGAGTTTTTGGTGAATTTATCCAACTGCATTCGCATGAGTTACTGGAGTGTACTATATGCTGGGAAAGGCTTAAATTTCACACCAACCTAACTGCTTCTCCTTGGATGACATGTTGAAACTTATGATTATGTCACTCACAACAAGTGAATGCATACTTCTTAGGGTACAAATTCCCAGTCAGCAAAGGCTAGGAAGTTCTCATATACTATTTATGCAATTGATATGTTGCCAAACAAAAACTTTTTTTTGAACCATGAGTCTTTAAAACCAAGAACTATCTTACTTTCTCTCAAACTCTTCATCATAATACCTTCGTCACTGCTGTCCAAGTAAGCGTCCGAACTATATGATAGCCAATTTATGTAGATAAGTGCAATGCTTGTATTTATCTTCGCCTCACTCTCAAAGCCTTCTTCCTAAAGTTTTTTAGTGTGCCACTCACAGGTTGCCCATACTGAAGGGGAATTGTTGTCTATTGCTTCATGCACAAGTGCGTTACCTAGAATGTTTTGTTCTTTTCTGCCACATAACCTGTATCCTATGCCCAAATTAATTCCATTGATGATACTGACTGTGGTATTAGGGTGAATGCAAAATTGTGTGACCCCATTCATGTGCTACAAAGTGAAGTTGTATGATTTATCAAGTGACTTGTATAAATTAAAAAGCTTCAGGAGTTCGATATTAGTCAAGGTGTATACAGCGTGGAATATTTTTATTTTTAAGTTGGAGCACAATATTCACTTTCCTGTTGTTTGTACTTGATGTTGTCTCTTTAACAGCATAATGATAACTTTCACTGTCCATTACAGTGACCAACTTCAGAGCATGGTATGGCAAGAACTGTATGGGAAACCACTTCGTACATCTAAATACAAGTTTTCTCTCAGGAGCAAGACCAGAAGAAGAGTCAGCATGCATAATAATCATGCGAGAACTTTTTCTTATGGAAACTGAGAAACTGCCAGTACCACCATTCATTGTTCAGACGCTTTTCCTGGAATTATTTTGATTCATCCTTGTTTCATCAAAGTAATACAGTGTTGAACTGCCACCTTCTCTTATTTTATGCATCTTTCTCAAAATGTGACTCGTGCTGCAGCTATGTCACTTTTTTCCAATAAAAACTTTCGTCCATCATTACTTTTAACTTACTAAGAACCATGTCTTTTAAAACTCCTTTGACACCATTGTGACCAGTTTTTGTGACTTCAGATATTTACCATATATACGTTTTGGAAATGGAGAACCTTAACTCATTCTTGCACAATTATTAATTTGTGTTATAGGTATCTTGCAATTTCCTTATTTCCTAGGTGACAAGAAACATCTTTTCCTGACATTTCTACTCCTCTTGACACTTTAAAACTATTCTCTGTATAGTTCTCTTGCCAACACATTCTTCTGCCTTGCGGTCTTGGGTCTTCAAAATGTCAACTTTAGGATACCCAGCAGCAGATATCAACTACATCTACATCTACATTTATACTCCGCAAGCACCCAACGGTGTGTGGCGGAGGGCACTTTACGTGCCACTGTCATTACCTCCCTTTCCTGTTCCAGTCGCGTATGATTCGCGGGAAGAACAACTGTCTGAAAGCCTCCGTGCGCACTCTAATCTCTCTAATTTTACATTCGTGATCTCCTCGGGAGGTATAAGTAGGGGGAAGCAATATATTCGATACCTCATCCAGAAACGCACCCTCTCGAAACCTGGCGAGCAAGCTACACTGCGATGCAGAGCGCCTCTCTTGCAGAGTCTGCCACATGAGTTTGGTAAACATCTCCATAACACTATCACGGTTACCAAATAACCCTGTGACGAAACGCGCCGCTCTTCTTTGGATCTTCTCTATCTCCTCCGTCAACCCGATCTGGTACGGATCCCTCACTGATGAGCAATACTCAAGTATAGGTCGAACGAGTGTTTTGTAAGCCACCTCCTTTGTTGGTGGACTATATTTTCTAAGGACTGTCCCTGTGAAACTCAACCTGGTACCCGCCTTACCAACAATTAATTTTATACGATCATTCCACTTCAAATCGTTCCGCACGCATACTCGCAGATATTTTACAGAAGTAACTGCTACCAGTTTTTGTTCTGCTATGATATAATCATACAATAAAGGATCCTTCTTTCTATGTATTCGCAATACATTACAGTTGTCTATGTTAAGGGTCAGTTGCCACTCCCTGCACCAAGTGCCTATCCGCTGCAGATCTTCCTGCATTTCGCTACAATTTTCTAATGCTGCAACTTCTCTGTATACTACAGCATCATCCGCGAAAAGCCGCATGGAACTTCCGACACTATCTACTAGGTCATTTATATATATTGTGAAAAGCAATGGTCCCATAACACTCCCCTGTGGCAAGCCAGAGGTTACTTTAACGTCTGTAGACGTCTCTCCATTGATAACAACATGCTGTGTTCTGTTTGCTAAAAACTCTTCAATCCAGCCACACAGCTTGTCTGATATTCCGTAGGCTCTTACTTTGTTTATCAGGCGACAGTGCGGAACTGTATCGAACGCCTTCCGGAAGTCAAGAAAAATAGCATCTACCTGGGAGCCTGTATCTAATATTTTCTGGGTCTCATGAACAAATAAAGCGAGTTGGGTCTCACACGATCGCTGTTTCCGGAATCCATGTTGATTCCTACATAGTAGATTCTGGGTTTCCAAAAACGACATGATACTCGAGCAAAAAACATGTTCTAAAATTCTACAACAGATCGACGTCAGAGATATAGGTCTATAGTTTTGCGCATCTGCTCGACGACCCTTCTTGAAGACTGGGTCTACCTGTGTGCATATCATGGTGGAGGCAGATGAGCTGGTGTGAACAGCACAACGGGGTAGTGTGGAAACATGCCATGGCACATGTGACACGTTGTATGAACCAGACCCCGTGGCAGAAGTGTTTGCCTGTGGGCCAGGCCAGGCGGTCCAGAGCTGACTCGGAGTTCGTCCACTGTGGACCTCACCAAGCCTATTGTGCCATGTGTTGTACCAAGGTCTTAGCCATTAGCTGTCAACCGCCTGCACTAGCCTCATACTGAATTCTTCCATTGCTCTCTCTATGTGTGTTCGGACTTTCTGCTTCCCATAGATCAGTTCACACACAAGTTCGTTTTCCTCTCACAGAGTTCTGTTCCCTACAGTTATCAAGCCACCATCAGCCCCTGAATAGCTGCACCAACTGTGTATTGAGCAGTGTTGTCACACCTGTTTAGATACTAAAGCAGCGATGAAGGCCCTCTTATATGTGTAATGCCTCTGTAATTTCTTTCCCCATTTCCTAATATCCACTTGGGCCACCATGGACTCAGCATTTCTGCTATTCTGTGAGGAACAGTTGCACCAACAAGAGGAGCAGCAGCAGTAACAGGAACAGGTGCAGGTGCTCATAACCCAAATTGCGGACTTGCTTTGCACCCTCGTCTTGCTCTGGTGGGTGGCCAGAAGTTTCAGATGCCTGCTGTTCTGTATTCCACTCCACACTCCACTCCACTCCCGCCAACCCCAACACTGTTGCTGGGTTCGATCCTCAATGCTGTTTGTTGGTTTTGTTGAGTTGACAGACCTGTTCCAGGTCTTGCTATATTACCAAGTAAGGTGTATCATCAAATCCAGTTGATAAGGCTCTCTTGTTGTCATCCAGCCGCATAGGTTTATATGAAGTTCGCCAAAATTTGAAGCCTTCCATTGAGCCTGAGAGGCTCCCCTTTGTTGGTTGCTTATGCAGTATTTTGGGTATTACACCCACGTGGTGATGGCACAGTTGCAGTTTAACCATCACCTCAAGTGGCCTGGGCAGTCGTGTGCAGCCTGGTTTGTTGATTTGCAGGGCCTCTCACACAAGTGTCATTTTCAGTGTCTGAAGTGTGCTACCTCTTATGCAGACTTGCTAATTCAGAACATGATTGTCAGGTTAGCTCGTGATTCGAGGTGTATACTAGGGCATTGACCTTATCCAACCCTTCTTCAGCCAACATTGACCAAATTTTGGAATTGCATGAGCTTATGGCATTGGCAAGGGATTTCCTTTCTGATAATTAGCAGGTGGCTCAATTGGGTGTGAATGTTAAACAGCACCCGGTTTCCCACAGGATACCCCAGATGACCTTGCCTCCTGCCAAGTGTTTCTGCTGTTGCTTTCACTGGACTCTGGGGCTCCACCTAACGCCCCACACGTGTTAGGCATATTTTGCTGACATTGGTAGTGGACGGGCAGCCAGTTGAACTTCAGGTAGACGTGTGGAGTGACGGTCAGCCTAATGAACTTAGATACGACCAGGCTTTTTGGGTGCTCAGTGCTGCAAAGGTCGCTCCATCAGGTTGTGTCTTATAGTAAACTGTGAATTCCGTGGTGGGGGCGTCTCCGTCTCTGCGTGGTATAAGAAGGTGGAAAGGCAACTTACCTTGTTAGTGGTCAAGTCATCACTGGTGCAAAATATGTTTGAGGTTGACACATTTTCTGTTTTTGGCTTCTAGATCATTGAAAAGTGCATGTAGTTTCTCAAACCATTCCTCTTCATGATTTGGACTTTAGCATGATTCTAATGTTTGCTCTTTGAGAATACCTTCTGCCAACTAGATAATTTCGAGGCACATGTTTCTCTTAAGCTGTCAATGGTACCCAAATTTTGTCATCTCCACCCCATCCCCTTCACCATTCACAACAAGGTGAAGGCTGAGTTGCAACATTGGCAGGATCAGGGTGTCATTTCTCCTATTTTTGTCAAGTCAGTGGGCCACCCCTTTGGTGTTGATTCAGAAGTCTGATGGCACCATGCGCCTTTACTGAAGCTTCAAATATATGATCTATGGGTAATGTATCACAGATTCATATCCAACTCTATGACAGGCAGAGTTGTTGGCAAAGTTGTCAGGGGCCAATTTTTTCCCACATTGATGTGCACAATATTTACCTGCAGTTGCCATTGGACATGGTTTCTCGGACTTTCCTGGTCCCCAACACCCACTTCGGGCTTTCCCAGTTTAATCATTTTGCAATTTGAATCTCATCTGTGCCAGGATTTTTTGAATGGTATTTTGAGCAGTTGATACAGGATGTCCCCTGTTGCATCATTTACCTTGATGACATGTGGGTCATGGGCCCTACTCGGAATGACCATTTACAAAACCTTCACTCGATTTTCCAATGTCCCCTGTAGAATGGTCTTCATTGCAGGCTGTATAAGTGCAGTTTTTTCTCCCCAAAAAGTGCATTCTTTGAGTCATGTGCTTAGTAAAGATGACCTTGCCCCCATGGATGAGCATATCAAGACCATTGTCAACCTCCCAATAATGTGAAGGAGCTCCAGTCTTTTTTGGGTAAGATTTTATATTATGCTCAGTTCATTCCCCAGACCACGCGTATCTGCCAGCCTCTTAACTGGCTTTGCCAGAAGGGCATTAAGTTTGTCCATATTGCAGATTGTCACCAGGCTTTTCAGTCTCTCAAGCAATGTTTGTGCTCTGGAGCAGAGCATGGAGGAGCAATGCTGCCTTGTGGTCAATTCCGTAGCATTGCATCCTTGCATACTCCAGTTGCTGCAAGTGTTGCACTAGGGTATGACTCATATGAACGCATAGGAGTGACGTAGTCTGTACTTGGGTGGCAATCAATCATGACATCAAACATATGATGCGTTCTTGTGGAGCTTGTGCGCAAAGCCAGGCTGCAGTGCAGCACCGGTTCTCTCTTTGGGTGATCCACAAGCTCCCGTGGGACAAGATACACAGAGATTTTGTCACCCCTATTGGACAGCATTTGGTTGTTAATGGTCGGTGCAGTGCCTGGTTTCATGTACATAGTCGAGGGAGTCTTCAGGGCCCTGGTACCCGACAATGGTTGACAATTTGTGTCACAGAAGTTTGAGGACTTCCGCGACCACAGTGGTGTCCTGCATGTGACTACTGCTCTGTTTCATCCGGCTTCTAACTTGGGAGTTGCTGCGCTTTGCCCATATATTTAAGACACAAATGAAGAAGTCTGTGTCTGCTGCTTTCCATGATGATCTTTCTGGCTACATACTGGGCGACACCATTGAACTTTGTGGATGCAGCCCAGTGGAACAAACGTTTGCATGGGCATCAGCTATGAAGTGTCCTGGATCTGGTGCACCCTGAATCGCACGTTACAGAGCACCATGGACTGCCACATTTTCCTCCCAGGGCTTCCATCTGGGTCCGATCCTTTGGCTCGTGGCAGGAATGGCAGCTGGGTTTTTGAGGATGCCACAAACATCAGCAGTTGTTCTAGTCAATGCTGGTAGGAAGCAACTGACCCACCATGCAAGCAGCATGCGCTGTTTGGGCAGTGCCATGGATATGATCTGCTGGTCGACCAGGCTGCAGATTTGGTCATGATGTTGTTCTGAGTGAGGGGCTCCACTTGCAGTGGCATGCTTCTCTGTTGCTGCCTCCTCTCTGCACACCACTGTTCTCCCATCACCTGCAGTAACAGCTCTCAGTGAAGCCCACACCTGCACCTGTTGATGTGGATCCCATGGATTCTGATCCACCCTCCACCTCCTTCCTTCCTCACCAATGGAGATGGCATCAAATCCACTGCCACAGGCAGCCCCCCCCCCCCCCTCGCCCCGTTGCTGTGGCCTCCGTACTCCATGCTCTTCTGTCTGAATCAGCTTTAGTGTTGCCTCCTCCTTTGGTGGTTGGTCGTTGGTCCACAGGTCTGGCACCAAGTCTGGTCGTGGTCGTTTCTGGCCTTACGTAGTCTTTTTCAGGGGGATTTAGTATCCCCGCCAGCAGACATCACTAAGGAGACTGAGGTGGCATGGACAGTGTAGTGAGATAGTGCAGAAACCTGCCATGGAGGGTGCACACAACATGTTGTATGGGCAGACTTGTTGACAGAATTGTTTACCTGCGAGAGGCAGTAGGCCGGGTTTGCCAATGAGTTCATCCATCACAGACCTCACCTAGTGTATCGTGCCATGCGTTGTGCCGAGTGCTTAGCTGTTAGCCATCAATGCATGGTGCACACTTGAGTTCTTCTCGTGCTCATGTCTGTGGATTCGGACTCTCTGCATCCCGTAGATTGACTCACATGGCAAGTTTGTTTCATGGGGTCCTGTTCCCAACTATTACCAAGCCACCCTTGGCTTGTGAAGTATTTGCACCAATCATGTAGTGAAGCGACAGTGTCTCACCTGTTCATATACTAAAGTCAACTATAGGAGCCCACTTTCAAGCTCATGTTTTAAAACATTTTTTAAACACCATCACTTCTTGTGAACTACCTCATTGTATTGCAGTCGTGTGAGATGTTTATTTGGAAATCACACTAACATATTTAGAGATACAGGTTCTCAGCTGTAGTGTTAAGAGAAAATAACATTGACATCTGAATGAGTGATGCGGTTGCTCTTTGAATGAAACTGCATTGTCTTAAAGTATAGCAACAGAGCAAAATATAGGAGATATTCTCACTGTCTAGCGGTATCTCGTAGCTAGCTGCTTGGGGAGAGAATGAATCATGTCGGCTGCTAATAGTTAATGGAGGGTGATGTGCAGAACAGCTGAACATTGGGACACCTCCCTACCTGGCACAGGCTATAGTAACATTTATGTATCTCTTATATGTCATTCTGATTGAAAAGGACTTCATTGCCAAACTGCTTTCAGTTCACTTGTGAACATCTACAGTTTTTAATTTGTTAATGTATTTTATGGCCTTCATTAGATCTCACTAGTCATTTGTATGAAGGTTTACACACAAAATTATGAGTTTTTGTTATTCATTAATTCAGTTAAATAATAATTCAATAATATTCCAAGATACAGTTCAATAATACAATGGTGATACAAAGGATTGTTACAGTTTGTTATTATGTAAAGGGTTTTTTGCTCTTCTGCCTGCCTAATATTTCTACATCCTTTCAGCTATCTTTATCTCCCCCACCCCCCACCCCTCCCTGCCCTCTCTTTCACACACATACTCAGGTCATCTGCTGTAATAATCTTCCTTAATTTTTGTAATCCGTTTAATGTCACTATTCCACAATTTTTCTATTATTCTTGTAGTAATTCTGTTTCCTGTTTTTCTTATCAGATGTTCAAAGAATGAGATGGGTTTCTTCCTGGTGATGCTCATTATCTGTTCTATTTTCTTGTATATTGTTTCATTTGAAGCTAATCTCTATTGCCTATTTACTTCATATTGTTTATTTATACATGTCCTAAATATTCTTCTATCTGGCTTGAATATGCTGATAAATTTCTGCTGTTAGTTGTTTTGAATGTGGTTTCCATTGACTATGTTATTTCTTGCTGTGTAACTGTTTTGTATGTTTTAATTTTGCAGTTATCAATAGCATTTTTTTGTTATTTGTGTTTTCCATAATGTATTTTGCTTTGTACAGTTTATTTTATTCTATTTTGACATGTCGGCTTTTCATGTAGAATGCATGTAATTATTCAGCTAAATATTAAATTTATCAGTGGGACAGTAATTTTCTAGTTTGGCTGCTGCTAGTGTCTAACAAGCGGCAAAAGGTGACTCAGAATGTTGCAAGGAATCCATTACTTATTTTTGGATGGCAGATATGAAACAGTTACAATGTGCTTGGTGCACTGTACATTGACCCTCTCTTGTGATGGTCAGGTGTGGTTGACCAGAACCATGAAGACAATATGCTTACCATCACATTGTCATGAGTCCAAAATCAGGCCACTGTCACATCCAAATGCACCATAGATACGGATATTGCATGGTTCAACCAACCTGCTAAATGGAAACTCACAATGAGGCGTCTTTCAAACTCAGTCAAGTGCTGATAATGCTGTCTCACATGAGCTCGCAACATCTGTGTCCTTTTCAGTGATCACTCAACATCTGATGCTTTTGAATGCCCCTTAGGCCCATTTCACACAAAAATGGTGTAATGCAGGTGTCTGGCAGGGCACTGTTTTAAGCCATGTCCATGTTAACAAATGAGGCAATGCACACAGAAGTGACTTGGTGAAGACACTGCGCTTTGTGCTCTCCGCCATGTCTTTCTGTAGCTATTAGTTGTGCATGGAAGCAACATGTGACATAGACATTCAAGTCATTAATTTGAAGTGTCAAAATGCAAAATGATTTACAATTTAGTACAAAAGTATTTTCAATTGCATGATCATAATCGTGAGGACTATTGCAGTTGCAGTGTGCAAGACAAAGCATGGCAGAATGTCACTAGTGGACTAAATATTAAGTTAGCCAATAGATCTCATCATTAATAATATTGTACATGGTGTTGCACAAACGAATCATTCACCTAAACACTTTTGTAACCATAAAAAAGGAAATTTTATAGGAAAACAAAAAGAAGCTGTTTTATGCTTATCTATTGGAGCTTACAGTATGTGGTGAAAAGCTATCCTGCACATTTTTGTGACAATTGTTACACCTTTTTTTTAATTTTCTTGGATGAACAACATTGTATCTGCCCAATTACAACATTGGGCTGCTGGAACACACTGGTTTTTCTGTGTTATGTACTGCAGAAACAGAAAGTGTATTCTGAGAAAGTGCAACAACACAGAGCAAAACACACAATGTTTATTACGTTACAGATCTGCAACAGCATAAAAAAGAAAGAATTAACACCATTTCTGTGGCACTACACTAAACTTTTTGAGTCAGCTTTACAATTTCTATTTGACAGACATGTAAATTCACTATTCGCTTGTTAATTGCACATAGACATTACATTTTTCAGTTGAGAGATTCTGCCACAAGTCAAATAAGGCATCTTTTTTTCACTTTTTACTGATAAAAGATTATCAGACAAGATAGGGAAAACTGAAATGTTATCCGGCAGCAGATTTATTTTCCCAGTATCCTGTTGGCTCCTTTGCAATGCTTTGACAAACCAGTGATTGCAGAATATTGCAACTTTTTCTTCCCCTTAGTTTAGGGTCATCAGATGAAAATTGTAGTAGCCATACTTAGTTATTCTGAATGAGCCCCTGTAAAAACTGTGGTCTAGTGCACTAAGATCCCTGAAAACTTCTGGTTCAATATTACAAAGAGTCCAGTGTCCTTGGCATTGCAGTAACTTGAATTCAGTCATCTGGGTGATATACAGGGTGTATCAAAATGAATAATTCATTTGGCACGTCTGTATTTCTGAAACTAATAAACATATTGTACGAGGTTTGCTTTTTGATGAACAGGAAATTCAAAAAGTTTTTTTCATACCTTTTCATAGGTGTTCAATATGCCCTCCTTGAGATGCACGGCAAATGTCCATGCGGTATTCAAAATGTTCCCACTATGCAGTGAGCATGTCTTCAGTTACAGCTTTCAAAGCTGCTGTTCTGTCTCAGTTCATTCATTGTTGTTGGTAATGGAGGCACATATACAGAATCTTTTATAAACCCCCACAAGAAATAATCACATACAGTCAGGTCCTGTGACCTTGGAGACCAGTAATGTAAGGCTGAATCATTTTATCCAGTGTGACCGATCCATCATTCAGTAATCCGTTGGTTTAAAAATTCCTGCACTTCCAAGTGCTAGTGTGGCAGTGCCCCATCCTGTTGGTAAATCAAGTTGTCCAAATCAGTCTCCAACTGTGGGAAAAGAAAGTTCTCAAGCATATTGAGATATGTGCTTCCTGTATCAGTGTTCCCAGCAAAGAAAAATGGACTGTATACCTTTCTCCACGAAACTGCACAAAACACATTAAATTTTAAAAAGCCCCTCATGTTGTACTCCTTCAAGTGGTTGTTCTGTACCCCATATTCTCACATTATGACGGTTCACCTTTCCATTTAAATGGAGTGTTTGCTTGTCACTAAACACTAAGCTCGGAAGCAAACTGTCATCCTCCATTATGCTAAGAAGGAAATTACAGAACTTCACACTTTGTTGTTTGTCACCTTCACAAAGAGTTTGCAGTAGCTAAACTTTGTATGGCGTCATGTGTAAACATTGATGCAACACACGCCAGATGGACATCGGGGGCATGTTGCACTGTCGAGCTGCACAGCAAATGGATTTCTGTGGACTCCTTGTGAAATTATGGTGGATGCATTCGACATCTGTATCAGACACTTGGGGATGACCTGACAATTTGCCATTACACAAAACCTGTTTCTCTTAATTGTTTATGCCATCATCTAATGTTCTGTCCTCTAGGATGATCCACACCATACCTAGTATGAAAGTCACATTGAACAGTTATTACTGACCCATACTGCGCAAAACATAGAACACAAAATGCTTTCCGTTGTCCCGATACCATTTTTACTAGAACTGAAGTGGGCGCACACTGCTGCTACCTAGTGGGAATCATGTAAAACTCAAGAGTTTTGCTCTTTCCAACAGTAGTTGTTCACCCACATATCTCAGATAACATAATAGTTATGATTTTTTTAAAACTGGATGATTCTTTTTGATATTTGTAAAGGTCATTTGTTCTTCTCTGTAAGGGCAAAATCCCTATCACATAGTAGGAAACTATGCCCTCTAATGAGGAGTTTCTGGTCTATACCAGTGAAATATGTATGGATGATCAAATTTTGGAAAAGTGTCTTAATACTTTGAACATCTCTCATAAAATCTGTGATATTTAGGCTTACATTCAAATGAAAATCATGTAAAAAAATAGTGATTGTGATCAAAACGGTTCAGTTTCAACTAGTTACACTATTACATTAGAACTGTGCAAATATCCAACAAATAGCTACAACTTTCTTTCCACACAAATCATGAGAAACAATTTTTTTCATTATGAGTTGCAGGTACAACTTTGTTCCACTCACACCATGAGGAGGCAATTTTCGAGGAACAGGACCATTTCTCCTTGATGTGTTAGGGCATCCACTATCCCTGAATGCCTTGCATGTATTGTCCTACCACCCACAAATGTTAAGTTTGTTTCCTTACTTTATTCCGGCACTTTTGTGCCCGCTTGTTGTTTGCTGCAACAAAGAATTACATGGTTCACCAGTGGTACTATAAATAACTTCAGACAAAACCCATTTCACCAAAAGATTCAGAGCGTTTGATACAAATCCATTCCAATTCTAACTCACTTTCAACAAAAATGTTGGTTTCAACATTGTTTAGGCAATCCTTACCTTTTAATGCAGACCACTCACTAGACAAAAAATTGGCTTTTTTCTTTCTAGTGTAGCACTGTAAAGAGAGACCAAAAAATATAAGAGGGCAGTACACCGATTAAAAAAAGGTACTGAGTCACAGACAGCCACAATAAAAAGACAATCAGAAAATAAGCTTTCAGCCAACAAGTCCTTCAGTGGAGGTAGAAAACACACACACAAGTCATACATACATGACTGCAGTCTCTGGCTTTAACGACAGTGTGGCCTCATCTGCCAGAGACTGCGTTCGTGTGTGTGTGTGTGTGTGTGTGTGTGTGTGTGTGTGTGTGTGTGTTTTTCTACCTCCAATGAAGGACTTGTTGGCCGAAAGCTTATTTTCTGACAGTCTTTTTGTTGTGACTATCTGTGACTTAACATCTCTGCTATTTGGTGAGTAGCAAATATCCTTTTCATAATATTGTTCATTTCATCCTGGATTTTCTATTTTTGATATATAAAAAGGCAGCAGTGGTTCCATCAGGTTCTGGAGTATTAATTGGCACCGTTCTTCAATTCTTGAACTACTTTTTAAGATGACAACCTTCAGAGTGCAACCTTATCATTGAGAAAGTCAAGAGGGGATGAAATAGATGAGAGCTTTTTAGGTGATATAGAAGATCATGATCGGTTGTTTGATGTTTCTTGTTCTTCCTCATCTGGACCTTCTCCCACTCTCCAAGCAAATACTTCTTATACATTTCTTGAGGTGTCTTTAGTTATTAAATTCAATGATAACAAGAGGAGGATAGTGCAAGTAAACATACAAGCCCAGTGAAAGTGCTTGTAACTGTTTTCAGGAAATGCAAAATTTATTAAAACAAAAACATGACAAAGTAGATTAACTTGATGCAGATATGACATTTCTCCAAAGTTTGCTTCCAGATATAAAAGCAATGGTGGCACAAGAAAAACTTAAGTTCAGAATAGGTATTTTAAGTTAAATACAAACTTCTGGGACAGCGTGCCCTAGGTTGTCCTCCCCTTGTCAGTGACACCTATTCGAATAGCTCTTCTGATAGCTACCTGTTGCATGGATCAAATGCAGCACCACAATGACAGGCAGAGAACAAAACTGAACTTTGTAATAGCTATCACTTGAGCGATTTTGTAAGATTCAGCCCTAACTAAAAGTATAACATAGTTTCATGTGATAAAAACAAAGCTTATCAAAAACAAGAGTCATAAGTTAGTACCTAAACCATTCACGTTCTTTAGGAGGAATTTGCCTTAATATTGATGATACTAATGTCTCATCAGGTGGAGTGAGAATACCTGGTTCCACATCATCTTCCACTTTTTCCTCTTGATCGGATGATATAACATCAGGTGAAATAAGATTTTCTGGTTTCACTTCCTCTTTATAATGAGATGATGTAAATGTAGGATATGAAAGTTTTTCTCTTTTACTAATAGAAACAAGTTCTCTCAGAGGATCAGAAACTGGCTTCAATTCTTCCTCCAATTGTTTTTTTCTTTTAATCTCTTTTTCCTTAAGGGATAAAATTTTTTTACGTATATTTCTTCTAGCAGACATAATTTGCCTTTTCAATTTTATATTGCGGTTTACAGCCTGTTGAAGCATTTCAAGTTATTTGTATGGTTGGCACTAGATAATGATTGAAACAGGTACTGAGGTTACGTCTCATCTGAGAAATATAGTCAAATTACAGCATATTTATATTACCTCATACTCAAATTCCACATGAAGACCATAATTTCCCAATTGAAATGGGTGTGGTTGTTTAAAACTGAATTTATCTCCTTCCTTTACACTTAAAGGTACATTTAACGCAAGCTCAGTTTCCTTGCCATTGTGTACAAATGTAATCACTTCCAAATCAGGTGATGCTGAGCGTAGTTTCATAGTTCCTGTATAAGGAATATCATATTCATACTTCCCATTATGTAACAAATATTGTGTAGAATTAGGATTTGTGGAAGGTATGCTATCTATGCGTAAAATGAATTTCTGACTTACTTTAGAGAGTGTTTTATCTACATATGCTTTGTTAGCTGCATCAGTTTCTATTATTGGTTCTCGCAAATTTACAAGACGCTTATGTCGTATATCAAACACTCGATTTGTTACATCAAAGAGATCTAACATATTTATATTAGGCTGTGACATTTTAACTCGAATATTATTCTCATTTTCTAACATAGATGTTACTTTATGATCGATTTTTTTTACTATATTTTCAACATATTTCTTATTAACAGCATCATACATATTAACTGGATCCAAAACATTTTCAATTCTCATATTGTTTATATCAAGAACACCTTCCCTGACTGATAAATTATTCAGTAGTAAATCATTCTGAGGAATCTTATAGGAATCGACAAGTGGTCTGATTTTTACTTCTAACTGATTATATTTTCCATCCACATAACCCTTTGTAGCCACATCATTTGATATTAATGGATCTATGACCCCACTTAGTCGTTTACCTTTAAGTCGTATGATATTGGTTCTATCATCTGACTCTAAGAAGCTCTTGTTTTTCAAGTCCATTTTTTGCTCAAACTGCTTCTTAAGCTGTATAAATGAATCATCCACATATTTCTTTGTGCTAGCATCATTATTTTCCTTAGGAGAAGAAAGGTTGCTAATGCGTTTCGAGTTAAGTCTGATAGAATCACTTAAGACATCTAATGCACTTAAAACAACATTAAGTTTGTTCCAGGTAACTATATTGTCAACAAACCTTCTAAGACTAGTTATGGAACTATCAACATACTTTTTGGTAGATGCATCACTGTTCTCCAGTGGATCTCGCAAACCTGAAACACGTTTGTTTCCAAAGTTGACTGCATCATGTGAAAGATGTAGTATACTGAAAAATGATTTTAGCTGTGGAATCCCTTTACTGATTGAAGCTAAGAAATTGTCAACATATTGCTTTGTAGCTACATCATTCACTGCTTGTGGTTCAGAGAGAACAAGCTGAACGTTTCCAGAGGACTGCATTGTGCAAACTAAAATAAAAGTAATGCGAAGTCTTCTTAAATGCAAAAGTACTCATCAAACTTCTTGCGATAACGTCCATTGTGAATTTTATCATCTTTGCTGATAACTAAGAAACTGTGTGGTTCACTATCCCAAACTTGTTTACACAAGTTTAGAAACTGAGCATAATCCATATCTGTATTAACATGATCATTGTATACATGCCTTAAATTACACTCATCTTGTTTGGATAGTATAATCATGTTAGCATTATCTCTAATCAGTTGCTTTGGGATCCGGCTGTATGTCTGACATAGGTAAAGGCAGTCAATATCATAATGTCGCCCCATGCAAAAATAAGCCCTTAAGTTGTCCTGTTTGTCGCATATAACATCATCAAAAATAAAAACTGAAGATGGTAAGGCTTTATCAGGTAAAATAACATCTTCATTGTTTGAAAATGTAAAGAATTTGATCCCTTCAAGCTCAGATAATATGTTTGTGAGAAATTTATACTTCGCTTGATGCAACGATTTTGAATATATATAAAGATTCTGAAATTTTAGACCATTTTCATGAATCAGAAGATTCACTACAATGTTAGTTTTTCCACAATTTGAGGGACCGCAAATAATGCATCGCACAGTATCTGGTAACAAATCACCATGTTTCTTCCTCTTACCATCTGCATTATCAAATGAAATATTTGTAACTGGTAGTTGGAGTACATGTTTCTTCAAGCGCATGTTGGTTAAAAGTGTTACAGATGCTTGGTGTAATGTATATAAAAGTAGATTTTTCCTACCAACCTAATCATTTAATGGCTAGACACGCTCAGAGGAAGGTTGGCAGAGGTATTTTAAACACAGCTATTAACAAACTCCCTATAGAATTGCACCTACCAGGATACAATTATTGTGGTCCAGGTACCAAACTACAGAAGAGATTACAACGTGGTGATCGCGGTATCAATCCACTAGATGATGCATGTAAAGAGCATGACATAGCATACGCCACATTTCCAGATAATCTTTCACAAAGACATAAAGCTGATGAAATGTTAGCAAAGAAAGCTTGGGAACGTGTTAAAGCAAAATCTGCAAAGCTTGGTGAGAAACTGGCGGCATTAGGAGTTGCAGGAACAATGAAAGCAAAAGTTAAATTGGGGATGGGTGCAAAAAATTCTTCAAGGAGGAAGAAAGACACATTGAAGAAGGTTATTACAAAGGTAGGTAGAGCTATGAAGGGATTAAAGAAGAATGGGAATCTTCTTAGTACAGCTAAGATTGCTCATAAAATAGCGATAGACAGTGTTCGAAAAACAGGAGTTGAAAATTTACAAAAGAATAAGACTCGTTTTATACCTATTCCAAAAACAGGTGGTGCTTTACCTCTTATTCCAATTTTTGCAGCTCTTTCTGCTATTGGAAGTCTTGCAGGTGGAGCCTCTGGTATAGCTAAAGCAGTTAATGATGCAAAAAGTGCCCGTAAGCAGTTGGCAGAGATGCAACAACATAATAGAAAGATTGAAGCTATAGCTTTGCAAAAGGGTAAAGGCCTTTATTTAACCCCATACAAAAAGAATGGTATGGGACTTTATCTAAATAAAGGAACTAAAAAAAAAAAATTCAGTTGATCTTACCGGATCGACCTCTTACAAATATCGATTTGAGATTCTATGCAAAAAAGTTGAAAATACCTAATTTCCGAGGTGTTTTCATGAGAGACACATTACCTAAAACAGCAAAAAAATTTGAAAGTGCAATTGTGAACTTTAACACTTCAAAAGAGCCTGGATCACACTGGGTTGCATACAAAAAGAAGAATGATACTGTCTACTACTTTGATAGCTTTGGTAATCTACCAACACCTTGTGAAATCTTAAAATATTTGAATCATTGCACTTTTAAATATAATTACAATACCTTTCAAGCAATTAATAGTTACAATTGTGGTCACCTGTGTTTGAAATTTCTTTGTAAAGAATAAAAGGAGCTACAAGTGTACATACATATGCATTCTCACAATGGATATTGGACAAGGTAAGACATTAACTGTTAGCGGAAAAAAATCAGTGCTGGTAACAAAATTTAATCCAGCATTGGATGTATCAAATGGTGTCTATGAAATAGCGCTTCTGAACTATTTTTCGTACAATTCGATACCTAATGTTACTCCACAGAATTGCAATTTCTATTTTTCTAAACGTAATGATATATTCCAGAAGTTTGTCATTCCAACTGGTTCATACAAATTGCAAGATATTTTCTCTGAACTGTTAATACAAACAGATGAATATAATGCAAAATTAGCAAGTTCATCTTTCTAGTGGAGCAATGGGGCTTCAAGCACCAGCGACGTCACAGCCTATCTCTGACGTCACAACGACGTAATGATGACGTCACAATGACGTAATGATGACGTCATAATGATGTAATTATGACATCACATTCACAACCTATCTATGACGTCATAATGACGTAACTATGACGTCATGACGACGTAATGATGAATTACGTCATAATGATAGTGTAATATTTTTATGAAGTTATGATGACATACTTGGAGGACTTTTGCCAACAGCGTTGACCTTATTTCCACATTTTTTTATACTGACCTTACATAATATGATGTCTTTAGCTCACTGCGACATCATTTTTTTATGAAGTCATGATATACTTGGTGGACTTTTGCCAACAGCATTGACCTTATTTCCACATGTTTTGATACTGACCTTACATAATATGTCGTCTTTAGCTCACTGCAATATTGTTGACAGTGCCACAACCTACATAGCTATATTTTGT